>NW_028227257.1:28532138-29818388 GCF_978045245.1 Mus caroli | reverse complement strand
AGATCAAAGAAGTTAGTAGAAACAATTTTATGGAGACTAAGAGATAAGCCTCTGTGCATGCCTTACAAGATTATCTAGATTATATCAACTGAAGTGGGATGATCCAATTTATATATGCACACCACAATCCATGGACCATGGTTCCTACACTGAACAAGAAGGAGAGAGTGAGCTGGGCACAAGCCCTCATCTCCTTTTCTTTCCTTCCTAGAGAAACATGTGATCAGTTGCCTCAAGCTCCTGTCACTGTGGCTCTCCTGCCACGCAGGATCGTATCATAGAACTGCAAGACTAAATAAACCCTCCTCCTTAAGTAATAAACCCTTCTTCCTTAAGTTGCTTTTGTCAAGTTTGTTGTTGTTGTTGTTGTTGTTGTCACAGCAAATGGTGAAGTGACTAGCACCCCCACATTTGGTTTTAGTAGTCAACTAAAAAGAAAATGAAGACCATTAACTAACTAAGGGCCAAGAGAAAATAGGGAATTCTCTACTGTCTCCCTGCAGCTTGAGCATTCATACCTACCAATGTCGTTCCTGGAAGAAGGCAGGAGATACTAACTGGTATAGAGACCAGGAGGATGGCAGGGCTACCATCCACCATGCTGAGGAAGGCAGTGATACATAGCTGCAGAGGGGATTGCTAACAAGATGGAGTTGGGGTCAGAAATAACAAGGAAGAAAGTGATAACAGTGTTCCCTTTTCCCACTAACTCCCCTTTTGCTTTATTGACATATATACATATCTTATTGTTATATTATATTCTATATTATTCTATATATTATATTCCTTATCTATACTAATCATCTATATTATTATATCATCTATATTAATAGATGGTAGATTGATTGGTTCTTCATATGAGAAAATATGATATTTGTCTTTCTGGGTCTACCTTATATAACGATCTTCAGGTACATGAAAATGATACAATTTCACTCTTTTTCATGGCTAAATAAAACTGTATTGCATGTATGTAACCAATTTTTTATAAAAATGTTTTATTGAAAATAATATTTTCATACAATATATTTGTTTTGGTAAAACAAATTCATTGTTTTACCTCCCTAATCTCCTTCCAGATCCTCTCCACTTCACATTTTCTTTATCCATTCATCTACTGATGAGCACCTTGGCTAGCTCCATGTCTTGGCAACTGTGACTTACTCTACAGTAAATGCAGAAATGCAGGTATCTCTTGGAATGATTACTTGGATTGCTTGAGGTACTCCTAAGAGTGGTGGTAATCAAAGCATATTAGGTATGGTGTGAAGATCTTTATCAGACTCTGCATGAAATAGGATGGCGCAGGCAAAGTTTTACCCAGTGTAGATGCAACTGCATTCTCAGAGACTTTAGGAAATGGTCCCTCTGGGATTCCATTTGCATTGCAACACCTTCCTTAATAAATCTGCAGGGATTAGATCAAGAGAAGAAAGAAAGGTTATGTGTGGTTCATGGCTATGGGGTCAGGAAAACCACCAAGTGAGTTGACATACCAAGCAGCTTTGTGAATTGTTTTACACTGACTAAGAAGTTGACTCAGATGACAGGTTTTATGATGAAAAGGGGACCTGACATGTGTCCAACAGAATCCCAAGTGTATATTTCCATTATACATTTAGTGACTTCACCAGAGTACTCAGGAGAAGTCAGGATGCTTGCTGGTCCCCTTCCTCATAGTACCTCAGTCTATATGAATTTCTTGATCTTATTTAACTTTATTCCAGTTTTCCCTTCTACTCTACAATGCCACAAGTAACCAGCAAGTGGTTGGCTATGTAACTGGAAGGCTGTATATTTGAGTGATTTTGTTTGTGTTTGTCATAATGCCTGTTTAGCATTTTTTGCTGGATGCTGGACTTCAGATACAAAGGCAGTCTCTCATCCTAAGTGTTGTGTTTTGAATACTGTCTCTAGTTCAACAAGGTGATATGGTAGAATTTTTTTAAAGATTAAAAATAAATTAGTTACATGTATATGAAGGATCCACGTGCACGATATTCCTTGGAAATGATTGCTTTATGTCACCAGATGCAGAAGCTGGGAACTGAACTTGTGTCCTCAGAGAGCTCCTGAGAGCCACCTCCATGGCTAGAGGCTCATTATTGATGCTTAACTCTCATGTGAATGCTTGGCGCTCCCACACAGGTCCTCGTGCTTGCACAGCAGTTACTTTTACTTACTGAACCATATCTACAGACCCCCATAAAAGTTATTAAAATAATTACAAAACTATATACTCAAGGGTTGAAGAAACCAAAGGAAGAGGAGGAATCAAGATGCAACAAGGTATTCAACTCTCAGGAGGAAAAGGGATGTGCATCGTACTATTAAGAAATGTGGGCTCCAGAGTCAGACTTGGGTTAAAACACCAGGGCCTCATCTTATGATGGCTGAGCTCAAGATTCTGCCCTCTTCACTTTTATCCTCATCTTTACACTGAATGTAACAGGGATTTCTTGAAGCTGTTTGATGAGACCAAATACAGTGGTGTCAGTCAAATACCTAAGCCAGGTGAGCTTTTATCTATTAAATAAACACGGGTTCTGGCTTTTTTGTTTGCCTATGGGATAACATGTTTAGTTGAGTATATAAAGCAGTAATTACCTTAAACTTTTAAAACCACACTAAATATTTAAAACAACTCAGTCCTATTGCCCTAAAAATCCCTTTTATGTATGAATACATGGTGTGTCTTTGCATGTGTGTATGCCTACTTATACACCTGTGGTGCACTTGTGCATGAGTATGCATGCATATGAGAATGTATATACATGTGGAGGCCAGAAGTTGGTGTTAGATGTCTTTCTCAATTCCTATCCTCTTGCCTAAAGAAGGGTTTCTCACTGAACACAGAGTTCACAAATTGGCTGATATGCCCTGCCAGATTTCCATGGCTATGCCTTGCCTCTGTCTATGGACTTCTGGGATTACAGGCATGTGTATACTACCATGCTTGCCTAGCTTTGATTATGAGTGGAAGGGTTCTGAACTTTGGTCCTACAACTTAAGCAGCTACTGATTTATCTACTGAACCATCCACTTGGTCTTGCAATAGACATTGTAACCTAGTATTTTTTATTGTATATTTTCTTTATTTACATTTCAAATACTATCTCCTTTCCCAGTAACCTAGTATTTTGAAATCCACATGGCATCAGGAAACAACATAAAAATCCTTTGTGAGACACATAGTACAATGTTAGTGCCAGAAAGATGGCAGAAGAACCATTTCTTGAGGGTAGTTATCTCATGTAGATGTGGCTACTGCTACAGCTGATATTGGCAGGGGTTGTGCTATAATGAGCTGAGAGGGGTCCCCTAGGAATCAAAGAGGTAGTGAAAGACTCCAAGCACAAATGTTTGAAAGCAGCAGCTTGGAGTCCAAACTCTTTGAAGCTTCAGAGCCAGCCAGCAAATGGAAGGAGGGGTTAAGCATTTACATTCTCCAGTGGAGCATCACTGTAGCCTCACATTGCTGCCAGCTGTTCAATTGCTCTCCTGGGCCTGCTCACAACAACCCACAACCCCTCAGATCTTTCAAATGCAGAAACAATAATGCTGCCTCTTTTCTACCGCTCTTCTTCCAGAGAGACAAATTCCTGCTTCAAGATGACAGCATACTAACCCACTTAGGGGAGTAAGGCAACTATCAGAGCCTGTTAACGAGGAGCCAAGGAGTTCTGCCCAGCTGTTCTGTGCTTTATGAGAGATGGAGGGACATATCACTTGGCAGTACACGTCGACTTTTCTATGTGTCTGCATGTAGAATAGAGGGATTTATCACTGTGTAGAATATGCAGACTTTCCTGTCCAGATTATTAAAAATGCCTCTCACAGGACACAGAAGCATCTTTACACATTAAAGATTAAAGGTTCACACCAAGGAAACAAACTACTCTATCCACTGGGGGCCATCTGTGTTCAGTCACAAACAAAGGTAGCAAAAGCTCTGAGAAGCACAGAGGAAGACAGACAGGGTATTTGGCCACCATTGGAAGACAGAACTGGACATTTATTTAATAGTCTCTTTCTGTTTCTAGATCATGAACACTATGTCCATTTATTCCTATTGACTGAGAAGCCAACAAGGACATTGCTGAAGCACAGGAGGGAGGCATATAGATGACACTTTCTTACTGCCCATCTCTGCCTGCAGCACTGAAATAGCAGGATAAACCAGCAGTGTGGACCTTTAACAGTGGATTGGGTGAAATGTGTGAATGGAGGTATTCGGCTACCTAGGTTGAAAATCGAACCCCAAGACCCTTTAGCTTGAAGTTGAAAGCCTCCTACAAATGTGGGGTTTTTTCCACTGTTGAGTTTCTTGCCTGGTATTACCTCCACTAGTTATTGTAGCTCCTCCCATATCCCTGGATGACTATTTGGACTCACTGAGAAAGTAATGATTCGAGGACACATCTAAAACAAACTATCAGATTATCTGATCACTGGGGGAAGCCATGACAGGAAGAAACCTGGAGGTATGAACTGTCACAGACACAGTGGAGGAATGCTGCTTATTGGATTGTTCCTCACGGATTGTTCAGCTTGCTTATACAACTCAGAATGCTCCAGTTACAGTAAGCTGGGTCCTTCTTTATCAATCCTTAATCAAGAAAATGTCCCACAGGCTAATCTGATGAAAGTGTTTTCTCAATTGAGGATTCGTCTCTAACGGCTCTAGCTTGTGCTGAAATAACAAACAAAATAAAATAACAACAATAACAACAACAACAAGACAAGTAGGACAGGTGGTTAGTGCAGTTAACTTAAACTATTCCTTTGAGGTATCTATCCTGTATCCTGGGCTTTGGGTTTTCTATGCTCTGCATGCCTTACTACAGTCTGATTAGGTGAACATTGTCAAAATAATTGTCCTGTTCTCAAAGATGTTAAAGCAGGGAAAGACAAAGGAAGGGAAGAAATCAACCCAGGATAAGAATGAAGTGATATAACTAAAGCAAACTCACAATTCATGGTTGAATTCCACTAAGTCTGGAGACAACTAACTATGGGTATTGCCACAATAATAAACAAATACGGCTGGAGGACAGCACTGGTATTCAGTTTTCCAGTTTGAAAGTTGTGTTGTATCTATGTAAAAATGTGTGCTATTGGTCTTAGGAGATATGCTCAAAGACATAGGGTTAACGCCAGCAAAATGGCAGTAAGAATGTTTGCTTAAGAGCCGGGTGTGGTGGTGCATGCCTTTAATGCCAGCACTTGGGAGGCAGAGGCAGGTGGATTTCTGAGTTTGAGGCCAGCCTGGTCTACAGAGTGAGTTCCAGGGCAGCCAGGGCTGCTCAGCTGCTCAGAGAAACCCTGTCTTGAAAAACCAAACCAAACCAAACCAAACCAAACCAAAACAAAACAAAACAAAACAAAACAAAACAAAACAAAACAAAACAAAACAAAACAAAAAAAAGAATGTTTGCTTAAGTCTGAAAACCCAAGTTCAGGCACCATACGTGAAGTAAAGAGAGAATCAATTCTTGCACGCGCGCGCACATGTGCGTACTTCCCACCCTTCCACCCCCATGTACACATACAAAATAAGTAAAACAAATGTAAGTAAAGGACTTTGGCTAAAAATATAATGACTCCAACTTTCTCTTAACAGGTCAGAAAAGATAAAATAACATGAATTAATCATAGATAAAATCATAATGAGTTGAAATGTAAGTAATTGCTGAATGGGGTAAAGGTCATATAGGTAAATAGAGCAAAATAAGCATCTAGAAGATAAATTGTACATAAACATTATTTCTGATCAACACAACTGAAATGATTTATTGTAATTCCTACACACATATGTGTGTATTATAATGAGTATTTTGGACACAATTTAAATCAGGTGTGAGTCAAAGCACATGGGAGGCTGAGACAGAAGGGTCATGGGTTCAAGGCCAGCCCAGGAAATAGATCATGTCTAAGCTCAGCATGGGAAAAATTGCTCTATTTAGACCCTGTGAAAAGGAAAGAGAAAGGAGAAGAAAAGGAGGGAGGGAGAGAGAGAAGAAGAGGAAGGAGAGGGGAGGAGGAGAGGGAGAGGGGACAGGCCAATAGAGGAGAGGGGAGAGGGAAGAGAGGGGGGCGGTCAAGACACCTATGTATGAAGGATGTGTTTAGCCATGCTGATGGTGTCACAAATTCGTCTGCGTGAACAATGTTAAGCACATGGAAAGTTTGGGCACACTTCTATCTCAGCAAAGCTAAGAGAGCACTTACAGAAGAAAAGAAAATGTGGGCTGGTAGAGAGACAAGGCCTTATCTTAACTAGACTATCACTATAGCTGTGTGTTTCTGAGGAGTAGGTTTAAATAAACTTTTCTACATGAACTTAGTGGCACAGACTATAACTGCTCAGGAAACTGAGACAGAAGATCAGCAGAGGTAAAGCCAGAAGTCTGGGCTATTCAAAAAGACCTTAACTCTAAAAACAAATGAACAAAAATAGCCAATTATCAACAAAAAGAGACAGCTTTGGAGTGGCTTATGTATGTGTGCCAAAGCTTGCTACATGGGCAGTGAATGTCCATCAACTAGTCTCCAGCTTCTTGCTTTTTTTAAAAATTGTAAACTGTGATTCACATGCTAGGCCACTGGTATAAGAGCAACTGAGGGTAAGAACGTTATTGTCACTTTAGTCCAGAGACACTCTCACAACAGCCTATGGTTTCTGATGTCATTTCTGGCCCATGCAAATTCAGGTCCCAGTGAAGCAGGCTTGCAAAATCCCTATGAAAAGAGGGTATACTAAATTGGATTTTATAAAAATGGAATTGAAATCAGTCACTTTAATGCTAAGCCATGAAATTACAGAGGACTCAGCTTATTTTTATCATACCTTGGGAGTTGAATATTTTGGCATATTAATCAGTCTTCCAAAATGCCATTTACATAAAAATTGTGATTGCTTTTGATGAGACTCTCTCTATTACCACAGCTTAATCTCAGCATTGGCAGATGCAGCCTTGGCACTGACAGCTTGCTACAGAGTCAGGTTTGTACAATGTGCCCTCCACCAGCTTTCCCAAAGCAACTCCACACAACTTAAATAGGAAAAATTCTCTTCTTGAGAAAGTTTCTGGAATGAGTACAAGGGAACCCTTGACACTGACTTCTCAAGGATAGAATAGAAGGCACAGCTTTTGAGAAGGCATCTCCTGTTGCTAGAACTCCAAGATTCTTGTGATCTCTATCAGTGACAGGGGAATATCTATCTTCTGTCCCATGGATGCTCCGCTGTGCACCGCAGACAGATGGCTGACACAGATTTACCACAGTGCCTGCTACTATGCTCAGTCACAATCTGGGAAGATCATATGTATCCACCCAAAAAGCTAGAGAGCAATCAGAGTTCTCAAGTGTTTATGAAGGGCCCAAAGGCCATGCCCCTATTTCAAATTTAAATCCAGACCCAACACATAAACATTTCTATAGTTTGAACCTGTCTCCCTAAGTTCATGTGCTCGAGACTTGATTCCAAAACTCTGTTTTTAATGGTGTTTGGAAGGAATATGGTTGGATTTGTATGTTTATAGAAGACTTTGTTATGGGAGTGCTCTGGTCCTGACATCCTCACTCTGTTCACCATTCAATGTCTTTGACCATGCCACGACCTACCAGGGGTTAATCAGAGGACAACAGCATGGTTTTCAACTTTCCACCCTCCAGAGTTATTGAGCCAAATATACCTGCCTTCTTTATAATCCATCCATTACCTATGTTCAGTTATAGCAGTAAGAAATGGATCAAGACACTAATAACCAGTTTCAAAAATTGCTGAAACACAGTCCTAAAAGTCAAAGGTACCAATATGGAGCATTTGTGGGACATAGGATTCCTGATGTATCCACAATGATGTAATTTCTCCTCTAGGGACATGAAGTTGGACCATAGCCTTCATCTTGTTCTGCTTACCAGCGGCTTCCTGGAGACATAACAGGGCAAACCCTGCATGCCCAGGTCTTTCTTCCAACATTCCCCAGTCTAAGTAACCCACCCTGTTTCCCAAGGAGGCAGGAGGAAGCAGGTATCAGAAGGAAAAATAATGTTAATTTCATGAACCAGAACATCATGAGCAAAGGACCAGGTGAAAAGGGCCTATGTGACAAAGCCCAGAGCCCTTGAATGAAGTTCTATTTCTAAGTGTGCTGCCTTACACTACTTCAACTTTGAACTCTAACTTAGAGCCAAATTATCCAAGAAATCATCCTAGATGCCTTATTGAACAGTGACACCAGATACTATTAAATAAAGAAAAGCTCAGCCAGCACCACTCTACAGTACACAGGAAAGGCAGTGGTAAGAAAATGACAGAAAACGTCACCCACATCTGTAGGGAGATGGAGGTGGGAAAATGACCCATCCAGCAGGTCCAGTTATTTGAGGGTCACGAGGGGACCTCCTCCTAAGAACCAAATGGGGGGGGGTAGAGAGAGACGAGGGCCTTGTACGAATAACGACATGGAAACCGTTCTGGAATGTATCAAAGCCCCGAATCTATTGAAAAAGGTCTAAGGCTTAAATGCACAAGCAAAAGGGGAAGTACAGATACTTATCAGTGGGAGGGGTAGGATAATACAAGCAAAAGGAGAAGTACTTATGGGGGGGGCAATAGAAATTCTTTCTTTTGGCAGCTACACGGGGAAGCAGGAACTTGGTGGTATCAGGGTGTGGTCAGGACATCGGCGATGGCTTAGGGCTGGAACATTCTCGGAATCGGTGTGGCGGTGGCCCGCTTTTGACCCCCTTTTCTTCTCGGGGGGAGAGGCCCAATTCAGAGATCAAGAGTTGTCTTTTTTTTTTTTTTTTTAATATTTTTATTACATATTTTCCTCAATTACATTTCCAATACTATCCCAAAAGTCCCCCATAGCGCCCCCCACTTCCCTACCCACCCATTCCCATTCTTTTGGCCCTGGCATTCCCCTATATTGGGGCATATAAAGTTTGCAAGTCCAATGGGCCTCTCTTTCCATTGATGGCCGACTAGGCCATCTTTCGATACATATGCAGCTAGAGACAAGAGCTCCAGGGTTCTGGTTAGTACATCATGTTGTTCCAACAATAGGGTTGCAGATCCCTTTAGCTCCTTGGGTACTTTCTCTAGCTTCTCCATTGGGAGCCCTGTGATACATCCAATAGCTGACTGTGAACATCCACTCCTGTGTTTGCTAGGCCCCGGCATCGTCTCACAAGAGACAGCTATATTTGGGTCCTTTCAGCAAGATCTTACTAGTGTATGCAATGGTGCCAGCGTTTAGAAGCTGATTATGGGACGGATCCCTGGATACAGCAGTCTCTAAATGGTCCATCCTTTCATCACAGCTACGAACTTTGTCTCTGTAACTCCTTCCCTGGGTGTTTTGTTCCCAATTCTAAGAAGGTGCACAATGTCCACACTTTGGTCTTCATTCTTCTTGAGTTTCATGCGTTTATCAAATTGTATCTTATATCTTGGGTATCCTAAGTTTTGGGCTAATATCCACTTATCAATGAATACATATTGTGTGAGATCTTTTGTGATTGTGTTACTTCACTCAAGATGATGCCCTCCAGATCCATCCATTTGGCTAGGAATTTCATAAATTCATTCTTTTTAATAGCTGAGTAGTACTCCATTGTGTAAATGTACCATAATTTCTGTATCCATTCCTCTGTTGAGGGACATCTGGGTTCTTTCCAGCTTCTGGCTATTATAAATAGGGCTGCTATGAACATAGTGGAGCATGTGTCCTTTTTACCGGTTGGGACATCTTCTGGATATATGCCCAGGAGAGGTATTGCTGGATCCTCCGGTAGTACTATGTCCAATTTTCTGAGGAACCGCCAGACTGATTTCCAGAGTGGTTGTACAAGCTTGCAATCCCACCAACAATGGAGGAGTGTTCCACTTTCTCCACATCCTCGCCAGCAACTGCTGTCACCTGAATTTTTGATCTTAGCCATTCTGACTGGTGTGAGGTGGAATCTCAGGGTTGTTTTGATTTGCATTTCCCTGATGATTAAGGATGTTGAACATTTTTTCAGGTGCTTCTCTGCCATTCGGTATTCCTCAGGTGAGAATTCTTTGTTCAGTTCTGAGCCCCATTTTTTAATGGGGTTATTTGACTTTCTGGAGTCCACCTTCTTGAGTTCTTTATATATATTGGATATTAGTCCCTTATCTGATTTAGGATAGGTGAAGATCCTTTCCCAATCTGTTGGTGGTTTTTTTGTCTTATTGATGGTGTCTTTAGCCTTGCAGAAGCTTTGTAGTTTCATGAGGTCCCACTTGTCAATTCTCGATCTTACAGCACAAGCCATTACTGTTCTATTCAGGAATTTTTCCCCTGTGCCCATATCTTCAAGGCTTTTCCCCACTTTCTCCTCTATAAGTTTCAGTGTCTCTGGTTTTATGTGAAGTTCCTTGATCCACTTAGACTTGACCTTAGTACAAGGAGATAGGAATGGATCGATTCGCATTCTTCTACATGTTAACAACCAGTTGTGCCAGCACCATTTGTTGAAAATGCTGTCTTTCTTCCACTGGATGTTTTTAGCTCCCTTGTCGAAGATCAAGTGACCATAGGTGTGTGGATTCATTTCTGGGTCTTCAATTCTATTCCATTGGTCTATTTGTCTGTCACTATACCAGTACCATGCAGTTTTTATCACAATTGCTCTGTAGTAGAGCTTTAGGTCCGGCATGGTGATTCCACCAGAGGTTCTTTTATCCTTGAGGAGAGTTTTTGCTATCCTAGGTTTTTTGTTATTCCAGATGAATTTGCAGATTGCACTTTCTAATTCGTTGAAGAATTGATTTGGGATTTTGATGGGGATTGCATTGAATCTGTAGATTGCTTTTGGCAAGATAGCCATTTTTACAATGTTGATCCTGCCAATCCATGAGCATGGGAGATCTTTCCATCTTCTGAGATCTTCTATAATTTCTTTCTTCAGAGACTTGAAGTTTTTATTATACAGATCTTTCACTTCCTTAGTTAGAGTCACGCCAAGATATTTTATATTATTTGTGACTATTGAGAAGGGTGTTGTTTCCCTAATTTCTTTCTCAGCCTGTTTATTCTTTGTGTAGAGAAAGGCCATTGATTTGTTTGAGTTAATTTTATATCCAGCTACTTCACCGAAGCTGTTTATCAGGCTTAGGAGTTCTCTGGTGGAATTTTTAGGGTCACTTATATATACTATCATATCATCTGCAAAAAGTGATATTTTGACTTCATCTTTTCCAATTTGTATCCCTTTGATCTCCTTTTGTTGTCGAATTGCTCTGGCTAGGACTTCAAGTACAATGTTGAATAGGTATGGAGAAAGTGGACAGCCTTGTCTAGTCCCTGATTTTAGAGGGATTGCTTCAAGCTTCTCACCATTTACTTTGATGTTGGCTACTGGTTTGCTGTAGATTGCTTTTATCATGTTTAGGTATGGGCCTTGAATTCCTGATCTTTCCAAGACTTTTATCATGAATGGGTGTTGGATCTTGTCAAATGCTTTTTCCGCATCTAAGGAGATGACCATGTGGTTTTTGTCTTTGAGTTTGTTTATATACTGGATTACGTTGATGGATTTCCGTATATTGAACCATCCCTGCATCCCTGGGATGAAACCTACTTGGTCAGGATGGATGATTGTTTTGATGTGTTCTTGGATTCGGTTAGCAAGAACTTTATTGAGGATTTTTGCATCAATATTCATAAGGGATATTGGTCTGAAGTTTTCTATCTTTGTTCGGTCTTTTTGTGGTTTAGGTATCAGAGTAATTGTGGCTTCATAGAATGAGTTGGGTAGAGTACCTTCTGTTTCTATTTTGTGGAATAGTTTGTGAAGAACTGGGATTAGATCTTCTTTGAAGGTCTGATAGAATTCTGCACTAAACCCATCTGGTCCTGGGCTTTTTTTAGTTGGGAGACTATTAATGACTGCTTCTATTTCTTTGGGGGATATAGGGCTGTTTAGATCATTAACCTGATCTTGATTCAGCTTTGGTACCTGGTATCTGTCTAGGAACTTGTCCATTTCATCCAGGTTCTCCAGTTTTGTTGAGTATAGCCTTTGGTAGAAGGATCTGATGGTGTTTTGGATGTCTTCAGGATCTGTTGTTATGTCTCCTTTTTCATTTCTGATTTTGTTAATTAGGATGCTTTCCCTGTGCCCTCTAGTGAGTCTGGCTAAGGGTTTATCTATCTTGTTGATTTTCTCAAAGAACCAGCTCCTTGATTGGTTGATTCTTTGAATAGTTTTTCTTGTTTCCACTTGGTTGATTTCACCCCTGAGTTTGATTATTTCCTGCCGTCTACTCCTCTTGGGTGAATTTGCTTCCTTTTGTTCTAGTGCTTTTAGGTGTGTTGTCAAGCTGCTAATGTGTGCTCTCTCTAGTTTCCTTTTGGAGGCACTCAGAGCTATGAGTTTTCCTCTTAAAAATGCTTTCATTGCGTCCCATAAGTTTGGGTACGTTGTGGCTTCATTTTCATTGAACTCTAAAAAGTCCTTAATTTCTTTCTTTATTCCTTCCTTGACCAAGGTATCATTGAGAAGAGTGTTGTTCAGTTTCCACGTGAAGGTTGGCTTTCTATTATTTATTTTGTTATTGAAGATCAGCCTTAGTCCATGGTGATCTGATAGGATGCATGGGACAATTTCAATATTTTTATATCTGTTGAGGCCTGTTTTGTGACCAATTATGTGGTCAATTTTGGAGAAGGTACCATGAGGTGCTGAGAAGAAGGTATATCCTTTTGTTTTAGGATAGAATGTTCTGTAGATATCTGCCAGATCCATTTGATTCATAATTTCTGTTAGTTTCACTGTGTCCCTGTTTAGTTTCTGTTTCCATGATCTGTCCATTGGTGAAAGTGGTGTGTTGAAGTCTCCCACTATTATTGTATGAGGTGCCATGTGTGCTTTGAGCTTTACTAAAGTTTCTTTAATGAATGTGGCTGCCTTTGTATTTGGAGCATAGATATTCAGGATTGATAGTTCCTCTTGGAGGATTTTACCTTTGATGAGTATGAAGTGTCCCTCCCTGTCTTTTTTAATGACTTTGGGTTGGAAGTCAATCTTATCAGATATTAGAATGGCTACTCCAGCTTGTTTCTTCATGCCATTTGCTTGGAAAATTGTTTTCCAGCCTTTCATTCTGAGGTAGTGTCTATCCTTTTCTCTGAGATGAGTTTCCTGTAAGCAGCAAAATGTTGGGTCTTGTTTGTGTAGCCAGTTTGTTAGTCTATGTCTTTTTATCGGGGAGTTGAGTCCATTGATATTAAGAGATATTAAGGAAAAGTAATTGTTGTTTCCTGTTATTTTTGTTGTTAAAGTTGGCATTATGTTCTTGTGGCTGTCTTCTTTTAGGTTTGTTGAGGGATTACCTTCTTGTTGTTTCTAGGGCGTGGTTCCTGTCCTTGTATTGGTTTTTTTCTGTTATTATCCTTTGAAGGGCTGGATTCGTGGAGAGATAATGTGTGAATTTGGTTTTGTCGTGGAATACTTTGGTTTCTCCATCTATGTTAATTGAGAGTTTGGCTGGGTATAGTAGCCTGGGCTGGAATTTGTGTTCTTTTAGTGTCTGTATAACATCCGTCCAGGATCTTCTGGCTTTCATAGTCTCTGGTGAAAAGTCTGGTGTAATTCTGATAGGCTTGCCTTTATATGTTACTTGGCCTTTTTCTCTTACTGCTTTTAGTATTCTATCTTTATTTAGAGCATTTGTTGCTCTGATTATTATGTGTCGGGAGGTATTTCTTTTCTGGTCCAGTCTATTTGGAGTTCTGTAGGCTTCTTGTATGTTCATGGGCATCTCTTTCTTTAGATTTGGGAAGTTTTCTTCTATAATTTTGTTGAAGATGTTTGCTGGTCCTTTGAGTTGAAAATCTTCATTCTCATCCACTCCTATTATCCGTAGGTTTGGTCTTCTCATTGTGTTCTGTATTTCTTGGATGTTTTGAGTTAGGATCTTTTTGCATTTTACATTTTCCTTGATTGTTGTGCCGATGTTCTCTATGGAATCTTCTGCACCTGAGATTCTCTCTTCCATCTCTTGTATTCTGTTGCTGATGCTCGTATCTATGGTTCCAGATTTCTTTCCTAGGGTTTCTATCTCCAGTGTTGCCTCATTTTGGGTTTTCTTTATTGTGTCTACTTCCCTTTTTAGGTCTAGTATGGTTTTGTTCATTTCCATCATCTGTTTGGATGTGTTTTCCTGTTTTTCTGTAAGGACTTCTACCTGTTTGATTATGTTATCATGTTTTTCTTTAAGTATTTGTAACTCTTTAGCAGTGTTCTCCTGCAATTCTTTAAGGGATTTTTGTGCTTCCTCTTTATTGTCTTCTGCCTTTTTATCAGTGTTCTCCTGCATTTCTTTAAGTGTGTTATTAAAGTCCTTCTTGAAGTCCTCTATCATCATCAGGAGATATGCTTTTAAATCCGTGTCTAGCTTTTCCGGTGTGTTGGGGTGCCCTGGACTGGGCGAAGTGGGGGTGCTGGGTTCTGATGATGGTGAGTGGTCTTGGTTCCTGTTAGTAAGATTATTACGTTTACCTTTCGCCATCTGGTAATCTCTGGGGTTAGTTGTTATCGTTGTCACTATTTAAAGATTGGAGCAGAAGCTGTGTTCCACTCACCAGCAGTCTCTAAATCCTGCGGCGGGGGTCGTGGGTAGCTGACGGTATCCCGGTGCTGGTCCAGCCGGAAGAGGCCTGTGGTCCTACTCAGGCCGTTTTTCTGCTTCCCTAACTAATGCAGTCTCTGGTCCCGCGTGCAATTGGATTGGAGCAGAAGCTGTGTTCCGCTCTCCAGAAGTCTTAAGATCCTGTGGTGGGTGTTGTGGGTAGCTGGTGAGTGTCAGCTGACCCTGCGCCCCAGCTGCCCAGGTGCTTTTCTGACCGGAAGAGGGTTGTGGCCCTATGTAGGCCGGATTTCTCTCTCCCCAACCAGAGCAGTCTCAGGTCCCACGTGATTGGACTGGAGCAGAAGCTGTGTTCCACTCACCAGCAGTCCCAAAATCCTGCGGCGGGGGTCGTGGGTAGCTGGCGGGTGTCAGGCAACCCTGCGCTCCCGCTACCCCGGCGCTGATCCAGCCGGATGAGGCCTGTGGTCCTACTCAGGCCGGTTTCTGCTTCCCTAACTAATGCAGTCTCAGGTCCCACGCAATTGGATTGGAGCAGAAGCTGTGCTCCACTCACCAGAAGTCTTAAGATCCTGTGGCGGGTGTTGTGGGTAGCTGGCGAGTGTCAGCAGACCCTGCGGCCCAGCTGCCCAGGTGCTTTTCTGACCGGAAGAGGGTTGTGGCCCTATGTAGGCCGGATTTCTCTCTCCCCAACCAGAGCAGTCTCAGGTCCCGCGTGATTGGACTGGAGCAGAAGCTGTGTTCCACTCACCAGCAGTCCCAAAATCCTGTGGCGGGGGTCGTGGGTAGCTGGCGGGTGTCAGGCAACCCTGTGCTCCCGCTACCCTGGCGCTGATCCGGCCGGGTGAGGCCTGTGGCCCTACTCAGGCCGGTTTCTGCTTCCCTAACTAATGCAGTCTCAGGTCCCGTGCAATTGGATTGGAGCAGAAGCTGTGTTCCACTCACCAGCAGTCCCAAAATCCTGCGGCGGGGGTCGTGGGTAGCTGGCGGGTGTCAGGCAACCCTGCGCTCCCGCTACCCTGGCGCTGATCCGGCCGGGTGAGGCCTGTGGCCCTACTCAGGCCAGTTTCTGCTTCCCTAACTAATGCAGTCTCAGGTCCCGCGCAATTGGATTGGAGCAGAAGCTGTGTTCCACTCACCAGTAGTCCCAAAATCCTGCGGCGGGGGTCGTGGGTAGCTGGCGGGTGTCAGGCAACCCTGCGCTCCCGCTACCCTGGCGCTGATCCGGCCGGGTGAGGCCTGTGGCCCTACTCAGGCCGGTTTCTGCTTCCCTAACTAATGCAGTCTCAGGTCCCGCGCAATTGGATTGGAGCAGAAGCTGTGTTCCACTCACCAGCAATCCCAAAATCCTGCGGCGAGGGTCGTGGGTAGCTGGTGGGTGTCAGGCAACCCTGCGCTCCCGCTACCCCGGCGCTGATCCAGCCGGATGAGGCCTGTGGTCCTACTCAGGCCGGTTTCTGCTTCCCTAACTAATGCAGTCTCTCAAGAGTTGTCTTAATAGCTCCCAACAGGAAAAGGCTCCTTCTTCTATCACAATGCTTATGACTCAAGTATAGCAGAAGTATTAAGACCTAGAATAATCTTCATGGTAACTGAATGCATTTCCTGCCCCCCTTGGCAAACATGGTGTGGTAGGATAGGACCTAATCCCCAGAAGGGGCCCATGTTTTCATGTTTGCCCTTCCTTCTTGAGTATCATACTGGAGCTGAGTGTATGAGACTCCATCCTGGAGATGACTGCCAGTACCCAAGCACTATGCATTCCCAAGCTAGATAAAGGATGGTAGAGCACAGCCCACACCCTAGACAGTGCTCAAAAAGCAAGACTGTGGGCCACTCCCTATCCAAATCAGGTTTGGTCCTACTCCACTACATAGAGACAAAGACTATGGCATGATAAAGCCAGTAAGGCTTCTGCTTCCCTACCAGAGAACTAGCTTCTCAGAAATCATGTGACTGATGGTCAGTTAATCTGGCTGATAGGCTTGGAAGGTTTCTGCGCCCACAACACCACTTCTTACCTTGTCTTTTCCCCAGTCCCCACTGACTCGAGCTATATAATGTAACCACTCTCATTAGGAGTTGTCCTCCAACTGACGCCTGGGTCAATTATACTATCCCTACTCACTACTTCCTGAAACCCTGCTCCCCGAATCCTGAGACCACCAGTGAGCAAGGGACAGCTGGTTGCTGGAGACCCACAGCATAAACCCCTAGAGATCCAGTTACTGATGTGTTCATGAAGAGCAAGGACATCATGGGTGTTGGGTTTGACAGATCCTTTAACACATGCAGGTTATACTTGTCCCAGATTGGGATTGCAGGAAACAGACATTGGGGCCAGGATCTGAGGACAAGATGCCTATTTGGGAGGGATGTTAGCATAGGCTAATGGTAGGATAGACATGAGATGGAATAGAGGGGCAGGCTACACAGGATGTGAGGGCAGATGAGATGACACTGCAGGTATGGAGAATCTATGAGAAACCTGAACAAAGAAGCTGCCTCCAAATTTGATGACCACTCAGGGTCAGATATGGGTTATTTATATTTTCATCCTTCCCCACCCCACCATCTTTTTTTCTTCATTTCTCCACCTCAGTCTCCCCTGCTTCTCTCCATATTCCATCAATCTTCTTCCATTCCTTCATCTTCCATGTTCCTTTCCTCTATCCCTCTATCTCTTCCTTCTCAGATTTTCCCCACTCCACATCTCATACCTCCTCACCCATCTCCAGTATCTTTTTCTATCACAACCTCCTTCAGCTCTTTGATCAAATACCCATTCTCAGTGAGATTTCTGGGCTTTGGACATCTCCATTTGAAATCGCTTTCTCATATACTCTCATTTCAGAACCTGCCAACATCTAGCACTTCATTACCCCCTCCCACCTCTTTGTCGTAGCTATCTGTTTTCTCCTTCACTGGAATGTAATTTTTCAGTAATAAGCACTTTTGTTCATTTCTTTTACCATTTTACTTCCATAAAAAGTGCTTAAAACATTACAGCTTCTGAGGATGCATTTGTTGAATGAATTAATCATTTTATATAGCTAAAATAAAAAAATGGCCCACATGGCTGGAGTACCTGATTCTTTCATTCCCAAGAGGGGATGGTCTGGCTTCACCAAAGCATCCCAGAGGAGAAAGTATAATCCCTAAAGGAAATAGAGTGTAATCAGAATGGAATGTAAATGCTGCCCACCAATTGCAAACACACAGAACAGTGCAAAGGTGACAGCTCTGTTTTGATGCTTTGCTCTCTGCTTCTCTGACTACATGAGCTGCTTGCTATACACCAGGTAAGGTGTACTGAAAACCCTAATTCATGCACTGTGGTAAAATACCTGAGAAAAACATCTTGTAAGGAAGAAAAGTTATTTTGACTCACAGTTTTAGAAGTTTCAGTCCATAGTCAGTGAGTTCACTACTACGAATCTGTTCAGAAGGAGGAGCTCATGGCGGGATATCACATTAAAAATTCTCATCTTTAGTAGCCGAGAAGTACAGAGAAGGGGCCAGGGGCTGACATACTTCTCAAGAACTTGCTCCCAATCACTGACTTGCTTATACTCACCTCTACATTCTAATAGCTCTCCAGACTGGTAGCAAGCTTTTACTCTATTTGTTTTTTGAAATGGTAGTGCACTCTATGTTGTACTGATGGAGGTCAGAGGACAAGTTGCAGGAATTAGTTCTTTCCTTTCAACCATGTTGGTTTGAGATCAGACTCTGGTTGTCAGGTTCTGGGCCAAGTGCTTTTACCCACTAAGTGATCTCTTCAGCTCAATTCAAGGGCCTTTGGGGAGATATTCTTTTTTTTTTCAAACTACTTAATTTTATTGCAAATTTAACATATCTAATCAACTTGCAGCATGTTTTTGTATGTGTGTGGAAGATAATTTTTTTAATTAGATATTCTCTTTATTTACATTTCAAATGTTATCCCCTTTCCTGGTTTCCCCTTTGAAAACCCCCTATCCCCTCCCCCTGCTTACCAACCCACCCACTCCTGCTTCCTGGCCCTGGCACTCCCCTATACTGGGGCATAGACACATCAACAGGACCAAGGGTCTTTTAGAGACATTCTTGATCCAAACATTGTGCCAAAAAATACTTCCTAGTGTAGGGACTGTAGAATGCCTCCCCTGGAGAGCAAATGCCATGGTGCCCATAAGGTTGTTGGCAAACATCTGCCAGTGCTGCATGTGGAATGATTCCTGAAAGGAACACTGAACTCCCTGTAGACCCTGCACTAGAATGTGCAAGCCAGTCTTTGTTTACCACAGTGTTTAAAGACTTTTAATTTCTCAAGTCTCTAAATAGCATATCCACTGACTACAGTAAATGGAGAGTGTGTGTTGTATGACTTTAGATTTTTCTGCTAACCACATGTATTTAGCAATTAGAGATATCACTGCTGCCAACTGACTTGGAAGACAAATATCAATGGCTGGATTGTGCTGTGCTTGTGGTTGTTTTATTAAACAGAAACCCAGATCACAGTGGCCTCATTCCAATTCTCTAGTCCCAAAGTGGTCCAATTAGCTAAAAGACAGAAAAAAATCTACTTTTTCTCCTTTTATTTAAATACACTTTGTTTCAAAATTCCAATAGATTGGTCATCTGCTTCTAAATCATCCAGTAATTATGGGCCCTTCCCGGAACTGTCATTGTATGTTGCCTGTTCACACTCCCACAATGATCACGGTCCCTTACAGAGCAGCCTTGCTCCTGCAGAATGATGACTTTCCTATGGCTGTCTTCCTATCTTAGAGCTAGACGTCCCTTGCTGATTATTGATCAGAATTGGAAGATAAATGGCTCAGTCTCTGGCTTCTCAGCTAGCAACCTATTTCACGGACTACTGGGTTGTTTGGAATTATCTGTAGCTGAGCCCCAGTGGTTCAAAGCCTTAGTTGAGCTCCTCACTTTCAGTCCCTGCAACTCTTAAGATCACCTCCCTGACACACTATACCAAACTGTCTTGGTCTCCCAGACACTGTCCAATTCTTGGTACATAGAATATTTTTATCCTGTAGCTCATATGTGCAACCTGGCCAAATAAGAAGCTCCCAGTGGAGGTACGGGATGAACAGGCAGGAAGGGAAGTGATTCCTACAGGGCAGAAGCAAACCTAGCAGAAATAGAGGGAGAAGCTGTCTCTTACACAGTGTCTCCCGACTCTCCAGGTAGCATCAAAACCTGCTCAGTCATTCTCCAGGAGTCTGCTCAAGTTGGCTGGCAGATAAGTGCCAGTCCTAGTGGGAGCCATAAATTATGGTGCTCTCTGCAGACACTCAACAGTCTCCTGAAGATGAAACTACGAATGGATAAACCTTGTATGGAACAAATTGATGATCAGGGAAACCCAGCCCTGCTCTGTGTGTGCCCACTGCTAATTGAGGAGACACAAATCTCTCTCTCTCTCTCTCTCTCTCTCTCTCTCTCTCTCTCTCTCTCTCTCTCTCTCTCTCTCAATTTTATGCAGTGTCCATATAGCCCCAGTACCATTTTTGCTACTGTGAGAAAAGAATTTGTCTTCTTGTTTTAAACGGTGTATTTTTAATTCCAAGAGAGAGTGAGCAAGATTCCTTTTTGGTGAAGACACTGAAAAAATTCATTTATATTTCTTTTTTTTTTTATATTTTTATTACATATTTTCCTCAATTACATTTCCAATACTATCCCAAAAGTCCCCCATAGCGCCCCCCACTTCCCTACCCACCCATTCCCATTCTTTTGGCCCTGACATTCCCCTATATTGGGGCATATAAAGTTTGCAAGTCCAATGGGCCTCTCTTTCCATTGATGGCCGACTAGGCCATCTTTCGATACATATGCAGCTAGAGACAAGAGCTCCAGGGTTCTGGTTAGTACATCATGTTGTTCCAACAATAGGGTTGCAGATCCCTTTAGCTCCTTGGGTACTTTCTCTAGCTTCTCCATTGGGAGCCCTGTGATACATCCAATAGCTGACTGTGAACATCCACTCCTATGTTTGCTAGGCCCCGGCATCGTCTCACAAGAGACAGCTATATTTGGGTCCTTTCAGCAAAATCTTGCTAGTGTATGCAATGGTGTCAGCGTTTAGAAGCTGATTATGGGACGGATCCCTGGATACAGCAGTCTCTAAATGGTCCATCCTTTCATCACAGCTACGAACTTTGTCTCTGTAACTCCTTCCCTGGGTGTTTTGTTCCCAATTCTAAGAAGGTGCACAGTGTCCACACTTTGGTCTTCATTCTTCTTGAGTTTCATGCGTTTATCAAATTGTATCTTATATCTTGGGTATCCTAAGTTTTGGGCTAATATCCACTTATCAATGAATACATATTGTGTGAGTTCTTTTGTGATTGTGTTACTTCACTCAAGATGATGCCCTCCAGGTCCATCCATTTGGCTAGGAATTTCATAAATTCATTCTTTTTAATAGCTGAGTAGTACTCCATTGTGTAAATGTACCATAATTTCTGTATCCATTCCTCTGTTGAGGGACATCTGGGTTCTTTCCAGCTTCTGGCTATTATAAATAGGGCTGCTATGAACATAGTGGAGCATGTGTCCTTTTTACCGGTTGGGACATCTTCTGGATATATGCCCAGGAGAGGTATTGCTGGATCCTCCGGTAGTACTATGTCCAATTTTCTGAGGAACCGCCAGACTGATTTCCAGAGTGGTTGTACAAGCTTGCAATCCCACCAACAATGGAGGAGTGTTCCTCTTTCTCCACATCCTCGCCAGCATCTGCTGTCACCTGAATTTTTGATCTTAGCCATTCTGACTGGTGTGAGGTGGAATCTCAGGGTTGTTTTGATTTGCATTTCCCTGATGATTAAGGATGTTGAACATTTTTTCAGGTGCTTCTCTGCCATTCGGTATTCCTCAGGTGAGAATTCTTTGTTCAGTTCTGAGCCCCATTTTTTAATGGGGTTATTTGACTTTCTGGAGTCCACCTTCTTGAGTTCTTTATATATATTGGATATTAGTCCCTTATCTGATTTAGGATAGGTGAAGATCCTTTCCCAATCTGTTGGTGGATTTTTTGTCTTATTGATGGTGTCTTTAGCCTTGCAGAAGCTTTGTAGTTTCATGAGGTCCCACTTGTCAATTCTCGATCTTACAGCACAAGCCATTACTGTTCTATTCAGGAATTTTTCCCCTGTGCCCATATCTTCAAGGCTTTTCCCCACTTTCTCCTCTATAAGTTTCAGTGTCTCTGGTTTTATGTGAAGTTCCTTGATCCACTTAGACTTGACCTTAGTACAAGGAGATAGGAATGGATCAATTCCCATTCTTCTACATGTTAACAACCAGTTGTGCCAGCACCATTTGTTGAAAATGCTGTCTTTCTTCCACTGGATGTTTTTAGTTCCCTTGTCGAAGATCAAGTGACCATAGGTGTGTGGGTTCATTTCTGGGTCTTCAATTCTATTCCATTGGTCTATTTGTCTGTCACTATACCAGTACCATGCAGTTTTTATCACAATTGCTCTGTAGTAGAGCTTTAGGTCCGGCATGGTGATTCCACCAGAGGTTCTTTTATCCTTGAGAAGAGTTTTTGCTATCCTAGGTTTTTTGTTATTCCAGATGAATTTGCAGATTGCACTTTCTACTTCGTTGAAGAATTGATTTGGAATTTTGATGGGGATTGCATTGAATCTGTAGATTGCTTTTGGCAAGATAGCCATTTTTACAATGTTGATCCTGCCAATCCGTGAGCATGGGAGACCTTTCCATCTTCTGAGATCTTCTATAATTTCTTTCTTCAGAGACTTGAAGTTTTTATTATACAGATCTTTCACTTCCTTAGTTAGAGTCACGCCAAGATATTTTATATTATTTGTGACTATTGAGAAGGGTGTTGTTTCCCTAATTTCTTTCTCAGCCTGTTTATTCTTTGTGTAGAGAAAGGCCATTGATTTGTTTGAGTTAATTTTATATCCAGCTACTTCACCGAAGCTGTTTATCAGGCTTAGGAGTTCTCTGGTGGAATTTTTAGGGTCACTTATATATACTATCATATCATCTGCAAAAAGTGATATTTTGACTTCATCTTTTCCAATTTGTATCCCTTTGATCTCCTTTTGTTGTCGAATTGCTCTGGCTAGGACTTCAAGTACAATGTTGAATAGGTATGGAGAAAGTGGACAGCCTTGTCTAGTCCCTGATTTTAGAGGGATTGCTTCAAGCTTCTCACCATTTACTTTGATGTTGGCTACTGGTTTGCTGTAGATTGCTTTTATCATGTTTAGGTATGGGCCTTGAATTCCTGATCTTTCCAAGACTTTTATCATGAATGGGTGTTGGATCTTGTCAAATGCTTTTTCCGCATCTAAGGAGATGACCATGTGGTTTTTGTCTTTGAGTTTGTTTATATACTGGATTACGTTGATGGATTTCCGTATATTGAACCATCCCTGCATCCCTGGGATGAAACCTACTTGGTCAGGATGGATGATTGTTTTGATGTGTTCTTGGATTCGGTTAGCAAGAACTTTATTGAGGATTTTTGCATCAATATTCATAAGGGATATTGGTCTGAAGTTTTCTATCTTTGTTGGGTCTTTTTGTGGTTTAGGTATCAGAGTAATTGTGGCTACATAGAATGAGTTGGGTAGAGTACCTTCTGTTTCTATTTTGTGGAATAGTTTGTGAAGAACTGGGATTAGATCTTCTTTGAAGGTCTGATAGAACTCTGCACTAAACCCATCTGGTCCTGGGCTTTTTTTAGTTGGGAGACTATTAATGACTGCTTCTATTTCTTTGGGGGATATAGGGCTGTTTAGATCATTAACCTGATCTTGATTCAACTTTGGTACCTGGTATCTGTCTAGGAACTTCTCCATTTCATCCAGGTTCTCCAGTTTTGTTGAGTATAGCCTTTGGTAGAAGGATCTGATGGTGTTTTGCATGTCTTCAGGATCTGTTGTTATGTCTCCTTTTTCATTTCTGATTTTGTTAATTAGGATGCTTTCCCTGTGCCCTCTAGTGAGTCTGGCTAAGGGTTTATCTATCTTGTTGATTTTCTCAAAGAACCAGCTCCTTGATTGGTTGATTCTTTGAATAGTTTTTCTTGTTTCCACTTGGTTGATTTCACCCCTGAGTTTGATTATTTCCTGCCGTCTACTCCTCTTGGGTGAATTTGCTTCCTTTTGTTCTAGTGCTTTTAGGTGTGTTGTCAAGCTGCTAATGTGTGCTCTCTCTAGTTTCCTTTTGGAGGCACTCATAGCTATGAGTTTTCCTCTTAGAAATGCTTTCATTGCGTCCCATAAGTTTGGGTATGTTGTGGCTTCATTTTCATTGAACTCTAAAAAGTCCTTAATTTCTTTCTTTATTCCTTCCTTGACCAAGGTATCATTGAGAAGAGTGTTGTTCAGTTTCCACGTGAAGGTTGGCTTTCTATTATTTATTTTGTTATTGAAGATCAGCCTTAGTCCATGGTGATCTGATAGGATGCATGGGACAATTTCAATATTTTTATATCTGTTGAGGCCTGTTTTGTGACCAATTATGTGGTCAATTTTGGAGAAGGTACCATGAGGTGCTGAGAAGAAGGTATATCCTTTTGTTTTAGGATAGAATGTTCTGTAGATATCTGCCAGATCCATTTGATTCATAATTTCTGTTAGTTTCACTGTGTCCCTGTTTAGTTTCTGTTTCCATGATCTGTCCATTGGTGAAAGTGGTGTGTTGAAGTCTCCCACTATTATTGTATGAGGTGCCATGTGTGCTTTGAGCTTTACTAAAGTTTCTTTAATGAATGTGGCTGCCTTTGTATTTGGAGCATAGATATTCAGGATTGATAGTTCCTCTTGGAGGATTTTACCTTTGATGAGTATGAAGTGTCCCTCCCTGTCTTTTTTAATGACTTTGGGTTGGAAGTCAATCTTATCAGATATTAGAATGGCTACTCCAGCTTGTTTCTTCATGCCATTTGCTTGGAAAATTGTTTTCCAGCCTTTCATTCTGAGGTAGTGTCTATCCTTTTCTCTGAGATGAGTTTCCTGTAAGCAGCAAAATGTTGGGTCTTGTTTGTGTAGCCAGTTTGTTAGTCTATGTCTTTTTATCGGGGAGTTGAGTCCATTGATATTAAGAGATATTAAGGAAAAGTAATTGTTGTTTCCTGTTATTTTTGTTGTTAAAGTTGGCATTTTGTTCTTGTGGCTGTCTTCTTTTAGATTTGTTGAGGGATTACCTTCTTGTTGTTTCTAGGGCGTGGTTCCTGTCCTTGTATTGGTTTTTTTCTGTTATTATCCTTTGAAGGGCTGGATTCGTGGAGAGATAATGTGTGAATTTGGTTTTGTCGTGGAATACTTTGGTTTCTCCATCTATGTTAATTGAGAGTTTGGCTGGGTATAGTAGCCTGGGCTGGAATTTGTGTTCTTTTAGTGTCTGTATAACATCCGTCCAGGATCTTCTGGCTTTCATAGTCTCTGGTGAAAAATCTGGTGTAATTCTGATAGGCTTGCCTTTATATGTTACTTGGCCTTTTTCTCTTACTGCTTTTAGTATTCTATCTTTATTTAGAGCATTTGTTGCTCTGATTATTATGTGTCGGGAGGTATTTCTTTTCTGGTACAGTCTATTTGGAGTTCTGTAGGCTTCTTGTATGTTCATGGGCATCTCTTTCTTTAGATTTGGGAAGTTTTCTTCTATAATTTTGTTGAAGATGTTTGCTGGTCCTTTGAGTTGAAAATCTTCATTCTCATCCACTCCTATTATCCGTAGGTTTGGTCTTCTCATTGCGTCCTGTATTTCTTGGATGTTTTGAGTTAGGATCTTTTTGCATTTTACATTTTCCTTGATTGTTGTGCCGATGTTCTCTATGGAATCTTCTGCACCTGAGATTCTCTCTTCCATCTCTTGTATTCTGTTGCTGATGCTCATATCTATGGTTCCAGATTTCTTTCCTAGGGTTTCTATCTCCAGTGTTGCCTCATTTTGGGTTTTCTTTATTGTGTCTACTTCCCTTTTTAGGTCTAGTATGGTTTTGTTCATTTCCATCATCTGTTTGGATGTGTTTTCCTGTTTTTCTGTAAGGACTTCTACCTGTTTGATTATGTTATCGTGTTTTTCTTTAAGGATTTGTAACTCTTTAGCAGTGTTCTCCTGCAATTCTTTAAGGGATTTTTGTGCTTTCTCTTTATTGTCTTCTGCCTGTTTAGCAGTGTTCTCCTGCATTTCTTTAAGTGTGTTATTAAAGTCCTTCTTGAAGTTCTCTATCATCATCAGGAGATATGCTTTTAAATCCGTGTCTAGCTTTTCCGGTGTGTTGGGGTGCCCTGGACTGGGCGAAGTGGGGGTGCTGGGTTCTGATGATGGTGAGTGGTCTTGGTTTCTGTTAGTAAGATTATTACGTTTACCTTTCGCCATCTGGTAATCTCTGGGGTTAGTTGTTATCGTTGTCACTGTTTAAAGATTGGAGCAGAAGCTGTGTTCCACTCACCAGCAGTCTCTAAATCCTGCGGCGGGGGTCGTGGGTAGCTGAAGGTACCCCGGTGCTGGTCCAGCCGGAAGAGGCCTGTGGTCCTACACAGGCCGTTTTTCTGCTTCCCTAACTAATGCAGTCTCTGGTCCCGCGTGCAATTGGATTGGAGCAGAAGCTGTGTTCCACTCTCCAGAAGTTTTAAGATCCTGTGGTGGGTGTTGTGGGTAGCTGGTGAGTGTCAGCCGACCCTGCGCCCCAGCTGCCCAGGTGCTTTTCTGACCGGAAGAGGGTTGTGGCCCTATGTAGGCCGGATTTCTCTCTCCCCAACCAGAGCAGTCTCAGGTCCCGCGTGATTGGACTGGAACAGAAGCTGTGTTCCACTCACCAGCAGTCCCAAAATCCTGTGGCGGGGGTCGTGGGTAGCTGGCGGGTGTCAGGCAACCCTGCACTCCTGCTACCCTGGCGCTGATCCGGCCGGATGAGGCCTGTGGCCCTACTCAGGCCGGTTTCTGCTTCCCTAACTAATGCAGTCTCAGGTCCCGCGCAATTGGATTGGAGCAGAAGCTGTGTTCCACTCACCAGCAGTCCCAAAATCCTGCGGCGGGGGTCATGGGTAGCTGGCGGGTGTCAGGCAACCCTGCGCTCCCGCTACCCCGGCGCTGATCCGGCCGGATGAGGCCTGTGGCCCTACTCAGGCCGGTTTCTGCTTCCCTAACTAATGCAGTCTCAGGTCCCGCGCAATTGGATTGGAGCAGAAGCTGTGTTCCACTCACCAGCAGTCCCAAAATCCTGCGGCGGGGGTCGTGGGTAGCTGGCGGGTGTCAGGCAACCCTGCGCTCCCGCTACCCCGGCGCTGATCCGGCCGGATGAGGCCTGTGGCCCTACTCAGGCCGGTTTCTGCTTCCCTAACTAATGCAGTCTCAGGTCCCGCGCAATTGGATTGGAGCTGAAGCTGTGTTCCACTCACCAGCAGTCCCAAAATCCTGCGGCGGGGGTCGTGGGTAGCTGGCGGGTGTCAGGCAACCCTGCGCTCTCGCTACCCCGGCGCTGATCCAGCCGGATGAGGCCTGTGGTCCTACTCAGGCCGGTTTCTGCTTCCCTACCTAATGCAGTCTCAGGTCCCGCGCAATTGGATTGGAGCAGAAGCTGTGCTCCACTCACCAGAAGTCTTAAGATCCTGTGGCGGGTGTTGTGGGTAGCTGGCCTCATTTATATTTCAATCAACATTTCCTTTTTCATCCAGGATGGTAAACATTGTCCTTTTTGACAATAAGAAATGTTCTTAAAATCTGTGTCTCAATGAAGCACATAAGCTTCTTATCAGTTAGGCTGCAAACACATTCTTCAGCTCATATTTTGTTTTTTTCTGGTGATATTTTCCTGTAGCTCATTGATTCTTTTTATTTTCCGACAGATATAGAATATCACCATTTCCCATCAATCTAAATATATATCCTCATAGATATATTAGGTTTCCACTCACAATTGTCAATGAATTCACATTTCCTCCTCAGAATGTTGTGGTTCCCTAACATTTCTTCTAGTCTTGCCTTCATTTAGAGTCTTTTGGAGTGTTGAGTCAGTGGGTCAATCAGCGCTCAGCATTTCTTCTAATATTATAATGTTTCTAAACAGTAATTTCTCCTTAACTTTATGATTTGAAATGCCATCTATCACCTGCACAAAATGTGAATACATTTTATGTATTTTGGAGCCCTGTCTACCCCATGAAAATCCTCAGTAGTCCCAAACCTAAAGAAAGAGATGCCCATGAACATACAAGAAACCTACAGATAGACTAGACCAGATAGACTAGACCAGAAAAGAAATTCCCCCTGATACATGATAATCAGAACAACAAATGCACTAAATAAAGATAGAATATTAAAAGCAGTAAGGGAAAAAGGTCAAGTAACATATAATGGCAGGCCTATTAGAATTACACCAGACTTCTCACCAGAGACTATGAAAGCCAGAAGATCCTGGACAGATGTTATACAGACCCTAAGAGAACACAAATGCCAGCCCAGGCTACTATAACCAGCAAAACTCTCAATTACCATAGATGGAGAAAAGAAAGTATTCCATGATAAAACCAAATTCACATAATATCTTTCCACAAATCCAGCCCTTCAAAGGATAATAATGGGAAAATACCAACACAAGGAGAAAAACTACACCCTAGAAAAAGCAAGAAAGCAGTCCTTCAACAAACCTAAAAGAAGACAGCCACTAGAACAGAATCCCAACTTTAACAACAAAAAAAAAAAAAAACAGGAATCAACAATTACTTTTCTTTAATTTCTCTTAACATCAATGGACTCAATTCCCCAATTTAAAAAAAAAAAAAAAAAAAAACAACACATAGACTAATAGACTGGCTACACAAACAGGACCCAACATTTTGCTGCTTACAAGAAACCCAACTCAGGGAAAGAGGCAGACACTACCTCAAAGTGAAAGGCTGGAAAATAATTTTCCAAGAAAATGGTCAGAAGAAACAAGCTGGAGTAGCCATTCTAATATCGAATAAAATTGACTTCTAACCCAGAGTTATCAAAAAAGAAAAGGAGGGGCACTTTATACACATCAAAGGTAAACTCTACCAAGAAGAACTCTCAATTCTGAATATCTATGCTCCAAATGCAAGGACAGCCACATTCATTAAAGAAACTTTAGTAAAGCTCAAAGCACACATTGCACCTCACACAATAATAGTGGGAGACTTCAACATCCCACTTTCACCAATGGACAGATCCTGGAAACAGAAACTAAACAGAGACACAGGGACACTAACAGAAGTTATGAAACAAATGGATTTAATAGATATCTACAGAACATTTTTTATATTTTTTAATTAGATATTTTCTTAATATACATTTCAAATTTCAAATGCTATCCTGAAAGTTCCCTATACCCTTCCCCTGCCCTGAACCGCTATGTACCTGTACTGGCTATTTTTGTGTCAACTTGACACAGCTGGAGTTATCACAGAGAAAGGAGCTTCATTTGAGAAAATGCCTCCATGAGATCCAACTGTAAGGCATTTTCTCAATTAATGATCAAGGGGGAAAGGCCCCTTGTGGGTGGGACCATCCCTGGGCCGGTAGTCTTGAGTTCTATAAGAGAGTAGGCTGAGCAAGCCAGGGGAGGCAAGCCAGTAAAGAACATCCCTCCATGGCCTCTGCATCAGCTCCTGCTCCCTGACCTGTTTGAGTTCCAGTCCTGACTTCCTTTGGTGATGAACAGCAGCATGGAATTGTAAGCCGAATAAACCCTTTCCTCCCCAACTTGCTTCTTGGTCATACTGTTTGTGCAGGAATAGAAACCCTGACTAAGACAAATTGGTACCAGCAGAGTGGGGTATTCCTGTGACAACCTGACCATGTTTTGGGGAAGACTGCGGAAGGACTTTGGAACTTTGGGCTTGAAGATCCATTCGTTGTTAAGAGCTCTGTCAGATGTTGTGTAGGAGCTTGGAAGATAATGTTGAGAACGTGCAAAAGATGGAGGTCTGGTTTGTGAAATTTCAGAGGGAAAATTAAAGACTCTTTTCAGGGCCATTGTTATTTTGGTTGTGAAGATTCTGTAGTTCTGGTTAGCTGGGGCTGAAGAATCAGCTGTGATTAACAAGATACCAGAACTACTAAAGCAAAAACTTTGCATTACTGGGACTATTGATGCTGGTTAGCTGGAGCTAAGAAATTAGCGGTGATTAAGAAGAGACCAGCATCGTTGAGGTGACATCTTCTGGGAAGTGTTTTCTGAAAGCACAAGGAGGCTGTGTTCCAGAGATAGGCAAGGTTGTACTCCTTCTGCAGTGGGACTTGGTAATGTGTAAGGGTCACCCAGGTGGTACTGGATTTGAAGGCATGAAGGGGTCACACAGAGCAGCTGAGGCTCGGCACTGTGAGAGGCCATGGAAGGCCATTGGTGAAGGTGCAGCCTCAGTTGCAATTGATGGCCCAGGACTGAAGGGGTCATGCAGTGTTTTGGAGATGCCAGTACCATGAGATGACCACCAAGAGCAGCAGCAGCAGTGGAGTACAGGCATCTGGAGCCTAGAAGACGACGTGTGTGCTACAAAGGGCATGGCTGGAGAAGTGACCCAAGCCCTTGGAGGAGCCCAGAAGATTGTGAGTGGGATCCCAGATGTTGGACGGTTGGAGATTGATTTTTGCTTTGATTGTGACTGTGCCCTGATATTTTCCCTCTTGAAGAAACTGTTTTAGTGGAGCCCACAGTTAAGAGACTTTTAATTATAAAAAGTCTTTGGATTTTAAAAGAGATGGATATTTTTAAGAGATTGAAAATTTAAGAACATGTAAAGACTGTGGGACTTTTAAAGTTATTTAGATCTTGGGGATGAATACAAATGTAAAGGTTGAGGCTTACTAGTGATGTGTTTGTGTGTCAAGTTGACAAGGGGTCAATTGTACTGGCTATTTTTGTGTCAACTTGACACAGCTGGAGTTATCACAGAGAAAGGAGCTTCATTTGAGAAAATGCCTCCATGAGATCCAACTGTAAGGCATTTTCTCAATTAATGATCAAGGGGGAAAGGCCCCTTGTGGGTGGGACCATCCCTGGGCTGGTAGTCTTGAGTTCTATAAGAGAGTAGGCTGAGCAAGCCAGGGGAGGCAAGCCAGTAAAGAACATCCCTCCATGGCCTCTGCATCAGCTCCTGCTCCCTGACCTGTTTGAGTTCCAGTCCTGACTTCCTTTGGTGATGAACAGCAGCATGGAATTGTAAGCCGAATAAACCCTTTCCTCCCCAACTTGCTTCTTGGTCATAATGTTTGTGCAGGAATAGAAACCCTGACTAAGACAGTACCCAATCCTACTTCTCGGCCATGGCATTGCCCTGTACTGGGGCATATAAAGTTTGCAATACCAAGGGGCCTCTCTTCCGAGTGATGGTCAACTAGGCCATCTTATGCTACATATGCAGCTAGAGACACAAGCTCTGGGGGGGTACTGGTTAGTTCATATTGTTGTTTCACCTATAGGGTTGCAGACCCCTTCAGCTCCTTGGATGCTTTCTCTAGATTGTCCATTGGGGGCCCTGTGTTCCATCTTATAGATGACTTCTACAGAACATTTTATCCTAAAACAAAAGGATATACCTTCTTCTCAGCACCACATGGTACCTCCTCCAAAATTGACCATATAATTGGTCACAAAACAAACCTCAACACATACAAAAATATTGAAATTATCCCATGCATCCTATCAGATCACCACAGACTAAGGCTGATCTTCAATAACAACATAAATAATAGAAAGCCAACATTCATGTGGAAAGTGAACAACACTCTACTCAATGATACCTTGGTCAAGGAAGCAATAAAGAAATTAAAGACTTTTTAGAGTTTAATGAGAATGAAGTCACAACATACCCAAACTTATAAGACACAATGAAGGCAGTCCTAAGAGGAAAACTCATAGCCCTGAGTGCCTCCAAAAAGAAACTAGAGAAAGCATACACTAGCAGTCTGGCAACACATCTAGAAGCTCTAGAATAAAAGGAAGCAAATTCACCAAAGAGTAGATGTCAGGAAATAATCAAACTTAGGGCTGAAATCAACCAAGTGGAAATAAAAAGAACTATTCAAAGAATCAACCAAACCAGAAGCTGGTTCTTTGAGAAAATCAACAAGATAGATAAACCCTTAGCCAGACTAACTAGGGGGCACAGGGGCAATATTCTAATTACAAAATCAGAAATGAAAAAGGAGACATAACAACAGAACCTGAGGAAATCCAAAACATCATCAGATCCTACTATAAAAGGCTATACTCAACAAAACTGGAAAACCTGGAAGAAGTGAACAACTTCCTAAACAGATACCAGGTACCAAAGTTAAATCAGGATCAGATTAACAATCTAAAAAGTCCCATTTCTCCTAAAGAAATAGAATCAGTCATCAGTTGTCTCCCAACCAAAAAAAGCCCAGGACCAGATGGGTTTAGTGCAGAATTCTATCAGACCTTCAAAGAAGACCTAATTCCAACTCTCCTCAAACTATTCCACAAAATAGAAACAGAAGATACTCTACCCAATTCATTCTATGAAGCCACAATTACTCTGATACCTAAACCACACAAAGATCGAACAAAGAAAGAGAACTTCAGACCAATTTCCCTTATGAATATTGATGCAAAAATACTTAATAAAACTCTCACAAACCGGATCCAAGAACACATCAAAATGATCATCCATCATGACCAAGTAGGCTTCATCCCAGGGATGCAAGGATGGCTTAATATACGGAAATCCATCAACATAATTCACTATACAAACAAACTCAAAGACAAAAACTGCATGATCATCTGGTTAGATGCTGAGAAAGCATTTGACAAAATCCAACACCCATTCATGATAAAAGTCTTGGAATGATCAGAAATTCAAGGCCCATACCTAAACATAACAAAAGCAATCTACCACAAACCAGTAGCTAACATCAAACTAAATGGAGAGAAATTCGAAGCAATCCCACTAAAATCAGGGACTAGACAAGGCTGCCCACTTTCTCCCTACTTATTCAATATAGTACTTGAAGTCCTTGCCAGAGCAATTAGACAACAGAAGGAGGTCAAGGGGATACAAATTGGAAAGGAAGAAGTCAAAATATCACTATTTGCAGATGATATGATAGTACATATAAGTGACCCTAATAACTCCACCAGAGAACTCCTAAACCAGATAAACAGGTTCAGTGCACTACTTGGATATAAAATAAACTCAAACAAATCAATGTCCTTTCTCTACACAAAGAATAAACAGGCTGAGAAAGAAATTAAGGAACCAACACCCTTCACAATAGTCACAAATAACATAAAATACCTTGGTGTGACTCAAATAAGGAAGTGAAAGATCTGTATGATAAGAACTTCAAGTCTCTGAAGAAAGAAATTGAAGAAGATCTCAGAAGATAGAAAGATCTCCCATGCTCATGGATTGGCAATATTAATATAGACAAAGTGGCTATCCTGCCGAATGCAAGCTACAGATTCAATGCCATCCCCATCAAAATTCTAACTCAATTATTCACTGAGTAAGAAAGGGCAATTTGCAAATTCATCTGGAATAACAAAAAAACCGAGGATAGAAAAAACTATTCTCAACAATAAAAGAACCTCTGGTGGAATCACCATGCCTGACTTCAAGTTGTACTACAGACCAATTGTGATAAAAACTGCATGGTACTGGTACAGCGACAGACAGGTAGATCAATGGAATAGAATTGAAGATCCCAAAATGAATCCACACACCTATAGTCACTTGATCTTTGACAAAGGAGTTAAAACCATCCAGTGGAAAAAAGACAGCATTTTCAAGAAATGGTGCTGGCACAATTGGCAGTTATCATGTAGAAGAATGTGAATTGATCCATTCTTATCTCCTTTTACAAAGGTCAAATATAAGTGGATCAAAGACCTCTACATCAGAACTAGAGATACTGAAATTTATAGAGGAGAAAGTGGGGAAAAACCTTAAAGATATGGGCACTGGGGAAAAATTCCTAAACAGAACAGCAATGGCTTGTGCTGCAAGATCAAAAATTGACAAATCGGACCTCATTAAATTGCAAAGCTTCTGTAAGGCAAAAGACACTATCAATAAGACAAAAAGGCCACCAACAGATTGGGAAAGGATTTTTACCAATCCTAAATCTGATAGGGGACTAATATCCAATATATATAAAGAACTCAAGAAGGTGGCCTCCAGAAAATCAAATAACCCCATTAAAAATTGGATACAGAGCTAAACAAAGAATTCTCAACTGAGGAATACCAAAGGGCTAAGAAGCACCTGAAAAAATGTTCAACATCCTTAATCATCAGGGAAATGCAAATCAAAACAACCCTGAGATTCCACCTCACTCTAGTCAGAATGGCTAAGGTCAAAAATTCATGTGACAGCAGATGCTGGCGAGGATGTGGAGAAAGAGAAACACTCCTCCATTGCTGGTAGGATTGCAAGCTTGTACAACCACTTTGGAAATCAGTCTGGCTGTTCCTCAGAAAATTGGACATAATACTAATGGAAGATCCAGCAATACCTCTCCTAGGCATATACCCAGAAGATGTTACAACTGGTAATAAGGACACATGCTCCCCTATGTTCATAGCAGCCTTATTTCCAGAAGCTGGAAAGAACCCAGATGTCCCTCAACAGAGGAATGGATACAGAAAATGTGGTACATTACACAATGGAGTACTACACAACTATTAAAAACAATGAATTTATGAAATTCTTGAGCAAATGGATGTATCTGGAGGATATCATGCCTAGTGAGGTAACCCAATCACAAAAGAAGTCACTTGATATGCACTCACTGATAAGTGGATATTAGCCCAGAAACTTAGAATACCCAAGATACAATTTGGAAAGCACATGAAACTCAAGAACAAGGAAGTCTAAATTTTGGATACTTTGTTCCTTCTTAGAATGGGGAACAAAACACTCATGGAAGGAGTTACAGAGACAAAGTTTGGAGCTAAGATGAAAGGATGGACCATCCAGAGACTAACCCACCCGGGGATCCATCCCATAATCAACCACCAAACCCAGACACTATTGCATATGCCAGCAAGATTATGCTGAGAGGACCCTGATGTAGCTGTCTCGTGTGAGGCTATGCCAGTGCCTGGCAAATACAGAAGTGGCTGCTCACAGTCATCTATAGGATGGAACACAGTGCCCCCAATGGAGGAGCTAGAGAAAGTACCCAAGGAGCTAAAGTGGTCTGCAACTCTACAGGTGGAACAAAAATATGAATTAATCAGTACCCCACAGAGCTCGTGTCTCTAGCTGCATATGTAGCAGAAGATGGCCTAGTTGGCCATCATTGGGAAGAAGATGGCCCCTTGGTCTTGCAAACTTTGTATGCCCCAGTACAGGGGAATGCCAGGGCCAAGAGGTGGGAGTGGGTGGGTAGGGTAGCGGGGGGGGGGGGAGGTTATAGGGAACTTTCGGGATAGTATCTGAAATGTAAATAAAGGAAATATCTAATAAAAAATTCTCAGTAGTAAAATCCAGATATTGCACTCTCATAGCACATCTTAGCCTTACTATGACGATTTTATCCTTATGATTATCCTGTCTATAAAGTTCCCTGTTGATTCCCACATATAATATCAGTATTTGAAAGGGAGTTGCTCTGATTTTGAGTCAATGGTCAGATCTGCAGTAGTGATTTATTATAGCTGTTGCGATGACAGTTTGACTTGTTCACATCCATTTTTACTTCAGATAATCAAACTTCATGTGATTATGGTAAATCTTTCATAGGACATTAATAACTCACTTAAAGAAATACAGGAGAACACTGCTAAACAGGTAGAAGACATTAAAGAGGAAACACAAAAGTCCCTTAAAGAATTGCAGGGAAAACACAACCAAACAGGTGATGGAATTGAATAAAACCATACTAGACCTAAAAAGGGAAGTAGACACAATAAAGAAAACCCAAAGTGAGGCAACGCTGGAGATAGAAACACTAGGAAAGAAATCTGGAACCATAGATATGAGCATCAGCAACAGAATACAAGAGATGGAAGAGAGAATCTCAGGTGCAGAAGATTCCATAGAGAACATCGGCACAACAATCAAAGAAAATGCAAAATTCAAAAAGATCCTAACTCAAATCATCCAGGAAATCCAGGACACAATGAGAAGACCAAGTCTACGGATAATAGGAGTAGATGACAATGAAGACTTTCAACTCAAAGGACTGGCAAATATCTTCAACAAAATTATAGAAGAAAACTTCCCAAACCTAAAGAAAGAGATGCCCATGAAAATACAAGAAGCCTACAGAACTCCAAATAGACTGGACCAGAAAAGAATTTCCTCCCGACACATAATAATCAAAACAACAAATGCACTAAATAAAGAGAGAATACTAAAAGCAGTAAGGGAAAAAGGTCAAGTAATATATAAAGGCAAGCCTATCAGAATTACACCAGATATTTCACCAGAGACTATGAGAGCCAGAAGGGCCTGGACAGATGTTGTACAGACACTAAGAGAACACAAATTCCAGCCCAGGCTAATATACCCAGCCAAACTCTCAATTACCATAGATGGAGAAAACAAAGTATTCCATGACAAAACCAAATTCACCATTAACTTTCCACGAACCCAGCCCTTCAAAGGATAATAACAGAAAAAAAAACCAATACAAGGACGGAAACCACGTCCTAGAAAAAACAGGAAGGTAATCCCTCAACAAACCTAAAAGAAGACAACCACAAGAACAGAATGCCGATTTTAACAACAAAAATAATAGGAACAACAATTGCTTTTCTTTAACATCTCTTAATATCAATGAGCTCAACTCCCCAATAAAAAGACATAGACTAACAGACTGGCTACACAAATAGGACCCAACATTTTGCTGCTTACAGGAAACTAATCTCAGAGAAAAAGATAGACACTACCTCAGAATGAAAGGCTGGAAAACAATTTTCCAAGCAAATGGGATGAAGAAACAAGCTGGAGTAGCCATTCTAATATCGAATAAAATCAACTTCCAACCCAAAGTCATCAAAAAAGACATGGAAGGGCACTTCATACACAACCAAGTTAAAATCCTCCAAGAGGAACTATCAATTCTGAATATCTATGCTCCAAATACAAGGGCAGCCACATTCATTAAAGAAACTTTAGTAAATCTCAAAGCACACATTGCACCTCACACAATAATAGTGGGAGAATTCAACACAGCACCTTCACCAATGGACAGATCATGGAAACAGAAACTAAACAGGGACACAGTGAAACTAACAGAGGTTATGAAACAAATGGATCTGAAAGATATCTACAGAACATTTTAACCTAAAACAAAAGGATATACCTTCTTCTCAGCACCTCATGGTGCCTTCTCCAAAACTGACCACATAATTGGTCACAAAACAAGCATCAACATATACAAAAATATTGAAATTGTCCCATGCACCCTATCAGATCACCATGGACTAAGGCTGATCTTCAATAACAAAACGAATAAGAGAAAGTCAACATTCACAAGGAAACTGAACAACACTCTTCTCAATGATACCTTGGTCAAGGAAGGAATAAAGAAAGAAATTAAAGACTTTTTGGAGTTTAATGAAAATAGAGCCACAACATACCCGAACTTATGGGACACAATGAAAGCATTTCTAAGAGGAAAACTCATAGCTCTGAGTGCCTCCAAAAAGAAACTAGAGAGAGCACACATTAGCAGCTTGACAACACTCCTAAAAGCTCTAGAAAAAAGGAAGCAAATTCACCCAAGAGGAGTAGAAGGCAGGAAATATTCAAACTAGGGGGCGAAATCAACCAAGTGGAAACAAGAAGAACTATTCAAAGAATCAACCAATTGAGGAGCTGGTTCTTTGAGAATATCAACAAGATAGATAAACATTTAGCCAGACTCACTAGAGGGCACAGGAAAAGCATCCTAATTAACAAAATCAAAAATGAAAAGGGAGACATAACAACAGATCCTGAAGAAATCCAAAACACCATCAGATCCTTCTACAAAAGGCTATACTCAACAAAACTGGAGAACCTGGATGAAATGGACAAGTTTCTAGACAGATACCAGGTACCAAGTTAAATCAAGATCAGGTTAATGATCTAAACAGTCCTATATCCCCTAAAGAAATAGAAGCAGTCATTAATAGTCTCCCAACCAAAAAAAGCCCAGGACCAGATGGGTTTAGTGCAGAGTTCTATCAGACCTTCAAAGAAAATCTAATCCCAGTTCTTCACAAACTATTCCACAAAATAGAAACAGAAGGTACTCTACCCAACTCATTCTATGAAGCCACAATTACTCTGATACCTAAACCACAAAAAGACCCAACAAAGATAGAGAACTTCAGACCAAATTCCCTTATGAATATCGATGCAAAAATTCTCAATAAAGCTCTCACTAACCGAATCCAAGAACACATCACAACAATCATCCATCCTGACTAAGTAGGTTTCATCCCAGGGAAATCCATCAACGTAATCCAGTATATAAACAAACTCAAAGACAAAAACCACATGATCATCTCGTTAGATGTGGAGAAAGCATTTGACAAAATCCAACACCCATTCGTGATAAAAGGCTTGGAAAGATTAGCAATTCAAGGCCCATACCTAACCATGATAAAAGCAATCTACAGCAAACCAGTAGCCAACATCAAAGTAAATGGTGAGAAGCTGGAAGAAATCCCACTAAAATCAGGGACTAGACAAGACTGTCCACTCTCTCCCTACCTATTCAACATTGTACTTGAAGTCCTAGCCAGAGCAATTAGACAACAAAAGGAGATCAAGGGGATCAAAATTGGAAAGGAAGAAGTCAAAATATCACTTTTTGCAGATGATATGATAGTACATGTAAGTGACCCTAAAAATTCCACAAGAGAAGTCCTAAACCTGATAAACAGCTTCGGTGAAGTAGCTGGATATAAAATTAACTCAAACAAGTCAATGGCCTTTCTATACACAAAGAATAAACAGGCTGAGAAAGAAATTAGGGAAACAACACCCTTCTCAATAGTCACAAATAATATACAATACCTTGGCGTGACTCTAACTAAGGAAGTGAAAGATCTGTATGATAAGAACTTCAAGTCCCTGAAGAAAGAAATTAAAGAAGATCATATCTGGTGGTTGTGATATTGTGTTTCTTATACTAAATAAGTTTTCCTAGAGGTGTTCAGTTCCACACACAGTATGAAGTTTTTCCACTAAAATTCTGAATCTTATAGTTGTCCTATATATTTTGGTTACTCCACAACTTCCATTTGAATTGATGGAGAACCCAAAAGTTAAATGGCAGATTTTCTTCAGCTGATGAGAACTCAGGACATCAAGTCCATAGAGATGAAAAAGATTGCAGAAGCAAAGAAAATTGAAAGACTGAAATTAGAGCGCCATCTGCTGGATTTCCAGGGGGAAGCAGCAGAATAAGCACCTCCTCCCCCTCCCCCTCCCCCTCCCCTTCCCCCCTTCCCCCTCCCTCCCCTTCCCCCCTCCCCCTCCCCCTACCCTTCTTCCCCCTCCTCCTCCTTCGATATTTTCTTTATTTACATTTCAAGTGTTATTCCCTTTCCTAGTTTCCCCTCCGAAAATCCCCTATCCCCTTCCTGCTCCCTCTGCTCCTCAACCCACCCCACCCCCCGCCAGCTTCCTGGCCCTGGTATTACCCTATACTGGAGCATAGCATGTGTTCTTTTTTGACACGGAAAAGGAAGTTGAACAGTTTGATGTTTCGACTAACTTGCAAACGGCCCCAGAACTAGTTGACAGGGTCTTTAATACACCCAGGATAGAGACCTTGCAGAAGGAGAGAGTGAAAGAAGTCACTCATCAGACTGGACTCAAGCAGATAGCCAAAGAGAGACAAAAGCAGTATGACTGCTTGACACAGCACACTGAGCAGGAGAAGGAGCTGTTCATTGTTCCATAGAAAATCCAAACACGCAAATACCTTATGGATAAAACTAAGCAGGTTAGGTGAAGAAAGAAACAGTGAACTCCCCAGCTATTTACAGGTTCCAGACTCTCTGAAAATGTTGATCTTTTAAAAATAAGCCTCAGCATTCTGTATGGAAAAGAATTCTTTTCCTTTTACCCCTTTCTTTTATAATAACTTCAGATTTTACTAGTTCAAGCTGCTCGGTCTTCTTGTTTTGTAATCATGACTTACTGTCAACCTGATACTTGATATCATCCTATGAGAATAGTAAACCCCCTTTCTATGAAAATAGTAAAGGCTCTCTCTCTCTCTCTCTCTCTCTCTCTCTCTCTCTCTCTCTCTCTCTCTCTCTCTCTCGGCAACATATTTAATCACAAATAAAAAGTCCACAGGTAGTTCAAATTTGATGACAATAGAGGATATGATTCTATCTAGTTTTTACAATGAAACTGGCACAAAATTTCAACTTTCCTCTGCCTTTAAGGAGCTGAATCAGGTCCTCCACCTTTCTCATCCCGTCTTCTTAATGAGAAGCTCCCCTTACAAAATCTATTCCCAGCACAGAAATGTACCTCACAGCTTGGATTTTTAAATTTTTATTTAAAAATTTTTACTTATTTTTAAATCCTTGACCACTGCTCCTCCCAGTTACCCCCTGCCATAATCCTTCCCGTCATTCCACTCCCCTTCTTGACTGGGTGTGACCCCAACCTTGGCACTTCAAGTCTTTCTGAAGCTAGATGCTTCTTCTCCCACGGAGTCCAGACAAGACAGCCCAGCTAGTAGAACATATTGCACGTAAAAGCACGAGCTTTGGGGATAGTCCCCATGCCAGTCATTCAGGATCCACCTGAGGGTCCAGCTGTACATCGGCTGCATGTGGTCAGGGAGGCCAATGTTCAGACTGTGTGTGTTCTTTGGTTGGTGGTCCAGACATTGGGAATATGGAACCTAAACACACCACCACCTGTAGCCAGACAGGAACCCCTTTGAAATAAAAATACCAGCCCACCCACAAAATTTCCTACCCAAAATCTATCCAGTCTACAAGTAATATAGGCACAGAAGAGGAGGCAGATACTTAGGGAATGGCCAACAAGTAACATGGCCAACGCGAGACCCATCTCATGGGAAGCACCAACCTCTAACACTGTTAATGATACTCCTCCCTTATGTTTGCAGACAGAAGCCTGTTGTCCTCTGAGAGGCTCCACTCAGCAGCTGGCTTAGACAGATCCAGACACCCACAGCTAAAGACTGGATGGAGCTTGGAGACTCTTATAGGACGAATAGGGGCAAAGATTGAGGGCCCTGAAGGGGACAGGAACTCCACAGGAAGATCAACAGAGTCAACTAACCTGTAGCCTTGGGGATCTCAGAGTCTGACCCACCAACCAAAGAAAATCTCTGACTTTTAATGTTAGGATTTATACCTATAATCATTCCTAAAGATGATTCCTTCTAGGAAGGTATCAGTTCCCTCTTATCTTTATTTGCTGTTGCTCTGATCTCTTCTGCCAAAGTGTGATACTGACAAGGGAGCTCAAGGCAAGGCCAGGTCTTTAAAGAGAAGATCCTGGAGCATTTATTATTTAATGGGCACCCTCAGTTCAGGGATTGTAGGCTTTCTGTTTTATAATGGAGACCCTGGTGGCCATCAAAATATTGAAAACAAGGGAAGAGAACAGACTACTTGATTAGCTGCCTTTTGGAGCTCCTGAAATCACTGCACCGTCCTCACATCACATAAATGCTGCAAGTCATGGAGACCAAGACAAAACCTACCTGGTTATGGAACATGCAGCAACAGTAACCCTGATGAAACATGTCACTAACTGTAGGTATCTGGAGGAAGAGAATGCCCATACTCTATGTGGCTATGAAATTTTTGTGTACCTACAATATTGTCCTGATTACATGGCTCCTGCTTGGATAGAGAGAAACTGCCTCCAGTGAGGAAGTTCTTCAAGCTGCCTCAGTGTTTTCCCACAACAGGGAGTCAGTATAAGTGAAAGGTGCTTCTGGGATCAGAACAAGTTTTTCATTTCTTATTCTTCTCAGTCCACCCACATGTGAGTCTTGCTTTGCCCTTACCTCCTTGTCAATCAGCAGGGAAATCTGAATAAAAGGGGTTTGTGTTTTTTGTAAGAATTTTAAAAGTCCAGTTGTACATCATCCCCACTAAATGACCACTCCTGCTGGATGGCCTGAGCCAGGAAGTATCACTTGTGTGACTCTCTTCTACATAGGTGCCTGTGCTCAAAGAGGTGGCCCTTCTCCAAGTGCCTGCAGGTAAGACTGGCTGCAAGCCTTGTTCCCTTTTGAATGATGTCCCTGGTATTTTCTGTGTTTTCCACAGCACTGGGCTTTGGAATGCTCACTGATTGGCTCCAGAAGCACCTGGCCTTTCCTAGCCTGCAATGGATATAACAGTGAAGCAGCAGCAGCAGCAGCAGCAGCAACAGCAGCAGCAGCAACAACAACAACAACAACAACAACAACAAAACAGTAGTATGGGCAGCAGAGGAAGCCAGGACATGTGGATATCAGGTGCCAACTTTGAGGTAAAACTGATCAATATACACAAAATAGTTTGCACTACAGTTTTGGGGGTCAAAAGATAGGAGAATCCAGTTCCTCTTTAACCCCATTTGAGGGTCTCTGGGTCTCTTCAGTTGGAGGGAATGTGGAAAGTCACCAGGAGCCTCCCAGAGGAAAGCCCACACTGCAGAGCAGAGGATCTCAGCATCTGGTTTCCCATCAACATTTCCCTGCCCACTGTAATACTGGTTACCACACTTTCTCTGGACTCGAGTGGCAAGGACCTCAGCCCTCACTTCGGATCTCCTCATAAGACAATTAGTAGGCCAGCCTTGTCTTGAACATGGCTGGATGTCCTGGAGCAACCCAGCAGGGAGCAAGCCCCATACTGACTTCCCATGTGTCCTATGAAGCAGTAGAGCAGATGGCTCATGTTTCAGATGAGGGTGCAGACAAGCTAAAACTGATTTGGAGGGAGACCTAGGCATTTTCAGAAGTGGGAGTCATATAACATATGAAATCACTTTGCTTGTAACGTTACTTCTCTGCATTTCAAGCAAATCTCACTAGGATCGACTGTGCATGAGGAGCATTAAATGAAGTGGTATTATGTCTCTATCTCTCTGTCTCCTTCTGTCTCTGTCTCTGTCTCTGTCTCTGTCTCTCTCTCTCTCTCTCTCTCTCTCTCTCTCTCTCTGTGTGTGTGTGTGTGTGTGTGTGTGTGTGTGTGTGTGTATTTCCAAGCAGATATCTAAAACCAAACATGACTCAAGTGTGAATTCAACATGAACAGAGACTAGTGCTGGTAGATTTGTGAGGACTTCAGGATCTCTCTCATTTGTGACTGTGCATCCTGTTGGATGCTATGGGGTCCTGCAGCAGAACTGTCCAAATGAGTTATTGATGCCATCTCTGTATTTACTTCTGGACTCCAGATGTACCCTCACTACTTCTCAGTCTTCTGTTGCTGCCTCTAACCTGGTCAGCTACATATCTCTTGGATACATGCAATAGGTCAGGTCCTCCTGCTTTTCTCTTCTGCTAGCAGGGCCACTATCCCATCATCTCATAGGTACACCTGGAGTCAGGCATCTTGGACTGACATTCTGACTGTGCACAGAAGGTTCTCTCAAGCCTGTTGTTTCTTCTCAGTTTCCTTGGAAATCACCAGCACTGCATGATTGTTTTCCAGGGGCTGTGAGTCCTACACAGAGCAGTGAACTGGCCCAGGGATATCCTGGACTGCAGACCAAAATGGACTTTCCTACAGGGCACAGACAGAAGGGCGATTAGTTGAATATGTGTTTAAACATCACCCAGGGACAGAGCAAGTTCCAGGATGGCCAGTGCCACACAGAGAAAGTTAGTTTCAAAAAAGCAAGGAAACTGAAGGAAAGTAAGACAGAAAGCTAGAAAGAAAGCTAGAAAGAAGGAAAGAGAGAGAGTGAGAGAGAGAGAAAGAGAGAAAGAAAAGGGAAAAGAGAGTGGGGAGGAAACATGCGAGGAAGAAACAAAGATGGGTAGAAGTTAGGGCAAGAAGGAAAATGAATTAATCAAGAAGACAAAACAGAAAAACAAAGCCCCCAAATGAATAAAGTCACATAAACAGAAATCTAGACCTCTGAGCTTGTGCAAAGAAAACAGCAGGAAAGAATTCACTATCTGGAAGTGTACCGAAGTCCAAACAACCATCAAAGTCCAAATCCAATCCAACCACCAAGTCTTACAGATCACTACGAAACAGCTCTCTGTACAGGACATAAACGAGCCCCAGAGAGTTCATTATATGAACAGCTGTCTGTCATTCCACACAATGGCTGCCTGTGAGATCAGAGTATTAGTGACTGCTCAGAGCTGGCACAACCCAAAGTGGCTTTTTCCCACTTCTTAGTCCCATTGGGATTCTCTTTATCTGTTACTGTTCATTTCTCTGAGACAAATGCCCTGACAAGAGGCGCTTTGAGACACATGAAACTGAAGAAGAACGAAGACCAAAGTGTGGACACTTTGCCCCTTCTTAGAATTGGGAACAAAACACCCATGGAAGGAGTTACAGAGACAAAGTTTGGAGCGGAGACAAAAGGATGGACCATCTAAAGACTGCCATATCCAGGGATCCATCCCATAATCAGCCTCCAAATGCTGACACCATTGCATACACTAGCAAGATTTTGCTGAAAGGACCCTGATATAGCTGTCTCTTGTGAGACTATGCCAGGGCCTAGCAAACACAGAAGTGGATGTGCTCATAGTCAGCTATTGGATGGATCACAGGGCCCCCAATGGAGGAGCTAGAGAACGTATCCAAGGAGCTAAAGGGTTCTGCAACCCTATAGGTGCAACAACATTATGAACTAACCAGTACTCCGGAGCTCTTGACTCTACCTGCATATGTATCAAAAGATGGCCTAGTCGGCCATCAGTGGAAAGAGAGGCCCATTGGACATGCAAACTTTATATGCCCCAGTACAGGGGAACGCCAGGACCAAGAAGTGGGAGTGGGTGGGTAGGGGAGTTCGGGGGAGGGTATGGGAGACTTTTGGGATAGCATTGGAAATGTAATTGAGGAAAATACCTAATAAAAAATATTTTAAAAAAAAGAGGCACTTTGAGGGAGGAAGAGCTTTATTTAGGCTCACGCTATGAGGGCATTGCTAGGAGTGTTAGGGCTCCTCTTCTTGGGGTTTTAAATTCCTGCCAAAAAGAATTTAGGAACAAACTTAAGAAGCTTCGGCATAACTTTCTTCAAGTGTGAGGGACAGACAGAAAAACAGTTTCCAGCAAGAGCTTGAAGAGGGTGGGAGAAAGCCTTCTGCAGTGGAGTCCAGCAAGTAAGCCATGTGGTGGGACTAGGTCTAGAGGCTTCAGAGCATGTGACAGGAATTCCAGGGTGTGCAGGGATATAGGAATACTTCACAGAGCAGGGGCTGGTACTTACTGCAAAGAAATAGAATAAGACAGGACTGAAATATCTAGGCAGGCCTTGTACTCATTAGAGAAAGCTGAAAGTGACAGTCTTTAGCAGGGGCGTTTAGAAGCATTGGGGATATAATTACTCCTCCCATTTTCATAGGACGGTTTCAGTTGAGACCGCTTTCATTTGTGATGATCTCCTGGCCAAGCCCAGATTTTCTATGCGTACACACTGCATTTACTTTTAGTAAAAAGATTAGAGAATAATATGTAACTGTTTGAAGCCTTTTTAAATGACAAAACTAAGCAGGGTCAGATATTCTGCATTGTGATGAAGAGGAAGGGCCAAAATGTTGAAAGACAGAATCCCCTGGGATATGCTTAGGTCACTGTGTGCTCTTGCATTAATGTTAACTCCTTTCCTATCTTGCTGTCTCTACTTGAATGCCTGCTGTGGCTCTGGTTTTGAATATGGCTTCTTTTCATGCCTGCTGTGGCTCTGGGTTTTGAATATGGCTTCCTTTTCATGCCTGCTGTGGCTCTGGGTTTTGAATATGGCTTCCTTTTCATGCCTGCTGTGGCTCTGGGTTTTGAATATGGCTTCCTTTTCATGCCTGCTGTGGCTCTGGTTTTGAATATGGCTTCCTTTTCATGCCTGCTGTGGCTCTGGGTTTTGAATATGGCTTCCTTTTCATGCCTGCTGTGGCTCTGGGTTTTGAATATGGCTTCCTTTTCATGCCTGCTGTGGCTCTGGTTTTGAATATGGCTTCCTTTTCATGCCTGCTGTGGCTCTGGGTTTTGAATATGGCTTCCTTTTCATGCCTGCTGTGGCTCTGGGTTTTGAATATGGCTTCCTTTTCATGCCTGCTGTGGCTCTGGGTTTTGAATATGGCTTCCTTTTCATGCCTGCTGTGGCTCTGGGTTTTGAATATGGCTTCCTTTTCATGCCTGCTGTGGCTCTGGTTTTGAATATGGCTTCCTTTTCATGCCTGCTGTGGCTCTGGGTTTTGAATATGGCTTCCTTTTCATGCCTGCTGTGGCTCTGGGTTTTGAATATGGCTTCCTTTTCATGCCTGCTGTGGCTCTGGTTTTGAATATGGCTTCCTTTTCATGCCTGCTGTGGCTCTGGGTTTTGAATATGGCTTCCTTTTCATGCCTGCTGTGGCTCTGGTTTTGAATATGGCTTCCTTTTCATGCCTGCTGTGGCTCTGGGTTTTGAATATGGCTTCCTTTTCATGCCTGCTGTGGCTCTGGGTTTTGAATATGGCTTCCTTTTCATGCCTGCTGTGGCTCTGGGTTTTGAATATGGCTTCCTTTTCATGCCTGCTGTGGCTCTGGTTTTGAATATGGCTTCCTTTTCATGCCTGCTGTGGCTCTGGGTTTTGAATATGGCTTCCTTTTCATGCCTGCTGTGGCTCTGGGTTTTGAATATGGCTTCCTTTTCATGCCTGCTGTGGCTCTGGTTTTGAATATGGCTTCCTTTTCATGCCTGCTGTGGCTCTGGGTTTTGAATATGGCTTCCTTTTCATGCCTGCTGTGGCTCTGGGTTTTGAATATGGCTTCCTTTTCATGCCTGCTGTGGCTCTGGGTTTTGAATATGGCTTCCTTTTCATGCCTGCTGTGGCTCTGGGTTTTGAATATGGCTTCCTTTTCAGTTGTGAAGCTAGGTTTCCTGGCACTGTCAAGTCTGTTGTGAAGGTTTTAAGCACTGAGTGACTGGTTGGAACTTGATGGTTCTTGAGAAGTGGAGTTTGATTGTTGAAGCAAATACTGTCTTTGGCCATCATGAGTCATTAGTCTAGTCTTTATGTACCCACGCATCTTTGTGGCCTTTAGGCCAAACATTTACAGTGTTTGAGGAAGCCACAAACTCCCTCCAACCCTAAGCTCTGCTGGCTGTAAGACAGCAAATAAAATCTATAGTAGAGTCTCTTTACTATATCTGGTAATTGCATTGACTCTGAAATATTTTTTTCTGTGATCATGAATGTTGTATACTAATGGGGGAACCTTAGCTTTTTGGAGAAGGCTGAATCTACATTCACCGGCATGGTCACTCACTTTTAGCTTCAAATAACCTGTTTCTTCCTATCTGTGGTGAAAGATCTGTATTTTAACTTAACAACATCAACCACTAGATGTCAAGCTTGTCCTGAAAATTGCTCTGTTGCCACTTTTAAATGAAATTTACAGCAGGCCGCTCAGATCTTAAAGAGAATCAGAAAGCACATAGATGAGCAAACATCCTGAGTTCTTTCTAAGAAAAATGAAAGAGAAGAAAAAGCCGATAGTTGTGTGTTATATGATACTGTGGAGATTTGAGCAAAGACTAATTCCCCACAAAGAGGGAGCAGAGAGCAGATCTCTCTCTCTCTCTCTCTCTCTCTCTCTCTCTCTCTCTCTCTCTCTCTCTCTCTCTCTCTCTCTGTGTATGTGTGTGTGTGTGTGTGTGTGTGTGTGTGTGTGTGTGTGTGTGTGTTTGAGAGAGAGAGAGAGAGAGAGAGAGAGAGAGAGAGAGAGAGAGAGAGAGAGAGAGTGTGCAGTCTGACTAACACAACAATGACCAGCTATGAATGGAAAGTCTAAAAATCTAGTCGTTGCTCAGTCCCACAAGGCTGGATGTTTTAGCTGGTCTTCTGTATAAAGTGCAATCCTGAAAAAGTGGGCTCCAACAGATGTGCTGTCAAATAAGTGCAAGCAGAGGAAGAACGAACAAATCTTCCTTCTGCTATTCTCATGTAGGCCCCCAGCAGGAGATAGGGTTCAGATTAAGACTGTGTCTAAGGATTCGGATTAAGGATTTGTATTGCCCCTGAACTTGTTGCATCTTGTCTCAAGATCTAGACCAAAAGTCTGTGGCTTCTCGCTTCAAGATCTGGGTCAGAGGTGTGCCCTCCATTTCTAGACTGTAGTTCATTCCAGACAATTCCTTATAAAGATATTCCTTCTAAAGTGTTTTTAGAGAACGCTCTATTCCAAGGCCCATTTTTGAACGGTCCTTTATTTTTCTTCACTTTGGCTTGTTGAGGTACATATATGTTAGATGCATAGCTAGGAGCGCTTCTCTTCCATTTGGTGGACTTCCTGTTCATTCTGTTGATTGTTTCTTCAGCTCTGCAGAAGCTTCTTAGTTTCATGAATTCCTCGTTGTCAACTTTGGCCTTAATTCTTGGGCAAATAGTGTCTGAGTTCTAGCTTCCAGGGTATCAGAATTTGCAAGCAAACTTCCAAAGTAGGGAGAAAAACAACAGTCCCTACCCTTTTATGACATCTATGAAGCATGACAGCCACCAACACAGCATTGTAATCATCACAGTGAAGTAGTAGTGCACATACATTGGCTGTAATTCACAACTCTCTAATTGGAATTAAGACCCCTCAACAAGAGGAAGACCTTTCCTAGTATGGGAAACCCAGTAAACTACTCAATGTTAGTTGAATTGATTAATGAGGGAGAATCTAACCCCTTAATTTACTAACTCAGCATAACCTGTAGCAACAATCTATGAACATCTGTCCTCTTACTCACAGATAAGTGGAGTCATCCCCTCACCAGGGAAAGTTCTCTTTGCAACAGATAGAGATCACTAAAGCAACTAAGCACCAATAAAAGTTCAAAGTCATGGAGCACAATCCTCGTTGCTACAGCTACAAAGTCCTCCTGCTCCCAAGGGTTGGCAAAGAAAAGCCTTATAGATTGTAAGGGTTACAGGATTGAGGAGGTTGCTTTGTGCTGAGAATTTGGTGTCTGGGAATGTCCCTTTAACTCTCATTGTTCGCCACTGATTATCACTGTCATCTGCATAGTTACCACATTGCTCCATGTTATCTGTACCCCTGAAGAGGAGGAATTGATAGGAGCAGGTTCCTGGATTCTACATTGAAGATTTGGAGTCAATGAGTTTTGTATGTCTGTGAGTTTTGTATGTCTGTGAACCTTCGATTCTGTGAACCCTTGATTCTCCAGCAGCAGAGGACAGAGAAAGGCTCTCAGAGGCAGTGGTTTCAGGAACGTGACAGGGTAAATGATACTCACCTCCAGAGGATTGAGAATCATGATTCTTGCTCAGGATTTCTCTATATTACTGCTCTGCTTGCTGCCACGTGACCTTGGCCATGGAGGATTTCAGTGAACATTGCCTCATAACATGGCTCCACGGTGTAGCTGACTGTTTTGAATTTGAGAATTTTGGAAATGTTCAGATGCTAGAAAGATGATTGAGTGTGACATTTCTTTATAACTAAGACAGGGCCTACTAGAGATAACAGGGTTATTGTCTATCACTAATATTTCTATATTGGAGAAAGCAAGAAGAAAATCCTGTGCTAGACTAGGAAATCTCCTGGAATTTCTTCACACCATTAACCTATAACTTTTTCAACTGCCATAAAATTTATTGAGTTCATCTGACTTCTGTCCTTTTAACTCAGGTACTAAAGTTTGCATCCTGAATGTCCATCTTCTATAGGCCTAGTTATTTGGGAGGTGCGATTCAGAAGTGGTGGGACTTCTAAGAAGTAGGGCACAGTGAGAAATCTTTAGGTTATCAATTGGGATCTTGGTTCCATACCCACACCCTCTCTTTAATCCATGGGTTTTGATGATGTGAGGGATTCTTTCGATCCTACCATGATATTCCCTCTCACCACAAGCTCATAGCAAAGAGTCAACCAATCACAGACCAGAAATGCCTGAGTTGCAAGCCAAAATAAACCTTTCAGAGTTGACTATCTCAGGTATTTTGTTGAAAATGACAGAAAGCTGACTAGCACAGTAGGGTGAAAGAGTCCCTTCATTCCTTCATCCCTACATCTGCATGTAGACTTTAAGTTAATTTTTTGAAATAATATTTTTATGTTAAAAGTCTGGGCCACAGTACCACAGTCTGGCTGCAGAGACTTGTGAGCCCACTTGGCCTTCTGTAGTCACTCTCCTTTCTGTGTCTACAGCAAAGCACTCACATATTACCCAACAATAATATTAGATCAGAGGGTGTCAAGATCCAGTTACCAACCAGTTTTAAAACTTGGGGGGGAGTTAAATAATGCGGAATCATAGCAAGCCTAGGGTGGGTTGGGTGGGGTGGGAGTTCTGATCCTGGGGCAAAATGTGAACATCAGTGCAGATGCACATACTCTGTCGACCCTGGCTCTCTCTCTCTCTCTCTCTCTCTCTCTCTCTCTCTCTCTCTCTCTCTCTCTCTCTCTCTCTCTCTCTCTCTCTCTCTCTGTGTGTGTGTGTGTGTGTGTGTGTGTGTGTGTGTGTGTGTGAGAACCAGGCCAAAAAATGTCATCTCTCCTATTCCTAAAAGTTCCTATGATCCGACCAAATGGACTTGAGAGTGAGTTGCCATGAAAAGTCTCTGAGGAACTAAATGAAGGCCTCACCACTCAGAAGCCAGGGGTGATCCACAGTCATAGGAGCCCCAAGTTCCATCAGAGTACAGGGTATGCAATTTTCTACCAAGACACTTACTTCTATTTTTGGTTCAGCTGCCTCAGTCCCTTTGAGTGGCCTCATAAGAGATAGATTTTTTTAAAGTGTATCTTATACTTTATTTTTTTATTAGGTATTCTCCTCATTTACATTTCCAATGCTATCCCAAAAGTACCCCGTACTCTCCCCCCCCCTCCACTTTTTGGCCCTGGCGTTCCCCTGTACTGGGGCATATAAAGTTTGCAAGTCCAATGGGCCTCTCTTTCCAGTGATGGCCGACTAGGCCATCTTTTGATACATATGCAGCTAGAGTCAAGAGCTCCGGAGTACTGGTTAGTTCATAATGTTGTTCACCTATAGGGTTGCAGATCCCTTTAGCTCCTTGGGTACTTTCTCTAGCTCCTCCATTGGGGGCCCTGTGATCCATCCAATAGCTGTCTGTGAGCATCCACTTCTGTGTTTGCTAGGCCCCGGCATAGTCTCACAAGAGACAGCTATATCTGGGTCCTTTCAGCAAAATCTGGCTAGTGTATGCAATGGTGTCAGCCTTTGGAAGCTGATTATGGGATGAATCCCTGGATATGGCAGTCTTTAGATGGTCCATCCTTTCGTCACAGCTCCAATCTTTGCCTCTGTAATTCCTTCCATGGGCGTTTTGTTCCCCATTCTAAGAAGGGGCACAGAGTCCACACTTTGGTCTTCTTTCTTCTTGAGTTTTATGCGTTTAGCAAATTGTATCTTATATCTTGGGTATCCTAAGTTTTTGGGCTAATATCCACTTATCAGTGAGTACATATTGTGTGAGTTCCTTTGTCATTGTGTTATGTCACTCAGGATGATGCCCTCCAGGTCCATCCATTTGCCTAGGAATTCCATAAATTCATTCTTTTTAATAACTGAGTAGTAGTACTCCATTGTGTAAATGTACCACATTTTCTGTATCCATTCCTCTGTTGAGGGGCATCTGGGTTCTTTCCAGCTTCTGGCTGTTATAAATAAGGCTGTTATGAACATAGTAGAGCATGTGTCCTTCTTACCGGTTGGGACATCTTCTGGATATATGCCCAGGAGAGGTATTGCTGGATCCTCCGGTAGTACTATGTCCAGTTTTCTGAGGAACCGCCAGACTGATTTCCAGAGTGGTTGTACAAGCTTGCAATCCCACCAACAATGGAGGAGTGTTGCTCTTTCTCCACATCCTCACCAGCATCTGCTGTCACCTGAATTTTTGATCTTAGCTATTCTGAACGGTGTGAGGTGGAATCTCAGGGTTGTTTTGATTTGCATTTCCCTGATGATTAAGGATGTTGAACATTTTTTTAAGTGCTTCTCTGCCATTCAGTATTCCTCAGGTGAGAATTCTTTGTTCAGTTCTGAGCCCCATTTTTTAATGGGGTTATTTGATTTTCTGGAGTCCACCTTCTTGAGTTCTTTATATATATTGGATATTAGTCCCCTATCTGATTTAGGATAGGTAAAGATCCTTTCCCAATCTGTTGCTGGTCTTTTTGTCTTATTGACGGTGTCTTTTGCCTTGCAGAAGTTTATGAGGTCCCATTTATCGATTCTCGATCATACAGCACAAGCCATTGCTGTTCTATTCAGGAATTTTTCCCCTGTACCCATATCTTTGAGGCTTTTCCCTACTTTCTCTTCTATAAGTTTCAGTGTCTCTGGTTTTATGTGGAGTTCCTTAATCCACTTAGATTTGACCTTAGTACAAGGAGAGAGGAATGGATCAATTTGCACTCTTCTACATGATAACTGCCAGTTGTGCCAGTACCATTAGTTGAAAACGCTGTCTTTTTTCCACTGGATGGTTTTAGCTCCCTTGTCAAAGATCAAGTAGGTGTGTGGGTTCATCTCAGGGTTTCAATTCTGTTGCATTGGTCTACTTGTCTGTTGCTATACCAGTACCATGCAGTTTTTATCACAATTGCTCTGTAGTACAGCTTTAGGTCAGTCATGGGATTCCACCAGAGGTTCTTTTATTGTTGAGCATAGTTTTTTCTATCCTAGGTTTTTTGTTATTCCAAATGAATTTACAGATTGCTCTTTCTAATTCGTTGACGAATTGAGTTGGAATTTTGATGGGGATTGCATTGAATCTGTAGATTGCATTTGGCAAGATAGCCATTTTTACTATATTGATCCTGCCAATCCATGAGCATGGGAGATCTTTCCATCTTCTGAGATCTTCTTTAATTGCTTGTTTCAGAGACTTGAAATTCTTATCATAGAGATCTTTCACTTCCTTAGTTAGAGTCACGCCAAGATATTTTATATTTGTGACTATTGAGAAGGGTGTTGTTTCCCTAATTTCTTTCTCAGCCTGTTTATTCTTTGTGTAGAGAAGGGCCACTGACTTGTTTGAGTTAATTTTATATCCAGCTACTTCACCGAAGCTGTTTATCAGGTTAAGGAGTTCTCTGGTGGAATTTTTAGGGTCACTTATATATACAATCATATCATCTGCAAAAAGTGATATTTTGACTTCATTTTTTCCAATTTGTATCCCCTTGATCTCCTTTTGTTGTCGAATTGGTCTGGCTAGGACTTCAAGTACAATGTTGAATAGGTACGGGGAGAGTGGACAGCCTTGTCTAATCCCTGATTTTAGTGGGATTGCTTCAAGCTTCTCACCATTTATTTTGATGTTGGCTACTGGTTTGCTGTAGATTACTTTTATCATGTTTAGGTATGGGCCTTGAATTCCTGACCTTTCCAAGACTTTTATCATGAATTGGTGTTGGATCTTGTCGAATGCTTTTTCTGCATCTAACTAGATGATCATGTGGTTTTTGTCTTTGAGTTTGTTTATATAATGGATTACGTTGATGGATTTCCATATATTAAACCATCCCTGCATCCCTGGAATAAAACCTACTTGGTCAGGATGGATGATTGCTTTAATGTGTTCTTGGATTCGGTTAGCGAGAATTTTATTGAGTATTTTTGCATCAATATTCGTAAGGGAAATTGGTCTGAAGTTCTCTATCTTTGTTGGATCTTTCTGTGGTTTAGGTATCAGAGTAATTGTGGCTTCACAGAATGAGTTGGGTAGAGTTCCTTCTACTTCTATTTTGTGGAATAGTTTGTGCAGAACTGGAATTAGATCTTCTTTGAAGGTCTGGTAGAACTCTGCACTAAGCCCATCTGGCCCTGGACGTTTTTTGGCTGGGAGACTATTAATGACTGCTTCTATTTCTTTAGGGGATATGGGACTGTTTAGCTTGTTAACTTGATCCTGATTTAATTTTGGTACCTGGTATCTGTCCAGAAATTTGTCCATTTCCTCCAGGTTTTCAAGTTTTGTTGAGTATAGCGTTTTGTAGAAGGATCTGATGGTGTTTTGGATTTCTTCAGGATCTGTTGTTATGTCTCACTTTTCATTTCTGATTTTGTTAATTAGGATGTTGTCCCTGTGCCCTCTAGTGAGTCTAGCTAAGGGTTTATCTATCTTGTTGATTTTCTCAAAGAACCAACTCCTCGTTTGGTTAATTCTTTGAATAGTTCTTCTTGTTTCCACTTGGTTGATTTCACCCCTGAGTTTGATTATTTCCTGCTGTCTACTCCTCTTGGGTGAATTTTCTTCCTTTTTTTCTAGAGCTTTTAGATGTGTTGTCAAGCTGCTAGTGTGTGCTCTCTCTAGTTTCTTTTTGGAGGCACTCATAGCTATGAGTTTCCCTCTTAGAAATGCTTTCATTGTGTCCCATAGGTTTGGTTAAGTTGTGGCTTCATTTTCATTAAACTGTTAAAAGTCTTTAATTTCTTTCTTTATTCCATCCTTGACCGAGGTATCATTGAGAAGAGTGTTATTCAGTTTCCACCTGAATGTTGGCTTTCTATTATTTATGTTGTTATTGAAGATCAGCCTCAGTCCATGGTGGTCCGATAGGATGCAGGGGACAATTTCAATATTTTTGTATCTGTTGAGGCCTGTTTTGTGACCAATTACATGGTCAATTTTGGAGAAGGTCCCCTGAGGTGCTGAGAAGAAAGTATATCCTTCTGTTTTAGGATAAAATGTTCTGTAGATATCTGTTAAGTCCATTTGTTTCATAACTTCTGTTAGTTTCACTTTGTCCCTGTTTAGTTTCTGTTTCCAGGATCTATCCATTGTTGAAAGTTGTGTGTTGAAGTCGCCCACTATTATTGTGTGAGGTGCAATGTGTGCTTTGAGCTTTACTAACATGTCTTTAATGAATGCGGCTGCCCTTGCATTTGGGGCATAGATATTCAGAATTGAGAGTTCCTCTTGGAGGATTTTACCTTTGATGAGTATGAAGTGTCCCTCCTTGTCTTTTTTGATAACTTTGGGTTGGAAGTCGATTTTATTCGATATCAGAATGGCTACTCCAGCTTGTTTCTTCAGACCATTTGCTTGGAAAATTGTTTTCCAGCCTTTCACTCTGAGGTAGTGTCTGTCTTTTTCCCTGAGATGGGTTTCCTGTAAGCAGCAGAATGTTGGGTCCTGTTTGTGTAGCCAGTCTGTTAGTCTATGTCTTTTTATTGGGAAATTGAGTCCATTGATATTAAGAGATATTAAGGAAAAGTAATTGTTACTTCCTTTTATTTTTGTTGTTAGAGTTGGCATTCTGTTCTTGTGGCAGTCTTATTTTAGGTTTGTTGAAGGATTACTTTCTTGCTTTTTCTAGGGCATGATTTCTGTCCTTATATTGTTTTTTTTTTTCTGTTATTATCCGTTGAAGGGCTGGATTCGTGGAAAGATAATGTGTGAATTTGGTTTTGTCGTGGAATACTTTGGTTTCTCCATCTATGGCAATTGAGAGTTTGGCCGGGTATAGTAACCTGAGCTGGCATTTTTGTTCTCTTAGTGTCTGTAGAACATCTGTACAGGCTCTTCTGGCTTTCATAGTCTCTGGTGAAAAGTCTGGTGTAATTCTGATAGGCCTGCCTTTATATGTTACTTGACCTTTCTCCCTTACTGCTTTTAATATTCTATCTTTATTTAGTGCATTTGTTGTTCTGATTATTATGTGTCGGGAGGAATTTCTTTTCTGGTCCAGTCTATTTGGAGTTCTGTAGGCTTCTTGTATGATCATGGGCATCTCTTTCTTTAGGATTGGGAAGTTTTCTTCTATTATTTTGTTGAAGATATTTGCTGGCCCTTGAAGTTGAAAATCTTCATTCTCATCAACTCCTATTATCCGTAGGTTTGGTCTTCTCATTGTGTCCTGTATTTCCTGGATGTTTTGAGTTAGGATCCTTTTGCATTTTGTATTTTCTTTGATTGTTGTGCCGATGTTCTCTATGGAATCTTCTGCACCTGAGATTCTTTCTTCCATCTCTTATATTCTGTTGCTTGCATCTAAGGTTCCAGATTTCTTTCCTAGGGTTTCTATCTCCAGCGTTGCCTCACTTTGGGTTTTCTTTATTGTGTCTACTTCCCTTTTTAGGTCTAGTATGGTTTTGTTCATTTCCATTACCTGTTTGGATGTGTTTTCCTGTTTTTCTTTAAGGACTTCTACCAGTTTGGTTGTGTTTTCCTGTTTTTCTTTAAGGACTTCTACCAGTTTGGTTGTGTTTTCCTGTATTTTTAGCAGTGCTCTCCTGTATTTCTTTAAGTGAGTTATGAAAGTCCTTCTTGATGTCCTCTACCATCATCATGAGATATTCTTTTAAATCTGGGTCTAGATTTTCGGCTGTGTTGGGGTGCCCAGGACTAGGTGGGGTGGGAGTGCTGCGTTCTGATGATGGTGAGTGGTCTTGATTTCTGTTAGTAGGATTCTTACGTTTGCCTTTCGCCATCTGGTAATCTCTGAAGCTAGCTCTTATAGTTGTCTCTGAGTAGAGCTTGTTCCTCAGGAGACTCTGTTAGCCTCTATCAGCAGACCTGGGAGGCTGGCTCTCTCCTTAGTTTCAGTGGTCAGAGTATTCTCTGCAGGCAAGCTCTATTCTTGCAGGGAAGGTGCCCAGATATCTGGTGTTCGAACCTGCCTCCTGGCAGAAGTTGTGTTCCAATCACCAGAAGTCTTAGGATCCTGTGGGGAATCCTGTGCGGGTCCTTGCAGGTGTTCGGAGACTCCTCTGGCAAGGCACCCCGATACTTAAGTGGACCGGAAGGGACTTGTGCCCCAGCAGAGGCCGGGTTGCCTGCTTCCCCAGTTAATGCAGTCTCAGGTTCTGCACAATTGGATTGGAGCAGACGCTGTGTTCCACTCACCAGAGGTCTTAGGATCCCGTGGGGAGTCCTGTGTGGGTCCTTGCGGGTGTCCGGAGACTCCTCTGGCAAGGCACCCCGATACTCGAGTGGTAGGGAAAGCTTTTAAACTAGCAATAAAAGAGCCTCGTGCAATCTAGCTCATGAGGCTTTGGGACAAGAAAGAAATCAAATGGAATCAGTCTGACAGCTGTGAAAGGAGGAAAACTGAGAAATGCAACTTCCCATCCTTCATTAAGGGTCAGAATGCATGACCCGAGACCGTCTGAGGGAAGTAAATGCCTAATAGATTGGCATATCACAGCCAATAGTAACACATGGCTAACTCCATCTGAAGGCCCCGTAAATGGCAGGGGCTGGAAGACGAACGAAGCAGGAACAGGAGAAACTGAGGAATTCAGAATAAGAGACACTATATTTGAACCCCAGTTCACGAGGACAGATAAAAGAACATTCATGTGAGAAGCTAAGCAAAAGTTTGATCCAGCAAATATCCAGATCAGTAAAGAACTTTAAGAACCGTGATGAACAGTTTGGTGGGGGTAAGAACTTTATATAGTAGAAAGGGCTTTTGCAGATCAGAGTGACCATCAAGGAAACAGTATCTGTAAAGTGAGAAAGCTCCCCCCCCCCGTCCCCCACCACCACCAACGAGGAACTAAGAGCATGGTAAAGCAGAGGAAGAGGTCTGTCTGAGTTACTTAGAGATAAACCTGGAATGCTTTATGTTAGCCAGAGTTCCTAAGAAAAACATTGCTGAAAATCCAAATTTTGTGCTAAAGGGCTTCTGGAAGGCTTTAAAGCATGAGGAATGGTTGGCAGATGGCATCTGTGATAAAAGAATTCAGGTGAAGATGATCAAGCTAGGGGTAGGTAGGTGAATATTCCTGAAGACTAAGTATATTTCTTTTTAGAAAAAGTTCATGCTATAGACTCTCAATCAAATTTGTTGAATGGTGAAGCTCAAGCTATAGCAACAGCTACAGTGACAACCCTGCACTCTTCAGACCTAGGGATCTAGCAGTTGCTTCAGGCAAGAGCAAGGCCATGTGTCCCTTTGGTCCCACGTAGGTCTATTCACATTAACTCAGATCCAGCGAGTTGGTCATGGATGGAGAAATGTATGAAGACACCATGGAGGAGCTCCAAGATACGAGAACATAACAACTCAAAGAAAACGACTGAGAATTGTCTAAGCTAATTAAGTTAGCAGATTTTCTCCATGTTCTGTACCCACCTTGAACTGTGGGGGAATTGATATTGATACAAGCAGATGAATTCATTCCATGCTGTGTTTGATATTGCTTATTTTCAACTTTAGTATCTTCTTAATTGTGAACGTCTAGGATCACCTGACACTTGCATAGAACAGATGAAACAGACTTTTTGAGTGCTTCAATTGTATCATCTTTGTAATCCCACCATTTGTTATGGGGTGGTGCTTTAGGACATTGCCTTGTACTGTTCAGTCTCTGATAAAAGTTTTGTTACATGGATAACACAATGCTCAGCTTCAAGTGTTTTGCAGATTTGACAAGCCATTAGAGAGATGCCCAGGTACAATGGTACTTCTGCCTACTTTAGAATCCTACCAGGGGGGATAGTTGAAAGGAAAAGGTACAAAAGGGAGCCTACTTGTGTGAACAATGATACTCCCAGAAGGCTCATGGTAACTAAATGAAAATCCCACTGCATGGATGGGCTGCCTACCTGAGAGTTGATGGCTATGGAAACCCTAGAGCCCCCACAAACCATAAATTCTATTGCTATACTTGCTGGTTGTATGCCAGAACTAGAAAGTAAGACTGTGCTTGCTGAAGATGGTGCTTTGGCCTGACCTTCACCATATAGGACATGCTTCAATTAAGCTGCAACAGAACTAGAAGCTCCCATCTTGCTGGACTGTATCATAGTGTCAGAGGATACCATGAAGGTTGCTGGTAAAGAACTGTCACCCACATTCCTGCTTACCTATGGACCCTGATTGCTAACACACTGAAATTCCAGACAGAAATGAGAGGAATGTTCCCCTCATTCAGTAGTAGTGAGGCTGTTATGGGTAAGACTAATAGCTTTCTGATTGGATTTAAGGCCCACTCCACAGGAGGGAGTTCATATCTGTCTTGAACAAAAACCTCTAGATGGGGTGGTCACAATGGGGAAGCAACTTCTATTGTTTTTTAATATTTTTATTAGGTATGTTCTTCATTTACATTTAAAATGCTATCCCAAAAGTCCCCCATACCCTCCCCCACCCCACCCCCACTCTCCTACCCACCCACTCCCATTTCTTGGCCCTGGCGTTCCCCTGTACTGGGGCATATAAAGTTTGCAATACCAAGGGGCCTCTCTTCCCATTGATGGCCGAATAGACCAGCTTCTGCTACATATGTAGCTAGAGACACAAGCTCTGGGGGTACTGGTTAGTTCATATTGTTGTTCCACCTATAGGGTTGCAGACCCCTAGACTTCTATTGTTTTATTAAACGGTATTATGTGTGCCTGTCAAATTTCCTTATAAACAACTTGGTTTTATGTCATAGATCATAGAAAATGTCAGCATCAACTCATGAGCACAATTGAAGCTCTTGTGATCAAGTGACTGTTGTTGTGGTACTGTGGCCTAATTTTTAGACTTAACACATGTAAGATACATAAGTCATCCCTAATTCTTAGATACAACAGATATGGAAGTCACCCCTTGCAAGGCCTCAGGGACCATTACAGAAGAGGTGGTAGAAAGAATGTAAGAGCTGCAGGATAAGGGTGGAGTGTTCTAGGAGACCAATACCTTACATCCTACAGGGAAGCTCCTTATCCAGAAGTTACACAGTTCAAAGTAGCTCTAGGAAGTCCCCGGAACTGACCATATTCACTAGGGCACCCTCTCAAGAGTAAACAATAGTGGCTGCTGAGAGTTTCTTTAGGGAAGCAGAGCTGCAATGAAGATTCTCAGACAAAGCCAGCTGCAAAGGAGACTTTCAGACCAGACTAACTGCCAAGAAGAAGCAGAAAGCAGCCAAAGTGCCTAGAAGATGTACAGACCAATCGAGTCACTTGAAAAGGACATGCTCCAACCAACTGAGCTACCCCCCCAAACTCTCCACTTTGTGGAGGAGTCTGTAGCCTGTAAGGTATGCTTCCATTTCCCAGCTTTTGTGAGATGTCACTTGTGTTGGGTGGACTTTGCTGATGCCTCTGTCTTCGAGTCATTTCTGCTTCTGTAATTAAGCTCTCACCCATAATTCTCTAAGTAACCCCAATGAAACGTATAGTTTACCAAGTTCAACTCTGCTGCTCTCTGCACTTTGTTCTGTCATAGTCTCCCTATCTGGTGTGAATAGAAATCTGTGTTGTGTCTCCAAAAGATCTGTCTCCTCACACAGCAGACTTAAATTCCATTCCCATCCGACCTCATGGAAAGGCAATGCACCTAATATAGTGGATTTTAAAGGACTAAGCCTGGAGTCACACATTTGTAATTCCAGGAATTATGAAGAAGAGGCAGAAAGAACATAAGTTCAATCCCAGTCTGTACTTTGTACCAAGTCCCATGTCAGTTTTTCCTATGTAGGGGCACCCTGTGTCAATCACACACACACAAAAGAAAAAAGAAAAGAAAAGAAAAGAAGAGGAGAGGAGAGGAGAGGAGAGGAGAGGAGAGGAGAGGAGAGGAGAGGAGAGGAGAGGAGAGGAGAGGAGAGGAGAGGAGAGGAGAGGAGAGGAGAGGAGAGGAGAGGAGAGGAGAGGAAGGAAAGGAAAGGAAAGGAAAGGAAAGGAAAGGAAAGGAAAGGAAAGGAAAGGAAAGGAAAGGAAAGGAAAGGAAAGGAAAGGAAATCCAGGCATGGTGGCATACACCTTTAATCCCAGCACTCGGGAGGCAGAGGCAGGCAGATTTCTGAGTTCGAGGACAGCCTGGTCTACAAAGTGAGTTCCAGGACAGCCAGGGCTGCACAGAGAAACCCTGTCTTAAAAAAAGAAAGAAAGAAAGAAAGAAAGAAAGAAAGAAAGAAAGAAAGAAAGAAAGAAAGAAGGAAGGAAGGAAGGAAGGAAGGAAGGAAGGAAGGAAGGAAGGAAGGAAGGAAGGAAGGAAGGAAGGAAAGAAAGAAAGAAAGAAAGAAAGAAAGAAAGAAAGAAAGAAAGAAAGAAAGAAAGAAAGAAAGAAAGAGAAAGAAAGAGAGAGAGAGAGAGAGAGAGAGAGAAAGAAAGAAAGAAAGAAAGAAAGAAAGAAAGAGAGAGAAAGAGAGAAAGAAAAGAAAGAGAAGAAAGAAAGAAAGAAAGAAAGAAAGAAAGAAAGAAAGAAAGAAAGAAAGAAAGAAAGAAAGAAAGAAAGAAAGAGAAGAAAAAGAAAAAATAAGAAGGAAAAAAAAGAAAAAGAAAGAAAATAAAAGAAAATTCTCTAGACACAGGACTTTAGGAAATATATGTTTCCAAGGCTACTACACAAGAAAAAGGCACTGAAGCAGTTTACAGTGTTCTCAGAACTGAATGATAACATTGAGAGACTGGTCAAAGCAGGGTAGACAGGGATCACACTACAGAGCTCAATAGAAGACAGTAACTGCACAGAATGAACCCTACAGGTTTGTTTTATTCTTTAAGATTTAGTTTTGGGGTGTGTGTGTGTGTGTGTGTGTGTGTGTGTGTGTGTGTGTGTATTGTTTACACATGTGCTACCTTGAGTACCTGGTGCTTTCAAGGATAGAAAAGCACAGTGCATCCATTGGACCTGACATAGATGGTTATGATCTGTACTGTATGCATGTGCTGGGTATTGACTCCTGGTCTTCTGCAAAAACAGCCAATGTTCTTAATTCCTGAGCCATTTCTCCATACCCCAGCACCTGCGATTCTGCAGAGGCCACCTTCAACATTTGTCTAAGTACCAAAAAATACAGATTTGTAAGGAACCACCTGAGGGTGAGACACAGAACATCTGAAAAAGTTATAGGAAAAGATGTGTGGTGCTCACCAAGGCAGTGTGCATCATCATTAGTTAGGATGGACAGATTCATAAGTCAAAGGCCAAAGAGGAGACTGACCAGCCAGGACGTTCCTCAAGTTAGGAAAGAACCATAGCCTGCCCGTAGTGCTCCCATAAATCACAAGGACTGAATCAGGAAGACCCAGAGAATACTCACATCTCAGAGCAAATGGCCACAGCAGTGAACTGACCTTTTCATACACAGTGACTTCTCCCATATCTTGTCTACCAGTCACCACATATATATATATATATGCAATACACAGAGTAACCTATTCATCCAAGTTTATATTAGCATCACAGTTTCCACTCAGCAGGAGGCCATTGAAAGTTAAATTTGGGAGAGTCAGAAAGAGAGCTTGTGTGAAATGACTTCTATTGTCAGGCAGGTGGCAGACAGAAACCTTAAAACAGTAAGTTCTACATTCTGTGCTCAGTCAAAAGTTGGCATTCTCTAGCAGTTCTGTCCTGACTGTAAGGCAGATGTGCAAATAGTATTTAGGAACTCAAACTCTAATATCTGGTCATCTCCCTATCTTTTACACAGAAATAATTACAGCTTTATAGATGGTATATGTGAGTGTGAGACTAAAAGTCTACTACAGACACCTAGAAGAATGTCTTGTAGGCAGCACATAGTTGAATCTTACTCTTGCACATAATAATGACTTTTCAAAAAATCCTCTGTCCTTTGCCTATGAAAATCATTCCTCAAACATTTGAGATATTGGCCAACAGGATTTGTATTCCTAGATAAAGAAGAGAGCCAAGATCAAATTAGTATGAATATGTGGTTTAAACAAAAACTGAATATATATATATATATGTATGTATTTATACATTATTTTCTGATTATGGTTCTACATCATACAACTCTTCCCAGAGCCTCTACACACTCCCACTTACCCGAATCCACCCCATCTCTCTCTCTCATCAAAAAAAGGATCAGGCATCTTAAAAAGAAATAAAATGATAGTAACAAAAAATAAGATAAAATGAAAACAAATGACAATAAGAAAAAACAAATAGATGGGCAAAACTAAAGCCAAAGAAAAAGTCCAAGAAACACATAGACACAGAGACACACACATGCACATGCGCAAAAAACCCCACAGAACTACAAAACCAAAAGACGTACATAGCAATAGTCTTGTTAAAAAAAATGTGAGAGACAAGCAAGCAAGCAAAACAACAACAACAACAACAACAAAAAACAAAAACGAAACCCTCCCAAAATGTCACTGAGTTCTAAATCTAATGAGATCATTATGTGGTTTTTTTTCTTTGAGTTTGTTTAGATAATGGACTACATTGATGGATTTTTGTATATTGCACCACCCTGGCATCCATGGAATGAAGTCTAGTTCATATTGGTGAATGCTGTTTTTGATGTGTTTTTAAATTCAGTTTGTGGGTTTTATTGAGTGTTTTTGCATTGATGTTAATAAGTGAAATTGGTCTGAAGTTCTCTTTCTTTGATGGATCTTTGTGTGGTTTAGGTATCAGAGTAACTGTGGCTTCATAGAATGATTTAGATAATGATCTTTCTATGTGTATTGTATGGAATAGTTTGAGGAATATTGCTATTAGCTCTTCTTTGAAAGTCTGGTAGCATTCTACACTAAAACCATCTGGTCCTGTTTTGTTTTTGTTTTGTTTTGTTTTTGTTTTTGTTTTGTTTTGTTTTTTGTTTGGAGACGTTTAATGAATGCATTGTAGGAAGATCTGACAGAGACCGGCCCAACTTGAGATCTATCCCATGTGTAGGTACCAAATCCTAACACTATTACAGATGCCTCGTTGTGCTTGCAGTCATGAGCCTAGCATGACTGTCCTGTGAGAGTGGCTACCACCAGGTGACTGAAACAGATGCAGATAGTTATAGCCAAACATTGGACTGAGGTCAGGGACCCCTATGGAAGAGTTATGGAAAGGAATAGAAGAGCTGAAGTGCAACGCAGCACCATAGGAAGAACAATAGAATCAACTAACATGGAACTCTCAGCTCACAAAAGCTGCCAACCAAAGAGCATATAGGCTGGTTGGTGACCCCCACCTGCCTTGTCTGACCTAGTGGGGAAGCATGCTCTTAGTCCCATAGAAACTTGATGCCCATGGGAAGAGTGATGCTAGCAGGGTGACGTGGGAGTGGGTGAATATGTGGGTGGGTGGGTGGGTGGAGGGCATCCTCTCAGAAGCAAAGTAAAGGGAGAATGGGGTGAGTAACTCATGGAGGTGAGAGCCACAAGGGTTCCAATATTGGAATATAAATTAATAAAATAAAAAAAGTTTCATTTCCTTTTAAAACTGCAAACACTATTCTCATGCAAGGATACAGGTCACTAGATTTAATCTGATGCTTCCTTTTGCGAGATGGTCATTTTTAGTATGCTAAATCTACAGATCCATGATCCCGGGAGATCTTTTCATCTTTTGATATCTCCCTCAATTTTTTTCTTCAGAGACTTGAAGTTCTTGTTATATTGACAAGAGGAATCTACAGATTCAATGCAATACTCATAAAACTCAATGCAATACTCATAAAACTCCCAAAACCATCCTTTTTCCTTCCTTCCTTCCTTCCTTCCTTCCTTCCTTCCTTCCTTCCTTCCTTCCTTCCTTCCTTCCTTCCTTCCTTCCTTCCTTTCTCTCTCTCTCTCTCTCTTTCTTTCTTTCTTTCCTTTTAATTATTTTTATTGGTTATTTTATTTATTTACATATCAAAGATTATCCTCCTTTGAGATTACCCTTCCACAAACCCTCTATCTCATGTGCCTTCCCCCCTGCTTCTATGAGGGAGACACCCCCCACTCCCACCTCAACACCCTAGCATGCTGTGACATCTAGGCTTCACAGAGGCAAAGGTCTCTCCTCTCATTGATGGCCAGTCCTCTGCTACATATGCAGCTGGATCCATGAGTCCTTCCATATGTACACTTTGATTGCTGGTTTAGTCCCTTGGAGCTCTGGATGTGTGTGTGTGGTTGATTGATATTGTTCTTCCTATGAGGTTATGAACCTCTTCAGCTCTTTCAACCTTTCCTCTAACTCCTCCATTGGATTTCCCATACTTAGTCCAGTCATTGGCTGCCAGCATCTGCATCTGTGTTGGTCAGGTGCTGGCAGAGCCTCTCAGGGGACAGACATACCAGGCTCCTGTCAGCAAGCACTTCTTTGCATCAGCAATAGTGTCTGGGTTTGGTTTCTGCAAATAGAATGGATCCCTATGAGGGACAATCTCTAGGTGGCCTTTCTTTTAGTAGCTGCTCAACTCTGTCCCTGCATTTCTTTTAGACAGGAGCAATTCTGGGTTAATATTTTGGAGATGGGTGGGTGGCCCCATCCCTCAACCAGGGTCATGCTTAACCTCTGAATATGGTCTCTACAGGTTACCTCTCCACTTTGTTGGGTATTTCAGCTAATATCATCTACACTGGGTCCTGGGAGCTTATCGCTTTTGTGGCATCTAGGATTTTCTAATAACTATCCCCAGCTCCCTGTATTCCACTGCTACACATCTCCTTTCAATTTCCTGACCCTCTGTACTTCTCCCCCAACCGAGTCTCCTCCAGCAAATGATCTTTCCTCCTTTTCCCTCCTTCTCTCTCCCTCCCATGTCCTTCCTTTGTTCTATATCCCCTTCTTATTTTTGTTCACCCTTCTAAGTAGAACTGAAGCATCCACACTTTGGTCTTCCTTCTTCTTGAGCTTCATATGGTCTGTGAATTGTATTGTGGCTATCCCAATATTTTTTTCTTAATATCCACTTATCAATGAGTTCATTCCATGTGTGTTCTTTTGTGACTGGGTTACCTCACTCAGGATATTTTCTAGTTCCATCCATTTTCCTGCAAATATCATAAAGTCATTGTTTTAAATAGCTAAGTAATATTCATTGTGTAGATGTACCACATTTTTTGTATCACTCCTTCTGTTGAGGGACATCTGGGTGTTTTCTCAATGCTGGCTAATAAAAATAAGGCTGCTATGAATTTAATGGAACATGTGTCCCTTTTATATGTTAGAGCATGTTTTGGAGTAGTATAGCTGGGTCCTCAGGTAGTATTATGTCTAAACTGATTTCCAGAGTGGTTGTACCAGCTTGCAATCCCACCAACAATGAAGGAGTGTTCCTCTTTCTCCACATCCTCACCAACATCTGCTGTCACCTGAGTTTTTGATCTTAGCCATTCTGACTGGTGTAAGGTGGAATCTCAGGGTTGTTTTGATTTGCATTTCCCTGATAACTAAGGATGTTGAACATTTCTTTAGGTGCCTCTCAGCCATTTGATATTCCTCAGTTGATTTTTTGTTTGTTTGTTTAGCTCAGCACCCCAGTTGTTAATAGGATTATTTGATTCTCTGGAATGCAACTTCTTGAATTATTTGTATATTTTGGATATTATCCCTCTATTGGATGTAGGGCTGGTAAAGATCTTTTCTCAATCTGTAGGTTGCCATTTTTGACCTGTTGACACTACCTTTTGCCATACAGAAACTTTTCAATTTTATGGGATCCCATTTTTGTAGTTGATCTTAGAACCTGAGCCATTGGTTTTCTGTTTAGGAAATTTTCCCCTGTGCTGATATGTTCAAGGATCTTTCCCACTTTCTCTTCTATTAGATTCAGTGTATCTGGTTTTATGTGGAGATCCTTGATCCACTTGGGTTTTAGGTCTGTACAAAGAGATGCAAGCAGTTCAATTTGCATTCTTCTACTTGCCAGTCACCACTTGAGCCAGCACCATTTGTTAAATGTGCTATCTTTTTACCACTGGATGGTTTTGGATTCTTTGTCAAAGATCAAGTGAACATAGGTGTGTGGGATCATTTCTGGGTCTTCAATTCTATTCCATTGATCTTCCTGCCTGTCTCTATACCAATACCTTGCATTTTTTTTTTTATCACAATTGCTCTGTAGTACAGCTTGAGGTCAGGGATGGTGATTCCCCAAGAAGTTCTTTTGTTGTTGACAATAGTTTTCCCTATCCTAAGTTTTTTGTTATTCCAAATGAATTAGAGAATTGCTCTTTCTATCTCTGTGAAGAATTGAGTTGTAATTTTGATGGGGATCACATTGAATCTGGAGATTGCTTTCATAAAATGGCTATTTTTACTATGTTGATCCTGGTGATCCAGGAGCATGGGAGGTCTTTATATCTTCTAAGATCTTCTTCCATTTATTTCCTCAGAGACTAGAAGGTCTTGTCATACAGATCTTTCATTTGCTTGGTTACCATTACACTAAGGTATTTTGTATTACTTGTGACTGTTTTGAAGGGTGTTGTTTCCATAATTTCTTTCTCAGCTCATTTATTCTTTGAGTAGAGGAAGGCTACTGATTTGTTTAAGTTAATTTTATATCCAGCCACTTTGCTGAAGTTTTCAGGTTTGAGAGTTCTCTGGTGGAATTGTTGGGGTCACTTAAGTATACTATTATATTATCTGCAAATAGTGATATCTTGACTTCTTCCTTTCCAATTGGTATCTCTTTATCTCCCTTTGTTATCTAATTGCTCTGACTAGGATTTTGAGTACTATATTGAATAGATAGGAGAAAGTAGGTAGCCTTGTCTGGTCCCTGATTTTAGTGAGATTACTTCAATTTTCTCTCCATTTATGTTGATGTTGGCTACTGGTTTGCACCTTGAGCACAAACTCGGCAGACAGTACCATGGTCTCCAGAGGTCTCTCCACACCCCCAGTGCCCTGGCACACCCAGGATCTTAGGATCACTGGTGAGTTAAACACATTTGTTCCAACAAAACTGGGAGTCCCTGGAGCCAGCAGGAGCTGAGACACAGGAACCCCACCTGACCAGTGGCTCAGGTTCCTAACAATCAGCTCTGTATACCTTGGTTTCAAGCTCAGTGGACAACCCAATGGTCCCCAGAGGAGGTACCACTTCCAGGCACTTTAACATGCCCAGGATCTTAGGATCCCGGTATTACAGGATGCCAGGATGCCAGGATCCCTTCATCCCAGCATCCCAGCATCCCAGCATCCCAGCATCCCAGCATCCCAGCATCCCAGCATCCCAGCATCCCAGCATCCCAGCATCCCAGCATCCCTTCATCCCAGCATCCCTTCATCCCAGCATCCCAGCATCCCAGCATCCCAGCATCCCAGCATCCCAGCATCCCAGCATCCCAGCATCCCAGCATCCCAGCATCCCAGCATCCCAGCATCCCAGCATCCCAGCATCCCAGCATCCCAGCATCCCAGGAGCTTGGTCACACCAGGATCTCAGGGTCTCAGAGGAAGCTTGATTCCAAGAACTCTGACATACCCAGAATCTCAGCATCACAGTATCCCAGAATCACAGGATCACAAAGAAATCTGGACTCTGAGAAGTTCTGACTCAACTGGGATTACAGGAAGGACAGGGTCCAATCAGATATATAAAGGGCAGGGAGCACTTGAGATAATCTGATGGCGGGAGGCAAGCCTAAGAAGAGAAGCAACAGAAACCAAGGTTACTTGGCATTATCAGAACCCAACTCTCCCACCATATCAAGTCCTAGATTCACCATCACACCAGAAAAGCAAGATATGGATCTAAAATCACTTCTCATGATGATGATGGAAGACTATAAGAAAGACATAAATAACTCAAAGAAATACAGGCAAACACAGGTAAACAGGTAGAAGCCCTTAAAAAGGAAACAAAAAAATCACTTAAAGAATTACAAGAAAATATATGCAAACAGGTGAAAGAGTTGAACAAAACCATTCAGGATCTAAAAATGGAAGTAGAAACAAAAGAGAAATCACAATGGGAGACAACTCTAGAGATAGAAAACCTAAGAAGAAAGTCAGGAACCATAGATGCAAGCATTACCAACAGAATACAAAAAATAGAAGAGAGAATCTCAGATGCAGAAGATACCATAGAAAACACTAACACAACAATCAAAGAACATGAGAAGTGGAAAGGATCCTAACCCAAAACATCGAGGAAATCCAGGACACAATGAGAAGACCAAACATAAGGATAATAGATATAGACAAGACGAAAGATTTCCAACTTAAAGGGTCAGTAAATATCTTCAACAACATTATAGAAGAAAACTTAAAGAAAGAGATGCCTATAAACATACATGAAGAGTATAGAACTCCAAATAGTTTGGACCAGAAAAGAAATGTCTCCTGTCACATAATAATCAAAACACCAAATGCACAAAACAAAGAAAGAATATTAAACTCAGTAAGGGAAAAAGGTCAAGTAACATATAAAGGCAGACCTATCAGAATTACATCTGACTTCTCCCCAGACACTATAAAAGCCAGAAGATCCTGGGCAGATGTCATACAGACCCTAAGAGAACACAAATGCCAGCTCAGACTACTATATCCAGCAAAACTCTCAATTACCATAGATGGAGAAACCAAGATATTCCATGACAAAACCAAATTTACACAATATCTTTCCACAAATCAAGCCCTTCAAAGGATAATAAAGGGAAAACTCCAACACAAGGAGGAAAGCTATGCTCTAGAAAAAGCAAGAAAGTAATCTTTCAACAAACCTAAAAGAAGATAGCCACATGAACAGAATTCCAACTTTAACAACAAAAATAAACGGAAAAAACAATGACTTTTCCTTAATAACTATTAATATCAATGGGCTCAATTCCCCAATAAAAAGACATAGACTAACAAACTGGTTATGTAAACAGGACCCAACATTTTTCTGCATACAGAAACCCACCTCAGTGACAAAGACAGACTCTACCTCAGAGTAAAAGGCTGGAAAACATTTTTCCAAGCAAATGGTCCCAAGAAACAAGCTGGAATAGCCATTCTAATATCTAATAAAATCGACTTTCAAACCTAAAGTTATCTAAAAAGATAAGGAGGGACATCTCATACTCATCAAAGGTAAAATCTACCAAGATGAACTCTCAATTCTGAACACCTATGCTCCAAATGCAAGAGCATCCACATTCATTAAAAAACAACTTTAGTAAAGCTCAAAGCACACATTGCACCACACACAATAATAGTGGGAAACTTCAGCACCCCACACTCATCAATATACAGATCCTGGACACAGAAACTAAACATAGACACAGTGAAACTGACAGTAGTTATGGAACAAATGTATTTAACAGATAGCTATAGAACATTTTATCCTAAAACAAAAGGATATAACTTCTTCACAGCACCTCAAGGTACCTTCTCCAAAACTGACCATATAACCGGTCACCAAATAGATCTCAACAGATACAAAAATATTGAAATAATCCCATGCATCCTGCCAGATCACCACAGACTAAAGCTGATCTTCAATAACAACATAAATAATAAAAAGTCCACATACACATTGAAACTAATCAACACTCTACTGAATGATAATTTAGTCAAGGAAGAAAGAAGGAAAGAAAGAAAGAAAGACTTTTTAGAGTTTAATGAAAATGAAGCCACAACATAACCAAACTTATGGGACACAATGAAAGCATTTCTAAGAGGGAAACTCATAGCTCTGAGTGCCTCCAAAAAGAAACTAGAGAGAGCACACACTAACAGCTTCACAGCACACCTAAAAGCTCTAGAACAAAAGGAAGCAAATTCACCCAAGAAGAGTAGACTGCAGGAAATAATCAAACTCAGGGCTGAAATCAACCAAGATTAAACAAAAAGAACTATACAAAGAATCAACCAAACCAGGAGCTGGTTCTTTGAGAAAATCAACAAGATAGATAAACTCTTAGCCAGAGTAACTAGAGGGCACAGGGACAGTATCCTAATTAACAAAATCAGAAATGAAATGGGAGACATAACAACAGAACCCGAGGAAATCCAAAAAAATCATCAGATCCTACTACAAAAGCCTATACTCAACAAAACTGGAAGACCTGGATAAAATGGGCAATTTTCTAGATAGACACCAGATACCAGAGTTAAATCAGGATCAGATTAACAATCTAAACAGCCCCATATCCCCTACAGAAATAGAAAGAGTAATTAATAGTATCCTAACCAAAAAAAGCCAAGGACAAGATGAGTTTAGTGCAGAGTTCTATTGGACCTTCAAAGAGAACCTAATTGCAATATTGTTCAAACAATGCCACAAAAATAGAAACAGAAGGCACTCTACCCAATTCATTCTATGAAGCCATAATTACTCTGAAACCTAAACCACACAAAGAACCAACAAAGAAAGAGAACTTCAGACCAATTTCCCTTATGAATATCCATGCAAAAATACTCAATAAAATTCTTGCCAACTGAATCCAAGAATGCATCAAAATGATCATCCATCATGATCAAGTAGGCTTCATATCAGGGATGCAGGAATGTTTCAATATATGGAAATCCATCAGTGTAATCCACTTTATAACACACTCAAAGACAAAAACAAAAATAAAAACAAAAACAAAACCCCACATGATCTTCTCATTAGATGCTGAGAAAGCATTTGACAAAATCTAACACCCATTCATGATAAAAGTCTTGGAATGATAAGGAATTCAAGGTCCATAGCTAAACATTAAAAAAGCAATATACAGCAAACCAGCAGCCAACATCAAACAAAATAGAGAGAAACTTGAAGCAATCCCACTAAAATGAGGGACTAGACAAGGCAGACCACTTTCTCCCTCACTATTCAATATAGTACTTGAAATCCTAGCCAGAGCAATTAGAGAAGAAGAGGAGATCAAAGGAATACAAATTAGAAAGGAAGAAGTCAAACTATCACTATATGCAGATGATATGATAGTATATATAAGTGACCCCAAAAATTCCACCAGAGAACTCCTAAAACTGATAAACAACTTCAGCAAAGTAGCTGGATATAAAATTAACTCAAACAAATCAATGGCCTTTCTCTACACAAAGGATAAACAGGCTGAGAAAGAAATTAGGAAAACAACACCTTTTACAATAATCACAAATAATATAAAATACCTTGATGTAACTCTTAACTAAGAAAGTGAAAGATCCATATGATAAGAACTTCAAGTCTCTGAAGAGGAAATCAAAAAAGTTCCCAGAAGATGGAAAGATCTCCCTTGCTCATGTATTGGCAGGATTACTATAGTAAAAATGGCTATCATGCCAAAATCAATCTACAGATTCAATGCAATCCCCATCAAAATTCCATCTCAAACCTTCACAGGGTTAGAAAGAGCAATTTGCAAATTCACCTGGAATAACATAAAACCTAGAATAGCAAAAACTATTCTCAACAATAAAAGAACCTCTGGTGGAATCACCATGCCTGACCTCAAGCTGTACTACAGAACAATTGTGAAAACAACTGCATGGTACTGGAACGGCAACAGACAAATTGATCAAAAGAATAGGATTAAAGACCCAAAAATGAACCCACACAGGTATGGTCACTTAATCTTTGAGAAAGGAAATATAAACATCCAGTGGAAAGAAGACAGCATTTTAAGAAATGGTGCTGGCACAACTGGGGGTTAGCATGTAGAAGAATGAGAATTGATCCATTCTTATCTCCTTGTACAAAGCTCAAGCCTAAGTGGGTCAGGGAACTCCACATAAAACCAGAGACACTGAAACTATATAGAAGAGAAAGTGGGGAAGAGCCTCAAGATATGGTAGGCACGGGGGATAATTCCTGAACAGAACACCAATGACTTTTGCAGTAAGATAAAGAATTGACAAATGGGATCTCAAAAAATTCCAACGCTTTTGTAAGGCAAAGGACACTATCAATAAGACATAAAGGCAACCAACAGGTTGGGAAAAGATCTTCACCAATCCTACATCCGATAGGGGGCTAATATCCAATACACATAAAAAACACAAGAAGTTGGACTCCAGAAAACCAAATAACCCTATTAAAAAATGAGGCAGAGAGCTAAACAAAGAATTTTCAACTGAGGAATACCGAATGGCTGTGAAGCACCTAAAAACAAGTTCAACATCCCTAATCATCAGGGAAATGCAATTCAAAACAACCCTGAGGATACCTGTGGAATACCTCACACCAGTCAAAATGGCTAAGATCAAAAACTCAGGTGACAGCAGATGCTGGCGAGTATGTGGAGAAAGAGGAACACTCCTCCATTGCTGATGGGATTGCAAGCTGGTACAACCACTCTGGAAATCAGTTTGGCAGTTCCTCAGAAAATTGGACATAGTACCACCAGAAGATCCAGCAATACCACTCCTAGGTATATACCCAGATGATGCTCCAACTTTTAATAAGGACACATGCTCCACTATGTTCATAGCAGCCTTATTTATAATAGCCAGAAGCTGGAATAACCCATATGTCCCTCAGCAGAGGAATGGATACAGAAAATGTGATACATTTACACAATAGAGTACTATGCAGCTATTAAAAACAATGAATTTATGAAATTCTTATGCAAATGGATGGATCTGGAGGATATGGTCCTAAGTGAGGTAACCCAATCGCAAAAGAATACACATAAATCATTTCTCTTCAGAAGTCCCTGTGCTTGTTCACATCAAAAGATGAATAGTTGTCACTTCTGTATTGCCAGTATATGATAGAATGCTTTCAAGAACAGTTGGTTTGTTTTCTGGCTCAGAAACCAAGTAAGAGTTCTGAGGGTTTTGGAAGAGTATTCTCTGCCATCTTAGAGAGCCTCAGAGACCTGTGAGTTGCTTTACCCTTATAAAATTGTTCTGTTGCTAACTCAGTAGCTCAGAATTGAGTGCAAAGGTAAACCCACTGTTAGAATTCCAAGCCCCTTAGTGTAATATTGCACCTTCTTATGTGTAAGTGTAATGTGCACACAGTGCTGAGCAGAGATACTCTTCAGTAAACATTTAGAGAGAGTGGCACTTTATCAAATATTAAAAGGATCGAATTATATTTGCTCTTTTTTGGGTCTTAGATTTTGTTGCTTGGTCTACATGTCTGTTTTTGTGCCAGTACTGGGTCATCCAACAAACCAGCCAGTATTGGCTATTAATGATACACCCAGGATGTGAGCCCTTATTGTGGTGAGCGCTCAAACTCCATTTTCCCCAGGTGTTCCTTTGGTAAATACGAGGTTAAAATTCATGGAGGCAACAACATCCTTGGTGTTAAGGATACTAAAAGAAGTATATGAGATCTTTTTTTGACTATGTATCAGTTTCTTACATGGTATCTTCTGCACCTGAGATTCCCTCTTTCATCTCCTGTATTCTGTTGGTGATGCTGGCATCTTTTGTTCCTGTTTTCTTCCCTAGGGTTTCTGTCTCTGGAATTCCCTCAGTGTATTCTCTTTATTGCTTCTATTTCCACTTTTAAGGTCTTGTAGTTTCATTTTTCTCCTTTACCTGATTGATTATACTTTCTGGTATAACTGTAAGGGGTTTGTTTCCTCTTTAAAGATCACTACCTGTTTTGTTCTGTTTTCGTGTATTTCTTTAAGGGATTATTCATTTCCTCAGTAAAGGCCTCTATCATCTTCATAAGACCTAATAGAACAGAAAGTGGAGAATAGCCTGAAACTCATTCTGACAGAAGAAAACTTCCTGAACAGAACACCAATGCCTCGGGTTCTAAGATCAACAATTGATTAATGGGACCTCCTGAAACCGCAAAGCTTCTGTAAGGCAAAGGAACCACTGTAAGCAGGACAAAACAATAGCCTACAGGTTGAGAAAGGACATTCACCAACCATATATTTGACAGAGATGTAGAGCTCAAGAAGTTAAATGGCAACAACCCAAATTAACCCAATTTTAAAATGGGGCACAAAACTAAACAAAGATTTCTGAACATAGGACTCTCAAATGGCTGAGGTGCACTTAAAGAAATGTTCGAAGTCCTTAGTCATCAGGAAAATGCTAATTTCAACAGCTCTTACACTGCTAAAAATAGCTAAGATCAAAAACTCAAGTGGTAGAACATGCTGGTGAGGATGTGGAACAAGGGGAACACTCCTCCATTCCTGGTGGGATCACAAACTTGTACAAGCACTTTGTAAATCAATTTGGCAGTTTCTCAGAAAACTTGGAATAGTTCTACCTCAAGACCCAGCTATGCCACTCCTGGGCATAGACACAAAAGATGCTCCCCATCCCACAAGACACTTGGTCAATTCTCTTCATAACAGCTTTATATATAATAGCCAGAAAACTGGAAAAAACCTAGATAACCCTCAAGTGAAAGATGTACAAAGAAATGTTTTACATGTTTGCATGGTATATATCACTTATAAGTGAATAATAGCAATAAACAACAGGTATTACCAATAGAGGAATCTACCAATCTGTAACATGATACCCATGCTACATTCCACAAACCCAAAGAAGCTAAATGTGAAGGAAGGTACAAGCAAAGATGCTTGAATTTCACTTAGAAGGAGGAATAAAATACTGATAATAGGCAGATGGAGGGAGGAAAATGGGAACTACGTGGGAGAAAAATAGGGAGAGGAATGTTCCATTCAGGGTCAGGTGTGGGGAGGGACAAGAGGCATGTCCAAATGACCATTAGAATAAATGGAAATCTGCTTCTGATATCTCCAGGAAGAGCCAGAGACCTGGGATAAGGGAAGCCCCCCAAGAATCAATGGGGATGTCCTTAGCTGTGACTCAAAGCATTAGGGATATGGAACCTGAAGAGGCCACCTCCTGTAGCAAAGCAGGAAGACCAGAGGAGCCATAGGGACACCAACCCACCCTGAAATTATCAACCAAAAATTTATCCTATCTATAAGAAATGCAGACATAGGGAATGGAGCAGAGAGTGAGGAAATGGCCAGCTAATACCTGGCCCCACTTGAGTGTCATCCCATGGGCAAGCACCAATCCCTGATACTATTAATGATACACTGTTATGCTTGCAGACACCAATCTAGCTTTGCTGTCCTCTGAGAGATTCCACCCATCAGCTGACTCAGACAGATTCAGACACCCACAGCCAAAATGTGGATGGAGCTCGAGGACTCTTATGGAAGAATAGGAAGAAGTATTGTGGGCCCTAAGGGGATGGGAACTCTACAGGAAGACCAACCGAATCTACCAATCTGGACCCTTGGGGCTCTCAGAGAATGAACCACCAACTAAAGAACAGACAGGGGTAGACCTAGGCCTCCCCATACATATATAACAAATATGCAGTTTGGTCTTCATGTGGGTCCCAAACAACTAGAGCAGGTGCTACCTTAAAAGCTGTTGCCTATATGTGGGATATGTTTGTCTCTCTGTGCTGCCTTTCTCAGACTTGGTAGGAGAGGATGCACTTAGCCTCACAAAGACTTGATGTGCCAGGGTGGGAGTATAACCAGAAGTGGTCCCCATGGGCTCAGAAAGGAAAGGGAGATGGAGAAGGGAGATGTGAGGGAGTGGCCAGTAAGGGAGCAGTAAGTGGTATGCAAAATGAGTAAGTAAAATGAAATAGTAAATAAAAAATTAAATTAAAAAACATTTGTGTTTTCTGGTGGAATTAACACACAGCATGCAGTCATGTGTGCATCTTTCATTTTATTTATTTGCTCTTTTATACATTAGGACCATATTGATCCTACTATTATGGCTCTGTAATACATCTTAAGATCTGAATTGGTATTCTCTGCAACATTTCCCTCTTTCCTTCTGATTGTATTGGCACTCTGGGACCTTTTGAGTTTCCATATGAAGGTTAGGTTCAGTTTTTTCTATTTCCATGAAGGATGACATGAGGATTTTGATTGAGATTGAATTGAATCTATAAAAAGTTTTGGTATAATATTCATTCATTTGGTATAATCATCATTTGACCAATCCAGGATCATTACAATGTCTTTATCTCTTCCTTCAGAGGTTTAAAGCTTCCATTGTAGATTCCCATCACTTCCTTGTTGTTCATTCCCATGCATTTCATTTTCTTTGAGTCTGTGGTAAAGTGGAGTGTGCACATGATCTCTCTCTCTCTCTCTCTCTCTCTCTCTCTCTCTCTCTCTCTCTCTCTCTCTCTCTCTCTCTCTCTCTCTTTCTCTCTTGTTTGGTGTTGATGTATAGAAAAGCTATTGATTTGTGCATATTGAATATGTATGCTGCCACATTGCTAAATTTGTCATTTCTAGAAGTTCTCTGGTCAAAATCTGGGGATCTCTAATGTCTAGCACCATGTCCACTGTAAATAGGGATAATTGGATATCTTCTTTCCTGATTTTATGCCTTTCATTTCCTTCTGTTGCTTATTGCCTTCACCTTTGAGAACAGTGAAGATAGCAAGTTGTATTGACAATGATTGTGAGTACTGGACATCCCTGGCTCATTACTAACTTCATAGGAATTAATTCAATCTTTTCTCCATTTCAGACAATGTTGGCTGTTGGTTTCTCATATATATCTTTTTACTAGGCTGAAGTATGGTCCCTGTGGTTCTCCATTCTCCTAAGACTTTTATCATGAGGGCATAATGGATTTATCAAATGCTTATTTTGCATCTACTTAAATGAGATCTGATTTGAATAATTAAGTTTACTAATATGGCTTATTATATTACAAACTTGCATGTATTTAACCATCCTTACATTCAGGTGGTTCAACCCAATGCGATGGACCATCTTTGTGATACATGTCTGTATTATGTTTGCAAGTATGTTACTGAGCATTTTTAGTATTGTATCTTCTCTTCTTTCTTAATTTCTTTCCTTTCTTTTTTCTTTCCTCCTCCTCCTCCTTCTTCCTCTTCCTCCTCTTGCACCTCCTTTCTCTTTCTGGATCATTTGTCTCTATCTCACATGTTATGGGGCTGTCTCGGTTGTTGTCTTATTCATATAATTATGGTGGTATAATTATGCATCCTTTCTTAAATTTCAAGATTAATGGAGTACATGTTTTAAAAGGATTCTCTTAAAAGTTCTGATTTTTTTGGTAGCTATTGTAACATTTCTCTGTTCACATTTATTCCTTTAATTTAGGCCCTCATTTTTTAATAGGGTAGTTGGGTCAAGGCTCCATTATTCCTATATATATTATGAAAGATGCCACATCAACTCCAGTAGAATCTGTGTGACAAGTTCCACAGACTGAGGTAAAAATTTCCAAAGAAAGAGGCCTCCTGGAACCAGTTGTGAAACTCTTGCCTAGAACAAAATATTGAGCCATAGTTCTCATTACAATTTATCTGTTTTGTTTTCAGTTTTTCCTTTTCTTATTGATGACAGGTTCCTGGTAGCCTAGGCCAAGATCTAAAGCAAGAATAATGGGTAAGAAACCATTCCTGGAGATGGGGTTACTAACCATGACCTTATCACCAGGGAAACTGGCACTTTATTCACAAATCACTTAAAACATTACATAATAGCATTATGATGAATAAAAATTTTCTCAACAATAAAATTTCATATGGCTGCACATGTGTCATCAGAGGTAGGCTTTGGTATATGGTAAAGAAAGCCTTAAATTAAAAGAATTAAAATAGTTTAAATTTATGCATTGAAGATTATTTAAAAACAAGCACTAGATGTTAAATAATAATTTACCATAAAGATTTGTTAACCTGCTCTTGGAAACATATCACTAGCCCTGGATGACTGACCCACTATATACATCCTTTCAGAGTTGTAATACTTGGATGATTTCTATTGTGCCAAATAATAATGATGTTACCTGTTCTATTTGTGATTCACTGAACACATCTTTTCAGACTTGAAATGCTTGGATGATTTTTGTGCTTTACTGTGCCAAATGATAATAATGGTATTCATGATTGCTTCGCTGAACACATTTTCTGAGAGTTTTAATGTTTTTTTTTTTTTTTATGTATAAAAGCCCTTGCTTGAGAGTCACAAAATACACTCAGATTCAAACTGCCTCTGTGTTTCTGTTTGTCACTGCCGAATCCTTACCCACCTAGCCTTCAAGGACCCTCATCTCAGGGACCCCCATACCCAACATGGGTAGTCTGTGGAAGAAAGAACCAGTTCCAAAGTTTGTTGATCTTTTGTGTTATACTCTTTTTTCTCTTTTATTTATTTTTTATGATTTTGAAAAGCTAAGTTTGATTTTTTTCTTATTTTTTTTCAAATTTTTGAGATTGATCATTAAATTAAAGCAATTGTTTTTCTGATTTTTTTTTTAATATTAGCACTCACAGGTATCTATTTCCCTTATAGAACAACTTTCACCATGTCCCACTGGTTCTATTATGTTGGAATTTCGTTAGTTCACATTTTGAAAATCTTTATTTTCTTCATTGACACAATAATTATTCAGTCATGTTCTCCTTTTATTTCCAGGACTTTGTACTTTTCTTAGGGATTTAACTGTTGTCAGTTTTGGCTTTATTACACTGTGCTCAGATTGAAGTCCCTGAGAGGTGTGCAGTTGTTATCAGCCCCTGCCTTCATCCTGTGAGGTTACAACTTGAGGTAAAGCTGCAGAAGCTGCCAAGGCCACTGGACAACCTTTTCTACCTCAGCCTGTGACTACTGTGAAATACCTCAGCAGAAAATGCCATGGCAATGGCACTTCCTCTTCAGACTCTGCCTGCCATCAACAGGAAGTACCAACACAAGGTCTGCCATGGGGGCAAAATGTCCTCTCCACACTTCCTGAAGAGCTCCATGACTGTGGCATAGATCCTAAGCCAAAGCAACCTGTGTCCTGAAATGACTCCCCGTCCTGACCAATGGACCATATGTAGAAAAAACAGTGTGAAACAAACAAACAAAAACACCAAAAAACAAACAAACAAAAAAAGACTAATAACTGATCAAGAAAATCCACCAATTCCTGAACAGAAAAACCACCAATCTCTGACCTCTGTAAGATCAGGACATGAAATTCCACCAATCCTCACCTTGGAAGTGTCCACCCTTAGAAATCTCTGCCCATGAAGAAATTCAGTATAACTGCTTGTTCTTGGAACAGAGTGCCCCTCCTCTCCTGGATGTTTCTGTGCCCCCAAATCTCAAAAGTTTGCTGTACTTTTACATATCTGGTTGGAAACATACACTCAAACATACAAACCTACACAGAAGGGGGGGAAGGGGAGGGGAGGGGAGAGAGAGAGAGCGCGAGCATATTTCTTGCTCTTTCCCCTTCTGGAAACATCTAGTTGTCCTTCCAAATATGTTTCCTTTTGTCTCCACCCGAATCTAAAACATTCCTTTCGATAGGAGATTAAAACCCCAGTGGGGGAACCCCAACCCCCACCCCATACCATGAGTCTAAATAAAGCTTTCCCTCCCTTCAGGTGCCTCTTGTCAGGGTGTTGCTCTCAGTGAAATGAACAGTAACAGACAGAGCCCCTTTGGACTAAGAAGTAAGAAAAGCCACTGTGGGTTGTGCCAGCTCTGAGTTGTCTCTAATGCTCTGATGTCACGGAGAGCCATTGTGAGGAATGACTGACAGCTGATCATATAATGCACTGTCTGGGATGTTTTGTGTCCTGTGCAGAGAGCTCGTTGGTAGTGAACTGCAGGACTTGGTGGTTGGTGGTTCGATTCGTACCTTCATGATTGTTTGGATTTTGACATGGAACATCTGCTACACTTCCACAGAGTGAGTTCTTTCCTGCTGTTTCCTTTCCGTGAGCTCAGAGGTTTGGTTTTCTGTTTATGTGACTTTATTCATTTGGGGGCTTTGATTATAGCTTTGACTTCTTGATTTTTGTTTGTTTAGGTTTTTCATTTTTCTTTGTGGAGTAATATCCATCCATTTTCTTTCCTTCCTTCCTTCCTTCCTTCCTTCCTTCCTTCCTTCCTTCCTTCCTTCCTTCTTTCCCTCCCTCCCTCCCTCCTTCCTTCTTTCCTTTTTCCTTCCTTCATTCTTTCCTTTCTCATTCCTTCCATCCTTCCTTCTTTCCTTTCTTCTTCCCTTCTTTCTCTTTCCTTCTTTAATTAAGTTTGCTTTTCTTGATCTTTGGAGACTGGGTTTCTTTGCATAGCATTGGCCAACCTGGAAATTTCTCTGTAGACCAGAGTAGCCTAAACTCAGATATTTGACTGCCTTGCCTCCGGAGGACTGAGGTGAAATATGGGAAGAAACCTGAGTGGAGTCCATGACTGGCCAACATCTATATTTCTCTTCCTGATTTCTCTTTTGACTTTGTCTCTTTCTGTTACTATTTCATTCTGCCTCTTATGCTCCAGTCCCCTCAAAGCTCTCCTATCCCTTAGTCCAACCTTAAACCACCAAGATCCTGCATATGAGAAAAAAAAATGGTGGCGTTTGTCTCTGTTGGGCTATGTTATTCTGTGTAACAATACAGAGATCTCAAAGTACATCCATTTCCAGAAAAACTGATAAATTTTCATTCTTATTCATGGTGCAGTGCAATGTTTTGTCCCCATCCTGTGTATATACTGTGTTTTTCTTCTGGGCAGGTTCCATCCCATGCATTTCTGGGTAAAGCTATCTTGATGTTCAAGTGTGGACTTTAACTCACTGCTTTCCCTTCATAACGGATGTCTTGGGTAAGCTTGTCAATGTGTTATCCTTCAAAATGGGGATCCTTGTTCTCCTGGCTAAACTGTTGTCTTCCATTGCCCTTGCTTTCTTTCAGCTCTGAGCCTTCTTCATTCTTTCCATCCACTGTGTTTGTCTATGCTTTGTTCTGGTTTCTCTGCGGCCTTGAGGCATAGCCAGACTTTTCTTTGGAGGTATCTCTAACTTTTAATCTCAGAATCTCTAGCAGTAAGCTTTCTTAGAAGTAATTCTAAATTTTTGCCATCTTTACTTGCTATAGCTCCTGGTGACTCTGACCAAGAAAGGGGAAGTGCCACAATGTCGAGGGAGCTCAAGACCAGTTTCCGTGAAGGGGACACCCTGGCACAGCATTACTACATCTTGGGTACCCTAGGTAAAGGGTCCTTTGCACGAGTCAAATTGGCTCTCCACCTTATGACCCATACCCTGGTAGCCATCAAGATATTGAAAAGGGGCAAAATCTCAGACTTCCTCATTATTTCTGAAATTGAACTCATGAAGTCTCTACAACACCGTCATATAATACAACTTCTACAAGTTTTTCAAACCAGGCACGAAACCTACCTGGTGATGGAATATGCATCCCGGGGATCCCTGCTGAAATATATCAAAAAGCATGGGCCTCTAGATGAGGAAGAGGCATGTACCATATTTTCAGAACTCTCTTTGGCTGTCAACTATATCCACAGTCAGAATATTGCCCACCGAGACATCAAGGCTGAGAACATCCTATTGGATTGGGATGGCCATGTAAAACTCACTGATTTTGGCATAAGCAAAAGACTGGCCTCTGGGGGAAAATTCAAAGGATTTTGTGGCACAGCAAAATATTGTGCTCCTGAAGTGTTCAATGACACACCATATGATGGCCTTCCAAGTGACATATGGAGCCTTGGAATAGTTTTATACTATTTAGTTATCGGCCACCTTCCCTTCCAAGGGACAACGCACTCCAACATAAAGTACATGATTCTATCCCAGAGCTGGAAGATTCCATATCTCCTGTCCCCAGAGCTTCGAGACCTAATGATTAGATTAATGACAATAGACCCCACAATGAGGCCATCCATCAGAGAAGTAGTGGCACACCCATGGCTGCGCCATGATCAAGACATATTGACACAAACAGAGGAAATACCTAGACAGCCAGAGACCAACATTGCTTTTTATCACGATGGAGGGCAGGGTGGTACACTGGACCCTACAAAAGATCCCAACCTTCCTTGGCCTTTAAGGAGGGTAACCAGTGACCCTAGCTTCACTTTGACCACTCTCTCTGAGCAGCGTGGAGATAGGAGGAAAAGCCGTAAGAGGAGGCATCGTGTACCTCCCACCCTTTCTTCTCTTAAGAGTAAGAAGAGTGGCTTTCTGAAAAACACCTCCCCACAGCAGGAGCTCATGCCTGGGGCTGAAAAGGGCACATGCAGCGAGGAGGGCAGCATCAATGCCACAACTTCATCAGGATCAAAGACAACGTCTACAGCCACAACATCGGATTCAGGAACCACAGACTCACTCTTCACAGCATCACAGATCTCAACCTTTGAAAATATACATGTGGCCAATGAGAGCTCTGGGTCGTCAGACACAAGTAGCAGCTCGTCCTCCTGGGAGTCCACAACCAGAAGCCCCTTCCCCAGCGAGGGGCTCCAGGGAGAGAAGACAGGCACCGAATGCTTACAAGACAGCAGCTCATCCTACGGGGAAACAGACCATCAGGAGCAACTCAGAAGGCAGTCCCAGGGTGTGCCCAGAGTCCCACTGAGAAGGTGGGGCTGGAAGGGCCCGAAGAAAAGAATTGTCAACCCCGTAAGAAGCTTATGTTGCTGCATCCCAGTGACCAATAACGAAATCAGGCAGCCAATGAAGAGTGCTTCAGAGACACAGGCTAAAACAAGTAGGTGGCGGTGTGATGGGAAAGCATACACTCTTTACATTCTTCTTCCCTTAAAATATTCTCAGTATGCATCTTGAGGGGGTTGATGACTTTGTATCTATCATGCCATAGAGAAAATCCCATCCTGTCCTCCCACCTATGAGGAGTCTTCCAAAGCTTGGTTTCCATAGAGACAGCAGAGGATAGTGGCCAGATGCTGGGCAAGGATACTAGAAACGTGTTGGTGAAGGGATCAATGGACCACTCAGGAGGAATCAGCCTGAAGGTCTATGCAAACACAGGGCCAGCACAGCCAAGTATAGGTCCTTCAGATTGCTATAAATAATAGTAACCTTACTATTGAAGAGGGATTTTTTTTTTTTTTTTGCCTACCCTTTGTGTGACATTCTGTGCAGTACTTCTATAGGGCACAGTCTTGAGCATAATAACTCTCTGTGCATACCTCAACTTTATTGTGATGCACATCGTATCAATGAAACAGTTACAGTGTCCCAGGTCATTTTTAATGTTAATAAATGAAACACTTATTAAATTTCATATTTTATTTTATTTTACTGTGTCAGGACCACATAATGAGCTAAATGGTATGTATTGTACTCTGTGTAAATGAAGAGTCCATTAATTCTTTTTCTATCTCTGTAAACACTTCTATCATTTTGACAGGTATCAGATATGGTCCAGGAATGGAGTCCTGTGAGAAGACTTCTGAGCGCTTGTGAGAATATTCTCAAAAAAATCCAGACAAGAGCCTTTTGACCATAGTTTTCTCAAAATACAAAGTTGTCCATGGAATGTGTTTTCCTTCTTCCCTGGTGTTTTGAAAAGGAGTGAGTTTGCTTCAGATTGCTCATTACTTTTTGCAGTTTTCATTCAATCATGTGTTTAAATGATCCTTTCTATGCCTCTTTGGAAAAAGATAATTTGGCCACTTGTAGCTAGTGCTTGTGATTGTATACAGCTAGAATCCAGGAGAATTATATATTGAACTCAAGAATATATATGTATATACATATATGATATATATATATATTACACATATATAATCTGAGGTTTTGAATGAAGATGGCTTTAGCATAAGAGTTTAATATACCTTAACTTGGGCTCCATTTTCCTACGTTCTACTACCTCTAGATGAGTGACAGATAGGTGTGAATAAACTAGGGAAACAAAGCACAGAGGCAAGAAGAACTTAAGGTTACTTTGTATTTTAAATTGAGATCCTTGAAAATATACAAGTATTTCATTTTCATTATTAATGGCACTAGGGTTGCAGTGTGAATACATTTATTTAGTTACTATGATTAAGAACAAAATAATTTTGTATGGGCTGATTGCAAATGTAAACATTTTTATCTTTAGATCACAATGCTTTATTTCTCCGTGCCCTTTATCTACAATCTTCCTGTTCAGATTATAGTGACTCTGGCAGAATTGCAGCACTTTTTATGTGGTGCTTGCATTCAGGGTTAATTTTAATAAAAAAAAACAGTTCTATAATGTTTTGCAGCTATAATTATAATGTTTTGTCATGTAGCCATCTTCATCTTTGGTTAGTCTGGAGCTTGCTCAATAGACCAGGCTTGCCTCAATTCACAGAGCTCCATCCACGTTCCTTTGCCTCATGGTTCAGTTCTGCATTTATTGATTAAATTCACTGCTATAGAGGACAACCATATTAATAGTACACATAGTCACCATCAGTTTCATGTATGTTTGGCCCTTTCATTTGGTAGCCTTTTTGTGTCATCTTAGTAAGGACGTGGTGTCTCTTCTCAGGTCTAGGGTTATAATAAATCCAGTGGACTCTCAGTGCCCACGTACACAGCAAGTGAGGTGATAGATAGAGAGGACTTGAGCAGCTCTCCACACTCACTTGGCTCCTGCCAGGACAGAGGGTCTGCAAGCTGCCAGAGATACTATTCTTCTACAGCAAGGTGTCAGAGCCAAGGGTTGGATACTCCAGAAATCAGTTGCCATTTTTATTTATCATGTTCCACTTAGTTCATGCACTTGTGAGTATCTCAATCTGGCCTTAATCTAGGTGAGGGGGTGAGTATAAAGAAGCCTCTTGATTCAAAGATACCTGAAAATATGGGTTTTCAGTAAGAAACAAAGTGTTCTAATGTCCATTCCTTGTAACTGGCCACCAGATTCCATTGGCCTGAGCCAGGGAGCAACACCTGAGTGCCTCTCTTCCACACAAGGTGTCTTGTTCAAAGAGTTAGCCCTGTCCCTGGTGTTGTTTATGAGGCTGGTCTCAGGCTTTGACCCATCTACTTATTGTTGTTGATGATTTTTCAGTATCTCTAGCACGGGGCTTTGGAAAGTTCATATATGTGCAATGACAATTTCTTGTCATTCACAGTACACTGGAAACAACAATATAGCAGTAACCGAAACAGCTCCAGGAACAGTATCAGGAGCAAGAACATTATAATTGCAAGGTGAACAAACCTTTGTGGTACCTGTGGAAAATATACAAAATAATTGTATTAAATGTATGTTTGTAGGAGGTAGAAAACTTTGTGTTCAGCTAGATCTACTTGAGTGTTTCTTGGTCTTTCTACTGGGTGGAAATCTGACAAATCACCATGACCTACCCAGAGAAAAACCCCACAGTCCTAAGTGGGGACCTCATTAACCAATTATTGGTTTCCCACCAATAATTCTCAGCCCCTCTCTCCTCTCCTGTCACTCTGTGCATCCTCAGTGAGTTGCTCTCCACTCTGTGCTATCAGCTCCAGGAACCACAGCACCTCCAACAACACTTGACACAGACACATGGAAGGGTCTCCTATTAGAAATATGCAAGACTTAGGCTCTGCCTGTGCTGGGTTTGGCCCTCTGTCTGATTCCTCCTGAGTGTTTCACTCTTTCCTTCACTAATGTTTTCCTCCATACTTCAGAACTCTCAGAATACCACTCTCTGCTTTCTACTTCTAGTTCAAATATTTCAGGACTCCTATTAGGAGTAAGTATGGGATGGGTTTTCTACCTGGGGCTTATCAATGAATCTTCCTAATACATTATCACCAACCCCTATATGTGTGTCTTAGTAAATATTTATGTTAAGAATACAGTATTCAGTTTACGTTCCTAGCAGACCTAGCAGTTAACTTCTCCATCTCAGACTCTAAGATGGGGAAGTCATTCTCCAATTTCACATGTAAAAAGGACTTTCATCCTGCAACCAAATCCAACATCAAGAAGGTATAGATGGCAGAACAGAAAATATCATATGATAAAAAGAAACAAGAAGAATTAATGCAACAGTTACCTTAAAGAACAAGGGTCATATCATAATAGATTGCTTATGGGAGAAGAGCATGTGAAGAATGGCCTGAATTTCATGTATGAGGCCCCACCAGGAGTTAAAAGAGAAAACAAAGAGGAAGAAGAAACAGAAGGAGAGACAGAGTACAAGTTCGAATGGCAGAAAGGCATCCAAAGATAACATGAACATCAGAGATCAGCCTGGTATTCAGGTTTGAAATGTAAGGTGTATTGAATGTCACAAGTGGGGCCATGTGAACACAGATCAAGAGTGCCCTTTGTTTTGTCTTTCTGGGATCAACGCAAGTTCAGTTCCTACTGGTGGTTCAGTTCTGTTAATGAACCCCTCCAAGCTAATAGCGAAGATGAGAAACAGTGGGTTTGCACTGAAACAAAATGTACTGGGAAGAAACTTGATGCAACTGATCCATCACAGGACTCTGTCACAAGTGATGGTGAAGAAGACCCTGCAATTGAGTTCTTAAAGTTGCTCACCACCAAACAGAAGCAGAAATAAAGGATAGGAGGCACACTACATTTTCTTCAGTCTTTTCTCTCCAGACAGATCAGGTAGCTGGTCAAAGTGAAGGTGTGAAGGGAGGGGCACTGGTTCCTCCTTTTAATGCAGAGGAATGTTGGGAGGTTGTGCAGGGGTTATCATACAACCCTGCCCTCTATTTTAATTACCTTTGCACTGCCATGTAGACTTCTTATTTATAATTAATTATGTTGTCATTGCATAGTTGTATTTTTTTGGTTTAAGTATCTTTGAATTACTTTTTTCTTTATCCCATCAAAAACATTTTGAATGCTAGATTGAGATCTGGTTCCCTTAGGATTTTGACTGAGGAAATCTTTGATGAATGTACATCAAAGCACAGGCAAAGGTGTCCAAAAACCCCATGACTGGGGACACTTTGTGGCATCCAGATATCAGTATTTGATTAAATTTGTGTAAGTTTTGGGGGAAACGATCCAGGACACATGGTTCAGGAAAAAGTCTGAATGTTGGAACCTTATATTCTATCTTTGTGACTGGGGTGTGACTGCTCACTAAAACTTAGGGGGCCACTCAAAGGCTCAACCTGTACATGTGATCTAGTTCTGCTGTTTAGAAGCAGAGGAGATTGGAGAGTCTTTGAATGTTTCATTGTACTGCCCTGAACTTGACTGTGGTCAAATTTGTGCTACCAATGAGAACTTCACTTTCAAGATTAAATAGGTTGTCATTACATGGCATTGTTGCTCTAAAAGGCCTTAAATATTTTTGTATTTCCTACCCCATTAAGAAAAATTCTAATGCTACCTTTGGACAAGGTCCCTATTTTTTTTTTCTGAAAAAACAAATCTTTGATGATTTTACATAATGGGGCATCTAAAGGTGTGTTGTGTTGTGTTGTGATGTGATGATTGTTGCTCTTTTGTGACCTCACTGTTAGTATTTGATTAAGTGAATCTTCAAGTTCGTCGGAAAGTTTATTGGGGGAGTATTTTTTTAAAAAAGCAATAAATTTTCTTAATGGATAAGAGCTGTTATCTGGATTTTCTGTCTCTTATTGTAAATTGCTCATCACTAAAAAGCTGAGGAGCACTGTATGACCCAAGGTATCAGTGGGAAGCTCTTCAGATTATACTCCTGACCATCTGAGCACCACACTATTTCCCCTGACTCACATCCTTGCACAGCCATCACAGGTGCTCCTGAGCATCTATTTCTCTGGAGGATTGGTTGCTGTCTCTGGATTCTGTGATTATGCTCTTTCTCTGGACAGCTTCACTAGAAAACTGCCTCAATGCATACAGAAGCCTGTGTTTGGGGCAAGGTTCTTTCTGCTGTCAGTGGTCACAGCATATTTTGAAGTTGGTAAATATGTGCTTCTTGTTAATAATTCCTCAGAGGTAATAATCCTCCTAGACTCTCTGTGAGTCCTGTTTTGAGACAAGGCTTAAGTTACAGGGGCAAGCTCTGTCTGGAAATATCCTCTTTAGAATCAACAGAGTAGGAGCAGTAGAAAGTGTAGAAACACTGGTTCTCCTCTTTAGAAGTAGAGGGAGTTTTTGAGGTCCTACTTAGGTCTTTGTTCTCTGCTTCTATTGTGTTCAAGTATTCATTGGCAAATTAAACCCTTATATATGATTAAATGTGGTACCATGTATTATTGTTGCTTTAAAGCATATTCAAGACTCTGTGTTTCATACTCCATTTAAAACATAATTCCAGGTTTGAGTCTCATTCCTTCCAGATTTCCTCCATGTACCCTCATCATATTTCTTTAGCTTGATGTAGTTACAGGTGTGCCAGAACTTCCAGTATTGTGAACCTGTTGCTCTGTCATGTATAGATTATGTAGATCTTCAAACTCTGGGGATCGATGATGTTGAGTATAAGTTTCATGAAGGTATCTACAGTTTAGTCATTATGTTCAGTCTCTATGAATGTGATATTCATAGAGCTCCAGTGTGTTCTATTCTCAGTATTCTGGGAAACAAGATTCAGTTTAATACAAACCCTGGTTCTAACCTAGGAATTGCTCCATTGGAGGATGGGCTTCTCACTTCTGAGGGGTTTATGCTTGTGTTTGTCCTGTGGGCATCTTCGCTGGAAAAGAAACCAATACTTCTGTGAAGGAGGCTGTGCTTTTTAGCTAAGTTCTGAGAGCTGTGAGTGGTCACATACTGGGTTTTTGCATAGTTGAAGACTGTGAAGAGGAAAACTCTGAAAGCATGGTTAACAACAGTGAATTCTTGAAGCTGATGATCTTCTCAGTCTCTCAGGAATTCCTATCCCTGAGGTGAGGATAATGTGCATGCTGTGGAGGAGCTTTGGTTTGTGAAGTTCTCCTTCAGGGAAGATACATTGGAAGGCATACTCTGACCTTCTGTCTTTTCCTTTCATCTCCTGGTAGTGTGACAAAAGTGGATGGAGTGAAACTATGAAGGGGAGGGGCACAAGCACCCTCCTCAGATGTTGTGGGAAATTGGGACATTGTGTCGAGGTCACTGTACAATTGTACTGTCTACTGTGGTCATATTGACACTGCCTGGTGAAATCCTTCATAGTGAATTATTTTCTATAACATGGTTGGACTTTGGTTGCTTTAAAGCATGTCTGATTTCTTTTATTCAGGAACCCATCAAATTTTTTTCTAATTTTAGGTAGGTGTCTGGGTTCCCTTTGAATTTTTTCCTTGTGGTGTCTTCTTCATGGGACAGCCGTGGGAGTACCATAACTGCCAGAATCACAAGACTGTGTGTGATTTTATCTTCAGTTATTGATTTAGTAGATTTTTTAAGCTCTTGGGAGAGGTGATCAGGCATAGAAGTTTGCATTCAGTAACTCTGGACTTTTTATTTTTTAATTCTCTCTCTGACATGCGAGATGTCCTATTACTAAATAGCATAGTATCAATACAGGGTCCAGCATGTCAAGGGAAGCCCTTCATACTCTGTGTGCCAGAACACCTTGGGAGAATGGTATCCATTGATACCATAATGTTTGTGACCCTTTTACTTCCAGAGGGGAGTCTTTTTTTTCCCCTAAAACCAAATCACTGAGTGTAATGAATCCTTTATAATCTACTGAGATGTTTTCATGCCTAGGATATCACTGGGCAATATTGTAACTATGCAAAGGTAAGTTCTCTAAAGAGAGGATGGTCCTTTTCCTCCTCCTCCTCTAGATAGCTCCTGTAGCTTCCAGTTTCAGCAAGGTTCCCTGTGTTCCACGTTTCATAACCAGGTAGTATTTTATTCTCATTTCCACAGCCTGCGGCAGTTGTGTGGTGTGAGGATGCAACGCTTTCAGGAGCCCAGACTGAGAGCTAATCAGGCGCCTTCACAATTGTCATGTCTCAGAATTTTGATGGTCACCAGGTAGATAGTGATAGGTTGGAAATACAATGAACCCAAGAGATAGTAACAATTTGTTAATGTTCTTTTTAGAGGAACTGGCCTGAAGTTCCCTTGTCAACATCATAATTTGCTTTTGTTCAAAGACATAATCAGTAGCAACAGCAAATAGTGATGTTAGGAAGTCGATATCTACCCAGAATAGGTCACTTCTTGGAATGTTTATAGGTATAAAAACTAACATTAAAAATCAGACATACCTGAAGAACCGATCACAGTACAACTAAAGAGCATAGGAATATAAGGACAAATCAAAGACAAACAAGATGGGTGGTAAGAATGAATAAGAATTGTAACAGAAAATCAAGAAAGGGAAATAAAAATGAAAAGTCAGGTCAAAGACTCACAGCACAAAAACTTGACACTGTTAGCAAAGGTGTCCCTCAACTAGGATAGACATTGATTTCACTGAAACTATGATATTGCATCAGTGTCACTTGAATCCAGGAAATCCATGGGCAAAGATTTTATAAATGAGAGTCCTCTAAGTTTGAGAAATCTAAACACATTTCTAGGCACATTGGACCTACTGAAATTGAAACAAGATAATAGAAAATGCTTACACAGATAAGTACAAGCCAGAATACCCTGAATAGTAAATTCAAAACCTGTATCTTCAGAAAGGAAACCCAAGACTGGATGCAATCACCATGAATTCTCCCCAATGCTGATATCTGCTGCTCAGGCTGCTCCTTATAATACAAAGGAATGATGGCACCTACACGTCCCCCAAGAAGCCATTATTATGACAACTTCAAAGATGGACAAAGACAAAATAGGCAGCAAAATTATAACAGAAATGTCTTAAAGAATATAGATGGGAACGTCCAATCCTCAATCCATGGCTTCAGCTCTCCAGCACAAGTATAAAAGCCGGATGTGATGGTTGTGCACACTGCCTATCAGGTAGACCATTGAGGTTAAAATTTAGCCACAATGGGTTTTTTTATTATCAAATATTTATTTATTACATGATCCTATCTTTGTGTGTTCTCAAGATTGAATAATCTCCAGAATTCGGTACCCCATTAAAACAATATTTCTGAAAGAGTTGTCTCATTCTCTTGAGACTTTTTCTGAACCCCTGATTGATGTCTCTTCATTATGGCACAGCCATTGGTGTGCCATTATTTCTATGTTTGACCTCTTTGTGGCATCTAATTCCCATATCTCACTAGTTAGATAGAACTCTCAGCTTTTGACAGAGGTGATGGGGGATAAATACATTTCTGGACAAAAGTAGCCATTTAATTGTTGAATGCTCCATCACTTTGAATGGGAATAGTTTAGTAATTAAAATGCAGGTACACACAAAGGATCAGGATGTCACTGGAAAGCCTTTCGTGCTTTCTGCCACTGAACCCCTCTGCAGTACACTATTCATTCTGAGGCATTCTCCATGACCCTGTGGACATAGGAACTGCTGAGGGTCTGATTCTCTGGAAGATGGATTATTGCCTATGATACTTATGCTTTCAACCCTGGAAATCTTTGTTGCAAAAATACAGTCCAAATATTTTAGGATAATGTGTTTGTGTCTAGGTTCTGGGAATTTTTCGGGTTCACAGCTTGGATTTGTTCACCTTTGAATTTTGGGAAGATGTGCTTGTTGATAATCAATCTTTGTAATCCATTACAGTCTGTCTTTCTGCAAGTTGTGTTCCTGAAATGAAACATGTGTCCATGCTGTGACATAGGTTTCATATTGGGGCAATTTGGGAGTCAGTTCAGAAGTTATTTTTTCCACTTTGCCCTATAATATGGTCTAATTTTCACTGGTGCTGGTTGACTTTTTCATTGATGATCAAGTATGTTGCCATTTCATTAATTTCTGTTTTTGGTATTTCATCAAAAATATTTTTAATGAGATGTTGGGCTTTCATTCCCCTGATATTCCTGGCAAGGACATTGGTGATGTGTCTTCTTCATGGCCTAGCCCTAGGTATGCCAAGACCTGAATGTCTGTGGGCCTCTTTGTGTCATACAAATTCAGGAATTGATTAAATAGAATTTTTATCTTTGTGGAAAGGTGATCAAGGAGACAAGATACAGGATAAATTCTGCCACTTGATATTTGGATTTTCTGACATTCTGAATGGAATGTGCCTCATCACTGATACCTAGAGGACCTTTCAAGGCTCTGCATGTCAATGGAAAGCCTTTCATGCTATGTGCTACTAAAGCCCCAGGGCCCAAAACTCACTGTAAGACATACCCTGGCACTGCCATCACAGATGCTCCTGAGTCTGATTCCCAGGAGGTTGGGCTGATCAGGCTTCCATGCTGATCAGGAAAAATCCTTGCTTACTGGAAAAGATACCATGCATTCAAGGATCAGCTTGTTTCTTGGTTCTAGGTTCTATCAGTGATAGCATCTTGGGTTTGTTCCTACTTGAAGTTTGTGAAGATGTGCATGGTGACAATAAATCCTTGGAATCCATGATGGTCTCAGTCTCCCTGCAAGTTAGGCTCCTGAGGTTTAGACTATGTCCACACTGCTGCTGGGGGGGGGGTGTTTTATATTGGAAGCTCCTATTCAAAATATAAGATGGGAAGGACAGTGGTTCTGGTTCCCCTCTTTAGAGACCTAGAAATATTGGGAGTTCCCTGTATAGTACATTGTACCTGCCCAATCCAGGAGCCAAATTTGCACTGCCATATGGACTTGTTACTCATGAGTATGTTGACAGTTATGGTTGTAAATTTGTTACTTTAAAGCATGTTTTGATAGCCTGTATTCTATAACACCTTCAAAACATTTTCAATAAAGGATAATGATGTTTCCTGGGGAATTCGTCTGACAAAATTCTTGATGTCTCTAATTAAGGCTCAGCCACATGTGTTACTTGATTGACTTTGGGCATCACTTTGGCATCCACTGTCATTAAATGGTTATATATGTAAGACCTGAGGAGAGGTGATCTGGGATAGAAGTTTAAGCATAGAATCTGCCCTTTGATTTGTTCAGAGAAAACAGGATGGAAGAACTCTGTGCCTCATACAGCCTTTTTCTCCCATGCCAAGGCAGCTCAGGTAGAGTGGGCAACAGGAAGGTTGAAGGGAAGGAGATCTGGTTCTCCTCCTTAGAAGTAGATGAAAGTGGTGAGGTTGTGAATATGACATTGTACCACTCTGCCCTTTGTTGTGCTCAAATTTTCTCTATCAAGAGGATTTCATTGTCAGAATTATGTTAAGTTGCCATTACATGGTTGTGGCTTTTGCATTTTACAATATGTTTGAATCCTGCATTACCTACCCCATTAAAACATTTCCAATGCTACCTTTGGGTAGGGTCCCTCTGGATTTCTTGTGAAGAGGCCTTTGAAGAGTCTACATCAGGGAGAATCCACAGGTGTGCCATGCAGTGATGATTGTTGGCCTCTCTTGTACCCACTTTTAGTATTTGAACACATGATTCTTCAAACTCTTAGAAGAGATAATCAGGTCACCATACAAAGAATAAATTCTATGTTCTTATTTGAACTGTCTCCCTTAATTAAGAAACCTCGTACTGAAAAGTAGAGGACCACTCCAAGGCTGCAGATATCATTGAGAAGTCCTTCAGATTGTATGATACTGAGTACCAGTGGGGTAAAGTATTCTGCCTGATTCACACCTTTGCACTGGAGCTACTGGTGCTCCTGAGCACCTCTTTCTCTTCAGGATGGGCTGCTGTCTTCTGTGGATTCTATGCTTGTACTCTGGACTCTCAGCCTAGACAAATGGATGGACCTGGAGGGCATCATCCTGAGTGAGGTAACCTAATCACAAAGGAACTCACACAATATGTACTCACTGATAAGTGGATATTTGCCCAGAAACTTAGGATACTTATAACTTAGGATATAAGATACAATTTGCTAAACGCATGAAACTCAAGAAGAACAAAGACCAAAGTGTGGACACATTGCCCATTCTTAGAAATGAGAACAAAACACCCATGGAAGGAGTTACAGAGACAAAATTTGGAGCTGTGATGAAAGGATGGACCATCTAGTGATTGCAACATCCAGGGATCCATCCCATAATCAGCTTCCAAACGCTGGCATGATTGCACACACTAGCAAGATTTTGCTGAAAGGACCTAGATATAGCTGTCTCTTGTGAGACTATGCCGGGGCCTAGCAAACACAGAAGTGGATGTGCTCATAGTCAGCTATTGGATGGATCACAGGGCCCCCAATGGAGGAGCTAGAGAAAGTACCCAAGGAGCTAAAGGGATCTGCAACCCTATAGGTGGAATAACAATATGAACTAACCAGTACCCCAGAGCTCTTGACTCTAGCTGCATATGTATCAAAAGATGGCCTAGTCGGCCATCACTGGAAAGAGAGGCCCATTGGACTTGCAAACTTTATATGCCCCAGTACAGGGGAACGCCAGGGCCAAAAAGGGGGAGTGGGTGGGTAGGGGAGTGGGGGTGTGGGTTTGGGGGACTTTTGGGATAGCATTGGAAATGTAAACGAGGAAAATACATAATAAAATTTTTTTTTAAAAAAAAAGAAATGTGCCTCAATACATAGAGAAGACCATGCTTGTGCTTGGGTTCTTTGTGCTGTCAGTAGAAATAGCAAAGTTTGAAGTTTGTGACTATCTGCTTATTGATAAAAATTCCTCTAAGCTTATGCTCCACTCAGTCTCTCTGCAAGTCCTATTTTTGAGATGAGTCATATGTCCATGATGGGGCCAAATGTTTTCTGAGAAGCTCCTCTTCCGTTTAGACAGGGGAAGAGGCACACACAGGCCCTTTTCTGGTCTCCTAACTGCTCAGAGTGTCCCTGGATACTATGGTAAGTGCAGGAACACTGGTTCCCCTCTTTACAAGCACAGGAAGTTTGAGAGGTTTTACAGGGGTTTTTGTTCCCTCCCTTCCTCTATTGTGTTCAAATTTTCAATGGCAGGTGCAATTTTTATTTATCATTAAATATATTACCATGTATTTTTATTGTTTCACAGTATATTTCATACCCTGTATCTCAAACTCACTCCATGTAAATGATTTATAATTCAGATTTGGATCTGGTTCCCTCTGGATTTCCTCTGAGGATCCTTTTTCATTGTGTTCAGCTTGGTGCATCCACAGGTGTGCCGGGGACTTCCATTATTATGGTGCTATTTTGACATCCACCGTCATGAATTGATTAAGTACATCATCAATCTCTATTTGGTGATGTGATGATAGGTGATGTGTGGGAAATAGATTTCAGAGTGAAATCTAACATTTATTCTTTGAATTCTCTGTCACTCTGAATGGAAGGTACCCAGTTATTATAGAGAACCACTCCAAGTTTCCATATGTGTGCTACACAGCATTTGAGGGACACAATATTTGCTCTAATACAGTCCTTGATTCTAGCCCTGGAAATGCTCCAGAGGGTGTGTTTCTTGGTGAATGGGCTGCTAACCTTGGAGGTTTTTATGCTTGTGCTCTTACTCTTGGCCACGTCCCTAAAGAAGGAAGTGCTCCTTGTACAAAGGGAAATGTGCTTGTGTCTAGGTTCCGAGCCATGGGTGCTCACATCTCGGGGATTTTTTTCATATTTGGTGTTTGTGAAGATGAACACTCTGAATACATGTTCAGTATCAGTGAATTTTTGGAGCTGTTGCTACTGTTCTTTCAGGATCTCCCATACCTCAGGTGAGGATAATGTCCATCCTATGGAAAGCTTTTGCCATATATATATAAAAGGGAAGGAAAATTAGAAGGCACAATGTTTCCTCAAACCATTTCCTCTCATCTCAAGGCAGCTCTGGTAGAGTAGGTAAAAAAAACAGCTTGAAGGAAAAGACACTGTTTCCCCACAGAGGACAACTCTGCCCTTTCTTGTAGTCACATTTCCACTGCCAGGTGAACTTCTACTTTTCAATTAATTGTTTGCTAGTATAGGGTCATATTTTTGTTGCTATAAAGCATCTCTGAGGTCCTGGGTTTAGTAAGCCACTAAAACACTTTCTAATGCTTGGTTGGGGTCAGGGTTCTCTTTGGATTTCTTCTGAGGAAATCCTTTTGTCTTCATCGTCTCTAAGCTGTGGCTGTATCATAAGTACTTAGATTATATGACTTTATATGATTTCATCTTCAGTTACTGATTCAGTAGGCATTTTATGTCTTTGTAGAGGTGATCTGGCATACAAGTTGCTTCCATTAAAATCTGGCTTTTTATCTTGGAATTTTCTGCCTTTATGAAATGCAAGGTGTCCAGTTCTAAAAAGTGGAGGATCAAAACAAGTCCTGGGCTGTCAGAGGGAAGCCCCTGTGTTCTTAAACACCCCAGGTGAACAGTATTCAGAGGTTCCATAAAATCTCTTGATTTTTTACCCAGAGGTGAGTCTTTTCCCCACACCTAAGTCACTGAGTTTCATGTGCCCGTTCTAAGCTACTGAGATGTTTTCATGCTTAATAACGCAGCTTGGAAATATGTTGGATATGTGAAGGTTAGATAGCCATTGTCATTTCCCTACTTAGAGTATGGGCAGCCTCCCCCTCCTTCTCCAGATACCCACATTTAGGTTTCACTCTTCAGAAGGGTTAACTTTGCTTCATGTTCCATAACCAGGTAAGATTTCATCCAGGTCTCCATGGCAGGCAGCAATTATTTATTATTATTAAATTATTATTATTATACTTACTATTATGTGAGAATGATGCAATGATTTGAAGAGCTCAGTATCAGAGCTAATCATGGAGCCTGTACACTTTCCTCCTCTCAGGATTTGGATGGCCACCAAGGTCTCAATCCTAAATTGGAATGCTAAAGATCCCTGAAACAAGGAGCTCATGACAGAATTTTTTGCGAGATGTTTTCTTCAAAGGAACTGGCCTTGAGCCCCATTGACATTTTCACAATTTGCTTCTGTTGGTAGAAGTGATCAGTTATGAAATAAAGATGTAGATAATTGATACCTTTCTGGAATAAATCGGTTCTAGGAATGATTATATTTGTAAATCCTGACATTAACCATCAGTGATGCCTAAAGGAACTGTAGTGCCAGGGAATTGTTAGTAATCACACACCCCCTCCCGCCCCAAATAAAACAGACAGGAGCCGATTTGATGCAACTCACAGCAGGGACTTTATTCTCTGGCCCCTCAGCTCACCACTGACACTCAGGAAGGTTTTGAGTAGAGACAGGAACCCAAATACCCATTGGAGTAAGGCTTTATAGTAAGCAGAAAGCAGGGGGTGAGTTTGCAGACATCTAGTTGGAGAGCTACCTTGGCCTTTAACATAATTGGCTGGTGCTGGGAGTCATATCATAAACTTAATTTCTGCTTTCCTCTGCAACTGTGATCATTAGGCAAAGGGAGGGCTTATAACCTGCAGGTGCTGTTTTGTTAGGGAAATAACCTAAGAGACACTGGTCTTTTGGGGGGTGTAACCTGGAGATGCAAATCTTGTTGTTAGCCTAGAGACTGGAGCTAAAGTCAGGTTTTGCTGGGAGTTTACCTGAGTTCACACTTAAGTAAGTTTCTCTAAAACGGAGTCTGAATTTAAAAGATAGGGCTTCTCATCGCCCCATTCATTTATGACTAGAAAACCCAATCATGGGACTTCCTGAAGCTTTATGAAAAAAGTAACAGGGCTATGTCTTTGTGGTGTCCCTGTAGCATGGGTAGGACCCATCAGTGGGACACAGAAGGGAGTTCTGAGCCTGAATTCTCCTCCTGCTGGCCAGGGTGTTCTTCAACTGCAAATGATCATACAGTGCATCCACACTGTAACTCTGTAGCACAAGGACCCTTTCAGTAAGGCTCTAGTGATCCCTGGCATTGTCTCTTGATTGGGGCCTAATCTCTAGGATAGAGTTCGTGGATCTCTGAAGGTCAACCTGTTTTATGGAAAGCTCAAAGTTTAAACCAAATGTGTACAAATTGAACATCTCAAATTCATATAATAATTAGATTGTCTGTTTCTGTAATAACTTCTGTCAATAGGTGAGTCAAACATAACTTTAAGAGGGATGAGTTCTATCTGGTATGGGGAGTTATGTACTCTATATAGGATGAAGGGGAAAAGAGTCAACCAGTAACATTCAGTCTCCAAGGTTAATTTAGTTAATGTCTCTTTTTAGGGTTTTATTTATCTTCTCCACCTTCCCTGAACTCTGAAGCCTTTAAGAAGATTCCAATTAATCCCCGGAATATTAGCTAATCTCTAACTTACCTGGGACACAAATGTAGGTCTATTGTCAACCCTATAAACTTAGAAAACCATACCTTGCAAGAATTTTTTAGTTTTGTTTTTTTTTTTATCATATGCACAGTTTCAAGTTTATGTAGGAAACTCTCAGTCCATCCTGAAAAGGTATTTATAAATACCTGCAAATATGTGTATCTGAATTTTTCTGGTTTTACCTATGTGAAGTTAGTTTCCTAATAGACTCCTGGCTTAGTGCTCCAGTATTGAGTTCTGGGATTCCTAATGGCAACTGCATTGGTCAATTGACAGTGCTTATACTTTTTAATAATTTCAGCTTTTTTCAAATTATCATCTCTAATTCTGATGTGGGACTGGTAGACTAAGTCCTGCATTCTCCAGGCTGCCATGTGTGAAGAACGATTGACCAGTTTTTAGTATGCATAAACTCATTTTCTCTGGTACAATTAGTTTGTAGTCGGCTGTCCTCTGTCATCTCATGACACTCAAACAGGAGCAGGTTATTGGCACAGATCACATCTTCTGTGTAGTCAGAGAGTGTGGGATCTCCCTTGCTGTAGGGCAATCAAGGACATGAGGGGCACAATTTCTATGGTCACCCAATGGGATGTATTGTTGCCCTCTGGAATGGAGTTAGTCCTTCTGCTGTCAGAAGGCTTCTCTCCCTATAAATAGCCTCATGGATATGAGTGATGGCAAAAACATACTAGCTATCTATGTCTCTTGTCTTTTCTCAGCACTAACTCCTTGGTCAGAGCTGCCAGTTTGACTTTCTGGGCTGACATTCCTGCCAGGACTGGCTCCTCCCATATGATCTCGGTATTTGAGACCACCACTGTCTGAGCATACCTTTGTCCATCCTGAATGAGGCTGGTGCCATAGGTGAACCACACTACCTCTGCATCCATCAAGGGGGTATTTGGGTCTCTTGGATGTGGGCCAAAATGTCTCAGCAGTCATGCAGAGGCCTATAGATTGAGGTCAGAGTCAGGCAACAGAGCAGCTGAAAAGTTATCCTGGGGGCTTTTGAGAGGCTGGTAATGAGTCATTCTGGCATCCATCATCTTAAACCACAAGGTCCTTGATGCACTGATATGTAAATGGGAGTGGGAGGAAGCTTCTGGCAATTGGTGGCATACTGACCGTTGGCTAATGCCAGGGCCCGAGTCTGAGTATGCATCTCCTGGGTCTAGGGAGATCACCTGTAGTTGGCAGAGTAAGGCCTTAGTGGAGGCTCAATAGTCTGAATTTCTCAGGGTCTCTAAGAGGTCCAGGATTTTTGTTTTATTTCTCTTGCCACTGGGAAGTCATTTATAAACTGATAAAGAGACTTCAGGTTTTAGCAAGACAGAATGTTGAACTTTATTAATTATCAATAAAAATGCTGGTGAGTTTCCCTTTTGTTTTTAGGGTTACTTACTCTGGGTTAAAGAAGGGGATCCAAACCCTATTACCACAATCTTCATCTTCTAAGAACATGATTTGTTTGGACAGCCTTTTTCCTCTTAGGCCATTCCCTGGCCCAGTGGCCCTCAACCTTACAATAGGTACATTAGCTCTTTCTCAAATGAGGGTATTTTTTTTATCCTTTCCTTGCCCCACTCCCCACCTCCTTCTTTTGAAGCTATGTGTTTTAGAAGTCTCCTAAGGTCATTTGGTTTAGTCATAGCTAAAAACAGAATCTCTGCCAGGTCTCAAGTGTGCTGCTCCTTAATCTTAATGAATTTCTAGGCACACTGGACTTTCTGAAATGAAACCAAACTAACAGAAAACACTTAAGCAGATAAACAAAAACCAAAATACCTCTAATAAGAAAACCAAAACCTGCATCCTCAGAAAGGAAACCCATGACCAGATGCAATCACCATGAATTTTCCCCAAGGCTTAATCCTGTGATCCTGTGATCCTCGGGCTGCTCCTTGAAGTAGGGAGGGAAGGATGACATCCACACACACTCCAAGAAGCTGGTATGATGTCAGACACAAGGATGGATAAATAGACGATAAGAAACTAATTAAAATAGAATTTTCTTAATAAATAAAGAAAGCCCAATGTTCAATACATAGATAAGGATATGAATCAATGAGTAAAGTACCTTCAAGGTAAGCATGAAGCTCCAATCTCAGCTCTCCAACACAAGTATAAAAAGACATACTTATGTGGTCAAAATTAAACCACGATTTCTTCTTCATTATCAAATATTCATCCATTACATGGTCATATTTGTGTGAGTTCTCAAGATTACTTCAGCCAGGCAGCGGTGGTGCACGCCTTTAATCCCAGCACTTGGGAGGCAGAGGCAGGCAGATTTCTGAGTTCAAGGCCAGCCTGGTCTACAGAGTGAGTTCCAAGACAGCGCACGCCTTTAATCTCAGCACTTGGGAGGCAGAGGCAGGTGGATTTCTGAGTTCGAGGCCAGGGCTATACAGAGAAACCCTGTCTCAAAAAAAAAAAAAAAAAACACCAAAAAAACAAAAAACAAACAAACAAACAAAAGATATAGTGAAGTGCAGCTGGGGCTGACCTGGAAACTCCCACCCTGCTGGCAGGCAGTCATAATGCCAGAGGATGCCATGCAGGTTTCTGGTAGAGATCTGTCACCAACATTTCTGCTTACCAACGAACCCTGCTAGTTAAATTAGTGACATGCCAGACAGACGGTTCTTCACATACTGTAGCAGCTAGGTTATCATGGGTAAGTCCAAATGCCTTCTAATTGAAATTAAGACTCCTTCCATAAGAGGGGGTTCATATCTGATACGTTAAATTTGGACAACAACCCGTGGATGTGGTGGTCAGAGGTCATGAAAGAGTTAATTACTGGACACCTGAACTCTCCATGAACTCTTCAGCTCAGAGTTCTCTTACCCCTCCCATCCAGAGATAGTTCCCGGAGCACTCCTGAACTTTTTACCCCAAGGTACCCCCTCCCAATTGGAAACTGCTCCAGGAACATTTTTTAGATAAGGGGTCTCCTAGAAAAAACCTAGTCCTACCCCTCCCAACTGAAGACTATGCCAAGAACATTTTTGAGATAGGGGCCTCCTGGTACTGTCCCAGAATGTTCCAATAGATCGAGTACATTGCCAAAATATAGGACACGACCCCTTGGTTATGTAAAGCCCCTTGGCAGAACACCTTGGTGACGTAAAACTTGTACTTTTTACCTGGCTATTTCCTATAAAAGCTTGTGAAAAGTTTGGGCTAATTGCCGAATCTCCTCTGCGAGTTTCGACCCCAGATATCTGGTATATGTGCTTTTTATGTTCTTTCTTGTCATTGCTGTAGTATTAAATCTTACTCTCTATATATCTTAAGTTCGGTCTCAGTGTCTTCTTGGGTGCGCGGCTGACCCGAGGCTTGAGTAAGTGCCTCCCTTTGGGAGTTTTGGAGTCTTTCATTTGGTGCATTGGCCGGGAATCAGCGCGTTTACCCAGAAGTCCTGGACCCGCTCAGAAGTAAGATTTACTGTTCTGCTTTGGTCTGGTGTCTGTGTTCTGTTAATTTCTGAAAGGCCAGGAAGGCCATTCTGTATGAGCGATCGCTGTTTCGGTTTTGCAGACGCTCAGTGTGCAATGTGCACAGTGAGACCGCGCTCCGGGTAGGAGCGTAGGGTGTGGACAAAAGACAGACGTGTCCAGGAGGTGTCCACCGTCTGTGCGCCCTGGGAGACGTCCCAGGAGGACAAGGGGAGGACTAAGGACGCTTAGTGGACCCCTCTGGAGACCGGGTGGGTTCGAGTCCCACCTCGTGCTTCAGGGTGCGAGATCGTGGGTTCGAGTCCCACCTCGTGCTTCAGGTTGCGAGATCGTGGGTTCGAGTCCCACCTCGTGCTTCAGGGTGCGAGATCGTGGGTTCGAGTCCCACCTCGTGCTTCTGGTTGCAAGATCGTGGGTTCGAGTCCCACCTCGTGCTTTGGTTTTTTCTTTTGTCTAAGTCTCGTGTCTGCTCTCGTGTCTGCTATTATTCTAGAAATGGGACAATCTGCTGGGTGTGTAGGTGTGGAACTGCTGCATTTGTGTATTCTGAGATTGTGGGTTTATTCTGGCAGTGGCTGTGAGAGGACGACTGTCTATGGCCTCACGGTCCGCACCCCAAAAAGATGTTCCAAGGGAGACCCTGGAAGGAGTGCCCAGGGTACAGAACAGTCAAAAAGACCTGGCTGTTGCCTGGCAGAGTGAAGGAGAGAGAGAGTGTACTCTCTGCCAGAGCGGGAGTGGATGTGGAATCCCACCCCTATCAGGAAAAAGAGTCGATGTGGAATCCGACCCCGTCAGAAAGTGTTTGGCTGGTTGTGTAAGTCCAGGCGTGGACGAGTGTGCTTGTTTGTGGCCACATGACAAGACTGTGTGTGTGTGTGTGTGTGTGTTAACCCTTTGTCGACTGTAGACTTGGACTGACGTCAGGACAGAATTTGTCAGCAATGGTTTTAAAAAGGAAAAAAAGAGAAAAAAGAACCATCAGGCCGGTCTTGCCCACCGCGCTCTCGGCGAGGCAGTGCCAGCGGCTCGCAGCGAGCAGGCAGCGCCGGCCAGCCTGGCTGCGGGGCCATCGTGGGGCGAGATCGGCTGCCACCGGCCGACAGGGGCAGCGCACGGTCCGCACTCGGCTGGGGAGCCCCAGGTTGTTCAAAAGAGAATCTAGATGCAGAGCCGGCTTTGGCGGCGCAGTTATGCTGGTGGTGAGTGCGGCCGCCTGCCGGTCCCGGAGTGGCCGTGAAGCCTGCCACAGCTGGGGAGGGGCCGACTACAGCCGCCGTCCCTCCTTTGGCTTCCCCCTGGAATCTGCCCGCACTCCCTTGTGTCTGCGCGCCCGCCGTGGGGTGCACAGAGAAGTTCCCCCGCCCTGCCGCGCAGGCGCCTTGCGTTTCCAAAGCTCGGGAGGCCGCCGTTGCCTCCGGCCAAGAGAGCTCCGTGGATACCTGTGTGTGGAGTGGCGGACGCTGCCGCCTCCAGGGGCTCAAGCCATCCCGGAAAATAAGTGGTTAAATTGCCCCTCATTGGCTCCTCCCGGAGTCTGCGCACAGGTGCCCGCCCACACTCCCTCCCTCGTGTCCGCCGCCCGAGCTGCCCCCACCGCAGCCGCTGCCGCCCCGACCGGCGGCGGGGCCGTTTCGCAGGAAGAGGCTGCTGTCTGCGCTCCGCCAGGCCCGCCGCCGCCTCCGGGCCATGCGGGAGGACAGTACAGAGAGTAACAAGTGGTTAAGTTCCCCCTCCCTGCCAGTGTTTGTTTGCCACTCCCAAGAGTTTACGCTGCATTCCGGCGCGCAGCGGAGACTCGGCGCTGGGCTCTTCACGTCAAAGGATTTGTTTTCAGCCTTTGCCTGCCTCTTGGGTGGGAGAAAGGTTCATTCTCCTGCCCCCTGTATCCTGTCTCTTGTAAACAGAAAAAATTGTGTTCATTTTGAAATATCAGTGGTCTGATGTGAAAACTGCACTCCCTTCTCTGCCCCATGTGTTTTCTCTTCTCAGGCACTGCCCTGAGTTGCTGGCAGTGAATCTGTTTTAAGCTCCAGTGAGGGAGACATACAAGGTAAGGAGCACCTGACTGCCAGGCTCTGTTGAGGGTCTCGTCTCTGTGGGACTAGTGCCCCGACAATCTGACCTAACAGTAAAAAGAGGTAAACTATGAAAAAGTTAAGTGACAGAATATAGATGTAATAATTAGATCCATTGCAGTTAAGAAACAGGAGCAAAGAGAGATAAATGACAAAGATTAGAACTTAGCACAGTGACACTTGCTAATAATACTAGCACTTAGAGATGATCTGTAAGAAATAAGGAGTTAGAAAATTTTCAAAAAAGATAAGAGAAATGAATTGCTGGTCACAAAAGTCAGGGAGACTAGAAAACTTAGTACCTGGCAACAAAAAAAGAAAGCTTTTGGCTAAAGATCAGAGTGTTTGCTGTTGAAAAAGAAGAACACTGGGTGAGAGACTGTCCTAACAAAAAGAAGAGGAGCCCCCCCCCCCCTCAAGACAAAACCCTTCACCTGTTCGTGGCTAAAAATAAAGAAATAACAGAAGGGGTGCTAACACAGAAGCTGAGTCCTTAAAAGAGACTGTGTTTTCATATTCCTCCACTAACCAATGCAAAGCAAGTTTAAAAGGTTCCTGGACACTGCAGGCCTTTGCAGACTGTGGATTCCAGGTTTTGCTGAATTAAAAAGATAAACAGCCCTTCGCATAAGAAATAACAACCTTGGATGGCCTTAGATGCTATTGAGACTGCCCTAATGTTGTCCCCAACTTTGGGACTCCTAGATGTGACTGAGAACAAAAGTATTGCTAAAGAGGTTCTTACTCAGAAATTGGGACCCTAAAAGACCAGTGGCACTTGAAAAATTAGACCTGGTGACTGAGGGATGGCCTGCTTGTCTGCATATAGTGGCTTCTGGTCAGAGACACATGATTCAATTGTTTCCCTGGCTGATGGACACATTATTAGAGCTTTTTGTTGACAGAATAAGACCTACTCATCACTCATCGAAGGAACTTTGGCTCAGAAGGCTGAACTCCTGGCGCTAACCCAAGCCCTGCGGTTGGCTGAAGGCAGAGACATCAAAGACAAAGAAAAAATTCTGGCCCTCCTAAAAGCTCCTGAATGAACTGGGTGAGTTGGGATATCGGGTATCGGCTAAGAAAGCTCAGCTATGTCGTACCGAGGTGCCGACGACGGAAAGCGGTGGCTCACCGAAGCCAAGGAAAAGGCTGTGATGCTGATCCCAACCCCCACCACCCCGCGCCACGTGAGTTTCTGGGAACGGTGGGCTTTTGCAGATTCTGGACTAAAGAAAAAGTCCCATTCACCTGGACTGAAGAACACCAAAAAGCCTTTGACAGCATAAAGGCAGCCTTGCTTGCAGCCCCCGCTCTGGCTTTGCCAGATCTGACTAAGCCTTTTACCCTACACGGATGGCAGTAGCCTCATGGTTAAAGGTAAGCGGAAGGCGGGGACAGCAGTGCAGCAGTGGACAAAAAGCAGGTGATATAGGCCAGCAGCCTCCCTAAAGAGACTTCAGCCCAAAAAGCTAAACTTGTGGTTTTGATACAAGCTTTATAAATGTCACTGACAGCGGGTATGCTTTTGCCACTGTATGGAACAATATGCAGACAAAGAAAGCCGTTGACATCTGCAGAAAAAGACGTTCTCAATATAGATAAATGAGACTGCTCACATAGTCATCAAGAAGACTATTAAAGAAAATTTTTTCCAAGGTTCAGAGTGCCAAAAAGCAATAGTTGCCCAGGTAAGTCAGGGTGTGGCCAAGCATTTAGAGGTCAAATAAAAATTACATTGTGTGCATAGACCTCAGAGCTCAGGATAGATAAAAATTAGTTTAAAACTCTAAGACAGACCTTGACAAAATTAATCGTGGAGACTGGCATGGACTTGGTGTTCCTTCCCTATGTCCTATCTCTTGATTCAGTTTTACTCTGTTTAAGATCTTTTATGAAACTCCTATGCCCATCATAGTCTCAAATGATGTGTTTAAACCTATGTTGTTAATAATGCTCTGTATGCTAAGTTAAAAGGGCTTGCAGGTGATACAGAAAAAAGTCTGGTCACAACTGGTTACAGTGAACGAGCTGGATACCCCAAGGACATCTCACCAGTTCCAGCCAGAGATCTGATCTACGTGCACCTGCGTCATGCCCAGACCCTAACTAAATTAGTTATTGAGACTGGCGGTAAAGACTGGGTGACCCTCCTTCCCTTTGTGCTTCTCAGAGTTCGAAACACACCTGGACGTTTTACTTCTTTGACTGAGTCTAGCAGGATATTGGATCCCTGTGTTGACTCTTTCTCACCCTCTGCTCTGTTTACCCATTTAAAGGCCTTGGAGGTTGTCAGAACACAGATCTGGGACCAGATCAAAGAAGCTCATGCACCTGGGACTACAGCAGTTCGGTCCTTGTCAGATGACATCGTACCGGCACTCTTGAGCCTCGGTGGAAAGGACCATATCTGATACTGTTAACAACTCCACGCCTCCCACGTCAAAAAGGCTCCTAGCCAGGGTAGAGGCAACCATGAAGACAACTGGACGGTGGCAACTACTGACAATCCTCTTAAACTTCGTTTGTGTCGTGGGGGCCACCCTAAGCCTAGGGAACGACAACCCTCTTGCCCCGATTCAACAGTCATGGGAAGTGCTTAATGGGGAGGGAAACATTGTATGGGCAATCACTGCAGCACATCCCCCTTGGACTTGGTGGCCTGATCTCACACCTGACATTTGTAAGTTAGTAGCAGGATCTCCCAATTGGGACCTCCCTGACCATACTGATCTTAGTAACCCACCCCCTGAACAGCGGTGTGTTTCAGGTGGAATAGGGAACATGTATGGGTGTTCAGGGCAGTTCTACCGGGCTAATCTTAGAGCTGCACAGTTTTATGTTTGCCCTGGTCAGGGTCAAAACAAAGAGCTTCAACAAAAATGTGGGGGGGCATCAGATTACTTCTGTGGCAAATGGACATGTGAAACGACAGGGGATGCCTACTGGAAGCCTTCCTCTGACTGGGATCTAATCACGGTAAAACGAGGTAGTGGTTATGATAAGCCATATCAAGGAGAAAGAGATCCCCATAAATATCCAAACTATGGCAACCTCCATCCAAATGAGGCCGCCATAGGAGCTTATGGGTGTGCTACTGAAAACAGCCCCCCAGGACCATGCAAAGGTAAATACTGCAACCCCCTACTTATAAAATTCACTGAAAAAGGAAAACAAAATCGTTTAAGTTGGCTTAAAGGAAATAAGTGGGGTTGGCGTGTATCCAGTCCACCGAGAGACCCTGGGTTCATTTTTACAATCAGGCTAACAGTGAGACCTTCCCTATCGACCTTAGTTTCCCCACCGCCCCTAGATACAAAAAGCCGTCTGGTCAGTCTAGTTCAAGGAGCTTTTTTGGCGTTGAATAGGACTAATTCTAATATGACTCAATCATGTTGGTTATGCTATGACTCTAGGCCCCCTTATTATGAAGGAATTGCTCAGATCAGGACTTATAATACTACTTCAGATCATTCTCAATGCCTTTGGGGAGAAAACAGAAAGCTGACTCTGGAAGCAGTTTCAGGAAGTGGACTCTGTTTAGGCCAGGCACCTCAGGATAAACGGCACCTTTGTAATCAGACCCAGAACATCCAGCCTAGCAAAAGTGGTCAGTATCTGGTGCCTCCCATAGACACAGTATGGGCTTGCAATACCGGTCTCACTCCTTGTGTATCTCTATCTGTTTTTAATAGTTCCAAAGACTTCTGCATTTTAGTTCAGCTTATTCCTAGACTCCTGTATCATGATGATAGCTCCTTTTTAGATAAGTTTGATCATCGGGTCCGTTGGAGAAGAGAGCCCATTACCTTAACCCTGGCAGTACTTTTGGGATTGGGAGTAGCAGCAGGAGTAGGTACAGGGACCGCTGCCTTAATTCAGACCCCCCAATACTATGAAGAATTACGTACAGCTATGGACATTGATATTAGAACTATAGAACAGTCTATAACTAAATTAGAAGAATCTTTAACTTCCCTGTCTGAAGTAGTGCTGCAAAATAGGAGGGGATTAGACTTATTGTTCCTTAAAGAAGGAGGACTTTGTGCTGCCCTAAAAGAAGAATGTTGTTTTTATGTTGATCATTCAGGAGTAATCAAAGACTCTATGGCCAGACTTAGAGAACGCCTAGATATGCGTAAGAGAGAGAGAGAAAGCCAACAAGGATGGTTCGAAAGCTGGTTTAATAAGTCCCCTTGGCTTACCACTCTCCTCTCCTCCATAGCAGGACCCTTAATTACACTTATGCTTTTGCTCACTCTCGGCCCCTGCATTCTTAATAAGTTAGTGGCTTTTGTCAGAGAAAGAATAAATGCAGTGCAGGTTATGATATTAAGGCAACAATATCGGGTCTTTCAGGAAGCCGGTACCCAGCTCTAAGATTAGAGCTTGTCCCTAAAAGAAGGGGGGAATGAAAGAGTTAATTACTGGACACCTGAACTCTCCATGAACTCTTCAGCTCAGAGTTCTCTTACCCCTCCCATCCAGAGATAGTTCCCGGAGCACTCCTGAACTTTTTACCCCAAGGTACCCCCTCCCAATTGGAAACTGCTCCAGGAACATTTTTTAGATAAGGGGTCTCCTAGAAAAAACCTAGTCCTACCCCTCCCAACTGAAGACTATGCCAAGAACATTTTTGAGATAGGGGCCTCCTGGTACTGTCCCAGAATGTTCCAATAGATCGAGTACATTGCCAAAATATAGGACACGACCCCTTGGTTATGTAAAGCCCCTTGGCAGAACACCTTGGTGACGTAAAACTTGTACTTTTTACCTGGCTATTTCCTATAAAAGCTTGTGAAAAGTTTGGGCTAATTGCCGAATCTCCTCTGCGAGTTTCGACCCCAGATATCTGGTATATGTGCTTTTTATGTTCTTTCTTGTCATTGCTGTAGTATTAAATCTTACTCTCTATATATCTTAAGTTCGGTCTCAGTGTCTTCTTGGGTGCGCGGCTGACCCGAGGCTTGAGTAAGTGCCTCCCTTTGGGAGTTTTGGAGTCTTTCAGTCACAGTGGGGAACAGCTTCTATTCTTTTATTAGATGGATTAGATGCTCCTGTCATATTGCCTTCTAAACAAGTGTGTTTTTAATGCCATAGATTGCCCAAGTTGTCAGTATCAACTCAGCCACCAGTGAAGGTCTTGAGATCAAGTGACTGTTGCTGTGACACAGTGGGTTAATTCTTAGCCATAGTGGATATGTATGCCACCCCTTCCAAGGCTCAGGGACCATTGAGGAAGAGGTGGCGGAAAGAATGTAAGAGCTGAAGGGTAGGGGTGGAGTGCTATTTAGCAGTCTCCTGGGGGCTTGAACCCTTAAACCCTATAGGGAAGGAAGCTCCTTAGCCAGAAAGCAAACAACTCTGGGTAGCTTCAGAAATTCCCTGAAACTGACCAGATTCACTGGGGCACCAGTCTCAAGACTAAGCAATAATGGCTGCTGAGTTTCCTCAGTGAGGCACAGCTTCAAAGAAGACTCTCAGACAAAACCAGCTGTTTTGCAGACCCAGAAAGCAGCTGAACTGACTAGAAGAGGTACAGATCAACTGACTTCCTTCAGAGCACATGCTCCAACCAACTGGGCTACCTCAAAGAACACTCTCCAACTTGTTATGGTGTCTGTATGTTGTGCCGTGTGCTGCCACTTCCCAGCTCTTGTGAGATCTCACCTGTGCTTTGGTGAGCTTTGGTGATACCTCTGTCTTTAATAATTTCTATTTCTATAGGGAACCTTTCCCCCATAGTTTTGTAAGTATCCCCAATAAAACTTATTATTGTTCACCAAAGTGGAATTTGTTGCTTTCTGTACTTTGTTTTGTCCTGTGCTCCCTACCTGGGGCGAATAGTCTTTTGTGTTGTGTCTCCAAAAGATAAGTCTCACACAAAAGACTGAAACGCCTTTATCTACTTTTACTCTGCTCTAATCTGGCTTTTTTTGTGTGTCACTGACAGAGAGAAAAAAGCTTGGGGCCAGTTTGAACTTTATATCCAGCTCCATGTCAATCTTTTCTATGAAGGGGCACCTTGAATTAACCACAAAAAAAAAAAAAAAAAAAAGAAAACAATGAAAGAAAATACCTGAGATACTGCAGCTGGAAGCAGGGCACCATGGCCCGGCCTCGCCCTGTGCCGCCCGGGTACCCCGCCCGCGCCCCCGCGGGTCCTGAGGGCGCTGCCAGGGGTGGACAAGACAGGGACTCCAGCAAGGCTGCTGCTGCGACCTGAGGGATCAGCGGAGGCCATGGACCCTGCGCCCCGGGGGGCGTCGCCCTGCAAGCTGGGGAAGCGCGGGCGGGGCCGGGCGGCGCCCTACTGCGTGGCGGAGATTTTCCCGGTCCAGCACTGCAGACGGACCTTGAGGCACCCACGGTGAATGGCAAACTAAGCACCCCGCGGCCACTGTCGGGCCTGTGCCGGCGGTGTTGGCTCCTGAACGCAGCCGCGTCCCGCAGCCTGCAACAGCGACCTGGATCTCAGTCCAAGACCTGCACTGGCTCCTGCAGCAGCTGGTGCTCTCAGGAAACCTCATCAAGGAGGCGGTGCGCAGACTTCATTCGCGAGGGCTACTGCTACACACAAAGCTTCCCGCACACCCATTTCTCGGGCCCCTATCAGCCCCTGTGCATGAGCTGCCCTCGCCCGGGAGCCCTCGCACAACCTGCAGCGTCTCTTGCGCTTGCAAGGGGAACGCGCAGCTCAGAACTGGGGTTGACCTTCTTGTCCCTGGCAGCTAACAACCAAGGCGGCCACAGTACCAGCCTGTAGCCTGGGACCAAGGGCTTCACCCAGGGATTCACCCAGTCACCAGCTGGTGGAGGACTCCTGCATTATTTGGAAACGGGAAAATAAGCTAAGGAAGACAGCCGAAATGTCGCAGATATTTTCATGGGTAACTGTAATTGATAGCCCCGAAATGTTTGAAACCCGGGACTTAGGTTTGTTAAAAGCAGATTCTATAGAGCGCACCGCAGGCTGTCAGCAGGACTTCTTTTTTGGTGTAATTCAACCTGGTTGCTGCAATTCTGCACAGACTCTCCTGGCCAAGAGGGGACCAAGAGGGGACCAGGTGGCCATGGTGCATGCTGTCAGAATCAGCTCAGCCTGCTATGGCACAAAGGAAGATGATCCCTGTTACTTGCTGTATTGTTTCAGGGCTGGTTCCTGATCCATTCTCAGGTTGTGGGAAACAAGAGTGGACTTAATGTCCGGGAGCGTCCCCCAAAATGCCACACTTGAACATTTAACAACAGTTAAAAGAAGACCATCTCATCGTTTGTGGTGCTGGTTTCAATGTAAAACATGCGGTACCAGGAGAGGACCCTCTTGGGGCTGAATAGAAGTAACAGGTTTTTTGTTTTTGGTTTTGGTTTTTTGGTTTTTTGGTTTGTTTGGTTTTTTAGGTTTTTTTGTTTTTTGTTTGTTTGTTTGTTTGTTTGTTTGGTCTGTCACCTTTTTCTTCCAACTGGTTTCTGTTACTAGAATGCTGAGAGAAAGCTGCACCCCAAGAGTGCAGGGTGGGAGGCAGCAGTGAGCTGTGGTGGGTAATGGAAGGATATGGTAAAGCAAGGAGTGACCCCCCTCCTGCCTTCCTAAAGTGTGTTTTTCAAGGAGACCCACCCCTTTTGGATTCAAGGTCACCGTTTCCTGGGTGTGCACCCTGTAGTGGGGCTCCAGCACAGAGAGGAACCTAATTGCCTTGAGAGCACACTGTTTTGCAAAAGCAGGAGTCCCCTAAGGAGGCTCTCTCCTGCCACTTCCCAGAAGGGGTGGAGTGCTGAGTGTGTACTTCTCACCTGAGGCCACCACCCCTGCCCCTCCTCCTGGCTTGCAGACAAACTGCCTTGAGAAAGTGACCAAGTACCACCTACCCCCTTTGGTTCTGCTGCCCTACTCAAGCTGTGTGGCTCTGATGATGCCAGGGTAGGGGACTGGGGAGGTTCTACATAATGGTCACTCCAGGGACACAGGTTGGGACACAGTCTCACACAGCCACTTCTAATGGACTGTCAGGGCCATTTGTAATAACAGCTGCAGTTTTCTGGATCGACAGAGTTGATTTCCTCCTGACCCTCTCCCCAGCTGTGCCAGTTGGCCCTTGTAAGTGAAGGAAGCCTAGTAGAAAATGTGACCCTTCAAATGGGAAAGCTGCAGGCTTTTCTGCTATTATGATTGTGAAGTGCTTGGAAATACTGTTCACTCTGAGCGACTGTTTCATTTTAGTTTTATGGAGTTAATGGCTTGTTCAGCATCCAGATGTGTCTGTTGACATATCTATACTTCCCATGGGAGTGACTGGAATTGTGGCTGTCCTGATTATAGGATTTTAACTTAACTGAAATAACTGTTTTTGAAAAAATGTGTTGGGTCCCCCCCCACACACTGCCCACAAGAAAGAAAGAAAAAGAAAGAAAGAAAGAAAGAAAGAAAGAAAGAAAGAAAGAAAGAAAGAAGAAAGAAAGAAAGAAAGAAAGAAAGAAAGAAAGAAAGAAAGAAAGAAAGAAAGAAAGAAAGAAAGAAAGAAAATGCCCTAGACACGGGCTTTTAGAAAACTTAGAAGGTATGTTTCTAAGACCAAAACACAAGAAAAGGGAACTGAAGAAATTTCTAATATCTCCTGAATTTATTATGAAGTTAAGATTCTGGCCAAAGCAGTGTAGACAGGGACCACCCTACGGAGCTCAGCAACTCCACAGTAACTGCACAGAACGAACCCCACAGTTCTTTTTGAAATGTTATTTTTGTTTCATGTGTATGTGTTGTTTGCATGTTTACCTGTGTACTGCCTCGACTACTTGATGCTTGCAATGTTAGAACTGGGAAATGTATTCATTAGAGCTGACATTATACATGGTTGTGATCTGTATGTGTGTGCTGGGGATTGACCCCAGGCCTTCTGTAAGAATAGCCAATGTTCTCAAGCCCTGAGCCATTTCTCCATACCGTGTCCAAATGTATACAGAGAGCAGAGACAAAGAGGGTCTATTTTCACAATGAAGCTAGCTTGCAGAGATGCACCAAGGGAGAAATCATGCCACCTGGTGACAGATAAAAGCCTCTGCCGCTGACCAGTGAACAGATTGGCCTGTGTCCCGCAGTAATCTTCATTTCATTTTGTTTTCTTTTCTTTTGGCAATATAACATATTGTCATTCATTTACTTGTGTGTTTATAATTTACAATCACATTATTTGTGTGTGGTGGGACATATCCAGCATGGATTTTGTATGTGTAGGTTAAAGGACAACTTTGGGAGTCAGTGTAAACTGAAGGCATCTAGACGCTAGGGCAGGACTGCTCAAAACATTACATCACATCTTTGCAATTGCTCCTGGCCGACAGCTTAGCTTACTTCCTTTCCTGAATATCTCACCTCAAATCCTAGAGTAATGTCCTTTCTAAAATTCCTTTTCCTTTGGCCTTGAAAATCTTCTTCATATAGTTGAGATACTGGCCACCAGTGAATTTGTAATCCTAGATAAAGTACAGTGTTGAGATCAAATTAGTACGAATATGCAATTTAAAAATAGATTATTTTATATATTATATTCTGATTATACATCCTGCAACTCTTCCCAGATCCTCCCAGCTTTCCCACTCATCCAAGTCCACACCCTATCTATAGATCATCAGAAAACAAGCAGCCATCTAAAAAGTAAATAATATAATTATAAAAATCTTAAGACAAAATAAAAACATCAAAATAGGACAAAACAAACAGACAAAAAAAAATGAGTTAAAGAGAAAGCCTAAGAAACGCATATAGATGGAGAGACACACACATTTGCATGCAAAATGTTCCACACAAAAACAAATTCAAAAAGGATATATAAGCAAAAGTCCCATTAGTTAAAACAAAAACAAAACAAAAACAAAAAAAAAAAACTGAACCCAAGCTTCATTAAGCAAGCAAGCAAGCAAGCAAACAGCAATCCCAAAGTACCACTGATTTCATTTTGCATGGTTGTCTACTATTACACATGGAGTCAACCCTTAAGTGCATTCTGTAGACCCATTGAGGGTCATTAGGAGAGAACTAATTTTCTTCCCTGTATAAATTGTTATCAGTTGGAGGTAGTTTCTGGGTTACAGATAGAGGCCTGAGTCCACATAGCTCAGTTCTGGGAAACATGTGGCCCTGACCTGTGCATGCTGCTACAGTCTCTGAGAGGTCATGTGTAAATCTGTCTGGTTGTATGTAAAAAGCCTTGTTTTTTTTTTTTTTGTTTGTTTGTTTGTTTGTTTGTTTTTTGTTACTTATCCACTTTTCATTCCTATCACTGTCCCCCATAGAAACTCTACTGATATAGTTCCTCAACACATTGTCCCTGACACTTCTAATCTGAAAGGGTGGAACCCACATCCCCCCTTAGATCTCTCCACCCCAGCACATCAAGTCTGTGGGTCTCGACACTCCACATCCACAGAGGCCAAACAAGGAGTTCTTGTTAGGGGAACTGGATTCACAGACAGGCAACAGCTTTAAAGAACAGCCCCCACTCAAGTTGTTGGAGGACCCACACAAAGTCTAAGCTGCACAAAATGCAGAAACCATGGGAAAACTATTGGCATTCTGCCACCACTTGGGAGGCAGAGGCAGGCAGATTTCTGAGTTCGAGGCCAGCCTGGTCTACAAAGTGAGCCAGCCAGGGCTATACAGAGAAATCCTGTCTCAAAAAAAAAAAAAAAAAAAAGTTTATTGTTCCAAACATCTCTCCCACCTAGCAAGTGCATGGTGAGGCTTCTGGGCAAGAGAAAAAGTAGCCCTAGCAATTCATCCATTTACCTCATCTCGCACTTCTAAGGAACAGATGTTAATTGCCCAAGGTTTGAATTTTTGAGTGTCCCTGATTTTTTTTTTTTGGATGGTCAAGGAACAAAACCTTTAAATCATTGTGTAGCGCATGCCCCACCAGGATTCTGCACTTCAACATTTCTGCCACTTCCTTCTTCACAACTTCAAACTCTTCTCCCTGTTTCAGGTTCTCAGGCCGGATCCCACTGACGACTGTCCTGTAGTCAGACACTGGCTCAGTTGGCTTGACGTACTTGTCATAAACACACTTCCCATACTGGTTCACGATGGACACACAGGCTGCTATGCTCTCTTCCCCTTTGGGACACACGCCTACCATCTCACAATCCAGCGCCAAGGCTTTTGTCAGGCCACCAGAGAGATGGTCCTCTTCTTCTGCCCCAGCCTCTTCCATACCAGCATGGCTGCCTCTGGGCCTATGGCAGCCTCAATATCATCTGAATCCACATCATCAAACCAGATGTCTTCCTCAGTGGGTGTGGGCTGATTCAAGATAACAGCTGCCTCTGTAGCTTTCCACTTAGGCTTGAGATCCCCTTGATGAGAAGAGATGTCACTATATGTCCTCTTCTTGGCTCCTTCCTTCTGCTCTGTTGCAGAGGTATCTGTGGGAGGTACTAGCATCTTCCTGTCCGTAGGTGCAGATGTAAAAGAACCCCTAGCAGTCTTGGCTTTTCTGTCCTCTGCTTGTCTCCCTTTGATTTATCTGAGGCCTTTTTTCTGTTCTGCTGGATTATTTGGGGGTGCATTTTGTCATCCATCTGAGAGACAAGAGGTTTTTCTGCGGCCTGTGACTTTTGTTTCAGCAGCTCTTGCAGCGCCTTCCAATTTTGAGAAAAGTTCTCTGGGGCCTTAGGCGGTCGGGCTGCCACAGCCACCGGGCGGCTTCCCGGAGCCCCACTTCCTGACAGAGCTTTGCTCTTCCTGAACTTCTTCTTGGCTTTCTTCCTAGGGAGCTTCCTGATAGGCCCAGGTTGGAGCAACGGCACGGTGGCCTTCGTCTTCATGTCCCTGTTCTCCGCAGTCCGAACCACCAGGGAAGAGGCCACGACCATGGTTGACCTTAATATGTCAGCTCAGAGGTGTGAGACAGGACCATTACTTGTTATCAGTTATAGATCTCAGCAGCTAACCTTGTGTACAGGAGCAAAGTCACTCAGTATCTTTTTTTTTCCTCTATCAGATAAAGACCTACTCTTTTTCAAAGCCAATATAGCTAAGTGTTTTTCTAAGCTGTGCCTTGACTGAGTGAGAAGGATGCAAGAAGGAAAAGAGACCAGTGAATGAGAGTCCTCCGTCCTACCTGATATTTATTGTGGATTTAAAACTGAAGAGGAGCACATGAAGAAAGTGAGATAACCGACCAACACTGAAGCAAATGTAGTCCACCACAGAAATGCAGCTGAGGAAGAAGGTTGAAAGCTTCCATACTTTGACAGCAGTTTGGATTACTCAGGTGACCAAATATACCTGAGAGATCAATGTCCTGACTGCCATTTCCTAGGGTTCTCAGACTAGAGCACCTAGTCGGCCATCATTGGGAGGAGAGGCCCTTGATCTTGAAAAGATTGTATGCTCCAGTGCAGGGGAATGCCAGGGCCTGGAAGCAGGAGTGGGTGGGTTTGGGAGCAGGGCAAGGGGAGGGTATAAGGGAGTTTTGGGATAGCATTTGAAATGTAAATGAAGAAAATATCTAATAAAAAATAGTTAAAAAAGAAAATCTTTATTAATAAGGTTTTTGGAGCTTTCAGTATCAGGCATTGGCTAGTTATTGTTTGGCCATTCCTTCAGTCTCTGCTCCATGTCTGTTCCTGCATTTCTTTAGATGGGACTCATTTTGGGTCAAGTGTTTTGTAGATGGGTTGGTGTTCTTATTCTTCCACTGGTGGTCCTGCCTGGTTACAGGAGGTGGCTTCTTCAGGTTCTATATTCCTACTGCTATGTATCTCAGTTGATTTCCCCTGCTTTGATTCCTGGGAGCCTCTCCAATCCCCCGTCTCTGGCAGGTTCTAGTGATGACTGCAATCCCCTCCCCTTCCACCAGCTGCAAATTTCCATTCATTCTCCAGGCCTTCTGGCCTTCTCTCTTGCTTCTCCCCACCCTGATCCTGATGCCTCCCATTCCCCTCCTCATCCCCACTGCCACTGAATCCCCTCCCTCCATCTGCCTCCTAAGACATTTTTATTCCCCTTTCTAAGTGAGATTCAAGCATTTGTGATAGAATAATTCAAGTGAGGATAATCAAGCCAGGGGTAGGAAGGTGAATATTCCCCAAGACTAAGCAGGATGTATTTCCTTCTAGGAAAGATTCATGATAGGCATGGAAATGGTTTGCCCAGCTATAAACTCTCAATGAGTGAAGTTTGTTGAATGGGGAAGCTACACCTATAGCAACAGCTACAGTGCTAACCAAACACCACCACCCCGTCCCCTAGACATGTGAAGCTAGCAGGTGCAGCACTCAAGAGCACAGCCAGGTGTCCCTTTGGTCCTGAGTAGGTCTAATAACATTAAGTCAGATACACTGAGTTAGTTGTTCATGGATAGAGAAATGTAGGAGGCTCCATGGAAGAGCTCCAGGATATAAAAACATAACTGTTCAGAGGGGATGACTGGTTATTACAGGAAGCCAATTAAGTTAGCAGCTCTGTCCATGTTTTATGCCCACCTTGATCTGTGAAGTAATTGGTACTGATACAAATGGATGGGACCTTTACAGGATGTGTTAGACCATGCTTATGTTCAACTATAGTGTCTTCTTAGTTGTGAACTTCTAGGATCACCTGTTACTTGCTTAGAACAGACTATGAGTGCTTCAACCAGGTCTCCTTTGTAATCCCACTATTTGTTAGGGGATAGTGGTTCAGGGCATTGCCTTGTCCTGCCCATCCTCTGGAAAAGGTTTTGTTACCTGAATGACATTTGAGTGCTTTTAAGATTTGGCAAGTAACTGGAGTTCCTGTAGTGGGTGTACCCTGGAAAGGTATGACCCTAGGAGTTTTGTCCCAGAATTACTTCTCGCTATTGATATGCCTTGTCATGCTTGTCACTGCCATATTCCCTATTTATCTGGCTTGGTGGGAGTGGACACCAGGAGATCCTCAGTGCTTATACTGGTGCCATTACTTTCTGGATGATAGCCCATTCTGTTGCTCAAGTTTCTCACAGATCAAAATGAAGACAAACTTTCATGAGATAATGCTGTTTAGAATTAATCATTTTATGAAATTCCTAATTTGATTTAGTTTTGGGGAGTTAGATTGATTGAAATAATTTTGGACAGTTAGAGTAGTTGATAGAAAGTTTAAAGGTAGAGTCAAGAATAGAGTGTACTCTTTCCTCTTCATGGAGTTCAGTGAGCATTTACACATTACAAGCACATATCTGTAATAGCAAGAAAAAACAGGCTTGAGACAAGTCAGTGGTCAATTAAAACACCCATTCTAGGTTGAGCCTGAGATCCTTGATCTTGTGTTCTAGGGGTTTATTAACAGGTTTTAGGTGTACATCATGAAAAGAAAGGTTATGGACAAGGAGTAATTAATTCTGAGTATAAGAATATTGAAACCTAAAATGATTGTGTTATTTTTTTAATTCATAGGGCTTTTGCCCATATGAGTATGCAAGTACAAACAAAATCAATAGGGATATCATACTGTTTGAAAAGATTGCTGACCTTTGTCATATTTTTCCCCTCAGGAACAATCTTGTGTAACCGAATTTCCCAGGAACGGCCTCAGTTGTTTCAAGGGTCTTGAGACAGGATGGATTGGATCAGCACAAAATGAAGAGTCTCAGGCAAAGATGCAGGTGCACACTGACAGGCCACTCATTGCTGTTCTGAAGCTGCTCTCGGACACAGCTTGCAGGTTCTCTCTCTGAGTTCACCTCAGTCTTTTATTGGTTACACACTTCCTTATTATACAATAATACATAAGCAAAAGCCTTTTCGTTATTTTCGTCAAACCCATTATTTTTCCTTCAAAACCTCAGGTCACTATGTTACCAGAAAGCACAAAGCACACATAAATTTACAGTTCAGTGTCTGCAAAAGCAAGTTATACATTAACTTTTAACTCTCAGAAAAACCTCCACATCACAGGCCATCTGGGCATAAACTTGTAGTTACAGAATTAGAATGAAATCAGAAAGGTGCTAAACAGGTCAGGATAATGTTAGTGCTTTTAGCTTGTCTAACTGCAGAATCTCTTCCTCCAATTTACTGAACTCCTCCAAATATCTATTTCTACAGTGTTTTTCAAATTATTTTCCACATGCAATATTAACTTCTTTTACAGCTTCTTGAAGAGCTCCTTCAGAAGCTCAAATTCTCTTAGAATGTATACCCTAGTTCCGTTTAGGTAGGCGATGCCAGAGGGTCAAATTAATATGTTCCAATCTTTCCAGGAAGGTCAGTTCACTAATCCAATGGCCTAATCCAATTTCTGTGAGCTGACAGAAATTTCTTAGACCTGATTTTGTATGCTAAATTGCAGTGATTGATGGTAACAGCTAAAATAAATAAGCAAGTTAATTTAAAAACAAAGAGCAGCTGACTATATGTAATAGAAGCAGTTCTGGCGGGACGGTAACTGAGTTAGTCTTGTTCAATAGTAACCTGGTATTGTTCAATACTTGTGGGATCTAAACACTTATACCCATCCTTTTATATTTTGTACTATATATCTTCCAATTTTCCCCAATAATATTTCTAAATGAAACCTATTATCAGAGATCTCCTCTCATGGGGGCTCTCACCATTGCTTCCTTAACCAGTAGACCCAGCTATTTCTTCCTCTATCTTGTTCATTGTGTTTTCTATAGCCATCCCTGCTCTTAGTGACCCAAGCCCCATGTTCCTTTTCCTGGGGGGGGGGGGGGGTCTTCATTTAACTATTAAAACTTCAAGTTTCTCAAAAACATTTCCTGCTTCAAATATTCCATGGTACAACATCATCCTTATGACTTGGCAAAAATGTCTCATAGAACAATTAAGTCTGTCAATCTCCATAGAACCCCTTGGGGCATTATGCCTGAACTGACTGCTTGAATAGCCAGGGCTAGAACAGTTTGTTCCTAATAGATATCAGAGCCATTTCCTTCTCTAGTCAATTCTTTTCCCAGAAATTTTTACCAGACTTGTATTTGAGGACAAATATGGTATAGAAAAATGCAATGGCAGACAAGCAGACAAGAGCAATGGCATCTGTATACTAGAAAGCCAGAGGTACGTGATTCGGATTGAAGGTGCTCCCACAGCTGAAACTGCTGTGCAGTCATATTCATGGCCATGTTGCACCTGACACTGAATGCAAGGGTGCTGGCTACAGATCTCATCAAATCCTTTAGTCACAGATTCTTTTCAGTATCAGTTCTTTAAGGTCCTTAAAGACTACTGCAAAGGCTTTACGCAAAGGCTTTAAAGATTAATTCTGCTCTAAAGGTTTACTCTTGTATAAAGATACCATCAAGAGCAAAATGTTACCATCCTGAGTACATTTATGGAGTCCTTTGCAGCATGACTTTTTCTCATGATTTTTAAGACTACTGCTACACACAAAGGATTTACTACATTGCATCTTCATAGAATTTCTCTCCAGTAGGTGTTCTCTAATGTTAACTGTGTTGTAAAACAGCTTTATCACATTGATAACAATTTGAAGTTTCACTACAATGTTGTTATTCAAGTATTCAAAAATGCCTGTGATATGCAACTGTTGGAAACAAGTAAAAGAAACTTGTCCTAAGTACACCATTTTTTTTTTTTAATCAGCTTCCATTTAATCATATGGTAAACCTAATTCAAGTTCCCTGGTCCTGCAGTAGCTGGGACCTTCCCAATAGCAGGCCAGCTTCTATTGTCCATCTTTGTTCACGAAATCATATTGACTGTCTCTAACAATGGCTTCTGTTATTTATCTTTTGTTCTTCAAAACATAATGCCTGTTCCTAATCACAAAACAATAAATGGATATGATTAGTTAGACTGTATCAGTAAACATAGATCAACTAGATAAGGAAAGCCCTGATCCCTAAATCCTGGTGAAAAAAAAAAAATAGAGCTATAACTTGGCACAGATATTTCTGGTTTGGGAACTTAAAAGCTCTATACCATTCTTGCTCTGGGTCGGGAAGTGGTTCGGCAGCATGTCACAGTTCAGTTTCCAAGTGTGTTCTGTAGCCCTGAGCTATCAGTAGCAGCTTGAGTACAGTAAGTTCTTGTCACTTGCATTACCTGAGTTTGAGTTTTGTTGGATCTCAATGGACCCCATAACACAAAGGCTTCCACTCAACAGAATTTCTCTCCAGTATGAATAGTTTCCCGAGAATGAAGACTATTAAAATACACAAAGACTTCTCCATATTAAATATATTCATTTCTCTCTGGTATGAATTATTTCACAATGATGAAGACTTATGAAATGTGAAAAGGCTTTAGCACATTAAATACATTCATAGGGTTTCTATCCAGTATGGATGTTTTTTTTCATGATGATGAAGACTATAGAAATGTGCAAAGGCTTCACCATATTAAATACACTCACAGGATTTCTCTACAGTATGGTTTCTTTCATGCCTTTGAACATGTCTGACATGCAAAGGCTTTACCATATTGATTACATTCATAGGGTTTCTCTGCAGTATATGGTACTTTACGTATTCAAAGATGGCCATGATATGCAAAGGCTTTACCACATTGTTACACTAATAGTGTTTCTCTACAGTATGTGCTCTTTTATGTATTTCAAGATAACAGTTTTGTGAAAAGCCTTTACCACATTGGTTACACTCAAAGTATTTCTCTCCAGTATGTGGTCTTTTATGTATCTGGAGACTATTGTAAGATCCACAGTCTTTACAACATTGACTACATTCATCAGGTTTTTGTCCTGTATGAATTCTTTCATGCCTTTGGAGAGAACTGTGACGTCCAAAGGCTTTACCACATTGATTACATTCATAAGGTTTCTCTCCTGTATGAATTCTTTCATGCCTTTGAAGAGAACTGTAGCGTCCAAAGGCTTTTCCACACTGATTACATTTATAGGGTTTCTCTCCAGTATGTGTTCTTTTATGTACTTGGAGACTATTGTGACACGCAAAGGCTTTACCACATTGGTTACACTCATAGAGTTTCTCTACAGAATATCTTCTTTTATGATATAGGAGACCACTTTGATATGCAAAAGCTTTACCACATTGCTTACATTCATAGGGTTTCTCTCCAGTATGTATTCTTTTATGTATTAAGAGATGACTGTTTCGTGCAAAGGCTTTACCACATTGGTTACATTCAAAGGGTTTCTCTCCAATGTGCGTTCTTTTATGTATTTGAAGATGACTGTGATGTACAAATGTTTTACCACATTGATTACAGTCATAGCTTTTTTCTCCTGTATGAATTCTTTCATGTCTCTGAAGATGACTGTGGCGTCCAAAGGCTTTACCGCATTGATTACATTCATAAGGTTTCTCTCCTGTATGACTTCTTTCATGCCTTTGAAGATAACTGTGGTATGCAAAGGCTTTGCCACATTGGTTACACTCATAGGGTTTTTCTACAATATGTGTTCTTTTATGTATTTGGAGACTACTGTGATGTGCAAAGTCTTCAAAATATTGAACACCTTCATAGGGTTTCTCTCCAGAATAAATTCCTTCATGCCTTTGAGGATGGCTCTGATATGCAAAGTCTTTATCATATTGAATAAATTCAGAAAGTTTATCTTCAGTATCACTTCTTTCATGCCTGCAAAGAGAATTGACATATATGAAAACATTTCCACATTCAATGCACTGATGAATATTTTTATTTGTACGAGTTACTTTTACAATTTGGTCTAATTATAAAGAGGAAGCCAGTTGTAATGTATTCTCACTCTATTGACACTGGGGTTCTCCTTCATTATGGGTTGTTTTGCATACAACCCATGTTGTATGCAAAGAAAGAACTGAAAGAACTCAAAGTTCTATCACACTGATTGCATTCATTAAGTTTTTCTATAGTGTGAGTCACACTACATTTGCAAAATGAACCAAGACAAACAGAAGAATTCAATAGCACTAGTACTCAGCAATTTTCTGCAGTACAAGTTTGTAGATATCACCAGTAAAGTTAGAAAACCAATTATTTGTAAACTTGTAGCACATTTAGAAAGGCTACTCAAAGCGGGGAGAACTTTATATCTTCTAATTGTGCTGGCACAGGGAGAGGTTTGGTGCTTCTTTCAACATTCCTTATGTTCACATGGCTTGTATCCATTGTGACATATGACATCCCTATTAAAAGAAGATTAACAAGTAAAAGGGTTTCACATAGGGAAGTTGGAGAGATGGCTCAGTGGTTAAGAGCACTGACTGTTCTTCTAAAGGTCCTGAGTTCAATTTCCAGCAACTACATGGTGGCTCACAACCATTTGCAATCTGATATGATACCCTCTTCTGGTGTGTCTGAAGACAACGAAGTGTATATATATATATATATATATATATACACATACACACACACACACATACACACATATATATATATATATATATATATTATAATTTTTTAAAGGGTTCCACATTGAATTCACACAGTTTGACCTTTATTCCTCATACAGATGTGGTACAGGGATTAAAGTTTCTCCACAATAGCATTCTTGACTTTCTAAACTACCCATCTCACTAAACTTAGCAATGTTATTACAACAGTTGCACCAGCTTTACTATGGACTCTTTGCTTATTAGAAGGTTTGGACAGTTGTATAGCATAACTAACTCTACTGGGCTATGATTCAAATGATGAGCTCTGTTAAGGTATTATTTCCTTCTCTTTGTACTTAGAGAAATGCCTGGCAAACACAAATGAAATTATACCTGGCACAGTACATGATTTTGTGACAATTTAATAATCATCTAGAACTTAAAGCAGTGCTGATTTTACCCTGTTGGTTTTCTTTAAAACTTGCAGGACATACTAAAAACATTCTTCAGAGGCATTTCTTATCAGCTTGCACATGAAAATTACCTTCCATTTCTTCTAGAATTTTGAAAATGTCCTTCAGAAATATTATGGTCTTTCCAATAGTAGCCTGAAATATAGTACCAAAGAATATATGTTATATTATTGGAAACTAGGCAAAACGTAAGTTACTATCTTCAGAGACCCTTAGAACCATGACTGATTTATTCACCTCATCCTTCCTCATTCTCAACTAAAATGACAAAAAATAACAAAGATACACTCACCCCAGATTTTAAAAAGTGAAAGGAAATTCAGTGTCTTACCTATAGCAGCGAGATTCCTGTAGGTCTCCAGCATCACTTCTTTGTATAGAGTCTTCTGAGAAGGATCCAGCAAAGCCCACTCTTCCCACGTGAAGTTCACATGCACATCATCATAGGTCACTACATCCTAGAAGATCCCATACATGTGTACATGAGAAAGCATGACACTGAAAACACTGTAAATGTACACTTCATTGACAATATATTTATGTCATTCTGGTGCTTACACCAGAATGAAATACTTGATTCCTGACACAGACACTCTAATGTAGTCAAGGTATTTTAGAAAGAAACTGAACAATGAATGAGCTTCACCTCTGTCATTTCTGTACCCTTGAAAAGGATAAAGTCTTACAAGAGAAACGGCAACTAACAGTCATAAAGACACACAAGTAAACAGTTCAACAGTGCTGAGCATACATCAGGTAAACTGTATGAACAATTACTAACTAAAAAATGATAAGCACGCTGGGTGTATTACTCATGCCTTTACTGCCAGCACTCAGGAGGCAGACAGATCCAGGTGTATCTCATAGAGTTGGATGCCAGCCTCATGCATGGAACATGAAACGAGTTCAAGGACAGTAAGAAGTACATATTAATACCCCAACTCCCCTGCAAAAATCAATCAATCACACAAACAAAAAAGAAAAAGAAAGAACTCGGCGGTATTTACTGAAGTCCCTACAAAGAACTATACATTCACTCCAGTTCTGTGTTCATCTCCTAGAAACCTCACGTGCCACAGTTTAAACTATAACATTAATAAGATCTTACTACAAATTAATGCATGTTTAAACAGTTACAAATGGACAGATGAAAATATTAGCAATATAAACATTGATCAGAAAAAACAACATAGGGTAGGACAGATGGCTCACCAGATCGATGGCTGGTTATGCCATTAATCGTATTAGGGTTAATTGACAGTATTTACAGGGAGGCTCAAAACTATCCATTATAACACGTTCAGGAGCTCTTTAGAATCAGGCACACATGATACACACACACACATACACACACACACACACACACTCATGTATATAGGCAAAATACTCATTCATTCAGGAAATTCAAAACAAACACAACAGGTAGTAATAAAGTTACACTCCAATAATCCAATGACTCAGAAGGCCCAGGTAGTATGAATGCCATGAATCCTGAGAAAAATAATATACTCTCTGCTCAATTTCAAAATTCAAGAGTAGATGAACCTCAACAAAACAGCATATGCTTGCATGTACAAAAACCTATATTCTAAGCCCATCAGCTAATAATATAAAAACAAAACAAGCCAGGCATTTTGGCCCACATCTAATCCCACGACTCTGAAGTCAGAGTCATATGGATCACTATATTCAAGACCTGCCTGGTCTACATACCTACTTCAGGACAGCCAGAACCACACAGAGATACTCTTGTCTCCAAAATAAAAAACAAAAACAACCAAATTAAAAATATAAAAATACGAGGCTTGCAAAATGGCTTAGCATCAATAGCAGTTGTTTCTACTGTATCTTATGTGACTTATGGACAGTCATTAATGGTGAGTACATGACAGCACTAAAGGAAGCTGACTGATCAGTTTCAGTCACAACACACCAGACACAAAACAGGAAATGGGCTGAGTGTATAGACACACAAATCATACCCAATAGCTTATCTACAAAGGCCCTACCTACAAAAACTTCCATATGTTCTTCACAAAGGAGAAACAAGTGTTCACAGACATCATCATATCTATGAGCTTTTTCTGATTCTATCAAGTACATTGTGACTCTAGGATCATGGTCATCTTATCACGAAAATATATTTAGTCTAAACTCAATGATCCTAATGGTCTGCAACAGCCTCTATACTGTTGAAATGTCCAAACACTCTGTTTTTGTTTGTTTGTTTGTTTGTTTGTTTGTTTGTTTGTTTGTTTGTTTGTTGAGGCAGGGTTCTCTGTGTTGCTCTGGCTGTCCTGGAACTTGCTCTGTAGACCAGGCTGTCCTCAAACTCAGAAATTCGCCTGCCTCTGCCTCCCAAGTGTTGAGAATAAAGGTTTGCGCCACCACCGCCCAGCATGTCCAAACACTCTTGACACTCAAGGTAATATCTCGATTGCCACATCTTGTAAAATCAGAAAACACGTTATATCTTTTCAACATGCATTGGCACAGAATATCCTTTGCCATTCCAATAGAGAGGAATGTGTCAGTTGGACCAAGGCAAGAAACCCAACAGGGCAAACACCAAATTCTATAGGTCTGTCTCAGACACATGGGGCTTCTGTTTCAAAGGGCTTAGATGGCTCTGCAACCTCTCATACATCTCTCAGTTTCAGTACATCCACTCCCTATATGCACTTCTCCATGGGAGATTCCTCATAGCTTATCAACATCTTGTGGTCTCAAAATGCAACTCAGGCTTCATCCTCACAGCTTCATGCAATGTACTCTCATAATATACTCACTGGGGTTCAGACTCTACCAAACAAAGATGGGTGGAATAGTGCTGTATAGAAATGAGGATTGGAGAATCCATGACTGTATATTTTGCACCCTCTTGATTCCAGGACCAGCACAATATGGGTGAGCCTGGGAAGTTTGGCTCCTAAATTGGGATGGACCCTGCCAAAGGTGGACCATAGTTTTAGCAGGTTTTATATGAAGTTCCTTTATTGGACTAGGAATCACTTTGCCTACTCCTTCTGTTAATTGAAGGGTTAGCAGGGAGTGTTAGGATACCTTCTTAGGTATCCAATCCAGAGCGAGGGCTTTCTTTTTTTTAATTATTTTTTATTACATATTTTCTTTATTTACATTTCAAATGTTATGCTCTTTCCTGGTTTCACTTCCAAAAACCCCCTATCCCATCACCCCTCCCACCCACCCATTCCTGCATCCCCATCCTGGCATTCCCCTACACTGGGACATTAAGCCTTCACAGGACCAAAGGCCACCCTCCCATTGGTGTGCAACAAGGCCATCCTCTGCTACATATACTGCTGGAGCCATGTATACTCTTTAGTTGGTGGACTAGTCCCTGGGAGCTCTAGGAGATGGTTGATATTGTTCCTCCTATGAGGTTGGAAACACCTTCAGCTCCTTCATTTCTTTCTTTATCTCCTCTACTGGGACCCCATGATCAGTTCAATGGTAGGCTGAGAACATCCACCTCTGTATTTGTCAGGCTCTAAACTTGTCTGGTTATTCCAAACTTCTGGGCTAATATCCACTTATTAGTGAGTGCATACCATGTGTGTTCTTTTGTGATTTGGTTACCTCACTCAGGATATTTTCTAGTTCCATCCATTTGCCTAAGAACTTCATGAATTCATCATTTTTAATAGCTGAGTAGTACTCCATTTTGTAAATGTACCACATTTTCTGTATCCATTCCTCTGGTGAGGGACATCTGGGTTCATTTCAGCTTCTGGCTATTATAAATAAGGCTGCTATGAACATAGAGGAGCATGTGTCCTTGTTATATGTTGGAACATCTTTTGGGTATCTGCCCAGGAGTGGTATAGCTAGGTCCTCAGGTAGTACCATGTCCAATTTTCTGAAGAACTGCCAGAGTGATTTCCAGAGTGGTTGTACCAGCTTGCAATCTCACCAACAGTGGAGGAATGTTCCTCTTTCTCCACTTCCTTGTCAGCATCTGCTGTCACCTGAGTTTTTGATCTTAGCCATTCTGACTAGAGTGAGGTGGAATCTCAGGGTTGTTTTGATTTGCATTTCCCTGATGATTAAGGATGTTGAACATTTCTTTAGGTGCTTCTCGACCATTCCTCAGTTGAGAGTTCTTTGTTTAGCTCTGTACACCATTTTTTGATAGGGTTATCTTGTTTTCTGGAGTCTAATTTACTAAGTTCTTTATATATATTGGATATTAGCCCTCTATCAGAAGTAAGATTGGTAAAGATCTTCTCCCAGTCTGTTGATTGCCGTTTTGTCCTATTGAAAGTGTCCCTTGCCTTACAGAAGCTTTGCAATTTTATGAGGTCTCATTTGTCAATTCTTGATCATAGAGCATAAGCCATTGGTGTTCTGTTCAAGAACTTTCCCCTGTGCCCATGTATTCAAGGCTCTTTCCTACTTTCTCTTCCATTAGTTTCAGTGTGTCTGGTTTTATGTGGAGGTCCTTGATCCACTTGGACTTGAGCTTTGTACAACAAGATACAATTTGCATTCTTCTACATGCTGACCTTCAGTTGAACTAGCACCATTTGTTGCAAATGCTGTCTTTTTTCCACTGGATGGTTTTACCACCTTTGTCAAAGATCAAGTGACCGTAGGTATGTGGATTCATTTATGGGTCTTCAATTCTATTCCATTGATCTTCCTGCCTGTCTCTGTACCAATACCATTCAGTTTTTATCTATATTGCTCTGTAGTAAAGCTTGCGGTCAGGGATGTTGATTCCTCAAGAAGTTATTTTTATTGTTTAGATTAGTTTTTGCTATCCTTGTTTTATGTTGGAGCATCTTCTGGGTATCTGCCCAGAAGTTGTATAGCTGGGTCCTCAGGTAGTACTATGTCCAATTTTCTAAAAAAAAACCACCAGATTGATTTCCAGAGTGGTTGTACCAGCTTGAAATCCCATCAGCAATGGAGGAGTGTTCATCTTTCACCATATCCTAGCTAGCATCTGCTGTCACCTGAGTTTTTGATCTTAGCCATTCTGACTGGTATGAGGTGGAATCTCAGGTTGTTTTGATTTGTGTTTCCCTAATGACTAAGGGTGTTAAGCATTTCTTTAGGTGCTTCTCAGCCATTTGATATTCCTTGGTTGTAAATTCTTTATTTAGCTCTGTACCCCATTTTTTAATAGAGTTCTTTGGTTCTCTGGAGTCTAACTTCTTGAGTTCTTGTATATGTTGGATATTAGCCCTCTATCAGAAGTAGGGTTGGTAAAGATCATTTACCAATCTGTTGGTTGCCATTTTGTCTTATTGACAGTGTCCTTTGCATTACAGAAGCTTTGCCATTTCATGAGGTCCCATTTGTCAAATCTTGGTTTTAGAGCATAAGCCGTTGATGTTCTGTTCAGGAAATATTCACCTGTGACCATTTGTTCGAGGCTCTTCCCCACTTTTTCTTCTATTAGTTTCAGTGTGTCTGGTTTTATGTGGAGGTCCTTGATCCACCTCAACTTGAGCTTTGTACAAGGAGATAAAAATGAATCAATTTGCATTCTTCTACATGCTGACCTCCAGTTGAACCAGCACCATTTGTCGAAAATGGTAAGGGCTTTCTTTTTAATAGTGATAATGTTCCTGAAAATTCCTGCCTCTATTTCAGCACTGATGGCCATCTGAAACTACCTAGTGCAATTTTTCTCTAAAACCCGCAGACTTTGCATTTCTTTCTACATCACTTGCTGTTTTTCTTCCCTATAATCCTGAATGAATCAAGATAATAACCATCTAACAAATTCAACATGCCAACTAAGAATCAGCTCCTTATCTTTGAATTTTGCCCTACTCAGTTCCTTGGGGCATGTGCAGAATAGAATCATTTGGAGCCAAAATATCACACATGGCCTTTGGCTAAAATTTTCATGACATCTATTCCCCCCAAACCTTATGACCTCAACTTCCTCTGCCTGTATTAGTCTAAACAGTGTCATCTGCCAGGTCCTACAACAACAACAGATGAAGATCTATGTACAGATTTCTATGCTGTTTGCCATCTCAGTCCTTACGTCTTCCACATTCCTCCAAAAGAAAATATTCCCAGGTTCTGTCCAGAATCAAAATCTTTTTTTTTTTTTGTACCATTTTTTTGTTCTAACTAGCTACATGAATAACAAATGGATTTTCTTGATGTATCTGTCCAATCACAGTCCATCATTTCAGACCTTAAGACAGAAACTGTAGATAGAAAATACAGGCAAAAGAAAAACTACATGGGAAAACATTGTATTCCAAAGATAAAAATAAGTAGCACCCCTTCTGGTCTGAGCCGGTGCCCTGAGCAGACCTTGGGCACTATCTCTTCACTCAATCCCACAACACCCAGAAGAACCTGGATTCCCAGATACTCTAAAATTCCCAGGATCATAAGGCCGTGGTGGCCAGAACATCCGCCCCAACACTGGAAGTAACTGGAATCCCTGGGGATACCCTGTCAGAGTTCCAGTGCTCTTGGTGGGCTGCACGCTCTCCACTCAGCCCAGTGGGTGGTTGGCTGTGGGAAGCCATGGACCATAGCCCGCCTGGGGTGGACAAGGGGCAGTCCAAGGTCTCTGGGCCTCATGGAGGCCAGAGATAACAGGTTCTTAGTCTCGAGCATCCCAGATGCTGCTGGACATCGTAGAAGAGCTGAGAACAAAGTGGAGGCCCATGGGGCAGCTCAGTCATCCCGAGAGCTGAAGAGAGGAGAGGGCAGGAAGAGAGGAGAGGGCAGAAAGAAAAGGGGCACTGTGTGGTTTCCACGTGGGCAAGAGTCCTTGGTTCTGTCTATGGCTGGAGTGCAGAAAGGCCTTCCAGTGGGAGGTTAGACACAGCTCTTTAGGGGAAAGCCTATTCCATCATTCAAGCATAGCGGGCGTTGATGAACAGAGATGGTCTATGGTTTTAGAGCTTTATTGTAGAAAGGCACAGAGAAATAGAGAAGGAAAGAGAGGCCTGCAATGACCATGTGGAGAGAAAGGGTAAGGGAGGGGGGAAAAGGGAGCTAGAGATGAGAGTAAGAAAGGTGAGAGCTAAAGAGAGAGGGAAGGGGCCAAGCAGTCACTTTTATAGTGGACTGAGCTATTTTGTAGTTGCAGGGTAGCTGTGGGGAGGAGCATAAATGGCTACTGTCAGGTAACTGTGAGGGTAGACTCTAGCTAGAATGCCAGGAGCTTGGGGCTTTGTCTGCATGACCGATAGTCACAGAATTAGGGAGTTGGGGGCTCTGTGGTGTCAGGCACCTGTCTCTGGGAATGTGGCTCACTTTCCATCCCTTGTAGAGTTTTCTACTGGGTCTCTGGAGAAAGCCTTGCTCAACCAAAGCAAGCTGCCTTTCACGGTCTCACAATCCACTATGCACATAAACTCAAAACAAAAAACATATGATCAACTCGTTAGATACTGAGACAGCACTTGACAAAATTCAACACCCCTTCATAGAAAGTCTTGAAAAGATCAGGAATTCAAGGCCCATACCTAAACATAATAAAAGCAATATACTGGAAACCAGTAGCCAACATCAAACTAAATGGAGAGAAACTTGAAGCAATCTCACTAAAATCAGGGACTACACAAGGCTGCCTAGTTTCTCCCGGCCTATTCAATATAGTACTCAAAGTCCTAGCCAGAGCAATCGGACAACAAAAGGAGGTCAAACAGATACAAATTGGAAAGGAAGAAAATATCACTATTTACAGATAATATGACAGTATACTTAAGTGACTTCAAAAATTCCATCAGAGAACACCAAAACCTGATAAACAACTTCAGTAAAGTGTTATAAAATTAACTCAATAGATATAAAATTAACTCAAGCAAATTAGTAGCCTTCCTCTACTCAAAGGATAAACAAGCTGCGAAAGAAATTAGGGAAATGACACCATTCACAATAGTTACAAATAATATAAAATACCTTAGTGCGTCTCTAATGAAGCAAGTGAAACATCTGTATGACAAGAACTTCAAGACTATGAAGAAAGAAATCAAAGAAGATCTCAGAGTATGGAAAGATCTCCCATGCTCATGGTTGACGGGATTAATATAGTAAAAATGGCCGTCTTGCTGAAAGCAATCTACAGATTCAATGCAATCCCCATTAAATTCCAGCTCAATTCTTTACAGATTTAGGAAAAAGCAATTTTCAAAGATCTTTTCTCAGTCAGATAGTTGCCATTTTGTCTTACTGACAATGTCTTTTGCCTTACAGAAGAAGCTTTGCAATTTTATGAGGTCCCATTTGTCGACTCTTAATTTTACAGCACAAGCCATTGCTGTTCTGTTCAGGAATTTTTCCCCTATGCCCATATCTTTGAGGCTTTTCCCCACTTTCTCCTCTATAAGTTTCAGGGTCTCAGGTTTTATGTGAAGTTCTTTGACCCACTTAGACTTGAGCTTTGTACAAGGAGATAGGAATGGATCAATTTGAATTCTTCTACATGATAACCGCCAGTTCTGCCAGCACCATTTGTTGAAAATGTTGTCTTTTTTCCACTGGATGGCTTTAGCTCCCTTGTCAAAGAGCAAGTGACCATAGGTGTGTGGGTCCATTTCTGGGTCTTCAATTCTATTCCATTGATTGACCTGTCTGTCACTGTACCAGGACCATGCAGTGCTGTAGCTGGATATAAAATTGACTCAAACAAATCAGTAGCCTTTCACTACACAAAGGATAAACAGGCCAAAAAAGAAATTAGGGAAATAACACCCTTCACAATAGTCACAAACAATATAAAATACCTTGGTGTGACTCTAAGGAAGTGAAAGATCTGATAAGATAAGAACTTCAAGTCTCTGAAGAAAGAAATCGAAGATCTCAGAAGATGGAAAGATCTCCCATTCTCATGGATTGGCAGGATTAATATAGTAAAAATGGCTATCTTGCCAAAAGCAATCTACAGATTCAATGCAATCCCCATCAAAATCCCAACTCAATTCTTCACAGAGTTAGAAAGGGCAATTTGCAAATTCATCTGGAATAACAAAAAACCTAGGATAGCAAAAACTATTCTCAACAATAAAAGAACCTCTGGTGGAATCATCATGCCTGACCTCAAGCTGTACTACAGAGCAATTGTGAAAAGATTCTTTAAGGCAAAAGACAGTGTCAATAGGACAAATCACCAACACACAGATTGGGAAAAAAAAAAAAAAAAACTTCACTAACCCCACATCTAATAGAAGGCTAATATCCAAAATATATAAAAAACTCAAAAAACTAACTTCTAAATAACCAAGCAACCCAATTTAAAAATGGGGTACACAGCTAAACAGAGACTTCACAACAAAGGAATCTCAAATGGTCAAGAAGCACTAAAAGAAATGTTCAAAGTCTTTAGTCATCAGGGAAATGTAAATCAAAATAACCCTGAGATTACCTTACATCATTCAGGATGGCTAAGATTAAAACCTCTGGTGACAGCACATGCTGTCACGGATATGGAGAAAGGAACACTCCTCCATTGCTGGTGGAATTGCAAACTGGTACAACCACTCTGGAACTCAATCGGGAGGTTCCTCAGAAAATTGGAAATCGATATACCTGAAAACCCATTCTTGGATACATACCCAAAAGATGTTCTACCATACCACAAGGAGATGTGCTCCATCATGTTCATAGCAGTCTTATTTATAATAGCCAGAAGCTGGAAACACCCAAGATGTCCCTCACCCAAAGAATGGATACAGAAAACATAGTTCATTTACACTAGGGAATGCTACTCATCTATTAAGAATGAGGACCTTATGAGTTTTGCAGGCAAATGAATGGAATTAGAAAATATCACCACAGCTGGGCGGTGGTGGCACACACCTTTAATCCCAGCACTTGGGAGGAGGCAGAGGCAGGCGGATTTCTGAGTTCAAGGCCAGCCTGGTCTACAGAGTGAGTTCCAGGACACCCAGGGCTACACAGAGAAACCCTGTCTCAAAAAAAAAAAAAAAAAAAAAAAAAAAAAAAAAAAAAGAAAGAAAGAAAGAAAGAAAGAAAGAAAGGAAATATCACCATGAGTGAGGTATCCCAGACCTAAAAGGACATGCATGTTATGTATTCACTAATGAGTGGATATTAGCCAAAAAGTACAAAATACCTAGGATATAAGCTACAGAACTTAATAGTACTGTCTGCTCTTCCGAAGGTCCTGAGTTCAAATCCCAGCAACCACATGGTGGCTCACAAACATCTGCAAGGAGATCTGACACCCTCTTCTGGTGAATCGGAAGACAGCTATAGTGTACTTAGATATAGTAATGAATAAATCTTAAAAAAAAAAGAAATTTTACAAGCAGAAAAGTTCAAGTGAGGATGCTTCAATCTCACTTAGAAGGGGCAAAAATAATCACGGAGGTGGGGTGGATCTGGGTGGGAAAGGGTACAGGGAGGAGAAAAGGGGAACAGGATAAGGTATGGGGGTAGGAGGTGACAGGAAAGAAGACCAAAGGACCAGTAAAATGAATGGAAATATGCAGCCTTGAGAGGTGAGAGGTGGGGGACCATCTAGAAAGTACCAGAGACCTCGGAGGCTAGAGACTCTCAGGACTCAAGAAGAGTGACATTAGATGAAATGCCCAACAGTGGGAAAAGTCCACCTCCAGTAGATAGACAGGGTTTCAAGTGGAGGGATGGGGTTGCCAACCAACAGTCAAAATTTCTGACCCAGAATTGTTACTCTCTAAAAGAACTGCAGGGACAAAAATGGAGAAGAGACTGAGGAAAAGACAGTCCAGTTACTGGTTCAACTTGGGATCCATCTCCTGGAAAGTCACTAAGGCCTGACACTATTAATGACGCTATGGTGGGCTTAGAGAGACAGGAGCCTAGTCCTCTGAGAGGCCCAACCAGCAGCTGACTGAGACAGATGCAGATACAACCCAACCATTGGACCCCTATTGTTGAATTAGAAGAAGGCTGAAACAAGCTGAGGAGGAGGGCAACCCCATAGGAAGACCAGCAGTCTCAACTAACCTAGACCCCTGGGAGCTCCCAGACACCGAACCACCAACCAGGCAGCATGAGCTGGTCTGAGGCCCCTGAACCCTGAAGACTGCCTGGTCTGGTCTCAGTGGGAGAAGAAGGGCCTAATCCTCTAGAGACTTGAGGTCTGGGGGGGGGGGGTGGCAGGGGTGGGGGTGGGGGAAGAATCCTCTCAAAGACAGGAGAGAGGAGGAATGAGATGAGGAATTGTGGGAGGTGGGGCCAGGAGACAGGGGCAATGACTGGACTGTTAATAAATAAAAACAATAGTAATTAAAAAAAAGAGAGAGAAAAAAAATTCCTAAAATTATATTAACAGGACCATTGATTCCAAAGCTGTATGTCATGAGAAAACTCGGAATTCTCAATAGGAATATAAAGAAATAATACGCACACTAGGATACTGTGACTTCTGTCCTTACAACAAAGAAGCAATAATCCAAATTATGTATAATATTTGTGACAAACTTCGAGGATGGAGAGAAAAAGCCAAAAACATAAGCGTAAAAAAATACACCAGGAAAAATGTGAACTTGATCAATGTTACCTGTGATTGTATGGGTGTACAAATGAAACAAACACGGACATCATGTTCTTATAAAAACTACTCAAATAGTTCCCTAAGCTGCTATATTTTCGCCCCATGCTCTGGAGCTGTCTCTGTAAATGGGGTTATCAGAAAGGTGGGCTATGACTCTGCAGCGCCTCATGACACCTTGTGGTTTCATGCAGACCCAGCCCCACTGAAGCCTACACACAAAACAATGTTGAAGACCATCTTAATGTCTGCTTCTTATCACATGGATTCTGTCACAACATGTGCAATCTGTCTAATTCACCTACCCATCACCATGCACACCTAAGAAATTCTGCAACTTAGAAATTCCTTTTGTACCCTGGAATTGAATTTCTCTGAATCATGCCATTGTGGCTGGCTGTAGTGGAAAGGTAACAGGATTCTAAACAAATATTGCTGAAGGATCATCCCTATCACCTCCTTTCTATCAATTTCTAAACTTCTTATAAAATTTGTCACAGAACACTGAGTGTGGAATGCAAGGGTCAGTACTTTTGGAAACCAGACCTCGTTTCCCAGTCTGTCTCCCTACTGTATGCACAGCAAACAACTGCCTTTGTCAACACACTGGACAGCTTTACACTGCCAGTGCTCTTAAGCCTCCCCCTCCCAGGAAATCCACACTTAGGAAGGGGAATAGGACAAGGGCTTAGGCTCAGATCACCACATTGACCAATAGAACCACAGTCTGACTCACAGTTCATCTCAGTCACAGCAGATCAAACTCTGAGAGCTCAGCAGGCATGTTCTCCTGGCTTGGGGACAGTGGCCACCACAATAACCATGGCATGGCTTATGGTCTTCCTCACAGCTTGCTGCAGATGTATCTGAGGAGACTCCTGTAAAGAATCTGCAATCCACTGGTGATCCTGATTGCTAAGCCTGCCAGGGTCCCTCATTAGCTTAGAAAACCCAGCTGGGCCTCCTCTTCTGGGGATCAGAGAGCAAATGACCCTTCCATCCTAGGTGCAGACAGAGTCCTAATCTGGGAAGACCATATTTAATAGATGTTTTTCTAGACGCCCAAAGCACTTATTTTCCTCTTCCAAGACACTAGAGTTCTTTGTTTGCATAGTTCATGACACACATAATGTCCAGTGCAGCCATCTCTACTCATAGTTGGGTAGTCCTGCAGCCAAACTTCAGTAAATTCAAACAGTAACAACAATTAAAACATGATCATCAATTTTAAAGCAAGAAGCAGTTGATGGGAAGTGAATAAAAAACCAAATAAATAAAAAAGAAAGGACATGACTGCTTAGCATAGGCAGAACCAGGAACATCTGGGAGAGTCCAGAGGGGACAAATGTGGAAAGAGGAAGGAGGGGAGAAGCAAGAGCCAGGCCAAGAGATCAGGATGGTAAGTGGTAGATTTACATCTGACAAGAGCAGGCAACCAACATGGTTGGATTACAGGAGGAATGGCAGCTGGAAGAAGGGCAGCCTAACCCCCAGGCTACAGGCCTAGGTTTGCAAACCATGTCAGGATCAGGTAGGGACTGAGGTCTGCTGAGAGAACCTGACAGGCAGGTTTGCTTTGATTTGTTAAATAGGATCTTCAGCCATTTGTCCCAGGGTTTCAGACTTAACAGTGGGGAGAAAGGAGAAGGATGATTTAATTGTACTCTCAAAGGTTATTTTTAAAAGTTAAAACATGGTTTATGGTCCAGTATTCTTCAAGGACTAAACATATGTCCTAGAGCCCATCAAGTATTACTCATATCTTTCACTCACATTGTGTATTTTAAGCCAGGGAAAAATAACATTCCTGTTAGGCACAGCCACGTCAGTTTGTCTACATCTTGTGTTACTTGAACTAGTTTAAATACAGAAGTTTGGTTTCTAGAAATAAGGTCAGTTCCTCATCCAGATTCGTGATTGCCCTGCTCTGGGAGCCTCCTAGATGCCCAGTTGGGACTTTTACTGATTGTCTAAAACTGACTACCTGACTACTCACTGCTATTGTCAACTACTGTCAAAGCAGAAAGGCCCTCACCTTCCTTCTTCCCCTCCTTTTCTCTGCTGTGATTACACCAGCTTCAAAGTTGATCAGAGAACTCAATGTTTACACAGATCTCTCTCTATATGTAATCCCCTCACCCAAATCCAGGGAGGTTGGAGGACACCCATTCACTGGTCTATATCTCTTCTCATTGACCAGTTGGAGCCCAGCCTGAAAGGAGCAGCAGGACAGTCTTCCAGGCACAGGGCAGCAGAGGCAGGATCAGGTGTTCATAGCAAGTCTTAACTACACAGCAGAAGGGAAGGGTAAGCTACAGGAGATGAAAATCCATAGGAAAGCAAGGTCATTGCCTGGGGAGCATGAGACTGGGATCAATGGTGCCTGAGTCAAAGAAGATGCAGCTCTCCTAGAATTTTTACACCTTCCCCAGGAGAAATTGCTCTGTAAGTGATTACAAGATTAATTAAGAAAAATCTCTTTAATGACAGCATGCATTCAGCTCTGGCTAATGCTTAGAGAAGAGACAGCCAAGAACAGATTTTACATTCCACATATGCTGTTTCATGTAAGTCTCTCTTAGGTTCAGGCCCCAGGTGATATTTTAAACAATTTAAATATGAACTGGAGACTGCAAGTCCCACAGATGGGAGATTTACACAGAAAAGATATAACCAGAATTGTGTTTAAGTATACCAGTGCACTGAAACAGCAGGCCACTCTTTGGTGATGGGGTCCTGAGTTTGAGGTGCCGGGAGATGAGAAGGTTGGAAAAGTAGAAGAAAGCAGTGGTGGCAAACGCCTTTAATCTCAGTCCTTGGGAGGCAGAGGCAGAGGCAGACAGATTTCTGAGTTCAAGGCCAGCCTGGTCTACAGAGTGAGTTCCAAGACAGCCAGGGCTACACAGAGAAACCCTGCCTGGAAAAATAAATAAATAAATGAATAAAATAAAATGGAAGGAAGTATCAAAGCTGTAATGGGGGTGTCTTAAATAGGCTGTCTTATGTGACACAAGCTTCTGAAGAACAGCATCCTGTATACTTCTTACAGGGGAAAATGGAACAAGATAGGAGACTTCTATGAAGTCAGCACAAACTACTATACAGTGAGAAAACCACAGGAAGGATCTAATAAAAGAAAGCTGGAAAAACAGGAAGAGAGAACCTCTCAAAAACATTCCTGACCAAGCCCACACTGGCCTCGGGACTGATAACCATAGCCGCACGTGGTAGGAAGAGTTGGGATCTCAGGATCTGAAGCAAGCCATCCCTGAAGGCCCTGGCCCCAGACCACCACCCGCTCTCCCAAGCACCGCCCTTGCTTTAGAGAAGGAGCTCTATTTTATTCTCAGTACACCAGGGCCTTAGGGGAAGCCCCTAAGCCTAAGCCCCAGGCTGTTACTGGCTCTGGAGACTGAGAAGGAGCTGTTCTATGCCTTGCTTGACCAGGCCAGTCCTCACCAAAACAGTGTTTTTCCTTTTCAAAGAGTTGTCACCAGATGTAGTCTTGCCCATGTGGCAAAACGATGCTTTTCTCAAGAAGAAAACCAGACCTTTATGGCACACCAGGCCTTAAAGTTGGTTGTGGCCCTATATTGCCCCTTGGAGCCACTTGTTAGAGGCCTGCTCTTTGAAGTCAGGATGGGGCTAGTTCATGATTGTAAACCAGAGTTGTCTCCTACCCTATGGTTTGTGGACAAATGTCTGGACAATCCTGGTAAACTACCACATGTATTCTAGCATCCTATTCTCCAATTGGCCTTTTTAGCATAGCACATACCTGTGTGGAGTTTTAGGGGCAGTCCTCCCTCACCTACATTCGACTTGCCGTCACTACAAGCATTAGTACATCCTTTACATCAATTTTACTCTTCTACATCACAGCTTTAATATTTTAGTGCTATCCGACACACGAGATGCCTTTTACAGGATCCACAAAATTAACTCGAAATGGGTCTTATACCTACCTCTAAAATGCCCAAATGCTAAGGGCAGAACTTACTGAAGAAACTATAGAAACTAGGGCTCTCCGAGTTTGGCATCCTGCCAAGGGTATTTCTACACAGAAGCCCTTTCCCCAAATGCTTTGTGTAGATGCAGCCACCCTAGTGAGATGATTCAGATCCCACCACCCGGTCCACAGAGAGAAAAGGACCACAGGGAACCTCACAAGTCACAGCTTCTGTCAGGCTGCTGTTTACTACTGAGCCCAGGGACGACCCAGCACTCCAGCCCCCTTGGCTCAGCCGCCTGCTCCTCCCCTTTGTGGGAGACCGCCTGGCACTTACCATGTCGGAACTTCTGGGCTTGCCTGAGGTCCCCGCACCCAGGAGCGGTACACAGAACACATCAAGCAGAAACATTCACGACTGCCAGCCTTAAAAGAGGAACTTGCAAGATCGCACCCGGAAGAGGCCGCCTTCACTTTTGAGTGGCAGATCCGGCTGGATGTCCTGATTGGCTAGTGAATCTGGAGTGACATACACACCACCCATAGGATTAGAGTGTGCTGAAGGGACACAGCGGAATAATTCCAGGCACAGGTTGCCAGCAGAGGCCAGTCCTTTTCCGGGTCTGTAGAAATTTGCATTTCAGTACAACCTGTGTCTGTCTTCCAATTGCTTGCCGGTCTTTTCCCCCCACGCTGGTCAGGGGAAGACCCACAACTCCAATTTGCTGTTGCTAAGTTACCTGCTTCTCTCCACTGTGGGCCACATTGCAAATTTGGAGCTTTCCAAAGCTCCAGTCACAACACTCAGTAGGCACTTCCACTTCTTCCTTTTGGAATCATTGAGACTTTACTTAGGGAATGTTGATAAGTTCACATATAGGTTTGCCTACCCCTATGCATGCTATGTTAAATCCTCTTCTGAACTTGATCACAAGGTAAAAGCAGAGATTTTTAAGGGCATATAGCTCAAAGTCATGCAGAAACATGTAAATGATAAAAGTGATGGACAGAAATGCCTCTAGAATATCCATCTTCTATTACAAAATCTTAGCTAACCATCAAGTAAATGACGCTGTAAAAGTAGATGGCTAAGGAGCCAATGCTGCCTGTTAATCATTATCTGTGATCTAACCAATAAATGTATCAAAATATATAGATACAAAAATGTATCAATGTATAGAAAGAACAGAGAACACTAATGCAGAGGACCAACCTCACCTAGGTCTGGATTCCTAAGAGAAGGGGTGTTCGAGAGCAACAGGGAAACAAGCAACTTGAACTCAAATCATGGGTCCAAGCTGCTGACTTATGTTCCGCTGAGATAGCATTCCAGATGAGATACCTTCCCAGACTGCTTTCTCTGTGTCTGTGTGCTCTGCTCTGCTCTGCTCTAGACAGATTTTACTTTCTATTCTAAAACCTCTGTGGTTGAGACAGCTCTCTCTGCTGGTAAAAATTCTAAACGCTCTCTGAATAGCTCCTCAGTTTTCTGACCAAAGTCAGAAAAACCGATCTAAAAAATTCGTGGCTTTTCCAACCAATTCAAAAAATATTGTTAGAAAAATTCTAAAAGTAACTCTTGGGTTATCAAAATCAGAAAGGGAAAAAAAATCTGTTGTGTTCACTCTTCACATAGCCTTCTCTGGATAACTGCTAGGAAAACGTTTTAACAGAGCTGTGTCGCCTCTCTAAGCAATTCTTGGGCTTTCTAACCTCAGACATTAGAATGTTAGAAAAAAATTCTTGAAGAGCTGTGTTTCCTTTCCAGAGATATCCAGATAGCTCAGCTCTCATTACAGAAAAACAAAACAAAACAAAAACATTTAAAAAATACTGCAATCACTTCCTGCTAGCTCATCATATGCAGATCAAAAGCCCAGGTTTATTATTATTATTATTATTATTATTATTATTATTATTATTATGTATGAATTTGGTTATTTATTCCAGGATCCCTTTTGATTATCCTATGAATCATCAGCCCGTAACCCCAGCTCCTTGATACTTAGGAGACAGCAGGTACATTTTATTTATTTATTTTAACAATGTAAAAGAATTCAGAAATCGTGCTTACCTCTGTTATGTAGCTGGGTGGGAGTGTGCTGGGGGGACACAGAGTAGCTGCAAGCAGAGGGATGTTTCTATGAGGCTTCCTGGGCTGTCCTAGGAGGTATTTGGAAGACTCTGCTGCTGAGAGTGACTTGAACTGTGCAGACCTGGCCCAAGACGTTTCAGTGAAGAAGAACTTCAGTATCTGGCCTAGAGACTGTTTTTGGTGAAGAAGATGGGTGCTTTATGCCCTTGTCTAAAGAGTCTACCTGAGACTAAGGTAAAGAGATTTATATTAATTGTATTGACAAAAGAAGTCTTTTAAAAAAAATCTCAGCAGAGACCTTGTTCTCTTGTTTTGTCTTATGAAGAGTGTTTTAATGAAAAGGAGCAAGCAGGAAGGAAGAGCTACAGCCAAGAAAAGAGGTTCTCATTTTCCAACTTTATTAGAATATGTGTGTTAATTTGTACTAGAAGTCATTATTCTTCTTTCTAAGTGGTTCAAGGAAGATTTAAAAAAAATAGTTGCTATCAGCACATTCAAATAGGATGTCAAGGGGCTGGAGAAGGGTCTCGGTGGTTAAGAGTACTGGCTGCTCTTTTAGAGGTCCCAGATTTGAGGCCCAGTATCCACAGGACACACATCCATGTGTGACTCCAGTTCCATGGTGATCAATCCGTTTTAGCTGGCCCCAGAGAGCATTTTGTTGGCACCAGAGAATTAATATGTTTTTCCCTCAGAGAAATGTTGACTGAGTGATTAATTGCTGTCTCTATGCCCATTCTCAGTTTACCTCACGTGTTGAAACTCGCCTTCTATAGTAGGAATGATCCCAAGATTGACCAGCCAAGACTGCCAAGAAGAACTCACCCTGCTAAGAACATTCTCCTTTACTTCTAACCAGACCAATATCAATTCACTTGGAAGCCCCCTCTTCTGTAGTAGACTATCATGCTAGGAATGATGCTCCAAAGACACAGGATTAAATATATACTACTACTTAAAGAGTCAATGTGTGTTACTCATTATAGTGTACTTAGTGAATCAAGACAGCTGGGGTACTAGATGAAAACCTGTCTTAAATTAAGGAAACCAATCAAAATTGTATTCACTATTTTTTCTTTTCTTTTCTTTTCTTTTCTTTCCTTTTCCTTTTTATTAAATTATTTTATTTATTTACATTCCAAAAGTTCTTCCCTTATTTGTCCCCTTTCCCTGAATTCTTGACCCCATCCTCCTTCCCCCACCCCCTCAGAGAGTGTGCCTTCACAACCACCCACCCCAAACTCACCCCCACCAACACCTCTCTTCCCTGGGGCATCAAGTTTCCACAGGATTAAGCACATCCTCTCACACTGAGGCCAGACAAAACAGTCCTTTGCTACACATGTGCCCTGGGCCCCTGAGCAGCCCTGCTCTCTTTGGTTTTTGGCTCAGTCTCTAGGAGTTCTGAGGAGTCCAGGCTAGTTGACACTGTCATTCTTCCTGTGGGGTTGCAATCCCCCTCAGCTCCTTCAGTCCTTTCCCTAACTCTTCCACATGGTTCCCCAACCTCATTCCAATGGTGATCTGTAAGTATCTGCATTTGACTCAAGTCAGTTTCTTGTAGAGACTCTCAGAGGACAGCCATGCCAGGCTCCTGTCTGCAAGCACAATATGGCATCAGTTATAGGTTCTGGGTTTGGTCTGCAGGCATGGGGTGGATCAAAGGTGGCCTGGTCACTGGGTGGCCTTTTCTCCAATCTCTGTTCATTTTCTTTAGACAGAAACAATTCTAGGTTAAAACTTATGAAGATGGGTGGGTGGCCCCATCCCTCAACTCGGGACAATGTCTATCTACTGGAGGTAGTCTCTTCAGGTTCCATCTCCCCACTGTAGGGCATTTATGCTAATGACATCCCCTTGAATCCTGGTAGCCTTTCACACCCCAGATCTCTGGGACTTTCTAGAGGTTTCCCACACACACACACCCTACCTCCCACTGCATTATATTTCAATTCATTCTCCTGGACCTTTGGGCATCTCTCCTGTCTCCCCCTTACATGATCCTGTCCACCTTTTTCCCTCCCTCCTTGCCCCTTCCCTCTCCTACCCAGACCCCTCCCTCTCTCTGCCTCCCATGATTATTTTATTCCAGCTTCTAAATGGGTTTGAAATATCTACACTTGTGCCTTCATTCTTGTTAAGCTTCATACAGTCTGTGACTTGCATCACAGGTATTCTGAACTTTTCAGCTAATATCCACTTATCATTGAGTACATATGATGTCATTTTGGGTCTATGTTACCTCACTCAGGATGATATTTTCTAGTTACAGCCATTTGGCTGTAAAATTTATGATGTCTTCACTTTTAATAACTGAATAGTATTCTATTGTGTAAATGAACCACATTTTCTGTATCCATTCTTCAGTTGAGGGACATCTGGGTTGTTTTCAGCTTCTGCCTATTGCAAACAAGGCTGCTATAAATGTAGTGGAGCACATGTCCTTGTGGTAAGCTAGAGCAACTTTTGAGTATATTACTGGAAGTAGTATAAATTGTTCTTTAGGTAGAACTATTTCCAATTTTCTGAGGAACCACCAGATCAATATCCAGGGTGGTTGTACCTGTTTGCAATCCCACCAGCAATGGTTGGGTGTTTCTCTTTCTCCACATCCTCACCAGCATGTTTCTTCACTTGAGTTTTTGATCTTAGCCATTCTGATTGGTGTAAGGTGCAATCTCATGGTCGTTTTGATTTGCATTTCCCTGATGACTAAAGACTTTGAATGTTTCTTTCAGTGCTTCTTGGACATTTGAGATAACTCTGTTGTGAATTCCCTGTTTAGCTCTGTACCCCATATTTTAACTGGGTTATTTGGGTTTTTTGGAGGTTAACTTCTTGAGTTATTTGTATATTTTGTGTATTAGTCCTCTATCAGATGTTGGATTAGTCTTCACTAATCCAACTAATCTTTCTTGAATCTGTAAGTTCTCATTTTCTCCTAATTAACAGTGTCCTTTGCCTTACAGAAACTTTTTAGTTTCATAAGGTCACATTTGTCAATTGTTGACCTTAGATCCTTAGCCATTTGTTCTGTTCAGGAAATTTTCTACTGTGCCAATGAATTTGAGGCTATTTCCCACTTTCTCTTCTATTAGATTCTATGTATCTGATTTTATGTTGAGGTCCTTGATCCACTTGGACTTGGAGTAAGGAGATAAATATGGATGGATCAATTTGCATTATTCTGAATGCAGAATGCCAGTTAGACCAACACCATTTGTTGAAGATGCTTTCTTCTTTCCACTGTGTGTTTTTGGCTTCTTTGTCAAAGATCAAGTGTCCATAAGTGTGTGGGGTTTTTTTTCTGGGTCTTCAATTCTCTTCCATTGATTGACCATGCAGTTTTTATTACTATTGCCCTGTAGTACAGCTTGAGGTCACAGACGGTGATTCCCCCAGAAGTTCTTTTATTGTTGAGAATTGATTTGGCTATCCCGGTTTTTTGTTTTTCAATATGAAGTTGAGAATTGCTCTTTCCATGTCTATGAAGAATTGTGTTGGAATTTTGATGGGGATTGAATTGAATCTATAGATTACTTTTGGTAGGATGGCTATTTTTACTATGTTAATCCCATCAATCCATGAGCATGGGAGATCTTTTCATTTTCTGAGGTCTTTTTTGATTTCTTTGTTGAAAGACTTGAAGTCCTTATCATACAGATTTTCAGCTGCTTAGCTAGAGTTACACCAAGATATTTTATATTATTGGTGACTACTGTGAGGTATGTTGTTTCTTTGTTTCTTTCTCAGCCTATTTATTCTTTATGTAGAGGAAGGATACTGATTTGTTTTAAGTTGATCCTATATCCAGAGTAATTCAGGAGAAGATAAGAGAAACCAGATTGAATCACTCAGCTTGGAGAGGAGTTTGAATCTGAAGAGCCAAGTTGAAGCAGTCATCAAGAGGTAAGAAAGAGGAAAGGAGGGGCGATTTTATTAGGAAAGTCTCAGAGGTTGAAATCATTATAGGCCTAGATTAGACTGTACACAGGGTAGAAGTTTCCAGGACTAAGCCTAGATTACCAGACTAAGGCAGTAAGCCTCTGAGACTATTATTACAGAAGAATAGAAGTTACATTTATAGGAATATATCCTGTGCAATTTAATTTGTTTCTTGATTTTATAAGGTATCACAGACAACAGACTGTTTTTAATGTCAGTAGAGACTTTGGCCATTTGAACACTATTGCTGCTATTACAAAATATGGGGATCTTTGAGGTTAGACTGAAACCATTGATCATAAGTTATAGTATGGTGGGTCAGAATGTAGTTGACTAAAAAAAAAAAAAATCTCCCAGATGTAATGATATATTTAAATGCATGCGTCATATTGGTTGCTTTCTTAGAAATGCTTACAGAAGGTCTACTAGGAGGAGTCTTAGTGGGGGATGGGATTTCACTGGAGATGGGATTTCAGTGTCTATAGCCTTACCACATTCACGGCCATTTGTGTTTACTTTTTTGTGGTTGAAACTGATCAGATTGTTTCCTTGTCATGCTGACATGCCTTCAGCACCATTACAGACTACCCCTAAATAAACTAAGATACAGTAGAACAAATTGAATTTCACTGCTAAGCCAGTTTCCCCACCTTATGCTTCCTTGCATTTATTTATTTATTATTTATTTATTTTTGCTTTGTTTTGTTCTTTTGTTTTGTTTCATTTTGTTTTGTTTTCAAGACAAGGCTTTTCTGGATAGCCCATGTTGTCTTAAAAAAAAATATGTCTAAATATCAAGCGGCCTTGAATTCAGAAATCCTTCTGTTTCCCAAATTTTGGGATTAAAGTTATGCTCTAAAGATCACATAGGGAAGGACGTATGGGATGTGGAGCAGTCAGGTGGATGGGGGGGGGGCAGGGGATGTAATATGGAGTGTAAAAAGTGAATTAAAAATAAAATTAAATTTAAAAGAAAAATGAAAAAAATCACATAAAGGAAGTATATAGTAGTGTCTTAGTTAGGGTTTTACTGCTATAAACAGAAACTATGACCAAGGCAACTCTTTATTTTTTAATGTTTTTTATTAGATGTTTTCTTTATTTACATTTCAAATGTTATCCCCTTTCCTAGTTTCCCCTCTGAAAAGCCCCTATCCCCTCGCCCTCCCTCTGCTCCCCAACTTACCCAGTCCTGCTTCTTGGCATACTGTGGCATAGAACCTTCATAGGACCAAGGGTCTCTCCTCCCATTGATGACCAACTAGGCCATCCTCTGCTATATATGCAGCTAGAGCCATGAGTCTCTCAGCGTGTTTTCTTTGATTGGTGGTTTAGTCCCAGGGAGCTCTGCGGGTACTGATTAGTTCATATTGTTGTCCCTCCTAGGGGCCTGCAAACCCCTTCAGCTCCATGGGTACTTTCTCTAGTTCCTTCATTAGGGACCCTGTGCTCCACCCAATGGATAGCTGTGAGCATTCACTTCTGTATTATCCAGGTACTGGCAGAGCCTCTCAGGAGACAGCTATATCAGGCTCCTGTCAGCAAGCTCTTGTTGGCATCTGCAATAGTGTCTGGGTTTGGTGGTTGATTATGAGATGGATCCCCAGGTGGGGCAGTCTCTGGATGGTAATTCCTTCAGTCTCCTGGACCTTTGTTCGGTAACTCCTTTCATGGGTATTTTGTTCACCCTTCTAATAAAGATCAAAGTATCCATACTTTGGTCTTCCTTCTTCTTGAGTTTCATGTGTTCTGCAAGTTGTATCTTGGGTATTCTGAGCTTCTGGCAACTCTTATAAGGACAACATTTAATTAGGGCTAGTTTACAGGTTCCAAGTTTCAGTCCATTATCATCAAGGCAGGAACATTGCAGAATCTAGGCAGGCATAGTATATGAGGAACTGAGAGTTCTACATCTTCATCAGAAAGCTTCATTGGAATATTGGCTTCCAGGCAACTAGAATGAGGGTCTTAAAGCCCACACCCACAGTGACACATCTACTCTAACAAGGCCACACCTACTCCAACAGAGCCACACTCCAAATAGTGCCACTCCCTGGACTAAGCATATAATAACCATCACAAATAGACACCTGTAAGTTGTCCTGCTACATACACACCATGGAACAAGTGTATACACACTGTTAACCCTCTTCCTTAAAAAAAAAAAAAACATTCTTCTTTTATAAAATATATTCCTACACAACATACTCTCTCTCCACTCCTCCCATTCCTACCCTCCACTCTCTCAAAGATCCAATGCTTTTCTATTCCTTTTCAGAAAAAAGCAGGCTTCCCCGGGATATGAACCTAACACAGCATAAGTTACAGTAGCACTAGGCAAAACCTATTTGTTGTCTACTTCAACAAGCTCTGTGCCACCACATTACAGAAAATCTTTCTGGAATTTCAGATTGTAGATTAAAGATTTTGTGGCTGGGTTAGTGTCCCATTTTCACCATAGGAAAGCTTGCCTGGTTACAGAAGATGGCTGATTCAGATTCCATACCCTCCATTGCTGGACTCCTCAGTAGAGTCACCTTATGCTCGATGAAATGTCTACTGCACTAGCTTTCCACATTGACCCTCAAATGACCACTAATTCCATTTATCTTTCCCTGTACTCTTGCCGTCTGTCCCTCCTTCCCTTAAGTGTTCCCATTCCCACCTTCCCCCAGTCTTACTTCAAAATCTACTCTATTTCTGCATATCTGGGAAATTCATGCAACACTACCCCGACTCCTTATAGACACTCTTGCCCTTAGCTTCTTTGAGTGTATTGATTTTAGAATGATTACTTTTTAGTTAACAGCTAATATTCACTCAAAAGCGAGTAAAAATCATGTTTGTCTTGTTGTGTCTGGGTGATCTCACTCAGGATAATTTTTTTCCTAGTTCCATGCTTTTGACTTCAAATTTTTTAATGTCATTAAAAATTAATGTGAGTAAAAACTCCATTGTGTAAATATGCTACATTTTCTACATCCTGTTCTTCAGTTGAGGGACATCTAGGTTATTTCTAGTTTCTGGCTAGTATGAGTAAATTTTCTATGGACATAGTTGAGTAAGTGTTCATGTGATATGATGGAGAATCAGTGAAAACTAATGTTTTTGTTTTCATTTTCTAACTGTTGTGACATAAATATTCTACAGAAAAAGAACATTCTAGTATTATTTTTATCTCCAGTATATTATATGGTTTTTGTTTGTTTGTTGTTTGTTTGTTTGGTTGGTTGGTTGTTTGTTTGGTTGGTTGGTTGGTTGGTTTTTCGAGACAGGGTTTCTCTGTGTAGCCCTGGCTCTCCTGGAACTCACTCTGTAAACCAGGCTGGCCTCAAACTCAGAAATTCACCTGCCTCTGCCTCCCAAGTGCTGGGATTAAAGACATGTGCCACCACTGCCCGGCATATTATATGTTTTGTTCTTTCTGCATCCTATATTTTCTGACTTATAGGTACTTAAGCTAAGGTACCAAATGGTAAAGTATACTAATCCTTTTCTAATTCAATCTGCCCGACTTAAAGACATCCGTCTCTAGGAAGCAGAATTTAGCTTGGGTGTTATCATGCTTGCCTCTTAGCTAGTGTGAGAAATGTAACAGTGATTAACATTATAAATTGGGAGAACAGGGTTATGGGAAAATTTCAAGGAAATATTGGAAGTTTATCCCACAAGACAGCCAAAGTTCTCCATAACCAAAAGTCATTATAAGGTTACTGATTGCTTTAGAGTATGAGTTTGAATATCTACTTTTCAGAAATTTTACTGGATGGTGATTGAGCAGACAGCCTAAAATTAGAAAGACAAAAAAGTCAAGGGGAATTCAGTAAGGTCACAGGTATTCCTGAGTCAAATATCGAGGATTGGCGGATTCATACAAACCCTGTCTTCTGTATCACTAGTGAATAGGGAGAGGATATAGGTTTCCAGGTACCCATCAGTAAAGCAGCTAAAATGAAAGTGGATCCTACTCAGCTATTAAAAAGAATGAATTTATGAAATTCCTAGCCAAATGGATGGACCTGGAGGGCATCATCTTGAGTGAGGTAACACAATCACAAAGGAACTCACACAATATGTATTCACTGATAAGTGGATATTAGCCCAAAACTTAGGATACCCAAGATATAAGATACAATTTGCTAAACGCATGAAACTCAAGAAGATGAAGACCAAAGTGTGGACACTATGCCCCTTCTTAGAATTGGGAACAAAACACCCATGGAAGGAGTTACAGAGACAATGTTTGGAGCTGTGATGAAAGGATGGACCATCTAGAGACTGCCATATCCAGGGATCCATCCCATAATCAGCTTCCAAATGCTGACACCATTGCATACACTAGCAAGATTTTGCTGAAAGGACCCAGATATAGCTGTCTCTTGTGAGACTATGCCGGGGCCTAGCAAACACAGGAGTGGATGATCACAGTCAGCTATTGGATGCATCACAGGGCTCCCAATGGAGAAGCTAGAGAAAGTACCCAAGGAGTTAAAGGGATCTGCAACCCTATAGGGGGAACAACGTGATGAACTAACCAGTACCCCAGAGCTCTTGTCTCTAGCTGCATATGTATCGAAAGATGGCCTAGTCGGCGATCACTGGAAAGAGAGGCCCATTGGACTTGCAAACTTTATATGCCCCAATACAGGGGAATGCCAGGGCCAAAAGAATGGGAATGGGTGGGTAGGGAAGGGGGGGTATGGGATAGCATTGGAAATGTAATTGAGGAAAATACGAAAAAAAAAAGTTTTAACAATAAACACACACACAAAAAAAAAAGAAAGTGGATCCTTCTACTACTCTCTTAGTTAGGATTTTATTACTGTGAAGAGACACAATAACCAAGGGACTCTTACAAAGGAAAACATATAATTGGGGATGGCTTACTACTTCAGAGGTTTAGTCTATTATCATGACTTCAAAAAGCATAGCAACATGTAGGTAGATAGGGTTCTGGACAAAGGACTGAGAGTTCTACGACTTAATCCACAAGCAGGAGGAGACTACAAGACTAGGCTTATTTTAAGCATAAAAGATTGCAAAGCCTGACACCACAATGACATGATTCTTCCAACAAGGCCACATCTCATAGTAATGCCACTCCTTATGGACTAAGCATTAAATCATATGAGTCTATAGTGGTCATTCCTATTCATTGTACCACATTAACTGTGAAAGTAAAAATAGGAGCTTAGAACCCTCCCAAGGATGCTCTTCAAGGGCAGGGGAAGAAGATCTAGTAGACATGTCAGGTTAGTTTCATTCTTATTTATAGATGGGTAGCTCTCAGTAAAAGCCCCCTCTCTGTGTCTGTTTATTCTTTGGTGTCTGTTGTGTCCGGCCAGCGGATCACATGTTTGGGTTCTAGCCTGGAAAGGCATTTTGGAAACCTGGAAGAGAAGAGGGCTAGGCGGCGAGAAAAAGACTGAACCAAGACAAGGCTCTGCTCAAGATTCAATTTTTCTATTCCCACACTCTGTTATGAAGGAGAGGGAGGGGCCCGATTCCCGCCAAATATTCTAGGAGTAAGGTTGCAGGTGAACGCGTAATGGCTTCGGAACAGCAAAGCGGCAGGTTCGAGCTGTGGGCATGGCAGAACGATTGAGCAGCAAGCTCCACCCATGAGCAAACAGGTTTCAGGCTGAGGGAGGTTACAGGTGTCTCTTCATTTCTGGCCTTAAGAATGAAGTGTCCTAAGTTTTCTGAACACAGGCCTGGTTTGAATATAAACTGTGGAATAAAGGATGCACTGTACAGAAAATTATTACAGTAGTTTATTTTTCTACAACTTGAACTCTTTACAGCATTGGGGTTACTGACTGAGTTTTCCGGGTTTTCTGCATCTACTTGCAGATTCACCTAAACTGATTGTTGTATTAGTCACACCAAGTCTAACCAGAGATCATCCAGACTGTGAGCAACAAGATTATCTCCAATTGGATCCTAAACTTTATCATTGAATGTATGTGCAGTACCTCTTGAAGATGCCAGAAAATTTTCACCTGAGTTTGTCAAACTGCCTTGCACAGCTATGTTCAAAGCACATTGCACAGTGGTTGCAAATGAGGAATATGTCTTTAGCCACAGGCACTGCTCCCCATGCTGTAGGAAGCTCCGTTTGTAGAACAAACTCATTCAGAGGACAGTGTCCTGACTCAGGGAGTTGCAAAGACTACTTGGGTAGCAGCTGGATACTGTATCTGGCCTCTTGTTCCCTCCCTACTCCTCCATATCTCTAGAAAGCAGACCGTAGCTCACTTTGTCAAGTCTTCTGAGCTAAATGGAGCTCGCATAGACACTCCTCACAGATCGTGGCAATGGTTTTACAGAGTTCCACATGCTCCTACATGAATGGTGGAGCAAACCTACCACTTGGAGGCTAGAAGAGCTCTCTATCCCTTCAGGCTGATGGGTATATTGTGAGGTCATGATTGAGGACCTTCCTTGATGAGTCATGGTGCTAAAGACACACAGCACAGTTCTTACCTGCCCTAGCTTCCATCCCAGAAACAGACTAGTTCCAGTTCTGCAGAGATTTGCAATTCAGAGTCATTCATACCTGACCTCTAAAAATTGCCCATGTTGCATTCCCTCACTTAACCAAGCCCCAAGTAGCTGTTCATTCCTCAAGGCTGGATGTCTCAGCTATATAAGCAGGAATTCTCAGAACTTTGCTCTAATGCCATTCAAGGAATGAGCTTATTAAAGAGAGCGAGCTTGGGTAAACTGAAAAAGAACAAGAGCTTCTTTCTTCCATGGTTTGTATTTAGACCACTATCAGGAGTAGACCAAATTAAAGGTGGATCTTCCCACCTCAGAATAACCAGATTGATACAATTTTATTAAAATAAACCCCTTACAGGTGTGCCCACCTGCATGGGCTTTAGTTAATTCCAGATATATTTAAGTTACCATGAAGAATAGCCATCACTTGTGCTAATACAGAAGAGCTGAGAAACATTTCTTATTTGTAGCAAGCTAGGAGAGAATAGGAGATAGGATCATTTCCAAAGATTCCTAAGCATGCTGAATTATCAAGTCCACTTCTGATCATGATCAAAATGAAAAAAACAGAGATATGTGTGGACATTCTCAGCTCAAAGTCATGCAGAAAGTCATGTAAAATATAAAAATATTGCATAGAAATACTTTTGTTGAAAAAATATATAAGAGGTGGCTTAGAAGTTAAGAGCACTGGCTGCTCTGCTAGAGGTCCTGAGTTCAATTCCCAGCAACCATGTGGTGGATCACAACCATCTGAAATGGGATGTGGTGCCCTCTTCTGTCCTCCAGGCATATATGCAGTTAGAATGCTGTATATATAATAAATAAATGAATAAAATAAAAATAAAAGAAATACTTCTGTTATGTTCATCTTGTACTGTATGTTCTTAGCTGAAAACCAAGTAAATGATACTGTGAAAGTTGATGGCTAAGTAGCTAATGTTGTTAGTCATGATGTTTTATTTAAAAAGATACATGTATCAATGCCTCAATTCTCAAGACCAAAAAGGACAGAGGACACAAATAGATAAAACATTAAGGAAAAATCACTTATCAGCTCTGTGGATGATGTAGTTAGATGAACAGCTACTCTGCGATGTTCTAACCAAAGAATATAGCTGTTTCTGCCTCTGAGCATGTCGGTTCAGAAAAAGGCCACACTTGCTTACAAGCAGGACAAAACAAAACAAAAAAAAAAGAGTTCATTTCAGCTAGCCTTGGCTGCTGTGTTCCTGCAGGCTTTGACATTATTGTTCTTTCTAATAATGTTCATGTACTTGGTGATTGCCTGTTTGTGTCTGTGCTCAGTACCTGAAGAAGACATCAGATAAACGTAGAACTGTAGTTACACCCACTTGTTAGCCAACATATGAATACTGGCAATAGAACCTACATCATCGGGGGCAGCACCCAATGACCTTAAATACTTAGAAATTCTCTAAGCCAGAGAATCTCAACCTTCCTAATGCTGCAACCCTTGAATACAATGTCTCATGTTTTTCTGACCACTAGCCATAAAACATTTCATTGCTACTTCATAAGTGTAATTTTCCTGCTGTTATCAATTGTTATATAAATATATGCTATGCAGAGTATGTGATATGATAACACTGTGAAAGGGTTATTCTACCACCAAAGCAGTTGTGACTGGCAACTTAATAACCCCTGACCAAGCCTTCTAATTTTCATTTTATTTTTATTCATTTTCAATTTAAATATAATTTTTCTAAGTTCCTTCTTCCTCATTACCCATCCATTTCTTTCCAAGTTCCCTATTCAAACCTTCAACCTTGTCAATTTTCTATATACAATTTTAGGAATCACTGTGCAAAGTTATATGAATAGATCCTGCTGAGTAAATTTTGTTGGTTGTGTCTATATAGTTGCAGGGTTAAGCATCAAACCCATATTAGTTATACAGATGGAGAGTTCATCCCTTCCTGAGGCCAATTCTCACACATTCAGGAGATTCTACTACTTAATGATGAATAGGAGTCTGATCCCTTAGTGATCCAGATTCCCTTAGACAGAAAACAGTGTAGAAAAGAAGGGCTGAAGAAATAACTCAAGAAGCTTGAGGACTGGTGCTCAGCACCCACATGGAAGCTCACAATACCTGTAACTACAGGTCCATGGGAAGCATAAGGCTAAATGGTTGGGTGTAAAATAGCATGTGGCACTGATTTGCAATAGTGAGAGACTTCCAGGAAACTGATCATTTAAATTTAAAAGTTAGTCATACAAGAATATACTTCTGTCCCCAAAGGGAATATGAGGCAGTTGTTTTAGTTACTGCCTCTTGACAACAAATAAATACCTGACAACAGGTAATGTAAGAAGTGAAAGTTATTTTCTAGCTTATAACTCCAGGGTAAATATACATTATGGGTAGGAAAGGCAGCATTGAGAGGACAGCTCCAGAATCGAGTCTGAGGCCAGTAATCATAGAAAATAGACATTATCAACATCTATAAAACTTCAAGTACTCCACGGTAATTCATTTTCTCCAAGGAGGCTCCATTTCTTAAAGGTACTACAACTGCAAAGTAGCATCATCAGCTTGGGATCTAATACCTAACACATAAAATTTGAGAGGACATTTCGCATTCAAAGTGTTATAGAGTTAGTCTTAGAACAGTAGTTTTCAACTTCTCCATTGCTTTGACCCTTAATACAGTTTCTCATGTTCTGAAGCCTCTCACTATAAAATTGTTTTGTTGCTACTTCATAGCTGTAAGATTGTTACTGTTATAAATTGTAATGTAAATATCAGGATATTTGGTATGCACCCCTGTGAAATTGTCCTTTGGACCACAAGAGGGTCCACAACCCACAAGTTGAGAAGCTATGTTATGGAGCCTACTGTGTGTTTATTTTATTGTAGTACAGATCAGATTGATCCAAACTCTGTGTTCCCATATAATATTCTAATAAACACTTTTTCAGTCTATACTAGCAGAACAAAGACTATTATGAATCAGAGTATTTAATATATATTATTGGAAATACTACGTAGGTGTGTTACATCAAAGTAAGGAAATCTCTGTTACAGACTTTATATAGGATCTCAAAGCAATATTAATCTATTTCTGCATGCATGAACTGTAAAATATATTTATAAAGACTGTGATCGCTGTACATGTTAAATAAGTGGGAACAGTCTTTGTTTTGATTAACAATAACTCTTTTCAATATTCTACAATGTATTTCAATTGATAAGTCATTTCATATGTTCTTAATGTTTTGATTATTTTCTTTGCTTTGTTAATTTTAACTTTTTAAAAGGTTCTATGTGTATAGTCTTGTGCCAGAGTGTGCATTTCTCACTCGGAGGGCAACTTGCAAGTGTCAATTATTAATTCCTCTATATGAGTTCTAGAGACCAAACCCAGGTGGGGAAGTTTTTCAGCAAGTGACCTCATTGGCCCGTTTTCATTTAAAAATCATGTGTGTGTGTGTGTGTGTGTGTGTGTGTGTGTGTGTGTGTGTGCATGCACATGCGCGTGTGCCACAGTCCAGGTGTAGAATGTAGAAATAATAGAAAAATGTAGTAATATGGGTCTCCTAGAGATTGAACTAGGGTCATCAGGCTTAGCAACAATCAACTTTGACTAGTGAGATAATTCTCTGGCATCATTTTTTTTAAATCTGAGAAAGAGTTATGAACAAGTGTTTAGTCCTCAGAATAAACTAAGACAATCCAAAAATAACAACAACAGAAATGGATGGGAGCAGGTCACAGTGGTACATGTTTTCAATCCAGGCACTCAGGGGGCAGAGGTAGGTGGACCTTTGTGAGTTTGAGATCAGTCAGGTCTCAAAGAGAGATGCAGGACAGCCAGGGATGAATAGAGAAACCCTGTCTCAAACGTCCAAAAAAAGTGTATATTTGTGTGTGGAGGGGTGGCAGTATATTATTTTCATTTGCAAATAATATTTTTTATTAAATTTTCCTGTGATCCTTCTTTCCTTATATGACAATATGCTTGGCAAGATGACTATGTGAGTAGAAGATAATATTTTACTGAATTAATGTTCTTATTAATCTTATGTGATTGCACATGAGATGCTTCATTGGGAAAATAAATGACTATGGTGTGGATTGCTGTCAACCTGACCTTGACCACCATATAATGAGGCCAAAAGTATAACCACAAAGTTTTCTTCTACTTCCCACATATCTGTCATGGACTGCAAACCCATAATCACACTACACACACACACACACACACACACACACACACACACACACACACCATCATTATGGTTATTTTATTTTTAAAAGATTTACTTATTTATTTTCTGTATGTGAGTACACTGTAGCTGTACAAATGGTTGTGAGCCTTCATGTGGTTTTTGAGAATTGAATTTTAGGACCTCTGCTGGCTCCGGTCAACCCCGCATGCTCAGTCCCTGCTTGCTCCAGCCCAAAGATTTACTTATTATTATACATAAGAACACTGAAGCTGTCTTCTGACACACCAGAAGAGGGCATCATATCTCATTATGGATGGTTGTGAGCCACCATGTGGTTGCTGGGATTTGAACTCAGGACCTGTGGAAGAGCAGTCAATGCTCTTATCCACTAAGCTATCTCTCCATCCCAGTTATTTTGAAATTAATCACTTTGCACTTATGTTATTACATTATATTATTACATTATTACATTATGTCTAGGTAATTCCCTAAGGGTGAATTCTTCCAGATGTAGTGCTAAGTGGATAAGTAATTGGAACAAGGAGAAGCAGCATCCAATGTATATACATACCCATAGCACATCAAGCTGTATTATGAGATACACAGTAGATTGCTGAATATTCTAATATATATGTATATATATTAGATAGATGAAAATGATATTTTCTATACACACACAAGGAATTTAATATATATGATATCATCTTCTAAGAAGTATTTTTGTAGGTGTGTGGGGTTTTTTGTTTTTCTGTTTTGTTTTTTAGAAACAGGGTTTCTCTGTGTAGCCCTGGCTGTCCTGGAACTCACTTTGTAGATCAGGCTGGCCTGGAACTCAGAAATCCTCCTGCCTCTGCCTCCCAAGTGCTGGGATTAAAAGTGTGCGCCATCATTGCCCATGTATTTTTAACATCTTGATCAGGTGTTAAATAGCTGAGGTTACATGTACTCATGTTTGGGTGTTCTACTTCCACTGTTTTTCATGTCTGTTTTTGTGCCAGTACAGGTTTTTTTTTCTACTATTGGTCTGTAATATATGTTGAAATACAGAACATTAATTTCTCCAGAACTGTTCATTTGTTTCAGGATTGTTTGCCTATCCGGGGTCTTTGGTTATTCCATGTAAGTTTTAGGATGTAACTTTCTATTTCTGAATGATGTGAAATAATAGTTAAGGTTCCAATAAATACTTTTATGTAAAATGATCTTTTTCGTATTACTAAACCCACCAATTTGTGAGTATCTGATGTTTTGTCATTGTAGATGCCCTTCACTTCCTTGTTTAGGTTTAAGTATTAATTTTCTTTGATGGTATTACAAGTAGTATTGTGTTTATCATCTTTTGTACATTTGTTGTATAGAAAAGCTATATATTTGTTCAGGATAATTCTGTATCCAACCTCATGCCTGAATTAGCTTATTATCTCTAGAAATTTCCTATGGAACTTTTGGAATTTCCATTGCTATTTTCAAACTTCTTATTTCCATATTTGCATTCCTTTAATATCCTTCTCTTGCCTCATTCCTCCAGTTGATATTTAGAGCAAACTGCATTATAAATTACTGGATATAATGGACACCTGTGATACATGTCTTCCTTCATCTTGATTGCTTCTGTTAAGGATGGTGTTGGCAGTATTTCTCCTGTACACTCCTATTACCTTGAATATTTCCTTTATCTGTACATTGACAAGGACATTTATCACTAAGCCATGTTGGATGTTGTCAAATGCTTTCCATTAATCTATTGAAATGATAATGTGATTTCCTTGACATCCACTCTCTGAATTACCCTCAATATTCTGATTTTCCAGGTCCTCCAAAACTGTCTCATTAAGCTCTGTGGACAGCTTTCTATGCCTTTGGTCATGTAAAGTCTTGATATCCACATTCTTCCAAAGTCAATACTCCCAGGTTCTTTGCAACCACGAACTCACTTTTGCAGTCCTATTTTTTTCTTATAACTACCTTCTCTGTTGCTGAAAAAAATGCTAACTAAAAGCAACTCAGGTAATAAATGTGTTTATTTGCCTGATACTGCCAGATGACAATCAAACACTATGAGAACTTAGGTTAGAAACTCAAACTAAAAATTCAAGGCAATACCCATGAGGAAACATGGTTTATTGACATATTGCTCTTGTGTGTTCACGATCTCATGCTCAGCTTGCTTGCTTATGCAACCCAAGCCCCCTTGCTTAAGGATATTGCCACCTCAGTGGATGAGCCTTCCCACAAGAATCATCAATCAACACAATCTCTCATAGACCTACCACTCATCTTTCTTTATCTGGGCATGGTAATACTTAATGATCCTTCAATTAACTCTAGGATATATCATGTTGACTGACATCTGAAGTTTAGTAGGTCACAGGAACAGTAATATATGACTATACAATTTCTTAAAAAAACAAAAGCAAAGTATTGATAATATCAATCATTTAAATAAAAAAACAAAACAATGATGATAGCAACACCTGAAAAGCATAGATATGCCAAGGAATGAGAATAAGTGATTCTCTAAGACAAAGAAAAGAAATGCAAAACTGTTTCTCCATAGAAAATCCTTCAAACCAAAAAACTCAAGGAACTCATAATATTGTAAACTTTCTGAATACAAAAATTGGTGAAGGTCCATCATTTTTCAAAGAAAAAAAATCCAAGAAATCACTGGGTAAGTTTTTTCCATGTGCACTCTCCCTGTGTTTCAGTGAGAGGGTCTGAAGCATGGGAAGGACTGACATCAAATTGTCTAGGCAAAATGGGGCAGTCCACTCTCTTGCATTTGGATGTCCATGGTTTAGGCCATGCCGGAGGAGTGAGTGAGGTATTGGGGCAGTCTTTCCCCATGGTTAGCATTAATACAATAAACTGGAGTCCTTTGTTGCTGTGTCTATTATCTTCTTGGATATTTTGGAAGTCATTACTAAAGATCTGAGGATCTTTATCTGTCATAGTAAGTTTAAGCATCTTAAATGCCATATTCAGTGCATATCTAATAGGTTTGAAGGCAAGAATCTACAAACCACATCTGAGTTAAATAATCCTTGCCTGTTTTTAGATATTTGTTTATGAAACAGAATGCTACATAAGGCCTATTCCTAAAATTGACTATATTATATTTACCATGACTACAATTTAGTTCTAAACATATTAAAGAATTTGATCATTTATAAAGTGACTAAATTTTTAACAGGCTTTTCTTAATTATGCTTAACAGTTTACAGTAAAACAAAACTTCCAGGAGCCTACCCAGCCTGGAATGGGTTAGAGTGTGACACAGAGTTGGATGTAGTTCAGAAACCTGATGATCTCTGGGCTTTAAACTTTTTAACTATGCTGAATGCTGAAGATGTTGGCTTCTCAAAAAAAAATCTATAAAATTTCTTTCTTAGTCTGATGTTAAAAATGCTGACTTGAGCAATTAATATCTGTTGATTCACAGCAAGGGAGTAAGTAATAGATTAATTGCTAGGACTCCTTTTTCTCTTGACCTAAAGCCTTGCCTCTCACTTCCCAGGTGGAAGGAGGTCTGGAGCAATAATTTTTATTGAAGCAGAAGAAGAGAATCACTCTGCAGAAGGAAAATCTTTTACACAAGTAAATATGCATAAGCATAGATGCATTCATGCGTACTCACTCATTATCACATACTTATTTGTTGGTCCTAACAATCTGTGTAATCAGCTTATGTACTCACACAGACACACCTATTCTTGCATACTTACACATATGGAACAAAAGCCCAAGCACCAGTGTAGAAAGAACTCATTCATCTTAGATGTAAAATAAGCTTCAACCTTTATTGCATAATTAAAGAAAAAACCTTTATAGTTTTATTGCTAAATGAATTAAACCCATGTCTGTAAGAAACAGCTGTGTCCTCTTTAGTAAGACTAAACCTGCCTTGCTATTAAGAAAAAAAATCATGTTCTGTCTCACGATAATAAGAAGCCTCAATTTTCTTTCTGCTGTCTCTGAAGTTTCTTTGTCTCTCTTCTCTCTCTTGTGCTCTCTTTACTTTGTTATGCCTTAGTTTCTAATTTTCTTGCTGTGTTCTGCTCTCTCCTGCCCTTGTGTAATGTCATTGTTTCTAGATTTTTGTACCTTTTTTTAGGAGAATAGACCACGTGACTTTTCCAAGCATACTTTTTAAAACAGGCATTCACTAAAAGTTCACAGATAAATGAAAAAGAAGTTTACTCCAGGTAAAGTTTAAGAGCACTGACTGCTTTTCCAGAGGTCCTGAATTCAAATCCCAGCAACTATATGGTGGCTCACAACCATCTGTAATGAGATCTGTTGCCCTCTCCTGGTGTGTCTGAAAACAGCTACAGTGTACTTATATATCAATCAATCAATCTTTTGGGCTGGAGTGAGCAGGGTTGGAGCAACTGGGGTTGGAGAGAGTGGGGCCTGGGGGGGGGGGGGAGTTTACAATAGAGCTTTGTGCATGTGTTTCCATTAAAAGAACTTATCTAGCTTGCTAAACATTCATTTTCTGTCACTAGTTCAACTGGTTCATTCAAAGTTAAAAAACATAATTATTGTGTCTAAATTAACAATGAAGTTTGGTATAGATAAACCTAGTCAATATTTTATCTCCTTTCCCTATATATACAATAAATCATTCATTCCCTTTTGATTGTTTTAAAAGCTCTCGCAAAAGTATTCTAAGTTGTAAATGCCTGCTTTCTATCTCAAACTTGTGACAAGGTGAAAACTGGCAAAGTTCAAGTTGTAGTTTCCACATCAGAAATACATTTATTTATTCAGAGACTTTATTTTTAGGAATTGATTGCAATGAACTTATTTTCTTCACAGGCACAAATTTAAATCTATGTACATTTGCTTATATTTTAAAAACTCCACATGCTGAATTTAAAGTGTCTGTCTGTCTGTCTGTCTGTCTGTCTGTTTATTCACCTTACAAAGTGATCATAGGCCTACAAACCTCCTCTCTTTCTGATACCCCCTTATATACCCTTCCCACTTTCCACTTTGATGGGCCCCCATGGGTACCAACCCACTCTGGCACATCAATTTGCATCAGGATGAGACACATCCTTGCCAACTGAGACTAGATTAGTCTCCCCAGATAACAGAGAGGGATCCAAAGCCAGGCTACAGAGTCAGACACAGCTGCTGCTCCATTTGTTAGGGAAACCACATGAAGACCAAGTTGAACATGTGGTTATATGTGCCAGGGTCAAGGTCCAGCCTATGCATGCTCTTTACATGGTGGTTCAGTCTCTGAGAGCCCCCAAGGGCCCAGGTTACTTGACTCTGTAGGTCTTCTTGTGGAGTACTTGAACATTCTGGCTCTTCAATCTTTATCTCAACTGTCTACAAGGCTCTCCCAAGTCTGTCTAATGGTTGACTTTGTGTCTCTGTATCTGCTCTGTATCAGCTTCCATCAGATGCTGAGTAAACACAGGTAGGATTTGAGGAAGGAAGCAGAGGCATGGGGATGACAGTTATGAGGCAATCGTGGACATTTATGTTTACATCACTCTCTGTTAACCTGAATAGATTTTAAATAAAAAGAGACATATTATTAAGCCAGTGATAGCACCATTTTTTAATGTCTTGGTGACCCCAATTATAAAATGAACATCCAATTTGCAGGCAATCATAGTAAAAATGTCTTTTGACCTACAAAGTGTTACAATGTATAGGTTGAGAAACTATACTATGCTCTTTTTCTGACTGCCTCAGGTCACATTATTACATCATAAGATATGAATTCTTCATTCTGTTGTGGTTAGTTGTGCTCCTTATTTACCTATTTATCAGGATCATATACTAATAAAGACATTATAATCAAATATTTGACAAATATTAAGATGTGTCATAGTCTTATAAGTTTAAGCAGTTTTGAAAGCTGCTTCTAAAATATGTTTAATTTTCTGTAAATCTCAAAAGTTTTTCTTCAAATAAATTTCAAATCTCTTAATTGTGTGTTGTTGCACTATCAAAATAAAATACCTTTTTTTTAATTTTTAATATTTTTATTACATATTTTCCTCAATTACATATCCAATGCTATCCCAAAAGTCTCCCATAGCGCCCCCCACTTCCCTACCCACCCATTCCCACTCTTTTGGCCCTGGCATTCCCCTATATTGGGGCATATAAAGTTTGCAAGTCCAATGGGCCTCTCTTTCCATTGATGGCCGACTAGGTCATCTTTCGATACATATGCAGCTAGACACAAGAGCTCCGGGGTTCTGGTTAGTACATCATGTTGTTCCAACAATAGGGTTGCAGATCCCTTTAGCTCCTTGGGTACTTTCTCTAGCTTCTCCATTGGGAGCCCTGTGATACATCCAATAGCTGACTGTGAACATCCACTCCTGTGTTTGCTAGGCCCCGGCATCGTCTCACAAGAGACAGCTATATTTGGGTCCTTTCAGCAAAATCTTGCTAGTGTATGCAATGGTGTCAGCGTTTAGAAGCTGATTATGGGATGGATCCCTGGATACGGCAGTCTCTAAATGGTCCATCCTTTCATCACAGCTACGAACTTTGTCTCTGTAACTCCTTCCCTGGGTATTTTGTTCCCAATTCTAAGAAGGTGCACAGTGTCCACACTTTGGTCTTCATTCTTCTTGAGTTTCATGCGTTTAGCAAATTGTATCTTATATCTTGGGTATCGTAAGTTTTGGGCTAATATCCACTTATCAGTGAATACATATTGTGTGAGTTCTTTTGTGATTGTGTTACTTCACTCAAGATGATGCCCTCCAGGTCCATCCATTTGGCTAGGAATTTCATAAATTCATTCTTTTTAATAGCTGAGTAGTACTCCATTGTGTAAATGTACCATAATTTCTGTATCCATTCCTCTGTTGAGGGACATCTGGGTTCTTTCCAGCTTCTGGCTATTATAAATAGGGCTGCTATGAACATAGTGGAGCATGTGTCCTTTTTACCAGTTGGGACATCTTCTGGATATATGCCCAGGAGAGGTATTGCTGGATCCTCCGGTAGTACTATGTCCAATTTTCTGAGGAACCACCAGACTGATTTCCAGAGTGGTTGTACAAGCTTGCAATCCCACCAACAATGGAGGAGTGTTCCTCTTTCTCCACATCCTCGCCAGCATCTGCTGTCACCTGAATTTTTGATCTTAGCCATTCTGACTGGTGTGAGGTGGAATCTCAGGGTTGTTTTGATTTGCATTTCCCTGATGATTAAGGATGTTGAACATTTTTTCAGGTGCTTCTCTGCCATTCGGTATTCCTCAGGTGAGAATTCTTTGTTCAGTTCTGAGCCCCATTTTTTAATGGGGTTATTTGACTTTCTGGAGTCCACCTTCTTGAGTTCTTTATATATATTGGATATTAGTCCCTTATCTGATTTAGGATAGGTGAAGATCCTTTCCCAATCTGTTGGTGTTTTTTTTGTCTTATTGATGGTGTCTTTAGCCTTGCAGAAGCTTTGTAGTTTCATGAGGTCCCACTTGTCAATTCTCGATCTTACAGCACAAGCCATTACTGTTCTATTCAGGAATTTTTCCCCTGTGCCCATATCTTCAAGGCTTTTCCCCACTTTCTCCTCTATAAGTTTCAGTGTCTCTGGTTTTATGTGAAGTTCCTTGATCCACTTAGACTTGACCTTAGTACAAGGAGATAGGAATGGATCGATTCGCATTCTTCTACATGTTAACAACCAGTTGTGCCAGCACCATTTGTTGAAAATGCTGTCTTTCTTCCACTGGATGTTTTTAGCTCCCTTGTCGAAGATCAAGTGACCGTAGGTGTGTGGGTTCATTTCTGGGTCTTCAATTCTATTCCATTGGTCTATTTGTCTGTCACTATACCAGTACCATGCAGTTTTTATCACAATTGCTCTGTAGTAGAGCTTTAGGTCCGGCATGGTGATTCCACCAGAGGTTCTTTTATCCTTGAGAAGAGTTTTTGCTATCCTAGGTTTTTTGTTATTCCAGATGAATTTGCAGATTGCACTTTCTAATTCGTTGAAGAATTGATTTGGAATTTTGATGGGGATTGCATTGAATCTGTAGATTGCTTTTGGCAAGATAGCCATTTTTACAATGTTGATCCTGCCAATCCATGAGCATGGGAGATCTTTCCATCTTCTGAGATCTTCTATAATTTCTTTCTTCAGAGACTTGAAGTTCTTATTATACAGATCTTTCACTTCCTTAGTTAGAGTCACGCCAAGATATTTAATATTATTTGTGACTATTGAGAAGGGTGTTGTTTCCCTAATTTCTTTCTCAGCCTGTTTATTCTTTGTGTAGAGAAAGGCCATTGATTTGTTTGAGTTAATTTTATATCCAGCTACTTCACCGAAGCTGTTTATCAGGCTTAGGAGTTCTCTGGTGGAATTTTTAGGGTCACTTATATATACTATCATATCATCTGCAAAGAGTGATATTTTGACTTCATCTTTTCCAATTTGTATCCCTTTGATCTCCTTTTGTTGTCGAATTGCTCTGGCTAGGACTTCAAGTACAATGTTGAATAGGTATGGAGAAAGTGGGCAGCCTTGTCTAGTCCCTGATTTTAGAGGGATTGCTTCAAGCTTCTCACCATTTACTTTGATGTTGGCTACTGGTTTGCTGTAGATTGCTTTTATCATGTTTAGGTATGGGCCTTGAATTCCTGATCTTTCCAAGACTTTTATCATGAATGGGTGTTGGATCTTGTCAAATGCTTTTTCCGCATCTAACGAGATGACCATGTGGTTTTTGTCTTTGAGTTTGTTTATATAATGGATTACGTTGATGGATTTCTGTATATTGAACCATCCCTGCATCCCTGGGATGAAACCTACTTGGTCAGGATGGATGATTGTTTTGATGTGTTCTTGGATTCGGTTAGCAAGAACTTTATTGAGGATTTTTGCATCAATATTCATAAGGGATATTGGTCTGAAGTTTTCTATCTTTGTTGGGTCTTTTTGTGGTTTAGGTATCAGAGTAATTGTGGCTTCATAGAATGAGTTGGGTAGAGTACCTTCTGTTTCTATTTTGTGGAATAGTTTGTGAAGAACTGGGATTAGATCTTCTTTGAAGGTCTGATAGAACTCTGCACTAAACCCATCTGGTCCTGGGCTTTTTTTAGTTGGGAGACTATTAATGACTGCTTCTATTTCTTTGGGGGATATAGGGCTGTTTAGATCATTAACCTGATCTTGATTCAACTTTGGTACCTGGTATCTGTCTAGGAACTTCTCCATTTCATCCAGGTTCTCCAGTTTTGTTGAGTATAGCCTTTGGTAGAAGGATCTGATGGTGTTTTGGATGTCTTCAGGATCTGTTGTTATGTCTCCTTTTTCATTTCTGATTTTGTTAATTAGGATGCTTTCCCTGTGCCCTCTAGTGAGTCTGGCTAAGGGTTTATCTATCTTGTTGATTTTCTCAAAGAACCAGCTCCTTGATTGGTTGATTCTTTGAATAGTTTTTCTTGTTTCCACTTGGTTGATTTCACCCCTGAGTTTGATTATTTCCTGCCGTCTACTCCTCTTGGGTGAATTTGCTTCCTTTTGTTCTAGTGCTTTTAGGTATGTTGTCAAGCTGCTAATGTGTGCTCTCTCTAGTTTCCTTTTGGAGGCACTCAGAGCTATGAGTTTTCCTCTTAGAAATGCTTTCATTGCGTCCCATAAGTTTGGGTATGTTGTGGCTTCATTTTCATTGAACTCTAAAAAGTCCTTAATTTCTTTCTTTATTCCTTCCTTGACCAAGGTATCATTGAGAAGAGTGTTGTTCAGTTTCCACGTGAAGGTTGGCTTTCTATTATTTATTTTGTTATTGAAGATCAGCCTTAGTCCATGGTGATCTGATAGGATGCATGGAACAATTTCAATATTTTTGTATCTGTTGAGGCCTGCTTTGTGACCAATTATGTGGTCAATTTTGGAGAAGGTACCATGAGGTGCTGAGAAGAAGGTATATCCTTTTGTTTTAGGATAGAATGTTCTGTAGATATCTGCCAGATCCATTTGTTTCATAATTTCTGTTAGTTTCACTGTGTCCCTGTTTAGTTTCTGTTTCCATGATCTGTCCATTGGTGAAAGTGGTGTGTTGAAGTCTCCCACTATTATTGTATGAGGTGCAATGTGTGCTTTGAGATTTACTAAAGTTTCTTTAATGAATGTGGCTGCCTTTGTATTTGGAGCATAGATATTCAGGATTGATAGTTCCTCTTGGAGGATTTTACCTTTGATGAGTATGAAGTGTCCCTCCCTGTCTTTTTTAATGACTTTGGGTTGGAAGTCAATCTTATCAGATATTAGAATGGCTACTCCAGCTTGTTTCTTCCTGCCATTTGCTTGGAAAATTGTTTTCCAGCCTTTCATTCTGAGGTAGTGTCTATCCTTTTCTCTGAGATGAGTTTCCTGTAAGCAGCAAAATGTTGGGTCTTGTTTGTGTAGCCAGTTTGTTAGTCTATGTCTTTTTATCGGGGAGTTGAGTCCATTGATATTAAGAGATATTAAGGAAAAGTAATTGTTGTTTCCTGTTATTATTGTTGTTAAAGTTGGCATTTTGTTCTTGTGGCTGTCTTCTTTTAGGTTTGTTGAGGGATTACCTTCTTGTTGTTTCTAGGGCGTGGTTCCTGTCCTTGTATTGGGTTTTTTCTGTTATTATCCTTTGAAGGGCTGGATTCGTGGAGAGATAATGTGTGAATTTGGTTTTGTCGTGGAATACTTTGGTTTCTCCATCTATGTTAATTGAGAGTTTGGCTGGGTATAGTAGCCTGGGCTGGAATTTGTGTTCTTTTAGTGTCTGTATAAGATCCGTCCAGGATCTTCTGGCTTTCATAGTCTCTGGTGAAAAATCTGGTGTAATTCTGATAGGCTTGCCTTTATATGTTACTTGGCCTTTTTCTCTTACTGCTTTTAGTATTCTATCTTTATTTAGAGCATTTGTTGTTCTGATTATAATGTGTCAGGAGGTATTTCTTTTCTGGTCCAGTCTATTTGGAGTTCTGTAGGCTTCTTGTATATTCATGGGCATCTCTTTCTTTAGATTTGGGAAGTTTTCTTCTATAATTTTGTTGAAGATGTTTGCTGGTCCTTTGAGTTGAAAATCTTCATTCTCATCCACTCCTATTATCCGTAGGTTTGGTCTTCTCATTGTGTCCTGTATTTCTTGGATGTTTTGAGTTAGGATCTTTTTGCATTTTACATTTTCCTTGATTGTTGTGCCGATGTTCTCTATGGAATCTTCTGCACCTGAGATTCTCTCTTCCATCTCTTGTATTCTGTTGCTGATGCTGGTATCTATGGTTCCAGATTTCTTTCCTAGGGTTTCTATCTCCAGTGTTGCCTCATTTTGGGTTTTCTTTATTGTGTCTACTTCCCTTTTTAGGTCTAGTATGGTTTTGTTCATTTCCATCATCTGTTTGGATGTGTTTTCCTGTTTTTCTGTAAGGACTTCTACCTGTTTGATTATGTTATCCTGTTTTTCTTTAAGGATTTGTAACTCTTTAGCAGTGTTCTCCTGCAATTCTTTAAGGGATTTTTGTGCTTCCTCTTTATTGTCTTCTGCCTGTTTAGCAGTGTTCCCCTGCATTTCTTTAAGTGTGTTATTAAAGTCCTTCTTGAAGTCCTCTATCATCATCAGGAGATATGCTTTTAAATCCGTGTCTAGCTTTTCCGGTGTGTTGGGGTGCCCTGGACTGGGCGAAGTGGGGGTGCTGGGTTCTGATGATGGTGAGTGGTCTTGGTTTCTGTTAGTAAGATTATTACGTTTACCTTTCGCCATCTGGTAATCTCTGGGGTTAGTTGTTATCGTTGTCACTGTTTAAAGATTGGAGCAGAAGCTGTGTTCCACTCACCAGCAGTCCCAAAATCCTGCGGCGGGGGTCGTGGGTAGCTGGCGGGTGTCAGGCAACCCTGTGCTCCAGCTACCCCGGCGCTGATCTGGCTGGATGAGGCCTGTGGCCCTACTCAGGCCGGTTTCTGCTTCCCTAACTAATGCAGTCTCAGGTCCCGCGCAATTGGATTGGAGCAGAAGCTGTGCTCCACTCACCAGAAGTCTTAAGATCCTGTGGCGGGTGTTGTGGGTAGCTGTCGAGTGTCAGTCGACCCTGCGCCCCAGCTGTCCTGGTGCTTTTCTGACCGGAAGAGGGTTGTGGCCCTATGTAGGCCGGATTTCTCTCTCCCCAACCAGAGCAGTCTCAGGTCCCGCGTGATTGGACTGGAGCAGAAGCTGTGTTCCACTCACCAGCAGTCCCAAAATCCTGAGGCGGGGGTCGTGGGTAGCTGGCGGGTGTCAGGCAACCCTGTGCTCCCGCTACCCCGGCGCTGATCTGGCCGGATGAGGCCTGTGGCCCTACTCAGGCCGGTTTCTGCTTCCCTAACTAATGCAGTCTCAGGTCCCTCGCAATTGGATTAGAGCAGAAGCTGTGCTCCACTCACCAGAAGTCTTAAGATCCTGTGGCGGGTGTTGTGGGTAGCTGGCCAGTGTCAGTCGACCCTGTGCCCCAGCTGTCCCGGTGCTTTTCTGACCGGAAGAGATGTCTCCTTTTTCATTTCTGATTTTGTTAATTAGGATGCTTTCCCTGTGCCCTCTAGTGAGTCTGGCTAAGGGTTTATCTATTTTGTTGATTTTCTCAAAGAACCAGCTCCTTGATTGGTTGATTCTTTGAATAGTTTTTCTTGTTTCCACTTGGTTGATTTCGCCCCTGAGTTTGATTATTTCCTGCCGTCTACTCCTCTTGGGTGAATTTGCTTCCTTTTGTTCTAGTGCTTTTAGGTATGTTGTCAAGCTGCTAATGTGTGCTCTCTCTAGTTTCCTTTTGGAGGCACTCAGAGCTATGAGTTTTCCTCTTAGAAATGCTTTCATTGCGTCCCATAAGTTTGGGTATGTTGTGGCTTCATTTTCATTGAACTCTAAAAAGTCCTTAATTTCTTTCTTTATTCCTTCCTTGACCAAGGTATCATTGAGAAGAGTGTTGTTCAGTTTCCACGTGAAGGTTGGCTTTCTATTATTTATTTTGTTATTGAAGATCAGCCTTAGTCCATGGTGATCTGATAGGATGCATGGGACAATTTCAATATTTTTGTATCTGTTGAGGCCTGTTTTGTGACCAATTATGTGGTCAATTTTGGAGAAGGTACCATGAGGTGCTGAGAAGAAGGTATATCCTTTTGTTTTAGGATAGAATGTTCTGTAGATATCTGCCAGATCCATTTGATTCATAATTTCTCTTAGTTTCTCTGTGTCCCTGTTTAGTTTCTGTTTCCATGATCTGTCCATTGGTGAAAGTGGTGTGTTGAAGTCTCCCACTATTATTGTATGAGGTGCAATGTGTGCTTTGAGATTTACTAAAGTTTCTTTAATGAATGTGGCTGCCTTTGTATTTGGAGCATAGATATTCAGGATTGATAGTTCCTCTTGGAGGATTTTACCTTTGATGAGTATGAAGTGTCCCTCCCTGTCTTTTTTAATGACTTTGGGTTGGAAGTCAATCTTATCAGATATTAGAATGGCTACTCCAGCTTGTTTCTTCCTGCCATTTGCTTGGAAAATTGTTTTCCAGCCTTTCATTCTGAGGTAGTGTCTATCCTTTTCTCTGAGATGAGTTTCCTGTAAGCAGCAAAATGTTGGGTCTTGTTTGTGTAGCCAGTTTGTTAGTCTATGTCTTTTTATCGGGGAGTTGAGTCCATTGATATTAAGAGATATTAAGGAAAAGTAATTGTTGTTTCCTGTTATTATTGTTGTTAAAGTTGGCATTTTGTTCTTGTGGCTGTCTTCTTTTAGGTTTGTTGAGGGATTACCTTCTTGTTGTTTCTAGGGCGTGGTTCCTGTCCTTGTATTGGGTTTTTTCTGTTATTATCCTTTGAAGGGCTGGATTCGTGGAGAGATAATGTGTGAATTTGGTTTTGTCGTGGAATACTTTGGTTTCTCCATCTATGTTAATTGAGAGTTTGGCTGGGTATAGTAGCCTGGGCTGGAATTTGTGTTCTTTTAGTGTCTGTATAAGATCCGTCCAGGATCTTCTGGCTTTCATAGTCTCTGGTGAAAAATCTGGTGTAATTCTGATAGGCTTGCCTTTATATGTTACTTGGCCTTTTTCTCTTACTGCTTTTAGTATTCTATCTTTATTTAGAGCATTTGTTGTTCTGATTATAATGTGTCAGGAGGTATTTCTTTTCTGGTCCAGTCTATTTGGAGTTCTGTAGGCTTCTTGTATGTTCATGGGCATCTCTTTCTTTAGATTTGGGAAGTTTTCTTCTATAATTTTGTTGAAGATGTTTGCTGGTCCTTTGAGTTGAAAATCTTCATTCTCATCCACTCCTATTATCCGTAGGTTTGGTCTTCTCATTGTGTCCTGTATTTCTTGGATGTTTTGAGTTAGGATCTTTTTGCATTTTACATTTTCCTTGATTGTTGTGCCGATGTTCTCTATGGAATCTTCTGCACCTGAGATTCTCTCTTCCATCTCTTGTATTCTGTTGCTGATGCTGGTATCTATGGTTCCAGATTTCTTTCCTAGGGTTTCTATCTCCAGTGTTGCCTCATTTTGGGTTTTCTTTATTGTGTCTACTTCCCTTTTTAGGTCTAGTATGGTTTTGTTCATTTCCATCATCTGTTTGGATGTGTTTTCCTGTTTTTCTGTAAGGACTTCTACCTGTTTGATTATGTTATCCTGTTTTTCTTTAAGGATTTGTAACTCTTTAGCAGTGTTCTCCTGCAATTCTTTAAGGGATTTTTGTGCTTCCTCTTTATTGTCTTCTGCCTGTTTAGCAGTGTTCCCCTGCATTTCTTTAAGTGTGTTATTAAAGTCCTTCTTGAAGTCCTCTATCATCATCAGGAGATATGCTTTTAAATCCGTGTCTATCTTTTCCGGTGTGTTGGGGTGCCCTGGACTGGGCGAAGTGGGGGTGCTGGGTTCTGATGATGGTGAGTGGTCTTGGTTTCTGTTAGTAAGATTATTACGTTTACCTTTCGCCATCTGGTAATCTCTGGGGTTAGTTGTTATCGTTGTCACTGTTTAAAGATTGGAGCAGAAGCTGTGTTCCACTCACCAGCAGTCCCAAAATCCTGCGGCGGGGGTCGTGGGTAGCTGGCGGGTGTCAGGCAACCCTGTGCTCCAGCTACCCCGGCGCTGATCTGGCTGGATGAGGCCTGTGGCCCTACTCAGGCCGGTTTCTGCTTCCCTAACTAATGCAGTCTCAGGTCCCGCGCAATTGGATTGGAGCAGAAGCTGTGCTCCACTCACCAGAAGTCTTAAGATCCTGTGGCGGGTGTTGTGGGTAGCTGTCGAGTGTCAGTCGACCCTGCGCCCCAGCTGTCCTGGTGCTTTTCTGACCGGAAGAGGGTTGTGGCCCTATGTAGGCCGGATTTCTCTCTCCCCAACCAGAGCAGTCTCAGGTCCCGCGTGATTGGACTGGAGCAGAAGCTGTGTTCCACTCACCAGCAGTCCCAAAATCCTGAGGCGGGGGTCGTGGGTAGCTGGCGGGTGTCAGGCAACCCTGTGCTCCCGCTACCCCGGCGCTGATCTGGCCGGATGAGGCCTGTGGCCCTACTCAGGCCGGTTTCTGCTTCCCTAACTAATGCAGTCTCAGGTCCCTCGCAATTGGATTAGAGCAGAAGCTGTGCTCCACTCACCAGAAGTCTTAAGATCCTGTGGCGGGTGTTGTGGGTAGCTGGCCAGTGTCAGTCGACCCTGTGCCCCAGCTGTCCCGGTGCTTTTCTGACCGGAAGAGATGTCTCCTTTTTCATTTCTGATTTTGTTAATTAGGATGCTTTCCCTGTGCCCTCTAGTGAGTCTGGCTAAGGGTTTATCTATTTTGTTGATTTTCTCAAAGAACCAGCTCCTTGATTGGTTGATTCTTTGAATAGTTTTTCTTGTTTCCACTTGGTTGATTTCGCCCCTGAGTTTGATTATTTCCTGCCGTCTACTCCTCTTGGGTGAATTTGCTTCCTTTTGTTCTAGTGCTTTTAGGTATGTTGTCAAGCTGCTAATGTGTGCTCTCTCTAGTTTCCTTTTGGAGGCACTCAGAGCTATGAGTTTTCCTCTTAGAAATGCTTTCATTGCGTCCCATAAGTTTGGGTATGTTGTGGCTTCATTTTCATTGAACTCTAAAAAGTCCTTAATTTCTTTCTTTATTCCTTCCTTGACCAAGGTATCATTGAGAAGAGTGTTGTTCAGCTTCCACGTGAAGGTTGGCTTTCTATTATTTATTTTGTTATTGAAGATCAGCCTTAGTCCATGGTGATCTGATAGGATGCATGGGACAATTTCAATATTTTTGTATCTGTTGAGGCCTGTTTTGTGACCAATTATGTGGTCAATTTTGGAGAAGGTACCATGAGGTGCTGAGAAGAAGGTATATCCTTTTGTTTTAGGATAGAATGTTCTGTAGATATCTGCCAGATCCATTTGATTCATAATTTCTCTTAGTTTCTCTGTGTCCCTGTTTAGTTTCTGTTTCCATGATCTGTCCATTGGTGAAAGTGGTGTGTTGAAGTCTCCCACTATTATTGTATGAGGTGCAATGTGTGCTTTGAGATTTACTAAAGTTTCTTTAATGAATGTGGCTGCCTTTGTATTTGGAGCATAGATATTCAGGATTGATAGTTCCTCTTGGAGGATTTTACCTTTGATGAGTATGAAGTGTCCCTCCCTGTCTTTTTTAATGACTTTGGGTTGGAAGTCAATCTTATCAGATATTAGAATGGCTACTCCAGCTTGTTTCTTCCTGCCATTTGCTTGGAAAATTGTTTTCCAGCCTTTCATTCTGAGGTAGTGTCTATCCTTTTCTCTGAGATGAGTTTCCTGTAAGCAGCAAAATGTTGGGTCTTGTTTGTGTAGCCAGTTTGTTAGTCTATGTCTTTTTATCGGGGAGTTGAGTCCATTGATATTAAGAGATATTAAGGAAAAGTAATTGTTGTTTCCTGTTATTATTGTTGTTAAAGTTGGCATTTTGTTCTTGTGGCTGTCTTCTTTTAGGTTTGTTGAGGGATTACCTTCTTGTTGTTTCTAGGGCGTGGTTCCTGTCCTTGTATTGGGTTTTTTCTGTTATTATCCTTTGAAGGGCTGGATTCGTGGAGAGATAATGTGTGAATTTGGTTTTGTCGTGGAATACTTTGGTTTCTCCATCTATGTTAATTGAGAGTTTGGCTGGGTATAGTAGCCTGGGCTGGAATTTGTGTTCTTTTAGTGTCTGTATAAGATCCGTCCAGGATCTTCTGGCTTTCATAGTCTCTGGTGAAAAATCTGGTGTAATTCTGATAGGCTTGCCTTTATATGTTACTTGGCCTTTTTCTCTTACTGCTTTTAGTATTCTATCTTTATTTAGAGCATTTATTGTTCTGATTATTATGTGTCGGGAGGTATTTCTTTTCTGGTCCAGTCTATTTGGAGTTCTATAGGCTTCTTGTATGTTCATGGGCATCTCTTTCTTTAGATTTGGGAAGTTTTCTTCTATAATTTTGTTGAAGATGTTTGCTGGTCCTTTGAGTTGAAAATCTTCATTCTCATCCACTCCTATTATCCGTAGGTTTGGTCTTCTCATTGTGTCCTGTATTTCTTGGATGTTTTGAGTTAGGATCTTTTTGCATTTTACATTTTCCTTGATTGTTGTGCCGATGTTCTCTATGGAATCTTCTGCACCTGAGATTCTCTCTTCCATCTCTTGTATTCTGTTGCTGATGCTGGTATCTATGGTTCCAGATTTCTTTCCTAGGGTTTCTATCTCCAGTGTTGCCTCATTTTGGGTTTTCTTTATTGAGTCTACTTCCCTTTTTAGGTCCAGTATGGTTTTGTTCATTTCCATCATCTGTTTGGATGTGTTTTCCTGTTTTTCATTAAGGACTTCTACCTGTTTGATTAGGTTATCCTGTTTTTCGTTAAGGATTTGTAACTCTTTAGCAGTGTTCTCCTGCAATTCTTTAAAAAATTTTTGTGCTTCCTCTTTATTGTCTTCTACCTGTTTACCAGTGTTCCTTTGTATTTCTTTAAGTGTGTTATTAAAGTCCTTCTTGAAGTCCTCTACCATCATCAGGAGATATGCTTTTAGATCCGTGTCTATCTTTTCCGGTGTGTTGGGGTGCCCTGGACTGGGCGAAGTGGGAGTGCTGGGTTCTGATGATGGTGAGTGGTCTTGGTTTCTGTTAGTAAGATTATTACGTTTACCTTTCGCCATCTGGTAATCTCTGGGGTTAGTTGTTGTCGTTGTCACTGTTTAAAGATTGGAGCAGAAGCTGTGTTCCACTCACCAGAAGTCTCAAAATCCTGTGGCGGGGGTCGTGGGTAGCTGGCAGGTGTCAGCCGACCCTGCGCTCTAGCTACCCAGGTGCTGATCCGGCAGGATGAGGCCTGTGGCCCTACTCTGGCCAGTTTCTGCTTCCCTAACTAATGCAGTCTCAGGTCCCGCGTGCAATTGGTTTGGAGCAGAAGCTGTGTTCCACTCACCAGAAGTCTTAAGATCCTGTGGCGGGTGTTGTGAGTAGCTGGCGAGTGTCAGCCGACCCTGCGCCCTCGCTACCCAGGTGCTTTTCTGACCGGAAGAGGCTTGTGGCCCTATGTAGGCCGGATTTCTCTCTCCCCAACCAGAGCAGTCTCAGGTCCCGCGTGACTGGACTGGAGCAGAAGCTGTGTTCCACTCACCAGCAGTCTCAAAATCCTGTGGCGGGGGTCGTGGGTAGCTGGCGGGTGTCAGCCGACCCTGTGCTCTAGCTACCCAGGTGCTGATCCGGCCGGATGAGGCCTGTGGCCCTACTCCCTAACTAGTGCAGTCTCAGGTCCCGCGCGCAATTTGATTGGAGCAGAAGCTGTGTTCCACTCACCAGAAGTCTTAAGATCCTGTGGTGGGTGTTGTGGGTAGCTGGCGAGTGTCAGCCGACCCTGCGCCCTTGCTTCCCAGGTGCTTTTCTCAATAAAATACCTTTTTAAAGAGTGAAGACAGAGAGCACAACCATAAGGTTTAGAAGTCAAAACTAGCTTTTAACGGTGTAAAAAATTTAGTGTTTTTAAAACCAATACCAAGTTTGATTGCTAGCAATATATGTCCTTGTATAAAAATGAATGGAAGAGCAGCTTGAATACCTTATTTGATAAGCAATTTAAAGCATATCATCTATAAACATGGTTTCTAAGGCAGAAGTGTAAGTATATAAAACCTTTTCCCTATTTAAAAGTATCTTTGGAGATGGTTCATACAATGTGTTGCTGCTCAGAATGGCTCCCATCCTGAGATATGAGGTTTAAGTTGATATTTTTTGTCAGATATTACAGGTTTTTAATTTCAAGGCAGGAAGACCTTGCTATCTGCTGAATCAAATTCTTATAGGCACAGTGGTACTAGAGTGGGACTGGGCACTGGCTTGCCTACCAAAGAGAACTGAAGAGCCATTGGTTCCCCTTTAAAAGCAGTTTGTTCATGTTGTTCAGAGCCTGGGCTTTGCTGCTAGTGTTCCCTCGGTTCTCATATATGAGCTCAGTACAGAATTTATAACTTGCAAGATGGCATTTCTCTTTTGTTTCAGTAGATATTACAGAGATTTATTTCAATGTCCATTTCTTTATACAGTTAGTTTGGAGAAGATATATTGTGGCAGCCAATTTATTATATACACAGCAAACTTACATGCACTTTGGATGCTACATAAGGTGGTTACTGTGTCCTCAGTAATTTTATCTGTAGAAAAGAAATGTATTCTAAGTAGTTTTGACAATCATACAGCTTCATCTATCAATTTTTGCATTCCTGGGAGAATACATCTTGATCATTGTCTTTTATTATGAATAATTAAATAAAATAATTCATTTCTAATGCAAGCATAAGAACAAATTTTAACATATATTTAGTGGCATTTGATTGACATAAGGCATTAAAAATGAAATGCCAGTTTACACTACCTTACTTAAGTGTGTGTGTGTGTGTATGTGTGTCTGATGGCTCATGGTAAATAATATTTCTCTGCTTGATATGAGCTAGAGGCAATTGTGAGAAGAAAACCTCAATTGAGAATATGCATTCATAAGATTGGGCTTTAGACTAATCTATGTGGGATTTTCTTGGTTGATGATATCAATCATCAATCTCATATCAGTGAGGGGACTCAACCTACCTTGTATAGCAACACCATGGGCAGGTAGTTTTGGAAGACAAAAGTAATGAGTTGATGGGGTTGGATACATGGCTCATTGAGTAAATGCAAACATTGCCCTTTAGAGGACAGAGTTCAGTTCCCAACACCTATATCAGACCGCTTAAACCTGCATGTCACAGTAGCTCTAGTGTAAATTCTTGTCATTAGCCTTTTCCTCATGGATGTATTCATTCACATGCATAAACATACCCATCACACACAGTGATGCTAGCACCATACTTTCACTTTTTTATAAAGCTTTTATTTATTATTATACATAGGTACACTGTAACTGACTTCAGATCTCATTATGGGTGGTTGTGAGCCACCATGTGGTTACTGGGATTTGAACTCAGGACCTTCAGAAGAGCAGTAAGTGCTCTTACCTGCTGAGCCATCTCGCCAGCCCATGCTTTCACTTTTCAACATGAACTCATAACAAATACATTATTTTTCAGAAAAAAATAATGAGGTTATAATTAATAAAGTTATTCAACCAGATTGGCACCACTAAAACAAACAATATCCAATGTAATACTTACAAATATATCATGGACCCTTAAGTAAGAAATACAAGAATATAATCAAAGTCCAAGAAATCACTGGGCCAGCACTTCCCCTTTGCACTCTGCCTGCGTCTCAGTTCTCTCCTTTGATGAGTTAGAAAAGGATGGCTGTTCCAACAAAACTGGAGAGATTGGCTTGAAGCATTCTGATGTTTCAATGTTCTAGAACACACTTAGGAGCTCAAAAAGTATCTCATGCTCTATGGTAAAGAAGAGCATTTCTCTAAGGATAACTGGTATATCTGTGTGAGATATACCACACAGAGATATATAAACATCTCCCATGTTTATATATTGATAAGTCATCAGAGAAGAGGGTTGTAGATCCCCTGGATCTTGAGTAGTGAGTGTTCATGACCCTCCCAACTTGGATGGTAAGATCTGAACTCAGGTCAGTCCTAAGAAGAATATGTACTGAGTGATTTGCTCAATCACATAGTATTTTTTATCCAATATACTACATCTTTCAAAGATTAACTAAGTAATTAAATGAATGAATGCATGAAATAAATTAACCATAGGCTTGCAGGATCTAGGATGACACATTGAGCTGAGCTGCTTGTGACTGGGTGACTTTGTTCTTGCTTCCCTGTGTTTTGTTTCCTGTAATGCATATACTAAAAAAATAAACAAAAGCTTCTTTAAAAAATTTAATCATAGAAATGTGACACATCAATATTAAGACTGTGCATATGTTGAATTTGTATCATAAACTGAATACAATCTGAAGAAAATTCCTAACAATATTATACAGAAAATGTATTTGCTAAGCCAAATGTAAACACTCAGAATTCTCAATACTATTATGAGGATGTAGAACACACATTGCTACAATATGGTATCTATAATTATTCACAAATGTACTTCAATCATGAATTTGTATGATTTTGCAAGAAAAGAAAAAGATGAAGAGGACAAGGCAAGGACAAAAGCACAGAAATACACTTAAGTTCCAAACAGAAGACTTAGAAAAAAATCAGACAGGGAAAATATAATCTTGACCAATGTTACCTAACTATGCATGATCATATATGTATAGAAATTAAATAAAAACACAGATTTCACAACTTGACAAACTTAAATCTACACTATTCCTAAGTTGTAAGGTTACTCACCCTAGAGTTTCTGATCTCTTTCTTCCAAAGAGAGGCCCCACACTCTAATGCTCTGTCTAGAAATGGAGGTCACCAGAGAGTTCTGTTATGACTCTGCAACCTCTCAGTTCCCTTTGTGCATTAAGGCAAACCCAGCCCCTACTGATGCTCATGCACAAAACTACATTGAAGAATAATTTAATGCATGCTTCCTAAAACTTGGCAGAGCCTTCCCTTCCCAGGGGATCAACACAGGGAGACTCATAGGCCAAGGGCCACAGTCCAGGCCACCAGAGGGCTAACAGTCTGGTTGAGAGTCCATTCCAGTTCCAATAACTCTGACAGCCTGCTTTTGCTAGAAAAATAGTAGCATCCATATTCACCATGGCATGACTGGTGGTCTACCCCACAGCTTCTTACAGCAGCAGCAGAGCAGAAAACTGGAAATGATCAATAAGCTACCCTCCCAATGGTACCCATGGTTACTAGGCATGCCCAGAGTTCCACACAAAGTAGAGCCACTCAGCTAAGCTTTAGGACAGTAGCAATTCCTCCACTGGTTGAACAGTATGACTTAGCAGTGATGCAGCAAATTGACTCACACAGCACAGGCCTTCCAAGCTGACCTTCCACCTTAGTCTGGGAAATGTGTATTTTAGTAGTGTCTTAGTGTTTTCATTGTTGTGAGAAGACAGCATGACTGAGGCAATTCTTTTTTATTCTTCTTCAGATTTATTTACTTTATTTATATAAGTACTCTGTAGCTGTCTTCAAACACACCAGAAGGGGGCATCAGGTCCTATTAAAGATGGTTGTGAGTCACAATGTGGTTGCTGGAACTTGAACTCAGTACCTCTGTTAGAGCAGTCAGTGCTCTTAATCACTGACCCATCTCTCCAGCCCCAACCAAGGCAATTCTTCTAAAGGACAACATTTAATTGAGGCTTGCTTACAGTCAGAAGTTCAGTCCATTATCATCATAATAGGAAGAATGAAAGTGTCCAGGCAGATATGATGCTTAAAAAGGAGGTGAGATATACATATTGATCAGAGGGGAACCAGAAAAAGTGTCTCCTCTTCTGCAGAAAGCCAGGAAGAGTGCCTCTTCTGCAGTAGGTGTAGCTTGAGCATGGAACCTTAAAATCCACCTCACAGTGACACACTTCCTCCAAAAAGGCAACACCTTTGCCAACAAGGATACAACTCCTAATACGGTCACTCCCTGTGGGCCTAGCATTCAAACACATGAGTATATAGAGCCCAAACCTACTCAAACCGCTGGAAGTACAAATTCTATTAGTCTCCCCTAACACATGTTGTTCCTCTTCCCAGGGACAGAATTCTTTGGTCTCATATTTTATTTCCAACTCACGTCCAAATAAGCCATCCATTACCTTAGAGCTGGGAAATCCAGTAGCCAAAATTTGATAAAATTCAAACAGCATCAACAACTAAAGCAAAAAGACACCATGAATTTAAAAGCAAGGAGTGGTCTATAGGAGAGAGGTAAGAGGAGATGGTAATGATATAATGATAACCTCAAAAAGTTATTTTTAAAAAATTTAAAACGCTTTCTGGCCCCATGCACTCCAGAGACGTGAGACATGTATTAGAGCACACCAAGGTTGACTCACACTTTTTCTCTCAGACTGAACATTTTCAACCAGGAAAAATAACATTCTTGTTGGACATAGACACACTAGTTTGTCCACAACCTCTGTTTTGCTTGAACTTAAGAAATTTAATTTCACAATAAGTTCAGTTCTTTATTCTGATTCCTGATAGCTCCAGTGTGAGAACCCTAGGAAATGGCAGTCAGGACATTGATCTCTCAGCTATATTTGGTCACCTGAGTAATCCAAACTGCTGTCAAAGTACGAAAGCTTTCAACCTTCTTCCTCAGCTGCATTTCTGTGGTGGACTACATTTGCTTCAATGATGGTCGGTTATCTCACTTTCTTCATGTGCTCCTCTTCAGTTTTAAATCCACAATAAATATCAGGTAGGATGGAGGACTCTCATTTCCTTCTTACATCCTTCTCACTTGGTCAAGGCTCAGCTTAGAAAAGCACTTAGCTATATTGGCTTTGAAAAAGAGTAGGTTTTTATCTGGTAGAGGAAAAAAAATAAGATACTGAGTGACTTTGCCCCTCTACACAAGGTTAGATGCTGAGATCTGTAACTAATAACAAGCTGCTACCATCAGTAATTGTCCTGTCTCACACTTCTGAGCTGACATATTAAGGTCAACCATTATTGCACATATATTCGGAGGAGAGTTCCCTAATAGGAAATTCAATGTACTTTGGCTCACATGGAGCTAAGTTATACATCTTCCAGTCTGGTATGCCTTCATTTATGTCATGATTTAATACAAGCTTAGAAATTATTAAGTCACTCACTGTATATTGCTTTTGGCAAGATAACCATTTTTACTAGATTGATCCTGCCAATCCATGAGCATGGGAGATCTTTCCATCTTCTGAGATCTTCTTTAATTTCTTTCTTCAGAGACTTGAAGTTCTTATCGTACAGATCTTTCACTTCCTTAGTTAGAGTCACGCCAAGGTATTTAATGTTATTTGTGACTATTGAGAAGGATGTTGTTTCCCTAAATTCTTTCTCAGCCTGTTAATCCTTTGTGTAGAGAAAGGTCATTGACTTGTTTGAGTTAATTTTATATCCAACTACTTCATTGAAGCTGTTTATCAGGTTTAGGAGTTCTCTGGTGGAATTTTTAGGGTCACTTATATATACTATCATATCATCTGCAAAATGTGATATTTTGACTTCTTCCTTTCCAATTTGTAACCCCTTGATCTCCTTTTGTTGTTTTTGTTGTCTAATTGGTCTGGCTAGGACTTCAAGTACAATGTTGAATAGGTAGGGAGAAAGTGGGCAGCCTTGTCTAGTCCCTGATTTTAGTGGGATTGCTTCCAGCTTCTCACCATTTATTTGGATGTTGGCTACTGGTTTGCTGTAGATTGCTCTTATCATATTTAGATATGGGCCTTGAATTCCTGATCTTTCCAAGACTCTTATCATGAATGGGTGTTGGATATCTTGCCAAAAGCAATCTACAGATTCAATGCAATCCCCATCAAAATTCCAACTAAATTCTTCAATGAATTAGAAAGGGCAATCTCCAAATTCATTTGGAATAACAAAAATCCTAGGATAGCAAAAACTCTGCTCTAGGATTAAAAAAACAAACAAAAAAAAACAAAACAAAACAAAAAAAAAAACAAAAAACCTCCAGTGGAATCACCATGCCTGACCTAAAGCTTTACTACAGAGCTATTATGATAAAAACTGCATGGTACTGGTATAGACACAGACAAGTAGACCAATGGAACAGAATTGAAGACCCAGAGATGAACCCAAACACCTATGGTCACTTGATCTTTGACAAGGAAGCAAAAACCATCCAGTGGAAAAAAAGACAGCATTTTCAACAAATGGTGCTGGCACAACTGGCAGTTATCATGTAGAAGAATGCGAATTGATCCATTCCTATCTCCTTGTACTAAGGTCAAATCTAAGTGGATTAAGAAATTCCACATAAAACCAGACAGTGAAACTTATAGAGGAAAAAGTAGGGTAAAGCCTCAAAGATATGGGTACAGGAGGAAAATTCCTGAATAGAACAGCAATGGCTTGTGCTGTAAGATCAAGAATTGACAAATGGGACCTCATAAAATTGAAAAGTTTCTGCAAGGCAAAAGACACCATCAGTAAGACAAAAAGGCCACCAACAGATTGGGAAAGCATCTTTACCTATCCTAAATCCGATAGGGGACTAATATCCAATATATATAAAGAACTCAAGAAGGTGGACTCCAGAAAATCAAATAACCCCATTAAAAAATGGGGCTCAGAGCTAAACAAAGAATTCTCACCTGAGGAATACCGAATGGCTGAGAAGCACCTGAAAAAATGCTCAGCATCCTTAATCATCAGAGAAATGCAAATCAAAACAACCCTGAGATTCCATCTCACACCAGTCAGAATGGCTAAGATCAAAAATTCAGGTGACAGCAGATGCTGGTGAGGATGTGGAGAAAGAGGAACACTCCTCCATTGTTGGTGGGATTGCAAGCTTGTACAACCACTCTGGAAATCAGTCCAGTGGTTCCTCAAAAAAATTGGACATAGTACTACCAGAGGATCCCGCAATACCTCTCCTGGGTATATATCCAGAAGATGTTCCAACCTGTAAGAAGGACACATGCTCCACTATGTTCATAGCAGCCTTATTTATAATAGCCAGAAGCTGGAAAGAACCCAGATGCCCCTCAGCAGAGGAATGGATACAGAAGATGTGGTACATTTACTCAATGGAGTACTACTCAGCTATTAAAAAGAATGAATTTATGAAATTCCTAGGCAAATGGATGGACCTGGACGGCATCATCCTGAGTGAGGTAACTCAATCACAAAAGAACTCACATGATATGTACTCACTGATAAGTGGATATTAGCCCAGAAACTTAGAATACCCAAGATATAAGATACAATTTGTGAAACACATGAAGCTTGGGAAGAACGAAGACCAAGGTGTGGATACTTTGCCCCTTCTTGGAACTGGGAGCAAGGCGCCCATGGAAGGAGCTACAGAGACAGAGTTTGGAGCTGAGACGAAAGGATGGACCACCTAGAGACTGCCATATCCTTCAGCAAATCTTACCTGCATTCACCAAGCATCTGTTGGAAGCAGATACAAAGACACACAGTGGAATGTGTTAGACAGATCTCGGGGAGTCTTGTGGGAAGTTAGGGGAAGGATTAAAGAGACAGAATGGTCAAGTACACCACAAGATGACCTACACAGTCAACTAACCTGTTCCCTTTGGGGCTCACAGAGACTAAAACACCCTGTAAAGAGCATGCATTGGCTGGCCCTTGGCCCTTGCACATATATCGTACTTGCACAGCTTGTTCTTCATATGGTTTCCCTAACAACTGGAGCAGGAGCTGTGCCTGACACTCTTGCCGGGCCTTAGATTCCTTTCTGCTAGTTGTGCTGCCTGGTCTAACCATGGTGGGACAGGATACATCTAGTCCTGCTACAAATTGATGTGCAAGAGTAGGTTGGTACCCATGGGGACACCTCAAAGTTGGAAGTGGGAAGGAGATATAAGTGGTACTGGAAGGAGAAGTGGGGCTGTGATCAGGATGTGAATTCAATCAATCAATCAATCAATCAATCAATCAATATACCCTTTAATTTCAACATGTGCTGTTTTAAAAATATAATATAAATATTATATAATAATATAATAAAATATAAAATATAATCAAATGTACAAAGATTTAAAATTGTACCTGTGAAAATAATAATTTCATTAGATTCAGTTATTAAAATCGAAGTCTCTGCATAGATAGATAGATAGATAGATAGATAGATAGATAGATAGATAGATAAGTAGATAGACAGACAGACAGATGAATGACATATATATCTAACCTTGTTTTTACAATCATTAGAAAGCTTTAGCTGGTTTTGGCAAACTGAGTCATAGAAGAAAACTGTCATGTTCTATAATGAAACAGCAATAATATTTAAAAAGTATCCAATCTCTATATTTACAAGTCTCATTTTGATATTGAGCAAGCTTAAAGTGGAAAACTGTCTTTTTTTTTTTTTTTTTTTTTTTTGTCTGGAGGCATCTAAGAAAGGTTAAAGACTAGCGTCTCTTCCTGAGATTGTCTCACCTTGGACTGTAAGGCAGGATGGATGAGCCCTTGCAGGCAAGGCCAAAGGGATGACATTTTCAGGATTTGATCCCTGCTATTGAGATGATTTTCTTGCCATAATTAAATTAAATAATAATCCCTGGGTATTAGCCTACCCTATTGGGCAGATTTTCCACAGATTAATGAAGATGTACTGCCTTGTATTGATGCTATATTGGCAAACAGACGATTTCTTAATACCTAATGATGATTCTATAATATTTCCTAAAGTTATATTAGTAATTATTAAGCCCTATATGATAGGACTGCTATTAAATCTTTGTCTAATATAAAAACTGCTGTTAGAACTCTGACAGGCTTCCCTGTGTCATGAGTTAATTGTTTCTGAGATACAAAGCAGCATTTCCAACTTAAATACATTCCATAGAGCTGTAAAACCATAAACTACAGGTCATAAGAAGAAATGAATGATTTATTGTAGGTGCAAGGACAGAAGAAAAAATAATTCCTGCATTTATCTATACCAAACTCCACTGTTAACTTGGACACAAGAGTTATGGTGTTTTGTTTTGTTTTGTTTTGTGTTTTGCTTTGTTTTGTTTAACAATTATGGCTTTTAACCTTCAAAGAGCCTGTGGAGCTAGTGACAGAAAATGTATACTTAGGTAAGTAGTCTTAAAGAAAACACATGAGAGCATCTCTGTTGTAAACTCTTATCATTTTATGATTTGAATTTATGTCTGAACTTCTAGTGAACTTTTGTAAAAAATAAGAAAGTAGGATGCTTGGAAAAATCATGTGATACATTTTCCTAAAATCAGGTACAAAAAAAGTAGGAATGATAATGTTAGAAAGGGCAAAGAGAGATAGCAAAACACAGAATGCAGACAAAGAATTAGAAACTAAGGTATAGTAAAAGATAATAGAACATAAAAGAGAGATGAAGAGGGACAAAGCAGAACCTTCAGAGACAGCAGAAAGAGCAGTTAGGCTTCTCATTACCATGAGGAAAAACAGATTTTTTTTTTTTCTTAACACAAAGCAAGTTTAGTTTTACTAAAGAGGGAAATACTATTTTCTTACAGACTTAGGTTTAATTCATTTACCAATAAAAGAGTGCAAACTTTTTCCTTAATTATGCAATAAAGCCTGAAGCGTATTTTCCATCCAGAATGAACGAGTTCTTTCTGCACTGGTGTGTGGGCATTTGCTTCATATGCATATGTATGTAAGTATAGGGTGTCTGTGTAAGTATGTAAGTTGCTTAGACAGATTGTTAAGCTCAGTGAATAAGTATGTGATAATGAGTGTGTATGTATGAATACATGTGTGTTTATGCATATTTGCTTGTGAAAAGTTTTCCCTTCTGTGAGCATGACTCTGCTGGTTCAATAAACGTTTATTGTTCCAAACCTCTCTCCCACCTAGCAAGTGCAAGGCGAGGCTTCTGGGCAAGAGAGAAAGTAGCCCTAGCAATTCATCCATTACCGCATCTCACACTGTTAAGGAACAGATGTTAATTGCCCAAGCCAGTGGGTTTTAATCTCAGAATAAGGAACAAAGTTCTTAGTATTTTTTAGAAGCCAGCAGCTTTAGCATAGTTACATATATAAAGATCACCTATGTTGAATTTGATCCTGAAATATAGATAGATATAGATATATTCTTATTCAGCAGGTGTATATGTTCATGACTTTTCACAAAATCTGGAATTTTGCTGGGTCATAAAGACATGAATCTACTTCTGTTGTCTTACAGATACCTATATACTGCTTTTTCTACAATATGGATTTCAATACAATGGTATTGCTAATATATCTATTTTTGTAAACTAAAAATTCATGTTAAATTCATGGCATCAAAAAGTTGTAAGACTTGGATTCACCTGTCTCTTTTAAAATGGAATCCAGGGAAGTATAGCCTAAATTTCTGTACCTGCCTATTCCTGAAAATTGGATTTTCCCCATGGACTTGGGAATATACCAACACTGTGGTGAGTGGGGTCACCTTAGCCCTAGTTTGTTGCTCTACAAGATATTGTCCTTGCTGTCATTCTGACTAAAACTTAAAAACTCTAAAATTAAAGGACTGTACCACACAGCTTAAAATAACCTCTTTGAGGATGGGCATGGTGGCACACGCCTTTAATCCCAGCACTCGGGAGGCAGAGGCAGGCAGATTTCTGAGTTCCAGGCCAACCTGATCTAAAAAATACAAAGTGAGTTCCAGGATAGCCAGGGCTACATAGAGAAACCCTGTTTCGAAAAACAAAAACAAAAACAAAACAAAACAAAGAAACAACAACAAAAAAAAACCTCTTTGAGTCATGTAGTGGATGTCTATTGCAATAACAGGAAAGGATTTGCATGTAGATCATGGCTCTGGTTTCAGACCACAAATGGATGGATAGTTTATGAGGTACACTGAGGAATAAATGAGGTAGATAATAGCTAGATCACAGACTGAAGTGTAAGGCAGTCTACTTTCTGGGTCATTATCATAAAGAAGATACAATGGGAGCACAGTGAGTAATTTTTTTTAATTAGGTATTTATTTCATTTACATTTCCAATGCTATCCCAAAAGTCCCCCACACGCTCCCCCACCCACTCCCCCACCCACCCACTTCCACTTCTTGGCCCTGGCATTCCCCTGTACTGAGGCATATAAAGTTTGCACGACCAATGGGCCTCTCTTTCCACTGATGGCCGACTAGGCCATCTTCTGATACATATGCAGCTAGAGACACGAGCTCTGGGGGGTACTGATTAGTTCATATTGTTGTTCCACCTATAGGGTTGCAGATCCCTTTAGCTCCTTGGTTACTTTCTCTAGCTCCTCCACTGGGGGCCCTGTGATCCGTCCAATAGCTGACTGTGAGCATCCACTTCTGTATTTGCTAGGCCCCAGCATAGTCTCACAAGAGACAGCTATATCTGGGTCCTTTCAGCAAAATCTTGCTAGTGTATGCAATGGTGTCAGCATTTGGAGGCTAATTATGGAATGGATCCCCGGATATGGCAGTCTCTAGATGGTCCATCCTTTCGTCTCAGCTCCAAACTTTGTCTCTGTAACTCTTTCCATGGGTGTTTTGTTCCCAATTCTAAGAAGGGGCAAAGTGTCCACACTTTGGTCTTCGTTCTTCTTGAGTTTCATGTGTTTAGCAAATTGTATCTTATATCTTGGGTATCCTAAGTTTCTGGGCTAATATCCACTTATCAGTGAGTACATATTGTGTGAGTTCTTTTGTGATTGGGTTACCTCACTCAGGATGATGCCTTCCAGGTCCATCCATTTGCCTAGGAATTTCATAAATTCATTCTTTTTAATAGCTGAGTAGTACTCCATTGAGTAAATGTACCACATCTTCTGTATCCATTCCTCTGTTGAGGGCATCTGGGTTCTTTCCAGCTTCTGGCTATTATAAATAAGGCTGCTGTGAACATAGTGGAGCATGTGTCCTTCTTACAGGTTGCAACATCTTCTGGATATATACCTTGAAGTCTAATTGTCTAATTGTAAAGAACAAGCTGATCTTAATCTATTATTCCTTTGTTTACATCCATGGAGTTCCCAGTCATTGTGGGTTCTTTTGCATCTTTGAAGATACACGGGATGGGAAGAACATTGATGACATAGCATCCTTTTTCTATATGAGTGTGTTCACATATTTGAAGATAACAGGAAGAACTCAGAGATTTACCACACTGATTTCATTCATTAATTTGCAAAGTGAACCAAATCAAACAGAAGAATTGTCACATACCTAGTACTCAGCCATTTTCTGCAGTGTGATTTCTCGAAATACCCACATTAAAGTTGGAAAAATAATTAGTTGTAAACTTCTAGCACATTTAGAAGTCTACTCAAAGTAGGGAGTACTACATATCTTCTAATTGTGCTGGAAGAGGGAGAGGTTGTTGTTTCTTTCAATACTCCTTTGTTCACGTGGCTTGTATCCATTCTAACTAATGAAATCTCTATTAAAAACAGAATAAGAGGTATAGGGATGAAGGTTTTTCCACAACAGCTTTTTTGACGCTCATAAATTGCCCATCTCATAAAATTTGGCAACATCATTACAAGTATGTGATTGACACCAACTTTAATATGGACTATATACTTATTAGAAGTTTTTAGACATCGCCTCTCGGCCTTTTGGCTAAGATGAAGTGTAGAAGTTTTTAGACACACACATCACCTGTTCGATGTCTATATCTTTTGCAATATCTAAGGAGTAGATTAACCACACTGGTATTTCTAGGGTTTAACTCTACTGGGCTGTGATTCAAATGGTGAGATCTGTTAAGGAATTGTTTCCTTGTCTTTGTACTTAGAGGAATGCCTTACAAACACAAATTAGCGGAGACATCTAGCCACTATTGGATTCTTCAACTGTCCATAGTAGTTAGTCATTGTTGGATGGACTAGTGGAACTAAAGCATGTGAATTATTCTAATAAATCCATTTTCTACATAATAGAAAGTTTCGTTCTATCAGTTCTGTTCATCTGAAAAACCTTCACTAACAGAGCCGCGGGTTTGTTGTTGTTGTTTTGTTTGCTTTACAGACCCATTGAGGAAGATGTATGTGCTGGTTTACAAGAGGGCTCCACAGTGTTTGTCGTGTGTTTCCTGCTTTGCTCTGAGTGTTGTCTCATTACCATCAGGTGAAAAATATGTGCAGGTTGCCTGAATTCAGCCTGAAACCACAAAACAAAATTTTCTTTCCAAAAATCTTCTTTAGTTGCTAATATTCTGGATACCCATCCACTTGAGGGACCCACTGTTGGTTGATTTTTAAAATTTCTTTAAAAAAAATGATTTATTTATTTCATGTATATGAGTATACCATTGCTCTCTTCAGACACACCAGAAGAGGGCATCAGACACCACTGCAGATGACTGTGAGCCACCATATAGTTGCTGGGAATTGGACTCAGCACCTCTGGAAGAGCAGTCAGTGCTCTTTAACCACTGAGCCAACTCTCCAGCCCCACTGTTAGTTGATAAATCGGCTATGCAAGCTATCCAGCTTGATTGCAGGAGAAAGAAGGGGAAGTGACTACTGAGTACTGGGAGCTCAGAAAAAGTCCAATTTTGCAAAGTTGTGAACACAGGGTCGCTGCCCATAATGGGGAGAAATGGGCAGCTGAGCAGCAGGTATCTGGAGTTGTAGATGCTCTGAGGTGCTCTGTGGGAGGAGAGACAGGCAGGCTATTGGAGGACAGGCACTGTGCTACTGAAATGCAAATCAGCTGATCTGGAAAAGGACTGCTCCCAAGATGGAACCATTAGTTACACTATGTAGTTTCTCTTCAGTACACTAGACCCCCTAAGGGTGGTGCTCATGTCACTCAAGACGCACTAGCCAATCAGAACCTCCAGCCGGGCCTGCCACTCAGGAGAAGAGGACGCTCTTCCTGTTTCCAAGCCTGTAAGTTCCTGTCTGAATCTGAGCCAGAAAGAAGTTTTCTCTGGGGTGTGTTCTGAGTGCCTCTGCTGGGTGCTGTGAGGGAGCGCCGAAAAGCTTAAAATTTCCAGATATGGTAAGTGCAGGATCATCTCCCACAAAGGGAGGAGCAAGTGGTTTAGTAAATGGTGCACATGTGGTGGGTTTTCCCAGCAGCTGGATTGTAAGCAGCAGCCAGACAGATTTGGCCACGTGTGAGGTCCTTTGTGGTTCTAGTCTCCCCTTGTACCTGGCGGTGGCCTCTGAAGAAGCTTATTATGGGGGCTGTATTTTTACAAAGCATTTGGGGCAGGGGCTTGTGTGCCCAAAAAAAGACTTAGCAGGATGCCAAACCTGAGAGCCGTAGTTTCTCTATTTTCTGTAAGTTCTGCCTGTAGCATTTAATATGGAGGTGTAAGATCCATTGAAGGAGGCTGTGCCAGGCAGTGGTGGCACACGCCTTTAATCCCAGCACTCCGGAGGCAGAGGCAGGCAGGTTTCTGAGTTCGAGGCCAGCCTGGTCTACAAAGTGAGTTCCAGGACAGCCAGGGCTATACAGAAAAACCCTGTCTCGAAAACAAAACAAAACAAAAACAAAAATATTGTGGAAGCTGTAAAAGCCCTATCATATGTTGAGTAGCACTCCAATATTAAGCTGTGATGTAGAAGAGTAGAATTGATGATGCTAAGGATTTGATTGGGAAGTAGGAAGTAGCACCAAGTAGAATGTAGCAGAGAGAGGACTGCCTGCAAAATGCCCCCCCCCCCCCAGGTACATAGCATGCTAACCCGGTCTGCTAGAGAACAGTATGGGTGTGTTTGCTTACCAGGATTGTCCAGACATTTGTCCCCCAACTATAAAAATAGAGACAGCTTTCCTTTACAATCAACAACAAGGCCCATCTTGATAGCAAAGAACAGGCACCTTACAAGGTGCTCAAGGTGGCATTATAGGGTCACAACCAATACTAAGGCATGGTGTTGACTGGACTCAGGTCAATGAGAAGAGATATAGACCAGTGAATGGGTGTCCTCCAACCTCTCTGGATTGGGTGAGGGGATTACAAAAAGAGAGGGACCTGTGTGAGCATTGAGTGCTCTGACCAATTTTGAAGCTGGTGTAATCACAGCAGAGAAAAGGAGGGGAAGAAGGAAGGTGAGGGCCTTTCTGCTTTGACAGTAGTTGACAATAGCAATGAGTATTCAGGTAGTCAGTTTTAGACAACAGTAAAAGTACAAACCGGCGATCTTGGTGGGTTCCTAGAGCAGGGCACTCAGAAAACTGGGCGAGGAACTGAACTTGTTTCTAGAAACCAAATTTCCATATTTACACTAGTTCAAAGAACACAAGGTCTAGACAATCTGATGTGGTGTGCCTAACGGGAATGTTAATTTTCCTGTTTGAAAATACAGCATGTGAGAGAAAAGACTTGGTGCACTCTAGTACTTATACTTAGTCCCTGAAGAATATTGGACCGTAAAGTGTGTTTCAACTTGTACAAATAATCTTTGCGAGTATGATTCAATCCTATCATTCTTCTTTGTCCCTGCAAATAAGTCTGAAACCCCTGGACAATTGGTTGAGAGCTTATTTAACAAGTCACAGCAGACCAGGCTGTCAGCAGACCTCAGTCCCTACCTATTATGTCATATGGCTGGTATACCTCACCCTCTAGCCCAGGGGTAGGGCTACCCTTCACCCAGCTGCCATTCCTTATGCAATCCAACCTTTTGATTACCTGTTTGTTTGTTTTATTATTAATCTGTCACTAGTCATCTTGGTCTCTTTGTCTGGATCTTGCTTCTCTCCTCTCTCCACGTGGTTTAGAGTCCTGTTCTCTTTGTACTCTGTTCTCCTATATATTCCTGGCTTTGATTATGTTCTCTCTTTTATGTATAATAAACTTTCTATTCCACCATACATACGAGCAGTTGTATCCTTTATTTAATCTTTCTTTCTTTCTTTTTTTTTCATTCACCTCCCATTAACCACTCCTTGTTAAGAAATTCATAGGCACTTTTTCTTTTAACTATTGCTACTGTTCTAAGGTGACTGCAGTTTGGCTGCAGGACTTCCCAACTATGAAGCAGACATGGCTGTACTGAACATGGCATGTGTAAAGGAATATGCAAACAAAGGACCCTGTGCCTGGAAAAAGGAAAACAAGTGCTCTGGGAGACTGGAACATTCTGTTAAATACAATTTCTCTAGACCAGGGCTTTGTGTGCACATAGAGTGGAAAGGCAGATCTGGAAAGGTTTCAGATGGCCGAGGCATTTGCTCTCTGAGGGGCTGCAACTGGCCTGAGGCATATCTGAGTTTTGTAAACCAAGGAGGAAGCCTGGGTAGGCCTAACAATCAGGCACAGCAGTGGAGGGTAGCTTGCAGGTTCTTTCCAGGATTCCCCTCTGATGCATCTGTAGCAAGATGGGAGGAAGACCACAAGCCACGCCATGCTGAGACTGAAATGGAGTGTGGGTCAGACTATGATTGATTGGTTCATGTGGTGATATGCTCAGAGGCCCTTGGCCTCTGACCTTCCCAAGCCTGAATTCCAATGGTGGGAAGCGCTGTAGAGCACTGGTAGTGCAAGTCTGTGGTGTTCATACTGTCATTTTTCAGTGTGTACACACCAGCATTGCTTTTGATATGTAGTAGGAAGACATATTGGAAGAATGAAGGTCTGGTTTCTAGAGTTTCAGAAACGTCCACATTCAGTTATGTGGGACAAATAATTTAGGAATTAGTAGAAAGAAAGTGATAGGGGTCATCCTTCAGTAGTGTTTGATTAGAATCCTCTTACCTTTCTACTGCCTCCATTTACAATGGTATTCATGGAAATTCAGTTCCAGAGTACAAAAGGCGTTTCTGTGATGCATAACTTCTCAGGTGTGCATGGTGTTGGGTAGGTGGATAAGACAGATTGCATATCTTGTGATATAATCCATGTGGCAGGCAGCACACATTAAATTATTTTTCAACATTGTTCTCTGTGAGGCTTCAGTGGGGCTAGTTTTACCTGAAATCCCAAGGGGTCATGAGGGGTTGCAGAGCCATAGCCCATCTTTCTGATCACTTTTATTTATAGAGAGAACTCTGGAACATGGGGGGTTTGAATGACACATCAGCAGTTGCTGGAGGAACAGATGTATAACACTTTAGGGGTAACTTTGAGTTATTGTTATCGGAGCCATGAATTCTCGGTTTATTTAATTTCTTTATACATACAATCACAGGTAACATTGGTCAAGTTCAATTTTTCCTGGAGTAGTTTCATTAGGTATTTTGATGAAAACTTGAATAGCATTTTAGGCTTATGTTTTTGGCTTTTTCTCTGCTTCCCCACATTCTTTCACAAATTTTGTACACATTCTTGATAATGCTATCTTTGTTACAAGTATAGAATTTACACTGTGCCAATGTGTATACTATATCTTCAAAATACTATAGCGCATTCTGAGTTTTCCCACATGACATCCAGCCTTGGAATCAACTTTCCTGTTATAAATTTTTGCAACTTTTCGATTTAAAATTGTCATTGTCCTGTGTAACCATTCCTTCTATTGTCTGAGGTTCTCTCAACCATCTCTATTCTGTGGGTTAACCTTGACTATTTCGTTCCTCTTTGCGGTCCCAAAAATCTGATTTACAGAATTCCCTTAGTTTTTGCTATCTTTTATATAATTCTTCTTCTTTTACTTATAAAATTGTTTCATTTACATTCCAAATGTTTCCCCCTTCCCCAGTCCCCCTTCCTAGAGTTTTCATCCCATCCCACTCCTTTCCCTCTGTGTTCCCCCACATAAACATCTACCCCCACCACAACCTTACCATAGATTAAAGTTTTACTCCTGGATGTAATTTCATGTTACTGAAAAGTGTTGTATTTAGAAGTGCAAACAGAATAAAGAGGAGCATCATATCATAATGCTTGAATAGATTGTTGATACGTGTCATGTTTTTCTCTAGAAAATATAATTTTTCCTTATTTATTTATTTCATTTATTTACATTCCAAATGTTGCCCTACTTAGTGGTCTCTCCTCCCAGAGTCCTTCACCCCATCCAGTCTAGCCTTTTCCTCTGAGAAGATGCTCCTCTGCTCACATGTAGCCTCTGTAGCCACCCACCCTTACCTCATTCTCAGAGCATATCTCCCTTCACTGGGGCATCAAGTCTCTACTGGATTGGACACATCCAGTCCCATTGAGGCCAGACCAGGCAGTCCTCTGCTACATATGTGTCTGGGGTCATGGAGCAGCCCACGTATGCTCTTTGGTTGGTGCCTTAGTCTCTGGGAACTCTGAGGGTTCCAGGTTAGTTGATACTGTTGTTCTTATCATCCCTTTCGACTTCTCCAGTCCTTGCCCTAACTCTTCCATCATGGTCCCCGACCTCAATCCAGTGGTTTGCTGTAAGTATCTGCATCTGCCTCAGGCACGCTGCTGCTAGAACTTCTCCGAGGACAGCCATGATAGATAGGCTTCTGTCTGTCAGCATCACATAGCAGCAATAATAGAGTCAGGGTTTGGTGCCTGCCCACGGGAGGAATCCCAATTTCGTTAGGTCAATAAATACCCTTTCCTTCAGTCTCTGTTCCATTTCGTCCCTGCATTTCTGGATCAAAACTTTTGAGGGTAAGTGGGTGCCCCCATCTCAACACTGGTGACTTTTTCTATGTACTGGAGTTGGTCTTTTCAGGCTCCCTGTCCCCACTGTTTTGCATTTTTATCCTTGAAGCCTCTCACATCCCACATCTCTGGGACTTTCAGCCACTAAAATCAAGGACATCATGAATTTGCCGGCTAATGGATGGAACTAGAAAATATCATCCTAAGGGAGTAAAGCCAGATCCAAAGGATATGTAAGTTATGTACTCGCTGATAAGTGGATATTAGCCCAAAATTATAGAATATCCATGCTACAACTTACAGACAGTATGAAGATTAACAAGAAGGAAGGCCCAAATGAGGATGCTTCAATCCCTTGTAGAAAGGGGAACAAATTAATCATGGAAGGCAGAGGGAAGGATCAGGGTAAGAGAGGAAAGGAAAAGGGGAAAGTGGGGTCTGGATATAGGGGGAAGAGGGGAAAATGAGGTCAGGATCAGTTATAGGGGAAGATAGGAAAGAAGCCCAGAGTGCCAGGAGAATAAGGGAAATCTGTAAGGACATGGTGTGGAGGGAGGGCCAACCTCTATTTTGTGCTTTCTTTATATTTCTATTTCCATTTATACATCGTGAACTGTTATATTTTCTTCAACTGTTTGGTTTTCTTGCTATACTTATAGAATTGCTTGGAGTTATCCAATTGTTTGATTGTGTTTTCCTGCATATATCCATTTCCCTTTTAAGGACCTCTATCACCTTCATACAGTTGCTTTAGAAGGTCATTTTTTGTGCTTTACGTTAGGTTGGAATATTCAGGACATGCAGTTGGAGGATAGCTTTGTTCCTCGGTGACATATTTTCCTGGCTGTCATGCATTGTGTTCCTAAGTTGGTGTCTAGGCATCTAGGTTTGTGGTCTTTATAGGCCTGCCTTCTGATTTCTGGATTGTCTTCTTTTGGTGGGAGTTTTGAGCCTGGGTTTCTGTGGCTCTTTGAGTTTTCAGAGAGTATGTTGGCTGAGTGTGGCCTCAGTTTCTTATCTGTTTTGTGGGTGTGTTCAAGAGGGAATATTTGCTGGTTTGCTTGAGTGGTTTCTGGATATGTTCAAGAGGGAATGATTGCTGGTTTGGGAGGTTCGGGAAGAGACTCAAGGAAAAGATGCTCTTAGTAATCTTGACAGACACTTGACAGAAGATAGGGGATGCTGCTTTTATTTATTTATTTATTTATTTATTTATTTATTTATTTATTTTTGGTTTTTTTCGAGACAGGGTTTCTCTGTGTAGCCCTGGCTGTCCTGGAACTCACTCTGTAGACCAGGCTGGCCTCCAACTCAGAAATACACCTTTCTCTCCCTCCCGAGTGCTGGGATTAAAGGCGTGTGCCACCACGCCCATCTGGGGATGCTGCATATTGTGTTCTAATCCAATGCTAAAGAAAACTGAAAATTGAATCTAGGGTAACTGTGGCAGATCTATGGACAGCCTAAGTGGTCTTCTGCCAAGCATAGCATATGGTTGAGAAGGTGTTTCTTTGTGAGTAGGGGCTGGGACACATAGATGGAGCAGAAAAAGAAGGGCATTTGGGGATTATCTGTGGTATTCATTGGGACCATGGAAACTGGGACAGAAAGCTTTCCCTGATATTGTGTTGCGGTGCTTTAGCAACTAAGAGATTATCACCATTAATGTGAAGGCCATTGCTCTGGATTTACAGCCTAAGAAGGTGCCCTAAGAGTAATAATTTCTTCTGCCATGCCTTCAATTAATGGAAGGAGTTGGCACTCCCAGGATGGAACTACATATAAAACCTGCTACAACTAAGGTACATGCGTGGCATGCTCCATTCCAATTGAGGAGCCAAATTTCTCAGGCTCACCCATATTGTGCTCGTTCTGAAATCAAGAAAGTTGTGAAATTATGGTCATGGATTCTTCCTTTCTAGTTTCAGTTCAGCACTAGTCCAACCTTCTATATTTGTCAGAGTTGCAGCCCCAATGAGAATACTGTGAGTGTTCATGTTATGAAGCTGTGCAGATGATGCCTAGCTTAGACCACAAGATGTTGAGATACCTATGATATGAGAATCTGCCATGGAGAGATGCATATAGGGAGTGGAAGTACCAAAACTGAAAGATGTATGAGAAGTATCAGGGATAGAGCCCTTTAAGCACTTTAAAACTGAAGCGTCATATGGCTGGGACAGAGCTACAGGATTTAGAGTTTGCCCTGTTGGGTTTCTTGTCATGGTCCAATGTACACATTCTTCCATATTGGAATGGAAAGGGTTGTTTATGCCATTGTATATTTGAAAGATATAATTTGTTTCCTGATTTTACAAGGTGTGGCAGTCACAAGATTGCTTTGAGTGTCAAAGGAGTCTTTGGAAGTTTGAATAGGGCAGGGGCTGTTATAGCCATTGAATTTAGACGAATATATTTTCATGAGAGAATGACCATGAATCTATAGTGACCAGAGTCACCATGTACTCAATACGTTGAAATATGTCTACTATGTTGTGGTTGAATTAGTTTCTTTCTTCTGCTGTCATAGCCTCATCATTATAGACTCTATCACTAAGTCATATAAGACACAATAGAAGCAACTGTAATTCAGTGCTAAGGTATTTCACTGATATTTTTATAGTTTTGGTTTTGTTGTTTTTATTTTTGATTTTGAATGCAATGTATCCGTGTGCGGCCCTGGCTGTCGTGAAAGTAGGTTTGCAGACCAGAGAGCACTTGAATTTAGTGATCCACCTGCGTCTCTCTCCAGAGTGCTGGGATTAGATGTTGGCCAAAATGCCTGGCTTGTTTTGTTTTTATGTTATTGGCTGATTAGCTTGGAATGTAAATTTTGTATATGCATGCATATGCTGATGTGCTGAACATCAGGCACACTCAGATTTTGAAACTTGACAGACAGTCTGTATATTATATTTCTCAGGATGTCCTGTGATTACTACTACATGGATGTTCCATTGGAGTGTGTGGCATTATTACTACCTGTGGGATTTGTTTTGAATTTTTGAGTGAATATGAGTATTTTCCCTGTATGCATGAATACATTTATCTTGTGTACCTGATGCTCATAGTAGGCAGAAAATGGCCTAACAACTCCTGAACTTGATCCAATGGACAGTTATGCGCCTCCATGTAAATATTGGTAATTTGCTCCAATTATATGTAACATAGGAAATATCTGTGGTGAGCCTCCTCTCCCTCCCTATGTTGCTAATTCATGATCAAGACTTATATAGCAAAGCCGGGGGCGTGGTGTCACACGCCTTTAATCCCAGTACTCTGGAGGCAGAGGCAGGCAGATTTCTGAGTTTGAGGCCAGCCTGGTCTACAAAGTAAGTTCCAGTACAGCCAGGACTATACAGAGAAACCCTGTCTCAACAAACAAACAAAAAGACTTATATAGCGAATATTTAATTTTTTTTCTTTTTTTCTTGCTAATATTTTCATTTGTCCATTTGTAAATGTTTAAACATGCATACCTTATTAATAAGCACTTATTAATTTTACTGTTGAAACTGGGTCACTTGAGGCTTTTGGAAGATGAATTCAGACCTGCAGTGAATATATAATTCTTTGTAGGAACTTCTTTGAAGACCTCTGAGTTCTTTCCATCTTTTTGGTTTCTTTGTTTGATTTGTACAGGGGAGTTAGTGTCTTAATATGGACCTCCTGATGTCATGGAACTCATGGCATAGACCAGGCTTACCCTACCATTCAAGGAGATACACCTGGGTCTGCCTCCTGAGTGTTGGGATTCAAGGCACAAGTAATACACCCAGCATGCACATCATTTTCTTAGTTAGTAATTATTAATACATTTTATCTAATGTGTGCTCAGTACTTTTGAACTGTTTACTTGTGAGTTAATGTCTATTAATTACCACTTTCTTGCAGGGTTTTATCCTCTTCAAGGGGTGTAGAAATGACAGAGGTGAAGTTCATTCATTATTCAGTTTCCTTCTTAAATGCCTTGATTGAATTAAGGTGTTTGTGTCAGGAATTAAGTGCAGGAAGTACCAGAATGATATGACTATATTCTCAATGAAGTATGTATTTACAGTGTTCTCAGTAATATGTTTTCCCATGCACACATGCCTGGGATATTTCAGGGTGTTGTGACCTATGATGATGTGCATGTGAACTTCACTCGGGAAGAGTGGGCTTTGCTGGATTCTTCTCAGAAGAATCTCTACAAAGATGTGATGCTGGAGACCTACAGGAATCTCGCGGCTATAGGTAAGACAGTGAATTTCCTTTCACTTTGTAAAAGTCAGTACAACTCTTTCTTTGTTACTGTTATTTGTTCTTGTAATTTCAATTGAGAATGATGAAGAATGAAGTAAATAAATTAGGCATGGTTGTAAAGTTCACTGAAGTTAGTAACCTCAACTTTCCTAATTTCCAATAGTATAACATATGGCCTCTATATTTTAGGCTACGTTTGGGAAGACCATAATATGGAAGAACATCTTCATATTTCTAGGAGATATGGAAGGTAATTTTCATGTGCAAACTGATAAGAATATGCCTTGGAAGTACTGCTTTAAGTTATGAATGATTATTAAATTATGATAAACTGTGTATGTCAGTGCCAGGAATCTATTTTGTGTTTTCAAACCATTCCTCTAAGTATAAAAACAAACAAACAATGAGTTAACAGATTTACCGTTTAAATCATAGCCCAATAGAGCTATGCTGAAGAACTGCCAGTGTGTTTAACCTCCTACCACTTAGACATTGTAAAATATACACATTGAATAGGTGGTAAGTTTATGTACAAAACCTTCTAATACGTATATACTCCATAATAAAGCTGACGTCAGTCATATACTTGTAAAAACATTGCTAAGGTTAGTAAGATGGGCGGTTTATGATAGTCATGAATGCTGTGCTGGGGGCTGGTGAGATGGCTCAGTGGGTAAGAGCACCCGACTGCTCTTCTGAAGGTCCAGAGTTCAAATCCCAGCAACCACATGGTGGCTCACAACCATCCATAACGAGATCTGGCGCCCTCTTCTGGAGTGTCTGAAGACAGCTACAGTGTACTTACATATAATAAATAAATCTTTAAAAAAAAAAAAAAAGAATGCTGTGCTGGAGAAACCTTAATCCCTATAACAAAATTGTATGTGGAAAAATACCAAACTGTTAGTTCATTGGAAGCCTTTTACTTGTTATTCTTTTATTAGGGATGTCATATGTTACAATGGATATAAGCCATGGGACAATAGGAGTATATTGAAAGAAGCAACACACCTCTTTTTTTAATTTTTAATATTTTTATTACATATTTTCCTCAATTACATTTCCAATGCTATCCCAAAAGTCCCCCATACCCTCCCCCCCACTTCCCTACCCACCCATTCCCATTTTTTTTTTTTTGACCCTGGCGTTCCCCTGTACTGGGGCATATAAAGTTTGCGGCAACACACCTCTCTTATCTTCCAGCACAATTAGAAGATATGTAGTACTCCCCACTTTGGGTAGGCTTTCTAAATGTGCTACAAGTTTACAAATAATTGGCTTTCCAACTGTATTGTGGACATCTACAAACTAATACTGCGGACTATCTCTGTAATATTAGGAATGTGGAAATTCTTATATTTGCCTTGGTTTGCAAACATAGTATTACTTTCACAATAGCAAAATTTATGTGTTCAGTGTGGTAAAGTTCTTCCTGTTCTATTGAGATATATGAACCACCTCTTACCTCTTAGAGTTGAAAGGTGCTGTAATATAAGCTATGGAATCAATGCTCTTCTTAGTCCAAGTATCCTCAAAGATACAAAACCATCCATAATGAAGGGGAACTCCATGAGTGTAAACAAAGTGATAGTACATTAAAATCAGGTTGTTCTTTACAATTAGACCAAATCCTAAAACATGTTCATACAAATGAAAAGATTCATCAGTGTAAAGGTGTGAGAAAGCTTTCACACGTGCCAATTGTCTTTGCAGGCATGAAAGAAGTCATACTGAACAGCTGCTCTTTGAGTTTATCCAATGTGATAAAGCCTTTGCATTTCAGAATCATAACCAAAGACAAGAAAGGATTCATACTGCAGAGACACCCTATGAATGTAACCAATGTGGTAAATCCTTTGCAAGAAAGAGTCATCTCCTAAGACATAAAAGAATACATACTGGTGAGAAACCCTATGCGTGTAACCAGTGTGGTAAAGACTTTGCAAGTCCCAGTTATCTTCAGTACCATAAGAGAGTTCGTACAGGAGAGAAACCTTATAAATGTAATCAATGTGGTAAAGCCTTTGCATGTTCAAGTATTCTCCAAAGACATAAAAGAACACATACAGGAGAGAAACCCTATGAATGCAATCAATGTGATAAAGCCTTTGCAGGTCAAAGTGGTCTCCTGTATCATAAAAGAACACATACTGGAGAGAAACCCTTTGAATGTAACCAATGTGGTAAATCCTTTGCAAGAAAGAGTAATCTCCTAAGACATAAAAGAATACATACTGGTGAGAAACCTTATAAGTGTAACCAATGTGGTAAAGATTTTGCATGTACCAATTCTCTTCAATACCATAAAAGAGTTCATACAGGAGAGAAACCTTATGAATGTAAACAATGTGGTAAAGCCTTTGCAAGTAAGAGTCATCTCCTAAAACATAAAAGAATACATACTGGTGAGAAACCTTATAAGTGTGACCAATGTGGTAAAGACTTTGTATATCACAGTTGTATTAAACAATGTAAAAGAACACATGCTGGAGAGAAACCCTTTGAATGTAACCAGTGTGGTAAATCCTTTGCAAGTAAGAGTCATCTCCTAAGCCATAAAAGAACACATACTGGAGAAAAACCCTTTGAATGTAACCAATGTGGTAAATCCTTTGCAAGAAAGAGTCATCTCCTAAGACATAAAAGAATACATACTGGTGAGAAACCTTATAAGTGTGACCAATGTGGTAAAGACTTTGCAAGACCCAGTTCTCTTCAGTACCATAAAAGAGTTCATACAGGAGAGAAACCTTATGAATGTAAACAATGTGGTAAAGCCTTTGCATGTTCAACTAGTCTCCGAAGACATAAAAGAAGACATACAGGAGAGAAACCCTATGAATGCAATCAATGTCATAAAGCCTTTTCTTGTCGAAGTGGACTCCTGTATCATAAACGAACACATACTGGAGAGAGACCATATGAATGCAATGAATGTGGTAAATCCTTTATACATCACAGTCATTTTCGAATGCATAAAAGAACACATACTGGAGAGAAACCCTTTGAATGTGACCAATGTGGTAAAAACTTTGCACAAAACACTTATCTTTTACAACATAAAAGAGTACACACTGGAGAAAAACCCTATGAATGTAAACATTGTGGCAAAGCCTTTGGATATTCTAATAATCTCCAAGTACATATTAGAACACATACTAAGTAATTAGTATGGTAAAGCCTTTCAAATGTCACAAGTCTTCATAATCATGAAAGAGAAATCCTATGAGTGTATTCAGTATGTTTAAACCTTTGCACATTTTTACAATCTTCATCATGAACATATTCATATTGTAGAGAAAGTCTGTGAGTGTAAGCAATGTGGTAAAGCCTTTGTGTAATAGGGTCCTCTGAGATCCAACACAACTCAAACTCATGTAATGCAAGTGATTAGAATTTATTGTAACGAAGCTGCTGCTGATGGAACAGGGCTAGAGAACACACTTGAAAGCTGAACTGTGACAGTCCCCACACTCACCTTGATACTGAACCAGAGTGTTATAGAGAGAGTTTTTATGTTTGAAAACCAGAAACATTTGTGCCAAATTACAGCTATATTTTCCCACCACTCAGAATTTAATGATAGGGGCTTTCCTCATGTAGTCGTCTATGTCAGCTGATACAGAATGTGGGTGTTACAATCTAATCAATCATATCCATTTGTTGTTTTGTGATTAGGAATAGACATTGTTTTGATGAATAAAAGATGCATAGAAAAAGAAATTGTTAGGGACAGTCATGGTTTTTATGAACAAAAGATGCATAATTGAAGCTGGTCCCCTATTTGTAAGTCTCCAGCTCCTCTAGGGCCTATCAATTTGACCTTAGATTCATCTTATGATTCAATTGATGCTGATAACAAAAAGGCAATTCTTAGGACAAGTTTCATTTGCTTATTCCCAAGATTTGCATACCACAGTCATTTTTGAATACATAAGAAAAAAATCCACATTGGGAGGAACCCAGCAAATCTAATCAATATGATAACGATTTTTCACAACACAGCTATTCACAAATTAATAAACAACATATAGTGGATAGGAATTTTATGAATATACAGTTTGTAAGTCATTTGCATGGAGTAGTAGTGTGAACAGTCATGATAAAGAGTCATACTGCAAAGGAAACCCTAATTGCAATCAGGGGTGTCATACTTGCACTTCATGGTATCTTCATACAAAATGTTTTGTGTATAATCCATCTTTTAAAGCCTTTGCATATCAAAGTAGTCCTTGAGAACCTAACAAACTCATGTTGAAGGCAATTTATGACTATAAAAAGTTTGGTAACATCTATAGCTGACAAAACTTATATTCAGTTACACAAGATTATTTTTCTGGATTCTATATATATTTTACATATTAGCTGTCTATTGGATATAGGGTTGGTGAAGATCTTTTCCCAATCTGTAAGTTGCTATTTTGTCTTACTGACAATGTCCTTGTCTTACAGAAGCTTTTCAGTTTTATGTGGTCCCCCTTGTCATTTGTTGATCTTAGAGCCTCAGTCATTGGTTTTCTGTTTAGAAAATTTTCACTGTGCAAATGTGTTGGAGGCAATATCCCACTCTTCTATTAGGTTCATTGTATCTGGTTTTATGTTGAGGTCTCCAAAACCCAATTAAAAAATGGAGACAGAACTAAACAAGATTCTTGACAGAGAGATCATGAATAGGTGAGAAGCCCTTAAAAAATCGTTCAAAATCCTTAGTCATCAAGGAATTGCAAATCAAAATGACCTTGAGATTTACCTCACACCAATCAGAATGGTGAAGATGATAAACTCAAGTGACAGCACATGCTGCTGAGGATGTAGAGGAAGAGGACCACTCCTTTGCTGATGGAATTGCAAACTGGTACAGCCACTCTGGATATCATCCTGGCAGTACCTCAGAAAATTGTAAATCAATCTTCCAGCTATAGTGCTCTTGGACATATACCCAAAGATGCTCACCTATACCAAAAGGACACGTGCTCCACTACCTTCATAGCAGCTTTATTCATAATAGGCTGAAGCTGCAAACAACCCAGATGTCCCTCAACCGAAGAATGATTACAGAAAATGTGTTTCATTTACACAATGGGATACACTTCAACTATTAAAAGCAAGGACCTTATGAGTTTTTCAGGCCAATGGACGGAACTAGAAAATATTCTGTGATCTGTAAGCCAGACCCAAAAGACATGCATGGTATGTATTTACTAATAAGTGGATATTAACCAGAAAGTTCAAACCACCCATGATAAAACTCAGACCTTTTGAAGTTTAACATAAAGGCCCAAGTGAGGAAGCTTCAATCCCACTTAGAAGATTGAACGAGCTGGGCTGTGGTGGCTCACACAGCACTTGGGAGGAAGAGGCAGGCAGATTTCTGATTTGGAGGCCAGCCTGGTCTACCGAGTGAGTTCCAGGACAGCCAGGTCTATGAGAGAAACCCTGTCTCGAAAAACAAAACAAACACAGAAACAAACAAAAGATAGCAACAACAAAGAAATATTGAGTGAAACAATCACTGTAGGCGGACAGAAGGGGGATCTTTGTGGGAGGCAGAGGAAAAAGGGGGCAGGAGAGAAGCTTAGATTGCCTGGAGAATGAAAGGAAGTGTGCTGCTATGGGGTGTGGGGTAAACTCCAGAATGTCCTAGAGTCCTGTGATGTGAGAGGCTTTCAGGACTCGATGGTGATAACCTTAGCTGAAATGCACAAGATGGGGGAGCTGAAACCTGAAGAGACAATCTGCAGTAAATAGACAGAGCCCCCAGTGGAGAGATGGAGTCACCCACCCATCTTCAAAATGTTTAACTCAGAATTGTTCCTGTCTAAAGGAAACAGACAAAAATGGAGCAGAGAATAACTGAAAGGCCATCCAGTTACCTGCCCACCTTGGGATCCATCCTATGGGCTTGTACCAAACCCTGACACTATTACTGATCCCATGTTGTGCTTGCAGACAGGAGTCTAGCATGGTTGTCATCTGAGAGCCTCTACCAGCAACTGACAAATGCGTATACTTAGAGCCACCGATTGTACTGAGGTTGGGTCCAATATGGAAGAGTTAGGGGAAGGATATTATAAGCTGAAGGAGATGGCAACCACATAGGAAGAACAACAGTATCCACTACCCTGGACCTCTCAGAGCTCCCAAAGACTAAGACACCAACCAAAGAGCATACATGGTGGCCCTAGACACATTTACCAGAGGACTGCATGGTCTAGCCTCTGGGAGTGGATGCACCTGACCTTGTAGTGACTTGATACCCCATGGATAAGGGATCCTAGGGGGTGGGGTGGGGTGGGGTGTAGGGGATGCTTGTGGGTAGGGGAACATTCTTTTAAGAGGAAAAGAGTAGGGGGAATGGGGTGAGGAACTCTTACAGGGAAGAACATAAAGGCGATGATGCCCCCTTTATTTTGTTTGTACTTGCAAATGCAATACTCTTCAATTACATGAAATTACTTATCCAAGTGTAAAACTATGGGTATGTATTCGTGTCTTTTCTCTCACTGTGATAAAACACAATGTCTAAGACATTGTAAAATATTTTAATTTGGCTTGTCTTTTAACAGGAGGATGGGACCACCTTGAAATTGACAATGCTATTGTCACGATTTCCCTTTAAATGCTGGGCTGTGTTATCTAGCCTGCATTGGATGTCAGTCATTAGTCAAGGCTATATTTTATCTCTTGATTCTCATGTGTTAGTCTCTTGAGTACAAATTAAAGAATAGAATATATATCCCAATGTGTGCTATGTTGTCAACAATTTTTAACAGTTCTAATATTAAAATGTTTAATAGAATATAACATTAAATGCCTCATGTGTTTTCAAAATTGCATTTTCATGTATCTGCCAGAGATATAATGGAGTAGCACTCCACTGTATATCCTACTGCAATGCTTCATATCATTGTACATATCATTTGATGTTCCATGCTTCTTCATGTTCCCATTAGTGAACCATGTGGCACTTCACTGGAAGTATCCCACCAAACAGGATTATCTAGAAATGTTAGATGATGTAAGTTTTTTTTTTAAATAAAGTGTTTCTGGTGTGTGTGTGTGTGTGTGTGTGTGTGTGTGTGTGTGTGTGTGTGTGTAATGTGATTATGGGTTTTTAGACCATGTCAGATAAGCAGAGACTTGGTGACAGCATTATAGCATCTATTTTGGCCATCTTTATACAATGATCAAGGTCAGGTTGATATCATTGTATACTGTAGTCACTTCCTACTGAGCCATCTCACTGTTGTAAAAATAAAATTGGCAGAAGCATTACAGCAGTAAAATATCCTCTTCTTTTCATACTGTAAACAGGAAGTCATTTTCAAGTATTGTCTTTTCCATAAAGATAAGCAGCCTAGTTTTGGGAATAGTATCCACAGGCAGGCAACAGAGTCTGGGACTCTTCCTGCTCCATTTCTTGGGTATGGTGTCTGAATACCAAGCTGCATGGATGCTACCCATGTGTGTGGGAGGGAAGCGTAGTACCAGCCATGAATGCATTTTGATTGGTGGTTCAGTCTCTGAGAACACCCAAGGGTCCAGGTCAGTTGATCTGTTGGTCTACTTGTGAAGTTTTTATCCTCTCTGGGTTCCCCCAATCTCCCCTACAAATCCTCCACAAGACTTTTGGAGCTTCCTACAATGTTTGGGGGTCAGTCTCAACTTCAGATTTGGATACCTGATGTCTGGAGGCTCTAAGAGGAAAGTTAGGTTAGGCTCTGGTGCGTAAGCATGACAGAGTATCATTAATATTGTCAGGGTTTGGTTCTTGTTAATGCTTTGGATGTGAAGGCATTGGTAGGCCATGCACTCAGACTCCCCATCTTCTTTGTCTATACACCTCCTGTAGGGCAAGAAGGTTTTGTAGGTGAGTTGGGATCATCATTTCTTCACTGGGGGTCTTGCTTGGTTATAGGAGGTAGTCACTTCAAGCTCCATATCACCCACTGTTACGACCAAATCTCAGCTACAGTCACCTCCTAGTTTCCTTGGAGCCTCCCCCATTTCTGGACTCTGGCATATCCTACAGATGTCCTCCACCTATAGCTAGAGCTGAAGCTCTCCACCCTCTCTTCCCACACATTGTCCCCCAGCACTCCCCTCACCTTCCCATCTCCCACACAGTTCTCTCCCTCCATTCACCTCTGAAGACTGGTATTTCCTCTTCTGAATGAGAGTCAAGCATCCTTCCTTGTGGCCTCCTTGTGATTTAGCTTCTTTGGATTTGTGGATTGTACCATGAAAATCCTATAATTTGTGGCTAAAATCCACATATAATTAAGTACATAACTATGCATGTCCCGAGTCTAGGTTACTTCACTGGTCTATCTGATTTTTTATGGTTCGATCCATTATTTTTCCTTGTTTTAATAATTGAATAGTATTCCATTGTATAAATTACACTTTTTTTTCACCCGTTCTCCTGCTGAAGGACATCTAGATGGTTTCCAGTTTCTGGCTATTAAAAATAAAGCTTCTCCCTTACGGTCAGCGCCAGCACAGGGTCACCTAGGGCATGGAGTCCGCAGACACCCCTAAGGTCCCCAGAGGACTCTCCTCGAGATCTTAGGATCACTGGTGAGTGGAACACAACACTTGTTCCAATCCAATCGTGCAGGACCTGAGACAGCAGAAGGGAAGTAGAAAACCGGCTTGACCAGGGGCACAAGTCCCTTCCACTTGGCACCAGCACTGAGTCACCTTGGGCGTGGAATTGACGAATAGCACTGCAGTCCCCAAAGTACACTCCAGGAGATCTTAGGATCACTGACCAGACAGCTTTATGGTCCTCAAAGGAGACACCACTTCCAGGCACTGTAACACGCCCAGGATCTTAGGACAACAGGATCCCAGGATAATAGGAGCTGGGTCACACCAGTATTTCAGGGTCTCAGAGGAAGCTTGACTGCCAAAAACTCTGACACACCCAGAATCTCAGGTTCACAGGAGCCCACAATCAAAGGATCACAGAGAAAGCTGGACTCACTCTGAGGAGTCCTGAATCAACTGGGATTATAGGAAGGACAGGCTCCAATCAGATATATTGAGGGCAGAAAGCACTTGAGATAATCAGATTGCAGGAGGCAAGAGTACGAACAGAATCAACACAAACCAAGGATACTTGGAATCATCAGAACCAAACTCTCCCACCATAGCAAGTCCTGGATACACCATCACACCAGAAAAACAAGACATGGATCTAAAGTCACTTCTCATGATGATGATGGAGGACTTGAAGAGGGAAATAAAGGGAAAAATAGGTAAACAGCTAGAAGCCTTTAAAGAAGAAACTCAAAAATCCCTTAGAGAGTTACAGGAAAATACTACCAAACAGGTGATGGAATTGAACAAAACCATCCAGGATCTAAAAGTGGAAGTAGAAACAATAAAGAAAACCCAAAAGGAGAGAACTCTGGAGATAAAAACACTAGGAAAGGAATCAGAAACCATAGATGGAGCATCAGCAACAGAATACAAGAGATGGAAGTGAGAATCTCAGGTGCAGAAGATTCCATAGAGAACATGCAAAATGCAAAAAGAAAAAGAAAATGCAAAAAGACCCTAACTCAAAACATCCAGGAAATCCAGGACACAATGAGAAGACCAAACCTATGGATAATAGGAGTACATGAGAATGAAGATTTTTCAACTTAAAGGACCAGTACATATCTTCAACAAAATTAAACAATAAAACACCCCTAACCTAAAGAAAGAGATGCCCATGAACATACAAGTAGCCTACAGGACCCCAAATAGACTGGACCAGAAAAGAAACTCCCCGCTACACATAATAATCAGAACAACAAATGCACTAAATAAAGATAAAATATTAAAAGCAGTAAGGAAATAAGGCCAAGTAACATATAAAGGCAGACCTATTAGAATTACACCTGACTTCTCATCAGAGACTATGAAAGCCAGAAGATCCTGGACAGAGGGTATAAGACCCTAAGAGAACACAAATGCCAGCCCAGAATTCTATACCCAGCAAAACTCTAAATTACCATAGATGGAGAAACCAAGGTATTCTATGACAAAACCAAATTCACACAATATCATTCCACGAATCCAGCATTTCAAAGGATAATAAAGGGAAAACTCCAACCCAAGGAGGAAAATTATGCCCTAGAAAAAGCAAGAAAGTAATCCTTCAACAAACCTAGAAAGATAGCCACAAGAACAGAATCCCAGCTCTAACAACAAAAATAATAGGAAGCAACAATTAAGTTTCCTTAACATCTCTTAATATAAATGAACTCAATTCCCCCCCAAAAAGACATAGACTAACAGACTGGCCACATAAACAGGACCCAACATTTTGCTGCATACAGGAAACCTACCTCAGGGACAAAGACAGACTACCTCTGAGTAAAAAGTTGGAAAACAATTTTCCAAGCAAATGGTCCCAAGAAAAAAGCTGGAGTAGCCATTCTAATATCGAATAAAATCGACTTCCAACCTAAAGTTATCAAAAAAGACAAGGAGGGGCACTTCATACTCCTCAAAGGGAAAATCACCCAGGAGGAACTGTCAATTCTGAATATCTGTGCTCCAAATGCAAGGACATCCACATTCACTAAGGAAACTTTAGTAAAGTTCAAAGCACACAATGTACCTCATACAATAATAGTGGGAGACTTCAACACACCACTTTCATCAATGGACAGATCCTGGAAACAGAAACTAAACAGAGACACATTGAAACTAACATAAATTTTGAAACAAATGGATTTAACAGATAACTAGAAAACATTTTATCCTAAAACAAAAGGATATACCTTCTTCTCAGCACCTCATGGTACCTTCTCCAAAAGTGACCATATAATTGGTCACAAAAAGGCCTCAACAGATACAAAAATATTGAAATTATCCCATGCATCCTATCAGATCACCACAGACTAAGGCTGATCTACAATAACAACATAAAGAATAGAAAGCAAACATTCATGTGGAAGCTGAACAACACTCTACTCAATGATAACTTGGTCAAGGAAGAAATAAAGAAAGAAAGACTTTTTAGAGTTTAATGAAAATGAAGCCACAACATACCCGAACTGAAGGAAAACGATGAAAGCATTCCTAAGAGAAAAAGTCATAGCTCTGAGTGCCACCAAAAAGAATTAGAGAGCATACACTAGCAGCTTAACAGCCAACCTAAAAGCTCTAGAACAAACGGAAGCAAATTCACCCAAGAGGAGTACACCGAGGAAATAATCAAACTTAGGGCTAAAATCAACCAAGTGGAAACAAAAAGAAGTATACAAAGAATCAACCAAGCCAGGAGCTGGTTCTTTTAGAAAATCAACAAGGTAGATAAACCCTTAGTCAGACTATCTAAAGGGCAAAGGTACAGTATCCTAACTAATAAAATCAGAAATTACAAAGGGAGACATAACAACAGAACCTGGGGAAATCTAAAGCAACATCAGATATTAATACAAAAAGCTATTCTTAATGAAACTGGAAAACCTGGATGAAATGGACAATTTTCTAGACAAATACCAGGTATCAAAGTTAAATCAGGATCAGATTAACAATTTAAAAAGCCCCATATCCCCTAAAGAAAAAGAAGCAGACATTAATAGTCTCCCAAACAATAAAAGCTCAGGACCAGATGGGTTTAGTGCAGAGTTCTATCAGAACTTCAAAGAAGACCTAATTCTAATTCACCTCAAACTATTTCACAAAATAGAAACAGAAGGTACTCTACCCAATTTGTTCTATGAAACCACAATTACTCAGATACCTAAACCACACCAAGACCCAACAAAAAAGAGAACTTCAGACCAATTTCCCTTATGAATATCAATGCAAAAAAAAACTCAATAAAATGATCGCAAACTGAATCCAAGAACACATCAAAATGATCATCATGATCAAGTAGGCTTCATCCCAGGGATGCAGGGATCTTTTAATATATGGAAATACATCCACGTAATCCACTATATATACAAACTCAAAGACAAAAACCACATGATCATCTCTTTAGATGCTGAGAAAGCATTTGACAAAATTCAACACCTATTCATGATAATAGTCATGGAAAGATCAGGAATTCAAGGCCCATACCTAAACATAATAAAAGCAATCTACAGCAAACCAGTAGCCAACATCAAACTAAATGGAGAGAAACTGGAAGCAATCCCACTAAAATCAGGGATTAGACAAGGCTGCCCACTTTCTCCCAGCCTAATCAATATAGTACTTGAAGTCCTAGCCAGAGTAATTAGCAACAAAAGGAGGTCAAGGGGATACAAATTGGAAAGGAAGAAGTCAAAATATCACTATTTGCAGGTGATATGATAGTATATATAAGTGACACCAGAGAACTTCTAAACCTGATTAACAGCTTTAGTGCAGTAGCTGGATATAAAATTAACTCAAACAAATCAGTGGCCTTTCTCTACACAAAGGATAAACAGGCTGAGAAAGAAATTAGGGAAACAACACCCTTCACGATAGTCACAAATAATATAAAATACCTTGGTGTGACTCTAACTAAGGAAGTAAAACATCTGTATAATAACTTCATGTCTCTGAAGAAAGAAATCAAAGAAGATCTCAGAAGATATGAAGATCTCCCATGCTCATGGATTGGCAGGATTAATATAGCAAAAATGGCCATCTTGCTGAAAGCTATCTACCTATTCAATGCAATCCCTGTCAAAATTTCAACTTAATTTTTCATAGATTTAGAAAGAGCAATTTCCAAACTCATCTGGAATAACAAAAAACCCAGGACAGTGAAAACTGTTCTTAATGATAAAAGAACTTCTGGGGGAGTCACCATTCCTGACCTCAAGCTGTTCTACAGAGCAATTGTGATTAAAAACTGCATGGTATTGGTACAGTGACAGACAGGTAGATCAATGCAATAGAATTAAAGACCCAGAAATGAATCCACACACCATCACTTGATCTTTGTCAAAGCAGCTAAAACCATCCAGTGGAAAGAAGACAGCATTTTCAACAAATGGTGCTGGCTCACTGGCAGTTAGCAGGTAGAAGAAGGCTAATTGATCCATTCTTATCTCCTTGTAAAAAGTTCACGTCCAATTGGATCAAGGACCTTATCATAAAACCAGATACACTGCATCTAATAGAATAGAAAGTAGGGAAGAGCCTCAAATATATGGGCACTGGGGAAATTTTCCTGAATGGAACACCAATGACTTTGTCCTGTAAGATCAAGAATCAACAAATGGAACCTCATAAAATTGCAAAGCTTCTGTATGGCAAAGGATACTGTCAATAAGGCATAAAGGCAACCAAAAGATCTTCACCAATCCTACATCCAGTATAGAGCTAATATTCAATATATACAAAGAACTCAAGAAGTTAGACTCCAGAGAAACCAATAACGCTATCAATAATGGGGTACAGAGCTAAACAAAGAATTCTCATATGAGGAATGCCAAATGGCTGAAAAGCACCTAAAGAAATGTTCAACTTCCTTAGTCATCAGAGAAATGCAAATCAAAGCAACCCTGAGATTCCACCTCATACTAGTCAGAATGGCTAAGATCAAAATCTCAGGTGACAGCAGATGCTGGCAAGGATGTTGAGAAAGAGGAACACTCCTCCATTGTTAGTGGGATTGCAAGTGGTACAACCACTCTGAAAATCAGTTTTGCAGTTCCTCAGAAAATTGGACATAGTGCTACTTGAGGACCCAGCAATACCATTCCTAGGCATATACACAGAAAATGCTCTAACAAGTAATAAGAACATATGTTCCAGTATGTTCATAGCAGCCTTATTTATAATAGCCAGAAGCTGGAAAGAGCCTAGATTTCCCTCAACATAGGAATAGATACTGAAAATGTGGTACATTTACAATCAAGTATTACTCAGTTATTAAAAACAATGAATAAATGCAATTCATAGGCAAAACGAAGGATCTGGAGGATATCATCCTGAGTGAGGTAACAGAATCACAAAAGAACACACACGATATGCACTCACTGATGAGTGGATATTAGTCCAGAAGCCCAGAAGCTTGGAATACCCAGGATACTATTCACAAACCACATGAAACTCAAGAAGGAAGACCAGAGTGTGGATACTTTGATCCATCTTAGAAGGGGGGAACAAACCACCCATGGAAGGAGTTACAGAGACAAAGTGTGGAGTAGAGACTGAAGAAACGATCATCCAGAGACTGACTCATCTGGGGATCCATCCCATATACAATCACCAAACCCAGACACTGTTGTGAATGTCAACAAGATTTTGCTGACAGGAGCCTGCTATAGCTGTCACCTGAGAGGCTCTGCCAGTGCCTGACAAATACAGAAGTGGATGCTCACAGTCATCCATTAGACAGAACACAGGTTCCCCAGTGAAGGAACTAGAGTAACTACCCAAGGAGCTGAAGGGGTTTGCAGCCCCATAGGAGGGACAACAATATGAACTTCCCAGTATCCCCAGAGCACCCAGGGACTAAACCACAACCCAAAGAGCACACATGGTGGAGCTCATTGCTCCAGCTGCATATGCAGCAGAGGAAGGCCTAGTCTGACATCAATGAGGAGAAAGGCCCTTTGTCCTATGAATGTTCTGTCTTAGTTTGGGGGAATGCCAGGGCCAGGAAGCAGGAGTGTGTGGGTTTGTGAACAGGGCGAGGGGGGAGGCTTTAGAGGGAGGAGGAGGCTTTAGGGGGAGGGGGAGCTTTAGGGGGAGAGTGTTTTTCGGAGGGGGAAACCAGGAAAGGTGAGAATATTTGAAATGTAAATAAAGAAAATAGCCAATAAAAAAAGAAATTACATGAAATTCAATTTTCATAAATTGTCATTTGTGAAATGTTATTAAAATATTATTAAAATATGGCCAGGTTAACTTGCAAAACAAAATGGGGTACTGAGCTAAACAGAATTTTCAACGGAGAAATCTCAAATGGCCAAGAAATATTAAAGAACTGTTTAACATTCTTAGTCATCAGAGAAATGCAAATCAAACCAACTCTGAGATTCCACCTCACATCAGTCAGAATGGCTAAGGTCAAATATTTACCTGACAGCAGATACTGACAAAGATGTGGTGTAAGAGGAACACTCCTTCGTTTTTGGTGGGATTGCAAGCTGATACAATCACTCTAGGAATCAGTCTGTCAGTTCCTCAGAAAATTGGACTTAGTACTTACTACCTTAGGACCCAGCTATACCTCTCCTGGGCATATACCCAAAGATGCTCCAACATATAACTAGAACACATGCTCCACTATGTTTAAAGTAGCCTTAATTATAATACCCAGAAGCTCAAAAGAACCCAGATGTCCTTCAATGGAGATACAGAAAATTTTGTACTTTTACACAATAGAGTACTATTAAGTTATTAAGAACAATGACTTCATAAAATTTACAGGCAACTGGATGGAACTAGAATATATCAGGTTGAGTGGAATAACCCAGTCACAAAAGAACACATATGGTATGTACTCACTGATAAGTGGACATTATCCCCCAAATTCAGAATATCCACCATACAACTTGCAGCTTAAGAAGAAGGAACAACAAAGTGTGGATGGGGAACAATATCATCATCAGGAGGTAGAGGGAGGGAGGGAGGGGCTTGGGAGGGAGAGAGAAGGGGGAGGAGAAAAAAGAGGGGCAGGACCAGGTGTGGGAGGAGAGGAGGGAGATGTACACAGGGTCAGGAAATTGAACAGAGCTGTGTAGCAGTGGGTGATGGGGAACTGGGGTAACATCAGAAACTGCCGGGAAAGCAAGAAGCTCCCAGGACCCAGTGGGGATGACATTAGCTGAAGTACCCAACAAAGGGGAGAGAGCACCTGTAGAGACCATATCCAGAAGTTAAGCATGGCCCCTGGTTGAGGGATGGTGCCACCGACCCATCTCAAAAATATTAACCCAGAATTGCTCTTTTCTAAAGGAAATACAGAAATAAAGTGCAGAGCTGAGACTGAAGGAAACGTGACCCAGAGACTGCCCCATCTGGGGATTCATCCCATAGGCAGTCACCAATCCAGAACACTATTGCTGATGCCAAGAAGTGCTTACTGTGAGGAGCCTGATATAGCTGTCTTCTGAGAGCCTCTGCCAGAGCCTTACTGATACAGATGCAGATGCTTCCAATCAACTATTGGACTGACCACGGGGACCCCAATGGAGGACTTTGGAGCAGAACTGAAGGAGTTAAAGGGGTTTGCAACCCCATAGGAAGAAGAACAATATCAACCAACCAGATCCCCAGAGCTCCCAGGGACTAAACCACCAACAAAAGAATACACATGGAAGGACCCATGGCTCCAGCTGCATATGTAGCAGAAGATGGCCTTATCTGGTGTTAATGTGAGGGGAGACCCTTGGTCCTGTGAAGACTTCATGCCTCATTGTATGGGGATGCTAGGGCAGTGAGGCGGGAGTGGGTGTGTGGGTAGAGTGCACCCTCAGAGAAGCAGGGGGAAGAGGGAATGGGATAGGGATTTAGAGGAGGGGATGCTGGGGAGGGGGATACCATCTGAAATGTAAATAAATAAAATAAACAATAAAAATTTTAAAAAAAGAAAATGATGGATGTTATGGAAACTGGTGGGTAATAACTGAAAAGATTTTAAGAGACATTTTCCCATTTCACTGTGCCTTTTCCTTGCTTACTAAGTTTTCTTCTCCTTCCACCTCACACTCCCCCTCTCCCTACTCCCCCTCCTTCTCTTCTTATTCTTCCTCCTCTTCCTCCTTTTCCTTGTCTTTCTCTTCTTTGAGTGTATGTTAATGGTCCATGGGTTTTCCTCAAATGACAATGGTCTTTTTGCCTCTACATCCCAAGTCCTGTGATTTAAGGACTTGTGCAGTACCATGCACAGGCTGAAAAATAAATCTTACGCTGCAAGTTGTCTTTTTGTTATTGTTGTTTTAGCCATTATTTAATGTACATATAGTTGTTTTGCCTGTAAGTATTTCTGTGTATCCAGTTCATACTTGGTGGTAAGGGAAGCAGAAAGAAGATACCAGATTCCATGGAACTGGAATTACAGATTGCTTGAACCACCATATTTGGAGTGGAATGGACCTTTTAGGCTCAAAAAGAGTCTGCAGGGCTCTTATATTTGAGTTATTTCTTCAGCTCTTGTTTTCTACTGTAAACTATGTTTTCTGTCTAAGGGAGCTTGGATCACAAGGGGATCAGACTCTTCTTCATCATTATGGAGTAGTGTAGCCTCCCTAAGCCTTGAAGCAGGCTGATCCAGACTTTGACCTTGCTGCCACTAAGGAGATTACCTAGGGTAGAGCCTTCTCACCTTGATGGCTCTATTTGCTCTTCTCCAAGACTATGCTTCCTGCTGAAAGGTCCTTGAGACGTTCCAGAGACACACCCTGTAGGTCGCCTATGGGCTGGCTCCAGGTACCAAGAATGGGCTGGCAGGGGGATGGGCCTACCCTCTTTATAAGCACCCACTCTCAGTAAACTTCAGAGGCTTTGAACAGAAAGGTTTGTCTTGGCCTTGTTCTTTTCTCACCATCTGATCTCTTTCAGCCACAGCCTGCCTTTGGAAATGATTATGGTCCTCTCCTAGCTTGCTACATATAAGAAATGTTTCTCATCGACCGGGTATCAGCACATGTGATGGCTATTCTTCATTGTCAACTTAAATCCATCTGGAAATAATGAAAGCTCATTCATCTGGGTACACCTGTAAGGAATTTTTCTTAATGAAATTATATGACGTGGGAAAACCCATCGTTAATCTTGTTCTTTTGAGGTGGGACAATCCACCTTTAAATTGGGCTTTACCTGTTAGTGGTCTAAATACAAAACATGGAAGAAGGAATTTCTTGTTCTTTTTCTGTTTACCCAAGCACTCTCTAGTAAGCTCATTCCTATAATGGTATTAAAGTTCTCAGAATTCCTGCTTATATAGCTGATACATCCAGCCTTGAGGACTGTACAGCTACTTGGGGCTTGGTTAAGTAGGGAAGACAGCACAGTCAGCTTTTGGAGGACAGGCATGAAGGACTGTGAATTGCAAGTCTCTGCAGAACTGAACCTAATCAGTTTCTGGGGTGGAAGCCAGGATAGGTAAAGACTGTGCTGTGTGTCTTTAGTACTTTGAGTCCTAAAGCAAGCTGTACTTGTCACTCAGGAACTTAATAGCCAATCATGGCATCCAACTATGCCTACCAGCTTGAAGAATAGAGGGCTCTTCTAGCTTCCAAGTTGTAGGCTTGGTCCACCATTCATGTAGGAGCATGGGAAGCACTCTAAAACCACTGCTGTGATCTGTGAGGAGAGTGTGTATGAGTCCATTTAGCTCAGACAACCTCACGTAGTGAGCTAGGAGGTGCTTTCCAGAGATATGAAGGATTGGGGAAGCAACAAGAAACCAGGTACAGTATCCAGGTGTTACTCAAGTGGTGTTTGCATCTACCTGGGTCAGGGCACTGGCCTCTTAACGACTTTGTTCTGCAAACTGAGTTTCCTCTAGCATGGGGTGAAGTGCCTGTGCCTAAAGACATATTTGTCATTTGCAATCATTGTTCAATGTGCTTTGAACATAGCTGTGTAAGTCAGTTTGCCAAACTCAGAGGAGAAATTTCTCTAGTGTCTTCAGGAGGTTCTGCACATGCATTCATCAATGAGGTTTAGGATCTATTTGGAAATAATTTTATTGCACACCCTCTGGATGATTCCTGGTTAGACGTCTTGTGACCAATACCAACAATCAGTTTAGGTACATCTGTAAGAATACGCAGGTAACCTGGAAAACTTAAGTCTGTAACCCCAATGCTGTAAAGAGCTCAAGTAGTAGAAAAAATAAAATACTCTGATATTTTTCTATAAGGTGCATACTTTATCCAACAGTTTATATTCAAACCATGCCTGTGTCCAGAAAACTCATGACTCTGTTCTTAAGGCCCAGAAATGAAGAGATACTGAAGAATAAAAATAGATAGACATGGAGCTTTTACTGAGAGCTACCCATCTATATAGAAACATGAAAGTAACCTAGAACATTTGCTATATCTTTTTTGGCTGCCCCTTGAGAGCATCCTTGGCAGAGGGTTTTTTTTTTTTTAATTTAATTAATTAATTATTTTTTATTTTTATTTTTAAAAGATATTTTCTTTATCCCCTTTCCTAGTTTCCCCTCCAAAAATCCCCTATCCCCTCCTCCCTCCCCCTGCTACCCAACCCAAACAATCCCATTCATGGTCCTGGTATTCCCCTATACTTGGCAGAGTTTTAAGCTAATCTTTCTACTTTCATAGTTACTGTGGTGGATTGAATAGGAATGGCCACCATAGCCTCATGTTTTTAAATGCTTGGCCTGTGAGGGGTGGCATACAAGGAGTTATGGCCTTGTTGGAGGAAGTGTGTCAGTGTGGAGACTGGCTTTGAAATCTCATATGCTTAAGTTAAGGCTTGTTTCACAGTCTCCTTCTGCTGCTTATGGATTTAGGTGTAGAACTCAGTTCCTTCCCCAGCATCCTGTCTATTTACACGCCACCATGCTTTCTGAAATCATGATAATGGACTAACCTCCGAAGTAGTGAGCCAGCCACAATTAAATGTTTTCCTTTATAAGAGTTCCATGGTCAATGTTATCTCTCCACAGTCATCAAATCTTAACTAAGAAAAGTAGAAGGATCCACTTCTCATATTAGCTGCTTTACAAATGTGTAACTGACAACCTATATCTTCTTCCTATTTGTTTGTGAATTAGAAAACAGTGTTTTGTACGGATCATCCACTTCTAGACATTTGGCTCAGGAATACTTGAATTTTTTGTCTGTCTAATTTTTGGCTGGCTGCTCAATCCTCATCTAGCAAAACCCTGAAAAGTGAATATTCAAACTTCCATGCCAAAACAACCAGTAACCTTTTAATGACTTTTGGGTTTGGAGAATTTTGATTGTCTTGTGAGCTAAACTTCCAATATTTCCTTGAAATTTTCCTGTAACTCTCTTCTCCAAATTTATAATCTGTAATTGAAAGACTCCAAAAGGAGCCCCTCGCTCAGGCCTCAGGACAATAGCAGACACCCAAGAACTCATGATAGACGGAGCTTGTTGCAAACCACATGAGGCTTTATTCAGGGAAAGCCAGAGCTCTGGGGACGACTCATATCCCATGCAGGGGTAGAGGAGTCAACCTTGAGGGGAAAGAAGTCCCAGTTTTTATAGGCTCTCGGGGGAGAAGGGAGAAGGGGTGGGGAGTAGGGGATTTCCAGATCTAAACAATGTCTATTGTCAAGAAATGGGTATGGGAGGGGTACAAGGAAAGTGTCTGGTGCAGGTGAAGCAACTCAGGATTGGCAGGGCTGTGGTTGCTGGGGAGATTTTCTGACTCTTTCTCAGCAACCAATATCACAAACACCTGGCAATGGGCTTCATCAGTGGGCACACACATGGTTCAAAGAATGGTCAAAACATTGGCAGATACACAGGTTCAAGGAGTGGCCAGAGCATTGTGCACGTCTATTTTTCTAAATCAATGAAGCTAGTTCTGCTAACAGTGACATCTATCTTGCCAATTTCAGGGCTTCTGTGACCTTTTACATTCTGCCAGGATCTTTCATTCCCCACTTCTTCTAGTTACTAGTTCTAATCTTAGAACTAAACTGCAATCTCTTCTTTAAGGTTCTGCAGAGACTGGTATTGTTGTCTTAGTACTAACAGCTGGATGGCACCAATCTTCTTTCTAATAAAGGTCACCAATTTATTAAGAACTATCGGGCCGCCGGGCGTGGTGGCGCACGCCTTTAATCCCAGCACTCGGGAGGCAGAGGCAGGCGGATTTCTGAGTTCGAGGCCAGCCTGGTCTACAAAGTGAGTTCCAGGACAGCCAGGGCTATACAGAGAAACCCTGTCTCGAAAAACAAAAAACAAAAAAAAAAAAAAAAGAACTATCGGGCCACCTATCAGCAGTAAGAGCAAAATTATTAGAGGGTCTATCAGAGTAGAAATGAGGGTGGTCAACCAAAGGGATTTATTCTTCAGGAGCTCGTATTATGTGAGAGGCATGAATCTAAGCAGAGATGCCTTCTACTTTGACAGCAGTGGGGGTGGTCAGCAGCATGATGTAAGAGCCTTTTTAACAAGGTTTTAAGATTCTCAGCTCGATGTCGTCAGATGAGAACTGCATCTCCCATCTGGAACTGGTGTGGTATCATCAAGTCTCCTGGTTCGTAGGCCTCTTTGAGCTACTCTCAGGCGGTGTTTCTGACCACTTCTAGGGCTTTCATGCGTGTAAACAATTAAGGACCAGGGTTAAATTTTAAAGGATCTAACACTCTCTCTATTTCAGTGATGGGGGAGGGCCCCCCATACAGAATTTCATATGGAGTGAGCTTAAATTTTCCCAGTGTGTTTTTAATGCGGAACAAGGCAAAGGGAAGGAGGGCTGTCCAGTAATTCCCGCTGGTCTCTAAGAGTAATTTAGTCAAGGTCTCTTTTTAGAGTTCTATTCAATCTTTCTACCTGTCTTGAACTCTGGGGTCTATAAGCACAATGTAATTTTTAATCACTCCCCAGTTGGATGGCCAGTCCCTGACTTACCTGGGCAACAAAGGCGGGTCCGTTGTCAGACCCTATTACCTTAGATATTCCAAACCGTGGAAAAATTTCTTCTAGGATTTTCTTAACCACAACAGTGGCAGTTTTTTTTTTTTTTTTTTTTTTTTTGTTGGGTAGGCCTCCACCCATCCTGAAAAGATATCTATAAAAACTAAAAGATATTTATTACCATACTTAGCTGGCTTTACTTCAGTAAAATCTACTTCCCAATAGGCTCCAGGGCAATCTTCTTGTAGTCTTCTCCCTGGAGGATATCTCGAATGTCCTGCATTAGTCATGGCACATGGTACACAGTTCTTAACTACTGCTTCTGCAACATCAGAGAGTCTTAAAACATAGAAAGCAGATGCTTTGAGCAGAGTTTGCAGGTGTTTGGCTCCCAGGTGGGACAGCCGATGTATATTTTCAATAAATCTTTCTCTTCTTTTTGTGGTAATATTATTTTACCATTACTGGCTGCTCGTTGGCACTAAGAATTTTTTGCAGTAAACCCTAAATTGTCTATTAGTTTCATATCTTCAGGGGTATATTCAAAACTCTGGCTGCACAGTTCCAGTTCTGGCAGAGCAACTTTCTGGAGAGATTCTATCTGTCAAGTCCTGAAGGGCAGTATCTTAGGGCCGAGTGCAGCCTGTTTAGCTTTAACATCAGCCATGTTATTCCCCCTTGTCACAGCATTGTGTCCTTTTTGATGTCTAGGACAATGTATAATGGCCACTTTGGCAGGCAGATGAAAAGACTCAAGGAGGCTCAGAATCTCCTCTTTATTTTTTATGTCCTTGCCTGCTGACGTCAGCAACCCTCTTTGTCTATAGATGGCACCGTGGACATCGGCTGTAGCAAAAGCATACCTGCTATCGGTGTAAATGTCGATGGACTGCCCCTCAGCCATCCGAAGGGCCTGGGTCAGGGCAATTAATTCAGCTTTTTGAGCTGACGTACCTTCTGGCAGGCTGCCAGCCCACACGACTGGTGTACCAGTTTGGAACACCTGGCCACGGCTGGTCGTGTATTCCAATTTCCTCCGCAAGGACGTCTGCACAGCAGTGAACGGGTGAGGAATCGTCCATTTGAGGAGCAAACACGACCCATCAGTCAACAGCAGACTCTGGTAGTGAGTCATCTGGGCATTTGTCATCCATCGGTCTGGGGGCTGGCAGATAATGCTTTCAAGAGAGTGGGGGGCTACCACAGTTATTTGTTGTCCCAGAGTTAATTTGTCAGCATCCTTAATGAGTAGGGCTACTGCAGCAACAGCCATTAAACATGTGGGCCATCCGCTGGCCACTGGGTCCAGCTTCTTAGACAAATATGCCACTGGCCTCTTCCATGGCCCTAGAGCCTGAGTAAGAACTCCTCTGGCCACCCCCGCCCTCTCATCAACATAGAGGATGAAGGGCTTGGTTAGATCTGGCAATGCCAAGGCTGGCGCAGTCAGTAGGGCCTCCTTAATATTTTCAAAGGCTTTCTGATGTTCTGATGTTCATCTGAATTCTCCACTTACCTTGGTCAGGGGGTACAGGGGGGCGGCCAGTGTTGCAAACCCAGGTATCCAAAGTCTGCAGAACCCAGCAGTGCCCAAGAATTCTCTCACCTGTCTTGGAGTAGCCCGTGTTGATATTTGAGTCACAGTCCTTTTTCTAGCCTCTGTCAGCCACCATTTTCCATCCCGGAGGGTATATCCCAAGTAGACTACTTCCATCTGACATAGCTGGGCTTTTTTAGCAGAAGCCCGGTAACCCAACTCACCCAGTTCTGCTAGCAATCTCTTGGTCCCCTGCCAGCATTCTCTCTCCGTGGTTGCAGCAAGGAGCAAGTCATCAACATATTAAAGCAGAGTTAACTGGGAGTTTTCAGCTCAGAAGGAGGCTAAATCTCGATGTAGAGCCTCATCAAAAAGGGTGGGAGAATTTTTGAACCCCTGGGGTAACCGTGTCCAGGTCAATTGTCCCGTTTGTCCAGTGTCAGGATCTCTCCACTTAAAGGTGAATATGGGCTGGCTGGAGGGATGTAACTTCAGGCAAAAGAAAGCATCTTTTAAATCAAGTACTGTGTACTATTTTTGCTCCGGAGGGAGTGAGCTGAGGAGGTTATAGGGATTAGGAACAGTTGGATGAATATCTTGGACCCTCTTATTGACCTCTCTCAGGTCTTGGACTGGTCGGTAGTCACTCGTGCCAGGTTTCTTTTTTTTTTTTGGTTTTTCGAGACAGGGTTTCTCTGTATAGTTCTGGCTGTCCTGGAACTCACTCTGTAGACCAGGCGGGCCTCGAACTCAGAAATCCACCTGCCTCTGCCTCCCGAGTGCTGGGATTAAAGGCGTGCGCCACCACTCGTGCCAGGTTTCTTTACTGGCAGTAAAGGAGTATTCCAGGGTGACTGGCAAGGTACCAAGATACCTAATTGTAATAGTCTCTGACTATGTGGCCTGATTCCATCTCTTGCGAACTCCTATAGGGGTTGCATCCATTTTCAGTCCCACAGGGGGAACTCTGACAGCCATTCCCATGCCTCCAGTCTCTGCCCATGCTCTAGGGAAAGCAGTGAACCAATTTTTTAGGTCTGGCACCTCCATTTGCTTTATGCCTTCATGTAATCTGTATTCTTCCCTCAAGCTGCAGGGCTAAGACTACGGAGGTGGGAGATTTCCAACTTACTCTCGGTCCTTCTTGGGTAAATCTATTCTGGGCCTTTAATTTAGTCAGTAGATCTCTTCCTAGAAGCGGTGTGGTACACTCAGGAATGAGCTAGAAGGACACACAAGTGTGTCCGGGTAGGACACACTTGGCCTTTCCCCAGATCTACAGTGCGTGCAGTGGTCCAGGGGTATTGTTTTTGACCAGTGGCTCCAATCACTATGGTTCTTTTATCTTTTAATTTTCTCAGTGGATGTTTCAACACAGAATGCTCTGCCCCTGCGTCAATTAAAAAGTCCATGGGAGTCTCCTCTACCATCAGGGTTACCCTAGGCTCGGGGAGGGGGTCTGAGCCCCATCTCCCCTATTCATCATCTTTCAGAGTCAGGACCTTAGGGGCCCTTCCCTTCTTCTTTGGGCATTCCTGTGCCCAATGTCCTTTTTCCTTGCAATAGGCACATTGCTCCTTCTCTAAAATCTTCTGGACAGATCTTCTTCCTTCACGTCTGGGTTCCTTGTTGACCAGGTACCCTGTCTGTCTATTTTCTGGCCTGTTCCTTCCTTCACGTTCCCCTACTAATGCGGCCAAAATCCTCCTTAAATTCCTCTCCTGTCTTCTTTCCCTCTTATTCTCCCTCTCTTCTTCTTCTCGCTTTTCCCTCTCTCTCTTTTCTTCCTCTGTTTCTCTCTTGTGATACGCCTTTTCTGCCTCCTTAACTAAATCTTGTAAAGCCATGGCATGTCATCTTTAAAAGCCATAGCAACCGCGGCTTGTTGACCCTCAGAGGTCAGGTTAAAAGGAGTATAGTATCTATAAGCTTCTATCAATCTTTCTAGAAAAACAGATGGGGGCTCTGTAAGGCCCTGCATCACCTTAGCCAAATTGGTGGGGCATCTCACCGCTCCCTTTAGACTAGAGCCGGGCCAGTAAACTGTCAACCTCTCCCTACCTTGTGCGGTGTTGTAGTTCTACTCTGGCCGGTCCAGAGGGAACCCAGCGTTCCAATTGTACAGATCAGCCGATGAGAAAGGCCAATATTGGAGGGTCTGCAGAGACTGCCTGTCTGTGGGTGGGTTGCCCACAGCTCGCAAAGGAAAAGGCAGAAGTGGTGTCAGGAGCTTCATCTGCTGGGGGACTCTGGGCTTGGCTCTGGGTCTCAGCTGCAGGTCCTCAGTCCTCAGACTGTGCCTTTAGCAATCTCAGAGCTGGGTGCAGGGACTGCTTCTTAGGGCAGAAAGCTAGGGCACTGTGCTGACCCACTTGCGTGCATGGGAGTAGCTGGGGGAGGGATTTTGAGAGGCGGGGGGGGGGGGGGGAATCCATGGTTTGATTTATGGCGGTGAATTCTGAATGAGGTAAGGCTGTTGATCCGGGTAGGACACAGGTCTGCTCTGAAAACCAATGGTTTTAACTTCAAAGATAAGAGTCAAACCAAAAGTCCCCTCCAGTGACCATTTTACATTAAAAGTCGGCCACTAGGAGGCGCAAGAAAGTCTGCCAAGGTCCCTTCTTAATTTCTACTGAAAGATTATGGGCCCTTGATCTAACTTCAGTCCAGTGGTCTAAAGTCAAACTTAGGCGAGTGGTCATTACAATCCGTCCAATATCACGGAAAACAGACACAAAACACACACACACACACACACACACACACACACACTGACAAATACCTGAAAACAGACCCAAAAAACCAAACACACACTGACAAATGCCTGAAAACAGACACAAAAAACAAACACACACTGACAAATGCCCGTCTTCTAACGGACAAACCAACTCAGAAATGCAAAAAAGTCGGGGAAGTGCTTAAGTCTTTCCAATCCAGGAAGACTACCAACTCTTCACTTCCTGCCCCAGACGGACTCCTGGAGTCCTTCCCCTCGCTCAGGGTGTCCCCCAGAGTGAGCAGCAGTCAGCAATTCCAGCAAGTCTGCTGTTCACACTCAGTGCCTCATCCCAAGGCAAAGGTCTCCGTTTCTCATGAAACGTAGCGGCTGCAAATTTCAGCACTGAACCTCGCCGGCTCACAGAAATATTTTTAGACAAAAAATTTCACCTCCAAGTGGGTGATCACGCCAATCCCGGGATGAGCCCCCAAATGAAAGACTCCGAGAGGAGCCCCTCGCTCAGGCCTCAGGACAATAGCGGACACCCAAGAACTCACAATAGACCCAGCTTGTTGCAAACCACATGTGGCTTTATTCGGGGGGGAAAAGCCAGAGCTCTGGGGACGACTCATATCCCACGCAGGGGTAGAGGAGTCGACCTCGAGGGGAAAGAGATCCCAGTTTTTATAGGCCCTCAGGGGAGAAAGGAGAAGGGGGAGGGTAGGGGATTTCCAGATCTAAACAATATCTATTTTCAAGAAATGGGTATGGGAGGGGTACAAGGAAAGAGTCTAATGAAGGTGCAGCAATGGGCACACACCTGGTCAGAACATTGGCAGACACACAGGTTCGAGGAGTGGCCAGAGCATTGTGCACCTCTATTTTTCTAAATCAGTGAAGCTAGTTCTGCTAACACTGACATCTATCTTGCCAATTTCAGGGCTTCTGTGTCCTTTTACATTCTGTCAGGATCTTTCAGTACAAGGAGATAAAAATGAGCCAACTAGCATTTTTCTACATGCTGACCTCCAGCATGAGAGAAGCCATGCACCATTGAGCCAGCACCATTAGTTGAAAATGCTCTCTTTTTTTCCACTGGATGGTTTTGCTCCTTTGTCAAAGATCAAGGTACCATAGGTGTGTGCGTTCATTTCTGGGTCTTCAATTCTATTCCACTGGTCTACCTGCCTGTCTCTGTACCAATACCATACGTGATTTTATCATGACTGTGGGAGATGAACAATGCTCTACTCAAGAACTTTGTCAAGGGAGAAATAAAGAATTTAAAGACTTTTCAGAATTTAATGAAAATGAAAGTGCAACATATCCAAACTTATAGGACACAATGGAAGCAATGCTAAGAGGAAAACTCATAGCTCTAAGTGTCTCCAAAATGAAACTGTAGAGAGCATACAGAAGAAGCTTGACAGCACGCCTGAATGCTCTAGAACAAAAAGAAACAAGTACACCTGTAGTGGCTATTCCTGGTTGTCAACTTGACTATATCTGGAATGAACTACAATCCAGAATTGGAAGGCTCACCAGTGACCCTAATCTGGAGACTGGGAGATAGAAGTTTCTGACCTGGATCTTGGTATGGAGATCTTGGGGCATAGTGGCTATGGGTTCCAGAAGATTAAGACAGGGAGACCTCTGAGTTCAAGGTCATCTGGGATTAAAGGTGTGGTGGCACACAGCTTTAATCTGGGCTACACCTTCTGCTCGAGACTAAATAAGGACATTGGAAGAAGGAAGGCTCTCTCTCTCTCTCTCTCTCTCTCTCTCTCTCTCTCTCTTTCTCCTTTGCCTGCTTGACGTGTGGGACTGAGCAACTGCTAGATCCTTGGACTTCCATTCACAGCTGCTACTGACCATTGTTGGGAGTTGGACTGCAGACTGGAAGTCATCAATAAATTCCTTTACTATATAGAGACTACCCATAAGTTCTGTGACTCTAGAGAACCCTGTCTAATACAATACCCAACAGGAGTAGAGGGCAGGAAATAATCAAACTTAGGGATGAAATCAACCAAATAGAAACAAAAAGAACTATACAAAGAATCAACAAAACCAGGAGCCGGTTCTTTGAGAAAACCAACAAAATAGATAAACCTTTAGCCAGTCTAATCAAAGGGCACAGAGACAATATCCAAATTAATAAAATCAGAAATGAAAAGGGAGACATAACATCAGAAACTGAGGAAATTCAATAAACCATCATATTCTACTACGAAGGCCTATACTCAAAACTGGAAAATCTGGATGAAATGGACAATTTTCTAGATCAATACCAGATGCCAAAGTTAAATCAGGATCAGGTAAATCATTTAAGCATTCCCATAACTCCTAAAGAAATAGAAGCAGTCTTTAATAGTGTCCTAACCAAACCAAATCAAGCCAACCAAACAAACAAACAAAAAAAACAGAACCAGATGGGTTTAGTGCAGAATTCTATCAGACCTTCAAAGAAGACCTAATACCAATATTCTTCAAATTACTCCACAATATAGAAACAGAAGGAACACTACCCAATTTGTTCGATGAAGCCACATTACATTTATACCTAAAACACAAAAAGACCAAACAAAGAAAGAGAACTTCAGACCAATTTCTCTTATGAACATTGATGCAAAAATACCCAAAACTCTTGAAAACAGATTCCAAGAACACATCAAAACAACCATTCAACAAGATCAAGATCGTCCCATGGATGCAGGGATGGTTCAATATTAGGAAATCCATTAACATAATCCACTATTTAAACAAGCTAAAAGAAAACAACCACATGATCATTTCATTGGATACTGAAAAAGCTTTTGACAAAATTCAACATCACTTCATATAAAAGTCTTGGAGGGCTGGAGAGATGGCTCAGCAATTAAGAACACTGACTGCTCTTCCAGAGGTCCTGAATTCAATTCCAAGCAACCACATGATGGCTCACAACCATCTGTAATGGGGTCTGATGCTCTCTTCTGGAATATCTGAAGAGAGGAATGATGGTATACTCATATGCATAAAATAAATAAATAAATCTTTTAAAGAAAAAGGAGTTATTTCAAAAGCCTTAGAAAGGCCTAAAGGCCCATATCTAAACATAGTAAAAGCAATATACAGAAAACCATTAGCCAACATCAAACTAATGGAGAGAAACTTAAAGCAATCCCATTAAAATCAGGTACTAGACAAGGCTACCCATTCTCTCCTATCTATTCAATATAGTACTCGAAGTTTTAGCTAGAGAAATTAGACAACAAAATGAGGTCAAAGGGATATAAATCAGAAAGGAAGAAGTCAAAATATCACTATTTGATATGGTAATATACTTAAGTGACCCCAAAAGCTCCACCACAAAACTCCTACAGTTGATAAACAACTTCAGCATAGCCAGGCGTGGTGGCGCTCGCCTTTAGTCCCAGCACTCAGGAAGCAGAGACAGGCGGATTTCTGAGTTTGAGGCCAGGCTGGTCTACAAAGTGAGTTCCAGGGCAGCCAGGGCTATACAGAGAAACCCTGTCTCAAAAAACTCAAACCAAACCAAAACAACAACAACAACAAAAACAACCAAACTTCAGCAGGTGACCAGATTTAAAAAATTAACTCAAATAAATCAGTAGCCTTCTTATACTCAAAGGACAAACAGGCTGAGAAAGAAATTAAGGAAAGGACACCCTTCACAATAGTCACAAACAATTTACAATATCTTGGTGTAACTCTAACCAATCAAGTAAAAGATCTGTATGACAAGAACTTCAAATCTCTGATTAAAGAAATCAAAGACCTCAGAAGATGGAATGATCTCTTATGCTCATGAATTGGCAGGATTAATACATACAAATGGACATCTTGCCAAAAGCAATCTATAGATTCAATGCAATCCCCACAAAATCCCAACTCAATTCTTCATAGAGTTAGAAAGAGCAATTCTCAAATTGATTTGGAATAACAAACAAACAAACAACAACAACAACAAAAAACTCCAAGATAGCAAAACTATTCTCAACAATAAAAGAACTTTTGCAGGAATCACCATCCCTGACCTCAAGCTGTACTACAGAGCAAAAGCTTCATGGTGTTGGTACAGTGACAGGCAGGTAGATCAATGGAATAGAATTGAAGACCCAGAAGTGAACGCACACACCCATGACCATTTGATCTATGACAAAAGAGCTAAAAATCATCTAGCATGGAAAAGGACAGCATTTTTCAACAAATAGTAATGGTTTAACTGGAGTTCAGCAAGTAAAATAATGCAAATTGATCCATTCTTATCTCCCTGTACATTGCTCAAGTCCAAGTGGATTAAGGACCTTCACATAAAACCAGATACACTGAATCTAGTAGATGAGAAAGTAGGGAAAAGTCTAGAACACGTGGGCATAAAAAAAGAAAAGAAAAAAGAAAAGAAAAGAAAAAATAGTGAATGTGGGATTGAATCTTGGATTTCTTTTTTTTAAATTTTTTATTAGATATTTTCTTCATTTACATTTCAAATGCTATCCCAAAAGTCCCCTATACCCTCCCCTGCCCTGCTCCCCTACCCACTCACTTCCACTTTTTGGCTCTGGCGTTCCCCTGTACTGGGCATATAAAGTTTGCAAGACCAAGGGGCCTCTCTTCCCAGTGATGGCTGACAAGGTCATTGTCTTCTATAGAATCTTGGATTTCTTAATTTAAGATAGGGTTTCATCTAGTACCCTAGCTGAGACCCTAGCTTAATTTACTAAGTGCACTATAATGAATATCACATATTGGATCTTTAAGTTTTAGTATATATTTAATCCTGTGCCATTGGACTATCATTCCTAGCATGATAGTCTTCTACAGAAGAGGCAGTTTCCTCTTTGATATTAGACAAACAAGAAAATACTCTTAGCAGGGTGGCTTCTTCTTTTTCTTCTTCTTCTTCTTTTTTTTTTTTTTTTTTTTTTTTTTTTTGGTTTTTCGAGACAGGGTTTCTCTGTGTAGCCCTGGCTGTCCTGGAACTCACTTTGTAGACCAGGCTAGCCTCGAACTCAGAAATCCACCTGCCTCTGCCTCTGGAATGCTGGGATTAAAGGTGTGCACCACCGCTTTCTTCATAGTCTTGATTGGTCAATATTGGGATAATTCCTACTGCCAAAGGCCAGGTTCGACAGGTGAGGTAAATTGAGAATGAGCATAGAGTCAGCAATTATTTAGCTGACTTTTCTCTAAGGGAGAAAAACTTAATTCTCTAAGGCCAGAAAAATGCTCTCTGGGGCTATCTAAAACAGAAAAAAAAAAAAAAAAAGAAATCACATGCACCCACACACGCACACACACAGTGGATAAACCCAAGCTCTAATAAATTTATTTTTTTCTCTCATAGCTTGTATCCCCTAGGAAAATCTCTCAAGCAGAACAAACTTTACAATGTATCTACATTCTATTATCCTACATTCAATAATTCTACATAGGTGGAATTCTTCATAAAATGCCATAGGTGGAAACATTTCTATCACCCAAAGAAGAATCAGATCAAAGCAAGTCCAAATTCTAGCAGAGCAAACATCAACTCTGTCATTCCTTCTCAATCATCTTGAGATCATGATGCAGTTGCCTAGACTACAAAGGACTCAGGTGTTTTTGTTTGCTTGGAACCCTTGCTTATCCCCTGCAGAAGCTAAGAAACCTTTTTTTCCTCTCTTCTTTTCCCAACTGCAACCTCAAAGAGAATATCCTGGGCTACCACTTCATCTCTCCCTGTCTCTGCCTTCCCATTACTCACCCAGGAGTGCCCACCAAGGGACTCTGTTTTGTTTTTGGTTTTGTTTTCCTCATATGGGCATAATCACAGCTCCTCGTTCACAGATCATCACCCCATGCTCCAAACCCATAAAACCCCCTTGCTTTATCGAGGCATGTGACTCCAAGGCCTCCAGCATCCAACCCAGAGTGTCTCAATACCAGTAATGTCTGTCTGCGTCTGTGAGTCTATCCAGGTGTTTATGTATGCTAATTCCTGTCTGTGTTTGTCTGTTCATTAACTTTGAGTGGTGCCTCATCTGTAATTCTGTTCTGAAAAAAGGTCTTAAATCTGTATCTGTGGACAGAGGCAGTTAAAGCACATATTGCTAGGGATCTCAGCCACACAGACCGGAAGGCATTATGAGTCCTGATCTGGTCTATGTGGGCTCAGAGAGCCAAGGGCACCCGCTGATGTGGTTACTTTAGTTTCTCTCCCATCAGAAAGGAGAGGTGAATGTTTGCTCTTGTGTGTGGGTGCCACCTTCTAATTGTTCCTTTTTCCTGCCTGATGGAGAGGAAAGGACAAACTTTTTGTGTGTTTTGTGTTTGTGCTTCTCCTTACAGGGTGACTTAGATGGATGTATTAGCACGGGACAGACACCTTCAACTCCACTAGAATTAGTTCTCAGTAATTTTTAAAGTGTTAAAACTAGACGGTTGGAGAGATGGCTCATCGGTTAAGAGCACTAACTGTTCTTCCAGAAGCCTTGAGTTCAATTCCCAGCAACCGGGGTTGGAGGTTTAGCTAAGTGGTAGAGCGCTTGCCTAGCAAGCACAAGGCACTGAGTTGGGTCCTCAGCTCTGGAAAAAAAAAAAAAGAGAGAGAGAGACAAAATAACAATTCCCAGCAACCACATGGTGGTTCATAATCATCTGTAATGGGATCTGATGCCCTCTTCTGATGTGTCTGAAGACTGCAGCAGTGTACTCATATACATAAAATAAGTAAATAAATAAATAAACAAATCCTTTTTTAAAAATGTTAAAAATTAGAGGACAGAATCTTTCTGTTGCCATTAGGAAAACTTTTTCTCCCCAGACAACAGGCACCCCTCCTTATTCAACCCCTCAGCTCTGCCACAGGCAACCCCACAGCAGGAAGAGAAGGAGGTACCAGCTGCAGGGATAGAAAGCCACAGAGAGCTGGTTGCCTTTTGAGCCTGTGTCTGTAGTCATGCCCTTGTGCACAGAAGAGCGGGTTGGTGATCAAGGAAACCAACCCACCAGCAAACTTGGGATGTCTGCCAGCAGTTTTGCACATTCTCCTCACCATAGAAAGAGAGAGAGAGAGAAATTCTGGACAGAGGTCAGGGAACTGATTCTTATTCCCAGGGGGATCCCACCAGTAATGTTTGTCTGAGTCTGTGTAATAACCAGTCTGCTATTGAGGCTGGCTTTCCCTTAAACCCAGATTAGGACTTCAACACTGCTAAAGGTAAAGAGAGACTAAGTCAGTCTGTTGGTGGATCTCAAAGTGGCTGTAAGACCAATTTGGCCAGAGATAAATGACATATTAGTCAGGGAAATAATGAGAGCTCTGCAACTTCTTTAGAGAGGGTCATAGAGACAACAAGCAAAAGCAGCAATAGCACTGGATTTTATCAGTGAGGCAGCATCAGATATTAAGAAAAGGTCCAGAGGGTTGAAAGGTTAAGAAAAAGTGTCTAAGAGATTTAGTGGTAGTGGCAGAGAGAAGGGTTTGTTTGTTTGTTTGTTTGTTTGTTTTTTAAAATGCAGAGGAGAAGCAAATGAAGGCAGAGAAACACATAGGGGAAAGACAGTTGAAAAGAGCAGAAAGAATGACTCTAGATCTGGCAAAGTTCATGTTGGCAGCCACAGATGAATCAGAGAACTGTGGGAGATGTCTGTAACAAATGGCTTCTAGAAACCAAAGGTCCTGGCACCGGGTTAGTGGCCTACCCGTGTAGGTAGGAGATGTCTGAAAAAAATTTGGTCTAGAGAAAGAGGTTAAGGGGGCCCCTAAAGATCAAAATTCCCTCATTTGGAAAAGAACCAATGTACTTTTTGTTTTGTTTTTGTTCTTTTTTAAAAGAGGACTCCTGGGCCAAGGAATAAACAAAAAACAAAACAAAACAAAACAAAAAAGCCTATTCAAATCTTAATATAACTCAATATTCTGTCTTGCTAAAACCTAAAGAAAAAAGTCTATAATTTCACAGTTTATTTTTTTCCTTTTTCCAATTTTTTTATTAGGAATTTTCTTCATTTACATTTCAAATGCTATCCCGAAAGTCTCCTATACCCTCCTCCCCACCCCTGCTCCCCTACCCACCCACTCCCACTTCTTGGCCCTGGTGTTCCCCTGTACTGGGGCATATAAAGTTTGCAAGACCAAGGGGCCTCTCTTCCCAATGATGGCCAACTAAGCCATCTTCTGCTACATATGCAGCTAGAGACACAAGCTCTGGGGGTACTGGTTAGTTCATATTGTTGTTCCACCTATAGGGTTGCAGACTCCTTCAGCTCCTTGGGTACTTTCTCTAGCTCCTCCTTTGGGGGCCCTGTGTTCCATCCAATAGCTGACTGAATTCCACAGTTTATAAATGACCTCCCGGTAGCAGCAGAAACCAAACAAAATGCCTAGAAGAGACCCAGGACCTCTTTGAGGCTCTGAGAAATTTAGACTATTAAGCCTCCTCTAAGAAGGCCCTCTTCTGCAACCACAGGTGACCTCCCTAGATCTGGGGGATATATATTAAATGAATGTCAGAGGTGGCCTTCTAAGGCCAGAAAAATTACTATACCAGCCTTGGGGTTGCCTGAATTGACTAAGCCTTTTCATTTCTTTATGAATGAGAGATGTGAGATAGTGAAAGGGGTATTGACTTAGACTATAAATCCTGGCATCAGCCAGTGACCTACCTGACAAAGAAATTAGACCCAGTTGACAGAGGCAACTGTTTGTACATCATAACTGCCATGGACCTCCTGGTCAAAGATACTGACAAACTGTCATTGAGCCAAAGTCTAACCATCACCAAGGCCAGAATGACTCATTACTGGTCTCTCCTCTTAAATGCCCCAGGATAACCTTTCAGGCCCCAGCTTCCCTAAGCCCAGCTACCCTGCTGCCTGACCCAGACTTTGATGGGCCTCTGCATGACTACTTGGTCATTTTGGCTCATGTCCATGGGACCAGACCAGATCTTTAGGATACCCCCCTTGATGGATACAGAGTTAACATGGTTCCCCAATGCCAATAGCTTCATTCAGGTCCGTCAGAGGTATGCTAGGCCAGTGGTAGTCCCAAACACCGAGATCATATGGGCAGTGCCACTCCTGGCAGGGATGTCAGCCCAGAAAGCTGAACTGGTAACTCTAACCAGTGCTTTAGAGCTGGGAAAAGACAAAATGCCTTTGCTCCTGCTTGTATCCAGCCCATCATGCTGCCCTAGAAACTGGACCTCTCCTACCCCTGACTTCTCTGGATCTGGGGGATCCTATGCTCCCTGACCGCCCTAGGTATTCAAAAGATGAGATAATCTGGACTAGGAATTTGCCCATGTCCCAATATTATAATAGATGGTGAAGAACATCAGATTACAAACTCATTGTGCCAGAAGATATGGGACTGTGTATACTTCAGAAGATCTACCACTCTTCCCACCTGTGGTCAGGAGAACACAGGATTTGAAAAGACATGTTAATATCAGAATTAGAGATGCCAACTCACAGATTGCTGAGAGTGTCAAGACCTGCAAAGCCGTCAGTGAGACACAAGGCCTAGGGTCTACTAAAAGACAGAATTCACACAAGTAAAACCAGAAAAAAATGTAGATAAAAATATTTACTGATGTTTATAGATATCTTTTCAGGTTGGACTGAGGCTGCCAGCACCCCCTCAGTTCCCATATATGATCTCAGTTCAGAATTTGTAATGTAAAAGATGATATTTCTGTTTTGCTTCAATAAATGTTGCATTTATTTCAGTTTTTAGTTCTTTTCATAGTTAGTTTGGAGAAGATGTATTATGGCAGCAATTTCTTGTATACACAGCATTTTGCATGTATTTTGGATGTGATTACAGGCAGTTACTGTATCTTCAGTAATTTTATCTGTATAAAAGAAACTTAATCCAAATATTTTAAACAATCATAGAACTCCATCTGCAAATATGATGCACTCTTGGAGGAATAAATCTTGATCACTTTCTTTTTATTAAAATAAATTCATTTCCAATGTAAGGATTATAATGAATACTAACATGTATTTAGTGGTATTTGATCAATATAAAGCATTAAAGTAAAATGCCAGTTTATATAACCTTACTTATTCATATGTGTATTGTATGTATGTTATAGTTCATGGTGAATAACTTTTTCACTATATCTGAGCTAGAGGTTATCATGAAAGGAAAACTTTAATTGACAATATGCATCCATAGGACTGGTGTTTAGGCTATATGTATATGGGGGTTTTTTTGGATTGATGATTGATGTGAGAGAACTCAGACAATTCTACACAGTTACACTGTGGGCAGGTAGTTTTGGGAGACAAAAGATGGAACTGGAGAGATGGCTCATTGAATAAACACAAACATTGCCCTTTTAGAGGACCAGAATTCAGTTCCCAACATGGACAAGAGGTAGGTTAAACCTGTACATCACAGTAGCTACAGGGTAAATACTTCCCGTTAGTTTTTGTCCTTCATGGACACTTTCATTCATGTGCATATGTTTACCCCACAGACACAGTGATTCTAGCACCATGCATTCAGTTTTCAACAAGAACGGCCTCAGTCTTTCAGCATTCACTATCATCTACAGCACAGTTTTCCACCTTCATGATCCCCTAAAAACATTGTTCAAAGGCACAGACAGCCACAAATTCATGTTATTTTTCATATTATTGGTGTCAACCAATACCATTTCTCTTATTTATTTATTTATTTAAAAATAAAAACTTAAATAACAATAGCCTGTCCAATTCAACTTCTCAGAGAAAGGATTCTTTTGTTTTATTTTTTATGTATATGGCAGTTTTGACTGCATGTACATGCATGTATCCTATGCATGTATCCTATGCATGTCTGATGCGTGTAGGGGCCAGAAAAGTGAGATGGATCCCCATGGAACTGGAGTCACACATGGATGAGTGTCCTGTGGATACTGGATATCAAAATTATGACCTCTAAAAGAATAGCCAGTGCTCTTAGCCACTGAGACCCTTCTCCAGCCCCTGGACATGCTATTTCAATGCTGCTGATAACAATTAATTAAAAAAAAGTCTTTCTTGATTCACTTAGAAAACTAATGTCTTCAAAATCAAGTTAACACACACACACACACACGTAATGTTGAAACGTGGGAAGTAAATTTGATACGTTTTTTCTTTGCTGTAGCTCTTTCTAGCAAACTATATGCTACCACTTGGAATTTCACATATGGACTTTTAAAACTGACCTTGGTTAAAATTGAACACACACACTCACCCACAAACACACATTAAAATGATATCTTAATCAATGTTCTATTGTGTTGTGAGGAGCGGGTATGGCCGCGGCCCCAAGATGGCGCCCAAGGACTGCTGCCATGTCTTATGACTGGCACCTGACTTCCTCATATCCCTCAAGATACCCCCGTCCCTTGAGCTGCATTGCGCAGATGCACCTTGATGTGTCAGATCGGATGATGTGACGAATGTAATCCTGAGCCAATGAACTGTGCCTACGTGGACTGGGGTGATGGGGAGTGGACGAGAGGGCATAAAGGGGGATGGCCAGAGAGAGGTCTGGGCATTCTTCTTTTTCCTGCACATTGTGAAGTGCCTGAATAAACTGCCTTGAGAAGAACACCGGTTTTGTTGCTTCTTTTCTGCTGGTCGGAGAAGGTAGCGACATTGTGTGACCAAAGCAATTCCTTTCCTTTCCTTTCCTTTCCTTTCCTTTCCTTTCCTTTCCTTTCCTTTCCTTTCTTTTTCTTTTTCTTCTCTTCTCTTCTCTTCTCTTCTCTTCTCTTCTCTTCTCTTCTCTTCTCTTCTCTTCTCTTCTCTTCTCTTCTCTTCTCTTCTCTTCTCTTCTCTTCTCTTCTCTCTCTCTCTCTCTCTCTCTCTCTCTCTCTCTCTCTCTCTCTCTTTGTTTTTTTGAGACAGGGTTTGTCTGTGTAGCCCTGCCTGTCCTGGAACTCACTTTGTAGACCAGGCTGGCCTCGAACTCAGAAATCCACCTGCCCCTGCCTCCCAAGTGTTGGGATTAAAGGCATGTGCCACCACTGTCCGGCCCAAAGCAATTCTTATGGAAGAAAGGATTTAACTGTGGATGCTTACAGTTTCAGAAGATAGTATATTCTCAACATGGTATGAAGCTTGGTAGTGCTGAGACAGACATAATGCTGAAAATTATCTGAGGGAACTATTGAACTATATGGGAAGGAAGGAAACAGGGAGAGAGAGGGAGAAAGACAGATAGACAGAGACAGACAGATAGAAACAGAGAGTCAGAGGGAGATATGGGATCTACTGTGGGATTTTGACACTTTACTTCCCTCCCCTGGTCTGGTGAGCCACTTACTCCAACGGGGCCAGAAGTTCTTATCCTTCTAATCTTTTCAAGTGTGGCCACTCTCTGGTGACTAAGCATTTAACTATATGGTTCTATGGTTCTTAGTCAAACTACCACAAATGCTATGCTTAAGCATTTTTCAACATTGGAGGTCTTTGAGTTTATGCTACATTTATTACTCAATCTATTGCAGGCATTAAAAGAAAATTATTAAAAATGTAATAAAACCTTAATCCTGTCAGTTAAACAAAAAACAAACAAACAAACAAACAAAACTATTGGTTTCAGATTTTATTTTCAACAATAAAGCTAGCATAAAGACAGTTCAAAAGGGGGGGGTTAAAGACACAAGAACAAACCGATTTTATTACATGAAGTCTAGGAGATAATATATTTACCTCAAGTGTTACCTCAATGAGGTTTCAGTCAGAAAGGATAATGACTTCAAGAAGTGTGACAAATAGGGCAATAGAAATAAACTACATTTAATAGAATCATAAACAGAAACAAGATTTTATTTTATTTTTTTGCAGTAAGGGAGATTACTAAGACATAGTGTTAACTTTTCCAGTTGCAGGAAGGACCTTCAACTTGAATTATGGCTCCCCAAGAAAATAATTCTTCCCAAAATTAAATGATTATATCCCAACTAGCTGCTGCAGATGTCCCTGAAGTAACTTATTCCATTCAGAATTTTTATCTGCTCATGATTTATTTATTTATTATTTTTGTAATTTCCTTTGATGACAATACCTCAGACACAGTATGGGAAACAGCTATCTCTTTCCACTGTGTGAGGTCCCTGGGAAATTACTCAAGTTATAAGGATTGGATAGTCATTGCTTTTACATGCATAAACAACTCATGAGCTGAGAGATGAGTTGATATTAGAGGTAAAATGATTTATTGTCTTTCTACAAGGAAGGCACTGTAACAAAAAAACTAAGAATGACTTACCAATCCTACATCCAAAAGAGGGCTAGTATCCAATATATACAAAGAACTCAAGAAGTTTGACTCCAGAGAATCAAATAACCCTATTGAAAATGGGGTACAGGGGCTGGCAAGATGGCTCATTGGGTAAGAGCACTGACTGCTCTTCCAAAGGTCCTGAGTTCAAGTTCCAGTAACTGCATGGTGGCTCAGAACCACCCATAATGAGATCTGATGCCCTCTTCTGCCATGTCTGAAGACAGCTACAGTGTACTTATGTATAATAATAAATAAATCTTAAAAAATAACCTAAAAACTGTTACATGGATGCAGATGTGTTCACTTAAAAAAATGGGGTACAGAACTAAACAAAGAATTCTCAGTTGAAGAAATGTGAATGACCAAAAAGTACCTAAAGAAATGTTCAAAATCCTTAGTCATCAGGGGAATGTAAATCAAAACAACCCTGATATTACACCTCACACCAGTCAGAATAGCTAACATCAAAAAAATCAGGTGACAGCAGATGCTGGTGAGGATGTGGAGAAAGAGGACTCCATTGTTGGTGGGATTGCAAACTAGTATAACAACTCTGGGAATCAATTCCTCAGAAAATTGGACATAGCATAGAATTACCTGAGAACCCAGCTATACCACTCCTGGGCATTTACCTAAAAGATTCTTCAACTATGCTCCACTATGTTCATAGCAGCTTTTTTTTTTTTTTTAATAGTAGCCAGAAGCTGGAAACAACCCAGATATCCTTCAACAGAAGTCCTTTTTAGAACAACTAAGTTTGAATTTTTTCTTGTTTTTCTTTTCTTTTTTCTTTTCAATTTTTATTAGATATTTTCTTCATTTACATTTCAAATGCTATCCCAAAAGCCCCCTATACGCTCCCCCTGCCCTGCTTCCCTACCCACCCACTCCCACTTTTGTTTGATTTTCTATTGCTGTGATATAGAGCATAACCAAGAGCAACATGAGGAAGACAGGGTGTATTTGGCTTACACATTTAGTTCAGAGTGAATCATTGAGGGAAGAAAAGTCTGAAAATGAAGCAGAATAGAAATCTTGCAGCCAGAAATGAAAATGGAATCCATGGAAGAATTCAGACTCCTGGCTTGCTCTCTGGACTTATAATATGTCCTTTTTCCCAGGACTGCCTGACTGTAGGTATAAATTAACAGAACCCACATCAATCATTATCATGATATTTCCCTACACACTTGTGTTAAATCTAATCTGCTGTATGCATTTTCTGAACTATGGTTTCCCTCCCAGATAACTACCATTTTTGCTGTTTTGATGAAAAAAAATGTAGACAGCATAATTGACATCTAGTCAACTAAACTGGCAAATATGTCACTATCAATTTTTAAGCTTTCCTTTTTACATTGCCCCCCAATATTTAATGTTATTATCATAATATAAAACAATCCAACTTTAAAGGTCCTTCAGTTTTTTAAAAATCAAACATTTAATTATTAGTATTTCCTTAATATATCCATTTTTAGCTGTGGGTTCCAGAGAAATCAAAACCAAGTTTCATTTTCTTCTTTTAAGAGGAAGGACCCTTGCATAGTTCCAAAGCAAAGCCAAAAAAAAATTTCATTATTAATAAGAACTCAGTGTCCAGTGTTGGAACTCAAATCTTTGGTGTTAAAAGGTGATTTTGGCTGGGCGTGGTGGCGCACGCCTTTAATCCCAGCACTTGGGAGGCAGAGGCAGGCGGATTTCTGAGTTCGAGGCTAGCCTGGTCTACAGAGTGAGTTCCAGGACAGCCAATGATACACAGAGAAACCCTGTCTTGAAAAACCAAAACCAAAACAAACAAATAAAAAAAGTGACTTTGCAGCTTGAATTCTCTAGTTTTACCCTCCACAGCACAAACACAGATTATAGCATAGACTGAGGTTAAATTATTCCACACATGCTGCTAGTCAAAATAGACATCCCAATGTCTGAGGATCACTGACTTGCAGGTAGCAGGAATTCTCCTGCAACTGGAATTATATTTTCAGCAATGATCTTCCCTATCCCCTTTACATAATGCAACCCTGCCATGCTACATGGTGCCAAACCTCACCATATTTCTGAGATACCTTTAATCTGGGGTTTCTTCTATAGTTAAGGAGGTTCCATGCATTGCCAATGGCCTCTCTTTAGTAACTCCAGCACCTCCACACAGTGTCAGGTCCAAGGTGTTCTCCATGACATTTCCAATCCCATAGTTTCTATGCTGCCAAAACAATAACCCTTGGAAGATGATTGTATATTATATGATTCTATTTTGGTCATAAAGTATAGCTTTGATTTTTATAGAAAACAATTTCATTTTACTGATCCTAAGGAAACATTTTTTAAGAAAGTTTGGTAGCAGGAATCATTATTTTAGTCACATTTGATTTCTCATGTCATCTGATTAGTTGATCTGATGAAACTAATATTTCACTTCAGTAATACTTTGCTATTGTTAATCTTTAATGATCCCCAGATATTCAGAAATTATGTATGATTAATACAAATACACCATACACATGGCCCTAACAGGTGTATTTATGGATTTATAAGCCAGGTCCTTATCATGGCCATTGCTCTCAGCATTTTATTTTATTTATTTATTTTTTTAAAGATTTATTTATTTTATGTATATGAGTACACACTTTAGTTGTACAGATGGTTGTGAGCCTTCATGTGATTGTTGGGAATTGAACTTAGGACCTCTGCTTGCTCTGGCCAACCCCACTTGCTCCGGCCAAAGATTTATTTATTAGCATAAGTTCACTGTAGCTGTCTTCAAACGCACCAGAAGAGGGTATCAGATCTCATTATGGGTGGTTGTGAGCCACCATGTGGTTGCTGGGATTTGAACTCAGTACCTTTGGAAGAGCAGTCGGTGCTCTTACCCACTGAACCATCTCACCAGCCCCAGCATTTTATTTAAAGTTGACGCAATACCTTATTGAGCTCTATTACATCTGGAAGTTCAAAATATGTCCACTATCATCACCTAAGCAATATGTGAAACATGTCCTAGCAATATTCCCATGATTTAGCTACAAATGTCTATATTAGTTTGCTTTCTGTTACTGAGATAAATACCACGACGAAAAGCAATCAGGAGGGAAAAGTCTTTACGTGACTTATACTTACTTATTAAATGCTATTATGGAGGGAAACCAGAGAAAGAACTAAACCAATGTAGGAATCTGGAATTAGAAAGTATAGTTGAGGCAATGGAGCAATGCTTTATACTTCTTTAGTTTCCAGACTTGTTCAGCTACTTTTCATAATGAAATATTTAGGCATTTATATTCGTGTGTGTGTGTGTGTGTGTGTGTTCATGCACATGTATACACACATATGAATGTACATGAATGAAGGCTCACATGCAGAACACAATCTAATGGCATGTATTCTCCATGTAGCTAATGTGACATACAGTTTAATTATGCATCTTGTAGTTTTGGGGAACTAAACTCAGTGCCTCTGAAAGGGAGTTGTATGGTCTACTCAGGGTGCCATGTACCAGATCTATCACATATCTTTCTTATACCTCTCAGAACAACCTGCCAAGGTGTCACAGAATGGGCTACTTCTCACACATCAGTCATCAGTCAAGAAAACCTTCCCCTAGTTGGGCTAACAATTGCTTTTTTGTATGCATTTCCTCAATTCAGGTTGACTTTTTCCAGATGACCCTAGCTTATTTCAAGTTGACAAGAAAGTGAACTACCATGGGTCACAATGTACTGAGTCATCTGGTATGAACTCAAATAATCCTCCGAGCGGGGAGTGAGGCTGATTATAGGAAAGACAGAAACAACATGCAAGAGACAGAGATCAGAGGCCTGCTGCTGAATACCATGGCAGCAGCAAGTGTACTTCTCATAGCCTTCTTATCCTATAGTACCATGAAAAACAAACCCACAAGCTAACAGAAACAATTTGCTAAAATATACACAAGACATTTGTTCTCACCAAAAAAAAAAAAAAAAATTCCCCTGTTCCTTTCAACAAGGTCAATAGAATCATCAGCTCCTAGCTGTGAGCCTCAAATACACCTCCTCTTATCATTCAATGCCTCAGCAGGCTGGGGAATCTGCCAGTAGGCCTTGACCTATATTGACTCTGCCTGGTAGGCAGGCTTTTTCTCTCTTTTCCCCCCTCTGTTTCAGAGTAGTGGCAAACAGCTTCCAACAGCACACCACAAATATACAAACATTAGTAAATAAGGCTATATAAACATGTATGTATGTATGTATGTATGTATGTATGTTTGTATTGTGGTTTTGTTTTTGTTTTTGTTTTTTGTTTTGAGATAGAGATTCTCTGTGTAACTGAGACCTGGCTGGCCTAGACTTGCTCTGTAGACCAGGATGGCCTCAAATTCACAGAGATCCTCTACCTCTGCCTCTTGAGTGCTTATATTAAGGGGATATGCTGCCATACCCAACTTATGGCATTTAATTTTAATGCTTTCTGTTTATCAAATAGACGTACGCTGAAATGTGTACACACAACTGCATTGGAAATGAATTCTCTTAATTCTTAGTACTCTTACCACAAAGAAAATGATCAAGTTATTTTTTTTCCCTAAAAGTACATCATATAAGCAGGTGAATTTGTATGGTTGTCACAAGTATTTGGGTTGCTTCCTTTTCACATCAAAATTAGTGAAGATGTAGTAACCACTTAGACATATAAAGGTATTCTGTATATAACAAATTGGCTGCTATAGTAAGTCTTTTCAAAGGCTAATTTCATGAATAAATCAACAACCAAACACATTCAACACTGACAGTAGCAAGGAAAGAGTAACATCCTCTAACTTATAAATTCTGTACTGAGATCATTGATTTAGTTAGGTACTTTATGTGTGTGAACAGACATGATGACCAAGGCAACTCTTTTTTTAAATTTTTTTATTTTTATTAGATATTTTCTTCATTTACATTTCAAATGCTATCCCGAAAGCCCCCTATAACCTCTCCCTGCCCTGCTCCCCAACCCACCCACTCCTGCTTCCTGGCCCTGGCGTTCCCCTGTACTGGGGCATATGATCTTCACAAGACCAAAAGCAAGGCAACTCTTATAAAAGACAGCATTTAATTTTGGCTGGTTTACAGGTTCAGTTATTCAGTCTACTATCACCAAGGCAGGGCACATGATAGTATCCAGGCACAGAAGGGAATAGAAGAGCAGAGAGTTCTACATCTTGACCATAAGGAAGCTAGAGGAAGACTGACTCTTCCCCACCAGTCATAGCTTCAAGTCCACTGAAAAAGTGAGGCACTTCTTCTAAATATGTCATACTTCCTAATAGTGCCACTGCCATGGACCACACATATCCAAACACCACATTCCACTCTCTGATTCCCATAGGCTTGTTCAAATACATACAGCCTATAGCTGCCATATCTAAGCCTAATGCAAAATACATTTAGTCCAACTTCAAAAATCCCCATTGTCAGGCTGGAGAGATGGCTCAGTGATTAAGAGCACTGTCTGCTCTTCTAGAGGTCTGAGTTCCATTCTCAGCAACCATATGGTGGCTCACAACCATCTCCAGTAGGATCTAATGCCCTCTTCTGGCATACAGGTGTACATACAGATAGAGCACTCAAACAAAATAAATAAACAAATCTATAAAAAAAAAAAAATCCCCATAGTCTATTACACTCTCATCAATGTTTAAATGTCCAAAGTTCAAAGTCTTTACTGAGATTCTTGCAATCTCTTAACTGTAATCCCCTATAAAATCAAAATAAAAAAGCAGATTATATGCCTCCAATATCACAGAATATACATTACAATTCCAAAATGTCATACTGGAGAAATACTGGACTAAATCAAGACCAAAAAAATCAACTGGCAAACTCCAAAGCACTCTTCATATCTCCAATTCCTTTCATCTTTGCTGACTGCAAACAAACAAACAAACAAAAGCAAAACAACAACAACAAAAAACCTTCTTTCTCTTGGGCTGGTTCCATTCTCTGTTAGCAGCTTTCCTTGGCAAGTAGCCCATGGCTATGGCATCTCTTACTATCTAAGAATCTCCAAAGCAATGTCAGCATTATAGATTCTTGTTCCAGTGTCTGGGATCCACACATGATCTTCTGGGTTTCTGAAAAGGGGTTGGGTTATTTCTTCAGGTCATCTGTCTGTAGCACTCTAGGCTCTGGTTGACTCCACTCCACTGGTGCTACTGTTCTTGATGGTAACAGTATTTTTTTGTTTTTTTTTGTTTGTTTGTTTGTTTGTTTGTTTTTTTGAGACAGGGTTTCTCTGTGTAGCCCTGGCTGTCCTGGAACTCACTCTGTAGACCAGGCTGACCTCGAACTCAGAAATCTGCCTGCCTCTGCTGGGATTAAAGGCCTGTGCCACCACACCCGGCTAGTTTAGAGCTTTTTGAAGTTTCTATCTGATCTCTGACTCTTGACCTCAGACCCAGTTATCAAGCTAGATTCCCAACCCTGTCCCCAAATGTCTCCTGTCATAATGAAATATTCCCCAGGATATATACATATATATCCTGCTAGAATATTCATTTCATTCTTTTCATCACATGTTGCCAGTTACTGTCAGAAAACAATAATCAACAAACTTTTTCATGTTCACTTGTAGGACAGAGGTATATTTTTATATCATTAATTGTTGAATCTATAGATCAGGACTCACAGAAAATGTCTCATTTATGTAACCATCCAAGTCAATGCCGGGTACCAACTTACAACCAAGTATTTAGATTTATGATTCCTATGAAACTGTAGTTACAGACGATTGTGAGCTGCCATGTGATAGTTGGGAATGAACATGGTTCTTACAGTGCTCTTCACAATGGTCTGTAGTCCCACTAATTCACTTTTAATAAAGTAAATAGAATACAGTAGGAAAGAGATTTGAAATACAAGGACCAGGTGTGAAAACAACTGCAGGCAGGTAGATGAGTATGCCTAAAAGAATCTGTGCATGTTTCAGGTGAAGAGCTGGAAGAATGGGGATGCCTAAGTCCTTTGCAGTCCATGCAAGTTCATCAAAATCTCAAGTAAATGAACAAGATCCTACAAGCTTTGAACTTTTCCCTGCTGTATTTTGGTCTTGCTTTGGTCTGCTCATGTTACAGGATTTTCTCTGTTCAATCACATTAGGGCAGTGGGAGGCCTGTGATTGGACAGAGAAAATGGAGGTGGCGAGAGAGAGAGAGAGAGAGAGAGAGAGAGAGAGAGAGAGAGAGAGAGAGAGAGAGAGAGAGAGAAAGAAGAAGAAGAAGAAGAAGAAGAAGAAGAAGAAGAAGAAGAAGAAGAAGAAGAAGAAGAAGAAGAAGAAGAAGAAGAAGAAGAAAAAGAAGAAGAAAAAGAAGACGAAGGAGGAGGAGTAGGAGGAGGAGAGAAGAGGGGGGAAGGATGGAGAGGGAGAGAGAGAGAGAGGGAGAGAGGGAGAGAGGGAGAGAGGGAGAGAGGGAGAGAGGGAGAGAGGGAGAGGGAGAGAGGGAGAAGGAGAGGGAGGGGAAGTGGGGAGGGAGGGAGGAAAGAGGGGGGAAGGAGGGAGGGAGGGAGGAGAGAGGGGGAAGGAGGGAGGGAGGGAGGAGAGAGAGAGGAAGGGAGAGAGAGAGGGAGAGGAGGGAAGAGAGAGAGAGGAGGGAAGAGAGAGAGAGGAGGGAAGAGAGAGAGAGGAGGGAAGAGAGAGAGAGGAAGAGAGAGAAGGGAGGGAAGGGAGAGAGAGGAGGGAGGGAGGGAGGGAGAGAAGAGAGAGAGGGAGAGAGAGGGAGAGAGAGGGAGAGAGGGAGAGGGAGAGAGAGAGAGAGAGAGAGAGAGAGAGAGAGAGAGAGAGAGAGAGAGAGAGAGAGAGAGAGAGAGAAGGAGAGAGAAGGAGAAGAGAGAACGAGAGAGAACCCCCGTGGCAATTACCAGCCACAAGTAGCTATGATTTTACAAGGTTAGAAATAGTGTGATAAAGCTTTTCTCTTTATCAATTGGCTCTGAAATTATTGTATTGGCATTTTGAAATTTGTGATTTTATTGATACATAAATCTAATTGGTTAACTATATATAAGCTTAAGAGTCTTGATTTTACTGGTTACTGGGCATTGTGCTATCAAACCATGAGAATGAAGGATCTATTTGATTACTGGAGTGTGGGACTGCAGGTTACAGGGGATTATAGCAGAGAGGGAACTAGTGGCTCGTGGAACAAGACATCCAGTCACTGCTGGGACTAGCTCCAGAGAGTTGGTGGCTGGTGGCAGGGATGCAGGAGCATGGCCTGGCCCTCCCTTGCTATGTTCTGATTCTTTGTAGATAAGGATTGTTTCCCCTATGACATTGTACATAGGAAATATAAAGATATGGTATAGTGAGGTGAGATAAAAGTAGTTTTTACCATCTAAGTATTGAAGAAAGATGTGATTAAATGCCAATGGCTCTCATCGACTCAGATGTTTGCATCCTTATTTTCTCGTTCATGGAACTGTTTGGGAAGGAGCGAGGTGTGGCCTTTATGAAAGAAGTGTGTCACATGGGTTCATTTCGAGGCTTTAAAGGCTTCTGGCAATGCCCACTGTGCTTGCTACTTTTTATCCGAGGTTCAAAATGTGAGCTCTCAGTTCTTCCTGATGCCATGTATTTATGCTGCCATCAGTGACTCTAATTCTTGGAACTGTAAATGTAATTTGATGCCTTCAGTTATGATTTGCTTTGCTGATGGTGTGTTTTATGACAACAGTAGAAAGGTAAATATACAGAACACAGAAAATCTTCCCTTCTAACTATAGATATAGAAGGATAAACACACAGAAGCGTTCTCTGGAAGTTCAGAACACAGAAAATCTTCCACTTCAACTACAGGAAAGAATATTTTTCAAACGTTATCCCTAAAGTCATTATGATATGTCCTACGCCTTTGAAGTTAGGAATGATCCCAAAATTGACAAGTATAGACTTCCATAAAGAAGTAACCCTTTTAAGAACATTCTCCTTTACTTCTAACCAGGATAATACCAAATAATTCTTCAGATCCCTTCTTTATAGAAGAGTGTTATGCTAGGAATGGTGCAATAAAAGCCACGAGGATTAAAAGATATACTGGAATCAATAATTATTATTATAGTATGTTAGTGAATCGAGGTCAGTTGGAATTCTAAATGAGACTTTGTCTCAAACAAAGAAAACAAATAAAAATTATATTTGTAAAGGACCAGCTGACAAACTTTTTCTTCCTGTTCCTAATTAATCATAAAAGTAAAATTTTATTAATTTCTATATTGCTCACTGTGGTTTTTTTCCTCTAGTCATGTCCTAAGTTGAAGGTCTGCTTGGTTTTTTAACTTGGTTTTCCTCTGTAATCTTGAGATTTACACAGTGTAAATTGTTTCCATTGTTCATGATGTCTTTAGAACTTGCAGATATTTAATAAAATTACTAATTACAAAACAACTATACTTTTGTTATCACTTACAATGTACATCATCCATGAGTTTCAATAAAAAAGTTTCCTCTGCTCTTCCTCAGGGAGCCTTACCTCTCATAACTGAGAGGAGACTGCTGGATTGGCCTTGATATAAAGTAATTTTTACCTGATAACATTTTGATAGTTTCTCTCTGGTTCATGACATCATAATAATGTACACCTTAAAAAAATTAGGTCTGTTTGAAATGGCCTATACTGTGGAAGTGACTTTGTAGAACAGTGTGTCTCAAATTCCTGGATATAAATTTGCCCCCAAAAGTGCTGGGATTAATAGCACATGCTATTATGCTTTGAGACATTCATTTTTGAAAATGATTGTATGTGTCCTGGTTCCAAATAACTGATATGATATTTAGAGTGATTGTATTGTTATAGTTCTCCAGTGTTTCTTTTATCTATGTTATTAATTTCATTCTTCTTTGAGTGTTTGTGTGTTGACATAGCATGGGCTTGCTTGCTTGCTTTCTTCCTTCCTTCCTTCCTTCCTTCCTTTCTTTCTCCTTCCTTCCTTTCTTTCTCTCTTTCTTTCCTTCCTTCCTTCTTTCTTCTTTCTTTCTTTCTTTCTTTCTTCCTTCCTTTCCTTTCCTTCCTTCTTCCTTCCTTCCTTCTTTCTTCCTTCCTCCTTTCTCTTTCTTTCTTTCTTTAAAAAAATTATTTTATGTATGAGTATACCGTTCCTCTTTAGACACACCAAAAGAGGGCATCATATCCCATTACAGATGGTTGTGAACCAACATGTGGTTGCTGGGAATTGAATTCATGACCTCTGGGAGAGCAGTCAGTACTCTTAACCTCTGAGCCATCTCTCCAGCTCCCAGTACAGGCTTTCTGAAAATTCAAGGTGATCTTCCTACCTCTGTGTTCTATTTGCTGGGATTGAAAAAATGTACTACTATGCCCAGTGTGTAAACAATAACTTCTCTCTCTCTCTCTCTCTCTCTCTCTCTCTCTCTCTCTCTCTCTCTCTCTCTCTCTCTCTCTTACACACACACACACACACATGCACGCACACACACAAATAAGGATTTTTGCTGTGTCTTAGGATTTTTCTGCTGTGAACAAACACCATAACCAAGGCAACTCTTATTGGGGCTGGCTCACAGGTTCAAAAGTTCAGTCTATTATCATCAAGGCTGGAGCATGGCTGCATCCTGGCAGGCATGGTGCAAGAATAGCTGAGAGGCAGCTTTATCTCCTTCATCTGGAGGCAGCTAGAAGACTGGTTCCTATGTGGTTAGGAGGAGGTTCTCAGTGTCCACCTTCTCAATGGCACACTTCCTCCCATGAGGCCACACTGACTACAAGGCTACACCCGATGATAGTGCCACTCCCTGGGCCAAAGATATCCAAACAACCACATTCTACTACGTAGCCCCCACAGGCTTATTAAAACACAGGAGTATATGGAGGACATACCTAGCCATAGCATAATAAACAAATACATTTAGTCCATCTTCCAAAGTCCCTTGGGTCTATAACAGTCTCAACAAAGTTAAAAGTACAAAGGTCAAAGTTTCTTCTGAGATTCAATCAATGACTTAACTGTAATCCCCAAAGCACAACAGGAAACCAACTGGACAAACTCCAAACTCTGCATCTCCAGTCTGATGGCAAAGTGGTCCTCAGTCTAAAGATCTCCAATTCCTTTTTCATCTTTGTTGACTGGAACAAATTCCTTTCTCCCAGACTGGTCCCACTCCCTGTTAACACCCTTCCTCAGCAGATATCCCACAGCTCTGGCATCTCGAACACCTTGAGGTCACTAAGGCAACTTCAATGTTACAGTTTCTTGTTCCAATGTCTGGGGTCCACAAGTGATTTCTGGGCTCCTCCAAAGGGTTTGAGCCACATCTTCAGATCTGCCCTCTGTAGTACTCATGTCTCTGGTTGACTCTACTCCACTGCTGCTGCTGTTCTTGGTGAACATTCTATGGTAGTGGCATTACCAATATATTGGGGTCTTCTGATGCAACTAGGCCTCATCAATAGCCTCTCATAGTCCCTTTACATGGTGCCAAACCTTAACTTCTTTGTGTGACCCCCTTCAGTCGTCATCTGTCCACTGTAACTGAGGCTGTACCTTCACTAATGGCGGAGATGACTCTAACACATTACCAAGTCCAGTTGCAGCAGGAGGTAAAACCTTGGCTATCTCTGGAACACAGCTTCTTTGTGCTTTCAGAAAACACTTCACAGATTATACTGCTGCTGTTGGACTCTTCTTAATCACCACTAAATTCTTAGCTCAGGCTAACCAGTAGTCCCAGTAGTCCTGTCTTGTTTTATTCTAAAGCCAGAGCTACATGGCAAAAGCTGCTTCTGTTGCTTGCTTGAGCTAGAACATGGCCCCTATGTTCTATTATCACCAGCTTTCTGTTTTCCAACTCCTTGACTGCCTAAGCTTGGCTGTCCTGGAACTTACTCTATAGATTGATCTGGAACTCCGAGATCTGTTTGGCTCTGTCTACTGAATGCTGGAATAAAGGACTTGTACTACTACACCTGGACTTAAACTTTTCTATATTTGGAATTTGCTCTGTACTAGGCTGGCCTTAAACTCAGAGATCTGCTTGCCTCTGTCTCCTGGAATTAAAGGTGTGTACCACCATGCTTGGACCTAAGCTTAACTGCTTGGGATCTTGCCCCAAAGTTATCACTCCCTTTATCTGTTTATCTGCTTGATCATAGATTTTAGCTCCAATTCACTTCCTGATGCCTCACTATTGAACCATACATTTCATATTTTTTCCTTTCTCACCTTGCCCCTTTTCAAATAGTCTTCATAATACTAAAGCATAGAACAGACTCTATTCTGGACTTTTTTGAGAATTCTTTGGGCATTCAACTAATATGAACCTCTTCACTGTAGCTTAGCAACAGCAACAACAACAACAACAAAAACCACAACAAAAAACTGTCTCTAGTCTACATAAGGATGTTTTCCACTGAATCTTCTTGGGCAAGGTCTACAAAGTTAAAATCACTCTCAGCAACAAAATCTTCCATATTGCTACTAGTATAGCCCATTAAGCACCACTTGGAGCATTCTACTGCTTTCAACTATGCTGTGTCCTTCAAGCATACTCCCACCCAACTACTTTATTATCTGAGCTCATCAGAGGAGGCAAGCAAGATCTCTGAATTCTTTTGCAATGTTAAAAGAAAAAAATGTACTTGCTGCCTCCTAAGTATCAAGGGGTTGGGCTCTTGGGCTCCTGATTCATAGGATAATCAAAAGGACTCTGGAATACATGACCAAATTCATATGTAATAATAAAAAAAACTGGGCTTTTGGTTGGCATGAGAGGAGTTAGAAGAAAATGATAGCAGTACTTTTTTTTTTTTTTAATTCTGTAACAAGAGCTGAGCTATCTGGAGATTACTGGAGAGCAAACACAGCTCTTCAAGTATGGTTTTTTTTTTTTTCAAATGGGATTTCTGAGGTCAGAAACCTCAAGAATCAGAGGGGTGTCACAGCTCTGTTAAAATGTTTTCTAGGAGCTATCCAGAGAAGGCTGTCAGAGAAGAAAACACAGCTCTTTTAGAATGTTTTTGTTGTTTTATTATTTGCTTTCTGATTTTTTTTTTTTTTTTTTTTTTTTTTTTGGTTTTTCGAGACAGGGTTTCTCTGTATAGCCCTAGCTGTTCTAGAACTCACTTTGTAGACCAGGCTGGCCTCAAACTCAGAAATCCGCCTGCCTCTGCTTCCCAAGTGCTGGGATTAAAGGCGTGCGCCACCATGCCTGGCCTTGCTTTCTGATTTTGATAACCAAAAATTACTTTTAGAATTTTTCTACTGGACACCCACACAGTGGGTCTATGTTAAAAACATGGCTGCGACCAGTCTAGTGGGTATTTGTAGAAGAGCCTCAGCGTTCCTGAAGGCTGCTTGTTCCCTAGTAAATCCCAAGGACCCTTCTCACTCAGGTCGCAGGTCTTCTCTTAGTTTGTTGCATAAGAACACACCACATGCCGGGCAGGTGGCGAACGCCTTTAATCCCAGCACTCGGGAGGCAGAGGCAGGCGGATTTCTGAGTTTGAGGCCAGCCTGGTCTACAAAGTGAGTTCCAGGACAGCCAGGGCTATACAGAGAAACCCTGTCTCGAAAAACCAAAAAAAAACCAAAAAAAAAAAAAGAACATACCACATGTCACATTGTCAAGGAGAGGACTAGCAGAATTTTTTGATGATCCAAAGAATGGGGGATGGGAGGAAGAAAAGTCAAATCTGGAGCTTCATGGACCTGCCAGCAGCTGAGAAACAAAAGCAATGAAAGCTTACATAAGCTCTGGTGTGTGCTTCTGGAGGAAAGAACCATGCTTCTACCTCTCGAGCAGGAGGCCAAGTGATGCGATTGCCAAGGCCAAGTCCAGAGTGCTTAGAAAAGGCTGCTGATTCCATGATGCCTTAGATAAAGTTGTCCAGGAGAGGGAAGAGGATTTGAGGCTTCTTCAGATTGGTCAAGAAAAACCAAGACCTGATGCTTGGAAAAGGGACAGCTTTGAACGAATCGTCTCGCTACCTAAATAAAAGATACAACAGGAGGCGGTTCTTCGCAGTGCCTTATGTGCATCGATTTATCAGACTAAGCATTGAGAAACACACCCGTATTGAAGCAAGAAAGGGAAGTTTACAGAAAAAGAAAGAAAGAATTCTCCAGGAAAAGTTCCCACATCTCTCTCAAGACTAGAAATCAAGTACTGTCGAAGATGAGATCCAGAAGTCTGCTTCCATTTTTTTCTTAAAGCCTGTGTCCTGCTGTGAATATCTGTTAAGCAGTTTATAAAGAAATGTTCTTGTCAAGTGACATCAGTTGTTCTTCTAGCTAACATGGCATCTTCATTAGCTCCACAAGTAGTGTTCCTTCTACCAACCCCAGGCAGAGTTCAGGTTCAATTCCCACTGAATAGGTCCTGACATCTAAGCAGCTTAATGTCACATGATGTCTTGGTATACATGTAACGCTGGTCGCTAGAGCAAGGCTAGCAGCAAAGTCAGTTTGGAAATGCTGTTCTCACCAGTAGTGTTAAGCTGTGGTGGGGAGGGAGCTGAAGATGGCTCAGTGCTTAAGAGCACTTGTTGTTCTTCCAGAGAACCCTGCACAAATGTGGAAGCTCATAACCTCTGTAACTCTAGTTGCAGGGAACCAACATCCTCCTCTGGCTTATGCAGACACCAGGCACTAACTAGTGTGGTACAGATGTCCACGCAGGTGAAATACCCATATACATAATTGTTAGCATGAAACGAACGTGGACACTAGTAGTAAAACAGTGATTGCTTTCCTACATCAAGTAATGGTAGAAGCAGCACTGACAGCAGCAAGTCACAACAGACAAATCCAGAACCCTTCTAGGACAGCAGTGATTTTTGTTTAGTTTTGTAGATTAAGGTAAAGAGCACAGGCCGTAACGTTTTGTTGGAGACTGACACTGAGCCATAAGCCAAAGTTCCCCTCCCTCCTCGAGAAACTTCTGACCTCTTGAAATGACAGCTGACAGAACATTAAGATCAGATAATAGTATCTGCAAACTTTCCGAGAAAAACCAAAGAATGTTCCCTGAGCTAAGAGTAGATAGTGTGTTCCCAGGCAGTTGTGCAGAACCACCCCACCCCACCTCGGGCTGAGGCACAGGCAAGTTTCTCCCTCTTTACTTCCTCCTTGTTACTGCGTATATTCTGTAACCTTGCTCACAATAAAGAGACCTTGACAATCGTTGCTTGGTCTCGCTCGTTCTTTCTCTCCTGTTTCTCTTTCAGGCATGGCCCCCCTCAGAACCCTGAATAACTGAGTCCTGCGGGTTGGGACAACGTTTATTAGTCAATAAAGAGTAATTCCACCAACCCCCAGGAAAGCTGGAAAGTACTTACTGAAAGCAAAATATTTAAAGAAAATAGGCATTCATACAAAATTATAAAATGCCATTAATAAGAATAAGTGCATTGCAAGGAAAGCACAGACTCATTTAATCTATAGAACTAGTTAAAGCCTTAAAAAGTTTAAGTGGAAATTGAAATATGCAAACATGTACAAACATTCTACAAAAGATGGTCATCTTTTTCTGAGTGCACTAATGCTACAGACGTGAGGTGACCGGCAGGCAGGGTGGAGCCCTCAAGGGCATTTTCTTCCTACACACTGCTTTTCTCCTTCATATTCCTGTTTGGAAATCCACATCTGTTGAAAGGTACCCTGTAGCCAGGCGTGGTGGCACACGCCTTTAATCCCAGCACTCAGGAGGCAGAGGCAGGTGGATTTCTGAGTTCAAGGCCAGCCTGGTCTACAGAGTGAGTTCCAGGACAGCCAGGACTACACAGAGAAACCCTATCTCTATTAAAAAAAAAAAAGAAAGGAAGGAAGGAAGGAAGGAAGGTACCCTGTAAGGTGGAAAGAAACCCAGCACAATAATGCCTTGCTTTTTATGAGGTGGTGTTTTTCACTTATAAATGTCCTTAACTGCTAAACTATTAAACTCCCTCCTCAAAAAACAAAACAAGAGCCGGGCGTGGTGGCGCACGCCTTTAATCCCAGCACTCGGGAGGCAGAGGCAGGCGGATTTCTGAGTTCGAGGCCAGCCTGGTCTACAAAGTGAGTTCCAGGACAGCCAGGGCTATACAGAGAAACCCTGTCTCGAAAAACCAAAAAAAAAAAAAAAAAAAAAAAAAAAAAAAAAAAAAACAAAGCAAAACAAAACAATTTTTCTATCTGTATTTTTGACTTGGCCAGTAGATCCAAGCTTATTTTTACAGAAGTTTTTCTGACTTTAGTTAGAAAAAACTAAAGAAGTTTAGTTAGTTAGAAAACCCATGAGCTATCTAGAGAGCTTTTAAATTTTTTACTAGCAAAGAGCTGTCTTGACCAGAAAGCTACCTGTCTCAATCAGAGAGTGTTTAGAATAGCAAGTAACATCTGTGTAGAGCAGAACAGAGCACCATCTCATCTATAAAGTCATCTCAGCAGAACATAGGCCACGCAGCTGTCAAGCTTGGACCCAGGGTTTGACTTCAAGTTGCTTGATTCCCTGCTGCGTTCAAATTCCCCTTCTCTTAGGAACCCAGACCTATTTGATGTTGGTCCTTGGCACTTATACTCTCCGTTCTTTCTGTATATGAGAACTGTGGCATTGTTACATTTATTGGTTAGATGGCAGATCGTAGGTAATGATTACCAGGTAGCACTGGCCCCTGAGCAATCTACTTTTATAGTGTCATTTATTTGATTTTCAGCTCAGACCTTGTAGTACAAGGTGAACATCCCACAGGCATTTCTGTCCATCATTTTTATAATTTACATAGGTTTTCTGCATGACTTTGAGCTAAGAATGATCTTAAAAATCTCTGCTTTTAGCCAGCTGTGGTGGCTCACGCCTTTAATCCCAGCTCTCGGGAGGCAGAGGCAGGCGGATTTCTGAGTTCGAGGCCAGCCTGGTCTACAAAGTGAGTTCCAGGACAGCCAGGGCTATACAGAGAAACCCTGTCTCGAAAAAACCGAAAAGAAAAAAAAAAATCTCTGCTTTTACCTTGAGACCAAGTTCAGAAGAGGATTTAACTTATCATGCTTTGGAGTAGGCAAACCTCTATGTGAATGCATCCATATTCCCTAAGTAAAATCTCAATGCTTCCTTTTTTAGAAGAAAATCATTGCTTTGGAAATGGCTCCCATGCTCTCCTTGCATGCCACAAGAAAAAAAAATCTTTCTTACGTCTCCTGACTAGATAGTTGTATTGGCTATTCTTGGTAGCCATATTAAATATATCTGGAATTAGCTAAAATCCAAATAGTTGGCTATTGTGGGGATTTTTCTTTTTATCTTAGCTTTTGAAATGAGAGAACCCTTATATAATCTGGATCTTCTAGTTGATATGGTCCATCTTTACTCTAGGTCACAGCTTACATATATAAAGGACACTGAAGAAAATAGATACCTCTTTCTCTTTGTCTACTTGCCCTACCTCTGGCTAGCAAGTTCATTAAAAAAAAAAAAAAACTGGCATTAGGGCTTATTTCTTTGGAATTCTGACATATACTGAAGACCAGCTGAGGCTTGCAGCCACATGGACTAAACCATGAGTGTATTCTTCAGCTTTCCACTGGTAGACAGCCACTGTTGGACTAGTAGAATGACACAGCTTTTGAGCCATTCTAATAAGTCCATTTCCAACATGATAGAGAGATTGATTCTATCAGTCCTCTTTATCTAGCGAAACTGTACTAATGTACCTGTGGATTTTGCTGTTGCTGTTTGTTTGTTGTACCAACACACTGAGGAAGATGTGCTGGTTAACAAGAATGCTCCACAGTGTTTGTCATGTGCTTCCTGCTTGGGTCTGAGGGTTGACTCATACCTATTAGCTAGAAAGTATTTGCAGTGTACCTGAATCCTGAAGAAGACACACAATTTTTTTTTTTTTGCTTCCTAATATTCCTCTTTAATTGTTAATATTATGGGCACCTTCCCATTTGTGGGACAGACTGATAACTCCACTCTAAGTTGAGAAATGGTCTATACAAGTGCCACACCAACCTTAGTTGAATCTGTGTGACAAGTTCCACATACTGAGGCAAAAATTTCAAAAGAAGGAGGCCTCTTGGGAATCTTGACCGGAGCAAAATATTGAGCTGAAGTTCTCCTGGCAATTTATCTCTTTTTATCTTCTTGTATTCCTTTTCTTATTTACAAGATGTTCCTGATAGCCTGGTCTGGGGCTGTAAGCGAGACACTGGATAAGATAACATCCCTTGAGATGGGGGTCACTGCCATGACCGTATCTCCGAGAAAACCAGTGCTTTACTTCATAAATCTTTTAGGAAGTTACAAAATAGTATTATGATAGATAAGAACTTTCCCAATAACAAAATTTCATATGGCTATACGTCTGTCCTCAGAAGTGGGTTTGGTATGTATGTGGTAAAGAAAGCCTAAGATTAAAAACAAAACAAAACAAAACAAACAAACAAAACAAGAATTAAAATAGTTTAAATTTACACCTTGAAGTTTCACAAAAAATTAGGTACTAGATGTTAAATAATAACTGACCATAAAAATTTATTAACCTGCTCTTGGAAATGTGCTATTAGCCTTGGATGATTTTGTGTTTAACTGTGCTAAATAACAATGATGTTATCTGTCCTATTCCTAATTACTCCACTAAACACATCTTCTAAGAGTTGTAATACTTGTTCCTCATTATGTATAAAAATCCTCGCTTGAGAGCTGAAAAATACACTGATTCAAACTGCCTCTGTGTTTATTTCTGTTTGTCACCACCGAATCCTTACCCACCTAGTCTTCGAAGACCCTTGTCCCAAAGATTCCTACATTCCACTGGGGTGGCCTGCAGCACACAAGTTATGGACCTTGATTGCAGGAGGAAGAGGAAGTAACTTCTGAGCGCAGTGATTGGAGCTCAGGACCTTGTTGCAACTTGTGCTACCAAGTTGCAACAAGGTAGCACAGGGTCACTGCCCACAAAGGGGAGAAGCAGGTAGCTGACCATCCAGAAGTTGGAGTTGTGGATCCTCCCCGACCTGGGTGGGAAAACAGACACAAGATGTACTGAAATGAAAAGCTCTGCAGATCTGCAAAAGGACTGACTGGTAGCCTGTGCCCGGAAATATTCCACTGTGTCCCTTCCGCGCACTCTAACCCTAAAGTTGATGCTTATGTCACTCAATACACAATAGCCAATCAGCACACGGAGGCGGTCCTGCCAATCAGAGCAGAAGGCGGGCTTTTCCGGGAGCTTTCCTGCAAGTTCCACTCCAAAGCGGAGCAATCCGGTGTGTTTCTGTTTGTTGTGGTCCGCGTGTCGCTGCTGGGTGCTGTGAAAAGAGCTCAGGCAAACTCAGAAGTCCTGACATGGTAAGTGCAGGGCCATGTGCAACAAAAGGAAAGAGCATGGGGCTGAGCAGAGGGAGCTGGTGTCATGGGTCCTCCCTGGGACTTGGTGATAAACAGCAGCCAGAAAGACAAGCAGCGACTTGTGAGGTTCCCTGTGGCCCTGTTCTCTCCCTGGACCCGGAGGTGGCCTCTGAATAACCTCACTACCGTGGCTGCTTCTGCACAAAGCATTTGGGGAAAGAGCTTCTGTGTAGAAACATCCTTGGCAAGAAGCCAGACGCGGAGAGCTTTAGTTTCTCTGATATCTTCAGGAAGTTCTGGCCTTAGCATTTAGCCCTTTAATATGTAGGTTTGTAGGTGTAAGATCCCTTTGGCTTTGATTTTGTCGAAGCTGTAAAAGGCACCTCGTGTGTTTGGTAGCACTCCAATATTAACCTGTGATTTAGAAGCATAAAATTGATGAAGTAAAGGATTTACCAAAACTTACAGTGACACCAAGTAGAATGTAGCTGAGGGAGGACTGCCTCTAAAACACCCCACGGATAATAGGATGCTAGTATATGTGTTTGTTTACCAGGATTGTCCAGACATTTGTCTATAAACCATAACAAAGGAGACAAATCTGGTTTACAATCATGAACTAGGCCCATCCTGATATCAAAGAACAGGTCTCTAACAAGTGGCTCTAAGGGGCAAAATAGGGTCACGACCAACATTAAGGCCTGGTATGCCATAAAGGTCCGGTTTTCTTCTTGAGCAAAGCATAGTTTTGCCACGTGGGCAAGACTACACTTGGTGATAAATCCGAAAAGGAAAAACACTGCTGTGCTGAGGACTGGCCTGATCCAGCGAGGCTTTCTATGAGGCCTTCATGTATGGAAAATGACACAGCTCCTTCTCAGTCTCCAGAGCCAGTAACAACCTGGGGCTTAGGCTTAGGGGCTTCCCCTAAGGCCCTGGTGTATTGAGAATAAAATAGAGCTCCTTCTCTAAAGCAAGGACAGTGCTTGGGAGAGCTGGTGGTGGTGTGGGGCCAGGGCCTTCGGGGATGGCTTGCTTCAGATCCTGAGATCCCAACTCTTCCTACCACATGTGACTATGGTTATCAGTCCCGAGGCCAGTGAGGGCTTGGTCAGGAATGTTTTTGAGATGTTCAGTGTTCCTTTTGTGTAACATTCTTCTATTAGATCCTTCCTGTGTTTTTCCCATCCAGGGTAGTTTGTGTTAACTCCACACAAGTCTCCTATTTTATTCCATTTTGTCCCTGTAAGAAGTATACAGGATGATATTCTTCAGAAGCCTGTGTGGCATAAGACAGAGCCCGTCCAAGACATCCCCAGCCCAGCTTTGATACTTTCTTTCTTCAACCTTTCCCACCTTCGAATCTTCTGGCTCCTCCATCTCAGGACCCTGTTACTGAAGAGTGGCCTGCTGTTTTAGAGCACTGGTTTATTTAGGAAATAATTCTGGTTATATCTTTTCTGTGTAAGTTTCCCATCTGTGGGACTTGCAGTCTCTAGTCCATATTTAAATTGTTTAAAATATAACCCAGGGCCGGAAACTCAGAGAGACTTACATGAGACAGCATATGTGGAATGTAAAATCTGTTCTTGGCTGTCTCTTTTCTAAGCATTAGCCAGAGCTGAATGCATGCTGCAATTAGAGAGATTTTTCTTAATTAATCTTGTAATCCTTTGTGGAGTGATTCCTCCCTGGGGAAGGTATCTTATTCTAGGAGAGCTGCATGTTCTTCCCTGTTCTAGAAGTGTTTCTGAGACAAGCTATATTGACTCAGGCACCTTTGATCCCAGTCTCATGCTCCCCAGGCAATGACCTTGCTTCCTATTGATGAAAACTCCTAAATTATTGAGATAAAGGATTGTACCACAACAGTGTTTTAAAACTCCCCATTTGAGTCATGTAATGAACTGTTCATTTCAGTAACAGGTGAAGGGTTTTGCCAGTGGAGCATGCCTTCTGCCTTCAGAACAGGAGGAAGCTACTTCTTCAGGATTCCAGCTTATACTGGAGACAAGCTGAAACACTAGCTGTCGTGGGACTGAGTAACCACTAGATTCTTAGACTTCCCATTGAAAATCACTCGTTGTTTGGTTAGTTGGGAGTGAAGACTGTTGGTCATTTTAATAATTTGCTGTACTATAGAGACATTCCATAAGTTCTGTGACTCTAGAGAACCCTCATTAGTACTCATGTGAATAGAAACAGACCAGGTTTGTGGGTGTAGAAAATGGTTACGTTAGCTGGAAGGAGTCATACATACACACACACACACACATATCACTGAAATAGAAATTCAATATTGGGCTGGAGAGGTGGTTAAGGACTGCTCTTCCGAATGTCCTGAGTTCAAATTCCAGCAACCACATGGTGGCTCACAACCATCTATAATGAGATCTGATGCCCTCTTCTGGTGCATCTGAAGACAGCTACAGTGTACTTAGATATAGTAATAAATAAATCTTTAAAAAAAGAAATTCAATATTGACTCCTTCCAGCTAACATAACCATTTTCTACACCCACAAACCTGGTCTGTTTTTATTCACTTGAGTATTAATGCTCTGTGCTTGGAAGACTGTCCTGCTGCTCCTTTCAGGCGGGGTCCGACTGGTCAGTGAGAAGAGATATAGACCAGTGAATAGGTGTCCTCCAACCTCCCTGGATTGGGGTGAGGGGACTACAAATAGAGAGAGACCTGTGTAAGCATTGAGTTCTCTGACCAACTTTGAAGCTGGTGTAATCACAGCAGAGAAAAGGAGGGGGAAGAAGGAAGGTGAGGGCCTTTCTGCTTTGACAGTAGTTGACAATAGCAATGAGTAGTCAGGTAGTCAGTTTTAGACAATCAGTTAAAGTCCCAACTGGGCATCTAGGAAGCTCCCAAAGCAGGGCAATCATGAATCTGGATGAAGAAATGAACTTATTTCTAGAAACCAAATTTCTATATTTATGCTAGTTCAAGTAACACAGGATCTAGAGAACCTGTTGTGGTGTGCCTAACAGGAATGTTATTTTCCCTGTTAGAAAATGCAGAATGTGAGAGAAAAGATGTGAACAACACTTGGTGCGTTCTAGTACGTATGTTTAGTCCCTGAAGAATATTGGATCATAAAGCATGTTCCAACTTTTAAAAATATTTTTGAGAAATAATTAAATCATTTCATTCTCTTTCTTCCTATTAAGTCTGAAACTTTGGGACAAATGGTTAAGTGGCTTACTTAACAAATCAAAGCAAACCTGGCAGTCAGGTTTTCTCAGCAGACCTCAGTCCCTACCTGATACAGGTTATGGCTTGCATATCTCATCCTCTAGCCCAGGGGTAGGGCTGCCCTTCACCCAGCTGCCGTTCCTTATGCAGTCCAACCATTTTGGTCACTTGGTCTTTTTCATCTGTCACTAAGCATCCTGATCTCTATGTCTGGATCTGGTTTCTCCCTTCCGTCCTCTCTCCACATGGCTCAGGGTTATGTCTACTTTGTACTCTCCCAGATGTTCCTAGACCTGGCTATTCTCTCTTTTATACATAATAAACCCAGGAGCAGTTATGCCCTTTCCTTTTTTTTATTTCTTTTCTTCCCCCAGTCACTTCTTATTAACCACCCCTTGTTTTAAAATTCATAGCCATTTTTTTTCTTTTCACTATGTTACTGTTGGAATTTCACTGCAGTTTGCCTGCAGGACTTCCCCAACTATGAGGCAAACACGACTGCGCTAGACATTGCATGTGTAATGGAATATGCAAACACAGGACTCTGTGCCTTGAAAAAGGAAGCGTAGCGCTGTGGGTGATTAGAACATTCTATTAAATACAATCTTCCCAGACCAGGGCTCTGTCTGCACCTAGGGTGGAAGGTGCAGATCTAGAAAGGCTTCAGCTGTCTGAGTCATTTGCTCTCTGATCCCTCAGTAGAGGAGCTGCTACTGTCCCGAGGCCCACCTGCATTTTTTCAAGCTAATGAGGGACTCTGGGAAGGGCTAACAGTCAGGATCACCAGTGGAAGAGAGCTTGTAGGTTCTTTCCAGGATTCTCCACAGATACATCTACAGCAAGCTGTGAGAAAGACCACAAGTCATGACATGGTGAGTGTGAGGGTCAGCACTGCCAGGCCAGGAGGAACATGTCTGCTGGGCTGTCAGAGTCTGATCTGCTGAGACTGAGATGGGCAATTAGTCAGACTGTGGTTCTGTTGGTAGTGATCTGAACAGAAGCCCTTGGCCTCTGACCCTTCCTGAGTGTGGATTCCCAGGGGAGAGGGATGCTCTAGAGCCGTATTGGTGGAAGTCTGTGGTGCTTATAATAACATTATCCAGTGTATACACATAGGCCTTGCTTTTGGTGTGCAGTAGGAAGATAGATTCGAAAACTGAAGGTCTGGTTTCTAGAATTTCTGAACCTTCCACATTCAGTTTTGTGCAACAAATTTTATAGTTTAGAAATTAGAAGGTGGGGCTGGAGAGATGGCTCAGTGGTTAAGAGCACTGACTGCTCTTCCGAAGGTCCTGAGTTCAAATCCCAGCAACCACATGGTGGCTCACAACCATCCGTAATGAGATCTGGCACCACCCTCTTCTGGAGTGTCTGAAGACAGCTACAGTGTACTTAAAGCATACAATAAATAAATCTTTAAAAAAAAAAAAAATTAGAAGGTGGTAATAGGGATCAGCCTTCGGCAATATTTCATTAGAATACTTTTACCTTTCTACTACCTCCCGTCACAATGGCATGATTCACAGAAATTCAATTCTAGGGTGTAAAAGGAGTTTCTAAAATGTAGAAGTTTCTCAGGTGTGCATTGCACTGGGTAGGTGGGATAGGGCATATCACAAATCTTGTGACATAATCCATGTAGCAGGACGCAGACATTAAACTATTCTTCAATACTGTTTTGTGTGGGAGCTTCAGTGGGGCTAGTTTTGCCTGAAATCACAAGGGGTCATGAGAGGCTGCAGTTAAAGCCCACCTTTGTGATTGCTTCCATTTACAGAGAGCTCTAGAGCATGGGGCCTCTGGGTTTGGAAGACAGATCGGTAGTAGGTGAAGGATCAGAAATATAACAGTTTAGGGATCACTTTGAGTAATTTTTGTAAGAATCATGAAGTCTGTTTATTTAATTTGTATATATGTATAAAATCAGGTAGCATTGGTCAAGTTCATACCTTTCCTGGTGTAGTTTCCGTAGGTATTTTGATGAAACCTTGAATATATTTTGAGGCTTCTGTTTTTGGCTTTTTCTCCCCATCCCTGTGTTTTTTCACAAATATTGTACACTTTCTTGATTATTGTATCTTTGCTATAAGTACAGAAGTCACACTGTGCCAATGTGTATACTGTATACTATCTCTTCAAAATACTATTGGGAATTATGAGCTTTCTCACGTGACAAATAGCCTTGGGATCAGTGTTCCTCTTATAAATGTTTAGAATTTTTATATTTAAAATATCTTTATCCTGTGTATCCTTTCCTTTTATTGTCTGAGATTCAGTGTCTCAGATTCTCTCTTCCATCTCTATTCTGTGGGTGAACCTTGACCCCATAGTTCCCTTTTGAAGTCTTAAAATTTTGATTTACAGGATGCCCTTGGTTTATGCTTTACCTTTTTGTTTTTTGTATTATTTTATTTATTTAAATTCCAAGTGTTGCCCCCTTTCTTGTACCCCCTACCAGAGTTCTTCACACACCCCCCCTTTGCCTCTGAGAGGGTGGTCTTTCCCCTACCCGTTACCTTCCTGCCCCATTATCCACCCTTCCATTCCCACTTAATCCTCCCCAGCATCCACCCTCCTTGGGGCATCAAGTCTACAGGATTAGACTCATACTCTCCCACTGAAGCCAGACAAGGCAGTTCTCTGCTACATATGTGCCTGGGGTCACAGACTAGCCCATGTATCCTCTTTGGTTGGTGGTTTAGTCTCTGGGAGCTCTGAGGGTTCTAGGTTAGTTGATACTGTTGTTCTTACTATGGGGTTACAATCCCCTTCAGCTTCTTCAATCTTTCCCCTAACTCTTCCATTGTGGTTCCCAACCTCAGTCAAATGGTTGGCTGTAAGTATCTGCATCTGTCTTAGTCAATTGCTGGTAGAGGCTCTCAGAGCACAGCCATGCTAAACTCCTGTCTGCAAGTACAACATGGCATCAAGTAATACTGTCAGGCTTTGGTGCCAGCCTATGGGATGGATCCCAAGTTGGGCTGGCCACGGAATGGCCTTTCCTTCAACCTCTGTTCCATTTTTGTCCCTGCATTTCTTTTAGATAGAAAAAATTCTGGGTCAAAATTTTTGAAGGTAGTTGGATGGCCTTATCCCTTCACTGGGGGCCCTGTCTATCTAGTGGAGGTGGTCTCTTCAGGTTTCATCTCCCCACTGTTGAACATTTTGGCTAAGATCATCCCCTTTGAATCCTGGGAGCCTCTCATACCCCAGGTCTTTGGGACTTTTAGCTGTTAAGAACAAGGACATCATGAATTTTTGCAGGCAAATGTATGGAACTCAAATATCATCCTGAACAAGTTAATACAGATCCAGAAGGACATGCATGTTATGTGAGGGCATGAGAGGATTATTTTTCAAGCTGAATTAAAACCACATATTATATAAAGTTTAGCAACAAACAACCATGGAAACGTGGAGACATGCTGCACCACCCATCAATTTAAAAAAAAAAAAAAAGTCAAAATACAAAGCAGGATTGGCCATTCCTATCACCCAGAGGCAATTTCATTTCCTATCCTAAAACAAACCATCTCAACTAGTAGATTTCTGCATACTAATGCAGAATAAAACACACATTACTCTGGCTGAGCCCCTCCAGTGGAGGATGATGGATGAGCAGCCACAAAAGTAGGCTCTGAATGGCCAGAATTTTTTTGCAATGGGGTTCTTATTTTTGGGGTTGGCATTTCAGTGGGACATGAAAAGGGTAATTATCTCCTAGTTGCAACTGGGAACTCTGGAGTGACTACGTGTCCCAGTATGCCTATGCAACCCTTATTGGGATATTCAGGACTTAGAGTGGGGGGATAGCTTTGTTCTGTTCGTGACATATTTTCCTGGCTGTTATTATTTTCCTAAGCTGGTGTCTAGGCATCTACATTGTTTTGATTATAGTTATTGGTACTGATTTCTGGGTTTGTCTTCTTTGGTTGGGAGGATTTTTTAAAAAGATTTATTTATTTTATTTTATGTATATGAGTATACTGTAGCTGTACAGATGGTTGTGAGCCTTCATATGGTTGTTGAGAATTGAATTTTTAGGACCTCTGCTTCCTCTGGTCAACCCTGCTCGCTTCAGCTTTTTTCAACTCTGCTCTCTCCAGCCCAAAGATCTATTTATTATTATACATAAGTACATTGTAGCTGTCTTCAGATGCACCAGAAGAGGGCGTCAGATCTCATTACGGGTGATTGTGAGCCACCATGTGGTTGCTGGGATTTGAACTCAGGACCTTTGGAAGAGCAGTCAGTGCTCTTACTGGCCTGGTTGGGAGTTTTTGAGTTTTGATTTTAGGTTTATGTTCTCTGGATTTGCAGAGAGTGTGTTGGCTGAGTGTTGCCTCTTTTACACTTCTGTTTGGTGGTTGTGCTCAAGGGTGAATGTTTGTTGGTTTTGGAAGTTTGGGGAAAAGGAATTTAGGGAAAGATGATTTTAGCAGTCCACAGGACATTTGACAGAAGAGAGGTGAAGTTGCCTCTTGTGATCTAGTCTAGTGCTTGGGAAAACTCTGAAAATTGTATCTAGGGTAACATAGTATGGTAGATCTGTGGCCAGCCTATTTGGTCTTCTGGCAAGCATGGCATATGTTTGAGAATGGGTTTCTTTGTGAGTGGGTGCTGGGACACAGAGATGAGGCAGGAAAAGAATGGCACTTGGGAAATGTCTGCATTTCCTGTAACCATGGAAATTTGTAGAGGAAGCTTTATCTAATATTGTGTTGCAATGCTTTGGGAAACTATGAGGATTGGGTCTGAGGTAACAGATAGTGGGATAGGTGTTTGGACAGCCTGCTTAGTGTTCTGGCTGGCATGGCCTATATTTGAGCAGGGAGTGTCTGCCCATAGTTGGGGGTTCAGACACAAAGATGGCACAGGAAGAGAAGGGAATATGGAAATACTCTTTTGTATCTACAGGAGGTAGGGACATGTGAGAGGAAGCTGCAGTCCTAAGGGCAACCTTGAATATTGGGTCTCAGGTAGCTGAAACTGGGAGTGGTCTGGGGCATCCTACCTAGTTCCTTACCCAACATCTTAATGCTCAGGCATCAGATTTCCAGGGATCATTTATTTGTTTCTATATTTACTTAGTTTTTTGTTGCCTTCATCTGCGAAAGATTCTTTGCTCATTGGATAAAAAGTACGATGTGGATGGGCAGAACAGTTGGCAACTATTCACGCTGGGGTTGACCTGAGTTCAGACCCCAGCACCCAACCCAAGTTGGGAAACTCATATCTACCTGCTACTCCAGATCCAAGGGACCGACACCCTCTTCACCTGTACACACATGGAGGACATTCTGTCCCTCACACAAATGTTCACATAAATGGGATTAAATATGTTTTCAAAAGTGCTTATGACCTATAAAGCAGTTAGCTTAATACAAGTTGTTAAAAGTTTATGGTAGAAAGCATACACTGTTTTTTAAAAATCTACTTTCAATTGAATTTGATTTTAAAAGTTTGCATTTCCTTACCCTGGTGCAAACTTGTATCCAGTCTTTAATCATTGGAAACAAATGATGTCTAAGTGATCCTAAAACACATTGCTTCTCTTTATCAAAAAGAGAGGAGATACTTTTAGTAGTCAATATTATTTTCTCCAATATTGAAACATTTGTATGCCTTAAGCAAATCTTTCCACTGGGAATAGTGCCGCCCCTCACTATTTCCCCAGTTCATATTCTATTATTAGCAAAAGAGAGTGCCAGGGCCCACAGGACTAGTAATGGTCAGTGATTTCTTTGAATTTGCTTGTGCCTGTAGTACTGTAGTTCTTGTTTAAAGGGCTGGGTTGTATTTACACTTCTGTCTTTGCGTCTAATTTAATCAGTGGTGCTTTGTATGTTGTATGATTTATTAAGTATAATCTAATTGATATTCACCAATTTTTGTCTTTTGAAAATTTATTACATTATGAGTTCCTTGCGTTTTTGTTTATTTGGGGCCTTTCTGTGGGAAAAACAGTTTTAGTTATGTCTTCTTGATCCTAATGACTTGCTTCTCCTCAATTATTACCAGATCTATGGTTTCCTAGTTTTGTAATCATCAGTGTTTGTGTTTTTATTACTTAAGAAGTGTTTGGTGTGGTTAACACATTGGTTTGGGGTTATTAAGACTTTGTCATATATTAGTTTTAACTCTGTTCTAGTTAGCTTTAGTTCTTAACATTTTAGATCATATAGTCTTTGAGGGAGGCTCAATTGATGGTCTGCCTCCATCATAATGGCTCGTTGCTGTGTCTTTGAGAAATTGTGTTGATTGATATGGGAAGGCACTTCCACTGAGGGTAGCAATATCCCTAAGCAAGGGGGCCTGGGCTGGCCAAGAGAGCTAGCTGAGCATGGGGCAGTGATCAAGCATGAGAGCAAGTGAAGATACAAGGTTGGTCCATGCCTTTATTTTCTAGCATCAGTTTCTGTGTTAAGTCCTCAAAATGATGGACTGTGATCTGATAGAAGCATCCAGAGAAATTGTTCATTACCCGAATAGCAAGTTAGAATGAAAAATGGTACATGCAAAGTGATTTTGATGCTTGACAGAACCTGGGAATATTTTCTTTTAGCATTATATGGAAAAGATAAGATTTGAGATGGCCAAAGGCATAGAACCTTCATCTGCTGTTCTGTAGGATTAGGAAGATTAGAGTATTGAGACAAAGGAGATTGATGTCATACGAATCCAGTGGGAAATAGATGCTATGAACATTTCAGCTAGAAATCATGTGTTATATTTTTGGCCACATATGTTTCTTACTCTGCCCATGCCCTGAGGAACTTAAGGCAGAACTGAAGGATAAGTGTCTGACCTCTTAGTTGTAATATTGAATCTGTTGGATGTTTATTTCCATGATTCATTTAGGATGGTAGTGGAAAAAAGAGCAACAAGTGGTGCCAAAAGAAATACAAAGTCTGTGGTTTGTAGAGAAAAACACACTGAGTGGTTTCAGATGGCAGTCAGTACTGAAACAGAGGCAACAATTTTCAAGGACATTTTCACCATTAAACGGAAGCCCATTGCATTAGATTGAAAGCATAAGAAAGTGCCATTAGAATAACAGTCCCTTTTTCTAAGCCTTGAATTAATGGAAGAAGTGGGCAAAGTGATTCCTAGTCCCAGGTAGGAACTTCATATAAAACTGGCTGCAACTACAGTCCATGTGTGTCAGGGTCCATCCCAATTTAGGAGCCAAATTTCTCAGGCTTCCCATATTGTGCTGGTTCTGGAAACAAGGAAGATGCAAAATAATCCTCATGGATTCTTCCTTTCTGGTTTCAGTTCAGCACTATCCAGTGTTCTCTGTTTGGCAGAGTCAGGGCCCCAGTGAGGATACTGTGAGAGTTCATTGCAAGAAGGTCTATGGATGATGCTCAGTTGCATTTTGAGACCATAAGATGTTGAGATACCTATGGTATGGGAATCTGCCATGGAGAGATGCATATAGGGAGTGGAAGTACCGAAACTGAGAGATGTATGAGAAGTTGAAGGGATAGAGCCATGTAAGCACTTTGAACCTGAAGCCCCTTGTGGCTGAGACAGAGCTACAGGATTTAGTGTTTGCCCTGTTTGGTTTCTTGCCATGGTCTAATGTACATATTCTTCCATATTGGAATGGAAAGGGTTGTTTGTGCCATTGTATATTTGAAAGATATAATTTGTTTTCTGATTTTGTGTGGCAGTCACAAGATTGCTTTGAGTGTCAAAGGAGCCTTTGGATATTTGAACACTGTAGGGGCTATTGTAGACAATAAGGATTATTGAATTTAGACTAAATATATTTTTATGAGAGGGTGACCATGAACCTATAGTGACCAGTCACAATAGGCTTATTATACTCAACCTGTTTCCTGTTCTTTATGAGTGTGTTGTAGTTGAAACTTATCAGTCATCTTCTTCTACTGTCATATCCTCACCATTACAGACTCTATCCATAATTCACATAAGGTACAGTAGAAGTTGTTGTTATTCAGTGCTAAGGTATTTCACTAGCCTGACATTTTTTATATTTTTAGTTTTGTTTATGTTTTTGATTTTGAAGACAAAGTATCCCTTTGTGGCTCTGGCTGTCCAGAAAGTAGGTTTCCAGACCAGGCAGCACTTAAATTTAGTGAAGTGTCTTCAGAGTCCTGGGATTAGATGTGGGGCAAAATGCCTGGCTTGCTTTGTTTTTATATTATTAGCTGATGGGCTTGGAATCTAGGTTATGTATATGCAAGCTTATGTTGATATTCTGAACTTCATCCACACTTGAATTTTGAAACTTGGCAGGGAGTATATTTATATTTCTCATGATGTCATGTATTCATCTTATTAATACTACATGTATGTTCCACTGGATTGCAGGTATGTGGCATTATTACTACCTGTGGGTGTTATGAATTTTTTGAATGACTATGCATATTTTCCCTGTATGTACGAATATGTACATCATGTGTGCCTGATGCTCACTGTAGGCAGAAGATAGCCTCAGAACTCCTGAATTTGGTACAGTGGGCAATTGTGATCTTCCAAGCATATATTGGCAATTTACTCCAATAAAGGCAGTACTTCTGGTGAGCCACCTCTCCTGCCCTATGTTTCTAATTCATGATCAAGATTTGTATTGCTAGTGTTTCCATCTGTCTATCTATAAATGTTTAAATATACATTCCCTTTTATTAAGGTCTTATTGATTTTACAGTTGAAACTGGGTCACTTGAGGCTTTTGGAAGATGGATACAGACCTGCAGTGAATATATAATTCTTTGTAGGAACTTCAGTGAAGACCTCTGAGTTCTTTCCATCTTTTTTTGTTTGATAGATTGATTGATTTTTTTTTTTTTTTTTTTAACAGGGGAGTTAGTGTCTTAATATGAACCTGTTGATCTCCTGGCACTCAAGGCATAGACCAGGCAGTCATCCAATTCAGTGACATACACCTGGCTTTGCCTCTTCACTAGTGGGATTAAAGACACGAGTGGATATAGCCAGCATGCTCATCATTTTAAAATTACTAATTATTCATACAATTTATCTGATTTGTGCTCAGTACAATTGATCTGTTTGCTTCTGTGTCTTTATGTCTGTTAATTGCCATTTCTCTGGGAAGACTTTATCCTATTCAAGGGCTGTAGAAATGACAGAGGTGAAGCTCATTCATTATTCAGTTTCCTTCTAAAATAAAATGCCGTGACTACAATAGAGCATTTGTGTTAGAAATTAATTAGCATTTGTGCAAGAATTACCAGAACTATATGACTATATTCTCAATGAAGTATGTATTTACAGTGTTCTCAGTAATATGTTTTCTCATGCACACATGCCTGGGATATTTTAGGGTAGAGTGACCTATGATGATGTGCATGTGAACTTCACTCGGGAAGAGTGGGCTTTGCTGGATCCTTCTCAGAAGAATCTCTACAAAGATGTGATGCTGGAGACCTACAGGAATCTCACTGCTATAGGTAAGACACTGAATTTCCTTTCACTTTGTAAAAGTCATACAACTGTTTCTCTGTTATTGTTATTTGTTCTTGTAATTTCAATTGAGAATGAGGAAGAATGAGGTAAATAAATCAGGCATGGTTGTAAAGTTCACTGAAGTTAGTAACTAAATTACTAAGTAACTAAATCATAACATATGGTCTCTGGTACTATATTTTAGGCTACATTTGGGAAGACCATAATATTGAAGACCATTTTCAAAGTTCTAGAAGACGTGGAAGGTAATTTTTATGTGCAAACTGATAAAAATATGCCTTGGAAGAAATTTTAATATGTCCTGCAGGTTTTAAAAAAGGCAACAGGGTAAAAATAGCACTGCTTTAAGTTGTGGATGATTATTAAATTCTCACAAAACTATGTATGTTAATGTCAGGTATCTAATTTGTGTTTGCAAGGCATTCCTCTAAGTACAAAGACAAGGAAATAATACCTTAACAGATCTCACCATTTGAATCACAGCCCAATAGAGTTATGCTCTAGAACTGTTCAGTCTAATACCACTTTAACATTGCAAGGTGTACACATTGAGTAGGTGATAAGTGTATTTCCAAAACCTTTTAATAAGGAAATAGTCCATGCTAAAACTGGTGTTAATCATTGCTAACTTTAGTGAGATGGGTAGTTTAGAAAGTCAAGAATGCTGTTGTGGGGAAACCTTAATCTCTGTACGACATCTGTTTGAGTAAACAAGGTTAAACTGTGGGACTGCAAAGTGAACGCCTTTTACTTGTTATTCTCCTTTTAATAGGGATGTCATATGTTACAATAGGTATAAGCAATGTGAGCATAGGAGGAATATTGAAAGAAGCAACAAACCTTTTTGTCTTCCAGCATAATTTGAAGATATGTAGTACTCCCCAGTTTGAGTAGACTGTCTAAATGTGCTACAAGTTTACAAATAGTTTTCCAACTATATTAAGGGTATCTATAAAGTCACACTGCAGAAAATCACTAGGGATGTAGAAATTTTTCTGTTTGTCTTGGTTCACTTTGCAAATGAAATCAGTGTGGTAAAGCTCTGAGTTCTTCCTGTTATCTTCAAATATGTGAACACACTCATACAGAAACAGGATGCTCTAAATGTGAACCATGCCATCAATGTTCTTCCCATCCCGTGTATCTTCAAAGATGCAAAAGAACCCACAATGAAGGGGAACTCCATGGATGTAAACAAAGGAATAATAGATTAAGATCAGCTTGTTCTTTACAATTAGACTAAATTGTAAAATTTACTCACACAGATGAAAAGATTCATCTGTGTTTTGAATGTGAGAAAGCTTTCACACGTGCCAATTGTCTTTGCAGGCATGAAAGAAGGCATACTGGAGAGCAACCCTCTGAGTTTATTCAACGTGGGAAGAAAGCCTATGTATTTCAGAGTCATAACCAAAGACATGAGAGAATTTATACTGGAGAGAAACCCTATGAAGGTGTCCAACATTGTGAAGCCTTTGCACATAACAGTAGTCTCCAAATACATAAAACAAAACTTGCTGGAGTGAAATCCTATGGGTGTAACCAATGTGGTAAAGACTTTGTGTCTCACAGGTCTCTTCAAAGGCATAAAGGAGAGAAACCTTATGAATGTAATCAATGTGGTAAAACTTTTGCATGTCAAGGTGGACTCCAAATGCATAAACGAATACATACAGGAGAGAAAACTCATGAGTGTAATCAAAGTGTTAAAGTCCTTGGATGTCAAAGTGGACTACGATATAAAAGAACACAAACAGGAGAAAAACCTTATGAATGTAATCAATGTGGTAAAACCTTTATATATCACAGTTATCTTCAAAAACATAAAAGAACCCATACTGGAGAGAAACCATTTCAATGTAACCAGTGTGGTAAAGCCTTTGCAGGAAATAGTCATCTCCTAAGACATAAAAGAATACATACTGGTGAGAAACCCTACGAGTGTAACCAATGTGGTAAAGACTTTTCACGTCGCAATTCTCTTCAAAGGCATAAACGAGTTCATACAGGAGAGAAACCTTATGAATGTAATCAGTGTGGTAAAGGCTTTGCATGTCAAAGTGGTCTCCGAATACATAAAAGAACACATACAGGAGAGAAACCCTATGAATGCAGTCAATGCGATAAAGCCTTTGCATGTCAGAGTGGTCTCCTGTATCATAAAAGAACACATACTGGAGAGAGACCATATGAATGTAATGAATGCGGTAAATCCTTCATACATCACAGTCATTTTCAAATACATAAAAGAACGCATACTGGAGAGAAACCCTTTGAATGTGACAAATGTGGTAAAGCCTTTGCACGAAACAGTCATCTCCTAACACATAAAAGGATACACACTGGAAAGAAACCCTATGAATGAAAGAAATATGGTAAACTCTTTGGGAGGTTCTCAGGACCCAAAGGAAAGGTACCTTAGATGAAATCTCCTACAATGGGGAGAAGGAACTTGAAGAGCCCACCTCTAGCAGAAAGACAGGGCATCAAGTGAGGGGTGGGGTTGCCATCTTATAGCCAAAATCTTTGACCCATCATTATTTCTGTCTGAAAGAACTGCAGGGACAAAAATGGAGAAAAGCCTGAGGAAAAAGAGGTTCAGCGACAGGCCCAACTTGGGATCCAGCTCAAGGGGAGGCCCCAAGGCCTGATATTATTACTGAGGCCAAGCTGTGCTCACAAAAAGGGGCCTATACTGAATGCTCTCCGAAAGACCCAACAGGCAGCTGCAAGAGTCAGATACAGATATTTACACCCAACCAGTGAACAGAAGCTGCTGACACCTGTGGTTGAATTAGGGAAAAGCTGGAAGAAGCTGAGGAGGAGGGCCACTCTGTACGAGGCCCAGCAGTCTTTTAAATGACCTGGATCTCTCAGACAATGGGCCACCAACCAGGCAGTATACACCAGCTAATATGAGGCCCCCAACACATATACAGCAGAGGACTGCTGGGTTTGGACTCAGAGAAGATTCCTCTAACCCTCAAGAGACTGGAGGCCCCGGGTGGGGGGGGTGGTTCTGGTCGGGTAGGGGGTTGAAGAGGTAAGGATGTCCTCCTGGAGATGGGGGTCAGGGGGAGGAGGTATGACACGTGGAGTAGTCAGAAGGTGGACCGGGAGAGGGATAAAATCTGGACTGTAAAAAAAGATTAAATAAAATAAAAAGAAACAAAGAGCAGCACATTTTGGGGAGCATCATCCACAGGCAGGCAACAGAGTCAGGGACTCTCCCTGGTCCAGTTGTTGGGGAACCTGTCTGAATACCAAGCTGCACATGTGGTACACGTTTATGGGGTATGTGTGTGCAGTATCAGCCTATGAATGCCCTTTGGTTGGTAGTTTAGTCTCCCAGAACCCCCAAAGGTCCAGATCAGTTGATTCTTGGTCTACTTGTGAACTACTTATACCCTGTGGATCCCTCAGTCCCTCCTACAGCTCCTGTACAAGACTCTTGGAGCTCTCTCCGATTGTTTGGCGATTAGTCTCAGCTTCCATTTTGGGCAGCTGCAGTCTGGAGCCTCTAAGAGGACAGTTATGCTCATCTCCAGTCTGTAAGTGTGACAGTATCATTAATGGTGTCAGGAGTTGGTTCTTGTCTGTGGGATGGGTCTGAAGGTGGGCCAGTCATTGCTGGCCATTCCCTCAGACTCCCATTTCTTTGTTTCTGCATCTCCTGTAGGCAAGACAGTTTTGTGTGTTAGTGTCGTCATTTCTTCATTGTGAGTCCTGCCTTGCTACTGGAGGTGGTTACCTCAGAATTCATATCACCCACTGCCAGGAGTGAGTCTCAGCTATGGTCACCTTATAGACTCCATGGAGACTCCCCCAGCCTGCTGCTGATTCCCCATTCACCCTCTGCACCCTCTTTCCCCACATAGGATCCTCCAACATTCCCCTTACCTTGCCTTTCCCACCCAGTTCCCTCCCTCCATCCACCACTGACGAGTGTTATTTCCCCTTCTGAGTGGGATTCAGGCATCCTTGTAATTTAGCTTCTTTGGGTCTGTGGATTGTACCATGGTTATCCTGCACTTTGTGGCTAAAATCCACTTATAAGTGAGTTCATACTATGCATGTCCTTTGGAGTCTCGATTACCTTCCCCAGGATAACAATTTTTAGTTCCATCCATTTGTTGTCCTTGTTCTTAATAACTAAGTAGTCTTCCATTGTATAAATGAACCACATTTCCTTTACCTGTTCTGTTAATGGACATCTGGATGGTTTCCAGTTTCTGGCTATTACAAATAAAGCTGCTATGAACAGAACGGAGGAGGTGTCCTGGGTATGGTGAAACATGCGTTGGGTATATACCCAGGAGTTGTATGGCTGTGTCATGAATAGGATTATAACCAGTTTTCTGAGAAACTGGCAAGCCGAATTAATTTCCACAGTGATCTCACAAGCTTGCATTCCCAGCAGCAGTGGAGGAGTGCTCCACTTGCTCCACAGTGTTGCCTGCATGTGCCGTCCCTTGAGCTTTTCATCTTAGCCATCCTGATGGCTGTAAGGTGAAATCATATCATCATTTTTATTTGCATTTCCCTGATGACTAAGGATAGTGAACATTTATTTAAGGTTTTCTCAACCATTAGAGTGTCTTCATTTGAGAAAACTGTTTTTAGCTCTGTAGTCCATTTTTAATTGGATTATTTGTTTTGTTGTTTTCTAACTTGGGTTCTCTATTTTTTATTTAATGTATGTGAGTACACCATAGCTGTACAGATGATTGTGAACCTTCATGTGCTTGTTGGGAATTGAAATTTTACGACCTCTGCTAGCTCCAATCAACCCTGCTTGCTCAGGCCCGACGATTTATTTATTATACACTGTAGCTGTCTTTAGATGCACCAGAAGAGGGCATCAGATCTCATTACGGGTGCTTGGGAGCCAGTGCTCTTTCCCGCTGAGCCATCTTGCCAGCCCTTGGGTTCTCTATATATTTCACGTATTAGCTCTCTTTTGGTTGTATTTTCCCATTTTCTAAGCTTCCACTTTGTCTTATTGATGGTGTCTCTCCCTTACTTTTCTGTTTCATGAGGTCCCATTTACTAATTGTTGATCTTAGTGCCTGAGATACTAATGTTCTGCTTGGGAAGTAGTTTCCTGTACCAATGAGTTCAAGAACTCAGCATGTGGGCACCAAGGTGTTATTGATGCCTGAAGTGAGGAAGGATTAAATATGCCAAACACCTAAAATACTTGTTTATTCTTAATACAAGTAGTCATTGCATGGCTCTTTGAATTTTATATGCACCTGAACTTCATACCTATGTTAGATTGGTTTAAAAATAACTTACACTTGGTAATATCTACCTTGTACACATTGTAGGTAGATAGATCTATTTGCCTGTAGTGCCTCTAATTCAATCAGGACATCATGCATGTATTACTCTTACCACCCAGTTTCTAGGAGAGAATTGTATTGTTATGAAAAATACAAAGTTGCATGGCGATAGCATTGCATTGTCTTTTCTCACATATTTGGCAATTATTGAAACTTGTCTTGTTATTTTTATTAATTGGTTATTTATTTACATTTCAAATGTCCCCCTTCTTGGTCTCCCTTCCTCAAACTCCCATCCCATCCCCTGTCCCCTTTGCCTCTAAGAGGGTGCTCTCCCCTGCCCCCCCCTCACTCCCACCTCACCCCTCTAGCATCTGCCTTCTCTAGGGTATCAAGCCTCCACAAGCCTTCCTTCCCACTGATGTCAGATTAGTCAGAACTCTGCCTCATATATAGCAGGAACCATGGACCAGCCCATGTATACTCTTTGGTCTTGGATGGAATTTTATCAGCACAGATGATAAAATTTCATTTAAAGTCTGCCTTTAAATTTTATACTTATATTTTTTTATACTGTAGTTTTAATGTAGATCAATACTAGTATGATTTCTTACGAGTTTCCACAAATCTTTACTGTTATTTTATACTCCTCTTCAATATTTATTTCTCTCTTTCCTCTCTAACGTAATTGAACTCCCTGTTTCTCTCAGTTCTTTGGTCAGCTCACATACAGCCTGCTATTCTTACCGTGTTTTGCCCTCTTCAACCCAAACTTGAAGTAGCCCCTTTTTATGTCCCTAAAAACTTGTCTTTTCAATGTTAAATACAGCGTGTCATTGAAACACTGAATCAGTTATGATACTCTTGGATGAAGTAAAATGTTTTTAAAATTCTCCAGATATTTTAAAATTGTTCATAGTCAAGTATTAGGAACTATATACTCAATTTGTAGCAAATGTCTTAGAAATTTTTTTTAAAGATTTATTTATTATTACATCTAAGTACACTGTAGCTGTCTTCAGATGCACCAGAAGAGGAAGTCAGATTTCATTACGGATGGTTGTGAGCCACCATGTGGTTGCTGGGATTTGAACTCAGGACCTTCAGAAGAGCAGTTGGTGCTCTTAACCACTGAGCCATCTCTCCAGCCCTGTCTTAGAAATTTTATTCTCAATATTTTTTCTTTTTTTTGGAAACTGTTTGCCTGGCTCCCTACTCTTGGTGTGTGGTAGTGTTTGGGAGTTGTGGTCTGGGATGGGAGTTGTAGAATGTGCAAGTGTGTTCGCTTGTGTGTCTGTGTTTATTTGCTTGTGTTTAGAACTTGTTTTGCAATTACTATCTTAATCTTATATATGATGCTTTACAACTGTGTCTGTTTTGTCTCAAGATCCTAGTTATATGGCTATGCTGTGTAAGCACTTGATAGTAATAGGCAGTGGTATAATCAGATGATCACAGGTGGATGTTCAGCTGGGACTGCGAAATCAGACCTTCTCTGTATTTAGAATCACTGTGTGCATTCATTATAAATTGAGCCTGGAATGATTGGGGAATGATCATCTTAAGAACATATTACTTAAAGGTCTAATTCAAAGCATGAGTAATTTTGTGCCTTTGTTTTGTAGTTTGGCCCTGTCTTAGTTAGGGTTTTACTGCTGTGAACAGACACCATGACCAAGGCAAGTCTTATAAAAAACAACATTTAATTGGGGCTGGCTTACAGATTCAGAGGTTCAGTCCATTATCATCAAGGTGGGAGCATGGCAGTATCCAGGCAGGCATGGAGCAGGAGGAGCTGAGAGTTCTATGTCTTCATCCAAAGGCTGCTAGTGGAAGACTGACTTCCAGGCAACTAGGGTGAGGATCTTATACCCACACCCACAGTGACACACCCATTCCAACCAGGTCACACCTATTCCAACAAGGCCACACCTTCAGATGGTGCCACTCCCTGGTCCAAGGATATACAAACCATCACATTCCACTCCCTGGTCCCCATAGACTTGTTCAAAAACAGGAGTCTATGGGGACCATACTTAAACATAGCATAATGCAAAATGCATTTAGTGCAACTTTCAAAGTCCTCATAGTCTATAGCAGTTGCAAGAATGTTAAAAGTCCAAAGTTCAAGGTCTCTTCTGAGATTCATTCAACTTAATTAACTGTAATCCCCAAAGCAAGGCAGGAAACCAGCTGGGCAAACTCCAAACTCTGCATCTCCATGGCTGATGTCAAAGTGGTCTTCAGATCTCCACTCCTTTTTCATCTTTTTTGACTGCAACAAACTGCTTCCTCCTGGGCTGGTTGCACTCCCTGTTAGCAGCTTTCCTCAGCATGTATCCCATGGCTCTGGCATCTTTGACATCTTTGAGTCTCCAAGGCAATTTCAATGTTACAGCTTCTTCTTTCAGTGTCTGGGATTGCACTTGATCTTTTGGACTCCTCCTAAGGACTGGCATCACTTCTCCATCTCTGTCCTCTGTAGCACTCTACGATTAGGTTGATCCACTCCATTACGGCTGCTGTTCTTGGTGATCATCCCATGGTACTGACATCTCCAATACACTGGGGTGTTCCACTCCAACTAGGCTTCACCAATAGCCTCTCATAGGCTCTCTTCAGGGTGACAAGCCTCAAATCCTTTGCATGACCCCTTCAATCCTGGACCATCAACTACAGCTGAGGCTTCACCTTCTCCAATGGCCTTCCCGGGCCTCTCACAGTGCTAAGCCTCAGCTTCTCTCCCTGATCCCTTCATTGCTTCACAAGCAGTACCACCTGAGTGACTCTTACACATTACTAAGTCCAGCCGCAGCATGAGGTACAACCTTGGGTATCTCTGGAACACAGCTTCTTTGTGCTCCCAGAAAACAATTTCCAGAAGATTTCACCTCAACGATGCTGGTCTCTTCTTAATCACCGCTAATTTCTTAGCTCCAGCTAACCAGCATCAATAGTCCCAGTAATGCAAAGTTTTTGCTTTAGTAGTTCTGGTATCTTGTTAATCACAGCTGATTCTTCAGCCCCAGCTAACCAGAACTACAAAATCTTCACAATCAAAACAGCAACGGCCCTGAAAAGAGTCTTTAATTTTCCCTCTGAAATTTCACAAACCAGACCTCCATCTTCTGCACTGTTCTCAACATTATCTTCCAAGCTCCTACACAACATCTGACAGAGCTCTTAACAACGAATGGATCTTCAAGCCCAAAGTTCCAAAGTCCTTCCACAGTCCTCCCCAAAACATGGTCAGGTTGTCACAGGAATACCCCACTCTGCTGGTACCAATTCTGTCTTAGTTAGGGTTTTACTGCTGTGAACAGACACCATGACCAAGGCAAGTCTTATAAAAAACAACATTTAATTGGGGCTGGCTTACAGATTCAGAGGTTCAGTCCATTATCATCAAGGTGGGAGCATGGCAGTATCCAGGCAGGCATGGAGCAGGAGGAGCTGAGAGTTCTATGTCTTCATCCAAAGGCTGCTAGTGGAAGACTGACTTCCAGGCAACTAGGGTGAGGATCTTATACCCACACCCACAGTGACACACCCATTCCAACCAGGTCACACCTATTCCAACAAGGCCACACCTTCAGATGGTGCCACTCCCTGGTCCAAGGATATACAAACCATCACAGGCCCTAAGATAACCTGCTGTGTTTTCTGAAGGTTCAGTTACCCAGATGTGAAAACAAAATGACAAGAGATCTCCTATAATAAAGGGAATAAGTAAAAAAAGAAAAAATTGACATATATATTACTAATAAGCATGACAAGACCAGGAAGCCAAGTAATAAGGAACAGAAATCATTTATAAAAGTCATATATCTGTGTTAAAATTCAAATGTTATCTTTAACATTCAGACTGACTTCTCTGAATGTGATCTAATCACACAAAATGGGAATGTAGAAATGGACATATTTGTACCTTACTATTGGTGGGTCTTTAACAGTTACGGATATCATAGGAAATTTAAATACTTGATGCAGTTTTTCTTTTGTTAATGGAATTTGTATCTGAAAATTTTCAAAAGTAAAATTAGAGAATCCAGAAGTTGCTTGATATGTTCTGATCTGATTGCTAATGTTCAGAACAACAATAATAATAATAATAAAAACGTTCCTAAGTTTAATCGGATGTCCTGCTCACAGGCTGAGAAGGTAAAGCCACTTGCCACCAAGCTTGGCGATTTGAGTTCAACCTCTGGAGTCCACTTGGTGGAAGGAAAGAAGGGATTCCTCCAAATTGTCCTGCTAATTGTGGACTCTTGCACGCTTGATGATTTCCGTAAATGGCATCAGGAGTAGTGCTTTTACAGACAGGGTACATGAGGTTCAGAAGCCTAGCCATACCCGGGTTAAGAATGCTTCCCAGGGAATGTGAAGGGGAGCACCTGAAGCAAGGGCAGCAGAGGATGCAAGGGTTTATTCACTCAGAAACAGAAGACATTGTTAAAACACATGTGAAAGCAGGGTCCCCAGTGAAGGAGCTAGAGAAGGTACCCAAGGAGCTGAAGGAGCCCCACAGGAGGAGCAACAATATGAACTGACCAGTACCCCCAGAGCTCCCTGGGACTAAACCACTAATCAAAGAAAACACATGGAGGGACTCATGGCTCTAGCTGCATATGTAGCAGAGGATGGCCTAGTCAGTCATTAATGGGAGGAGAAGACCTTGGTCCTGTGAAGGTTCTATGCCCCAGTGTAGGGGAATGCCAGGGCCAAGAAGCAGGAGTCGGTGGGTAGGTGAGCTGGGAGAGTAGGGAGGGGATAGGGGGTTTTCAGAGGGGAAACCAGGAAAGGTGATAACATTTGAAATGTAAATAAAGAAAATATCTAATTTAAAAGATTTACCTTGGAAAATTATTGTGAAGGATACCACTGCCCAGAAATTCCTGGTGTATTGTCACATTGGTGACTTCTACTTAGCATATGTCAACTGGCCAGAGTTATACAGAAGCAGCTGATCAGCATAAACCACAGATTTGCTATTCAAGTAAACCTGATGACCTGATTTGAATGAGAGCTGTCATTCTATGTACCAATTGGAAAAGGAGATTACTGTCAGGACCACTACAGGGCACAATAGGGCACAATGCAGGGACTTTGACTCAGGTGCTGTCAATCATAGGTGGAGGAAAAGGGAGAATGAAAACCTGTCTGTACTACAATCTGCCTGGGTTACAGGCAGTCATAGCAGGAAGAAGCTGGTAACAGAAAATAGATCTCTCTGGCTATACACAGACGCCACAGAGAGTGGATATTCTAATAGCTCCATTCTAGGGGTTGTGGACCAGGATGGTGGTGGCCATGATTATTTGCATTCTCATGGCAGTCTGGCATTTCCAGCAACATAAATGGAGAACTTAATGGTTATTGCCCGCGCTTTTGTTCCCCTGGTAAGAACACGCTCAGGGCAACCGGAATCTTCTGCAGTACAAACTTTATTGCTTACCCCATCAGGAGCCAGTGGAGAAGAGAGCCAGAGAGAGAGCCAGAGAGAGAGAGAGCTGGCGGAGCCCCCTCCCTTTTATGGAGGACTGTCCTCCGCCTCGGACGTGTCACTCCCTGATTGGCTGCAGCCCATCAGCCGGAGTTGTCGTCACGGGAAAGGCAGAGCACATGGCGTGGAAAGCTACCCCGGCACATGCGCAGCTTGCTTGTTTACTACTTAGAACATGGGTATCAGCGCCATCTTGTAATGGCGAATGTGAAGGCGGCTCCTTACATCTCCCCCTTTTCTTTTATATAAGAGCAATAGGCCACCCATATTAATGAGAGTGGAGATAGAGGTCAAATCCCCAGTGTGTAAAATAGGGGCTTTACACAAAACCTCCTCCCAGGCTCATCACCCAAAGGGGTCTTGGTCCGCTCCCGTGTCGTTTTTCCTGGGGGAAGGACACTTGGACACTCAACCTTCTTGAAAGATGACATGTCTCCCTAGAATAGGCTCATATATGCCACAGAGCCCTTCTACTGCAGTGCTTAGCCATGCAACTCTCTCGGGCTGCTGAAGCACACTCACTCTATCCCGTGCAATGAGACTAGCCTCGTGGAGTGCAAGAGCTGAGTGGCCAGCGACCTATTGCTTAAGCATAGATAACCATATATCAGGGGAAGCACCATGTTCTAGTGCTGCAAGCGCCTGGGAAATAACCACCATGTCTCTCCTAGTTTGGGCCTTAAGCTTACAGACCAATCAAAGAAGCAACACTAATCCACAGCAAAGAACAGCTCCAAATAATTCCACCCCCACCCATTCTTTAAAGAAGGAAAATGTTGAAAAGATAGTCCTTAGGTCAGGGACAGGTCCAAGTGCGTGGGGCAAGTCTCAATTTTTAAAGGGTCTGTTCAAATTTAGCCGTCCAATTCTGTATCTCCCAATGCTGCTCTCCCTTTGTTGTTATCGCACTGGACATCACCAAGACGAGGGACATCAGTATTCCCTTGGTCAGTCTGGATTTTTCGGGTGAGTCTTTCTGGTATCCAAAATGGGTTGTCTTCATTCTGTGGAAAAACACAAACAGCTCCCCTGGATCTTATCAAAATAGGATCCGGGCCTTTCCATTTGTTATTTAAAACATCTTTCCATTTAACCATCTCATTGGGCCTATCTGGCTCTGAACAATGGCGTTCAGCCGCGGTATGGCCATGAGAATCAAGATTTAAAAAATTGAGTGTAAAGAGTGCTGTAGACACAGACACTCTTGGTACTCGGGGTAGAGCCTCCTTGACTCCCCCTTTCTGTTTTATTAGATGGAAGTCCAGTCAGGTGGATCACGTCCATCTGATGGCAGAACTGTTGGAATTTTTGAGATGTATAAGCTGGTCCATTATCAGTCTTAAGTAGTTTGGGTTTCCCCCAAGCACTCCATGCCTCAAGGCAATGTTGAATCACATGTGAGGCCTTTTCTCCGGTTAAAGGAGAGGCAAACATGATGCCAGAGCATGTGTCAATGGACACATGGAGATATTGAAGTTTTCCAAAGGAAGAAACATGTGTAACATCCATTTGCCAGACCTGTAGAGGTCGAATACCGCGTGGGTTAATTCCCACATGAGGAACTGGCAAGAACTCACAGCAGCTTTGACATTGAGTAACAATGTCACGGGCTTCTTTTCTCGTCAAGGAGAAACGGCGGCGTAATGTTTCAGCCGTCACATGAACATTGTTATGAAAATTTCTTGCAGCCTCTACCGGGGATGTTAGGGCAGCAGCCACCACTTTAGTGGCTTTATCTGCCAAATCATTCCCCAGAGCCATGGGGCCAGGTAGGCCTGAATGGGCTCTAACATGAGTAATATAAACAGGAAATCTTCTAGATAACAAAACTAATTGTATCTGCTGAAAAATATTGGCAACTTTACTGGAAGGCTTAATCACTCCAGCCACTTCTAAAAAATTGAGGGGTTCTAAAAAGGTTTTTAAAACTTCTAAAACCACTAAACATTTTACCACTTGAGGTGAATTTTCATTATATTGTTTGGATACTACTTTACCATTAGCCACATAGGCACCTATGCCAGTTTTTGATCCATCAGTATATACCACAACCCCATTTTTAAGTGGGTTTCTTACTGTTATTTGTGGAAACACAACAGATTGATTTTGGGCAAACTGTAAAATTGGATGTTTTGGATAATGGTAATCTATTTGTCCTGAAAAGGAGGTAACTAAAACTGCCCAATCATTGGATGTGGCTGCCAAGGTTTGAACCTGTCAAAAGTCCAATCTCTCTGCTCTGGAGTCAAAGCAGCAGCGTTTGCTCGGGCCTGCGTTTGTGCAGCCTCTTGCCATAGAGCTCTCCATTCCATATATTTGCCCGCATTGGGGAGAGCGGCTTTTGCAATCATTTGCCAGTCGGCAGGAGTTAGTGCCATGCCGGCAAGTCTGTCTAACTGCACCAAAGTAAAATTAGCATTGGCTCCATATTTACGGACCAATTCAGCAAGCTCTTTCATCTGTATATACTCTACTGGAGCGTGGACACACCCACCCTCAGCTCCTTCAAAGACCGGAAATGCCTGTTGCATCTTCCTTTGTTCCTCTCTTGAACTGAACGAGTCCACGCACTGCCTCTCTGCACAGGGCTGACGCACTACGCAGGGCGGGGGCTCCGCATAGGGCGGAGGTGCACTATGACCTTGAAGCCAACTGCCCTGAGGCCAAGCAGCAAGCTGGCCTTTGCCAGCCGATTTTGGCTTTTTTCTTGACTTAAAAGCTCGAATTTCTCTCTCATAACGAGCTGCTCCCTCCTCCAAGTCTGTTTCCTCAGAAGGGCTAATTTCTTTATCTGATTCACAGCTACTAAGAACTGGCTCTTTAAACTCATCTCTTTTCTCCTCTTTCCTTCTAATCTCTCCCCAGGTATTTTTCCCTGACATTAACTTTTCTTTTTTCCTTTGTTTTTTCTCCTCTTTCCTTCTAATCTCTCCCCAGGTATTCTTCCCTGACATTAACTTTTCCTCGGGTTCAAGACCCGTGGAAAGGCCTGTATACTTATTTGGCGCGCCATGCTTTCTCTTTTTTCCTGCTCTCTCTCCCCGCTTTACTTCTGATAGACTGTCTTGAATTTCGTTCAGAATTCTCCACCCTGTCTTAACCACTTGTTGACATGTGAAAAGAAATAAAAGGGCTTTTAACACTAGAGAAAGTTCAAGACCAGACATACCTTGTAAAGCTGTAACGAACGTGCATCCGTTCCCCAGCTGAAGAGTTCTGAACCCACGCCGGATCCTTCTCAACAGTCTGTTTTGTGGGAACACTTCATTACCACAGTTCCCCAGCTGAAGAGTTCTGAACCCACACCGGATCCTTCTCAACAGTCTGTTTCCGGGAACACTTCATTAACCGCTCCTTCTCTGTGATGTAGTAGCTAGCGGGTTTCGGCACCATTTATTGCCCGCCACTTTTGTTCCCCTGGTAAGAACACGCTCAGGGCAACCGGAATCTTCTGCAGCACAAACTTTATTGCTTACCCCATCAGGAGCCAGTGGAGAAGAGAGCCAGAGAGAGAGCCAGAGAGAGAGAGAGCTGGCGGAGCCCCCTCCCTTTTATGGAGGACTGTCCTCCGCCTCGGACGTGTCACTCCCTGATTGGCTGCAGCCCATCAGCCGGAGTTGTCGTCACGGGAAAGGCAGAGCACATGGCGTGGAAAGCAACCCGGCACATGCGCAGCTTGCTTGTTTACTACTTAGAACACGGGTGTCAGTGCCATCAGCGCCATCTTGTAATGGCGAATGTGAAGGCGGCTCCTTACAAATGGTAAGTGACCTGAATCATCACAAAACAACAGAAACCAGAGGCTTGCCCTTGTATGTGCAAGATAAAAGTTTAGCTGAATTACTGCCTCTGCATGACTCAGAGTCTACTTTCTGAGTATAACCAAACATAGCTGCTTTCTGTTAGCAGAGACTGAGGGAATGGCCAACAAATAACTGGCCCAACTTGAGACCTATCATGGGCAAGCACCAATCCCTGACAGTATTAATGATACTCTGTTACTCTTGCAGGCAGGAACATGTTGTTCTCTGAGAGGCTTTACCCAGCAGCTGACTCAGATATATACACCCACAAACAAAGAGTAGATGGAGCTTGGAGACCCTCATGGAAATATAGGAGGAAGGATTGCAGGCCCCAAAGGGGATAGGAACTCCATAGGAATATAAGGAGAATCAACTAACCTGGACCCTTTTGGGGGTTCTCAGAGTCTGAACAACCAACCAAAGAACATACACGGGCTGGACCTAGGCTTCCCTGCACATATGTAGCAGCTCGTCCTGAACAATTGGAAAGGGGCCCTCCCCAAAACTGTTGTCTGTATGTGGGGTATGTTCTTGATGGGCTGCCTTGTTTGGCCTCAATGGAACAGGATGTACCTACACTCGCAGAGATTTGAAGTGCCAGGGTGGGGAGCTACCCAGGGGGCCCCCACCCACTCAGAGGAGAAGGGAATGGAGGGATGTAGGTAAGGATTATGGGATGGGGAGATGAGGATGTGACTTGAATAAGTAAAAATAAATAAATAAATAAAAACTGAAAAGAAAACAAACAAAAAAACCCAGTCTACTCCTCTCCATGAGCTGTGGGATTCATATCTCAAAGACTTACAAAAAAAACTAGTAAGAATTTATATTGAGCTACAAAAGACCAGAAATAGCCAAGACAATCATAGTTGTAAAAATATTGCATGAATATTACAATATCCAATCTCAAATTTTACATAAGATGTAATGATAAAGACCGCCTGGTACTGTACTAACAAAATAGACAGATAAACCAAGAGAATAGGAAAGAGGATCCCAAAGCCAAACAAGAAAATCACGATCCCTTAAATTGCTACAAAGAAGACAAAGACATACATTGGAAGAAAGACTAATGGTTCTGTCCATGCAGAAGGATGAAACTAGATAATACCTTTCACTTTATACAAAATAAACTTCAATTGTAAAACTGATCAGAGGTGTTGAAGACTACCTTCATTATATCTGAGTTGAGATAATGAAGTCATGGGAAGACACAGCTATTACACAATCCATCCAGGGTAGTAACACTTAGCATGACATATATCTTTGTGGAACACACCACTGAGGAAAAGCTGATGAGAAGTGTTATGAAGTTTGTTTGAGTGTCTGCAGCAATGCTAGTCCTAATAAACACTGTTTTCTGGGTGAAAGCCTTAATGTCCTGTCTCTGTAATAGGATCTCCCCGAATTTTGGAAGCTTTATATCTGAGATTCAGAAGTAGTAGTTTCACCTTCCTTGTTGCAAGATTGTCAAACATCAGACCCCAGAATGCCAGGAGTGGTAACCTCACAGAAGACCTGTTAGTCTACAGGGGACTTGTCCTACCAGCATGCCAGGACAATGACTTCAGGAGTACAAAGGAACCTGGTAAGGCCTAGTAATCAGTCAAGGGGCTGCTAGTCTTCAGAACGATAAAAAGCCTAGGTTCATTTTGGCAAGCATGTATTTAAGAAGCAAAAGGACTAGACCCATTACCTCTCAGAGTTCTTTAATTAAATTCACAGGAAATAACACCATCACTTGAAGTCACTGTGAAGCAGATTGGAGATGATGTGTGAATGAGTATTATTCAACATTCAATGTAAGGGTTCTAAACCAACTAAGAGCTAAAGTCAGAAAGGGGTCCCCTTTAGTGAAATGCTGGGGATCCTTCTACAGCTCATGCTGGTTCACTTGGAAAGGATCTAATATTAGGTTATGTGGTCCCACCAATGCCAAAAAGTTTCTGAAATGTCTCTATAAGGAAAGCCCCTGTACATGGGTGGAATTATTTCTCACTTCTTCCCTTTCCCCTTCATATGGGTGATTGTTGTATTTTAGGGACAGGAAGTAGGTGACAAACAGTAAACTTAGGCAGACTTATACCTGATTGAAGAGCTGGGAATAAGCAATCATTGAATGCCCAGCCCTAAGCAGAACATGGATATCTTCCCTGCAATGTTAAGAAAATGCCATGGAAGAGGGTTGGAAAGTGTCCAAGAGCCAGGTGATGGGATGAAATGCTGTGGCACACAGATTTCCTGAAATTACATGGCGATTACACTTGTAAATGCACCCCCTCCCCGTTAGGAGGATAAGGTATCAATTAACAACTCTCTATACCAAAAATTCCTTAACATTCAGTGATTAAGCAGAGAAGGAATGCTATGTTCTGCTGGAGTGATGTTTTCACATTCTCATAAATAAACTCCATCAGCACTCACATAAGCAACCCTATTTAAACCCAGTTCATCAAGCACACAAAACAGACCTAAAAACAGGCTACTCGTTGAGAAGAATTGGAGGTTTAGCATGTATTGGAAGGTTGATGACAGACACTAGGTGTTCAATAACCAAAAAAACCACCCCACACTCATGAAGGAATAATAAAGTCATAATTGTATAGAATTGATTTTTATTAGATACAAGAGTGCAGAAATGCCTTCAGTAGATATTAAGACAGGAATTCTGATAAGGATTAACAACCAGTATGCTATATCTGCGGTTCTTAAGACAGTGGTATTAAAAAAAAAAAAAAAGACAGTGGTATTCATGGCTAGAAATTCATTCTTCTAATATATGGACTCCCGGGCTTAGCCTAAAAATTGTCAATTTAATTTCTTTACATCCCTGTTATATATACTTACAGATAGATGTAAGCCTTTCCGTTCCAGGTTTACTACTGATGTTTTTCCATTTCTACTGCTATGTCCACAGTCGTTCATTTTTTTTTTTCAGTAGACGAAATATTCTATATAAAAGTACAAAGCAAATAAAATGTCCCTAGTTTAAAATAATTTTGAATGTATTTATTCTCCTGACATCACAGTATCAGCACACCATCTCCTCTCAGTACCACTTCACACAGATCTTCCACCCATTCATTCCTCCCTCCTTTTCTCCTCTGAGAAGGGAGAGTCACCCACTGGGTATCAACTCCCAGCCATACCCACACACTCACACCTCAACCCATGAAATCACTGCAAAAGCACTTGGCAGCATATCACACAGTGAGTTCTCCTGTGGGAGAAATCATAGACCATCGATTCAATTTGATCCAGAAAGAATTTGATACTATGTTTGTCTCTGTAGATGGCATTGCTAGATTAATTAGTCCTCTTAAATCAGTTTTCTCTTGTCTCCAGTCCTATCTAAAACATTAACCATCCCGTACAACTACTTTAGAGAAGCCCTGGGAAGCCAGTATGGGCCTTGTTTCTCACTTTGGCCCAGGGCATCCAGCCATGAGCAATGTCCAGCTGACCTATCAACTGTCTTTTGGCAAGATTCAAGTTGAGGTCTGAAGTGCTTTCCACTTAAGTCCAGGGAAGGTGTTGGTAACAAGTATTGCAGTGGGTAGGGATACGTGGATGGGAAAACAGATGAGATTCCCTGATCTCAAAGTGTGGGCTTTCCTCTGGGTGGCCTATGGTTACTTGCTACATCCCCTCCAAGGAGAAAGACCCAGAGGCCTTCATATGTGGTTCAAGAAAAACTGGGATCCTAAACCTACTGATGGTACTCTCTGGTACAAATCATTTGGTGTATATCGATCATTTAGTCCTACCACAAAACTGGCATGAATGTCTTTGTTTCCTCTGCTCCTTCTGCTGGGCTGCTTCAGGCTATGCAATGAATGGTGCTTCTGGTGAGGTTCCATGAGCATTCCAAAGCCCAGTGCTGTGGAACTGCAGAAAAACACCAGGAAAATCACTTAACATGGAACAAGGCCTAAGGCCAGCATCACATTCAGGGACCTGTGAAAGGGCCAACAGTTTGAGCACAGACACCCATAGTAGAACAGGGCAACCCCAGTGATGCTTCCTGGAACAAGCAATCAATCCAGAATACCTGGTCAGTTATAGAGTGATGAACATCTGGACTCTTTGTAATTCTTACTAAGCCCTCTCTGTTCAGGTCTGCTTGATGGAGGAGGCTCCTGATGACCGACAGAGGAGTAGGGTCTGAGCCTGCCACACTAACAGGCAGACTAGAACAGAGAAGGAAAATTGTTCTAATCCCAGCAGCACCCAGCACCTTATTCTGACCCCTCGTTATAACAGGTGTTGAGAAAACTATCTGAGGCCTGTTGGAGAACATCCTCACTGAAAACAGTTTCTGTCTCTTTTTGAAGAGCTTAGGACACCAGCATTGTACTAGATGTTGGCCATCCTGTGGCTCAATGGTGACTGTTTTTTTTTTTTCTTGCATCTTGTAGGTACAGTGTCTATATGTTCCCTTCTCCATGATATACTAACATAAAATAGCTGTGTTAGAAGCAGCACATTTCTTGAAAACGTGAGAAGTGAAGATTATACTATCCAGCTTTTGTAGTACAGGATTTCCCATGGTCCCTGAGGAGATATCTGCATTTTTCTCAGCATCAATACCATCAGTGGAGATAGGAGCTCAACTAACATGGTAAATGCACTAAAAAGTGTGTCATTTTATACAGTGAAGTATATCCCAACATTAAGAATGGCATTCTGTCATTTCCAGCAATACAAATGGTAATTGACATGAGTCATCAGAGAATAACAGAAACCAGAGGCTTGCCCTTGTACATGAAAGATGAAAGATGAAAGTTTGGCTTTATTTTGGCCTCTGCATGTTTCAGGGTCTATGGTGTCTGTGTATAGTCAGATAGACAGCCTTTCTGTTACCTACTCATTCTTCCTGCTGTGACTGCCACTGTAACCCATGTAGAGTGTGGTACAGTCAGGTTTTCACTCTCCCTTTTCCTTCAGCCGTGACCCACAGCACCTGAGAGAGACAAAAGCCCTGTGTTGTGCTCTGTAGTGTTCCTGACTTTAATCCCCTCTTTCTACTTGGCAGGTAAAATGACACCTCTCGAGTTCGAGGCTAGCCTGGTCTACAGAGTGAGCTCCAGGACAACCAGGGCTACACAGAGAAACCCTGTCTCGAAAAACCAAAAAAAAAAAAAAAAAAAAAAAAAAATGACACCTCTCTCAGTCAAATCAGCTGGGGGCTAACAGGGTCATCAAGTTTACTGGAATATGCAAATCTGTGTGGTTTATACTGATCACCAATGTGGCAATACACTCTGGGCGCCATTTTCTTTCAAAATGGCTTGCCAAAGTGAACATTTCACAGATGTTGTGATAATGCTTTGCCTAAGAAATTCCATATCTTGTGTTTCTGGAAGAACATACCCTTGCATCATCAGTTGTCTACCTGGGCCAGCATGGCTGCATAAGGGGAAGTGTGACACAGTTCCTGCCCCTGGAGCATCACCAGGCCATTGATCCCCATGTGTGCTGATGGTTGTTGTTGGGCTGAAGCTAATTTGATGTCCTTACTCATTTATTTTCAATGCTTCTTTATGGGAATACAATTACCCCATTACTCAGAGCTAACCACCCTATAATAAAAGAAACAGATGAAGTTCTTTAGAACGAGAAATGGAGGTGGTCATGAGGCTGTGGAGGATGAAGAACATGGAATCATGAGGAGATGCATGTACCCTCTGGTCCAATGACTGCCACATTAATTAGCCAGGATGAACTTGGGACATGAGTTAAAGTGGTCTCAAGAAGTAAAGGCATGGAGAGAAAAAAAAAAAAAAGGAATCATTAAAATACAAGTGAATGGTACATGGGTTTAAAAAAAAAAAGGAATCATTAAAATACAAGTGAATGGTACATGGGTTTATTTTATAGAAGAGAGACAATCTAAAAACAAGTAGTATTAGAAGGAGAGTACAGGAGGCTATAGAATTGCTAGGTTGAGGAAATAAAGATTAGAGAATTGAAAGATGATGGAGAAGCATATAAAAAGTTAATGCTTTGTTGTCTTGGCTACTTGAAGAATTGGAGATGATAATGCCTGGAGTGATAGTACAGAGAGCTAACTAACTTTTTCATAAATTGTAAACGTTTGTTAGGAATTATTTTAATTTATTAGTCTGCCATCTTTCTGTTTTTACATGAAAATAGTTACTAAAGACAGCTGATTTTTTTTGTACCAGGAAACCATGAGCGCTATGCCCAGCTACCTGTAAAGAACAGGCTGGGTAAAATCTATGAGGAAACGTGCTTTTGCTTTTTGATTAGTTTCTGCTCTAAGGAAGTGGGGACTATTGATCCTGGACTCATATAATTTATGTACATTTTAGATTTTTAAAAAATTATTAACAATGAACAAAGCCTTGTGCATGTAATTTTATTTAGTAAAAGACTGGGTTCAGGCTCTCTGGTCAGAAAGAAGAAGGAAGAATGATGAGAAGTCTCAAGAACAGATAAGAGTACCAGCTTGCATCCACTATTGACTCTACGTCCTTACTCAGTTAGAGAGTACCAGCTTGCATCCACTATTGACTCTGAGTCCTTACTCAGTTACTGCTGCTCCCCTTCCAGCCTTTTTCAGGAGCCTCCTCGACCCGGAGGCTGGACTTTGGCAGCTGTCCTTGCTTCAGAAGCCCCCATCAACATTCCCCTGTAATCAGTCGCAACCCAGGTATTACTAGGCTTCTGGGTCTCCTATATCATGCTAGCAAAAACACCACTCTTGCTGCCATGTAGGAAAATCCCCCAACATGGGAGCCAGGTGGTATCTCAACATCTTCAGGAGCTTGGTCTTTTTCTACTCCTATATTTCTTTAGTCTTCTGCAAAGGACATGGCAGCATGGCACAGTGAGTTCTTCTGAGGGCCCAAATATGGGGACCACTGGTGTAACTTTTTGCTGAACAAAGTTGGTACCATACTTCTCTATGTAGCTGCCAGGAGAGAATCAACTAGTTCTTTTTATTTAAGGTAGTTATCTACATATGCCTATTTGGTACTAGGGGATTGGATGGTCTCATTTGATATTCACTTTGCTTCTGAATTATATACAATAATTTGTATTGTTCCTTGTGAATAAATTGATTGGATCAGAAAAAGACCACAGGGATTTAACTAAGCAACAAAAATGGCTGTTGTAATTAATTTTTAATGTTTTTATTCTTTATGTGTGTATATGTGTCTTAGTTAGGATTTTATTGCTGTGAACAGATGCCATGACCAAGGCAACTATTATGCAAAGAATATTTAATTGGGGCTGGCTTACAGGTTCAGAGGTTCAGTATGTTATCGTCAAGGCAGAGCATGTCAGTGTTCGGGCAGCATGGTGCAGGATGAGCTGAGAGTTCTACAACTTCATCTGAAGGCCACTAGGAAAAGACTGGCTTCCAGGCAGCTAGGAAGAGGATATAAAGGCAACACACACAGTGACACACCTACTCAAAGTAGGTCACACCTCCAAATAGTGTCACTCCCTGGCCCAAGCATATTCAAAACATCACAATGTATATTATTATTGGGTTTCTGAAAGTCACAGTTAGCATGTAGAAGTCAGAGGACAATTTGTAGAAATTACTTCTTTCCTTCCATTAAGTGGATTGCAGAGATTGAACTCAGATCACTGGGCATGGTGGCAGGTGACTGTGCCTGCTCAACCTTCGATCAAATCATCTAATTAAATGTATATACAATTTTTATTGTTCCCATACTTTAGCAATCACATCAGAATATATAAAAAACTTCCATTCTCTAGTTGTACTTTTAAAATTTGCGGTACACATTTTATAAACAAAATAAAATTTGATCACTTTATTTAAATTTGACATGATATCCCTAATTGTAAAAGACCCACTAATTGTAAGGTAAAATATGCCCATTTCTATATTACCATCTTGTATGTGATTAGAACACATTCAGAGAAGTTATTCAAATGCCAACTGTGAATGTTAAACATAATACTGGAATTCTAAAACAGTTATGTGACTTTTACAAATGATTTCTATTCCATATTACTTGACTTCCAGGTATTTACATGCTTATCAATAGGATATATGCCATTTTTATGCAAATGCATTTGTACAGATAGAAAGTAAGTAAATTTCTGATTGAAATGAAATAGGAGTTATCAGTTTCTGTGAATTGCATGAATCTTTAAGTCAACTATAAGTTATTTTAAACAGATGAAGGAAACACTGCTGATGTAATGGCATGTACTAAGAGGCACAAAGAAATTCTTTGGTGGGAATAAAGGAAGGAGAAAGGAAATTTAAGAAAGGTTAGCTTAGCAGCAGGATGGTGTCAGTGTCAGTACCTAAATGGCCAGACATGGAGGCGAGGATAAATTTGGCATGTCAATGAAGGTACAGTTCTCAGAATTGAGAAATTTTGGATACCACAGTGTTCACAAAAATACTAAGAAAACACATAGATACAATTCTAAAAATCTTCATACTGAAATACAAGAACAACAGAATATATGCAAGCTCTCATAAAGACAGGACATACACATGTAAGTATTGCAGCTCTGAAGGGAACAATTTCCCCTTTACAAGTTCTGCTCAACTGCAAGGAAAGTTTCCCCAATACAACTGAAACATCTCTGCTCTGCATGAGCATGGTTTCCCAGAGAAAGTGTTACAGCTCTGTTGTGGCAAGGGGAAAGTTCCAGAGAAACTGTTACAGCTCTGCTCCTGCCTGCGAAGGTTTACCCAGTGAAGGTATTAACAGCTCTGCTCTGTTACAGATCTACTCCTGAAAGTATTGTGGTGTCTTAGTCAGGATTTCTATTCCTGCACAGAACATCTTGACTGAGAAGGAAGTTGGGGAAGAAAGGGTTTATTCAACTTATACTTCCATGTTGCTTTTCTTTTTTTCTTTTTTCTTTTTTTGGTTTTTTTGAGACAGGGTTTCTCTGTGTAGCCCTGGCTGTCCTGGAACTCACTTTGTAGACCAGGCTGGCGTTGAACTCAGAAATTCGCCTGCCTCTGCCTCCCAAGTGCTGGGATCAAAGGCATGCACTACCACACCCAGCTCCATGTTGCTTTTCATCACCAAAGGAAGTCAGGACTAGAACTAAGCAGGTCAGGAAGCAAGAGGTGATGCAGCGGCTATGGAGTGGTGTTACTTATTGGCCTGCTTCCTCTGGCTTTCTCAGCTTGCTTTCTTATAGAACCCAATATTACCAGCCCAGAGATGGTACCACCCACAAGGGGCCCTCCCCTTTTCATCACTAATTAAGAAAATGCCCCACAGCTGGATCTCATGGAGCCACTTCCCCAACTGAAGCTCCTTTCTCTGTGATAACTCCAGCTTGTGTCAAATTGACACACAAAATCAGCCAGTACAAGTGATCCCTTGTCAACTGGACACACAAACACATCACTATTAAGCCTCAACCTTTACTTTCTTATTCATCCCCAAGATATAAATAACTTTAAAAGTCCTACAGTCTTTACATATTAAAAGAACAATCCCTTAAAAATATCCAATATCTTTTAAAATTCAGAGTCTTAAAAATTCCAAGTCTCTTAACTGTGGGCTCCACTGAAATACCTTCTTCCTTCAAGAGGAAAAAATATCAGGGCACAGTCACAATAAAAAATAGAATCAAACTCCAACCATCCAATGTCTGAGATCCACTCACAATCTTCTAGGCTCCTCCAAGGGCTTGGGTCACTTCTCCAGTTCTGACCTTTGTAGCACACACCTTGTCTTTTAGGTTCCAGCTGCTTGTACTCCAATGCTGCTGCTGTTCTTGGTGGTCATCTCATGGTATTGGCATCTCCAAAACACTGTTGTCTTCAGCTGCAACTAGGCTTTACCAAAAGCCTCTAATAGGAGCTCTTCACGGTTCCAAGATTCAACTCCTTTGCATGACCCCTTCAGTTCTGGGCCATCAATTGCAACCGAGGCTGCACCTTCACCAATGGCCTTCCATGGCCTCACAGTGCTGAGTCTCAGTTGCTCTTCATGACCCCTTCAAAACCTATTACCACCTGAGTGATTCTTACATATTACCATGTCCAGCTGCAGCAGTAGGTAGAAGAACCTTGGCTATATCTGGAACACAGCCTCTTTGTGCTCTCTGAAAACACTTTCCAGAAGTTTTTACCTCATTGATGCGGGTCTCTTCCTAATCACCACTAATTTCTTAGCTTCAGCTAACCAGCATCAATAGTCCCAGTAATGCAAAGTTTTCAGTTTAGTAGTTCTGGTATCTTGTTTATCACAGCTAATTCTTCAGCCCCAGGTAACCAGAACCACAGAATCTTCACAATCAAAATAGCAACAATCCATAAGAGACTTTAATCTTCCTTCAGGAATTTCACAAGCCAGGTCCCCATCTTCTGCACTGTTCTCAACGTTATCTTCCAAGCTCCTACAGAACATTCCACAGAGTTCTTAGCATCCCAATGGCTCTTCTAGTGCAAAGTTCCAAAGTCCTTCTACACTCCTTCCCCAAACATGGTCAGGATGTCACAGGAATGCCTCACTATGCTGGTACCAACAATGTCTTGGTCAGGATTTCTATTCCTGCACAAAACATCATGACTGAGAAGCAAGTTGGGGAGGAAAGGGTTTATTCGGCTTACACTTCCATGATGCTGTTCATCACCAAAGGAAGTGATGAACTAGAACTAAACAGGTTAGGAAGCAGGAGCTGATGCAGAGACCATGGAGGGATGTTAATTGGCTTGCTTCACCTGGTTTGCCTGGCTTGCTCTTATAGAACCCAAGACTACTAGAACCAGGGATGCACCACCCACAATGGGCCCTCCCCACTTGATCACTAATCGATGAAATGCCTTACAGCTGGATCTCATGGAGGCATTTCCTCATCTGAGGCTCCTTTCTTGTGATAACTCCAGCTTGTGTCCCGTTGACACACAAAACCAGGCAGTACACCTGGCAACAGACAACCAAGAAATGCTTCAAAGTCACATCACACAACAAACCTAACACAAGAGATATATTGGGAGGGACAAACCCAGGAAGGTGGCTGCCTGACTAGAAGCAGAAGAGAACTGGGCAGAACCAGATGTAGAAGATCCAGGCTTTAAAGTATGTGCCTACTTTCAACCACTTGAGGAACTGCAATAAACCTGGAAGGTATAATAAGAGCAGAGCTCAGCACAGCTGCGTATATTTACTTTATTTTGTTGTTGCTGTGAGCAAACAGCTGGCAAGAAACAAAGAAATCGGACATGCCTGTCATCCTAAGAGCAGGCAGTGAGGAGAAGATCAGACATTCAAGGTTATCCTTCGCTACAGTACAAACCAAAAGTAAAGGAAGACAGGAAAGAAAGAAAAAGAAAGGAAGAAAAGGAAAGAAAGAAAGAAAGAAAGAAAGAAAGAAAGAAAGAAAGAAAGAAAGAAAGAAAGAAAGGAAGAAAGGAAGGAAGGAAGGGAGAGGAAGAAAGAAGGAAGAAGAGAGAATGGAAGTAAAAGATGGCAACAGGTAATGATGGAGGAAATATAGAAAAGATGAAAAGAAGGAAACAAAGGATATATGTTAAAATGTTTAAAAGTTACCAATGAATACTGATGATGTGCTTGCTTATCCCATGTATGGCGAAACCCAAGATTGTGGTGTGCCTTCCCTTAACTCTCTAGAACTCCCCTCAGTTAGCTGTCAGGACATTCCTTAAGTCTCTACTCCACCCCCTTTGCCTGCATTTCTTGTAGACAGGATTTTAGGGTTGAACCTTTTGAGGGTGGGTTGGTGTCTCTATTGCTCCACTGGGGTTCCTGCCTGGCTACAGGAGATGGCCTCCCCAGGTTCCATACCCCCAATTTCATGACTCACATCTAGGGTAACCTCCACTGATTCTTGGGTGCCTCCCTTATCCCAGTGTTTTTTTCTTTACCTGGAGATTTCCCCTTCCTTCTCTCCCATAAGTCACAGATTTCCATTCATATTTGTGGCCATCTAGCCATCTCTCCTGTTCTCTCCACACCTGAAGCCGCCATTCCGTCCCATCTCCCTCCCTCCATCTGCTGCTTATGACTATTTTGGTTGAGCCAGGTTAACCTCTTTTATAAGCTGCTTTAGACATAGTGTTTTTCTACAGAAACATAAAAAGCACTTTTGTAAATATATTTGCAAGACATATAACAACCTTCAATATCTACTCAAAATCTTTCAAAATAAAAAGCATTATACCTGGATGAGCTATTTCATATCATTGTCCAAGAATATAAGTGCAAACAAAATAAACAAGGATTATTGTGTTGGAAAGTGCAGACAAAAGAAAGAGGCACGTCACATTGTAATGCTTGAATAGTTGTTGGCACTTGTCACTTTTTATTTTGTTTGTCTAATCTTGTGAAACTGAATGTTAGTGTGACAGCTATACATATCACAAATCCATTATAGTTATAGACTTTCTCTCCGGGAGAAATACTTTCATGATGATGAAGATGGCAGAAATGTTCAAATGTTTGACCATATTAAATATATTCAAGTTTTGCCCCAGTATGCATTATTTCATGATGACTAAGGCTTGTGAAATGTGAAAAGGCTTGATCTGATGTAGTGTACATTCATAGTTTCACTCCAGTATGGATTTCTTACGTAAAGATGAAGATGATAGAAATGTACAAAGGCTTCACCATATTAAATATACTCACAGAGTTTCTCTACAATAATGATTCTTTAGTACTCTGAAGAAGTCTGACATGCCAAGGCTATATCACATTGATTACAGTCATAGGGTTTCTCTCCTGTATGTGTTGTGTTCTTTTATGATATTGCAGGCCACTATGACACCCAAAGGCTTTACCACACTGCTTACATTCATAGGGTTTCTCTCCAGTATGTGTTCTTTTATGCACTTGGAGATTACTGTGATTTGCAAAGGCTTTGCCACATTGCTTGCATCCATAGGCTTTCTGTCCAGTATGTATCCCTTTATGTTTTAGGAGAAGAGTGTTTCGAGCAAAGGCTTTATCACATTGGTCACATTGAAAGGGTTTCTCTCTAGTATGTGTCCTTTTATGTATTTGAAGATAACGGTGAAGTACAAAGGCTTTACCACATTCACTACATTCATATGGCTTCTCATCACTGTGTGTTCGTTTATGATTCAGGAGACTAGTTTGACATGCAAATGCCTTATCACACTGATTACATTCATAGGGTTTCTCTCCAGTATGTGTTCGTTTATGCTTTTGCAGACCACTGTGATACCCAAAGGATTTACCACACTGCTTACATTCATAGGGTTTCTCTCCAGTGTGCATTTTTTTATGCACTTGGAGATTACTATTACTTGCGAAGGCTTTGCCACATTGCTTACATTCATAGGGTTTCTCTCCAGTATGTGTTCTCTTATGTGTTAGGAGTTGACTGTTTTGTGCAAATGCCTTATCACACTGGTCACATCCAAAGGGTTTCTCTCCAGTATGTATTCTTTTATGTGTTAGGAGATGACTGTTTTGTGCAAATGCCTTATCACACTGGTCACATTCAAAGGGTTTCTCTCCAGTATGTGTTCTTTTATGTATCTGAAGATAACTTTGAAGTACAAAGGCTTTGCCACATTCACTACAGCCATAGAGTTTCTCTCCAGAATGTGTTCTTTTATGATACAGGAGACTAGTTTGACATGCAAAGGTTTTATCACATTGATTACATTCATAGGGTTTCTCTCCAGTATGTGTTCTTTTATGTCGTACAAAATGATTGCTTTGTGCAAAGAATTTTCCACATTGATTACATTTATAGGGTTTCTCTACAGTATGAATTCTTTGATGCCTTCGAAGATGACAGCGAAGAGCAAAGGCCTTATCACACTGGTTACATTCATAGGATTTCTCTCCATGATGTGTTCTTTTATGCTGTTGGAGACCACTCTGACATGCAAAGGATTTACCACATTGCTTACATTCATAGGGTTTCTCAGCAGTATGAATTTGTTTATGCCCTTGAGGATGGCTCTGATATGCAAAGACTTTACCACATTGAGTAAATTCAGAGGGCTTCTCTTCAATATGACTTTTTTCGTGCCTGCAAAGATAATTGGTACATGTGAAAGCTTTCTCACATTCATTACACTGATGAGTCTTTTAATCTTTGTGAATTAATTTTAAAAATTTTAAAATTTGTCAAATTATAAAGAGCAATCTGATATTAAGGTATTATAAGTATTTTACATTCATGGTGTTCACCTTCACACTGTGCTGCTATGCATCTTTGAAGATGCATGTCATGTAAGAGCATTGATTAAATGGCTCACATTTACAACATCGTTTTTTTCTGCAAGAGACTTGTTAAATATTTGAAGAGAATGGAAGAACCCAGAACTTTATCACACGTATTGTATTCATAGATTTTGCTATACTGTGAGTCATAATACATTTACAAAGTGATCCTAGGCAAACAGAAGTATTTCTACATTTAGTACTCATAGAGGATATTCTGCAGTGTGAGTTTGTACATGGCCCCAATAAAGTTTGAAACTGAATTATTTGTAAACTTGTAGCACATTCAAAGAGGCTACTCCTAGTGGGGACTACTATGTATCTTCTAATTGCTGTTCTGGTTGAGACAGAGGTTCATTGCTACTTTCAATATTTCTATATTAATATGGCTGGTATCCATTGTGACATATGATAGTAATATGAAAAGAAGAACAGTAAGTGAAGAGGTTCCACATTGCATTCAAATAATTTGCCCTTTTATCCTTATATACATGTGGTATAGGGATTAAGGCTTTTACACATCCTTGACTCTAATAAGCTGTCCCTATCACTAAACTTAGCTACATTATTACAAGTATGTGAGTGATTTCAGCTTTACTCTGGACTATTTTCCTCTTAGAAGGTTTTGGACATAGGCTAATCACCTAATCAATGTGTGTACCCTTTGCAATATCTGAGTGGTAGTCGGTTGAACAGATTGGCAGTTCTACAGCATAAGCTCTACTGGGCTGTGGTCCTAATGGTGAGATCTGTTAAGGCATTGTTTCTTTGTCTTTGCATGTAGAGGAATGCTGCCCAAGCACAAATTAGATACCAGGCATTGGTGTACATGGTTTTGGGAGAATTTAGTGATCATCCATAACTTAAAGCAGTGCTTTTTTCCCCCCACCCTGTTACTTTTCTTTAAAATTTGCAGGACACCTTAAAATGTGTTCCGAGACATTCTTAAGAGTTTCCACATGCAGATTACCTTCCATGTCTTCTAGAACTTCGAAAATGCTCTTCAGTATTATGGTCTTCCCAACTGTAGCCTAAATATAATGCCAGAGAACGTATGTTATATTATTGGAAATTAGGCAAAATGTAAATTATATCTTCAGCGAACCTTAGAACCATGCTTGATTTAATCACCTTGGTCTTCCTCATTCTCAACAGAGATTACAAAAAGAAACACCAATTAAAAAAAACAAAAACACTTCTCCCTATATTTTACAAAGTGAAAAGAATTCACTGTCTTACCTATAGCAGCAAGATTCCTGTAGGTCTCCAGCATCACATCTCTGTAGAGATTCTTCTGAGAAGAATCCAGCAAAGCCCACTCTTCCTGAGTGAAGTTCACATGTACATCATCATAGGTCACAACACCCTGAAATATTCCATACATGTGTACATGAGAAAGCATAATATGGACAATACTGTAAATGTATACTTCATTGAGAATACATTCATATAATTCTGGTGCTTCCTCCAATTATTTCCTGAAACAAATGTCCTTATGTAATTCCAAATTAATTTTATAAGAAAACTCAGTAACAAACGAAGTTCATCTATGTCATTATTGCACCCCTTTGATAGGATAAAGAGTTGCAAGAGAAATGGCAGCTAACAGCCAATAAAGATATACAAGAAAACAGATCAACAGAACTGACTACACATCAGATAAATTGTATGATCAATTGCTAACTACAAAAATGATGAGGATGCTGGTGTATTCTCTCATGCTACCCCAACACTCAGGAAGTAGACACAAGTGTATCTCATTGACGTGAATTCCAGCCCTTGGTTTCGAACTCAGTGGATAGACCCATGGTCCCCAAAGGAGGTACCACTTCCAGTCGATATAGCACAACCAGGATTTTAGGATCCCAGGATCTCAGGAGCTTGGTCACACCAGGATCTGAGGTTCTCAGAGGAAGCTTGACTGCCAAGAACTCTTACACACCTAGAATCTCAGCATCACAAGATCCCAGAATCCCAGGATCACAAAGAAAGCTGAACTCTTAGAAGTTCTGACTCAAGTGGGATTATAGGAAGGACAGGCTCCAATCAGATATATTGAGGGCAGAGAACACTTGAGATAATCAGATGGCTGGAGGCAAGGATAAGAACAGAAACACCAGATACCAAGGTTACTTGTTATTATCAGAATCCAACTCTCCCACCATAGCAAATTCTGGATATACCATCACACCAGAAAAGCAAGATATAGATCTAAAGTCACTTCCCATGATGATGATGGAGGACTATAAAGACATTAATAACTCCCTTAAAGAAATACAGGAGAACATATCCAAACAGGTAAAAGAATTGAACAAAACCATCCAGGATCAAAAAATGGAAATAGAAACAATAAAAAAAAAAATCACTAAGGGAGAAAACTCTGGAAAAAGAAAACCTAGAAAAGAAGTCAGGAGCCATAAAAAACAGAATACAAGAGATAGAAGGGAGAATCTCAGGTGCAGAAGATACCATAGAAAACACTGACACAACAATCAAAGAAAATGAGAAGTGCAAAAAGCTCCTAACCTAAAACATCCAGGAAATCCAGGACACAATGAGAAGACCAAATAGGTTAGATAAATAGGTTAGAGAAGAAAGATTTACAACTTAAAGGGCCAGTAAATATCTTCAACAAAATCATGGAAGAAAACTTCGCCAACCTAAAGAAAGAGATGCCCATGAAGATACAAGAAGCCTACAGAATACCAAATAGATTGGACCAGAAAAAAAATTCATCCTGTCACATAATAATCAAAACACCAAATGCACTAAACAAAGAAAGAATAGTAAAAGCAGTAAGGGAAAAAGGTCAAGTAACATATGAAGGCAGACCTATCAGAATTACACCTGACTTCTTGCCAGAGACTATGAAAGCCAGAAGATACTGGGCAGATTTCATACAGACCATAAGACAGCACAAATGCCAGCCCAGGCTACTATACCCAGCAAAACTCTCAATTACCATAGATGGAGAAGCCAAGGTATCCAATGACAAAAACAAATTTACACAACATCGTTCCACAAATCCAGCCCTTCAAAGGATAATAAAGGGAAAACTCCAACACAAGAAGAGAAACTATGCTCTAGAAAAAGCAAGAAAATAATCTTTCAACAAGCCTAAAAGAAGACAACCACATTGTACTGGCTGATTTTGTGAGTCAACTTGACACAGACTGGAGTTATCACAAAGAAAGGAGCTTCAGTTGGGGAAGTGGCTCCATGAGATCCAGCTGTGGGGCATTTTCTCAATTAGTGATCAAGAGGAAAGGCCCCTTGTGGGTGGGACCATCTCTGGGCTGGTAGTCTTGGGTTCTATAAGAGAGCAAGCTGAGCAAGCCAGGGGAAGCAAGCCAGTAAAGAACATCCCTCCATGGCCTCTGCATCAGTTCCTGCTTCCTGACCTGTTTGACTTCCAGTCCTGACTTCCTTTGGTGATGAACAGCAGTATGGAAGTGTAAGCTGAATAAACCCTTTCCTCCCCAACTTGCTTCCTGGTCATAATGTTTGTGCAGAATAGAAACCCCTACAAAGACTCACATGAATAAAATTTCAACTCTAATGACAAAAATAACAGGAAGCAACAATGACTTTTCCTTAATATCTCTTAATATCAAAGGACTCAACTTCCCAACAAAAAAAACATAGAGTAACAGACTTGTTACATAAACAGGACCCACCATTTTGCTGCATAAAGGACACCCAACTCAGTGACAAGGACAGATACTACCTCAGAGTAAAAGGCTGGAAAACAATTTTCCAAGCAAATGGTCCCAAGAAACAAGCTGGAGTAGCCATACTAATTTTGAATAAAATCAACTTTAAACCTAAAGTTATCAAAAAAGATAAGGAGGGACACTTCATACTCTTCAAAGGTAAAATTTACCAAGATGAACTCACAATTCTGAACATCTATGCACCAAATGCAAGGGCATCCATCCACATTTGTTAAAGAAACTTTACTAAAGCTAAAAACACAAATTGCACCGCACACAATAATTATGGGAGACTTCAACACCCCACTCTCATCAATGGATAGATCTTGGAAACAGAAACTACACAGAGACACAGTAAAACTAACAGAAGTTATGAACAAATGGATTTAACTGATATTTATAGAACATTATCCTAAAACAAAAGGATATACCTTTTTCTCAGCACCTCAGGGTACCTTCTTCAAAATTGACCATATAATTGGTCACAAAATGGCCCTAACAGATACAGAAATATTGAAATAATCTCATGCATCCTATCAGATCACCACGAACTAAGGCTGATCTTCGATAACAACATAAATAATAGAAAGCCCACATACATGTGGAAGCTGAACAACACTCTACTCAATGATAACTTGCTCAAAGAAGAAATAAGAAAGAAGTTAAAGACTTTTAGTTTAGTGAAAATGAAGTCACAACACACCCAAACTTATGGGACACAAAGAAAGCTTTCCTAAGAGGAAAACTCATTGTTCTAAGTGCCTCCAAAAAGAATCTGGAGACAGCAAATACTAGCAGCTTGACAGCACACCTAAAAGCTTTAGAACAAAAGGAAGCAAATTCACCCAAGAGGAGCAGATGGCAGGAAATAATCAAACTCAGGGCTGAAATCAACCAAATAGAAACAAAAAGAACTTTACAAAGAATCAACCAAACCAGGATCTGGTTCTTTGAGAAAATCAACAAGATAGACAAACCCTTAGCCAGACTATCTAGAGGGCACAGGGAGAGTCTCCTAATTAACAAAATCAGAAATGAAAAGGGAGACATAACAACAGAATCTGAGGAAATTCAAAATATCATCAGATCCTACTACAAAAGCCTATACTCAAAACAACTGGAAAACCTGGATGAAATGGACAAATTTCTAGACAGATACCAGGTACCAAAGTTAAATCAGCATTAGATTAATGATCTAAGTAGTCCCATATGCCCCAAAGAAATGGAAGCAGTCATTAATAGTCTCCCAACCAAAAAAAAGCCCAGGACCACATGGGTTTAGGGGAGGGTTCTATATGACCTTCAGAGAAGACCTAATTCTAATAATTCTCAAACTGTTTCACAAAATAGAAACAGAAGGTACTGTACCCAATTCATTCTAGGAAGCCACAATTACTCTGATACCTAAACCACATAAAGACCACAAAAAAGAAAGAGAACTTCAGACCAATTTCCCTCATGAATATCAATGCAAAAATACTCAATAAAAATCCTTCCAAAATGAATCCTTCATGGAATCCTTCAAAATGATCATCCATCATGATCAAGTAGGCTTCATCCTAGGGATGCAGGGATAGATCAATATATGGAAATCCATCAGCGTAATCCACTATATAAATAAAGAAAAAAAACTACATGATCATCTCATTAGATGCTGAGAAAGCATTTGACAAAATCCAACACACATTCATGATAAAAATTCTTGAAAAGATCAGGAGTTCAAGGCCCAAACCTAAACATAATAAAAACAATATCGAGCAAACGAGTCTCCAACATCAATCTAAATGGAGAGAAACTTGAAACAATCCCACTAAAATCAGTGACTAGACAAGGATGCTCCCTCCCTACCTCCCTATTCAGTATAGTCCCTGAAGTCCTGGCCAGAGCATTAGCAACAAAAGGAGGTCAAGGGGATACAAATTGGAAAGGAAGAAGTCAAAATATCACTATTTGCAGATGATATGATACTATATATAAGTGACCCCAAAAAATCCACCAGAGAACTCCTAAACTTGATAAATAGCTTCATTGAAGTAGCTACATACAATATTAACTCAAACAAATCAGTGGCCTTTCTTTTTTTTTTTTTTTAATTTTTTATTAGGTATTTTCCTCATTTACATTTCCAATGCTATCCCAAAAGTCCCCCATACCCTCTTGCCCACTCCCCGCCCTTCCCCCAACTCCCACTTCTTGGCCCTGGTGTTCCCCTGTACTGAGGCATATAAAGTTTGCATGACCAACGGGCCTCTCTTTCCACTGATGGCCAGCTAGGCCATCTTCTGATACATATGCAGCTAGAGACACGAGCTCCAGGGGGTACTGGTTAGTTCATATTGTTGTTCCACCCCTAGGGTTGCAGACCCTAGAACACAACTTCTGCCAGGAGGCAGTGGCCTTTCTATACACAAAGGATAAACAGGCTGAGAAAAAAATTAGGGAAACAACACCCTTCACAATAGTCACAAATACTATAAAATACCTTGGTGTGACTCTAACTAAGGAAGTGAAAGATCTGTATGATAAGAACTTCAAGTCTCTGAAGAAATAAATCAATGAAGATCTCAGAAGATGGAAAGATCTCCCATGTTCATGAATTGGTAGGATTAATATAGTAAAAATGGCTATCCTGCCGAAAGCAATCTACAGATTCAATGCAATCCCCATCAAAATTCCAACTCAATTCTTCACAGAGTTAGAAAGGGCAATTTGTAAATTCATCTGGATTAACAAAAAACCTAGGAGAGCAAAAACTCTTCTCAAGGATAAAAGAACCTCTGGGGGAATCACCATGCTTGACCTCAAGCTGTACTACAGAGCAACTGTGATAAAAACTGCATGGTACTGGTACAGCGATAGACAGGTAGATCAATGGAATAGAATTAAAGACCCAGAAGTGAACCCACATATCTATGGTCATTTGATCTATGACAAAGTAGCTAAAACCATCCAGTGGAAAAAAAGACAGCATTTTCAAAAAATGTTGCTGGCTCAACTGGTGGTTAGCATGTAGAAGAATGCACATTGATCCATTCTTATTTCCTTGTACAAAACTCAAATCTAAGTGGATCAAGGAACTCCACATAAAACCAGAGACACTGAAACATACAGAGGACAAAGTGGGGAAGAGCCTTGAAGATATGGGCACAGGGGAAAAATTCCTGAATAGAATAGCAATGGCTGTGCTGTAAGATCAAGAATGGACAAATGGGGCCTCATTAAATTGCAAAGCTTCTGTAAGGCAAAGGACACTGTCAATAACACAATACAGCAACCAACAGATTGGGAAATGATCTTTACCAATCCTAAATCCAAAAGGGGGCTAATATCCACTAAATATAAAGAACTCAAGAAGTTGGACTCCACAAAACCAAATGACCCATTATAAAATGGGGTACAGAGGTAAACAAAGAATTCTTGACTGAGTAATTCTGGATGGTTCAGAAGAACCTAAAAAATGTTCAACATCCTTAATCATCAGGGAAATGCACATCAAAACAACCCTGAGATTCCAGCTCACACCTGTCAGAATGATTAGATCAAAAACTCAGGTGACAGCAGATGGTGGCAAGGATGTGAAGAAAGAGAAACACTCCTCCACTGCTGGTGAGATTGCAAGCTGGTACAACCACTCTGGAAATCAGTTTAGCCGTTCCTCAGAAAGTTGGACATAGTTCTATCGAAGATCTAGCTATACTACTCCTGAGCACATACCCAGAGGATGCTCCAACTTGTAATAAGGACACATGCTCCACTATGTTCATGGCAGCCTTATTTATAATAGCCAGAAGCTGGAAAGAACCCAGATGCCCCTCAACAGAGGAATGGATACAGAAAATGTGGTAAATTTTCACAATGGAGTACTACTCAGCTATTAGAAACAATGAATTCATGAAATTCTTAGACAAATAGATATATCTGGAGCATATCAACCTAAGTGAGGTAACCCAATCACAAAAGAACACACATGATATGCACTCATTGCTAAGTCGATATTAGCCCAGAAGCTCAGAATATCCAAGTTACTATTTGCAAAACACATGAAAATCAAGAAGAAGGAAGACCAAAGTGTGGATACTTTGATCCTTCTTAGAAGGGGGAACAAAATACCCATGGAATGAGTTAGAGACGAAATTCAGAGCAGAGAATGAAGGAATGACCATCCAGAAAATGCCCCACCTGGGGATCCATCAAATAAACAACCACCAAACCTGGACACTATTGCAGATGCCAACAAGATTTTGCTGACAAGAGCCTGATAAAGTTGAATCCTGAGAGGCTCTGCCAGTGCCTGACTAATACAGAAGTGGATGCTCACAGTCATCCATTAGACAGATCACAGGGTCCCCAGTGAAGGAGCTAGAGAATGTACCCAAAGCTGAAGGGGTTTGCAACCCCCTAGGAGGAACAACAATATGAGCTAACTGGTAACCTCAGAGCTCCCTGGGACTAAGCCACCAATCAAAGAAAACACATGGAGGGACTCTTGGCTCTAGTTGCATATGTAGCAGAGGATGGCCTAGTCAATGGGAGGAGAGCCTCTTGGTCCTGTGAAGGTTCTTTGCCCCAGTATGGGGGAATGCCTAGGCCAGGAAGCAGGAGTAGGTGTGTTGGGGAGCAGGGGGAGGGGGAAGGGTACAGGGGATTTTTTTATAGGGGAAACTAGGAAAGAGGATAACATTTGAGATGTAAATAAAGAGCATATCTAATAAAACAATAGAAAAAAATATGCAGTCTAAATTCAATGATCGGTATAGTCTACAACAGTCCCTAAACTTTTCAAAAGTTCAAAGACTGCTTTGCCAGTCTAAGCAATCTCTTGACTGCCACATATTGTGATATCAGATAACATTTTGTGTCTTTCCAGTATACAATAGTCCAGAATACCCATTCTTATTTCAATAGTGAGAAATGTGTATATTGGAACAAAACAAAAAAATTCAAGAGGGCAAACAGGAAACTCTGTAGCTGTCTCAGAAGCATGGGGCTTCAGTTTCAAAGTGCTTACATGGCTCTATCCCTGCAACTTCTCATACATCTCTCAGTTTCAGTACTTCCACTCCCTATATGCATCTTTCCTTGGCAGATTCGCATACCATAGGTATCTCAACATCTTGTGGTCTCAAAATGCAACTGAGGCACCATCCTCATAGGTGCATGCATTGAACTCACAGAATCCTCACTGGGGCTCTGACTCTGCCAAATACAGATAGCTGAAGTAGTGTTGAACTGACACCAGAACTGAAGAATCCATGACCATAATTTTGCATCTTCCTTGTTTCCAGAACCAGCACAATATGGGAAGCCTGTGAAGATTGGCTTCTAAATTGAGACGGACCCTGCCAAAGGTGGACCATAGTTGCAGTAGGTTTTATATGAAGTTCCTTCCTGGGACTAGGTATCACTTTGCCTACACATTCCATTAATTGAATGCTTAACAGAAGGGAATCTTACTCTTAGGGCACCTTCTTAACGCTTCCAATCCAGAGCAAGGATTTCTCTTTAATGGTGATAATATCCTTGAAAATCCCTGCCTCTGATTCAGCACTGACTACCATTTGAAATTTCCTAGTACTGTTTTTTTCTCTTCAAACCACAGACTTTGCATTTCTTTCTACACCACTTGTTTTATTTGTTTGTTTTGGTTTTGGTTTTTTTCCACTGAAAACCTGAATGTGTTACAGGTAATAACCATCCAACAGACTCAATATTCCAACTAAGAATCAGCCCCTTATCTTTTGATATTGCTTACTCAATTTCAGAGGTCATGGATACAATGAGAACATTGGTGGCCAAACTATCACACATGACCTCCAGCTAAAATTTTTCATAGCATTTCCCCCTGAAATCCTATGACCTCACCTTACTCTGCCCATAATAGTCTAAACAGTGGCATCTACCAGGTCCTACAAGAACAGTAGATGAAGATCTGTGTACAGTTTTCTATGCCTTTGCCATCTCAGTCCTTACGTCTTCCACATTCCTGCAAAAGAAAACATTCACAGGTTCTGTCCAGAATTAAAATCAGTTTTTTGTGTATCATTTTTTGTTCTAACTTGCTACTCAGGAAATGAACAGTTTTTCTTGATGCTTCTTTCAGATCACAGTACATCATTTTGAGAACATAAGGTAGAAATGGAAGGTAGATAATACAGGCCAAAATATGGGCATACATTGTTTCCTGGCTTGCTCTCTTGTTTGGTCACTGTCTCATGCTCAGCTAATTAGTTCTCTGCCCAGATCCCCTTGCCTAGGGAGATTGCCACCCTCTGTGGAAGTGGCTTCAATCATCAGTCATCAATCGACACAACCTCTCACAGACATACTAACCAGCCACTCTGAAGGGGCACACCCTGAACTGAGGTTCTCTCAGATGAATAGATGCTCTAAAATGTTGAGAACTGAAGATGATTATGACACATAGATGATAATATATGAGAAAGTTTTAATAAACCTTAACTAATGCCTTTCCCACACCAATCATTTTATTAAACCCCAAACACTGATGATTATTACAACTGAAAAACATAGATATGTCAATAAATGCACAGAGGTGAATCTTTAGGATCAAGAAGGGAAAACTAAAATTGATTTTTCACAGAAAGTCCCCAAACCAACAAACTCATGACACAATAGATTAAATTTTCAGAAGACAGAATAGGTGGCAACACTAATTAAAGTACAGACAAACCAATAAATATAGACAGTCCCTCAAACAAGAAATATGGGATTACAGTCAAAATCAAAGAAATCACTGGCTAGCACTCACCCTGTAGGCCATGGTAGTTTCCTTTGCAAATAACAGAAAATGGATTAGGGGGCTATTCCAGTTAGAGAGATATGCCTAAAGCATACAAATGTTTCAACATTGGAGAAAACTAAAAAGTACTAAAAAATACTACTAAAAAGTATCGCCCTTTTCATGATAAGGAAAAGATGTCTGTTAGGATCACTTAGAAGACATTTTGTTTCCTATGATTAATGACTGCATACAAATATGCACCACTGGGAGGAAATACAAACTTTTAAAAAACAAATGCAAGAAAGAAGATCTTTCAAAAACAGTGCATTGTTTGTACTATACCCCAAACAGTTTCTTTGGTAGTAACTGCTTTATAAGTTATAAGCACATTTGAAAACATACTCTCTTCCCATTTTAATATGTGTTTGTGTGTGGAGAGCCGTGAGCAATTGCCATTACAAGATGGCGCTGGCTTCTGCTGTGCCTAACTAGTAAACAAGCCTTGCACACAGGTGCGAGAGTGAATTCACGCCAAGTCACTGCCCATCTCGGGGTGTAGTAATGAGGTGATGGGCGAGCAACAATTCAGGTGCTGACATGCCACACTGAGGGCTATATAAGCAGCACCATTTTCCGGGTTCTGGGTCTTCCCTCCTGAAGAAGCAATAAAGCTTTTGCTGCAGAAGAATCCGGTCGTCCGAGTGTGTTCTTGCCGGCGAGAACAATAGCATGGGACAAGTGGCGCCGAGAACCCGGGAACTTCATACCATCACTGGCACAAGGGAGACCCTCCGTTCACAGGGCGGGTTCAGAACTGCAGGACATGTAAGGCTCTGTAAGGTATGTTCGGTCTTGAAATTTCTCCAGCATTAGAGGCCTTTTTGTATGTTTTCATGGGGCTCGTTCTTTTTCTTTTGATTATGTACTGCTTCCACCACTGGAACTGCTGACTGGTTCTCAGTCGCGGTCAGGCACGGTTAGATAAAAGGGCAGTGAGCAGTATGGGAACCTCCCTCTTCGTGGTGACTGCCTTATGGTCGGTCTTGAGGCAGTGTGGCCTAAAAATCGCCACTAAGACTATAGAGGGCGTTGTTAAAGAGATAGATCACGTAGTGCCGTGGTATATGTGCTCAGGGTCATTAACTATCGCCTCTTGGGAGAAACTGAAAGGAGATCTAGTTAGGGAACAGCAGAACAGCAAACTTAAAGCAGGGACCATGCTGTTATGGAAGCTGGTAAGATTGTGCTTAACAGACGAGGATTGTCAGCAAATGGTTGAGGTGGGGCAGAGGGTCCTGGAGGAGGTCCAAGACAGTCTATCAGAGACAGAGCGGGGAGAGAGGTTAAGAGTTGAGAGGAAACAAGGTGCACCAAAGAATAAAAGCCTTTCCACGGGCCTTGAGCCCAAGGAAAAGAGAAATAAGGGAAAGAATGCCCTGGGAGAGTTTAGAAAAAGGGATGGAAAGGGAGAGACGAAGAGAGATCGAGCTGGGGAGGCACATAAGGGAAGGAGCCTCTATCCGCCATTAGACGAGTTCAAGGCACTAGCTGTTAGTAGCTCAGAATCGGATGAGGAACTTAGCCCCTCTGAGGAAACAGACTTAGAGGAAGAAGCGGCTCACTATGAGGGAGAAAGATACCAGCCAGATGAAAGACGAGCTAATCAGTCACAGAATAAGACAAAAGCAGCTAGAGACAAATGTCAGCTCGCTGCGTGGTCTCCGGGCCCTCGACCTCTGGGTCTTAGTGCACCTCCACCCTATGTGCAGAGGTATCATTCAGACTCATTCATTCCAGAAGAGGAACAGAGAAAAGTGCAGCAAGCATTTCCGGTCTTTGAAGGCAGCAATGGCGGACGCGTTCACACTCCGGTGGAGTATATACAGATTAAAGAACTTGCTGAGTCAGTCCGTAACTATGGAGTCAACGCCAATTTTACTATAGCGCAAGTCGAAAGGCTTGCTACTCTGGCAATGACTCCCGGGGATTGGATGACTGTAGTGAAAGCTGCAGCTCCTAATATGGGAATGTATCTAGAATGGAAAGCTTTGTGGCAAGACTCCTGCCAAGCACAGGCAAGGGCCAATGCCGCCGTTGAAGGGGACCAAAGAACATGGACTTTTGAGTTGCTTACAGGTCAGGGACAACACGCTACTAACCAGACAAATTACCATTGGGGAGCGTACGCACAGATCTCAGCTGCCGCTGTTAAGGCATGGAAGGCACTCTCTAGGAAGGGAGAGGCAAGTGGACATTTGACAAAGATTACTCAGGGCGCCCAGGAGTCATTCTCAGACTTTGTGGCTAGAATGACAGAAGTGGCAGGGAGAATTTTTGGAGACCCAGAGGCACCTATGCCTTTAGTTGAACAGTTGGTCTATGAACAGGCTACGCAGGAATGCAGGGCAGCTATTACACCCAGAAAGAGCAAGGGATTGCAGGACTGGTTGAAGGTTTGCCGTGAGCTTGGAGGGCCACTCACTAATGCCAGTTTGGCAGCTGCCATTCTACAAGGGCAGAAGCGCCCTGACACGGCTGAGCTCAAACTCTGCTATAATTGTGGCAAACCAGGACACTTAAAAAAGGACTGTAGAGCCCTTGTCAAAAGGAGAGCGCCAGGACTGTGTACTCAGTGTGGGAAAGGGTATCATTGGGCCAGAGATTGTCGCTCAGTCAAGGACATTCGAGGCAGGCCTCTGCAGCCAGGATTTCCTCAAGCAGTAGAGAATGAGGCCATTTCAAAAAACGGGAATCAGGGCCCCAGGTCTCAGGGCCTCAAAACATATGGTATCCCGGCAGGCAAAAGGTGGACCCCACAGTCCGCAGGGCAACAGAAGGATCAGCTGGATTGGACCTCTGTGCCACCACCCGATTCACCCACAAAATAGTAATCAAGGATGGTGTGGAAGATGCTGACCTCCCGAAGACTGCTCCTGATTCTGACAATGCTGAACTTGTCTAAGGTTCCTAGTATGATGGGTGAACAGAGATGGGCAATTCTCTCAGCTTTCCCTAAACTGATGCCAGTTCGCCATGATGCTATAGTTTTTCCAAAATTCTTTACTACTAATAAAAAACTGGATTTACCATATTTGCCATTTGACCCTTTACGGGTCCCGTTAGGAGAAAATCGCTCCCTCCAAGAACAGGGTTCCCTATGTTTTCAATTATCGCAAAAAGGGGACTGTATTCAGCTCAGTATCCGTATGTTAGGATCATTTTTGGATAGTGGGACTGTAAATTTCACCCAAACCCGAGGAAAAGGAAATAATGATATTATTCATGTTACATGGTTTTGGTGGCAATCGGCAGTCTGGCTAAACGGTACATTCCTGTCTCCCAATTGGAATTAAATGGAGCGTCCTCATCAACCCAGGATTGCTCCTCATTGTGGTGGAGAGGATGTAGGGGAGTTGCCACCATGGTCAGACTGCCAGTCGTCTGTAGCCAGATGGATTGATGAGCACAAATATTTTACCTTCTCCCCCAATATGTTGTTTGGGCCTGAAGAAGAGTTTGTAATGAGAACGGGCCTCTTCTTGCAGGACCACAGAATGAGCCCTTACCGCAAATGGCTACTTTGTGGGATTAATGGAAGCTGTACAGATCTTAATCCCCTTGTTTTCTTAAAAGGAGGTGCTGTAGGAAAGGCCATTTACACTGGTCTCTCCAATTATACCCTGATTGGGGCATATGGACCAACAAAAAATATATAATTCATACTGAAGAAATCTCTGGTTTAAATAAGACACAGATTAATCCAACCAGCTATATATCGACTCCAGTATGTGTCTATCCTCCCTTTTTGTTTATTTTGTCTAATGATTCATTTGAAAGCTGTGTAAATAATTCCTGTTGGATTTCTCAATGCTGGGATGTAACAAAGGACACCGGCGCCATGGTGGCCCGGATCCCACGTTGGATCCCTGTTCCGGTGGAAACACCCCACACCTTATCCCTGTTTCAACAAAAAAGAGATTTTGGCATTACTGCTGCCGTGATCATAGCAATTTCAGCCAGTGCAGCTGCTGCTACAGCTGCAGGGTACGCTATGGCTAGTACAGTCCAAACAGGCACAAAATTAAATCAGCTTTCAGTCGAATTGACTGATGCCATCAATGTCCAAACTTCTGCTAGTGCCCAGGTGAAGGGAGGGCTGATGATTTTGAATCAGCGCCTTGACCTGGTTGAGGAACAGATAGGTATCCTATACCAGTTGGCCCAGTTGGGTTGTGAAAGAAAATTGGGCACTCTGTGTATTACCAGTGTCCAATATGAAAATTTTACTCGTGCAGCTAATCTGTCTAGACAGCTCTCCTTGTATCTTGCAGGAAATTGGTCCGAGGGGTTCAATGAGACTCTTGAGGCCCTGAGGGCGGCAGTTTTAAGGATCAACTCAACGTGAGTGGACCTGTCATTGACAGAGGGCCTCTCCTCCTGGATTTCATGTGCATTTTCTTATTTTAAGGAATGGGTGGAGGTAGGTTTATTTGGTACAGCCATCTGCTGTGGACTTGTGTTCATGCTCTGGTTGCTTTGCAAGCTCGGAGCCCAACAAACACATGACAAGGTCGTGACAGCTCAAGCACTTGCTGCCATAGAGCAAGGGGCCTCCCCTGAAATTTGGCTATCTATGCTCAAGAATTAGTCGACATCTGAGTTCTCTGCTATCGAATCCCGCGGATTTGTGGATCCATTGCACTGGCATGAGAGAGCCTCAATGATCATTGGTCAGTCCTTGCACATCGCTGAAGTTTCCTCTTGCACGCGATAGGGTGATCATGATTTCCCCACTAATTCATTTTTTGGCTGGCCTCTTTTGTAGAGTTCGCCCTAGGTCATTGAGTAGTTACTGTCACATAGCACTGTGGTATCCAGAGACGGGCAACTTTCCTCATGCACAGATCAACCTAAGACACGGGGCCCAGTGGCGATAAGGTTACCCTATGACAGGAAAGGCTGTGACATTAGAGGAACGACCTAAGACAGGAGTCACAGTGGATGGACATAATTACACAGACCTAGTCCAGCCTCATTTTAATAAAACAAAAAGGGGGAGATGTGGAGAGCCGTGAGCAATCACCATTACAAGATGGCGCTGGCTTCCACTGTGCCTAACTAGTAAACAAGCCTTGCACACAGGTGCGAGAGTGAATTCACACCAAGTCACTGCCCATCTCGGGGTGTAGTAATGAGGTGATGGGCAAGCAATAAATCAGGTGCTGACACGCCACACTGAGGGCTATATAAGCAGCACCATTTTCCGGGTTCTGGGTCTTCCCTCCAGAAGAAGCAATAAAGCTTTTGCTGCAGAAGAATCCGGTCATCCGAGTGTGTTCTTGCCGGCGGGAACAATAGCATGGACATTTGTGTGTGAGACTGAATGTCTTCCACGGATGTAGAGGTGACACACTGGGGAAGAGGGTGTCAGACATCCTAATCTAAAGGAGCAGGAGCCTCCAAACTTGGGTTTGAATGTTTGTATATGAACTCACGTCAACCCTATAAAGAATAGCTGCTCACTGACCTGCCCAGCCCACTTAGTACTTTTTATCCAATAAGCAAACAAATTTTCAAAGATGAATAATATGAAAACCCTAAGTACAGAAGTAAATAAATGAACCCTGAGAACCTGGTGCCTCAGTATTAAGATGTTGGTTGCTGGACCAGGTAGAATGCCGCTGGACCTTCTCCACTTTCAGTTACCTAAGTCCAAATACTCCATATTGTCCCTAGTGTAGCAGCTTCCTCTCCTCTTTCCATGCCTCCTGTAGATACAACAGACCATTCCCATCTTCCCTTCTCTTCATGCCCCATCTCTGTATCTGATACTGCAACTATGGGCAGACACCCCCTGCTCAACCACAAGCTATCCCTGTCAGAAGACTAGGTAGTCTGTCCAAAGACCTACCCTAGTGTCTGTTACCTCAGACCAAATTGTCACAGTTGACCTTAGCACTGGAACACAATTCTTAGGGGGAAGTTTCCTCCCCATGTGTCCATGCTTCCTGTAAACATCATAGACCATCCATAACTGTCATTTTCCCTCCTCAACTATGTCCCAGCCCAAACTTGGGCACACACCTCTTCTCAACCACGTGCCACTCTTGCCCAAAAACCAGGCAGGCTGTCCATAGAATTAACACATTACCTAGTAGCCTAGATGCAGTTTTCTGTTTCTGCTACTACTGGTCTAGAACATAAGAGGCACTTGACCTCTCTTCTGTCAAGTGTCCTATTGATTCCTAAGGTCATTTTTTTCCTTGATTCCTCTTCCCCCAACTTCCAAAACCAGCAAGCACTGACCCTTGAAAACACCCCAAAATAGATCAGTAAATAAGGCAACCATCATCCAACAAACTGTCTAAAAATCCAGAGAACAACCAGAAATTCAAAAACAGAATGCCCACCCTAAGAAGGCAAACCCAGGCTGGAAAGATGGCTCAGCCATTAACGGCTAGGCTCACAGCCCAAAATATAAGAGAAGACAAACCCAGAAATCAACAGCTAGACCTATAATCACACCAAACCTAGATGCCCAGACAGCAGCTTAGGAACATAATCAATAACAGCCATGAAAATATGTCACCAAGGAACAAAACTATCCCCCCACAGCAAGTCCTGCAAATTCCAATATAGGTGAAAGCACAAGGAAAAGACCGTAAAACCAACTATGCGAAGATGATAGAAGTCCTTAAAGAGGAAATGGATAAATCTCTTTAAATGGAAAACACAACCAAACAACGGGAAAAGAAAAACGAATTTCATATATAAAGGGAAGAAAAATCAAGTAAAAAAGTGAAGAAAACATAACTGTTCATAACCTAAAAATGGAAATAGAAACAATTAAGAAAGCACAAACTGAGGGACCCTAGCAAGGAATCTTTTGGACTGCAACGAGGAACTATAGAGGCAAGGTTCACCCACAGAATAGAGATTAAAGACAGAATCTCAGGCATTGAAGGTACAATATAAGGAATAAATACACAGGATAGAGAGAGTTCCATCTAAAAATTCATAACAATTTATAACATGAACATTGATTCCAGAGCTATGCCATGAGAAAACTCAGAATTTGCAATAGGATTAAAAACAGTACACACACTGGCAAAATGTGACATCTATTCTTACAACAAAGATATAATAATCAAGAATGTATATAAGATTTGTGAAAAATGATGGAATGTGGGGAAAAAAACAAAAATATAAGCTTAAAAATATATTCACGTTATTACCAAAATACCTAAGGAAACTACACCAGCAATAATCTGAACTTGACCTATGTTACCTGTGATTGTATGTATATACAAATGAAATAAACACAGACATCATGAGTCCTGTACATATAACTCAAAGTGTTCCCTAAACTGCTGTATTTTGACCTTCCAGCTATTATTGATCTGTCTCCATGCTCTAGAGCTTTCTGTTAATGGAGGTGATCAGAAAGGTGGGCTATGAGTGTGCAGCCCCTCATGACCCCTTGTCTTATCATACATTACTGAAGGATGGAATCTATCAATTTCTAAACTTCTTATAAAATTTGTCACTGAACACTGAGTGTGGAATGCAAGGGTCAGTACTTATGGAAACCAGCCCTCCAGTTTCCCAGTCTGTCTCCCTATAGTATGCACAGCAAACAACTGCCTTTGTCAACACACTGGACAGCTTTACACTGCCAGTGCTCTTAAGCCTCCCCCTCCCAGGAAATCCACACTCAGGGAGGGGAATAGGAAAAGGGCTTGGGCTCAGATCACCACTCATGGCAGATCAGACTCTGAGAGCTCAGCAGGCATGTTCTCCTGGCCTGGGGACAGTGTTCTCACACTAACCATGGCATAGCTTGTGGTCTTCCTCACAGCTTGTTACAGATGCAGGCTAGGAGAATCCTGGAAAGAACCTGCAAGCTACCTTCCACTGGTGATCTTGATTGCTAGGCCTGCCCGGCTGGGCATCAGGACAGTAGCAGCTCCTCTACTAAGGGATCAGAGAGCAAATGACTCAGACAGCTGAAGCCTTTCTAACTCTGCCCTTCCACCCTAGGTGCAGACGGAGCCCTAGTCTGGGGAGATTGTATTTAATGGAATGTTCCAGTCTCCTAGAGCACTTATTTTCTTCTTCCAAGACACTGGGTCCTTTGTTTGCAAATTCCATTGCACACACAATGTCCAATGCAGCCATCTCTACTCATGGTTGGGAAATCCTGCAGCCAAACTTCAGTCAAATTCAAACAGTAACAATAATTAAAGCCAAACATGGTCCTGAATTATAAAGCAAGGTGCAGTTAATGGGAGGTGAAAGGGGGGGGGGGGAAGGACATGGGTGCTGCTAGGTAACATAAGGCAATGTTTACTACTCAAGAAAGGGAGAGCATAGCTAGAACCAGGAACATCTGGAGAGTCCAGAGGGGACAAATGTGGAGAGAGGAAGGAGGGGAGAAGCAAGAGCCAGATCAAGAGATCAGGCTGATGAATGGTAGATGCAAAAGAGCAGGCAACCAACAGGGTTGGATTACAGGAGGAATGGCAGGTGGGAGAAGGGCAGCCCTACCCCCAGGCTACAAGGCTAGGTATGCCTGTATCAGGTAGGGACTGAGGCCTGCAGAGAGAACCTGTCAGGCAGGTTTGCTCTGATTTGTTAAATAGCCCTCTCAGCTGTTTGTTCCAGAGTTTCAGACTTAAAAGTAGGGAGAAAGGAGAGGATGAAATGATTCAACTAGACTCTCAAAGGTTTAGAGCTGGAAACATACATTATGGTCCAATATTTTTCAGAGACTAAACATATACTAGAACCTTCAAGTATTACTCATATTGTGTATTTTCAGACAACAGAAGTAATATTAATATTAGGCACAGCCACACAAGTTTGTCTAGATCTGTATAGCTTGAATCAGAGTAAATATAAAATTTGGTTACTAGACATAAGTTCAGTTCCTTATTCAGTTTCGTGATTGCCCGGCTCTGGGAGCCTCCTAGATGCCCTTTTGGGACTTTTACTGATTGTCTAAAACTGACTACCTGACTACTCATTGCTATTACCAACTACTGTCAAAGCAGAAAGGCTTCCTTCTTCCTCCTCCTTTTCTGTGCTGTGATTACACCAGCTTCAAAGTTGGTCAGAGAACTCAATGCTTCACAGGTCCCTCTTTATTTGTAGTCCCCTCACCCCAATCCAGGGAGGTTGGAGGACACCCATTCACTGGTCTATATCTTTTCTCACTGACCAGTCGGAGCCCCGCCTGAAAGGAGCAGCAGGACAGTCTTCCAAGCACAGGGCAGCAGAGGCAGGATCAGGTGTTCACAGCAAGTCTTAACTACACAGCAGAAGGAAAGGGTGAGCTACAGGAGATATTGCTCTAAACACACACATATGGGAAACATCTTTAGAAAAAGGAATGAAATTCTTAATGAATGGGAAACACTGGTGAATAAAAATGAGGTCAGAATGGCGATGCATAAAGAATATAAAAATTTTTTTTTTGGTTTTTTCGAGACAGGGTTTCTCTGTATAGTCCTGGCTGTCCTGGAACTCACTTTGTAGACCAGGCTGGCCTCGAACTCAGAAATCCGCCTGCCTCTGCCTCCCGAGTGCTGGGATTAAAGGCGTGCGCCACCACGCCCTGCTAGAATATAAAAATTTAAAAGTAATACCAACAATTGACTTTTTAAAAAAAAAACAGACATTGCTGACGGCCAGCCTAATGTGGGGTGCTTCTTTTCTTGTGGGTTCATCTTAAGGCAGTGGAGGGGGAAGAGTGAAGGTGGAGGGTAAGACTTTGTCTTACGAATTTCTGGGGTAAGACTTTGTCTTATGAGAAATTTAAGGTTGCTGTATAATAAAAAGTTTACTTATCTAAGTTTAAGTTACTATGGCATTGTAGCTGACCTGCCTTCTGTGATCCTGAAGCCAGAAACTGCAGTTTCTGGCACTTACACCTCTTCCTCAAGCCACAAAGGATTCAGTAAATAGCCTTTGTTCTATCTCAGTAGGGATTGCTGGGATCTAACTTTCAGCCTGCTCCTTGGAAGTCTCAGGAAGAGAAGACATTAGAGAAGTGATTATAGAGTTTATTACTAGTTGTAAAAAGTTTCTTATAAAAACTAATTAAGGGGAAAAGTGGAGGGGGGGGGGGAACAAAAAGTCCTCTAAGATTAGTATAACTGGGGAAAGGCAAAGTCTCCTCTATGGATCTCAGCTGCCCGTGATCTCTTTGTCCTCAGTACTTATACATCTTCCAGAATACATGATCACATGTTACAAAGTTCATCACAAGTTCACACACACAAAAAAATCAAATCGTAAATTGAAATAGAAGTTTACAACAGTGAATGTTTACATGCATATCCATTAGCAGTAATTATCTGGCTAAACATCCATCACCTGTCTCAGCTCCACAGGTTCACTGAAGGTTTAAAACCATAACTAATGTATTAGTGAAGTTTTGTATAGATAAAGCCAGTTGATATTTTACCTTCTGTCCTAGCACCTATAATAAATCATTAGCTGCCTTTTAATGACCTTTGGTTAATTGTTTTACAACCTCTTGGAATGTGCTCTGAGTAGGAGAAAGTCTGGTTACCATCTAACAGAAATTAACTGGTGACACCTGAGAGACTGGCAGAGTTCTCATTGCAGCTTTGACTATCAGAAAGGGACCTAATAGAAGTCCCATTATAAGAGAGCTTAATAATCACAGATATAATTTTAGGAATTCTTATAGGATCATCATGAAGACTTACGTCTTCTATTAGTCTACATAGCATCACTACCAGAGAGTCCATCTTCGTGGATCTGCAGAGGGGTGTGCTCCTACTTAGTAACTGTTATATATGTTTAATAATAACAAGAAAAGCATATTAATAGCAGGAACCTTTCCCAAAATTAGTCCCTCACAGCCTTGCTTAATGAGGGCTCACCTGTCGCAGATTATATAATAATCCGAGGCAGGCCACTTCAGGATGATCACCTGCTAGTTATTAGCTTGTCCCATTATGGCTCCTGACAAAATATAATGGAAAGAACACATAGGAATAATGATTTTGAAAAGAGTTGGCCCTTCCCTGTTAGAAGGAATGGCATTAATATGACAGTGTTTGACCTTGTCCCTATGTGCAAAGTTAGCTGCTGAGATCTCTAACCTGACACACAGCCAGTAACATCTGCCTCAAATTTCTGAGCTGACTTAACTGTGTCAACAAGGACTGGAAATATCTATATACATCCCTTTAATGGAAATTCAACATTCACTTATTTCAGGTTAAATTGTACACCACCAATTTTAAAACACTGTTGTGGTAAAATTCTTCATCTCAAAACTTTAGGAATTTTCATCAATAGGAAAGCAAGGTCATTGCCTGGGGATCATGAGACTGGGATCAATGGTACCTGAGTCAACATAGCTTGTCTTAGAAACACTTCTATTACAGCGAAGAACATGCAGCTCTCCTAGAATAAGATACCTTCCCCAGGGAGGAATCACTCCACAAACAATTACAAGATGAATTAAGAAAAATCTCTTTAATTGCAGCATATATTCAGCTCTGGCTAATGCTTAGAGAAGAGACAGCCCAGAACAGACTTTACATTCCACATATGCTGTCTCATGTAAGTCTGTCTTGGGTTCCAGCCCTGGGCAATGTTTAAACAATTTAAATATGGACTAGAGACTGCAAGTCCCACAGATGGGAAACTTACACAGAATAGATATAATCAAAATTATTTCTTAAATAAATCAGTGCCCTGAAACAGCAGGTCATTCATCAGTGACAGGGTCCTGAGATAGAGGAGCCAGAAGATTCGAAGGTTGGAAAAGTTGAAGGGAGAAAGTATCAAAGCTGGGATGGGGATGTCTTGGACAGGCTCTGTCTTATGCCACACAGGCTTCTGAAGAATATCATCCTGTATACTTCTTACAGGGACAAAATGGAATAAAATAGGAGACTTGTGTGGAGTTAGCACAAACTACCATGGATGGGAAAAAGACAGGAAGGATCTAATAGAAGAACGTTGCACAAAAGGAACACTGAACATCTCAAAAACATTCCTGACCAAGCCCACACTGGCCTTGGGACTGATAACCATAGCCGCACATGGTAGGAAGAGTTGGGATCTCAGGATCTGAAGCAAGCCATCCCGAAGGCCCTGGCCCCAGACCACCACCAGCTCTCCCAAGCACTGTCCTTGCTTTAGAGAAGGAGCTCTATTTTATTCTCAATACACCAGGGCCTTAGGGGAAGCCCCTAAGCCTAAGCCCCAGGTTGTTTACTGGCTCTGGAGACTGAGAAGGAGCTGTGCCATTCTCCATACATGAAGGCCTCATAGAAAGCCTCGCTGGATCAGGCCAGTCCTCAGCACAGCAGTGATTTTCCTTTTTAGAGTTATCAGCAAGTGTACTCTTGCCCACGTGGCAAAACTATGCTTTGCTCAAGAAGAAAACCGGACCTTTATGGCACACCAGGCCTTAATGTTGGTCGTGACCCTATTTTGCCCCTTAGAGCCACTTGTTAGAGACCTGTTCTTTGATATCAGGATGGGCCTAGTTCATGATTGTAAACCAGATTTGTCTCCTTTGTTATGGTTTATAGACAAATGTCTGGACAATCCCGGTAAACAAACACATATACTAGCATCCTATTATCCGTGGGGTGTTTTAGAGGCAGTCCTCCCTCAGCTACATTCTACTTAGTGTCACTATAAGTTTTGGTAAATCCTTTACATCATCAATTTTACGATTCTAAATCACAGCTCAATATTGGAGTGGTACCAAACACAGGAGGTGCCTTTTACAGCTTCCACAAAAATCAAAGCCAAAGGAATCTTACACCTACAAACCTACATATTAAAGGGCTAAATCCTAAGGCCAGAACTTCCTGAAGGTATCAGAGAAACTAAAGCTCTCCGCGTCTGGCTTCTTGCCAAGGATGTTTCTACACAGAAGCTCTTTCCCCAAATGCTTTGTGCAGACGCAGCCACCCTAGTGAGGTTATTCAGAGGCCACCTCCGGGTCCAGGGAGAGAACAGCACCACAGGGAACCTCACAGGCGTCTGCTTTTGTCAGGCTGCTGTTTATCACAGAGCCCCAGGGAAGACCCATGACACCAGCTCCCTCTGCTCAGCCCCCTGCTCTTTCCTTTTGTTGGACATGGCCCTGCACTTACCATGTTGGGACTTGCCTGAGCTCTCCTCACAGGACTCCGCTGCGGCACACGGAACACGCCAAGCAGAAATACTCAGGATTGCCCCGCTTCACAGAATGCGCCAAGCAGAAACCATCCGGATTGATCTGCTTCATAAAGGAACTAGCAGGAAAGCTTCCGGTAAAGCTCGCCTTCTTCTCTGATTGGCAGGACCGCCTCCATGTGCTGATTGGCTATTGAGTCTTGAGTGACATAAGCACCACCATTAGGGTTAGAAGGCACGGAAGGGACACAGTGGATTAGTCCTGGGCACAGTCAGAAGCCAGTCCTTTTACAGATCTGCAGAGCTTTTCATTTCAGTACATCTTGTGTATGTTTTCCCACCTAGGTCCGGGGAGGATCCACAACTCCAGCTTCTGGTCAGCTACCTGCTTTCCCCTTTGTGGGCAGTGACCCTGTGCTACTTTGTTGCAACTTTGGAGCTGTCCTGAGCTCCAATCACAGCACTAAGTAGGCACTTCCCCTTCTTCCTCCTGTAATCAAGGTCCATAAACTGTTTAGCCCATTTCTCAACTTACCGTGGAGAACTTACCATTTCTCAACTTACTGTCTCACAAGTGGAAGGTTGCCCCGAGTATTAACAATTACAGAAGTATATTAAGAGACAAGAGTTTTTGTTTTGTGTCTTCTTCGGGGTTCAGGAAAACTACAAGTACTTTTTTACACCTAATACTTATGTGTCATCCATCCGAACCAAGCAGGAACCATATGACAAACACTGTGAAGCACTCTAATTAACCAATAAATCTTCCCCAGTGACTGGTAAAATAAAATAAACAAACAACAAAACCCACATCTGTTTTAGTAAAATTTCTCTAGATAAAGAGAGCTCGAATGGTCAAGAAGCGCCTAAGGAAATGTTCAACATCCTTAGTCATCACGGAAATGCAAATCTAAACAACCCTGTGATTCTACCTCACACCAGTCAGAATGGCTAAGATCAAAAAGTCAGGTGACAGCAGATGCTGGCGAGGATGTGGAGAAAGAGGAACACTCCTCCATTGTTGGTGGGATTGCAAGCTGGTACAGCCACTCTGGAAATCAGTTTGGTCATTCCTCAGAAAATTGGACATAGTACTACCTGAGGACCCAACAAGATTCTCCACCATATAATAAGGACACATGCTCCACTATGTTCATAGCAGCCTTATTTATAATAGCCAGAAGCTGGAAAGAATCCAGATATTCCTCAAGAGAGGAATGGATACAGAAAATGGTGTACATTTACACAATGGAGTACTACTCAGCTATTAAAAACAATTAATTTATGAAATTCTTAGGCAAAGAGATGTATCTAGAAGATATCATCGGGAGTGAGGTAAGCCAATCACAAAAGAACACACATGATATATACTCAATGATAAGTGGATATTGGCCCAGAAACTTGGAATGCCCAAAATACAATTCACAAACCACATGAAACTCAAGAAGAAGGAAGACCAAAGTGTGGAAACTTTGATCCTTCTTAGAAGGGTGAACAAAACACCCATGGAAGGAGTTACAGATTCAAAGTGTGGAGTAGAGACTAAAGAAATGACCATCCAGGGACTGACCCACCTGGGGATCCATCCCATATACAATCACCAAACCCAGACAGTGTTGTGGATGCCAACCAGTGCTTGCTAACAGGAGCCTAATATAGCTCTCTCCTCAGAGGCTCTGCCAGTGCCTCACAAATACAGCAGTGGATGCTCACATCCATCCATTGGACTGAGCATAGGGTCCCCAATGAAGGAGCTAGAGAAAGGACCTAAGGAGCAGAAGGGGTTTGCAGCCCCAAAAGAGGAACAACAATATGAACTGACTAGTACCCCCAGAGTTTCCAGGGATTAAACCATCAACCAAAGAAAACACATGATGGAACTGGTGGCTCTAGCTGCATATGTAGCAGAGGATGGTCTATTCGATCATCAATGGGAGGAGAGGCCCTTGGTCCTGTGATGGTTCTATGCCCCAGTGTGGGGGGATGCCAGGGCCAGGAAGCGGGAGTGGGTGGGTTGGTAAGCAGGGAGGGTATATGGGGAGGGTGTTTTTTTCAAAGGGAAAACCAGGAAAGGGGATAACATCTGAAATGTAAATAAAGAAAATATCCATTAAAATGAACTAGATTATCATCATCATAGTTACTATATTATAATTAAAATTAAGTGTTTTATTTTTAAAGATAATTGATAGTCTCAATCTCTCTATCATGTTGGAAATGAATTTATTTGAATGGCTCAAGAGCTGTGTCATTCTACTATCCCAACAGTGCCTTTCTACAAGTGAAAATTTAAGAATCTACTCATGGTTTAGTCCATGTGACTGCATGCCTCAGCTGGTCTTTAGTTTATATCAGAATTGCAAATAAAATTAAGCCCTAATGCCAGTTTTTCAAAAATTAACTTGCTAGCCAGAGGTAGGGCAAACAGACAAAGAGAAAGATCTTCAGTCTTCAATCTCCTTTGTATATGTAGGCTGCCATTACAAGCTGTGATCTAGATTAAAGGTGGATCTTATCAACTCAAAGATCCAGATTATATAAGGACACTCCCATTTCAAAAGGTACAATTAAGAAAATTACCCACAATAGCCAACTATTTGGATTTTGGTTAATTCCAGATATATTTAACTTGACTACCAAGAATAGCCAGTGCAACTATCTAGACAAAGACAGATAAGATTTTTTTTTTCTTGTGGCATGCACTGAGAGCATGAGAGCCATTTCCAAAGCAATGATTTTCTTCTAAAAAAGGAAGCCGTGAGCCTTTACTTAGGGAATGTGGATATGTTCACATAGAGATTTGCCTACTCCTAAACATGCTAAGTTCTTCTCATGAACTTGGTCACAAGGTAATAGCAGAGATTTTTAAGAGGATTCTTAGCGCAAAGTCATGCAGAAAACATATGTAAATTATAAAAATGATGGACAGAAATGTCTGTGAGATGTCCTTCTTGTACTACAAGGTCTTAGCTGAAAAGCAAGTAAATGACACTGTGAAAGGAGTTTGCTCAGGAGCCGATGCTAAATGGTAATATCATTACTTGTAGTCTAAGAAACAAATGTAACAATACCACAAGTCTCACTTATAGAAAGTAAAAAGATCACAAATGCCAAGGATCAAACTTGTCTAGGTATGGGTTCCTAAGAGTATGGTATTTGAGAGCAGCAGGAAAACAAGCAACTTGAAATCCAATCATGGGTCCAAGCTGGCAGCTTGTGTTTGGAGGGGTGTTCTACTCTGCTTTAGCCCTTTCTTGCTATTCTAAAAACGCTCTGGTTGAAACAGGAATCTTTCTGCTCACGACAGGTCTCTCTCTGGATTTTCTATAAGAATTCTTGCATCAACTGGCCAAGTAAAAAAAGAAAACATTTAAAAGTAATTCTTGGGTTATCAAAATCAGAAAGCAAATAAACAACAACAACAATAGTAGTAGTAGTAGTAGTAGTAGTAATTCTAAAAGAGCTGTTTTTGTTCTTCAGACAACCTTATTTGGATAGCTACTAGAAACCATTTTAAAAGAGCTGTGTCAGCTAAGTAATTCTTTGGGCTCCTGACCTCAGAAATCCCTTTAGAAAAAAATTCTTGAAGAGCTGTGTTCGCTCTCTAGGGATCTTCAGCTATCTCACTCTACTGTCACTACAGAAAAATTCTAAAATGAACTGCTATCATTTCCTGCTAGCTCATGTCATGCAGACAGAAAACCCAGGAGTTTTTAAATTATGAATTTAGTTATTTATTCCAGGGTCTCTTTTGATTATTCTATGAATCAACACCTGTAACCCCAGGTCACAGGTGACTTAGAAGACAAAAAGTGCATTTTTTTTAACACTTCAAAAGAATTCAGAGACCTTGCATATCTCTGATAAGCACAGATGAAAAATTAGCTGGGTGGGTGTGTACTAGGAGTGCACAGCATAGTTGAATGCAGTTCAATGCTTCAAGATAGGGAAGTCCCCCTTCTGCCTAGTCCTTGCTGCTGGGGCAGACCCCTAGTTGGTCTGCTCCCATGAAGACTCCATATCCGGATACATCCCAGAGGACCCTCTGCACTCAGTTGGCAAAAACACCACAGTCCCCACCTGGAGTGTCAGATCTGCTGCTGGAAACCTGGTGTACTCCAGACTCTTCACCCACCAAAATCCACACCCTCCCAAATGCCATTCCTCTTCCTTTCATCCCTCCCACCCCTTACATCTGATCCTTGCTGCTGGGGCAGAACCCTAGATGGTCTCTGTCTCTATGCCCTGTAGTTAGTCTGGCTAAGGATTTTTTTCTATCTTGCTGCTTTTCTCAAAGAACCAGCTCCTGGTTTGGTTGATTTTTTTTTCTATAGTTCTTTTTGTTTCCACTTGGTTGATTTCAGCCCTGGGTTTGATTATTTCCTGCCATCTACTCCTCTTTGGTGAATTTGCTTCCTTTGGTTCTAGAGTGTTTAGGTGTGTTGCCATGCTGCTAGTGTATGCTCTCTCTAGTTTCTTTTTGGAGGCACTCATAGCTATGAGTTTTCCTCTAAGCACTGCTTTCATTGTGTCCCATAAGTTTGGGTATGTTGTGGCTTCATTTTCATTAAACTCTAAAAAGTCTTTAATTTCTTTCTTTATTTCTTCCTTGACCAACTTATCATCGAGTAGAGTATTGTTTAGCTTCGACGAGTATGTGGGCTTTTTTCTTTCTTTATTTTTTTCTTTTATTTATCTATTTATCTATTTATTTATTTATTTTATTACATCTTTTCCTCAATTACATTTCCAATGCTAGCCCAAAAATACCCCATACACTCCCCCCTACATCCCTACCCACCCATTCCCATTTTTTTGGCCCTGGCGTTCCCCTGTACTGGGGCATATAAAGTTTGCATGTCCAATGGGCCTCTCTTTCCAGTGATGGCCGACATCTTTTGATACATGTGCAGCTAGAGTCAAGAGCTCTGGGGTACTGGTTAGTTCATAATGTTGTTCCACACATAGGGTTGCGGCGGATCCCTTCAGCTCCTTCGGTACTTTTTCCAAATCCTCCATTGGGGGCCCTGTGATCCATTCACTAGCTGACTGTGAGCATCCACTTCTGTGTTTGCCAGGCCCCGGCATAGTCTCACAAGAGACAGCTATATCTGGGTCCTTTCAGCAAAATCTTGCTAGTGAATGCAATGGTGTCAGCGTTTCGATGCTGATCATGGGATGGATCTCTGAATATGGCAGTCTCTAGATGGTCCATCTTTTCGTCACAGCTCCAAACTTTGTCTCTGTAACTCCTTCCATGGGTGTTCTGTTCCCAATTCTAAGGAGGGGCATAGTGTTCACACTTCAGTCTTCATTCTTCTTGAGTTTCATGTGTTTAGCAAACTGTATCTTATATCTTGGGTATCCTAAGTTTTGGGCTAATATCCACTTATCAGTGAGTACATATTGTGTGAGTTCCTTTATGATTGTGTTACCTCACTCAGGATGATGCCCTCCAGGTTCATCCATTTGGCTATGAATTTCATAAATTCATTCTTTTTAATTGCTGAGTAGTACTCCATTGTGTAAATGTACCACATTTTCTGTATCCGTTCCTCTGTTGAGGGGCATCTGGGTTCTTTCCAGCTTCTGGCTATTATAAATAAGGCTGCTATGAACATAGTGGAGCATGTGTCCTTCTTACTGGTTGGGACATCTTCTGGATATATGCCCAGGAGAGGTATTGCTGGATCCTCCGGTAGTACTATGTCCAATTTTCTAAGGAACCGCCAGACTGATTTCCAGAGTGGTTGTACAAGCTTGCAATCCCACCAACAATGGAGGAGTGTTCCTCTTTCTCCACATCCTCGCCAGCATCTGCTGTCACCTGACTTTTTGATCTTAGCCATTCTGACTGGTGTGAGGTGGAATCTCAGGGTTGTTTTGAGTTGCATTTCCGTGATGACTAAGGATGTTGAACATTTTTTCAGGTGCTTCCCTGCCATTCGGTATTCCTCAGGTGAGAATTCTTTGTTCAGTTCTGAGCCCCATTTTTTAATGGGGTTATTTGATTTTCTGGAGTCCACCTTCTTGAGTTCTTTATATATATTGGATATTAGTCCCCTATCTGATTTAGGATAGGTAAAGATCCTTTCCCAATCTGTTGGTGGTCTTTTTGTCTTATTGACGGTGTCTTTTGCCTTGCAGAAGCTTTGCAGTTTCATGAGGTCCCATTTTGTCAATTCTCGATCTTACAGCACAAGCCACTGCTGTTCTATTCAGGAATCTTTTCCCTGTGCCCATATCTTCAAGGCTTTTCCCCACTTTCTCTTCTATAAGTTTCAGTGTCTCTGGTTTTATGTGAAGTTCCTTGATCCACTTAGATTTGACCTTAGTACAAGGAGTTAGGAATGGATCGATTCGCATTCTTCTACATGATAACAACCAGTTGTGCCAGTACCATTTGTTGAAAATGCTGTCTTTCTTCCACTGGATGGTTTTAGCTCCCTTGTTGAAGATCAAGTGACCATAGGTGTGTGGGTTCATTTCTGGGTCTTCAATTCTATTCCATTGGTCTACTTGTCTGTCACTATACCAGTACCATGCAGTTTTTTATCATAATTGCTCTGTAGTAAAGCTTTAGGTCAGGCATGGTGATTCCATCAGAGGTTCTTTTATCCTTGAGAAGAGTTTTTGCTCTCCTAGGTTTTTTGTTATTCCAGATGAAGTTGCAGATTGCTCTTTCAAATTCGTTGAAGTATTGAGTTGGAATTTTGATGGGGATTGCATTGAATCTGTAGATTGCTTTTGGCAAGATAGCCATTTTTACAATATTGATCCTGCCAATCCATGAGCATGGGAGATCTTTCCATCTTTTGAGATCTTCTTTAATTTCTTTCTTCAGAGACTTGAAATACTTATCATAGAGATCTTTCACTTCCTTAGTTAGAGTCACACCAAGGTATTTTATATTACTTGTGACTATTGAGAAGGGTGTTGTTTACCTAATTTTTTTCTCAGCCTGTTTGTCTTTTGTGTAGAGAAAGGCCATTGACTTGTTTGAGTTGATTTTATATCCAGCTACTTCACCAAAGCTGTTTATCAGGTTTAGGAGTTCTCTGGTGGAAATTTTAGGGTCACTTATATATACTATCATATCATCTACAAAAAGTGATATTTTGACTTCATCTTTTCCAATTTGTATCCCCTTGATCTCCTTTTGTTGTCGAATTGCTCTGGCTAGGACTTCAAGTACAATGTTGAATAGATATGGGGAGAGTGGACAGCCTTGTCTAGTCCCTGATTTTAGTGGGATTGCTTGAAGCTTCTCACCATTTACTTTGATGTTGGCTACTGGTTTGCTGTAGATTGCTTTTATCATGTTTAGGTATGGGCCTTGAATTCCTGACCTTTCCAAGACTTTTATCATGAATGGGTGTTGGATCTTGTCGAATGCTTTTTCCGTATCTAACGAGATGATCATGTGGTTTTTGTCTTTGAGTTTGTCTATATACTGGATTACGTTGATGGATTTCCGTATATTGAACCATCCCTGCATCCCTGGAATAAAACCTACTTGGTCAGGATGGATGATTGCTTTAATGTGTTCTTGGATTCGGTTAGCAAGAATTTTATTGAGTATTTTTGCATCAATATTCTTAAGGGAAATTGGTCTGAAGTTCTCTATCTTTGTTGGATTTTTCTGTGGTTTAGGTATCAGAGTAAATGTGGCTTCATAGAATGAGTTGGGTAGAGTTCCTTGTACTTCTATTTTGTGGAATAGTTTGTGAAGAACTGGAATTAGATCTTCTTTGAAGGTCTGGTAGAACTCTGCACTAAACCCATCTGGTCCTGGGCTTTTTTTGGCTGGGAGACTATTAATGACTGCTTCTATTTCTTTAGGGGATATGGGACTGTTTAGCTCGTTAACTTGATCCTGATTTAATTTTGGTACCTGGTATCTGTCCAGAAATTTGTACATTTTGTCCAGGTTTACAAGTTTTGTTGAGTATAGCCTTTTGTAGAAGGATCTGATGGTGTTTTGGATTTCTTCAGGATCTGTTGTTATGCTTCCCTTTTCATTTCTGATTTTGTTAATTATGATGTTGTCCCTGTGCCCTCTAGTGAGTCTAGCTAAGGGTTTATCTGTCTTGTTGATTTTCTCAAAGAACCAACTCCTCGTTTGGTTAATTCTTTGAATAGTTCTTCTTGTTTCCACTTGGTTGATTTCACCCCTGAGTTTGATTATTTCCTGCCGTCTACTCCTCTTGGGTGAATTTGCATCCTTCTTTTCTAGAGCTTTTAGGTGTGTTGTCAAGCTGCTAGTGTGTGCTCTCTCTAGTTTCTTTTTGGAGGCACTCAGAGCTATGAGTTTCCCTCTTAGAAATGCTTTCATTGTGTCCCATAGGTTTGGGTAAGTTGTGGCTTCATTTTCATTAAACTGTAAAAAGTCTTTAATTTCTTTCTTTATTCCATCCTTGACCAAGGTATCATTGAGAAGAGTGTTATTCAGTTTCCACGTGAATGTTGGCTTTCTAATATTTATGTTGTTATTGAAGATCAGTCTTAGTCCATGGTGGTCTGATAGGATGCATGGGACAATTTCAATATTTTTGTATCTGTTGAGGCCTGTTTTGTGACCAGGCTCTTCTGGCTTTCATAGTCTCTGGTGAAAAGTCTGGTGTAATTCTGATAGGCCTGCCTTTATTTGTTACTTGACCTTTCTCCCTTACTGCTTTTAATATTCTATCTTTATTTAGTGCATTTGTTGTTCTGATTATTATGTGTCGGGAGGAATTTCTTTTCTGGTCCAGTTTATTTGGAGTTCTGTACGCTTCTTGTATGATCATGGGCATCTCTTTCTTTAGGATACGGTCAATTTTGGAGAATGTCCCGTGAGGTGCTGAGAAGATATATCCTTTTGTTTTAGGATAAAATGTTCTGTAGATATCTGTTAAGTCCATTTGTTTCATAACTTCTGTTAGTTTCACTGTGTCCCTTTTTAGTTTCTGTTTCCAGGATCTGTCCATTGATGAAAGTGGTGTGTTGAAATCTTCCACTATTATTGTGTGAGGTGCAATGTGTGCTTTGAGCTTTACTAAAGTGTCTTTAATGAATGTGGCTGCCCTTGCATTTGGGGCATAGATATTTAGCATTGAGAGTTCCTCTTGGAGGATTTTACCTTTGATGAGATTGAAGTGCCCCTCCTTTTCTTTTTTGATAACTTTGGGTTGGAAGCGATTTTATTCGATATCAGAATGGCTACCCCAGCTTGTTTCTTCAGACCATTTGCTTGGAAAATTGTTTTCCAGCCTTTCACTCTGAGGTAGTGTCTGTCTTTTTCCCTGAGATGGGTTTCCTGTAAGCAGCAGAATGTTGGGTCCTGTTTCTGTAGCCAGTCTGTTAGTCTATGTCTTTTTATTGGGGAATTGAGTCCATTGATATTAAGAGATATTAAGGAAAAGTAATTGTTGCTTCCTGTTATTTTTGTTGTTAGAGTTGGCATTCTGTTCCTGTGGCTGTCTTCTTTTTGGTTTGTTGAGGGATTACTTTTTTGCTTTTTCTAGGGCGTGATTTCCTTCCTTGTATTGGTTTTTTTCTGTTATTATCCTTTGAAGGGCTGGATTCGTGGAAAGATAATGTGTGAATTTGGTTTTGTCGTGGAATACTTTGGTTTCTCCATCTATGGTAATTGAGAGTTTGGCCGGGTATAGTAGCCTGGGCTGGCATTTGTGTTCTCTTAGTGTCTGTAGAACATCTGTACAGGCTCTTCTGGCTGTCATAGTCTCTGGTGAAAAGTCTGGTGTAATTCTGATAGGCCTGCCTTTATATGTTACTTGACCTTTTTCCCTTACTGCTTTTAATATTCTATCTTTATTTAGTGCATTTGTTGTTCTGATTATTATGTGTCGGGAGGAATTTCTTTTCTGGTCCAGTGTATTTGGAGTTGTCAGAGAACTCCTACAGTTGATAAACATCTTCAGCAAAGTGGCTGGATACAAAATTAAATCAAGGAAAAAAATCAGTAGCTCTCCATTATACAAATGATAAACGGGCTCAGGAAAAAATTAGTCAAACAACATCCTTTAAAATAGCCACAAACAATATAAAATACCTTGGTCTAACTAACCAAGCACACGAACAACCTGTATGACAAGAACTTCAAATCTCTGAAGAAAAAAATAATGTAGCATCAAGGTGGAAAGATCACCCTTGCTCATGGACCTACTTAGTGAAGTCATTTTTAAGCACTTAGGACATTTAATACTACTGTGCCCTCCTTTTAATAAGTATTAGCCATGCCTCTGGTTTTAGAACACTGGAGTCTGGGAGGAGCTCATCTCCCATGAGAGATGGATCAACTGAAGTCATGCTATGAAGATCAAGCAATAATTCTGTCCTTATTGGCATTCATGCTTCCAATAGACCTCCATCCAGGCCGATTATTTTAGCTCTCCCAGTGTAGCATCACAGAGCTTACTCATTTTTTGAGACCTGTCTTGGAAAAGAAGGTTTCTTCTTCTTCTATGTGGTTCTTGTTCCAGCCACAGCTTTAAAATGTATTCCTGTACACTCTGGAATGTCTCACACATTTTCTGTATCCAGTTCCTTCACCTGGCTGCTTGATGTCTTCCTTTGCAAAGCATTCTTCCATCTTCTGCAACTGCCTCTGGCTCAGCGACATTTGAACAAAAATTTTCACAGGCTTCTTTTAAGTCTCTTATCAAATTCTTTTATTCATGAGACTTAAAACTCAAGAGGACAAACCACAATGCTTTTGGCTGATTAAAACAACTCAAGTGGAAGGAAAAGCTTCAGCACAAGACACATCCCCAGATTTCCTTAATGGCCCTAAGAATTTTTTTCTTTTTCTTTTTTTAAATTCCTTTTTTTTTGGGGGGGGGGTAAGAAACATTATCTTATTGGGAAAAGTATGTAATTTACTTTCAGTTTTTAAAACACCTAGCAAGCATCCAAGAAGACAGCACACACAGTTTCAAAGGAACAAGGACAGACAAAAGGGCTGGTGGCCACCCCAGGGACACTGCCTCAAAAAGTAAGCCATATATCAGACTTATTTTATTTTATAAGAAGGAAGAATCAAGATACTGTTTTCATGTGTATTAGATACAAAATATAGAATACTCTCTGACCCAGACAAGGGGGGAAAATCCTCCATCTAATACCTCAAGTCTCATGCAATAAAATCCAAATGTCTTTTGAATCTGTCTTTTCGATTCATGAACTGCCGGTATTTCCTCTTCTGAGACACGTTGATGGCATAGGCATTTACAGAGCTATCTAACTTCTTCCATTTTGTGGAGTCAAAATAGGCAAATCCCATTAATTTCATTTCTTCCTCTGTTTTACCCTCCTGATCTTCTCCAGTAATCTGACATTCTTTGTTCTTTATTTCTTTAGTTTCTTTCTTTTCATCATCTCTTCTTTCCTTCAGTCGAGAAGGGGAGGGAGACGTAGATCTATGTCATCCTGGAGACCTAGAGCATCTTCAGTGTGGAGATTTGAACAGCTTCTGTGATCTCTCTCCCTGAACCTGAACCTTTCTGGGCATCTTCTTTCTCTCTCTCTCTCTCTCTCTCTCTCTCTCTCTCTCTCTCTCTCTCTCTCAAAAAGTTTTTTATTAGATATTTTCTTCATTTACATTTCAAATGCCATCTCCTTTCCTAGTTTCCTCTCTGAAATTCCCCTATACCCTTCCTCCTCCCTGCTCCCCCAATGTACCCACTCCTGCTTCCTGGCCTTGGCATTCCCCTCCCATTGATGGCTGACTAGGCCATCCTCTGCTACATATGGAAGCAATTAGAGACACAAACTCTGGGGGGTACAGGTTAGTTCATTCTGCTGTTCCTCCTATAGGGCTGCAGACTCCTTTAGCTCCTTGGGTACTTTCTCTAGCTCCTCCTTTGGGGGCCCTGTGTTCCATCCAAAAAATCACTGTGAGCATCCACTTCTGTATTTGCCAGGCACTGGCATAGCCTCACAAGAGATAGCTATATCAGGGTCCTGTCAGCAAAATCTTTCTGGCATATGCAATGGTGTCTGGGTTTTGTGGTTGTTTATGGGATGGATCCTCAGGTGGGGCAGTCTGGATGGTCCTTCCTTCCATCTCAGCTCTGAACTTTGTCTCCGTAACTCCTTCCATGGATATTTTGTTCCCGATTCTAAGGAGGAACGAAGTGTCCACATTTTGGTCTTCCTTCTTCTTGAGTTTCATGTGTTTTGCAAATTGTATCTTGGGTATTCTAAGTTTCTGGGCTAATATCCACTTATCAGTGAGTGCATATCATGTGTGTTCTTTTGTGATTGGGTTACCTCACTCAGGATGATATCCCCCAGATCCATCCATTTGCCTTAAAAAAGCCACCAACGGATTGGGAAAGGATTTTTACCAATCCTAAATTCAATAGGGTACTAATATCAAATATACAAAGAACTCAAGAAGCTGAACTCCAGAAAAATCAAATAACCCTATTAAAAATGGGGTACAGAGCATCTTCTTTCTCAATCCGAGATGTGTACCGGGACTGCCTACATTACCTACACAGGGAGTGGCTACTACGACTTGGACCTGTTGGAGTTCTCCTCTTCCAACAGTTATTTTCTAACAGCTGGTAATATTTGTTCCCAGCTCCAAGGCATGAGTGTATCCAGGGCCAACACTACAAGAATTTTAAAAAGTATTAATTTCATCAATCCATGAACTGAAGAACTGTGAGTTTTCCATAGTAATCCACTCATCCAGAAGCATGAAACTCCACCATACCTCAATGAGAAAACCCTACCAATCTCTGAGCTCTCCAATCTCAGGACTCAAATACCATCATTCATTACTCTGGAAATCTTCACCATGGAAACTCTGCCCATCAAGACCCTATATATAAGGGTCGTGTGTCTGCTTACTTCACTGATGTTTATCACCTGAGCAGGGGCAGCCACCCTCCTGTGTTTCTGTCTCCCAATAAATCTCTTGTGTGAGGCTTATTGTGTGTTGTGACTTTGTGGTTGGTATTTCTTGGCTCCCAGCTGACAGTATACCTTTCCCTTCAGAGCTGCAACAGTTATATTTTAGTGGCAAAATCCAAGTCTGGCCAAAATGCCTACTAACCCTCCAGCAAGCCCCTCATAGCATGAGACTAAATAATGCTATTCCTCTCTTAAGGTGATTCTTGACAGAGCCTTGATCACATTGAAACAAAAGGTAAGAGATAGACACAGCCCCATGGTACCAAAAAGTGAGAAAAGGCAAATGTGGGTTGTGCCAGCTCTGAGTGGTCACTAATGCTCAGATCTCACCAGAGTCCATTTGAGGAATGACAGACAGCTGTCCATACAGTGCAGTGCCTAGGGCTGGTTTGTGTTGTTCTGTGCAGACAGCTGTTTGGTGTTGATCTGTAGGACTTAACAGTTGGTGGTATGCTGGACTTCATAATCTGTGGTTTGACTGAATTTGGACATTGCTGACTGGAATTCAACATTGACCATCAGTTACACTTGGACATAGTGAGTTCTTTCCTGTGATTTTTCTCTGCACAAGTTCAGAGGAATGGTTTTCTGCTTTTTGACTTTACTCACTTGGGAGCTTTGACTTCAGCTTCTTCTGGTTTATTTCACTTTTCTTCATGACTTCACTTTTCTTCATACATTTACCTTTCTCTGAACTATGACTTTTCTTTGTCACTTTAAAATGGGGACTATTTCTTTTAAATTCCCCATATATATTAATTGTGCAAGGGCATTTCACTGACACTTGCATCAAGACACTTTGAGCATATTAACCCAGTTCCATTCTGGTTCTACTATATCTCTCCAATTATTTTCCAAGTCTCACACAGTTGTCCTTTCATCCAAGGCCCAACTGAATCAGATCTTTGAAATGGGGCATAACTTGTGATAGTTATTTTTGCTGGACAAAAAATTTAAATAAAGTGATCTCAAATTACTTCCATTTCCAGAAAATGATAAATTTTCTTTCTTCTGAATAGATGTTGTGTGATTTTTGGCCCCTGATCTCATACTGTTCTTTTATCACATATGGAATTTTGCATCACATACATTCCTGGGTAAACCTAATTGATACTCAGCTGTGGACATTAACTTTGTGTCTTCTGTTCATGATGGATGTCTTAGCTTAGAGTTCCAATGTTTTGACTTTTGAAATAGGGATTCTGATGTTCCTGACTTTTTGAGTTTTCATTTTCCTTTATGCTTTGATCCTTCTTTCTTCTTCCATCCTCCATATTTCTTCTTGATTTGTTTTTATGTCTGTGTGACCTTGAAGCATATCTTGACATTTCCTTGGAGGTATCTCTGATTTTTTTTTCACGTTTTAAAATTGTTTTTTTTATTTACATTCCAAATGGTTCCCACCCTGCTTCCTGATGCCCCCTCTAAGAGTTCTGCACCACTTCCCCCTTCCCCTTTGCATCTGATAGGGTGCTCCCTCAACCACAGGCCCCCTCACTCAACCACCTACCCTCACCTTACCTCCTTCCTCTGCCCATCCTCCTTCCCAGAGGCATCAAGTCTCAACATGATTAGGTGCATCCACTTCCACTGAGGCCAGACAAGGAAGTCCTCTGCTACATATGTGATGGGTGCAACAGATCAGCTTATGCATGTGCTTTGGTTGGTGGCTCAGTCTTTGGGAGCTCCTAGGAGTCTGGTTTAGTTGATACTGTTAGTCTTGTTTGACATCCCATTCATCTCCTTCATTCCTTCCCTTACCTCTTCCAAAGGGGTCCCTAAGTTCAGTTTAAAGGTTGGCTGTAAGTATTTACATCTGTCTCAGCTGCTAGCAGAACCTCTCAGAGGAGAGCCATGCCATGCTCCTGTCTATAAGCACAAAATGACATCAGTAGTAGTATCAGGATTTGTTGTTTGTGCATGGGTTGGATCCCAAGATGGGCCAGTCACTGGATGGCCTTTCCTTCAGTCTCTGCTCCGTTTTTTTGTCCCTGAATTTTCTTTAGACAGGAACAATTCTGGGTCACCTGAATCTGAAGATAGGTGGTGACCCCATCTTCCCACTGGAGCCCTGTCTATCTACTGGGGGTGGTCTCTTCCAGTTACATCTCCCCACTGTTGGACATTTTGGATAACATCCACTGAGTCCTGAGAACCTCTCACATCCCAGGTCTTTGGGACTTTTTAGAGGTTACCCCCAACCAAACCGCCAGAAGCTAAATATTTCCAATCATTTTCCTGGCCCCCTTGGTTTTTCTCCTGCTCCTGCTCCTATTTTTCCTCCTCCTCCTATCTACCAACCCCTTCTCTCCCTCCTTGTGCCTTCTATGGTTATTTTGTGTTCCTTCCTTAGTAGAACTGAAGCATCCTCCCTTGTGCAGTATTTTCTGTCAAACTTCCTGCAGTTTGTGGGTTATATATCATGGGTATTCTATACTTTTTGACAAATATCTGCTTACCAGTGAATACATACCATGTGTGTCCTTTTGGGTCTGGGTTACCTTGCTCAGATTTCATTTTTTTTTTTTTTTTTTTGTGGTTTTTCGAGACAGGGTTTCTCTGTGTAGCTCTGGCTGTTCTGGAACTCACTCTGTAGACCAGGCTGGCCTCGAACTCAGAAATCTGCCTGCCTCTGCCTCCCAAGTGCTGGGATCAAAGGCATGCGCCATCATGCCCGGCTATATCATTGTTTTTAATAGCTGAATGTTCCATTGTGTAAAGGAACCACATTTTCAATATCCATTATTTGGTTGAGGGACATCTGGGTGGTTTCCAGTTTCTTTTTTTCTTGGATATTTTCTTTATTTACATTTCATATGTTATCCCAGTTCCTGGTTTCCCCTCTGAAAAACACACTCTCCCTCCCTCCTCCCCCTGCTCACGAACCCACCCACTCCTGCTTACTGGCCATAGCATTTTTCCACACTGGGGCATAAAGTCTTCACAGGACCAAGGGCCTCTCTTCCTATTGATGTCCAACTAGGACATCCTCTGCTACATATGCTGCTGGAGCCATGACTTTCACCATGTGTACTCTTTTGTTGGTGGTTTAGTCCCTGGGAGCTCTGGGTTGTACTGGTTCATATTGTTGTTCCTCCTATGGGGCTGCAAACGCCTTCAGCTCCTTAGGTCCTTTCCCTAGTTGCTCCACTGGGGACCCTGTGCTCAGTCCAATGACTGACTGAGAGCATCCACCTCTGTATATGTCAGGCACTGGTAGAGCTCCTCAGGAGACAGCTATATCAGGCTCCTGTCAGCAAGCAATTGTTGGCACCTATAATAGTGTCTGGGTTTAGTGACTGTATATAGGATGGATCCCCAGGTGGGGCAGTCTCTGGATGGCCTGTCCTTCAATCTCTGCTCCACAGTTTGACTTTGTAGCTCCTCTCATGGGTATTTTGTTCCCCCTTCTAAGGAGGACCAAAGTATCCACACTTCAGTCTTCCTTCTTCTTAAGCTTCATGTGGTCTGTGAATTGTATCTTGGTTATTCTGAGCTTCTGGGCTAATATACACTTATCAGTGAGTGCATACCATGGGTGTTCTTTTGTGATTGGGTTACCTCACTCTGGGACCACCTGGGACCCTGAGGACTGAGGGAAGAGTTTGAGAAGTAGGTTTGAGCTAGTAGTCCTTCTGCCTCTCTTCTGTAGGAAGTTCAATGCTGAGCAGAGGTGCCAGAATAGTCCTGACATAGTGGCTTGCTATAAAGATGTCTCGGCAAATCTGCAAGTAGAGATATGTGGAATGGTGGCAACATCCTGGAAAGTGAGAAAGACTACCAGGCTTCAGAAAATCTTTCATGTACCCTGAGAATGATACCCAGGCTACCTTCCTACAGCTCTTCCTGAGGCCAGAGAAGACAGTGAAAAGGGAAGCTGAGGTCTCCAGAAAGCATGACCTGTTTGGTTTATCCAAGTGTCAAGTTGGGGATCTGGATTTGAGCCAACATCAAAATACTGAGAAGCAGGGAGGGTCCATCTGTCCTTCAGGCGTGAATGAATTGTGCAGAGGGACAGCTCAGACCCATAGTTCTGATGGAGGATTTTATAGCATCCTGAATATTGCACAGACACACTGAGACAGATACCTAATACTTCACAAAGCATTACAGGTCTAGTCTTTGATTGTCCAGGTTGCTTTCAAACTTGAGTCATTTGATAATTACTCTTTACATCTGGTTGGGAGAACAAACACATACACATAAGCCCCAGATACATGTATACACAAATATAAACATACACACACACACACACACACACACACTGAGGGGAGTACATTCCTTCTAATGTGCCTTCTGTAAAGTTGATCTTAGCAAACTTTGCCTGCAATGGAGAAAGTCTGCATTCCAAATGGCACTTTCATATTTTTGTGTAATTGCCACTTCTGGAAACATCCCTCTAAATCAGGTTTCTCTTGACTCCAACCCTAGCCAACCCTATGTGAAACATTAAACACCCTGGACAACTAGTTCAAAGAAGCCATGGGAAGCCAGTATGGAACTTGTTTCACAATTTGGCCCAGGGCATCCAGCCATGTGCAATGTCTGGCTGACCTATCAACTGTCTTTTCACAAGATACAAGTAGAGGTCTGAAGTGCTTGCCACTTGAGTCCAGAGAAGGTGTTGGTAACAAGTATTGCAGTGGGTAGGGATACGTGGATGGGAAAACAGATGAGATTCCCTGATCTCAAAGTGTGGGCTTTCCCCTGGGTGGCCTATGGTTACTTGCTACATCCCCTCCAAGTAGGGAAGACCCAGAGGCTTTCATATGTGAAGAAGAATTGGAATCCTAAACCTACCTACTCTACTCTCTAGTGCAAATTATTTGGTATATATTGATCATTTTGTTCTACCACAAAGCTGGCACTTGGCATGAAAAAGCTTCCTCTGCTCCTTCTGCTGGGCTGCTTCATTAAATCTCCATTTCAGGCTAGTTCAGTGAATGGTGCTTCCCGTGAGGTTCCATGAGCATTCTAAAGCTCAGTGCTGTGGAACTGCAGAAAAACACCAGGAAAAATCACATAACATGGAACAAGGCCTGAGGCTAGCCCCACATTCAGGGACCTATGAAAGGGCCAGCATTTTGAACACAGACCCATGGTGAAACGCAGGTACTCCAGTTATGCTTCCTGGCACAAGCAATCCAAAATACATGGCCAGTTATGGGGTGATGAACATCTGGATTCTGTAATTCTTACCAAACCTTCTCTGTTCAGGTCTGCTTGATGGAGGAGGCTCCTGCTGACTGACAGAGAAGTAGGGCCCGAGCTAGCTAAACTAACAGGCAGACTAAGAGGAACAGAAAAGGAAAATTGTTCTAGTCCCAGAAGCAGCCAGCACCTTATTCTGACCCCTTGTTGTGATAGGTGTTGAGAAAACTATCTGAGGCCCGTTGGAGAACATCCTCACTGAGGACAGTTTCTCTCTCTCTTCTGGAAGGGCGTAGGACAACAGCATTGTACTGGATGTTGGTTATCCTGTGTCTCAATGGTCACTGTTTTTCTTGCAGCTGGTAAGTACAGTGGCCTTATGCTTCCTTTTCCATGCTGCACTAACATAACATAGCTGTGTTGGAAGCAGCACATTTTTTGAAAAAGTGAGAAGTGGAGATTATACAATCCAGCTTTTGTACTACAGGGCTCAGTCCACAGGAATTTCCAGTGGTCCTTGAGGAGATAGCTGCAGTTTTTTCTCAGCATCACTAACATCAATTGAGATAGGATCTCAACTTACATGGTAAATGCAGTAAAAATTGTGTCATTTTACACAGTGAAGAATATTTCCATATTAAGAATGACATTCTGTCATTTACAAGCACAAAAATGAAAGACTTGATGATAAGTGGCTTGAGTCATCAGAGAACAACAGAAACCAGAGGCTTGCCCTTTTACATGAAAGATAAAAGTTTGGCTTTATTTTGGTCTATGCATTTTTCAGGGTCTGTGGTGTCTGTGTATAGCCAAATAGACTGCCTTTCTGTTACCTACTTCCTCTTCCTGCTATGACTGCCACTGTAACCCAAGCAGAGTATGGTATAGACAGGTTTTCACTCTCCATTTTTCTCCAACCATGACCCACAGCACCTGAGTCAAAAGCCCTGTGTTGTACTCTGTGGTGTTTCTGACTTTAATCCCTTCTTTCTACTTGGCAGGTAAAATGACACTTCTCACAGTCAAATCAGCTGGGGGTAACAGGGTCATCAAGTTTACTGGAATATGCAAACCCATGTGGTTTATGCTGATCACCAGCTTCTGTATAACTCTAGCAAGTTGACATATGCTAAGTAGAGAACACCAATGTGGCAATACACTCTGGTAAACTCTGGGCACTGTTTTCTTTCAAAATGCCTCGCCAAAGTGAACATTTCACAGATGTGATAATGCTTTGCCTAAGAAATTCCATGTCTTGTGTTTCTGGAAGAACATACCCTTGCATCATCAGTTGTCTACCTGGGCTAGCATGGCCTCATAAGGGGAAGTGTGACACAGTTCCTGCCCCTGGAGCATCACCAGGCCATTGATCCCCATGTGTGCTGATGGTTGTTGTTGGGCTGAAGCTAATTTGATGTCCTTACTCATTTCTTTTCAATGATTCTTCATGGGGAATACAATTACCCCATTACTCAGAGCTAATCACCCTATAATAAAAGAAACAGATGCATTTCTTTAGAACGAGAAATGGAGGTGGTCATGAGGCTGTAGATAAAGAGAAACATGACTTCCGCTTGGCCTATTGGGCCATAGAAAAGAATCTAGAAAACATAACCACAAAGATCACAGAAAACTTACATGGTCCTTTGCAGAAGTGGTTCATTGCCAGATTTGCCCTTGAACTTGGAATCATGAGAAGATACATGCACATTCTCTTCCAATGACTGTCGCATTAATTACCCAGCATGAAATAGGGACATCAAGGATAGAGAGTTAAAGTGGTCTCAAGAAGAAAAGGCATGGGTAGAAAAAAAAAGGAATCAATAAAATACAAGTGAATGGTAAATGGGTTTATTTAAAAGAAGAGAGACAGATGATGTAGTGTAACATTCCCAGCCTTGAGTAGAATAAGCAGACCTTGAACACTTGCCATGACAAGTCTTATTGACCTGGACAGAAACATATGCCTTGGCTGCAGTTGCAAGTTCTCAGGGAAACTTAGCTGTTTTGGCTGCCTGTGCTGACCTTGCTCTACAACATACTCCAGCTGAATCAGGTTTTGTGGTTTTTCCCTTTATAAACACAAAGCTTATTATTAAACTTTGTTCCTTGATCAGAACACAAACTTGTCTTCATGCTTCTCTCACCCCTCTCCCTTTTCAAATTCCAGCCCTCTATTCAGGTGAACCCTGTTCAACAATAGGCCACTAGATGGCTACAGGTGGTGCCTAATGTGGGGCCTGAAAATGGTGGACTAGCTGAGAAATGCTGTCTTGGGCAGAGCTCCATGGAAAACATAAAAGTAACAGTATCCTCCGTGGTAAGCAACAAACAACATTAATGCAAGTGCAGGTTATAAATTTTATGTTTTGGAGGCTTTTGTTGCAGGACTTGCATTTGAGGGGATACAGGCTAGGTTGAAGAGGTGTTGACCCAATGAAGATTTCACCTAGGTGTGACAGAGTAATGGGGCAGGGGAATACTAAACAGGCCTTTGTCCCTAGCCTAAAAGAGCTGCTTCAGGTGAGAGGAGCAGGGTTTTCAAAACAGGCCTTTATTTATTTTTTTTTTCTCAAACAGATTCATGCTGTCCATAGTTCCCAGAAGAAGGAACTTTGGATACAGAGTCCTGGGAAAAAGTTGGAGAAGTTCTGAAAAACACCCAGGCAGACCCTACCACCTTTTGCTTCTGAGCATTTATAAAAGATGCTATTGATAATAATAAAGAAAAAGAGACCTTGCAGGCATTAGCTAGTGCCCAGGAACAGCTTGAAGAACTGCAGAAAGAATCCCTGTCTGAGAGGGCTTCCTCAGAAAAAGTCTCTCTCAATTCTAAATTAAAGAAATACAGACCTTGCACACCCTTTACAGCTAAGATAAAGGAAATTGGAGACACTGATGATGAATTAGATCCAGAGGAGGAAGCTGATTTAGAAGAAGAGGCTGCCAAATACCATAATGAGAATTGGCCTCCTTATGTCCCTTCTGCTCTGCCTATGGCTTTTCCTGCAGGAGATGCTGCCCAGATGGACATACTAATCTATTAATTAGAGTTAGAAGTTAAGCTGCAAAAACTGACTAATGAGCTACAAGAATTAAAGAGTGCTTCAAGTACAGAAAAGTGCTAATTCTAAGTGCAATAATTCTAGGATATGCAAATCACCACTAGAAAGAGCTGTGAATCAGGCTCGCAGGGAGGGACAGGATACATCTGAAGTGTTAGCTTTTCCTGTAGTTGAGATAAGTGATCAGTGGGGTAATAGAGTCAGACAACATCAGTCAGTCATTAGAGTTGAAAGTGATAAGAGTTAAAAACAGCTTTGGCACAGTATGGGTCTATAGTTCCCTTTACACGAACTTTATTGAATACTGTGATGGAAGCAAATTTAACCCCCCAGATTGGAAAACTATATGTAGGGCTACTTTGTCAGGAGGAGATTACTTAATTTAGATTTCTGAATGGCATGAAGCAAAAAAGAACTGCTATGATGAATGCACAGACTAGCAATGCAATCTGAGATCCTTTTAACATGCTCTTGGGAGAGACCTTATGAAGGCAATGCTAATCAAATTGGTCTGTCTGCAGGGGTTTATGCCCAGATTGCAGTAGCTCTTCTGTAGTGCTTGGCCCCAATTGCCAACTAGAGGGGATCTCAGTGGGAGTTTATCTAGCATCAAACAAGGTCCTAATGAACCAGTTCAGGAATTTGTAGACAGACTGCTAAAAGCAGCTGGTAGGAGTTTTGGAGATCCTCAGGCAGGAGTTCCTTTTGTTACACAATTGTCTTATGAGAATGCTAATGCAGCCTGTTGTACAGCCACCAGGCTATACAAAGCAAAGACGGATTTATCTGGATACATTAGTCTTTGTGCAGAAATTGGACCCTCATATAATCAGGGTCTGACTATGGCTGCTGCCTTACAAGGGACCACTGTACAAGCAATGCTTTCCCAGAGACAAGGGAAGAAAGGATGTTTTAAATAAAGAGTTACATTAAAAATGATTGTCCCAGGAACAGAGGTACGAACGGACCACCAGGTTGTATGCCAGGCATTTGTCCTCAATGCGAGAAAGGTAGTCACTGGGCCAGGGAATGTAAATCTAAAACAAATAGTCAGGGCCATCCCTTGTCAGGAAATGAGCAGAGAGGTCAGCCTCATAGCCCCAGACATGCAAAGCAAGCAGCTCATGGGGCCATGAAGCTGTTGCTAAGCGAGAGAAATCTGGTAAGTTCTGGTGTACTTACCAGAACACCCCAGGAAGCACAGGATTGGACCTCAGTTCCACAAACTACAAGGTGCTAACCCCAGAAATGGGATTTCCAACCCTGCCTGCAGGAGTTTTTGGGTTCTTGCCTCCAGGGACCTGGGGTTTTGTTGTTGTGTTTGTTTGTTTGTTTCATTTTTTATTAGATATTATCTTTATTTATATTTCAAATGTTATCCTCTTTCCTAGTTTCCCCTCCCAAAGTCCCCTATCCCATCCCCTCCTCTCCCTGCCCACCAACCCACCCACTCTCATTCCTTGTACTGGCATTCCCCTATACTGGGGCATAGAACCTTCACATGATGACTATGAGCCTCTCCTCCCATTGATGACTACATATACAGCTAGAGCCACAAGTTCCACCATATGTTTTCTTTGATTGGTGGTTTAGTTCTAAGGAGCTCTGAGGGTACTGGTGAGTTCATATTGATGTTCCTCTTACGGGGCTTCAAACCCCTTCAGCTCCTTGGGTACTTTCTCTAGCTCCTTCATTGGGGACCTTGTGCTCTGTCCAATGGATGATTGTGAGCATCCACTTCTTTATTTGCCAGGCACTGGCAGAGCCCCTCAGGAGACAGTTATATCAAGCTCCTATCTGCAAGCTCTTGTTGGCATCTGCCATAGTGTCTGGGTTTGGTGGTTGTTTATGGGATGGCTCCCCAAGTGGGGCAGTCTCTGGATGATCGTTCCTTCAGGATCTGCTCTGAACTTCGTCTTTGTAACTCCTTCCAAGGGTATTTTGTTCCCCCTTCTAAGAAGGATTCTGAGCTTCCATTTATCAGTGAGTGCATATCATGTGTGTTCTTTTGTGATTGGGTTACCTTACACAGGATGATATTTTCTAGTTCCATCCATATGCCTAAGAATTTCATACATTCATTGTTTTTAATAGCTAAGTAGTACTCCACTGTGTAAATGTACCACATTTTCTGTATCCATTCCTCTGTTGAGGGACATCTGGTTTCTTTCCAGCTTCTGGCTATTATAAATAAGGCTGCTAAGAACATAGTGGAGCATGTGTCCTTAATACATGCTGGAGTATCTTGTGGGTATATGCACAAGAGAGGTATTTCTGGATCTTCTGGTAGAATTATGTTCAATTTTCTGAGGAACCACCAAACTGATTTACAGAGTGGTTGTACCAGCTTGCAATACCACCAGCAATGGAGGAGTGTTCCTCTTTCTCCACATCCTCACCAGCATCTGCTCTCACCTGAGTTTTTCATCTTAGCCATTCTGACTGGTGTAAGGTGGAATCTCAGGCTTGTTTTGATGTGCATTTCCTTGATGATTAAGGATATTGAACATTTCTTTAGGTGCTTCTCAGTCATTCGGTATTCCTCGGTTGAGAATTCTTTGTTTAGTTCTGTACCTCATTTTAAAATAGGGTTATTTGTTTCTCTGGAGTCTACCTTCTTGAGTTCTTTGTATATATTGGATGTTAGCCCTCTATCAGATGTAGGGTTGGAAAAGACCTTTTCCCAATCTGTTGGTTGCCAAATTGTCTTATTGACAGTGTCCTTTGCCTTAAAGAAGCTTTGCAATTTTATGAGGTTCTATTCATCAATTCTTGATCTTTCAGCATAAGCTATTGGTGGTCTTTTCAGGAACACCAATAGCTTATGCTTTCATTACTAGGCTTAGAGGTGAGATTTCCCCTTTCTCTCCAATAACTGTCTAAAGTGGGACTGGCCAGGAGTGCACAGGGGACAGGAACAGTGGAGCAGCTGGGACAGGATCCTTCCAGTTGCCATCTGCACTCTGGAGCTAAGACTGTTCCATAGCCTTCTGTGTATAGGTCCCGCCAGGAGAGAGCTGGTCTCCCTGGAGTGCTGTCACAGGCCTACAGGCTAACAGGAGGGACTCCATCCAGAGTTAGCAAGACAAAATAACACCAGAGATAACCAAATGGCAAAAGGCAAGCACAAGAACCTTACCAACAGAAACAAAGGCTACTTGGCATCATCAGAACCCCATTCTCCCAAGTACTGGATACCCCAACACACCAAAAAGCAAGACTGGATTTAAAATTACATCTCTGGATTCTAGTAAAGAACTTTAAGGACATAAATAGTTCCCTTAAAGAAATATAGGAGAACACAGGTAAACAGGTAGAAGACCTTAAAGAGGAAACACAAAAACCTCTTAAAGAATTATATGAAAATACAATCAAACAGGTGAAGGAATTGAACAAAACCATCCAGGATCTAAAAAATGGAAGTAGAAACAATGAAGAAATCACAAAGGAAGACAACTCTGGAGATAGAAAGCCTAGGAAAGAAATCAGGAGTCATAGATGCAAACATCACCAACAGAATATAAGAGATAAAAGAGAGAATCTTAGGTGCAGATGATACCTTATTTGATATTCTTAAAGGGAGTACTGGTCTTATCTTCCCTTGAACTTTAACATTGGATGGATTATTGATTTCACAAAAAGTAGAAAGAGCTATTGAAAAACAATTTGTTACTTATATAGATTATTCTTTGCCTTTATATTTGCTGATTTTTATAATGACTCATACACCTACAGAATTATTGTGGCAAAAAGCTCCTCTTACTTGGATATTATAAGGCAGTAGCTCATATGATAATACTTCAAAAAAAACAGACACTGGTTTATTTTGGCAAAGAACCAGACATAATTATTGAGCCTGTTAATGTGGACCAAAACATTTGGCTAAAGCAGCATAGTACAGATTTGTTGCTTGCTCAAATAGGATTTAAAGGCATTATAGACGACCATTACCCTCTATATAGGTTGATAAAAATTTTAAATGTACATTAGGTTTTATTTTCTAGTCTGACATCTTTACAGCCTTTACATAATGTTCTTTTAATTTTTACTGAAGGCTCCTCTAAAGTACATGCAGGATATATCATAACTAATCAAGAAGTAGTCATAGAGACTCCTGGGCTCTCTGCTCAGCTTAACAGCAGTACTATATGTTTTTCAGTCTGTAAATGGTGGCCTGACCTTGATTTTGATCTCTGTCAGTTCATAGCAGGCCTAGTTTCTTAGGACATACCTAACCAATTACCCCATAGGGATCTACCTGACTGTGATAGAAAAGAGTCCTGCTCCCCAGAGTCTTGCCCAAATGAAGGTTTAGATAGAAATTTGAGATGTGGACATTTGGTGCTTAGAGTCAATCTATGCGCTTATCTTTTTTATGTATGTCCCCCAGGATGGCAGGACTAGATCTCAGGCTCATAATTGTGGAGGTGCAGAAAATTTTTCTGTCCTGTCTGGGGATGTGAGACCACAGGAAAAGTTTATTGGAAGGCCCAAGAAGATTTAATTATAGTAGAAAGGAATTGAACAGAATCTGGCCTGTCTAGTTCTAGTTGTAAAGGTACTGACCATTATTATTGTTATAGCCTTAGTTGTGCCTCAGTTTTACTGTCTGGGTCCTGGACAGGAGTAGGATCTTGCATCAGCTCTTCTTGTAATCTCACTATAGTGAAATTCACTGAGTCTGGCAAAAAGGTTAGAGAAGACTGGCTTAAAGGAAGGACTTGGAGACTTAGATTATATAAAACTGGTTATGATGGTGGATTACTCTTTACCATTAAGCTTAAAACTGAACCTATCTGTTTTTCAGTAGGACCTAATAAGATCATATAAATAAGCCTTAAAAGAGGAATGATAAAGATAAAAAGAATACTGCTAATAATAGGAATACTGCTTCCCCATTCTCCAGTGTCTGGTATCCCTCGTAGTTGTATAGTTGCCACCACTACCTTTCCTACATTTGCGACTCCCCTTACAGAATTAATGGTGGGCATGTTTCATGTGCTTAGTGATACTTATCCTAATGTCACTCACTCATATTGACTTTGCTGTCATATAGCCCCTCCTTATTAAGAAGGTAATGCTTTATTATCCAGCAATGTTTCTTACTCTAATAGCTTTTCTGATTGTTGATGGAATCAGAAATCTGGCATAGGTCTTTCTCTACATGAAGTTTCTGGACTAGGTACCTGCATAGTGAAAATTCATAAAGGTAAAAGAGAGCTTATGCAATCAAATGCTTACTGTTTCTACCTCTTCATTCTATTTTATTCCTCCAAAGGTGGGATGGTGGGTTTGTTCCACAGGTCGTACCTGCTGCATTCACATACAAGTGTTTGAAAGCTCCAAAGACTTTTGTGTGTTGGATCAACTTACTCCTAGGCTCACTTATCATTCTTTTTTTTAAATTTATTTTATGTATATGCGTACACTGTAGCTGTCTTTAGACACACACTAGAAGAGGGCATCAGACCCCATTACAGATGGTTGTGAGCCACCATGTGGTTGCTGGGAATTGAACTCAGGACCTCTGGAAGAGCAGTCAGTGCTCTTAACCGCTGAGCCATCTCTCCAGCCCTCACTTATCATTCTTATGACAAGTTCTTGGATCACTGGGAGGCTTCTCTCACCCAAGAGAGAGCTTGCTACAGCATTAACTATTTCAGTACTATTGGGCCTCAGTATGGGAGGAACAGCTACTGGTGCTTCTGCCCTAGTTTTGTAAGGAAAAAGTCATGCACTCATTAGAACTGCAATAGATACAGCTATAGAAAAGATAGGATAGAAACTTCTATTTCCCATTTGCAAGAGAATCTAATCTCCTTCTCTAAAGTACTCCTTCCAAACACTAGAGGATTTGATATTTTATTCCTTCAATAGGGAGGACTATGTGCATACCTCCATGAAGCATGTTGCTTTTACATCAATCATTCAGGAGTAGTAAAGAATTCTATGGCTAAAGTTTGAAAAGGACTGGCCAAAAGGAAAATTAAAAAAGAACAGAATCAGGAATGGTTTGAATCCTGGTTCTCCACTTCCCCATGGCTTACAACTTTCATTTCTACACTGCTTGGACAATTTATTAGAATTTATTTTGATGCTTTTAACTTTTGGATCTTGTATTTTAAACAGATCAGTTGCCTTGATACAGGATTGCTTTCAGTGAGCTCAGCTATTCACCATGGCAGTTATTAATCACTATGAAGAAATGCATTTAGTGTATATGCAGCTCTGAAGTGTCCTTCGTGGATCTGGTCTTATTTGAAAAGAGTGCTATAGAAGACCAGTTAGCCAGAGACAGTAAGACAATTATGAGTGTTCTTGATCTCCTATCGACCTAAGGTAGAGACATACATCAATGCTATGTTTGCTCTACATGATAGGTAAGGAGCAATATAGACACTGACCTAAGACAGGCATGGTCACCTTGGCTATTTTTTACCCTAGATGGGATAATGGAAAACAAGTAAATCTTTTGCCCCCACCCAGCAACTTGTATTCCTCATCTTAAAAAAGGGGGGGGGGGGCGGACTGTAACATTCCCAGCCTTGAGCAGGCTGAGAAGACCTTGAACAACATTTGCCAACTGTTTTTGTTTGTTTGTTTGTTTTTACAAGTTTGCATTTAATAAGCCTGAAACCATTCTCAGCACATGGCATTGTACACGGGCATCTGTGCAAACAGATTCATTTAACAGGTCGTAGTTTTAAAAAGTCATAGATACTGTGAGTTCTATATAAACCGGTGGACGGCAAGTTAGTTCCTTTTGATTTATAAGCCTCATTGTCACCGCAGAATAAAGAATGTAGCCAAAGAAAGCATTATCGGTCACTCGTATAGGACAGTGTTGTTTCTATAATTTGAAGCTTTCTGAATGGACGGGTTCAGGCCTGATCCAACTGTAAAAAGACCACTCAGTGAATAGACTATATGGGAGCTGTACAAAGTGTTATTAACTTCCATCATTAATAGCTTACTCAGCACTATACCACTATTGCTAGTTAAAATAACCTGCTTCTGAGGCCCCACGGAGGGAGGCGGCCTGCGCACGCAGCCTCGATGCCCTGGCCACCTCACGCCCAGGGCGTGCCAATACAGCCCAACAGAAACTTTGGCTTTAGGAAGGAATCACAGACATTGAAAAGAATGGCTTTAATCGTTATTAAATGTGCAGTGGGAGGGAGTGTGCTTCAGATAGTCTGGGCAGGGCTGGCAGCAGGTCACTCCTGCTGCCACAGCTGCAGACACTAGTTTGTATATGACAAGACAATGAGGGAAAGCAGTCCCTTTCAAACAAACTGGAAAAAAAATTGTTCACAGTGGTTTGTATCAACAGAATGCATTTATGACAATTACATGTGGAGACTCACGCACTCTAAGGCTCTCTTTATATCCTAAAGAAAACAGGCATTTACATTACTCATGACGTATACTAAATTAAAAAAAGATCAATTTTACACTTTCTCCTCAGACAGGATAACCTGCCAGGGTGTACAGCTTAACACCATCATCAGAGCCATTCGCAAAGGGAACAAAGGTTCAAAACAAAACAAAATGCTCTCTTGAGAATGAAGTACTTCGCTCGCTGCTATAACCAGCAAGTGCCAGCAGTAATCAAATGCAGGAGGGCCGGACAGCCAGATCTACCTGGGCAAGCTGACCAGCACATCACGGTTTAAAAAGGAAGGTTATGAACGCTATGTTACAAGTCCCAACCAGGCAGTGTCAAGTGACATCTATTACTTTGTGATCATACCCCGTGGTGGTGTGACAGGTCTCGTGGCATTGGGCTCTTTTTCTCTTCAGGCTTTAAAATCTGGGAGGAACACATGAGGGTCTCATCCACACTCATCATGGCGCCTGCATTGTCAAACTCTCCACAGTAGTTGGGTGCAGAAAACAGAGTGACTAACTGCCTCTTTGCAAAAAACTCATAGCCATCCTCAACCACCTGATGGGCTCCACATATAAGATTCAAATCATGCTTATGGAGAAATTTTGCAACCACTTCTGCACCAAATGTGAAGGACACTCCTCTGTCATTTTCACCCCAGCCTAAGACATCTTTATCGGGGTGAGACCACAAAAGATCACAAAGAAGAGCTTGATCTGGTACGTCAGTTGGTCTCATAATTTGCCGAATCTGCTCCATAGATTGAAGATCTGGTGATAAACCTCTATGACAGCAGAATATCTTCTCGTCCACGATGGCTGCTATCCGCAAGCAGTTAAAACAGTCCGTGGATGTTTTCCACAGCTTAATGTTGTATCTTCTTTTACACTCATCATAAAATCCGTAGATCCTATTGATGCTGGTGCACTCGTGGTTCCCTCTGAGAAGAAAGAAGTTCTCCGGATACTTGATTTTGTAGGCCAGCAAGAGGCAGATCGTCTCCAGGGACTGCTTGCCCCTGTCCATATAGTCCCCAAGAAGCAAATAGTTGCTCTCTGGAGGGAAGCCACCGTATTCAAACAGACGGAGCAAATCATAGTACTGCCCGTGGATGTCACCACATATCTTGAGTGGTGCTTCAAGTTCTAAAAGGATAGGCTGACTGAGGAAGATCTCCCGAGACTTCAGGCAGAGTCCTCCTATCTCGTTCTCCTGGAGCTGGACATTCTTGCCTGGCTTGGACCCTCTCACTTCCAGTAGCAGTTGGATGATGCTGTCCATGTTGAGTTTGTCGATATCTGCCATTGCTGTCCTGCCGCCGACCCTCCAGCACTAGCAGAAGCAGTAGCAGCAGCAGCAGCAGCATCAGTGGCACCGCTGCCCACTCGCCCCGGGGTCTCACTCGTCCTCCTTCCTCACACCACGAGCTGGGAACCACCGCCACAACAGGTCTTAAGGCCATGGATAGAGACATCTGCCTTGGCTGCAGTTGCAAGTTCCCATGGGAACTTAGCTGTTTTGGCTACCTGTGCTGACCATGCTCTACAAAATACTCCAGCTGAAGCAGGGGATGGTGTTACATCCACTCCAGTAGTGACTTGCTTGACAGGTTTAGAAACCTGGAAGCAGTCCCGAGGTGAAGAGTTTCACGGAAACTTAGTCTCCTAGAACTTTGGCATCCCATAGCATGTATGCTCCAATTTTGTCCTTGTGAATGGATCTGTGTGCTGTCTTTCAGTATTGTTCTATTATAGTTGCCTCCAAGCAACGACTTGCCAAATACCTAAGCAAAATTGAACTTTGCTTCCTGACCTTCACCAATGCCCTAGGTAGTCCTTGAGCCAACCTTGGGCTTGGAATTCAGTAAGAATGTTGCCTATCAGTGACATCCAGAATTGCCTCTAGAATTGTAAGAGAGATAGTGAAAGAAATCAGGCTTTACTATCTACTACAGAGAGTTAGAAATCTCAGGGCAAGCCGGGCTGTGGTGGTGGTGCACGTTTTTAATCCCAGCACTTGGGAGGTAGAGGCAGGCAGATTTCTGAGTTCGAGGCCAGCCTGGTCTACAAAGTGAGTTCCAGGACAGCCAGGGCTATACAGAGAAACCCTGTATCGAAAAACCAAAACCAAAAAACATAATAATAATAATTATTATTATTATAGTTATGTATGGCAGACTACATTACTTATTAGTAGAAACGTCCCCCCACACTATCACTTAGAATAAAAGCCAAGTCGCTCCCATACACAGGAATTTACAATGGCTTAGGAAGTAGATCAGACTGTGGTTTTAGAGTATTGCATTATTCATGAGAAGGTTAGCTAGAGAGGAACTCCCTAATTAGAACCATGACTTGGGTGTGAAAGCCCTTGCCCCGGGAGTGTAAAGACCTCACACATGGCTTCTAAGAATATAGCTGACCTTAGATAGGGCTGACTGTGTCTCAGTTGTTTTATTGCCCAGTTCCTGCCAGTCTTTGTGTTTGCATTCCTCTGTCTTGTGTAAGACTCATTAAGCATCCAGTAATCTCATTGTACCTTGCCGATGTGTCACATAACTTCCCTATTTTTTTTCTGTATAAAAAGTTTGATGCTCAATTTGACATTACATTCAGATACAGCACACTCTCTTGTGCCCCGTATTTGTTTGTCATTTCTCGCCGACCTTTGCCCACCTGTCTGGAACCCTGAGTTCTCCCGAGGATTGAGGGGGCACAACTGAGGCCGGTCCACGGCAGGATAGGTTTTGTGGTTTTTCCCTTTATAAACACAAAGCTTATTATTAAACTATGAGCTTTGATCAGAACACAGACTTGGCTTAGTGCTTCTCTCGCCCTACTCCCTTTTTAATTTCCAGCCCTCTATTCAGGTGAACCCGGTTTGACCATAGGCTGCTGGATGGCTACAATCTAGAAGCAAATAGTATTAGAAGGAGAGTATATGAGGCTATGGAATTGCTAGGATGAGGAAAAGAGATTAGAGAATTAAAAGATGATGTATACACACATACAACACATACAAAGTCTTTTGTTCTCCTGGCTACTTAAATAATTGGAGATGATAATCCAAGATGCCTGGAGAGACAGTAGAGAGAGCTAACTGCATTACTTACATAAATTTTAAAAGTTTGTAAGGAATAATTTTACTAGTTGTAATATTTCTGTTTTTACATGAAAAGTAATTAAAGACTCCTGTCTGCTATACTAGAAAACCACATGAGCTATGCCCAGCTACCTGTGAAGAACAGGCTGGGTAAAACCTATAAGGGAATGTGCTTTTGTTTGTGTTTAGTTTCTGCTCTGAGGAAGTGGGGATTGAGACTATAAATCCTGAACTCATATATGTATATTTAGAAAATTTTTAAAAATTATTAACAATGAATAAAGCCTTGGGCATGTAATTTTATTTAGTAAAAGACTGGGTTCAGGCTCTCTGGTCAGAAAGGAGAAGGAAGAATGAGGAGAATTCTCGGGAACAGATAGAATACCAGCTTGCATCTACTATTGACTCTACGTCCTTACTCAGAGAGTACCAGCTTGCATCCACTATTGACTCTGAGTCCTTACTCAGTTAGTGCTGCTCCCCTTCAAACCTTTTTTTGGAACCTCCTCACCCTGAGGCTGGACTTTGGCAGCTGTCCTTGCTTCAGAAGCCCCCATCAACATTCCCCTGTAATCAATCTCAACCCAGGTATTACTAGGCTTCTGGGTCTCCTATATCATGGAAGCAAAAACACCACTCTTGCTGCCATGTAGGAAAATCCCCCAACATGGGAGCCAGCTGGTGTCTCAACATCTTCAGAAACTTGGTCTTTTTCTACTCCTATATTTCTTTAGTCTCTGCAGAGGACATGGCAGCATGGCACAGTGAGTTCTTCTGAGGGCCCAAATATGGGGACCACTGGTGTAACTTTTTGCTGAACAAAGTTGGTACCATAGTTCTCTATGTAGCTGCCAGGAGAGAATCAACTAGTTCTTTTTATTTAAGGTAGTTATCTACATATGCCTATTTGGTACTAGGGGATTGGATGGTCTCATTTGATATTCACTTTGCTTCTGAATTGTATACAATAATTTGTATTGTTCCTTCTGAATAAATTGATTGTATCAGAAAAAGACCACAGGGATTTAACTAAGCAACAAAAATGGCTGTTGTAATTAATTTTTAATGTTTTTATTCTTTATCTGTGTATATGTGTCTTACTTAGGATTTTATTGCTGTGAACAGATGCCATGACCAAGGCAACTATTATGCAAACAATATTTAATTGGGCTGGCTTACAGGTTCAGAGGTTCAGTCTGTTATCATCAGTGTTTGGACAGCATGGTGCAGGAGGAGCTGAGAGTTCTACAACTTCATCTGAAGGCCACTAGGGGAAGACTGGCTTCCAGGCAGCTAGGAAGAGGATATAAAGGCAACACACACAGTGACACACCTATTCAAAGTAGGTCACACCTCCAAATAGTGTCACTCCCTGGCCCAAGCATATTCAAAACATCACAATGTATATTATTATTGGGTTTCTGAAAGTCACAGTTAGCATGTAGAGGTCAGAGGACAATTTGTAGAAATTACTTCTTTCCTTCCATTAAGTGGATCGCAGAGATTGAACTCAGATCACTGGGCATGGTGGCAGGTGACTGTGCCTGCTCAACCTTCGATCAAATCATCTAATTAAATGTATATACAATTTTTATTGTTCCCATACTTTAGCAATCACATCAGAATATATAAAAACTTCCATTCTCTAGTTGTACTTTTAAAATTTGCGATACACATTTTATAAACAAATAAAATTCGATCACTTTATTTAAATTTGACATGTTATTCCTAATTGTAAAAGACCCACTAATTGTAAGGTAAAATATGCCCATTTCTATATTACCATCTTGTATGTGATTAGAACACATTCAGAGAAGTTATTCAAATGCCAACTGTGAATGTTAAACATAATACTGGAATTCTAAAACAGTTATGTGACTTTTACAAATGATTTCTATTCCATATTACTTGACTTCCAGGTATTTACATGCTTATCAATAGGATATATGCCATTTTTATGCAAATGCATTTGTACAGATAGAAAGTAAGTAAATTTCTGATTGAAATGAAATAGGAGTTATCAGTTTCTGTGAATTGCATGACTCTTTAAGTCAACTATAAGTTATTTTAAACAGATGAAGGAAACACTGCTGATGTAATGGCATGTACTAAGAGGCACAAAGAAATTCTTTGGTGGGCATAAAGGAAGGAGAAAGGAAATTTAAGAAAGGTTAGCTTAGCAGCAGGATGGTGTCAATTTCAGTACCTAGACGGCCAGACATGGAGGCTAGGATATATTTGGCATGTCAATGAAGGTACAGTTCTCAGAACTGAGAAGTATTGGATACCACAGTGTTCACAAAAATACTAAAAAAACACATAGATACAATTCTAAAAATCTTCAATACTGAAATACAAGAACAACAGAATATATGCAAGCTCTCATAAAGACAGGACATACACATGTAAGTATTGCAGCTCTGAAGGGAACAATTTCCCCTTTACAAGTTCTGCTCAACTGCAAGGAAAGGTTCCCCAATACAACTGAAACATCTCTGCTCTGCATGAGGATGGTTTCCCAGAGAAAGTGTTACAGCTCTGTTGTGGCAAGGGGAAAGTTCCAGAGAAACTGTTACAGCTCTGCTCCTGCCTGGGAAGGTTTACCCAGTGAAGGTATTAACAGCTCTGCTCTGTTACAGATCTACTCCTGAAAGTATTGTGGTGTCTCAGTCAAGATTTCTATTCCTGCACAGAACATCTTGACTGAGAAGGAAGTTGGGGAAGAAAGGGTTTATTCAGCTTATACTTCCATGTTGCTTTTCTTCTTTTCTTTTTTCCTTTTTTGTTTTTTTTTTTTTTGGTTTTTTTTGGTTTTTTTTTTTTTTTTTTTTTTTTTTTTTTGAGACAGGGTTTCTCTGTGTAGCCCTGGCTGTCCTGGAACTCACTTTGTAGACCAGGCTGGAGTTGAACTCAGAAATTCGCCTGCCAATCGCTTCTCGGCCTTTTGGCTAAGATCAAGTGTAGAAATTCACCTGCCTCTGCCTCCCAAGTGCTGGGATCAAAGGCGTGGACCACCACACCCAGCTCCATGTTGCTTTTCATCACCAAAGGAAGTCAGGACTAGAACTAAGCAGATCAGGAAGCAAGAGCTGATGCAGCGGCTATGGCGTGGTGTTACTTATTGGCCTGCTTCCTCTGGCTTTCTCAGCTTGCTTTCTTATAGAACCCAATATTACCAGCCCAGAGATGGTACCACCCACAAGGGGCCCTCACCTTTTCATCACTAATTAAGAAAGTGCCCCACAGATGGATCTCATGGAGCCACTTCCCCAACTGAAGCTCCTTTCTCTGTGATAACTCCAGCTTGTGTCAAATTGACACAAAAAATCAGCCAGTACAAGTGATCCCTCATCAACTGGACACACAAACACATCACTATTAAGCCTCAAACTTTACTTTCTTATTCATCCCCAAGATATAAATAACTTTAAAAGTCCTACAGTCTTTACATATTAAAAGAACAATCCCTTAAAAATATCCAATATCTTTTAAAATTCAGAGTCTTAAAAATTCCAAGTCTCTTAACTGTGGGCTCCACTGAAATACCTTCTTCCTTCAAGAGGAAAAAATATCAGGGCACAGTCACAATAAAAAATAAAATCAAACTCCAACCATCCAATGTCTGAGATCCACTCACAATCTTCTAGGCTCCTCCAAGGGCTTGGGTCACTTCTCCTGTTCTGACCTTTGGAGCACACACCTTGTCTTTTAGGTTCCAGCTGCCTGTAGTCCAAAGCTGCTGCTATTCTTGGTGGTCATCTCGTGGTATTGGCATCTCCAAAACACTGTTGTCTTCAGCTGCAACTAGGCTTTACCAAAAGCCTCTAATAGGAGCTCTTCACGGTTCCAAGATTCAACTCCTTTGCATGACCCCTTCAGTTCTGGGCCATCAATTGCAACCGAGGCTGCACCTTCACCAATGGCCTTCCATGGCCTCACAGTGCTGAGTCTCAGCTGCTCTTCACGACCCCTTCAAAACCTATTACCACCTGAGTGATTCTTACACATTACCATGTCCAGCTGCAGCAGTAGGTAGAAGAACCTTGGCTATATCTGGAACACAGCCTCTTTGTGCTCTCTGAAATCACTTTCCAGAAGTTTTTACCTCAATGATGCTGGTCTCTTCCTAATCACCACTAATTTCTTAGCTGAAGCTAACCAGCATCAGTAGTCCCAGTAATGCAAAGTTTTCAATTTAGTAGTTCTGGTATCTTGTTTATCACAGCTGATTCTTCAGCCCAGGGTAACCAGAACCACAGAATCTTTTCAATCAAAATAGCAACAATCCATAAGAGATTTTAATCTTCCCTCAGTAATTTCACAAGCCAGGTCTTCATCTTCTGCACTGTTCTCAACATTATCTTCCAAGCTCCTACAGAACATCCCACAGAGTTCTGCGGGTTTATTCAGCTTACACTTCCATGATGCTGTTCATCTCCAAAGGAAGTCAGGAGTAGAACTAAGCAGGTCAGGAAGCAGGAGCTGATGCAGAGGCTGTGGAGGGATGTTACTTATTGGCTTGCTTCACCTGGCTTGCTTGGCTTGCTCTTATAGAACCCAAGACTAGTAGAACTAGGGATAGCACCACCCACAATGGGCCATCCCCACTTGATCACTACTTGATGAAATGCCTTACAGCTGGATCTCATGGAGGCATTTCCTCATCTGAGGCTCCTTTCTTTGTGATAACTCCAGCTTGTGTCCAATTGACACACAAAACCAGGCAGTACACCTGGCAACAGACAACCAAGAAATGCCTCAAAGTCACATCACACAACAAACCTAACACAAGAGATATATTGGGAGGGACAAACCCAGGAAGATGGCTGCCTGACCAGAAGCAGAAGAGAACTGGGCAGAACCAGATGTAGAAGATCCAGGCTTTAAAGTATGTGCCTACTTTCAACCACTTGAGGATATGCAATAAACCTGGAAGGTATAATAAGAGCAGAGCTCAGCACAGGTGTGTATATTTACTTTATTTTGCTGTTGCTGTGAGCAAACAGCTAGCAAGAAACAAAGAAATCGGACATGCCTGTCATCCTAAGAGCAGGCAGTGAGGAGAAGATCAGACATTCAAGGTCACCCCTAACTACAGTACAAACCAAAAGTAAATGAAGACAGGAAAGAAAAAAAAAGGAAGGAAGAAAAAGAAAGAAAGAAACAAAGAAAGAAAGAGAGAGAGGGAGGGAGGGAGGGGGAGAGAGAGAGAGAGAGAGAGAGAGAGAGAGAGGAAGGAAGAAAGAAAGAAGGAAGAAGAGAGAATGTAAGTAAAAGATGGCAACAGGTAATGATGGAGGAAATATAGAAAAGATGAAAAGAGGAAGGAAACAAAGGATAAATGTTAAAATGTTTAAAAGTTAGCAATGATTATTGATGATGTGCTTGCTTTAACTTTAGTTCCTTTATTTTTCCTTTTAATTCAGCCAGGGACCTAATCCCATGTATGGCAAAACCCAAGATTGTGGTGTGCCTTCCCTTAACTCTCTAGAACTCCCCTCAGTTAGCTGTTTCAACATTCCCTGAGACTCTGTTCCACCCCCTTTGCCTGCATTTCTTGTAGACAGGATTTTAGGGTTGAACCTTTTGAGGGTGGGTTGGTGTCTCTATTGCTCCTCTGGGGTTCCTGCCTGGCTACAGGAGATGGCCTCCCCAGGTTCCATACCCCCAATTTCATGACTCACATCTAGGGTAACCTTCACTGATTCTTGGGTGCCTCCCTTATCCCAGTGTTTTTTTCTTTACCTGGAGATTTCCCCTTCCTTCTCTCCCATAAGTCACAGATTTCCATTCATATTTGTGGCCATCTAGCCATCTCTCCTGTTCTCTCCACACCTGAAGCCGCCATTCCGTCCCATCTCCCTCCCTCCATCTGCTGCTTATGACTATTTTGGTTGAGCCATCTCCCTCCCTCCATCTGCTGCTTATGACTATTTTGGTTAACCTCTTTTATAAGCTGCTTTAGACATAGTGTTTTTCTACAGAAACATAAAAAGCACTTTTGTAAATATATTTGCAAGACATATAACAACCTTCAATATCTACTCAAAATCTTTCAAAATAAAAAGCATTATACCTGGATGAGCTATTTCATATCATTGTTCAAGAATATGATTATAAGTGCAAACAAAATAAACAAGGATTATTGTGTTTGCAAGTGTAGACAAAAGAAAGAGGTACCTCACATCATAATGTTTGAATGGGTTGTTGGCCCTTGTCACTTTTTTTTTTTGTCTAATCTTGTGAAACTGAATGTTAGTGTGACAGCTATACATATCACAAATCCATTATAGTTATAGACTTTCTCTCCAGGAGAAATACTTTCATGATGATGAAGATGGCAGAAATGTTCAAATATTTGACCATATTAAATATATTCAAGTTTTGCCCCAGTATGAATTATTTCATGATGACTAAGGCTTGTGAAATGTGAAAAGGCTTGATCTGATGTAGTGTACATTCATAGTTTCGCTCCAGTATGGATTTCTTACGTAAAGATGAAGATAATAGAAATGTACAAAGGCTTCACCATATTAAATATACTCACAGAGTTTCTCTACAATAATGTTTCTTTAGTACTCTGAAGATGTCTGACATGCCAAGGCTATATCACATTGATTACAGTCACAGGGTTTCTCTCCTGTATGTGTTGTGTTCTTTTATGATATTGCAGACCACTTTGACAATTGAAGGGTTTACCACACTGCTTACATTCATAGGGTTTCTCTCCAGTATGTGTTCTTTTATGTACTTGGAGATTACTGTGATTTGCAAAGGCTTTGCCACATTGCTTGCATCCATAGGGTTTCTGTCCAGTATGTATTCTTTTATGTTTTAGGAGAAGAGTGTTTCGAGCAAAGGCTTTATCACATTGGTCACATTGAAAGGGTTTCTCTCCAGTATGTGTCCTTTTATGTATTTGAAGATAACTGTGAAGTACAAAGGCTTTACCACATTCACTACATTCATATGGCTTCTCACCAGTGTGTGTTTTTTTATGATTCAGGAGACTAGTTTGACATGCAAATGCCTTATCACACTGATTACATTCATAGGGTTTCTCTCCAGTATGTGTTCGTTTATGCTTTTGCAGACCACTTTGAAACCCAAAGGATTTACCACACTGCTTACATTCATAGGGTTTCTCTCCAGTGTGCGTTTTTTTATGCACTTGGAGATTACTATTACTTGCAAAGGCTTTGCCACATTGCTCACATTCATAGGGTTTCTCTCCAGTATGTGTCCTTTTATGTGTTAGGAGATGACTGTTTTGTGCAAATGCCTTATCACACTGGTCACATTCAAAGGGTTTCTCTCCAGTATGTGTTCTTTTATGTATCTGAAGATAACTTTGAACTACAAAGGTTTTGCCACATTCATTACAGCCATAGAGTTTATCTCCAGAATGTGTTCTTTTATGATACAGGAGACTAGTTTGACATGCAAAGGCTTTATCACATTGATTACATTCATAAGGTTTCTCTCCAGTATGTGTTCTTTTATGTCGTACAAAATGGTTGCTTTGTGCAAAGAATTTACCACATTGATTACATTTATAGGGTTTCTCTACAGTATGAATTCTTTGATGCCTTCGAAGATGACAGCGAAGAGTAAAGGCTTTATCACACTGGTTACATTCATAGGACTTCTCTCCAGTATGTGTTCTTTTATGCTGTTGCAGATCACTTTGACATGCAAAGGCTTTACCACATCGCTTACATTCATAGGATTTCTCTCCATGATGTGTTTTTTTATGCTGTTGGAGACCACTCTGACATGCAAAGGATTTACCACATTGCTTACATTCATAGGGTTTCTCTCCAGTATGTGTTCTTTTATGTAATTGGAGACTGCTGTTTTGTGAAAAGGCTTTACCGCATTGGTTACATTCATAGGGTTTCTCCCCAGTATGAATTCTTTCATGCCTTTCAAGATGACTGTGATGTATAAAGGTTTTATCACAGAATATACATTCATAAGGTTTCTCTCCAGTATGCGTTCTTTGATATACTTGGAGATTAGTATAACATGCAAAGTCTTTTCCACTTTGCTTACATTTAACAGTATGCATCCTTTCATGCTGTTGAAGATGACTGTGTTGTGCAAAGTCAGTACCACAGTGATTATATTCATAAGGTTTCTCACCTGTATGAACTCTTTTATACCTTTGAAGAGAATTGTGACATACAAAGGCTTTACCACATTGGTTGTACTTATAAGATTTGTCTCCACCATGTGTTCTCTTATGTATTTGGAGACTACTGTGATATGCAAAGGCCTCAAGATATTGAATAATTTCATAGGGTTTCTCAACAGTATGAATTTGTTGATGCCCTTGAGGATGGCTCTGATATGCAAAGACTTTACCACATTGAGTAAATTCAGAGGGCTTCTCTTCAATATGACTTTTTTCATGCCTGCAAAGATAATTGGTACATGTGAAATCTTCTCACATTCATTACACATGAGTCTTTTTATCTGTGTGAATTAATTTTAAAATTTGGTCAAATTATAAAGAGCAATCTGATATTAAGGTATTATAAGTATTTTACATTCATGGTGTTCACCTTCAGGCTGGGCTGCTATGCATCTTTGAAGATGCATGTCATGTAAGATCATTGACTAAATGGCTCACATTTACAGCATCGTTTTTCTGCAAGAGGCTTGTTAAATATTTGAAGAGAATGGAAGAACCCAGAACTTTATCACACGTATTGTATTCATTAATTTTGCTATATTGTGAGTCATAATACATTTGCAAAGTGATCCTAGGCAAACAGAAGTATTTCCACATTTAGTACTCATAGCAGATATTCTGCAGTGTGAGATTGTACATGGCCCCAATAAAGTTTGAAATTGAATTATTTGTAAACTTGTAGCACATTCAAAGAGGCTACTCCAAGTGGGGACTACTATGTATCTTCTAATTGCTGTTCTGGTTGAGACAGAGGTTCATTGCTACTTTCAATATTTCTATATTAATATGGCTGGTATCCATTGTGACATATGATAGTAATATGAAAAGAAGAACAGTAAGTGAAGAGATTCCACATTGCATTCAAATAATTTGCCCTTTTATCCTTATATACATGTGGTATAGGGATTAAGGTTTTTTACACATCCTTGACTCTAATAAGCTGTCCCTATCACTAAACTTAGCTACATTATTACAAGTATGTGAGTGATTTCAGCTTTACTGTGGACTATTTTCCTCTTAGAAGGTTTTGGACATAGGCTAATCACCTAATCAATGTGTGTACCCTTTGCAATATCTGAGTGGTAGTCGGTTGAACAGATTGGCAGTTCTACAGCATAAGCTCTACTGGGCTGTGGTCCTAATGGTGAGATCTGTTAAGGCATTGTTTCTTTGTCTTTGCATGTAGAGGAATGCTGCCCAAGCACAAATTAGATACCAGGCATTGGTGTACATGGTTTTGGGAGAATTTAGTGATCATCCATAACTTAAAGCAGTGCTTTTTTTCCCCCACCCTGTTACTTTTCTTTAAAATTTGCAGGACACCTTAAAATGTGTTCCGAGACATTCTTAAGAGTTTCCACATGCAGATTACCTTCCACGTCTTCTAGAACTTCGAAAATGTTCTTCAGTATTATGGTCTTCCCAACTGTAGCCTAAATATAATGCCAGAGAACGTATGTTATATTATTGGAAATTAGGCAAAATGTAAATTACTATCTGCAGTGAACCTTAGAACCATGCTTGATTTATTCACCTTGGTCTTCCTCATTCTCAACAGAAATTACAAGAGGAAACACCAATAAAAAAACAAAAACCACTTCTCCCTATATTTTAAAAAGTGAAAAAAATTCACTCTTACCTATAGCAGCAAGATTCCTGTAGGTCTCCAGCATCACATCTCTGTAGAGATTCTTCTGAGAAGAATCCAGCAAAGCCCACTCTTCCCGAGTGAAGTTCACATATACATCATCATAGGTCACAACACCCTGAAATATTCCATACATGTGTACATGAGAAAGCATAATATGGACAATACTGTAAATGTATACTTCATTGAGAATATGTTCATATAATTCTGGTGCTTCCTCCAATTATTTCCTGAAACAAATGTCCTTATGTAATTCCAAATTAATTTTATAAGGAAACTCAGTAACAAACAAAGTTCATCTGTGTCATTTTTGCACCCCTTTGATAGGATAAAGAGTTGCAAGAGAAATGGCAGCTAACAGCCAATAAAGACATACAAAAAAACAGATCAACAGTACTGACTACACATCAGATAAATTGTATGATCAATTGCTAACTACAAAAATGATGAGGATGCTGGTGTATTCTCTCATGCTACCCCAACACTCAGGAGGTAGACACAAGTGTATCTCATTGACGTGGATTCCAGCCCGGTCTAAGCAATGCGTTTTAGGACAGCATGAGGTACATATTAAGACACTGATTGCCCTGAAAACAAATCAATCAATCAATCAAACAAAGAGAAAAGTAGAAAGACCTCAGAGTTCTTTACTGGAGTTCATACAAATAATTGTACATTCATTCCGTTGTGTATTCACATTCCAGAAACCTGAAGTGTGCAAGTTTAAACAGTAATATTAATAAAATCTTAATAAAAGGGAATGCATGTTTAAACAGTTATAAATGGACAGATAAAAATATCAGCAGTATAAATGTTGACCATGAATTAGCAACATAGGCAAGGAGAGGTGCTCACTAGATGTATTGCCAGTTTTGCAAAAAATTGAGGCTAATTGCCAGTATTTCCATGGAGGCCCATAACTATCCATTATACCAAGTTCAGGAGTTCTGAGGCCACATTCTAAGTACTTTGAGAATGAGGCCATAACATATGATGTACATATTCATGCATACATGGAAAATACTCATATTTATTTAAAAATTTGAAAACAAACAAAACAGCTAGTAATAATGCCAATACTTGCTATCGAATGGAATACCCATGTAGATTTAGTGTCATAAATACAAGACATCCTGATAAATTTAATACATTGTCTGCCAAATTTTAAAATTCCAGATGTGGATGAAAGTCATAACTACAGCATATGCTTTCATGTACAAAAACTTACATTCTAGGCTCATAAGCTCATAATACAGAGACAAACCTAGCTAGTCATTTTGGCCCACATCTGTTCCCATCACTATGGAGTCAGAGTTATATGGATTATCAAATTCATAATTCCTACTTTCAAGGCAACCAGCGCTACACAGAGATACTTTGTCTTCGATATGAAAAACAGACAAAAATACATAGTAAAAAATACAAAAAAAAATCATTCTAGCAAAGTAGCATAGCATTGAATAACAATTACTTCTACAGCATCTTTGTGACTTATGGATAGAGTCTTTAATGGTCAGGACATGATGGCAGAAGAATGAAGCTAACTGATGAGTTTCAATGACAACAGAGTGGACACAAAGAAAAGGAAAAGGTATGAGTGAGTGTATAGATACTCAAATAACATCCCCATTTTGTAATTGAAAGGCTACTCTACAAATCCTTCCCTAAGGTCCTCAAAAAAGCCACAGAGGAGAGACTAGAAATCAAAGTCATCATACTATGTAGGAGCTTTTATGAGTCAATCAACTACACTGTAATTCTGGTCACTATAGGCTCATCGTCATCATTTCATGAAAATATATGCCTTCCGGTTGGTGCCAGCACCAGGCCACCTTGGGCCTGAACTTGGCGGACAGTCCCATGGTCCCCAGAGGACTCTCCACTCCTCAGCCACCCTAGCACACCCAGGATCACTGGGAAGTAGAACACAACATCTGTTCCAACAGAACGATGCCTGGGGCCAGTTGGAACACAGATGCAGGAACCCGCCTGAGCAATGGCTCAGGTTCCTTCAGGTCAGCGCTGGTCTACCTTGGTTTCAAACTCAGTGGACAGACCCATGGTCTTCAAAGGAGACACCACTTCCAGGCGATCTAACACAGCCAGGATCTTAGGATCCCAGGATCCCAGGAGCTTGGTCACACAAGGATCTAAGGGTCTCAGAGGAAGCTTGAGTGCCAAGAACTCTGACACACCTAGAATCTCAGCATCACAAGATCCCAGGATCCCATGATCACAAAGACAGCTGAACTCTTAGAAGTTCTGACTCAACTGGGATTACAGGAAGGACAGGCTCCAATCAGATATATCGAGGGTAGGGAGCACTTGAGATAATCAGATGGCTGGAGGCAAGGATAAGAACAGAAACACCAGATACCAAGGTTACTTGGCATTATCAGAATCCAACTCTCCCACCGAAGCAAGTCCTGGATATACCATCACAAAAGAAAAGCAAGATATGAATCTAAAGTCACTTCCCATGATGATGATGGAGGACTATAAGGACATAAATAACTCCCTTAAAGAAATACAGGAGAACATATCCAAACAGGTGAAAGAATTGAACAAAACCATCCAGGATCAAAAAATGGAAGTAGAAACAATAAAAAAAAATCACTAAGGGAGAAAACTCTGGAAAAAGAAAACCTAGAAAAGAAGTCAGGAGCCATAGATGCAAACATAACAAACAGAATACAAGAGATAGAAGGGAGAATCTCAGGTGCAGAAGATACCATAGAAAACATTGACACAACAATCAAAGAAAATGAGAAATACAAAAAGCTCCTAACCCAAAACATCCAGGAAATCCAGGACACAATGAGAAGACCAAATAGGTTAGAGACGAAAGATTTACAATTTAAAGGGCCAGTAAATATCTTCAACAAAATCATGGAAGAAAACTTCACCAACCTAAAGAAAGAGATGCTCATGAAGATACAAGAAGCCTACAGAATACCAAATAGATTGGACCAGAAAAAAAAATTCATCCTGTCACATAATAATCAAAACACCAAATGCACTAAACAAAGAAAGAATAGTAAAAGCAGTAAGGGAAAAAGGTCAAGTAACATATAAAGACAGACCTATCAGAATTACACCTGACTTCTTGCCAGAGACTATGAAAGCCAAAAGATACTGGGCAGATTTCATACAGACCCTAAGACAGCACAAATGCCAGCCCAGGCTACTATACCCAGCAAAACTCTCAATTACCATAGATGGAGAAGCCAAGGTGTCCAATGACAAAAACAAATTACACAACATCTTTCCACAAATCCACCCATTCAAAGGATAATAAAGGGAAAACTCCAACACAAGAAGAGAAACTATGCTCTAGAAAAAGCAAGAAAATAATCTTTCAACAAACCTAAAAGAAGATAACCACATTGTACTGACTGATTTTGTGAGTCAACTTGACACAGGCTGGAGTTATCACAAAGAAAGGAGCTTCAGTTGGGGAAGTGGCTCCATGAGATCCAGCTGTGGGGCATGTTCTCAATTAGTGATCAAGGGGAAAGGCCCCTTGTGTGTGGGACTATCTCTGGGCTGGTAGTCTTGGGTTCTATAAGAGAGCAGGCTGAGCAAGCCAGGGGAAGCAAGCCAGTAAAGAACATCCCTCCATGGCCTCTGCATCAGCTCCTGCTTCCTGACCTGTTTGACTTTCAGTCCTGACTTCCTTTGGTGATGAACAGCAGTATGGAAGTGTAAGCTGAATAAACCCTTTCCTCCCCAACTTGCTTCCTGGTCATGATGTTTGTGCAGGAGTAGAAACCCTGACTAAGACACACATGAATAAAATTTCAACTCTAATGACAAAAATAACAGGAAGCAACAATGACTTTTCCTTAGTATCTCTTAATATCAAAGGACTCAACTTCCCAACAAAAAAAACATAGAGTAACAGACTGGTTACATAAACAGGACCGAACATTTTGCTGCATAAAGGACACCCAACTCAGTGACAAGGACAGGCACTATCAGAGTAAAAGGCTGGAAAACAATTTTCCAAGCAAATGGTCCCAAGAAACAAGCTGGAATAGCCACACTAATTTCGAATAAAATCAACTTTAAACCTAAAGTTATCAAAAAAAAAAAAATAAGGAGGGACACTTCATACTCTTCAAAGGTAAAATTTACCAAGATGAACTCACAATTCTGAATATCTATGCTCCAAATGCAAGGGCATCCATCCACATTCATTAAAGAAACTTTATTAAAGCTAAAAACACAAATTGCACCGCACACAATAATAATGGGAGACTTCAACACCCCACTCATCAATGGATAGATCTTGGAAACAGAAACTAAACAGAGACACAGTGAAACTAACAGAAGTTATGAACAAATGGATTTAACTGATAGCTACAGAACATTTTATCCTAAAACAAAAGGATATACCTTTTTCTCAGCACCTCAGGGTACCTTCTTCAAAATTGACCATAAGCTGGGCGTGGTGGCGCACGTCTTTAATTCCAGCACTTGGGAGGCAGAGGCAGGCGGATTTCTGAGTTCAAGGCCAGCCTGGTCTACAAAGTGAGTTCCAGGACAGCCAGGGCTATACAGAGAAACCCTGTCTCGAAAAACCAAAAAAAAAAAAAAAACAAAAACAAAATTGACCATATAAAAGGTCACAAAAAAGGCCTTAACAGATACAGAAATATTGAAATAATCTCATGCATCCTATCAGATCACCACGTACTAAGGCTGATCTTCAATAACAACATAAATAATAGAAAGCCCACATACATGTGGAAGCTGAACAACACTCTACTCAATGATAACTTGGTCAAAGTAGTAATAAGAAAGAAGTTTAAAGACTTTTAGAGTTTAATGAAAATGAAGCCACAACACACCCAAACTTAATGGACACAAAGAAAGCTTTCCTAAGAGGAAAACTCATTGTTCTAAGTGCCTCCAAAAAGAATCTGGAGAGAGCAAATACTAGCAGCTTGACAGCACACCTAAAAGCTTTAGAACAAAAGGAAGCAAATTCACCCAAGAGGAGCAGATGGCAGGAAATAATCAAACTCAAGGATGAAATCAACCAAGTGGAAACAAGAAGAACTATTCAAAGAATCAACCAAACAAGGTGCTGGTTCTTTGAGAAAATCAACAAGATAGACAAACCCTTAGCCAGACTATCTAGAGGGCACAGAGAGAGTCTCCTAATTAACAAAATCAGAAATTAAAAAGGATACATAACAACAGAATCTGAGGAAATCCAAAATATCATCAGATCCTAATACAAAAGCCTAAACTCAAAACAACTGGAAAACCTGAATGATAAGGACAAATTTCTAGACAGATACCAGGTACCAAAGTTAAATCAGGATCAGATTAATGAGCTAAGCAGTTCCATATGCCTTAAAGAAATAGAAGCAGTCATTAATAGTCTCCCAACCAAAAAAGGCCAGGACCAGATGGGCTTAGGGGAGGGTTCTATATGACCTTCAGAGAAGACCTAATTCCAATAATTCTCAAACTGTTTCACAAAATAGAAACAGAAGGTACTGTACCCAATTCATTCTAGGAAGCCACAATTACTCTGATACCTAAATCACATAAAGACCCAAAAAAGGAAGAGAACTTCAGACCAATTTCCCTCATGAATATCATACAAAAATACTCAATAAAAATCCTTCCAAAACGAATCCAAGAACACATCAAAATGATCATCCATCATGATCAAGTAGGCTTCATCCCAGGAATGCAGGGATAGATCCATCAGCATAATCTACTATATAAATAAACTCAAAGAAAAAAACTACATGATCATCTCGTTCGTTAGATGCGAAGAAAGCATTTGACAAAATTCAACACCCATTCATGATAAAAAGTCTTGAAAAGATCAGGAGTTCAAGGCCCATACCTAAACATAATAAAAACAATGTTGAGCATACAAGTAGCCAGCATCAATCTAAATGTAGAGAAACTTAAAACAATCCCACTAAAATCAGCGATTAGATGAGGATGAGTTTTATTAGGTATTTTCTTCATTTACATTTCCAACGCTATCCCAAAAGTCCCCTACTCCCCTACCCACCCACTCCCACTTCTTGGCCCTGGTGTTCCCCTGTACTGAGGCATATAAAGTTTGCATGACCAATGGGCCTCTCTTTCCACTGATGGCCAGCTAGGCCATCTTCTGATACATATGCAGCTAGAGACACGAGATCCAGGGCGTACTGGTTAGTTCATATTGTTGTTCCACCACTAGGGTTGCAGACCCTAGAACACAACTTCTGCCAGGAGGCAGTGACCTTTCTATACACAAAGGATAAACAGGCTGAGAAAAAAATTAGGGAAACAACACCCTTCTCAATAGTCACAAATAATATAAAATACCTTGGTGTGACTCTAACTAAGGAAGTAAAAGATCTGTATGTTAAGAACTTCAAGTCTCTGAAGAAAGAAATTGAAGAAGATCTCAGAAGATGGAAAGATCTCCCATGCTCATGGATTGGTAGGATTAATATAGTAAAAATGGCTATCCTGCCGAAAGCAGTCTACAGATTTAATGCAATCCCCATCAAAATTCCAACTCAATTCTTCACAGTTAGAAAGGGCAATTTGCAAATTCATCTGGAATAACAAAAAAAGTAGGATAGCAAAGACTATTCTCAACAATAAAAGAACCTCTGGGGGAATCACCATCCCTGACCTCAAGCTGTACCATGGAGCAGTTGTGATAAAAACTGCATGGTACTGGTACAGGGACAGACAGGTAGATCAATGGAATAGAATTAAAGACCCAGAAATGAATCCACATACCTATGGTCATTTGATCTATGACAAAGGAGCTAAAACCATCCAGTGGAAAAAAGACAGCATTTTCAAAAAATGGTGCTGGCTCAACTGGTGGTTAGCATGTAGAAAAATGCACATTGATCCACTCTTATCTCCTTGTACAAAACTCAAATCTAAGTGGATCAAGGAACTCCACATAAAACCAGAGACACTGAAACATATAGAGGACAAAGTGGGGAAGAGCCTTGAAGATATGGGCACAGGGGAAAAATTCCTGAATAGAATAGCAATGGCTGTGCTATAAGATCAAGAATGGACAAATAGGGCCTCATTAAATTGCAAAGCTTCTATAAGGCAAAGGACACTGTCAATAACACAATACAGCAACCAACAGATTGGGAAAAGATCTTTACCAATCCTAAATCCAATAGGGGGCTAATATCCACTATATATAAAGAACTCAAGAAGTTGGATTCCACAAAACCAAATGACCCATTAAAAAATGGGGTACAGAGGTAAACAAAGAATTCTTGACTGAGGAATTCTGAATGGTTCAGAAGAACCTAAAAAATGTTCAACATCCTTACTTATCAGGAAAATGCATATCAAAACAACCCTGAGATTCCAGCTCACACCTGTCAGAATGGCTAAGATCAAAAACTCAGGTGACAGCAGATGCTGGTAAGGATGTGAAGAAAGAGAAACACTCCTCCATTGTTGGTGGGATTGCAAGCTGGTACAACCACTCTGGAAATCAGTTTAGCCGTTCCTCAGAAAGTTGGACATAGTTCTATCGAAGATCTAGCTATACTACTCCTGAGCACATACCCAGAGGATGCTCCAACTTGTAACAAGGACACATGCTCCACTATGTTCATGGCAGCCTTATTTATAATAGCCAGAAGCTGGAAAGAACCCAGATGTCCCTCAACAGAGGAATGGATATAGAAAATGTGGTACATTTACACAATGGAGTACTACTCAGCTATTAGAAACAATGAATTCATGAAATTCTTAGATCTGTGTACAGCTTTCTATGCCTTTGCCATCTCAGTCCTTATGTCTTCCACATTCCTCCAAAAGAAAACATTCACAGGTTTTGTCCAGAATCAAAATCAGTTTTTACGTATCATTTTTTTGTTGTTGTTGTTCTAACTTGCTACTCAGGAAATGAACAGTTTTTCTTGGTGCTTCTTTCAGATCATAGTCTATCATTTTGAGAGTTTAAGATAGAAATTTTAAGTATAAAATACAGGCCAAAATATGGGCATACACTGTTTCCTGGCTTGCTCTCTTGTTTGGTCACTGTCTCATGCTCAGCTAATTAGCTCTCTTACCCTGCTGAGACTCCCTTGCCTAGGGAGATTGCCACCCTCTGTGGAAGTGGCTTCAATCATCAGTCATCAATCGACACAACCTCTCACAGACATACTAACCAGCCACTCTGAAGGGGCACACCCTGAACTGAGGTTCTCTCAGATGAATAGATGCTCTAAAATGTTGAGAACTGAAGATGATTATGACACATAGATGATAATATATGAGAAAGTTTTAATAAACCTTAACTAATGTCTTTCCCACACCAATCATTTTATTAAACCCCAAACACTGATGATTATTACAACTGGAAAACATAGATATGTCAATAAATGCATAGAGGTGAATCTTTAGGATCAAGAAGGGAAAACTAAAATTGATTTTTCACAGAAAGTCCCCAAACCAACAAACTCATGACACAATAGATTAAATTTTCAGAAGACAGAATAGGCGGCAACACTAATTAAAGTACAGACAAACCAATAAATATAGACAGCCCCTCAAACAAGAAATATGGGATTACAGTCAAAATCAAAGAAATCACTGGCCAGCACTCACCCTGTAGGCCATGGTAGTTTCCTTTGCAAATAACAGAAAATGGATTAGGGGGCTATTCCAGTTAGAGAGATATGCTTAAAGCATACAAATGTTTCAACATTGGAGAAAACTAAAAAGTACTAAAAAATACTACTAAAAAGTATCACCCTTTTCATGATAAGGAAAAGATGTCTGTTAGGATCACTTAGAAGTCATTTTGTTTCCTATGATTAATGACTGCATACAAATATGCACCAGTGGGAGGAAATGCAAACTTTTAAAAACCAAATGCAAGAAAGAAGATCTTTCAAAAACAGTGCATGGTTTGTACTATACCCCAAACAGTTTCTTTGGTAGTAACTGCTTTATAAGTTATAAGCACATTTGAAAACATACTCTCTTCCCATTTTAATATGTGTTTGTGTGTGAGACTGAATGACTTCCACGGATGTAGAGGTGACACACTGGGGAAGAGGGTGTCAGATATCCTCATCTAGAGGAGCAGGAGCCTCTGAACTTGGGTTTGAATGTTTGTATATGAACTCACATCAACCCTATAAAGAATAGCTGCTCACTGACCTGCCCAGCCCACTTAGTACTTGTTATCCAATAAGCAAACAGATTTTCAATGATGAACAATATGAAAACCCTAAGTACAGAAGTAAATAAATGAACCCTGAGAACCTGGTGCCTCAGTATTAAGATGTTGGTTGCTGGACCAGGTAGGATGCCGCCAGACCTTCTCCACTTTCAGTTACCTAAGTCCAAATACTCCATATTGTCCCTAGTGTAGCAGCTTGTCTCCTCTTTCCATGCCTCCTGTAGATACAACAGACCATTCCCATCTTCCCTTCTCTTCATGCCCCATCTCTGTATCTGATACTGCAACTATGGGCAGACACCCCCTGCTCAACCACAAGCCATCCCTGTCAGAAGACTAGGTAGTCTGTCCAAAGACCTACCCTAGTGTCTGTTACCTCAGACCAAATTGTCACAGTTGACCTTAGCACTGGGACACAATTCTCAGGGGGAAGTTTCCTCTCCCTGTGCCCATGCTTCCTGTAAACACCACAGACCATCCATAACTGTCCTTTCCCCTCCTCAGCTATGTCCCAGCCCAAACTTGGACACACACCTCTTCTCAACCACGTGCCACTCTTGCCCGAAAACCAGGCAGGCTGTCCAGAGAACTAACACATTACCTAGTAGCCTAGATGCAGTTTTCTGTTTCTGCTACTACTGGTCTAGAACATAAGAGGCACTTGACCTCTCTTCTGTCAAGTGTCCTATTGATTCCTAAAGTCATTTTTCCCCTTTATTCCTCTTCCCCCAACTTCCAAAACCAGCAAACACTGACCCTGAAAACACCCCAAAATAGATCAGTAAATAAGGCAACCATCATCCAACAAACTGTCTAAAAATCCAGAGAACAAACAGAAATTCAAAAGCAAAATGCCACCCTAAGAAGGCAAACCCAGGCTTGAAAGATGGCTCAGCTGTTAAAGGCTAAGCTCACAGCCCAAAATATAAGAGAAGACAAACCAAGAAACCAGCACCTAGACCTATAATCACATCAAACCTAGATGCCCAGACACCAGCTTAAGAACATAATCAATAACTGCCAGGAAAATATGTCACCAAGGAACAAAACTACCCCCCCACAGCAAGTCCTGCAAATTCCAATATAGGTGAAAGCACAAGGAAAAGACCGTAAAACCAACTATGCGAAGATGATAGAAGTCCTTAAAGAGGAAATGGATAAATCTCTTTAAATGGAAAACACAACCAAACAACGGGAAAAGAAAAACGAATTTCATATATAAAGGGAAGAAAAATCAAGTAAAAAAGTGAAGAAAACATAACTGTTCATAACCTAAAAATTGAAATAGAAAAATTAAGAAAGCACAAACTGAGGGACCCTAGCAAGGAATCTTTTGGACTGCAACGAGGAACTATAGAGGCAAGGTTCACCCACAGAATAGAGATTAAAGACAGACTCTCAGGCATTGAAGGTACAATATAAGAAATAAATACACAGGATAGAGAGAGTTCCATCTAAAAATTCATAACAATTTATAACATGAACATTGATTCCAGAGCTATGCCATGAGAAAACTCAGAATTTGTAACAGGATTATAAACAGTACACACACTGGCACAATGTGACATCTATTCTTACAACAAAGATATAATAATCAAGAATGTATATAAGATTTGTGAAAAATGATGGAATGTGGGGAAAAAAACAAAAATATAAGCTTAAAAATATATTCACGGGCTGGTGAGATGGCTCAGTGGGTAAGAGCACCCGACTGCTCTTCCAAAGGTCCAGAGTTCAAATCCCAGCAACCACATGGTGGCTCACAACCATCCGCAACGAGATCTGGCGCCCTCTTCTGGAATGTCTGAAGACAGCTACAGTGTACTTACATATAATAAATAAATCTTTAAAAATATATATATATATTCACGTTATTACCAAAATACCTAAGGAAACTACACCAGCAATAATTTGAACTCGACCTATGTTACCTGTGATTGTATGTATATACAAATGAAATAAACACAGACATCATGAGTCCTGTACATATAACTCAAAGTGTTCCCTAAACTGCTGTATTTTGACCTTCCAGCTATTATTGATCTGTCTCCATGCTCTAGAGCTTTCTCTGTTAATGGAGGTGATCAGAAAGGTGGGCTATGAGTGTGCAGCCCCTCATGACCCCTTGTGTTTTCATGCAGACCCAGCCTTACTGAAGCCCACACAAAACAATGTTGAAGAATAACTAAGTGTTTGCTTCATGCCACATGGATTATGTCACAGGATGTGCAGTCTGTCCAATCCCACCTACCCAACAGCATGCACCCCTGAGAAAGCTCTGCATCTCAGAAACTCCTTTTGTACCCTGCAACTGAATTTCCATGAATCGTGCCATTGTGACTGGACATAGTGGAAAAGAAAAAGGATTCTTATCATACATTACGGAAGGATGAAATCTATCAATTTCTAAACTTCTTATAAAATTTGTCACAGAACACTGAGTGTGGAATGCAAGGGTCAGTACTTATGGAAACCAGCCCTCCAGTTCCCTAGGCTGTCTCCCTACAGTATGCACAGCAAACAACTGCCTTTGTGTACAAACTGGACAGTGATATTATAAGCACCCCAGCTTTACACTGCCAGTTCTCTTAAGCCTCCCCCTCCCAGGAAATCCACACTCAGGGAGGGGAATAGGAAAAGGGCTTGGGCTCAGATCACCACTCATGGCAGATCAGACTCTTGAGAGCTCAGCAGGCATGTTCTCCTGACCTGGGGACAGTGTTCCCACAGTAACCATGGCATAGCTTATGGTCTTCCTCACAGCTTGCTACAGATGCATGCTAGGAGAATCCTGGAAAGAACCTGCAAGCTACCTTCCACTGGTGATCTTGATTGCTAGGCCTGCCCGGCTGGGCCTCAGGACAGTAGCAGCTCCTCTACTAAGGGATCAGAGAGCAAATGACTCAGACAGCTGAAGCCTTTCTAACTCTGCCCTTCCACCCTAGGTGCAGACGGAGCCCTAGTCTGGGGAGATTGTATTTAATGGAATGTTCCAGTCTCCCAGAGCACTTATTTTCTTCTTCCAAGACACTGGGTCCTTTGTTTGCAAATTCCATTACACACACAATGTCCAATGCAGCCATCTCTACTCATGGTTGGGAAATCCTGCAGCCAAACTTCAGTCAAATTCAAACAGTAACAATAATTAAAGCCAAACATGGTCCTGAATTTTAAATTAAGTAGCTGTTAATGGGAGGTGAATGGAAAAAAAAAAAAAAGGACATGGCTGCTCCTAGGTAACATAAAGACAATGTTTACTACAGGAGAAAGGGAGAGCATAGCTAGAACCAGGAACATCTGGAGAGTGCAGAGGGGACAAATGTGGAGAGAGGAAGGAGGGGAGAAGCAAGAGCCAGACCAAGAGATCAGGCTGATGAATGGTAGATGCAAAAGAGCAGGCAACCAACAGGGTTGGATTACAGGAGGATTGGCAGCTGGGAGAAGGGCAGCCCTACCCCCAGGCTACAAGGCTAGGTATGCCCATATCAGGTAGGGACTGAGGCCTGCAGAGAGAACCTGTCAGGCAGGTTTGCTCTGATTTGTTAAATAGCCCTCTCAGCTGTTTGTTCCAGAGTTTCAGACTTAAAAGTAGGGAGAAAGGAGAGGATGAAATGATTCAACTAGACTCTCAAAGGTTTAGAGCTGGAAACATACATTATGGTCCAATATTTTTCAGAGACTAAACATATACTAGAACCTTCAAGTATTACTCATATTGTGTATTTTCAGACAACAGAAGTAATATTAATATTAGGCACAGCCACACAAGTTTGTCTAGATCTGTATAGCTTGAATCAGAGTAAATATAAAATTTGGTTACTAGACATAAGTTCAGTTCCTTATTCAGTTTCGTGATTGCCCTGCTTTAGGAGCCTCCTAGATGCCCTTTTGGGACTTTTCCTGATTGTCTAAAACTGACTACCTGACTACTCATTGCTATTACCAACTACAGTCAAAGTAGAAAGGCCCTCACCTTCCTTCTTCCTCCTCCTTTTCTGTGCTGTGATTACACCAGCTTCAAAGTTGGTCAGAGAACTCAATGCTTACATAGGTCTCTCTTTATTTGTAGTCCCCTCACCCGAATCCAGGGAGGTTTGAGGACACCCATTCACTGGTCTATATCTCTTCTCACTGACCAGTCGGAGCCCCGCCTGAAAGGAGCAGCAGGACAGTCTTCCAAGTACAGGACAGCAGAGGCAGGATCAGGTGTTCACAGCAAGTCTTAACTACACAGCAGAAGGGAAGGGTGAGCTACAGGAGATGTTGCTCTAAACACACACATATGGGAAACATCTTTAGAAAAAGGAATGAATTTCTCAATGAATAGGAAACACTGGCGAATAAAAATGAGGTAAGAATGGCGATGCATAAAGAATATAAAAATTTAAAAGTAATACCAACAATTGACTTTTTAAAAAAGACAGATATTGCTGAGGGCCAGCCCAATGTGGGGTGCTTCTTTTCTTGTGGGTTCATCTTAAGGCAGTGGTGGGGGAAGAGTGAAGGTGGAGGGTAAGACTTTGTCTTATGAGTTTCTGGGGTAAGACTTTGTCTTATGAGAAATTTAAGGTTGCTGTATAATAAAAAGTTTACTTATCTAAGTTTAAGTTACTATGGCATTGTAGCTGACCTGCCTTCTGTGATCCTGAAGCCAGAAACTGCAGTTTCTGGCACTTACACCTCTTCCTCAAGCCACAAAGGATTCAGTAAATAGCCTTTGTTCTATCTCAGTAGGGATTGCTGGGATCTAACTTTCAGCCTCCTCCTTGGAAGTCTCAGGAAGAGAAGACATTAGAGAAGTGATTATAGAGTTTATTACTTGTTGTAAAAAATTTCTTATAAAAACTAATTAAGGGGAAAGGTATGTGTGGGGGGGTGTTCCTAAGTCGGGGAAAACAAAAAGTCCTCTAAGATTAGTATAACTGGGGAAAGGCAAAGTCTCCTCTATTGATCTCCACTGCCCGTGATCTCTTTGTCCTCAGTACTTATACATCTTCCAGAATACATGATCACATGTTACAAAGTTCATCACAAGTTCACACACACAAAAAATCAAATCGTAAATTGAAATTGAAGTTTTCAACAGCGAATGTTTACATGCATATCCATTAGCAGTAATTATCTGGCTAAACATCCATCACCTGTCTCAGCTCCACAGGTTCACTGAAGGTTTAAAACCATAACTAATGTATTAGTGAAGTTTTGTATAGATAAAGCCAGTTGATATTTTATCTTCTGTCCTAGCACCTATAATAAATCATTAGCTGCCTTTTAATGACCTTTGGTTAATTGTTTTACAACCTCTTGGAATGTGCCCTGGGTTGGAGAAAGTCTGGTTACCATCTAACAGTAATTAACTGGTGACACCTGAGAGACTGGCAGAGTTCTCATTGCAGCTTTGACCATCAGAAAGGGACCTAATAGAAGTCCCATTATAAAAGAGCTTAATAATCACAGTTATAATTTTAGGAATTCTTATAGGATCATCATGAAGACTTAAGTCATCTATTAGTCTACATAGCATCACTACCAGAGAGTCCATCTTCGTGGATCTGCAGAGGGCTGTGCTCCTACTTAGTCATTGTTATATATGTCAAATAATAACAGGAAAAGCATATTAATAGCAGGAACCTTTCCCAAAATTAGTCCCTCACAGCCTTGCTTAATGAGGGCTCACCTGTCGCAGATTATATAATAATCCGAGGCAGGCCACTTCAGGATGATCACCTGCTAGTTATTAGCTTGTCCCATTATGGCTCCTGACAAAATATAATTGAAAGAACACATAGGAATAATTTTGAAAAGAGCTGGCCCTTCCCTGTTAGAAGGAATGGCATTAATATGAGAGTGTTTGACCTTGTCCCTATGTGCAAAGTTAGCTGCTGAGATCTCTAACCTGACACACAGCCAGTAACATCTGCCTCAAATTTCTGAGCTGACTTAACTGTGTTAACAAGGACTGGAAATATCTATATACATCCCTTTAATGGAAATTCAACATTCACTTATTTCAGGTTAAATTGTACACCACCAATTTTAAAACACTGTTGTGGTAAAATTCTTCATCTCAAAACTTTAGGAATTTTCATCAATAGGAAAGCAAGGTCATTGCCTGGGGATCATGAGACTGGGATCAATGGTACCTGAGTCAACATAGCTTGTCTTAGAAACACTTCTATTACAGCGAAGAACATGCAGCTCTCCTAGAATAAGATACCTTCCCCAGGGAGGAATCACTCCACAAACAATTACAAGATGAATTAAGAAAAATCTCTTTAATTGCAGCATATATTCAGCTCTGACTAATGCTTAGAGAAGAGACAGCCCAGAACAGACTTTACATTCCACATATGCTGTCTCATGTAAGTCTGTCTTAGGTTCCAGCCCTGGGCAATGTTTAAACAATTTAAATATGGACTAGAGACTGCAAGTCCCACAGATGGGAAACTTACACAGAATAGATATAATCAAAATTATTTCTTAAATAAATCAGTGCCCTGAAACAGCAGGTCATTCATCAGTGACAGGGTCCTGAGATAGAGGAGCCAGAAGATGTGAAGGTTGGAAAAGTTGAAGGGAGAAAGTATCAAAGCTGGGATGGGGATGTCTTGGACGGGCTCTGTCTTATGCCACACAGGCTTCTGAAGAATATCATCCTGTATACTTCTTACAGGGACAAAATGGAATAAAATAGGAGACTTGTGTGGAGTTAGCACAAACTACCATGAATGGGAAAAACACAGGAAGGATCTAATAGAAAAACGTTGCACAAAAGGAACACTGAACATCTCAAAAGCATTCCTGACCAAGCCCACACTGGCCTCGGGACTGATAACCATAGCCGCACATGGTAGGAAGAGTTGGGATCTCAGGATCTGAAGCAAGCCATCCCGAAGGCCCTGGCCCCAGACCACCACCAGCTCTCCCAAGCACTGTCCTTGCTTTAGAGAAGGAGCTCTATTTTATTCTCAATACACCAGGGCCTTAGGGGAAGCCCCTAAGCCTAAGCCCCAGGCTGTTACTGGCTCTGGAGACTGAGAAGGAGCTGTGCCATTCTCCATACATGAAGGCCTCATAGAAAGCCTCGCTGGATCAGGCCAGTCCTCAGCACAGCAGTGTTTTTCCTTTTTAGAGTTATCAGCAAGTGTAGTCTTGCCCACATGGCAAAACTATGCTTTGCTCAAGAAGAAAACGGGACCTTTTTATGGCACAACAGGCCTTAATGTTGGTCGTGACCCTATTTTGCCCCTTAGAGCCACTTGTTAGAGACCTGTTCTTTGATATCAGGATGGGCCTAGTTCATGATTGTAAACCAGATTTGTCTCCTTTGTTATGGTTTATAGACAAATGTCTGGACAATCCTGGTAAACAAACACATATACTAGCATCCTATTATCCGTGGGGTGTTTTAGAGGCAGTCTTCCCTCAGCTACATTCTACTTGGTGTCACTATAAGTTTTGGTAAATCCTTTACATCATCAATTTTATGCTTCTAAATCACAGGTTATTATTGGAGTGCTACCAAACACAGGAGGTGCCTTTTACAGCTTCCACAAAATCAAAGCCAAAGGAATCTTACACCTACAAACCTACATATTAAAGGGCTAAATGCTAAGGCCAGAACTTCCTGAAGATATCAGAGAAACTAAAGCTCTCCGCGTCTGGCTTCTTGCCAAGGATGTTTCTACACAGAAGCTCTTTCCCCAAATGCTTTGTGCAGATGCAGCCACTGTAGTGAGGTTATTCAGAGGCCACCTCCGGGTCCAGAGAGAGAACAGGGCCACAGGGAACCTCACAAGTCGCTGCTGTTTATCACGGAGCCCCAGGGACGACCCATGACTCCAGTTCCCTCGGCTCATCCGCCTTTTGTGGGACATGGCCCTGCACTTACCATTTCGGGACTTCTGAGCTTGTCTGAGTGGGCACACAGAACAGGCCAAGAAGATACACTCCAGATTGCTCAGCTTCAGAGAGGCTTCAGCTTTCCTTGCAGGAAAGCTCCCGGAAAAGCCCGCCTTCTCCTCCGATTACAGGACCGCGTATGTGTGCTGATTGGCTAGTGAGTCTTGAGTGACATAAGCACCACCTTTAGGGTTAGAGTGCGCGGAAGGGGCAGCGTGGAATAATTCCAGGCACAGGCTTCTAGTCAGAGGCCAGTCCTTTTGCATATCTGCAGAGCTTTTCATTTTAGTATAACTTGTGTCTGTTTTCCCACCCAGGTCCGGGGAGGATCCACAACTCCAGCTTCTGGATGGTCAGCTACCTGCTTTCCCCTTTGTGGGCAGTGACCCTCTGCTACTACTTGTTGCAAAGTTGGAGCTGTCCTAAATCCCAATCACAGCACCAGTACTTCCCCTTCTTCCTCCTGCATTCAGGGTCCCATAACTTGCATAGCCCATTTCTCAACTTACAGTGGAGTTATCATCCTGTCCCACAAGTGGAAGGGTGCCCAGATATTAACTATGAAAGAAGGATATTAGGAAACAAGAGTTTTGTTTTGTGTCTTCTTCAGGGTTCAGGTAAAGTGCAAGTACTTTTCGCCTAACAGTTACCAGTCAACCCTCAGAGCCAAGCAGGAAGCACAGGACAAACACTGTGGAGCATTCTTGTTAACCAGCACATCTTCCTCAGGGCTTTGGTAAAACAAACAAACAAACAAACAAACAACAAACCCCACAGCTATATTAGTAAAGTTTCTCTAGATAAAGAGAACTGATAGAATCAGTCTATCATGTTGGAAATGGATTTATTAGAATGGCTCAGGAGTTGTTTCGTTCTACTAGCCCAACAGTGGAAAGTTGAAGAACCCAGTAGTGGTTCAGTCCATGTGGTCACATGCCTCAGCTGGTCTTCAGTATATATCAGAATTTTAAAGAAATAAGCTCTAATGCCTGGATTTTTAAAAATTAATTTGCTAGACAGAGGTAGGGCAAGTAGACAAAGAGAAAGAGGCATCTATCATCTTTAGTGTCCTTTATGTAGATAAGCCACCACCATAAGGTGTGGCCTAGATTAAAGATGGATCTGTCAACTCAAATGATTCAGATTATATAAGGGTTTTTCCAGTTCAAAAGCTATAATTCAGGAAAATAAAGCCCACAATAGCCAACTATTTGGGCTTTAGCTAATTCCAGATATATTTAACGTGACTACCAAGAATAGCCAGTACAACTATCTAGACAAGGACAGATAAGATTTTTTTTTTTCTTGTGGCAGGCAAGGAAAGCATGAGAGCCATTTCCAAAGCAATGATTTTCTTCTAAAAAGGGAAACATTGAGTCTTTACTTAAAGGAAGGTGGATACGCTCACATAGAGGTTTATCTACTCCAAAGCATGCTAAGTTAAATCCTCTTCTGAACTTGATCTCAAGGTAAAAGCAGATATATTGAATGGCATTCTTAGCTCAAAGTCATGCAGAATTATATGTAAATTATAAAAATTATGGAAAGAAATGCCTGTGGGGTGTTCATCTTGAGAACTACAAGATCTGATTAAGAAAATGACACTATGTTAAGTAGATTGCTTAGGAGCCAATGCTACCTGCTAAACATGATATGTGATCTAACCACTAAATGTATCAATGCCACAAATCTCAAATATAGAAAAGAAAAAGAACACAAATGCCAAAATGCCAAGGACCAAACTTGCCTATGTACGGGTTCCTAAGAGTACGGTATTTGAGAGCAGCAGGAAAACAAGCAACTTGAAATCAAATCATGGGTCCAAGCTGGTGGCACTGCTTGCTCGCTCTCTCTCTCTCTCTCTCTCTCTCTCTTTCTCTGTGTAGGGGGTATTTCTGCTCTGCACTAGCTTTTTCTTTCTATTCTTAATACTTTCTGGTTGAGACAAGTATTTTTCTGCTCAAGACAGTTCTCTCTGTCTGCTAGTAAAAATTCTATAAGAATTCTTGGACCAACTGGCCTAGTCAAAAAGAAAACTTCCAAAAGTAATTCTTGGGGTTATTAAAATCAGAAAGCAAGTATAGTAGTAGTAGTAATAATAGTAACAATAATAATAATAGTAATAATAATAATTCTAAAAGAGCTATTTTTGCTGGATAGCTGCTAGAAACCATTTTAAAAGAGCTGTGTCAGCTGTCTAAGTAATTCTTTGGGTTTCTGACCTCAGAAATCCCTTTAGAAAAAATTTTTGATGAGCTGTGTTCACTCTCTAGTGATCTTCAGCTATCTCACTCTACTGTCACTACAGAAAAATTCTAAAAATGAACTGCTATCATTTCCTGCTAGCTCTTGTCATGAAGACTGAAAACTCAGGTTTATTTTTTAAATCATGTATGAATTTGGATATTTATTCCAGGATCCCTTTTGATTATTCTATGAAGCAACACCTGTGACTCCAGTCCCTTGAAACTTAGAAGACAGAAAGTGCATTTTTTAACACTGCAAAAGAATTCAGAGATCTTGCCTGCCTCTGATAAGCACAGATGAAAAAATGGCTGGTTGTGTGTGTGCTGGAGGGACATAGCATGGTTGAATGCAGTTTAACACTTCAAGATAGGAAAGGCCACTGCTGAAAGTATTTCAGTTGCAAGGGAATCTTGGCATGTCAGTGATTCTTGGACATTGGGAAGGCCATTTATATCACCAGCATTTGTGGGATAATTTGTACATCAGCCTATGTCATAACCTATGTATGTGTGCGATGTGGAGGGAAAACCCAGAGAATTCAAGCTACACAATCACATTTTGATACAGAATATTTGAGTCACAACATTGGACACTGAGGTCTTTATAATACTGGAATGTTTTCTTGGCTTCACTTTGGAGCTATCCAATGATTCTTCCTCTTGGAAGAATAAATTGTGTAACATGGGTTTGATTTATCTAGAGCCCACAGTTCAGAAATGGATATATTAAAGAAACATTGAACTGTTGGATTTTGAAAGAATGAAGCTCTTTCAAAACTTGGATTGTGTTATATTATGATAATAACATTAAATCTTGGGGGCAATATAGAAAGGAAAACTTAAGAATTGAAAGTGACATATTTGACAGTTGAGTTGAGTAGATGTCAATTGTTCTGGCTACATTTTTTTTTCATCAAAATGGCAAAACTTGGAAAGGAAACCGAAATTCAGAAAGAGCATGATTCAGATTGTACTGTACACAAGTGTGTAGGGAAATATCATGATAATGATTGCTGTGGACTCATTAAGTTCCACCTGGCACCAGGTGATCCTGAGAACGGTGGCTGACTATGAGTCTAGAGAGCAAGACAGTAGGCTGTATTCTTCCATGGATTCCACTTTCATTTCTGGCTCCAAGATTTCTATTCTGCTTCATTTTCAGACTTTTCTTCCTTCAATGATTCACTCTGAGCTAAATGTGTAAGTCAAATACACCCTGTCTTCCTCATGTTGCTCTTGGTTATGCTCTATATCACAGCAATAGAAAACCAAACAAGACATGGTCCTCTTTGTAATTGTTAACATTTGTGTACTAAGATTCCAAAGGACAAGATTTCATTCTTCACCCCTTATGATATTTAAGGCTTTGTTGTTGTTGTTCCTTAATGTATATTACAGGATAGGTGGCCCTGAATGCCCAGGTACTTCTGTCTGCCTAACCTGTATATCACTATAGAAGAACTAGGACGAGGTGTGTGCATTACTATGTCTGCCGAGGATATGGGCTTTGTGGGTCCAAATTGATGTCTTTACAGTATGATTGCAAGAACATTACACATGGACTCTGTTCCCATCTGAAGTAACCTATACTTTACAATATTTTTCACATTGTTAAGTCAGTGTAAAACACACAGCATATGCTAGTGAATAGCAATATGAGTTCTCTTACACAAGGAATACAAGACCCTTATTTCCTGGTAGGAAGTACTGCTGGTAAATTCCAGAAGTTATTTGAATTATTTACAAAGAAACATTTGAATGTCATTCTTAGTCTTTTCGTTACAAGGTAAAACATAACCAGGAGCTTAGGTTTAATATATGATCTTGATGAGTAGGTAAGTAAAAGACTAAAACTTAGGACCACAACTAACCTCCACAGACTGACATATTCATATTTTATGATGCAATAATGACCGGAGGAGGCAGTCTGACAAAGAACTTGGCACAAACCTATTAGTTGCAATCCTTTGGGGGTCAAAAGACATTTTTACGATGGTTGTCTGCAAATTTGTTGTTTATTTTAGGATTGGGGTCACCACAACATTAAAAAAAAAGTTGGCATTATTCCTGGTGTAAAAGTATGCACCAGGGTGGTGTCCCCATCCCTCTCAGAGGGGAAGGGGAGTGAGTCTGGGGAGGTACTGCGTATGGCGGGATGGGAGGCAACGATTGGGATGTAAAATGAATTCGATAGATTAATAGAAAAGTACGTTTCTCTTTACCTAAGGTCTCTTCAAACTAACAGAAAATGATTTAAATATATATGTCCAGGCTGGACTAAAACTTATGTTCCTCCTCCCTCTGCCTCCCTCAGCAAATCTTACCAGAATTCACCAAGCGGCTGATGGAAGCAGATGCAGAGACCCACCACAAACTTTAAATGGATCTAGGAGTGTCTTATGAAGAGGTGGGGGAAAGGATGGAGCCAGCCGGAGGGGTCAAGGATACAACACGAAGACCTACAGAGTCAAGAAATGTGGGCTGTTGAGGACTCGCCGACCAAAGAGCATGCATGGGCTGAAGCTAGGTACCCTGCACTTATGTGGCAAATGTGCAGCTTAGTCTTCATCTGGGTTCCCTAAAAACTGGAGGAGGGTCTGTGTCTGACTCTGTGACCTGGCTTTGGATCCCCTTCCCCTATCTGGGCTACCTGGTCTGGCCTCAATGGGAGAGGATGGGCCTAGTCCTGCAGCAGCTTGGTACCCATGAGGAGGGAAAAAGGTATAAGGGCATGTTATGTTGTTATTGGGTAGAGAGGAGGGGCACTGAGATCAGAATAAAGTGGATAAATAAATAAATAAATAAAACATTTAAGCTCAACATGTGACAAGTTTTGAAAATATAAACGAATATTACCAGACATATATCTTTGTCGCTGAAAAAAATCATTTCATTAGAATAAATTTCTAAAAATGAAGTCTCTGAATTAGAAAATAAAAATAAATAAACATGTCTAATATCTAACCTTCTTGTTTTTACTAGCATAGTAAATCTATACCTGTTTATTTATTCATTTATTTATTTTGGAAACTGAGTCAAACAAGAACCTGATATGTTGTGTAATGATATATCATTTAAGAATCAAGAAAGTTTCCAGTCTCTATGATATGGAAAGAGCTTTAATTATGAAATCATCATTTTTTATTTTAAACTATTAAGGATAATTCAGAAATGTAAGTCAATAGTCACTTTATAAATGATCAAATTGTTTAATATGTTAAGAACTGTATTTGTAGTAATGCTAAATATAACAATAAAAAACAAGGTAAGTTTTATTTAGCCATTTGATTTTGTTTGTTTGTTTTAATTATCTTTAATCTTTTTTTATAGTCCAGTTTTTACCCCCTCCCAGTTTGCTCTTCTTACATTTCCTTATCTCATTCCTCCTTCCAGTCTCCAAGAAGATGTACCCAGCCTCCCACCTTCCCCCACCCCACCCCATCCCATTCCACCAGGTCTTCCCATTCCCTGGGGCCTCAAGTCTCTTAGGGGTTGGGTGACTCTTCTCTCACTGAGGCCAGACCAGGCAGTCCTCTTCTATACATATATCAGCGGTCTTGTGCCAGGTAGTGTATGCTGCCTGGTTGGTTAGCCTTCTGTTTTATGACCAAACAACTAAAACTAGACAAAGATTATTTAACTCAGATATGCTTTGTAGATACTTACCCTCAAATCTGCCAGACATATGCTGAATATGACACATAAGATGCTTAAAAGTACTATGACAGAGCTACCCACGACACCCGCCACAGGATCTTGAGACTTCTGGTGAGTGGAACACAGCTTCTGCTCCAGTCCAATCGCGCGGGACCTGAGACTGCTTTGGTTGGGGAGGCAGAAAACCGGCCTGAGTAGGGCCACAAGCCTCTTCTGGTCTGACCAGCACCGGGGTAGCTAGGGCGCAGGGTCAGCTAACACCCGCCAGCTACCCACGACACCCACCACAGGATCTTAAGACTTCTGGTGAGTGGAACACAGCGTCTGCTCCAATCTTTAAACAGTGACAACGATAACAACTAACCCCAGAGATTACCAGATGGCGAAAGGTAAACGTAATAATCTTACTAACAGAAACCAAAACCACTCACCATCATCAGAACCCAGCACTCCCACTTTGCCCAGTCCAGGGCACCCCAACACACCGGAGAAGCTAGACCCGGATCTAAAAGCATATCTCATGATGATGGTAGAGGACATCAAGAAGGACTTTAATAACACACTTAAAGAAATACAGGAGAACACTGCTAAACAGGTAGAAGACATTAAAGAGGAAGCACAAAAATCCCTTAAAGAATTGCAGGAAAACCAGACCAAACAGATGATGGAATTGAATAAAACCATCCAAGACCTAAAAAGGGAAGTAGAGACAATGAAGAAAACCCAAATTGAGGCAACGCTGGAGATAGAAACCATAGGAAAGAAATCTGGAACCATAGATGCGACCATCAGCAACAGAATACAAGAGATGGAAGAGAGAATCTCAGGTGCAGAAGACTCCATAGAGAACATCGGCACAACAATCAAAGAAAATACAAAATCCAAAAAGATCCTAACTCAAAACATCCAGGAAATCCAGGACAAAATGAGAAGACCAAACCTACAGATAATAGGAGTAGATGAGAATGAAGATTTTCAACTCAAAGGAACAGCAAATATCTTCAACAAAATTATAGAAGAAAACTTCCCAAACCTAAAGAAAGAGATGTCCATGAACATACAAGAAGCTTACAGAACTCCAAATAGACTGGACCAAAAAAGAAATTCCTTCCGACACACAATAATCAGAACAACAAATGCACTAAATAAAGATAGAATACTAAAAGCAGTAAGGGAAAAAGGTCAAGTAACATATAAAGGCAAGCCTATCAGAATTACACCGGATTTTTCACCAGAGCCTATGAAAGCCAGAAGGGCCTGGACAGATGTTATACAGAAACTAAGAGAACACAATTTCCAGCCCAGGCTACTATACCCAGCCAAACTCTCAATTACCATAGATGGACAAACCAAAGTATTCCACGACAAAACCAAATTCACACATTATCTTTCCACGAATCCAGCCCTTCAAAGGATAATAACAGAAAAAAACCAATACAAGGACGGAAACCACGTCCTAGAAAAAGCAAGAAGGTAATCCCTCAACAAACCTAAAAGAAGACAGCCACAAGAACAGAACACCAACTCTAACAACAAAAATAAAAGGAAGCAACAATTACTTCTCCCTAATATCTCTTAATATCAATGGACTCAACTCCCCAATAAAAAGACATAGACTAACAGGCTGGCTACAGAAACAGGACCCAACATTTTGCTGCTTACAGGAAACTCATCTCAGAGAAAAAGATAGACACTACCTCAGAATGAAAGGCTGGAAAACAATTTTCCAAGCAAATGGTAGGAAGAAACAAGCTGGAGTAGCCATTCTAATATCTGATAAGATTGACTTCCAACCCAAAGTCATCAAAAAAGACAAGGAAGGGCACTTCATTCTCATCAAAGGTAAAATCCTCCAAGAGGAACTATCAATTCTGAATATCTATGCTCCAAATACAAGGGCAGCCTCATTCATTAAAGATACTTTAGTAAAGCTCAAAGCACACATTGCACCTCACACAATAATAGTGGGAGACTTCAACACACCACTTTCACCAATGGACAGATCATGGAAGCAGAAACTAAACAGGGACACAGTGAAACTAACAGAGGTTATGAAACAAATGGATCTGACAGATATCTACAGAACATTTTATCCTAAAACAAAAGGATATACCTTCTTCTCAGCACCTCACGGTACCTTCTCCAAAATTGACCACATATTTGGTCACAAAACAAGCCTCAACATATACAAAAATATTGAAATTGTCCCATGCATCCTATCAGATCACCATGGACTAAGACTGATCTTCAATAACAAAATAAATAATAGATAGCCAACACAAACGTGGAAACTAAACAACACTCTTCTCAATGATACCTTGGTCCCCAAAGTACACTCCAGGAGATCTTAGGATCACTGACCAGACAGCTTTATGATCCTCAAAGGAGATAGCACTTCCAGGCACTGTAACACGCCCAGGATCTTAGGACAACAGGATCCCAGGATAATAGAAGCTGGGTCACACCAGTATTTCAGGGTCTCAGAGGAAGCTTGACTGCCAAAAACTCTGACACACCCAGAATCTCAGGTTCACAGGAGCCCACAATCAAAGGATCACAGAGAAAGCTGGACTCACTCTGAGGAGTCCTGAATCAACCTGGATTATAGGAAAGACAGGCTCCAATCAGATATATTGAGGGCAGCAAGCACTTGAGATAATCAGAGTGCAGGAGTCAAGAGTAAGAACAGAATCATCAGAAACCAAGGTTACTTGGAATCATCAGAACCAAACTCTCCCACCATAGCAAGTCCTGGATACACCATCACACCAGGAAAACAAGACATGGATCTAAAGTCACTTCTCATGATGATGATGGAGGACTTTAAGAGGGAAATAAAGGAAAAAATAGGTAAACAGCCAGAAGCCTTTAAAGAGGAAACACAAAAATCCCTTAGAGAGTTACAGGAAAACACTACCAAACAGGTGATGGAATTGAACAAAACCATCCAGGATCTAAAAATGGAAGTAGAAACAATAAAGAAAACCCAAAGGGAGAGAACTCTGGAGATAGAAACACTAGGAAAGGATTCAGAAACCATAGATGGAGCATCAGCAACAGAATACAAGAGATGGAAGAGAGAATATCAGGTGCAGAAGATTCCATAGAGAACATGGACACAACAATCAAAGAAAATGCAAAATGCAAAAAGACCCTAACTCAAAACATCCAGGAAATCCAGGACACAATGAGAAGACCAAACCTATGGATAATAGGAGTACATGAGAATGAAGATTTTCAACTTAAAGGGCCAGTACATATCTTCAACAAAATTAAACAATAAAACACCCCTAACCTAAAGAAAGAGATGCCCATGAACATACAAGTAGCCTACAGGACCCCAAATAGACTGGACCAGAAAAGAAACTCCCTACTACACATAATAATCAGAACAACAAATGCACTAAATAAAGATAAAATATTAAAAGCAGTAAGGAACTCACACAATATGTATTCACTGATAAGTGGATATTAGCCCAAAACTTAGGATACCCAAGATATAAGATACAATTTGCTAAACGCATGAAACTCAAGAAGAATGAAGACCAAAATGTGGACAATATGCCCCTTCTTAGAATTGGGAACAAAACACCCATGGAAGGAGTTACAGAGACAAAGTTTCGAGCTGTGATGAAAGGATGGACCATCTAGAGACTGCCGTATCCAGGGATCCATCCCATAATCAGCTTCCAAACGCTGACACCATTGCATACACTAGCAAGATTTTGCTGAAAGGACCCAAATATAGCTGTCTCTTGTGAGACGATGCCGGGGCCTAGCAAACACAGGAGTGGATGTTCACAGTCAGCTATTGGATGTATCACAGGGCTCCCAATGGAGAAGCTAGAGAAAGTACCCAAGGAGCTAAAGGGATCTGCAACCCTATAGTTGGAACAACATGATGAACTAACCAGTATCCCGGAGCTCTTGTCTCTAGCTGCATATGTATTGAAAGATGGCCTAGTAGGCCATCACTGGAAAGAGAGGCCCATTGGACTTGCAAACTTTATATGCCCCAATATAGGGGAATGCCAGGGCCAAAAGAATGGGAATGGGTGGGTAGGGAAGTGGGGGGCGCTATGGGGGACTTTTGGGATAGCATTGGAAATGTAATTGAGGAAAATATGTAATAAAAAATATTAAAAATTAAGGGGCTGGTGAGATGGCTCAGTGGGTAAGAGCACCCGACTGCTCTTCCGAAGGTCCAGAGTTCAAATCCCAGCAACCACATGGTGGCTCACAACCATCCGTAACGAGATCTGGCGCCCTCTTCTGGAGTGTCTGAAGACAGCTACAGTGTACTTACATATAGTAAATAAATAAATCTTTAAAAAAAAAGTATTTAAAGAAAAAAAAATATTAAAAATTAAAAAAAAGAACATTTCACCGACAGACATTCAGGTCAGTCTCCTGACAAATGAATATTTGTTTAAAAAAAAAAAAACAAAACGTATGCTTCTTGATAAGTTGAATACTTAAAGAAAAATGGAACTAAGAAGAATGCCTTTATGAGTACTAATGTTAGTCAGCAAATCCTACAGTGGGCAGATGAAAATAACACAGCTTTATTAGTCAAGATTATCTACATGAAAAGGACTGGTGCAATGAATTTCTCTATATATTTAGAAAGAGCATTCATTAGAATGTCTCAGAATGTGGTCCAGCTAAAGAATGGCTGTTTACCTATGGAAAGTTGAAGAATTTAGTAGTTGTTCAATATGTAAACAACTGGTCTTCAGTATATACCAGGATTCAAAAAACAAACAAAAAACAAAAAAGCAATTTTTATAAATGTCAGTAATGAACTTTCTTAACAGATCTAATACAAGAATTCAAAGAGTGAAAGCTTCCTTGTTTAATATTCAATATATATGTAGGCAGTCACTAAAAGGGTTAGCTAGATTAAAGATTAACCTTTTCATCTGAAAAGATGCAGATTAAAGAAGTGCCTTTATACTTCTAAAGCTTTATTTAATAACAATCCCTTATAGATGAATTCAATTGTTTTAGTTCATTCCAGATATATTCAGTTTGACTACAAGAATATCATTCATAGGAGCCAAGATAGAAGAGCTGAGAAAGATTTCTTACCTATAGGAGGGAAGGAGAACATGGGAGTCATCTTCAAAGAAAATGCTTTTCTTCCAAAAGAAGGCATGGGATTTTATTTAGGGTGTCTGGGGCAAGTTCATGTAGAGATCTGTCTATTTCTACCCTTGTTCAATTAATTAATCAATTTCTGGATATGTTCACATTGTAAGAGCAGAAGCAATTTTGGTCATTATATGCTTAAAGTTATGCAGAAACATATTTATAAATTGTATTTGTAAGTTATAAAAATGATGGACAGAAATTCCTCTAGAATGTTCATCTTGTACCAGAAGATTTTGGCTGAAATTCAAGTAAGTGACACTGAAAGTAGGTTGTTTGGGATCCAATGCTACATGTTAATCATGATGTTTGATCTAAAAGACAGATTTAATAGATCTATACCTCAATTCAAAGAAATTGAGAATATACCTACAGAAAAACATCAAGAAAAGTCACCTAACAGCACTGTGGAAATTGCTATTCTATCCTCCGAATAAAACTGCTTTTGCCTCTTTAACCTTTCTTAGATGGCTCCAGACAAGAAAAGGATGACAGTTTTCCAATTTAAGCTTGCTCAATATCAAAATGAGACTTGTAAATATAAATATTGGATACATTTTTAAATATTATATGCTGTTTCATTATAGAACATGACAGTTTTCTTCTATGACTCAGTTTGCCAAAAAGCAGCTAAAGCTTTGCAATGATTGTAAAAACAAGGTTAGATATATATGTTATTTATCCGTCTGTCTGTCTGTCTATCTGTCTAACTATCTATCTATCTATCTATCTATCTATCTATCTATCTATCTATGCAGAGACTTTGATTTTAAGAATTGATTCTAATGAAATTATTTTTCACAGGTACAATTTTAAATCTTTGTACATTTGATTATATTTAAAAAACTGCACATGTTGAAATTAAAGGGTGTGTTTACTGAGTGATTGATTGATTGATTGATTGACTTTACATCCTGATCACAGCCCCACTTCTCCTTCCAGTACCACTTATATCTCCTTCCCACTTTGATGTGTCCCCATCGGTACCAACCTACTCTGGCACAACAATTTGCAGCAGGACTAGATGTATCCTGCCCCAATATGGTCAGACCAGGCAGCACAACTAGCAGAAAGGAATCTAAGGCCAGGCAAGAGTGTCAGACACAGCTCCTGCTCCAGTTGTTAGGGAAACCATATGAAGCACAAGCTGCGCATGTACAATAAATGTGCAAGGGCCAAGGGCCAGCCGATGCATGCTCTTTACAGGGTGTTTTAGTCTCTGTGAGCCCCAAAGGGACCAGGTTAGTTGACTGTGTAGATCATCTTGTGGTGTACTTGACCATTCTGTCTCTTTAATCCTTCCCCCAACTTCCTACAAGACTCCCCGAGCTCTGTCTAACATTTCACTGTGTGTCTTTGTATCTGCTTCCAGCAGATGCTTGGTGAATGCTGGTAAGATTTGCTGAGGGAAGCAAATACAAGATCACAAGTTTGAGGACATCCTGGACATATATGTTTAAATTAGTCTCTGTTAGCTTGAACAGACCTTAGAAAAAGAAAGACATATTTTAAAGCCAGTGATAATTCAAAAAATTTTAAATGTTTTGGTGACCCCAAGTATAAAATAAATATCTGATTTGCAGGCAACCATAGAAAATGCAGGGAGTGGGATGGAGGAGAGACTGACGTCAAGGCCAGTCAATAATTAGTCCAACTTGGTTTCAATCCCACAGGCAAGGACCAATCCCTGACACCATTAATGATACTCTGTTATGCTTACAGACAGTAGTCTAGCATGTTTGCCCTCTGAGAGGCTCCACCCAGTAACTGGACTCAGAGCGATCCAAAAATCCACAGCCAAACAGTAGATGGAGCTTGGAGACTCTTATAGAAGAGTTGAGGGAAGGATTGTGGGCCCCAAAGGAGATAGAACTTTACAGGAAGACAGAAGAGCCGAATCAACTAACCTGGGCCATTGGGGCTCTTGAAGATTGAACCACCAACCAAAGAGCATACACAGGCTGGACCTAGGCCTCCATGCACATATGTTGCAGGTGTGCAGCTTGATCTTAATGTTGGTTCCAAACATTTGGAACAGGAGTTATCCCAAAAGCTATTGCCTGTTTGTGGAATATGATCTTATAGTTGAGCTGCCTTGTCTGACCTCAGTAGGAAAGGACATGTCTACTCTCACAGAGACTTGAAGTTTAAGTGTGGGGGGATACTCATAGGGGGTACCACATAGTCAGAGGAGAAATAGATGGGGAAATGGGGTAAGGATTGTGGGAGGCAATGACTAGGAGGGGGCAGTGAGTTGAAAATATAGTGAATAAGTTAAAAAAAAAGTATCTGGTCTATGTAGGGTATTGGTTCTAATGTTTTGATTTAGTCAGGAATCTGTGTGTTCAAATGCTAAAGGTCTTTTTTACCATTTGTTTTCTGATCCATCAATGAAGATGCCAACAGTCAATGGCTGAGCACAGGTTGGAACATTTAGAGTTGCATGGATAGGACACAGAGAGGACAGAGAGATTTGCCATGACCCAGGAGAACAGAGATGGGACAGACTTGGAGCTGAAGAGGAGATCATCTAACATGTAGGTGGAAAGTGAAAATAGAGCATCAAGGGGCATTCCAAAATCTTGGGCAGCAAGGACAATAGGCTTCATAGAAAGTAACCAGGCAGCTAAGATGAGGGCAGATTGAGAGGTGTTGAGCTAAGAGTAAAGGTAACCTGGCAACTAAGCTGAGGCAGATTTAGAGGTGTTTAGTCAGAAGGACCAGAGGGAAGGGAAATGTGTAAATGTACCACATTTTCTGTATCCATTCCTCTGTTGAGGGACATCTGGGTTCTTTCCAGCTTCTGGCTATTATAAATAGGGCTGCTATGAACATAGTGGAGCATGTGTCCGTTCTGTGTTATCTATTAAATCCATTTGGTTCATAACTTCTGTTAGTTTCACTGTGTCTCTGTTTAGTTTCTGTTTCAATGAACTGCCTATTGGTGAGAGTGAAATGTTGAAATCTTCCACTATTATTGTGTGAGGTTCAATGTGTGTTTTGAACTTTAGTAAAAATTACTTATGAATGTGGGTGCCTTTGCCTTTGGGGCATTGATGTTCAGAATTGAGACTGCATCTTGGTGACTTTTCCATTGATGAGATGAAATGTCCTTCCCATCTCTTTTGATCCCTTTTGGTTAAAAGACTATTTTATTGGATATTGTAATAGCTAATCCAGCTTGTTTCTTGCTTGGAAAACTTTTTTCCAGCTTTTTACTTAGAAGTAGTGTTTGTCTTTGTTGCTGATGTGTTTTTCTTGTATGTAGCAGAATGGTGGATACTGTTTAAATAGCCAGTCTGTTAGACTGTGTCCTTTTATTGAGGACTTGATTCCATTGATGTTCAGAGGTATTAAAGGATTCTTAGTTCCTGTGATTTTTGTTGTTGGAGGTATAATATGTGTGTGTGATTCTCTTCTTTTGGGTAGTTTTGTGTACTGGCTAGTTTTGTGTCAACTTGACACAGCTGGTGTTATCACAGAGAAAGGAACTTCAGTTGAGGAAATGCCCCCATGAGATCCAACTGTAAGGCATTTTCTCAATTAGTGATCAAGGGGAAAGGCCCCTTGGGGGTGGGACCATCTCTGGGCTGGTAGTCTTGGTTCTATAAGAGAGCAGGCTCAGCAAGCCAGGGGAAGCAAGCCAGTAAAGAACACCCCTCCGTGGCCTCTGCATCAGCTCCTGCTTTCTGACCTGCTTAAGTTCCAGTCCTGACTTCCTTTAGTGATAAACAGCAATGTGGAAGTGTAAGCTGAATAAACCTTTTCCTCCCCAACTTGCTTCTTGGTCATGATGTTTTGTCTAGGAATAGAAACCCTGACTAAAACAGAGGTAGTATTATGTATGTATGATTCTCTTCTTTTGGGTTTGTTGTGAAATAATTAATTTCTTGTGTTTTCTTGGGCTTAAATGCCCTCCTTGAGTTGGAGTCTTCCTCCTACTATCCTACATATGGCTGGATTAGTAGAAAGATATTGTTTAAATTTGTTTTTTCATGGAATATATTGATTTCTCCATCTATGATAATTGAGAGTTTTGCTGGTAGCATAGCCTGGTCTGGCATCTGTTGTCTCTAAGGGTTTGCATGACTTCTGTCTAGGATCTTCTGATTTTACAGACTCTGTTGAGAATTCTGGTATAATTTTAATAGGTCTGTCTTTATTTTATACTTGGCCTATTCATAGCCTTACAGCTTTTAATATTTTTTCTGTGCTTTTAGTGTTTAGGTTCTGTAGGTTTCTTGTATGTTTTTGGCCATTTCTTTCTTTAGGTTAGGAAGTTTTCTTCTATGATTTTGTTGAAGGTATTTTCTAGCCCTTTGAACTGGGAATTTTCTCCCTCTTTTATTTCTGTTATTGTTAGATTTGGTCTTTTTGTTAAGATCTTTTTACATTTTGCATTTTCTTTAACTGGTATATGAATATCTTCTATGGTGTCTTCTACACCTGGTATTCTCTCTTACTTTTCTTATATTCTGTCAGTGATGCCTACATATGTAGTTTCTGTGCTCTCTCCTATGTTTTCCATCTCCAGGGTTGCCTCCATTTGTGATTTCTCTATTGCTTCTATTTCCATTTTTAGATCTTGGATAATTTTGGCCAATTCCTTCACCCGTTTGATTATATTTTACTTTATTTCTTTAAGGGATTTATTTATTTCCTCTTTAAAGACCTCAATCATCTTCATAAGATGAGCTATAAAGTCAGAATTTTGTTCTTCATGTGTGTTAGGATACCCAGGGCCTGCTGTAGTAGGAGTGCTGGTTTCTGATGATGTCTCATTGTACTGGCTCTTGTTGATTATGTTCCTGTCCTTGCCTTTAGCCATCTGGTTGTCTCTGGTTTTGTCAGCCTGGTAGTCCCTGGGAGTAGGAGTCTTCTGGGACTGTTCTTCCCAGGTGGCAGTAAGGTTTGGGGCATGGGTGTCACACCTGGTTGTTGTGAATGGGAGCAGTCCTCCCAAGAGGCAGGCAGAACTGTGTCCATGGGAGTGAACTGCAGATCTGAAATTGCAGGTAGAAGTGTGAACTGGAAGATAGGGATCAGGAAGAAAGAGTCAGACCTTATGCCTGCTGGATTGCCAGGGGGCCCAGCAGGCAGGGGATTGGGTGTGGATGTCTCACCTGGTTGTCTAGGTGTGGGCACCGGCCTCACAGGAGGCAGACAGAGCTGTGGGTTGAGGAGTGGGATGAGGATCCTTGATTACAGGTAAATGTATGGACTAGAATATGGAACTCAGAAAGGACAAGGCAGACCATAAAACTTCTGGGTCCCCCGGGCCTGAGTACAAACTTGTATTCAGAAAAAGTGAAGGTGAAGTCAGTCCATAGAATGAATCAACTCATGTTTCAAAGTGGTGTCTAATTGCAGACAAAGTGGCTAATCAGAGAAAGATTTGACAAAACGGGATAAGCCCAATTCTCATGAGAAGAGACAGGAAAGAAAGCTACTTAAGAGAGAGTGAAGAGAAGGGAGGCAGGCAGTTTTACCACAACAGTTATAGAGACTAGTTACAGAGAAAACAATATAGATATACAGAACAAACAGGGGAATGAGAAAAACCCAGACAATTACAATTGACTGTCACAGTTAGTTTGAGGCTATTCCGATTAATTCAGGAGATGAGAGAAACCAGACTGAATCAGTCAGCTTGGTGAGGAGTTTGAACCAGAAGAGCTGAGTTGAAACAGCCAGCTAGAGATCAGAAAGAAGTAGGAAGGGGTGAGTTTATTCAGCCGAATCTCAGGGGCTGGAAACATTGTAGGCCTAGATTAGATTGCACAGAGGCTAGAAGCTTCTAATTAGGCCTAAGTTACCAGACTGAGGCAGTAAGCCTCTGAGATAACAGTTAGTACAGAAAAATAGAAATTAAATTCATAGGGGTGTATCCTGTGACATCTAATTTGTTTCTTAATTTTACAGGATATCACAGCAAAGACATTGTCTGGAGTGTCAGTAGAAACTTTCAACATTTGATCATTATTGCCGCTATTACAAAATATGGGGATCTTTGAGGTTAGACTAAATGCATTGAGCATAAACCTATAGTAAGTTGGATGAGGATGCAGTTGACTAAAGTAAATTCTCCCAGATAGGATAATACATTTAAATGCATGTATCTTATTGGTAACTTTCTTTGAGGTACTTTTGGAAGCCCTAGGAGGAGGAGTCTTTGTGGGGGAACATTCTCACTGGATATGGGATGTTAGCATCTATATCCTTACCTCATTCTCATTTTTTTGTCTAAATTCCTGTGGTTGAAACTGATCAATCAGTTTCCTTGTCCTGTTGTCATGATTTCACCTGTCATGCTTTACAAACTACCCCTAAATAAACTAAGATGCAGTAGAAGAAATTGCATTTTACTGCTAAGCCATTTTCCTAGCCTGAAAGTTTTTCTCTTTCTTTCTTTCTTTCTTTCTTTCTTTCTTTCTTTCTTTCTTTCTTTCTTTCTTTCTTTCTTTCTCTCTCTCTCTCTCCCTTCCTTCCTCCCTTTCCTTTCCTTTCCTTTATTTCTCTCTCTATCTTTCCCTCCCTCCCTTTCTTTCTTTCTTTCTTTCTTTCTTTCTTTCTTTCTTTCTTTCTTTCTTCCTTCCTTCCTTTCTCTCTCTCTTTCTCTCTCTCTTTCTTCCTTCCTTCCTTTCTCTCTCTCTTTCTCTTTCTTTCTTTCTTTCTTTCTTTCTTTCTTTCTTTCTTTCTTTCTTTCTTTCTCTCTCCCTTCCTTCTTTCCTTTCTTCCTTCCTTCCTTCCTTTCTCTCTCTTTCTCTCTCTCCCTTCCTTCCTTTCTTTCTTTTTCTTTCTTCCTTCCTTCCTTCCTTCCTTCCTTTCTTTCTATCCCTTCCTTCCCTTCCCTTCCCTTCCTTTCCCTTCTTTCTTTTTGCTTTGTTTTGTTGTTTTGATTTGTTTCATTTCATTTTATTTTGTTTTCAAGACAAATTTTTTCTGGGTAATCCTAGTTGTCCAAAAAATATGTCTCAAGATCATGGTGGACTTGAACTCGGAGATCCTCTGCTTCCCAAGTGCTGAGATTAAAGTTGTGCTCTAAAGATCACATAAGGGAAGAATATAGTAGACATCTGTAAGTTGTCCTGCCAAATGTACATCATGGAACAAGTGTATATATGCAGATAACTTACTTCCTTTAAATAAAAAAAACATTCTTCTTTCATGCAATATATCCTTACACATCTTTGCTTCCTTTCACTCCTCCTATTCCTACCATCCTCTTTCTTAGAGAACCACTGTGTCTATATTACTTTTCAGAAAACAGTAGGCTTCCCCAGGATATGAACCTAACACAGCATAATAAGTTACAGTAGTAGTAGGCAGAACACTTCATATCAAGGCAGGACTAGGCTACCAGTAGGAAGGGATACCAAGAACAGGCATACGAGTCATAGATACTGTCCAATCTATTGTTAGGAGTCCCACAAAAACACCAAACTACACAGCCATAACATATATGCAGAGGACCTCCTCAGTCCCCTGCAGCCTCTGTGATTGCCATTCCAGTCTATGAGCCTGAATAAGTCCTGCTTAGTTGAATCTGTGGACCATGTTCTGTTGTGCTCAACCCATCTGGCTCCTACAATGTCCCCTCCCTACGGTCTTCATGGTTCTCAAGCTCTGCCTAATGTTTGGCTGAGAGTCTCTGCAGCTGCTCATATCAGCTCCTGGAGGAAACCCCTCTGATGAGAATTGGGTTAGGCTCTGATCAATTAGTATATCAAAATATCATTAGGAATCATTTCATTAACATTCTTTCTGAGAGTTATGTTTGATTCTACCCTAGATCTCAGAGCAATGGAGCTTTGGGTTGATGACCATCCAGACAGTGTTATTGGCCATAAGCACGAACTCCATCTTCTTGCTTGGGCCTCAAGTTAGACCACTTATTTGTTGTCCATTAAGATGCCAAATCTTTTAAGTTCAGACCCCATTTTATAGAATCTGACCTAAGTTTGAAGTCAGGGAAACTAACACGCTTGTACCTAGCATTAGTTTCCAAGTTGTCCCACAACGAAACCCCAGCCTGTCTCCAGTCTCTAGGCTAATCCCCAACAAGACCAGGGTTTCCAGGTTATACCTTCAACAAGACAAGTGTCTCCAGGTTATTCCCCTAACAAACCCGAACCCCGGGTTACAAGCCCAACCCTGCATAACAACCACCAAAGCAGAGGAGAGCAGAAATTAAATTTATGATATGACTCCCAGCACCAGGTGAATATGTTAAAGGCCACAGTAGCTTTCCAATTAGATGCTTGCGCATGTACTCTTTACTTGGGGCTTACTATAAAGCCTTACCCTGATAGACATTCCGGGCTCTCCCACCACCAAAATCAGCCTGTGTGACAGCAGTGCATGGCGGGGAAGGGGTGTGTGAACTACCTCTAATAGAATAAAGACACTGATGTAAGTTGCCTCAGATCGGCTCCTGTCTGTTTTGGGAGGGATCACTAACATTTCCCTGGCACAACACACTTCAACAAGCTCTGACCCACCATTACTCCAGGAAATCTTACAGGGACAGGTTAGAGTTTTTGTGGCTATGATGGTGTTGCAGTCTCACCATTGGAAAACTTGCCTGGTTACAGAAGGTAGCTGGATGAGGTTCCATACCCTCCATTGCTAGGACTCCTCACTAGGGTCACTCTCAAAGGTTCAATGAAGTTTCCACTTCATTAGGTTTCCACATTGCCCCTCAAATGACCCCTAATTCCAATTATCTTTCCCTGTACTCTTGCCTCTGTCCCTCCTTCCCCTAAGTATTCCCATCCCCTCCTGCCCCCAGTCTTACTTTAAAATCTAATCTATTTCCCCATCTCTGGGAGATTCATGCATTACTACCCAGACTCCCTAGAGCCCCGCTTTGTACTTAGGCTCCTTGGATGTGTGGATTTTAGCATGAAATTTACTTAATAGCTATTATTCACTTGTAAGTGAGTATAAATCATGTTTCCCTTTCTGAGTCTGAGAACCTCACTCATAATGATTATTTTCCAGTTTCATGTTTGCATAAAAATTTTGTGTTGTTGTTTAAAAAAAGAAACCAAGTGTGTAATACTCCGTTGTGTAAATATGCCACATTTTCTATAAGCCATTCTTTAGTTGAGGGATGTCTAGGTTATTTCCAGTTTCTGACTGGTAAGAATAAATCTTCTACAAACATAGTTGAGTAAGTGTCCATGATGTATTATAGAGAATCATTGCAAACTAATGTTTCTGTTTTCATTTTCTACTTGCTATGACATAAATATGCTAGGAAAAAAGATTCTAGTATTATTCTTTATCCATTATGCTCTATATTTTGATCTTTCTGCATCCAATGTTTTCTGGTTTGTAGATATTTAAGCTAAGACACCAAATGCTTAAGTGTACTAATCCTGTTCTAATTCAAGGTGCCTGACTTAAAGACAGTCAACTCTAAGAAGGAGAATTTAGCCAGGGTGTTATCCAGCTTGCCTCCTATCTAGAGTGAGAAATGCAACAGTGATTACAGATTATAAATTTGGAGAACAGGGTTACAGGAAAATTTCAAGGAAATATTGGAAGTTTAGCCCACAAGACAATCAAAATTCTCCAAACCCAAAAGTCATTAGAAGGTTACTGGTTGTTTTGGCATGGAAGTTTGAATATTCACTTTTCAGGGGTTTGCTAGATGAGGATTGAGCAGCCAGCTAAAAATTAGACAGACAAAAAAATTCAAGTATTCCTGAGCCAAATGTCTAGAAGTCGATGATCCATACAAAACCCTGTTTTCTAATTCACAAACAAATAGGAAGAAGTTATAGGTTTCCAGTTACACATTTGTAAAGCAGCTAATATGAGAAGTGGATCCTTCTACTTTTCTTAGTTAAGATTTGATGACTGAGGAGAGATAACATTGACCATGGAACTCTTATAAAGGAAAACATTTAATTGTGGCTGGGTCACTACTTCGGAGGGTAGTCCATTATCATGATTTTAGAAAGCATGGTGGCCTGTAAATAGACAGGATGCTGGGGAAGGAACTGAGTTCTACACCTAAATCCATAAGCAGCAGAAGGAGCCTGCGAAATGAGCCTTACCTTAAGCATATGAGATTTCAAAGCCAGTCTCCACGCTGACACACTTCTTCCAACAAGGCCATAACTCCTTGTAATGCCACCCCTCACAGGACAAGCATTAAAAAACATGAGGATATGGTGGCCATTCCTATTCAATCCACCACAGTAACTATGAAAGTAGAAAGATTAGCTTAAAACTCTGCCAAGTACAGGGGAATACCAGGACCGGGAATGGGATTGTTTGGGTTGGGTAGCAGGGGGAGGGAGGAGGGGATAGGGGATTTTTGGAGGGGAAACTAGGAAAGGGGATAAAGAAAATATCTTTTAAAAATAAAAATAAAAAATAATTAATTAATTAAATTAAAAAAAAAAAAACCCTCTGCCAAGGATGCTCTCAAGGGGCAGCCAAAAAAGATATAGCAAATGTTCTAGGTTACTTTCATGTTTCTATATAGATGGGTAGCTCTCAGTAAAAGCTCCATGTCTATCTATTTTTATTCTTCAGTATCTCTTCATTTCTGGGCCTTAAGAACAGAGTCATGAGTTTTCTGGACACAGGCATGATTTGAATATACACTGTTGGATAAAGTATGCACCTTATAGAAAAATATCAGAGTATTTTATTTTTTCTACTACCTGATCTCTTTACAGCATTGGGGTTACAGACTTAAGTTTTCCAGGTTACCTGCATCTACTTACAGATGTACCTAAACTGATTGTTGGTATTGGTCACAAGACGTCTAACCAGGAATCATCCAGAGGGTGTGCAATAAAATTATTTCCAAATAGATCCTAAACCTCATTGATGAATGCATGTGCAGAACCTCCTGAAGACACTAGAGAAATTCCTCCTCTGAGTTTGGCAAACTGACTTACACAGCTATGTTCAAAGCACATTGAACAATGATTGCAAATGACAAATATGTCTTTAGGCACAGGCACTTCACCCCATGCTAGAGGAAACTCAGTTTGCAGAACAAAGTCGTTAAGAGGCCAGTGCCCTGACCCAGGTAGATGCAAACACCACTTGAGTAACACCTGGATACTGTACCTAGCTTCTTGTTGCTTCCCCAATCCTTCATATCTCTGGAAAGCACCTCCTAGCTCTCACTACGTGAGGTCGTCTGAGCTAAATGGACTCACACATACTCTCCACACAGATCACAGCAGTGGTTTTAGAGTGCTTCCCATGCTCCTACATGAATGGTGGACCAAGCCTACAACTTGGAAGCTAGAAGAGCCCTCTATTTTTCAAGCTGGTGGACATAGTTGGATGCCATGATTGGCTATTAAATCCTGAGTGACAAGTACAGCTTGCTTTAGGACTCAAAGTACTTAAAGACACACAGCACAGTCCTTACCTATCCTGGCTTCCACCCCAGAAACCGATTAGGTTCAGTTCTGCAGAGACTTGCAATTCACAGTCCTTCATACCTGTCCTCCAAAAGCTGACTGTGCTGTCTTCCCTCACTTAACCAAGCCCCAAGTAGCTGTACAGTCCTCAAGGCTGGATATATCAGCTATATAAGCAGGATTTTGAGAACTTTAATACCATTAAAGAAATGAGCTTACTAGAGAGTACTTGGGTAAACTGAAAAAGAACAAGAACTTCCTTCTTCCATGTTTCGTATTTAGACCACTAACAGGTAAAGCCCAATTTAAAGGTGGATTATCTCACCTCAAAAGAACAAGATTAACGATGGGTTTTCCCACTTCATATAATTTCATTAAGAAAAATCCCTTAGAGGTGTACCCAGATGAATGAGCTTTCATTATTTCCAGATGAATTTAAGTTGACAATGAAGAATAGCCATCACATGTGCTGATACTGGATCGATGAGAAACATTTCTTATTTGTAGCAAGCTAGGAGAGGACAGTAATCATTTCCAAAGATTTCTAAGCATGCTGAAGATCCCTTCTGATCATGATCAAAATGTAAAAACAGAGACGTATATGAGCATTGTTAGCTCAAAGTCATGCAGAAATCTTTGTAAAATATAAAAATGTTGCACAGAAATACTTCTGTTATGTTCATCTTGTGTCATAAGTTCCTAACTGAAAAATCAAGTAAATGATACTGTGAAACATAATGGCTAAGTATCTAATGTTATTAAATATGATGTATTATCTAAAAGATACATGTATCAATGCCTCAATTCTCAAGACCAAAAAGGACAGAGGACACAAATAGATAAAACATTAAGGAAAAATCACTTATCAGCCCTGTGGATGATGTGGTTAGATGAACAGCTACTCTGAGATGTTCTAACCAAAGAATATAGCTGTTTCTGACTCTGAGCACGTCGGTTCAGAAGAAGGCCACACTTGCTTACATGCAGGACAAAAAAAGAGTTCATTTCAGCTAGCCTTGGCTGCTGTGTTACTATGGGCTTTGACATTATTGTTCCTTCTTTTAAAGTTCATTTTATGTATTTAATGGTTACTTATATGTGTTGTGCTTACTACCTGAAGAGTTCAGAAGAGAATATCAGATTCCCTAGAACCACTTGTTATAGCCGCTTGTTAGCCAACATATGAATGCTGGCAATAGAACCTAGGTCCTCTGGATCACCCCCCCCCCACCCAAGACCTTAAACACTGAGCTATTTCCCAATGTCAGATATTCTTCCCAATGCTTCAACATTTTAATACAGCTTCTCATGTTTTGTTGATCACCAGCCATAAAACTTATTTCATTGCTACTTCATAAGTGTAATTTTCCTGCTGTTATCAATTATATAAATACATGCTATGCAGAGTATGTGATATGATAACCTCGCAAAAGTTTTATTCCACCACCAAAGCAATTGTGACTGTCAGGTTAAGAACCCCTGATCTAGACCCTCTAATTTTCATTTTATTTTAATTCAATTTCAATTCAAATATAACTTCTCCAATTTCCTTCTTTCTTGCCACTCATCCATTTTTTCACAAGTTCCCTACTCAGCCCTCTTCCTTGTCAATTTTCTATATACAGTTTTATGAATAACTGTGCACAGATATATGAATATAACACGATGAGTCAAATTTTTTTTTGGTTGTATCTATATAGTTTCAGGGTTAACATCGAACTGGAAATTATTTATGCAGTTAGAGAGTTCATAAACTCTACAGAATATACTAACATGATAGTCAATTTTGAAAATGGTGGATGTTATAGGAACTTGTGAATAATCTTATTCAAACCACTAGATTCCATTCTCTGCCCTGCCCATTGGCTTTAGCCATGTCAGAGTGCAAAAATGCATTCAGTCCAACTTCAAATGTCCCCATGGTCTACAATAGTCTCAACAGCATTTAAATTTCTGAACCTGTGGGTTCTAGGGTCTTAGTGAAATCAATTATCACACTTGAGGGAGATTCTACTCTATAGCCGCCTGGGGCCACGTGAACTGGGTTCCCCTGAAAGGCAGGCTGTGGCTGAAAGAGATCAGATGGTGAGAAAAGAACGAGGCCAAGACAAACCTTTCTGTTCAAAGCCTCTGAAGTTTACTAAGAGTCGGTGCTTATAAAGAGGGTAGGCCCATCCCCCTGCCAGCCCATTCTTGGTGCCTGGAGCCAGTCCATAGGCGATCTACAGGGTGTGTCTCTGGAATGTTTCAAGGACCTTTCAGCAGGAAGCATAGTCTTGGAGAAGAGCAAATAGAGCCATCAAGGTGAGAAGGCTCTACCCTAGGTAATCTCCTTAGTGGCAGCAAGGTCAAAGTCTGGATCAGCCTGCTTCAAGTCTTAGGGAGGCTACACTACTCCATAATGATGAAGAAGAGTCTGATCCCCTTGTGATCCAGGCTCCCTTAGACAGAAAACATAGTTTAGAGTAGAAAACAAGAGCTGAAGAAATAACTCAAATATAAGAGCCCTGCAGACTCTTTTTGAGCCTAAAAGATCCATTCCACTCCAAATATGGTGGTTCAAGCAATCTGTAATTCCAGTTCCATGGAATCTGGTATCTTCTTTCTGCTTCCCTTACCACCAAGTAAGAACTGGATACACAGACATACTTACAAGCAAAACAACTATATGTACATTAAATAATGACTAAAACAACAATAACAAAAAGACAACTTGCAGCATAAGATTTATTTTTCAGCCTGTGCATGTTACCGCACAAGTCCTTAAATCACAGGACTTGGAATGTAGAGGCAAAAAGACCATTGTCATTTGAGGAAAACCCATGAACCATTAACATACACTCAAAGAAGAGAAAGACAAGGAGAAGGAGGGAGAGGAGGAATAATAAGAAGAGAAGGAGGGGGAGTAGGGAGAGGGGGAGTGTGAGGGGGAAGGAGAAGAAAACTTAGTAAGCAAGGAAAAGGCACAGTGAAATGGGAAAATGTCTCTTAAAATATTTTCAGTTATTACCCACCAGTTTCCATAATATCAATCATTTTTTAAAATTTTTATTGTTTATTTTATTTATTTACATTTCAGATGGTATCCCCCTCCCCAGCATCCCCTCCTCTAAATCCCTATCCCATTCCCTCTTCCCCCTGCTTCTCTGAGGGTGCACTCTACCCACACACCCACTCCCGCCTCACTGCCCTAGCATCCCCATACAATGAGGCATGAAGCCTTCACAGGACCAAGGGTCTCGCCTCACATTAACACCAGATAAGGCCATCTTCTGCTACATATGTAGCTGGAGCCATGGGTCCTTCCATGTGTATTCTTTGGTTGGTGGTTTAGTCCCTGGGAGCTCTGGGGATCTGGTTGGTTGATATTGTTCTTCTTCCTATGGGGTTGCAAACCCCTTTAACTCCTTCAGTTCTGCTCCAAAGTCCTCCATTGGGGTCCCCGTGGTCATTCCAATAGTTGGCTGGAAGCATCTGCATCTGTATCAGTAAGGCTCTGGCAGAGGCTCTCAGAAGACAGCTATATCAGGCTCCTCACAGTAAGCACTTCTTGGCATCAGCAATAGTGTTCTGGATTGGTGACTGCCTATGGGATGAATCCCCAGATGGGGCAGTCTCTGGGTCACTTTTCCTTCAGTCTCAGCTCTGCACTTTATTTCTGTATTTCCTTTAGAAAAGAGCAATTCTGGGTTAATAATTTTGAGATGGGTCGGTGGCACCATCACTCAAACAGGGGCCATGCTTAACTTCTGGATATGAATCTACAGGTGCTCTCTCCCCTTTGTTGGGTACTTCAGCTAATGTCATCCCCACTGGGTCCTGGGAGCTTCTTGCTTTCCTGGCAGTTTCTGATGTTACCCCAGTTCCCCATCACCCACTGCTACACAGCTCTGTTCAATTTCCTCACCCTGTGTACATCTCCCTCCTCTCCTCCCACACCTAGTCCTGCCCCTCTTTTTTCTCCTCCCCCTTCTCTCTCCCTCCCAAGCCCCTCTCTCCCTCCCTCTACCTCCTGATGATGATATTGTTCCCCCATCCACACTTTGGTGTTCCTTCTTCTTAAGCTGTAAGTTGTATGGTGGATATTCTGAATTTGGGGGATAATGTCCACTTATCAGTGAGTACATACCATATGTGTTCTTTTGTGACTGGGTTACTCCACTCAACCTGATATATTCCAGTTCCATCCAGTTGCCTGCGAATTTCATGAAGTCATTGTTCTTAATAACTTAATAGTACTCTATTGTGTAAAAGTACAAAATTTTCTGTATCTCCATTGAAGGACATCTGGGTTCTTTTGAGCTTCTGGGTATTATAATTAAGGCTACTTTAAACATAGTGGAGTGTGATGGTTTGTATATCCTTGGACCAGAGAGTGGCACCATCTGAAGGTGACCTGGTTGGAATGGGTGTGTCACTGTGGGTGTGGGTATAAGATCCTCACTCTAGTTGCCTGGAAGTCAGTCTTCCACTAGCAGCCTTTGGATGAAGACATAGAACTCTCAGCTCCTCCTGTGCCATGCCTGCCTGGATACTGCCATGCTCCCACCTTGATGATAATGGACTGAACCTCTGAACCTGTAAGCCAGCCCCAATTAAATGTTGTTTTTTATAAGACTTGCCTTGGTCATGGTGTCTGTTCACAGCAGTAAATCCCTAACTAATACAGAAGTTGGTACCAGGAGTGGGGTATTGCTGTGATAGGCCTGACCATGCTTTTATTTGAAAGAATGTGGATTTTGGGACTTTGGATTTGGAAAGCAGTGGAATGCTTTAAATGGGGCTTAATGGGTCATCCTAGTACAAATATGGAAGACTTAGTTGCTGGGAGTAATTTGAACTGTGTTGACCTGGCCCAAGAGATTTCAGAGGAGAAGAATTTCAGAATGTGGCATAAAGACTGGTTTTGTGGTACTTTGGTGAAGAATGTGGCTACTTTTTGCCCTTGTCTGAAAAGTCTGCCTGAGGATAAGGTGAAGAGACTTGGATTAATTGCATTGACAAAAAAAGTTTCAAAAAAGCCCAGCAGAGACTTTGTTCTCTGGTTAAGTCTTATGAAGAGAAGTTTGAACAAGCATAGCAAGCTTAGAAAGGAAAAATATAAAATATATGGTTTGAGTATTAAAGGGGTACCAGGAAGTGAAATGGAGCAAAATCCTGTGTTCTAGGAGATAACAGATTAAGGGAGTGGGACCTTGGGGCAAGATCCTACCCAGCTAAATTAAATCCAGGCATGGTGGTACACACCTTTAATCTCACGAGACAGGCATGCTGATCTCTGCATTCAAGGTCAATCTACAGAGCAAGAACCAGGATAGCCAAGCTTAGGCAGTGAAGGATTTAGAAAACATAAAGCTAGTGATAATGTAATAGGACAAGGGGATCATGTTCTAGTTCCTGTAAGCAGCAGAACTCAGCAGCTTCAGCCATGTGGCTCTGGCTCTAGAGTTAAGAATGGAAGGAACTACTGGGAAAATTGATGCTGGTTAGCTGAAGCTAAGGAATTAGCAGTGATTAAGAAGAGACCAGCATCACTGAGGTGAAATCTTTTGGAAATTGTTTTCTGGGACACAAAGAAGCTGTTTCAGAAATACCCAAGGTTGTACTTCATGCTGCAGCTGGACTTGGTAATGTGTAAGAGTCACTCAGGTGGTACTGCTTGTAAAGGAATGAAGGGATCGTGGAGAGAAGCTGAGGCTTAGCACTGTGAGAGGCCCGGGAAGGCCATTGGAGAAGGTGAACTACAGCCTCAGCTGTAGTTGATGGCCCAGGACTGAAGGGGTCATGTAAAGGATTTGAGGCTTGGCACCCTGAAGAGTGCCTATGAGAGGCTATTGGTGACTCCTAGTTGGAGTGGAACACCCCAATGTATTGGAGATGTCAGTACCATGGGATGATTACCAAGAACAGCAGCCGTAGTGGAGTGGATCAACCTGAGCTTAGAGTGCTACAGAGGGCAGAGCTGAAAAAGTGGTGAAAGCCCATAGGAGGAGGCCAAAAGATCAAGTGGAATCCCAGACACTGAAACAAGAAGCAGTAACATTGAAATTGCCTTGGAGACTCAAAGATGTTAAAGATGCCAGAGCCATGGGATACATGCTGAGGAAAGCTGCTAACAGGGAGTGGAACCAGCCCAGGAGAAAGCCATTTGTTGCAGTCAACAAAGATGAAAAAGGAGTGGAAATCTGAAGACCACTTTGACATCAGCCATAGAGATGCAGAGTTTGGAGTTTGCCCAGCTGTTTTCCTGCCTTGCTTTGGGGATTACAGTTAATTAAGTTGAATGAATCTCAGAAGAGACCTTGAACTTTGGACGTTTAACATTGTTGGGACTTCTATAGACTATGAGGACTTTGAAAGTTGGACTAAATGCATTTTGCATTATGCTATGTTTAAGTATGGCCCCCATATACTCATGCTTTTGAACAAGTCTATGGGGACCAGGGAGTGGAATGTGATGGTTTGTATATCCTTGGACCAGGGAGTGGCACCATCTGAAGGTGTGGCCTGGTTGGAATAGGTGTGACCTGGTTGGAATGGGTGTGTCACTGTGGGTGTGGGTATAAGATCCTCACTCTAGTTGCCTGGAAGTCAGTCTTCCACTAGAAGCCTTTGGATGAAGACATAGAACTCTCAGCTCCTCCTGTGCCATGCCTGCCTGGATACTGCCATGCTCCCACCTTGATGATAATGGACTGAACCTCTGAACTATAAGCCAGCCCCAATTAAATGTTGTTTTTTATAAGACTTGCCTTGGTCATGGTGTCTGTTCACAGCAGTAAAACCCTAACTAATACAGTGGAGCATGTGTTCTAGTTATATGTTGGAGCATCTTTGGGTATATGCCCAGAAGAGGTATAGCTGGGTCCTAAGGTAGTACTATGTCCAATTTTCTGAGGAACTGACAGACTGATTCCTAGAGTGGTTGTATCAGCTTGCAATCCCACCAAAAATGAAGGAGTGTTCCTCTTACACCACATCTTTGGCAGTATCTGCTGTCAGGTGAATATTTGACCTTAGCCATTCAGACTGATGTGAGGTGGAATCTCAGAGTTGGTTTGATTTGCATTTCTCTGATGACTAAGAATGTTAAACAGTTCTTTAATATTTCTTGGCCATTTGAGATTTCTCCGTTGAAAACTCTGTTTAGCTCAGTACCCCATTTTGTTTTGCAAGTTAACCTGGCCATATTTTAATAACATTTCACAAATGACAATTTATGAAAATTGAATTTCATGTAATTTCTTTTTTTTGGCTATTTTCTTTATTTACATTTCAAATATTCTCACCTTTCCTGGTTTCCCCTCCGAAAAACATTCTCCCCCTAAAGCTCCCCCTTCCCCTAAAGCCTCCTCCTCCCTTTAAAGCCTCCCCCCTCGCCCTGTTCACAAACCTACACACTCCTGCTTCCTGGCCCTGGTATTCCCCCAAACTGAGACAGAACATTCATAGGACAAAGGACCTTTCTCCTCATTGATGTCAGACTAGGCCTTCCTCTGCTGCATATGCAGCTGGAGTAGTGAGCCCCACCATGTGTGCTCTTTGGGTTGTGGTTTAGTCCCTGGGTGCTCTGGAGGTATTGGGAAGTTCATATTGTTGTTCCTCCTATGGGGCTGCAAACCCCTTCAGCTCCTTGGGTAGTTACTCTAGTTCCTTAACTGGGGAACCTGTGTTCTGTCTAGTGGATGACTGTGAGCATCCACTTCTGTATTTGTCAGGCACTGGCAGAGCCTCTCAGGTGACAGCTATAGCAGACTCCTGTCAGCAAAATCTTGTTGACATTCACAACAGTGTCTGGGTTTGGTGATTGTATATGGGATGGATCCCCAGATGAGTCAGTCTCTGGATGATCATTTCTTCAATCTCTACTCCACACTTTGTCTCTGTAACTCCTTCCATGGGTGGTTTGTTCCCCCCTTCTAAGATGGATCAAAGTATCCAACTCTGGTCTTCCTTCTTGAGTTTCATGTGGTTTGTGAATAGTATCTTGGGTATTCCAAGCTTCTGGGCTTCTGGACTAATATCCACTTATCAGTGAGTGCATATCGTGTGTGTTCTTTTGTGATTCCGTTACCTCACTCAGGATGATATCCTCCAGATCCTTCCATTTGCCTATGAATTGCATTTATCCATTGTTTTTTTTTTTAATTAGGTATTTTCCTAGTTTACATTTCCAATGCTATCCCAAAAGTCCCCCATACTCACCCCCCCCCAATCCTCTACCCACCCACTCCCCCTTTTTGGCCCTGGCGTTCCCCTGTACTGGGGCATATAAAGTTTGCAAGTCCAAAGGGCCTCTCTTTCCAGTGATGGCTGACTAGGCCATCTTTTGACACATATGCAGATAGAGATGAGAGCTCCTGGGTACTGGTTAGTTCATATTGTTGTTCCACCTATAGGGTTGAAGTTCCCTTTAGCCCCTTGGGTACTTTCTCTGGCTCCTCCATTGGGGGCTGTGTGACCCATCCAATAGCTGACTGTGAGCATCCACTTCTGTGTTTGCTAGACCCCAGGCATAGTCTCACATGTTTTTAATAACTGAGTAATACTTGATTGTAAATGTACCACATTTTCAGTATCTATTCCTATGTTGAGGGAAATCTAGGCTCTTTCCAGCTTCTGGCTATTATAAATAAGGCTGCTATGAACATACTGAAACATATGTTTTTATTACTTGTTAGAGCATCTTCTGGGTATTTGCCTAGGAGTGGTATTGCTGGGTCCTCAAGTAGCACTATGTCCAATTTTCTGAGGAACTGCAAAACTGATTTTCAGAGTGGTTGTACCACTTGCAATCCCACTAACAATGGAGGAGTGTTCCTCTTTCTCCACATCCTTGCCAGCATCTGCTGTCACCTGAGATTTTGATCTTAGCCATTCTGACTAGTATGAGGTGGAATCTCAGGGTTGCTTTGATTTGCATTTCTCTGATGACTAAGGAAGTTGAACATTTCTTTAGGTGCTTCTCAGCCATTTGGAATTCCTCAGATGAGAATTCTTTGTTTAGCTCTGTACCCCATTATTGATAGTGTTATTTGTTTCTCTGGAGTCTAACTTCTTGAGTTCTTTGTATATATTGAATATTAGCTCTATATTGGATGTAGGATTGGTGAAGATCTTTTGGTTGCCTTTATGCCTTATTGACAGTATCCCTTGCCATACAGAAGCTTTGCAATTTTATGAGGTTCCATTTGTTGATTCTTGATCTTACAGGACAAAGTCATTGGTGTTCCATTTAGGAAAATTTCCCCAGTGCCCATATATTTGAGGCTCTTCCCTACTTTCTATTCTATTAGATTCAGTGTATCTGGTTTTATGAGAAGGTCCTTGAGCCAATTGGACGTGAACTTTTTACAAGGAGATAAGAATGGATCAATTAGCCTTCTTCTACCTGCTAACTGCCAGTGAGCCAGCACCATTTGTTGAAAATGCTGTCTTCTTTCCACTGGATGGTTTTAGCTGCTCTGACAAAGATCAAGTGATGGTGTGTGGATTCATTTCTGGGTCTTTAATTCTATTGCATTGATCTACCTGTCTGTCACTGTACCAATACCATGCAGTTTTTAATCACAATTGCTCTGTAGAACAGCTTGAGGTCAGGAATGGTGACTCCCCCAGAAGTTCTTTTATCGTTAAGAACAGTTTTCACTGTCCTGGGTTTTTTGTTATTCCAGATGAATTTGGAAATTGCTCTTTCTAAATCTATGAAAAATTAAGTTGAAATTTTGACAGGGATTGCATTGAATAGGTAGATAGCTTTCAGCAAGATGGCCATTTTTGCTATATTAATCCTGCCAATCCATGAGCATGGGAGATCTTCATATCTTCTGAGATTTTCTTTGATTTCTTTCTTCAGATACATGAAGTTATTATACAGATGTTTTACTTCCTTGGTTAGAGTCACACCAAGGTATTTTATATTATTTGTGACTATCGTGAAGGGTGTTGTTTGCCTAATTTCTTTCTCAGCCTGTTTATCCTTTGTGTAGAGAAAGGCCACTGATTTGTTTGAGTTAATTTTATATCCAGCTACTGCACTGAAGCTGTTTATCAGGTTTAGAAGTTCTCTGGTGTCACTTATATATACTATCATATCACCTGCAAATAGTGATATTTTGACTTCTTCCTTTCCAATTTGTATCCCCTTGACCTCCTTTTGTTGCTAATTACTCTGGCTAGGACTTCAAGTACTATATTGATTAGGCTGGGAGAAAGTGCGCAGCCTTGTCTAGTCCCTGATTTTAGTGGGATTGCTTCCAGTTTCTCTCCATTTAGTTTGATGTTGGCTACTGGTTTGCTGTAGATTGCTTTTATTATGTTTAGGTATGGGCCTTGAATTCCTGATCTTTCCATGACTTTTATCATGAATGGGTGTTGGATTTTGTCAAATGCTTTCTCAGCATCTAAAGAGATGATCATGTGGTTTTTGTCTTTGAGTTTGTATATATAGTGGATTACGTGGATGTATTTCCATATATTAAAAGATCCCTGCATCCCTGGTATGAAGCCTACTTGATCATGATGATCATTCTGATGTGTTCTTGGATTCAGTTTGCGATCATTTTATTGAGTTTTTTTGCATTGATATTCATAAGGGAAATTGGTCTGAAGTTCTCTTTTTTGATGGGTCTTGGTGTGGTTTAGGTATCTGAGTAATTGTGGTTTCATAGAACAAATTGGGTAGAGTACCTTCTGTTTCTATTTTGTGAAATAGTTTGAGGTGAATTAGAATTAGGTCTTCTTTGAAGTTCTGATAGAACTCTGCACTAAACCCATCTGGTCCTGAGCTTTTATTGTTTGGGAGACTATTAATGTCTGCTTCTTTTTCTTTAGGGGATATGGGGCTTTTTAAATTGTTAATCTGATCCTGATTTAACTTTGATACCTGGTATTTGTTTAGAAAATTGTCCATTTCATCCAGGTTTTCCAGTTTCATTAAGAATAGCTTTTTGTATTAATATCTGATGTTGCTTTAGATTTCCTCAGGTTCTGTTGTTATGTCTCCCTTTGTAATTTCTGATTTTATTAGTTAGGATACTGTACCTTTGCCCTTTAGATAGTCTGACTAAGGGTTTATCTACCTTGTTGATTTTCTAAAAGAACCAGCTCCTGGCTTGGTTGATTCTTTGTATACTTCTTCTTGTTTCCACTTGGTTGATTTCAGCCCTAAGTTTGATTATTTCCTCGTTGTACTCCTCTTGGGTGAATTTGCTTCCGTTTGTTCTAGAGCTTTTAGGTTTGCTGTCAAGCTGCTAGTGTATGCTCTCTAGTTTCTTTTTGGTGGCACTCAGAGCTATGACTTTTTCTCTTAGGAATGCTTTCATCGTGTTCCTTCAGTTCGGGTATGTTGTGGCTTCATTTTCATTAAACTCTAAAAAGTCTTTAATTTCTTTATTCCTTCCTTGACCAAGGTATCATTGAGAAGAGTGTTGTTCAGCTTCCACATGAATGTTTGCTTTCTATTCTTTATGTTGTTATTGACAATCAGCCTTAGTCTGTGGTGATCTGATAGGATGCATGGGATAATTTCAATATTTTTGTATCTGTTGAGGCCTTTTTTGTGACCAATTATATGGTCATTTTTGGAGAAGGTACCATGAGGTGCTGAGAAGAAGGTATATCCTTTTGTTTTAGGATAAAATGTTTTCTAGTTATCTGTTAAATCCATTTGTTTCAAAACTTATGTTAGTTTCAATGTGTCTCTGTTTAGTTTCTGTTTCCAGGATCTGTCCATTGATGAAAGTGGTGTGTTGAAGTCTCCCACTATTATTGTATGAGGTACATTGTGTGCTTTGAACTTTACTAAAGTTTCCTTAGTCAATGTGGATGCCCTTGCATTTGGAGCATAGATATTCAGAATTGAGAGTTCCTCTTGGGTGATTTTCCCTTTGAGGAGTATGAAGTGCCCCTCCTCATCTTTTTTGATAACTTTAGGTTGGAAGTCGATTTTATTCGATATTAGAATGGCTACTCCAGCTTTTTTCTTGGGACCATTTGCTTGGAAAATTGTTTTCCAACTTTTTACTCAGAGGTAGTGTCTGTCTTTGTCCCTGAGGTAGGTTTCCTGTATGCAGCAAAATGTTGGGTCCTGTTTATGTGGCCAGTCTGTTAGTCTATGTCTTTTTTGGGGGGAATTGAGTTCATTTATATTAAGAGATGTTAAGGAAACGTAATTGTTGCTTCCTGTTATTTTTGTTGTTAGAGCTGGGATTCTGTTCTTGTGGCTATCTTTCTAGGTTTGTTGACGGATTACTTTCTTGCTTTTTCTAGGGCATAATTTTCCTCCTGGGGTCGGAGTTTTCCCTTTATTATCCTTTGAAGGGCTGGATTCATGGAATGATATTGTGTGAATTTGGTTTTGTCATAGAATACCTTGGTTTCTCCATCTATGGTCATTTAGAGTTTTGCTGGGTATAGTATTCTGGGCTGGCATTTGTGTTCTCTTAGGGTCTTATACCCTCTGTCCAGGATCATCTGGCTTTCATAGTCTCTGATGAGAAGTCAGGTTTAATTCTAATAGGTCTGCCTTTATATGTTACTTGGCCTTATTTCCTTACTGCTTTTAATATTTTATCTTTATTTAGTGCATTTGTTGTTCTGATTATTATGGGTAGCAGGGAGTTTCTTTTCTGGTCCAGTCTATTTGGGGTCCTGTAGGCTACTTGTATGTTCATGGGCATCTCTTTCTTTAGGTTAGGGGTGTTTTATTGTTTAATTTTGTTGAAAATATGTACTGGTCCTTTAAGTTGAAAATGTTCATTCTCATGTACTCCTATTATCCATAGGTTTGGTCTTCTCATTGTGTCCTGGATTTCCTGGATGTTTTGAGTTAGGGTCTTTTTGCATTTTGCATTTTCTTTGATTGTTGTGTCCATGTTCTCTATGGAATCTTCTGCACCTGAGATTCTCTCTTCCATCTCTTGTATTCTCTTGCTGATGCTCCATCTAAGGTTTCTGATTCCTTTCCTAGTGTTTCTATCTCCAGAGTTCTCTCCCTTTGGGTTTTCTTTATTGTTTCTACTTCCATTTTTAGATCCTGGATGGTTTTGTTCAATTCCATCACCTGTTTGGTAGTGTTTTCCTGTAACTCTCTAAGGGATTTTTGTGTTTCCTCTTTAAAGGCTTCTGGCTGTTTACCTATTTTTTCCTTTATTTCCCTCTTAAAGTCCTCCATCATCATCATGAGAAGTGACTTTAGATCCATGTCTTGTTTTCCTGGTGTGATGGTGTATCCAGGACTTGCTATGGTGGGAGAGTATGGTTCTGATTATTCCAAGTAACCTTGGTTTCTGATGATTCTGTTCTTACTCTTGACTCCTGCACTCTGATTATCTCAAGTGCTTGCTGCCCTCAATATATCTGATTGGAGCCTGTCTTTCCTATAATCCAGGTTGATTCAGGACTCCTCAGAGTGAGTCCAGCTTTCTCTGTGATCCTTTGATTGTGGGCTCCTGTGAACCTGAGATTCTGGGTGTGTCAGAGTTTTTGGCAGTCAAGCTTCCTCTGAGACCCTGAAATACTGGTGTGACCCAGCTTCTATTATCCTGGGATCCTGTTGTCCTAAGATCCTAGGTGTGTTACAGTGCCTGGAAGTGCTGTCTCCTTTGAGGACCATAAAGCTGTCTGGTCAGTGATCCTAAGATCTCCTGGAGTGTACTTTGGGGACTGCAGCGCTGTTTGTCAATTCCACGCCCAAGGTGACTCGGTGCTGGTGCCAAGTGGAAGGGACTTGTGCCCCTGGTCAAGCCGGTTTTCTACTTCCCTTCTGCTGTCTCAGGTCCCGCAGGATTGGATTGGAACAAGTGTTGTGTTCCACTCACCAGTGATCCTAAGATCTCGAGGAGAGTCCTCGGGGGACCTTAGGGGTGTCTGCGGACTCCATGCCCTAGGTGACCCTGTGCTGGTGCTGACCGGAAGGAAGAAGCTTTATTTTTAATAACCAGAAACTGGAAACCATCCAGATGTCCTTCAGCAGGAGAACGGGTGAAAAAAAGTGCAATTTATACAATGGAATACTATTCAATTATTAAAACAAGGAAAAATAATGGATCGAACCATAAAAATCAGATAGACCAGTGAAGTATCCTAGACTCGGGACATGCATAGTTATGTACTTAATTATATGTGGATTTCAGCCACAAATTATAGGATTTTCATGGTACAATCCACAAAGCTAAAGAAGCTAAATCACAAGGAGGTCACAAGGAAGGATGCTTGACTCTCATTCAGAAGAGGAAATACCAGTCTTCACAGGTGAATAGAGGGAGAGAACTGTGTGGGAGATGGGAAGGTGAGGGGAGTGATGGGGGACAATGTGTGGGAAGAGAGGGTGGAGAGCTGCAGCTCTAGCTATAGGTGGAGGACATCTGTAGGATATGCCAGAGACCAGGAATTGGGGAGGCCCTAGGGAATCTAGGAGGGTGACTGTAGCTGAGATTTGGTCCTAGCAGTGGGTGATATGGAGCCTGAAGTGACTACCTCCTATAGCCAAGCAAGACCCCAGTGAAGAAATGATGATTCCAACTCACCTACAAAACCTTCTTGCCCTACAGGAGGTGTATAGACAAAGAAGATGGGGAGTCTGAGTGCATGGCCTACCAATGCCTTCACATCCATAGCATTAACAAGAACCAAACCCTGACAATATTAATAGTACTCTGTCATGATTACGCACCAGGGCCTAACCTAACTTTCCTCTTAGAGCCTCCAGACATCAGCTATCCAAATCTGAAGTTGAGACTGACCCCCCAAACATTGGAGGAAGCTCCAAAAGTCTTGTGGAGGATTTGTAGGAGAGATTGGGGAACCCAGAGGGGAATAAAAACTTCACAAGTAGAGCAACAAAGTCAACTGACCTGGACCCTTGGGTGTTCTCAGATACTGAACCACCAATCAAAATGCATTCATGGCTAGTACTATGCTCCCCTCCCACACACATGTGTAGCATCCATGCAGCTTGGTATTCAGACACCATACCCAAGAATTGGAGCAGGAAGAGTCCCAGACCCTGTTGCCTGCCTGTGGATACTATTCCCAAAACTAGGCTGCTTATCTTTATGGAAAAGACAATAGTTGAAAATGACTTCCTGTTTACAGTATGAAAAGAAGAGGATATTTTACTTCTGTAATGCTTCTGCCAATTTTATTTTTACATCAGTGAGATGGCTCAGTAGGAAGTGACTACAGTATACAATGATAGCAACCTGACCTTGATCATTGTATAAAGATGGCCAAAATAGATGCTATAATGCTGTCACCAAGTCTCTGCTTATCTGACATGGCCTAAAAACCCATAATTACACACACACACCCCAGAAACACTTTATTTAAAAAAAAAAAAACTTACTTCTGTTACATCATCTAACATTTCTAGATAATCCTGTTTGTTGGGATACTTCCAGTGAAGTGCCACATGGTAACTAATGGGAACATGAAGAAGCATGGAACATCAAATGATATGTACATATCTGCCAATGAAGCTATGCAGTAGGATATACAGTTGAGTGCTGATTATCCTACTCCACTATATCTCTGGCAGATACATGAAAATGCAATTTTGAAAACACGTGAGGCATTTAATGTTATATTCTATTAAACATTTTAATATTAGAACTGTTAAAAAGTGTTGACAACATAGCACACATTGTGATACATATTCTATTCTTTAATGTACACAAGAGACTAACACATGAGAATCAAGAGATAAAATGTAGCCTTGACTAATGACTGACATCCAATGCAGGCTAGATAACACAGCCCAGCATTTAAAGGGAAATTGTGACACTAGCATTGTCAATTTCAAGGTGGTCCCATCCTCCTGTTAAAATACAAGCCAAATTAAAATATTTTACAATGTCTTAGACATTGTGTTTTATCACAGTGAGAGAAAAGACAGGAATACATACCCATAGTTTTACACCTGGATAAGTAATTTCATGTAATTGAAGAGTATTGCATTTGCAAGTACAAACACAACAAAGGGGGCATCATCGCCTTTGTTCTTCTCTGTGAGAGTTCCTCACCCCATTCCCCCTACCCTTTTCCTCTTAAAATAATGTTACCCTACCCACAAGCATCCCCTGCACCCCACCCCACCCCACCCCACCCCACGGATCCCCTATCCATGGGGTATCAAGTCACTACAAGGTCAGGTGCATCCACTCCCAGAGGCTAGACCAGGCAGTCCTCTGGTAAGTGTCTAGGGCCACAGACCAGACCATGTATGCTCTTTGGTTGGTGTCTTAGTCTTTGGGAGCTCTGAGAGGTCCAGGGTAGTAGATACTGTTCTTCTTCCTATGTGGTTGCCATCTCCTTCAGCTTATAATATCCTTCCCCTAACTCTTTCATATTGGACCCAACCTCAGTACAATCGTTGGCTCTAAGTATATGCATTTGTCAGTTGCTGGTAGAGGCTCTCAGATGACAACCATGCTAGACTCCTATCTGCAAGCACAACATGGGATCAGTAATAGTGTCAGGGTTTGGTACAAGCCCATAGAATGGATCCTAAGGTGGGCAGGTAACTGGATGGCCTTTCAGTCATTCTCTGCTCCATTTTTGTCTGTTTCCTTTAGACAGGAACAATTCTGAGTTAAACATTTTGAAGATGGGTGGGTGACTCCATCTCTCCACTGGGGGCTCTGTCTATTTACTGCAGATTGTCTCTTCAGGTTCCAGCTTCCCCATCTTGTGCATTTCAGCTAAGGTTATCACCATCGAGTCCTAAAAGCCTCTCACATCACAGGACTCTAGGACATTCTGGAGTTTACCCCACACCCCATAGCAGCACACTTCCTTTCATTCTCCAGGCAATCTAAGCTTCTCTCCTGCCCCCTTTTTCCTCTGCCTCCCACAAAGATCCCCCTTCTGTCTGCCTACAGTGATTATTTCATTCACTCTTTTTTTGTTGTTGCTGTCTTTTGTTTGTTTTTCGAGACAGGGTTTCTCTTATAGCCCTGGCTGTCCTGGAACTCACTCAGTAGACCAGGCTGGCCTCCAAATCAGAAATCTGCCTGCCTCTGCCTGCCAAGTGCTGTGTGAGCCATCACAGCCCAGCTCGTTCAATCTTCTAAGTGGGATTGAAGCATCCTCACTTGGGCCTTTATGTTAAACTTCAAAAGGTCTTAGTTTTATCATGGGTGGTTTGAACTTTCTGGTTAAATCCACTTATTAGTAAATACTTACTATGCATGTCTTTTGGGTCTGGCTTACAGAACACAGGATATTTTCTAGTTCCATCCATTGGCCTGAAAATCTCATGAGGTCCTTGCTTTTAATAGTTGAAGTGAAACACAGAAATGAAACACATTTTCTGTAATCATTCTTCGGTTGAGGGACATCTGGGTTGTTTCCAGCTTCAGCCTATTATGAATAAAGCTGCTATGAAGGTAGTGGAGAACCTGTCCTTTTGGTATAGGTGAGCATCTTTTGGCTATATGTCCAAGAGTGCTATAGCTGGAAGATTGATTTCCAATTTTCTGAGGAACTGCCAGGATGATATCCAGAGTGGTTGTACCAGTTTGCAAGTCCATCAGCAATGGAGTGATCCTCTTCCTCTACATCCTCACCAGCATGTGCTGTCACTTGAGTTTATCATCTTCACCATTCTGATTGGTGTAAGGTAAATCTCAAGGTCATTTTGATTTGCAATTCCCTGATGACTAAGGATTTTCAACGATTTTTTAAGGGCTTCTCACCTATTCATGATATGTCAAGAATCTTGTTTAGTTCTGTCTCCATTTTTTTTAATTGGGTTTTGGAGACCTCAACATAAAACCAGATACAATGAACCTAATAGAAGAGTGGGATATTGCCTCGAACACATTTGCACAGTGAAAATTTTCTAAATAGAAAACCAATGACTGAGGTTCTAAGATCAACAAATGACAAGTGGGACCACATAAAACTGAAGAGTTTCTGTAAGACAAGGACACTGTCAGTAAGACAAAACAGCAACTTACAGATTGGGAAAAGATCTTCACTAACCCTATATCCAATAGACAGCTAATATGTAAAATATATATAGAATCCAGAAAAATAATCTTGTGTAACTGAATATAAGTGTGTCAGGTATAGATGTTACCAAATTTTTTAGTCATAAATTGCCTTCAATATGAGTTCGTTAGGTTCTCCAGGACTACTTTGATATGCAAAGGCTTTAAAAGATGGATTATACACAAACATTTTGTATGAATATACCATGAAGTGCAAGTATTACACCCCTGATTGCAATTAGGGTTTCCTTTGCACTATGACTTTTTATCTGTTCACACTACTACTACATGCAAATGACTTACAAATTGTATATTCATAAGATTCCTATCCACTATATGTTGTTTATGAATTTGTAAATAGCCGTGTTGTGAAAAATCATTATCACATTGATTAGATTTGCTGGGTTTCTCTCCAATGTGGATTTTTTTCTTATGTATTCAAAAATGACTGTGGTATGCAAATCTTGGGAATAAGCAAATGAAACTTGTCCTAAGAATTGCCTTTTTGTTATCAGCATCAATTTAATCATATTTGAATCTAAGGTCAAATTGATAGGCCCTAGAGGAGCTGGAGACTTACAAATAGGGGACCAGCTTCAATTATGCATCTTTTGTTCATAAAAACCATGACTGTCCCTAACAATTTCTTTTTCTATGCATCTTTTATTCATCAAAACAATGTCTATTCCTAACCACAAAACAACAAATGGATATGATTGATTAGATTGTAACACCCACATTCTGTATCAGCTGACATACAAGACTACATGAGGAAAGCCCCTATCATTAAATTCTGAGTGGTGGGAAAATATAGCTGTAATTTGGCACAAATGTTTCTGGTTTTCAAACATAAAAATTCTATATATAACACTCTGGTTCAGTATCAAGGTGAGTGTGGGGACTGTCACAGTTCAGCTTTCAAGTGTGTTCTCTAGCCCTGTTCCATCAGCAGCAGCTTCGTTACAATAAATTCTAGTCACTTGCATTACATGTGTTTGAGTTGTGTTGGATCTCAGAGGACCCTATTACACAAAGGCTTTACCACATTGCTTACACTCACAGACTTTCTCTACAATATGAATACGTTCATGATGAAGATTGTAGAAATGTGCAAAGGTTTAAATATACTGAATACACTCATAGGGTTTCTCTTTCATGATTATGAAGACTTGTGACATTTGAAAAGGCTTTACAATACTAAATACTTAGTATGTGTTCCAATATGCACTTGGAGATTATTAGAATATGCAAAGGCTTTGCCACAATGCTTACATTCATAGGGTTTTTCTCCAGTGTGTACTCTTTTATGTTGTAAAAGATAAGTGTTTTGTGCAAAGCTTTTACTACATTGGTCACATTCAAAGTATGTGTTCTTTTATGCATTCGAAAATGACTGTGATGTATGAAGGATTTACCACATTCATTGCATTCATATGGTCTCTCTCCAGTATGTGTTCGTTTATGATACAGGAGTCCACTTCGACAAGAAAAGGCTTTATCACATTGATTACATTCATAGGGTTTCTCTCCTGTATGTCTTCTTTTATGTATTCAGAGACTAGTTGAACATGCAAAGGCTTAACCACATTGTTTACATTCATAAGGTTTCTCTCCTGTATGTCTTCTTTTATGTATTCAGAGACTAGTTGAACATGCAAAGGCTTTACCACATTGTTTACATTCATAAGGTTTCTCTCCTGTATGAACTCTTTTATGGTACTGAAGAGAACTGGGTCTTGCAAAGTCTTTATCACATTGGTCACACTTACAAGGTTTCTCACCAGTATGTATTCTTTTATGTCTTAGGAGATAACTCTTACTTGCAAAGGATTTACCACATTGGTTACATTCAAAGGGTTTCTCTCCAGTATGTGTTCTTTTATGTCTTCGGAGAATACTTGAACATGCAAAGGCTTTACCACATTGTTTACATTCATAAGGTTTCTCTCCTGTATGAAGAACTCTTTTATGGTATTGAAGAGAACTGGGACTTGCAAAGTCTTTACCACATTGGTCACACTTATAAGGTTTCTCACCAGTATGTATTCTTTTATGTCTTAGGAGATAACTCTTACTTGCAAAGGATTTACCACATTGGTTACATTCAAAGGGTTTCTCTCCAGTATGTGTTCTTTTATGTCTTCGGAGAATACTTGAACATGCAAAGGCTTTACCACATTGTTTACATTCATAAGGTTTCTCTCCTGTATGAACTCTTTTATGGTATTGAAGAGAACTGGGAATTGCAAAGTCTTTACCACATTGGTCACACTTATAAGGTTTCTCACCAGTATGTATTCTTTTATGGTACTGAAGAGAACTGGGTCTTGCAAAGTCTTTACCACACTGGTCACACTTATAAGGTTTCTCACCAGTATGTATTCTTTTATGAATTAGGAGATAACTCTTACTTGCAAAGGATTTACCACATTGGTTACATTCAAAGGGTTTCTCTCCAGTATGTGTTCTTTTATGTCTTCGGAGAATACTTGAACATGCAAAGGCTTTACCACATTGTTTACATTCATAAGGTTTCTCTCCTGTATGAAGAACTCTTTTATGGTATTGAAGAGAACTGGGAATTGCAAAGTCTTTACCACATTGGTCACACTTATAAGGTTTCTCACCAGTATGTATTATTCTTTTATGGTATTGAAGAGAACTGGGACTTGCAAAATCTTTACCACATTGGTCACACTTATAAGGTTTCTCACCAGTATGTATTCTTTTATGTCTTAGGACATGACTCTTTCTTGCAAAGGATTTACCACATTGGTCACATTCAAAGGGTTTTTCTCTAGTATGTCTTCTTTTACGATGTTTAATACAACTGTGATATACAAAGGATTTACCACATTCATTACATTCATATGGTCTCTCTCCAGCATGTGTTCTTTTATGACATACAGAGGCTTTGTCACATTGATTGCATTCATAGGGTTTCTCTCCAGTGTGTACTCTTTTATGTTGTAGGAGATGAGTATTTGGAGCAAAAGTTTTACCACATTGGTTACATTGAAAGGGTTTCTCTCCAGTATGTGTTCTTTTATGATACAGGAGACCACTTTGACCTGCAAAGGCTTTATCACATTGATTGCATTCATAGGGTTTCTCTTCTGTATGTATTCTTTTATGTATTCGGAGACCAGTTGAAAATGCAAAGGCTTTACCACATTGTTTACATTTATAAGGTTTCTCTCCTGTACGAACTCTCTTATGGTACTGAAGATAACTGGGACTTGCAAAGTCTTTCTCACACTGGTTACACACATAGGGTTTCTCACCAGTATGTATTCTTTTATGTCTTAGGAGATGACTCTTTCTTGCAAAGGATTTACAACATTGGTTACATTCATAGGATGTCTCTGAAGTATGAATTCTTTCTTGTCTTTGGTTATGACTCTGAAATGCAAAGGCTTTATCACCTTGGATAAACTCAGAGAGCAGCTGTTCAGTATGACTTCTTTCATGCCTGCAAAGACAATTGGCACGTGTGAAATCTTTCTCACACCTTTACACTGATGAATCTTTTCATTTGTATGAACATGTTTTAGGATTTGGTCTAATTGTAAAGAACAACCTGATTTTAATGTACTATCACTTTGTTTACACTCATGGAGTTCCCCTTCATTATGGATGGTTTTGTATCTTTGAGGATACTTGGACTAAGAAGAGCATTGATTCCATAGCTTATATTACAGCACCTTTCAACTCTAAGAGGTAAGAGGTGGTTCATATATCTCAATAGAACAGGAAGAACTTTACCACACTGAACACATAAATTTTGCTATTGTGAAAGTAATACTATGTTTGCAAACCAAGGCAAATATAAGAATTTCCACGTTCCTAATATTACAGAGATGGTCCGCAGTATTAGTTTGTAGATGTCCACAATACAGTTGGAAAGCCAATTATTTGTAAACTTGTAGCACATTTAGAAAGCCTACCCAAAGTGGGGAGTACTACATATCTTCTAATTGTGCAGGAAGATAAGAGAGGTGTGTTGCTTCTTTCAATATATTCCTATTGTCCCATGGCTTATATCCATTGTAACATATGACATCCCTAATAAAAGAATAACAAGTAAAAGGCTTCCAATGTACTAACAGTTTGGTATTTTTCCACATACAATTTTGTTATAGGGATTAAGGTTTCTCCAGCACAGCATTCTTGACTATCATAAACCGCCCATCTTACTAAACTTAGCAATGTTTTTACAAGTATATGACTGACTCAGCTTTAGTATGGAGTATATACGATTTAGAAGGTTTTGTACATAAACTTACCACCTATTCAATGTGTATATTTTACAATGTCTAAGTGGTAGGAGGTTAAACACACTGGCAGTTCTTCAGCATAGCTCTATTGGGCTATGATTTAAATGGTAAATCTGTTAACTCATTGTTTGTTTGTTTTTGTACTTAGAGGAATGGTTTGAAAACACAAAATAGATGCCTGGCACTGACATACACAGTTTATCACAATTTAATAATCATTCATAACTTAAAGCAGTGCTTCCAAGGCATATTCTTACCAGTTTGCACATAAAAATTACCTTACATATCTTCTAGAAATATGAAGATGTTCTTCCATATTATGGTTTTCCCAAACGTAGCCTAAAATATAGAGGCCATATGTTATACTATTGGAAATTAGGAAAGTTTAGGTTACTAACTTCAGTGAACTTTACAACCATGCCTGATTAATTCACCTCATTCTTCCTCATTCTCAATTGAAATTACAAGAACAAATAACAATAACAGAAAAACAGTTGTATGACTTTTACAAAGTGAAAGGAAATTCAGTGTCTTACCTATAGCAGCGAGATTCCTGTAGGTCTCCAGCATCACATCTTTGTAGAGACTCTTCTGAGAAGAATCCAGCAAAGCCCACTCTTCCCGAGTGAAGTTCACATGCACATCATCATAGGTCACTCTACCCTAAAATATCCCAGGCATGTGTGCATGAGAAAACATATTACTGAGAACACTGTAAATACATACTTCATTGAGAATATAGTCATATCATTCTGGTACTTCCTGCACTTAATTCCTGACACAAACACCTTAATGCAATCAAGGCATTTAAGAAGGAAACTGAATAATGAATGAACTTCACCTCTGTCATTTCTACACCCCTTGAAGAGGATAAATCCCTGCAAGAAAGTGGTAATTAATAGACATTAACTCACAAGTAAACAGTTCAAAAGTACCGAGCACACATTAGATAAAATGTATTAATAATTACTAACTAAGAAAATGATGAGCATGCTGGGTGTATTACTTGTGCCTTGAATCCCAACACTCAGGAGGCAGACCCAGGTGTATCTCCTTGAATGGTAGGGTAAGCCTGGTCTATGCCATTAGTTCCACGACATCAGGAAGTCCATATTAAGACACTAACTCCCCTGTACAAATCAAACAAAGAAACCAAAAAAGATGGAAAGAACTCAGAGGTCTTCACTGAAGTTCCTACAAAGAATTATATATTCACTGCAGGTCTGTATTCATCTTCCAAAAGCCTCAAGTGACCCAGTTTCAACAGTAAAATAAATAAGTGCTTATTAATAAGGTATGCATGTTTAAACATTTACAAATGGACAAATGAAAATATTAGCAAGAAAAAAAGAAAAAAAATTAAATATTCGCTATATAAGTCTGTTTGTTTGTTTGTTTGTTTGTTGAGACAGGGTTTCTCTGTATAGTCCTGGCTGTCCTCGAACTCACTTTGTAGACCAGGCTGGCCTCAAACTCAGAAATCTGCCTGCCTCTGCCTCCAGAGTACTAGGATTAAAGGCGTGTGACACCACGCCCAGCTTTGCTATATAAGTCTTGATCATGAATTAGCAACATAGGGAGGGAGAGAGGCTCACCACAGGTATTTCTTATGTTACATATAATTGGAGCAAATTACCAATATTTACATGGAGGCACATAACCGTCCATTGGACCAAGTTCAGGAGCTGTTAGGCCATCTTCTGCCTACTGTGAGCATCAGGTACACAAGATAAATGCATTCATGCATACAGGGAAAATACTCATATTCACACAAAAATTCAAAACAAATCCCACAGGTAGTAATAATGCCACACACCCGCAATCCAATGGAATATCCATGTAGTAGTTATCACAGGACATCCTGAGAAATATAATATACAGACTGTCAAGTTTCAAAATCTGAGTGTGCCTGAAGTTCAGCACATCAGCTTATGCATGCATTTACAAAATTTATATTCCAAGCTAATAACATAAAAACAAAACAAGCCAGGCATTTTGGCCCACCTCTAATCCCACCCAGCACGCTAGAAAGAGAGGCAGGTGGATCACTAAATTCAAGTGCTCCCTGGTCTGCAAACCTACTTTCACGACAGCCAGGGCCGCACACGGATACATTGCATTCAAAATCAAAAATAAAAACAACAAAACCAAAACTATAAAAATATCAGTGAAATACCTTAGCACTGAATTACAGTTGCTTCTATTGTGTCTTATATGATTTAGTGATAGAGTCTATAATGATGAGGCTATGACAGCAGAAGAAAGAAACTGATTCAACCACAACATAGTAGACATATTTCAACGTATTGAGTACATGGTGACTCAGGTCATTATAGATTCATGGTCATTCTCTCATGAAAATATATTTGTCTAAATTCAATGGCTATAACAGCCCCTGCCCTGTTCAAACTTCCAAAGACTCCTTTGACACTCAAAGCAATCTTGTGACTGCCACACCTTGTAAAATCAGGAAACATTATATCTTTCAAATATGCAATGGCATAAACAACCCTTTCCATTCCAATATGGAAGAATGTGTACATTGGACCATGACAAGAAACCCAACAGGGCAAACTCTAAATCCTGTAGCTCTGTCCCAGCCACATGATGCTTCAGTTTTAAAGTGCTTAAAGGGCTCTATCCCTGATACTTCTCATACATCTTTCAGTTTTGGTACTTCCACTCCCTATATGCATCTCTCCATGGCAGATTCTCATATCATAAGTATCTCAACATCTTGTGGTCTCAGCTAGGCATCATCTGCACAGCTTCATAACATGAACACTCACAGTATCCTCACTGGGGCTGCAACTCTGACAAATATAGAAGGATGGACTAGTGCTGAACTGAAACTAGAAAGGAAGAATCCATGACCATAATTTCACAACTTTCTTGATTTCAGAACGAGCACAATATGGATGAGCCTGAGAAATTTGGCTCCTCAATTGGAATGGAGCATGCCAAGCATGTACCTTAGTTGTAGCAGGTTTTATATGTAGTTCCATCCTGGGAGTGCCAACTCCTTCCATTAATTGAAGGCATGGCAGAAGAAATTATTACTCTTAGGGCACCTTCTTAGGCTGCAAATCCAGAGCAATGGCCTTCACATTAATGGTGATAATCTCTTAGTTGCTAAAGCACAATATCAGGGAAAGCTTTCTGTCCCAGTTTCCATGGTCCCAATAAATACCACAGATAATCCCCAAATGCCCTTCTTTTTCTGCTCCATCTTGTGTCCCAGCCCCTACTCACAAAGAAACACCTTCTCAACCATATGCTATGCTTGGCAGAAGACAACTTAGGCTGTCCATATATTTGCCACAGTTACCCTAGATGCAATTTTCAGTTTTCTATAGCATTGGATTAGAACACAAAATGCAGCATCCCCGGATGGGCGTGGTGGCACACACCTTTAATCCTAGCACTTGGGAGAGAGAGGCAGGTGGATTTCTGAGTTCCAGGCCAGCCTGGTCTACAGAGTGAGTTCCAGGACAGCCAGGGCTACACAGAGAAACCCTGTCTCGGAAAAAAAAAAAAAACAAAACAAACAAAAAAAGCAGCATCCCCTATCGTCTGTCAAGATTACTAAGAGGAGTCCCTTCCAGTCAGCTCCAACACTAACGCACCTTGGGCATGAAGTCTGCGGACACCCCCAAGGTCCCCAGAGGACTCTCCACGGGATCTTAGGACCTCTGGTGAGTGGAACACAACTTCTGCCAGGAGGCAGGTTCGAACACCAGATATCTGAGCACCTTCCCTGCAAGAGGAGAGCTTGCCTGCAGAGAGTACACTGACCACTGAAACTCATGAGAGAGCTAGTCACGCAGGTCTGCTGAGAGAGGCTAACATAATCACCTGAGGAACAAGCTCTAACCAGAGACAATTATAACAACAAAGTCCAGAGATTACCAGAGGGTGAAAGGCAAACATAAGAATCTTACTAACAGAAACCAAGACCACTCACCATCATCAGAACGCAGCACTCCCACCCCACCCAGTCCTGGGCACCCCAACACACCCGAAAAGATAGACCTGGATTTAAAAGCATATCTCATGATGATGGTAGAGGACATCAAGAGGGACTTTAATAACTCACTTAAAGAAATACAGGAGAACACTGCTAAACAGGTAGAAGGCCTTAAAGAAGAAGCACAAAAATCCCTTAAAGAATTGCAGGAAAACACGACCAAACAGGTGATGGAATTGAAAAAAAACCATCCAAGACCTAAAAAGGGAAGTAGACACAATAAAGAAAACCCAAAGTGAGGCAACGCTGGAGATGGAAAACCTAGGAATGAAATCTGGAACCATTGATGCGAGCATCAGCAACAGAATACAAGAGATGGAAGAGAGAATCTCAGGTGCAGAAGATTCCATAGAAAACATCAGCACAACAATCAAAGAAAATGGAAAATGCAAAAAGATCCTAACTCAAAACATCCAGGAAATCCAGGACACAATGAGAAGACCAAACCTACAGATAATAGGAGTAGATGAGAATGAAGATTTTCAACATAAAGGGCCAGCAATTATCTTCAACAAAAATTATAGAAGAAAACTTCCCAAACCTAAAGAAAGAGATGCCCATGAACATACAAGAAGCCTACAGAACTCCAAATAGACTGGACCAGAAAAGAAATTCCTTCCGACACATAATAATCAGAACAACAAATGCACTAAATAAAGATAGAATATTAAAAGCAGTAAGGGGAAAAGGTCAAGTAACATATAAAGGCAGGCCTATCAGAATTATACCAGACTTTTCACCAGAGACTATGAAAGCCAGAAGAGCCTGGACAGATGTTATACAGACACTAAGGGAACACAAATGCCAGTCCAGGCTACTATACCCAGCCAAACTCTCAATTACCACAGATGGAGAAACCAAAGTATTCCACGACAAAACCAAATTCACACATTATCTTTCCACGAATCCAGCCGTTCAAAGGATAACAGAAAAAAAAAAAAATAGAAGGACCTAAATCACACCCTAGAAAAAAGCAAGAAAGTAATCCTTCAACAAACCAAAAAGAAGACAGCCACAAGAACAGAATGCCAACTCTAACAACAAAAATAACAGGAAGCAACAATTACTTTTCCTTAATATCTCTTAATATCAATGGACTCAATTTCCCAATAAAAAGACATAGACTAACAGACTGGCTACACAAACAGGACCCAACATTTTGCTGCTTACAGGAAACCCATCTCAAGGAAAAAGACAGACACTATCTCAGAGTGAAAGAATGGAAAACAATTTTCCAAGCAAATGGCCTAAAGAAACAAGCTGGAGTAGCCATTCTAATGTCGAATAAAATCAACTTCCAACCCAAAGTTATCAAAAAAGACAAGGAGGGACACTTCATACTCATCAAAGGTAAAATCCTGCAAGAGGAACTCTCAATTCTGAATATCTATGCTCCAAATGCAAGGGCAGCCACATTCATTAAAGACACTTTAGTAAAGCTCAGAGCACATATTTCACCTCACCCAATAATAGTGGGAGACTTCAACACCCCACTTTCATCAAAGGACAGATTGTGGAAACAGAAACTAAACAGAGACACAATGAAACTAACAGAAGTTATGAAACAAATGGACTTAACAGATATCTTCAGAACATTTTATCCTAAAACAAAAGGATATACCTTCTTCTCAGCACCTCATGGTACCTTCTCCAAAATTGACCATATAATTTGTCACAAAATAGGCCTCAACAGATACAAAAATATTGAAATTGTCCCATGCATCCTATCAGACCACCAATGGACTAAGGCTGATCTTCAATAACAAAATAAAGAATAGAAAGCCAACATTCATATGGAAACTGAACAACACTCTTCTCAATGATACCTTGGTCAAGGAAGGAATAAAGAAAGAAATTAAAGACTTTTTAGAGTTTAATGAAAATGAAGCCACAACATACCCAAACTTATGGGACACATTGAAAGCATTTCTAAGAGGGAAACTCATAGCTCTGAGTGCCTCCAAAAAGAAACTAGCGAGAGCACACACTAGCAGCTTGACAACACACCTAAAAGCTCTAGAAAAGAAGGATGCAAATTCACACAAGAGGAGTAGACGGCAGGAAATAATCAAACTCAGGGGCAAAATCAACCAAGTGGAAACAAGAAGAACTATTCAAAGAAACAACCAAATGAGGAGCTGATTCTTTGAGAAAATCAACAAGATAGATAAACCCTTAGCCAGACTCACTAGAGGGCACAGGGACATCATCCTAATTAACAAAATCAGAAATGAAAAGGGAGAGATAACAACAGATCCTGAAGAAATACAAAACACCATCAGATCGTTCTACAAAAGGCTATACTCAACAAAACTGGAAAACCTGGACGAAATGGACAAATTTCTAGACAGATACCAGGTACCAAAGTTAAATCAGGATCAAGTTAACGATCTAAACAGTCCCATATCCCCTAAAGAAATAGAAGCAGTCATTAATAGTCTCCCAACCAAAAAAAAAGGCCAGGACCAGATGGGTTTAGTGCAGAGTTCTATCAGACCTTCAAAGAAGATATAATTCCAGTTCTTCACAAACTATTCCACAAATAAGAAGTAGAAGGTACTCTACCCAACTCATTCTATGAAGCCACAATTACTCTGATACCTAAACCACAGAAAAATCCAAAAAATATAGAGAACTTCAGACCAATTTCCCTTATGAATATTGATGCAAAAATACTCAATAAAATTCTCGCTAACCGAATCCAAGAACACATTAGAACAATCATCCATCCTGACCAAGTAGGTTTTATTCCAGGGATGCAGGGATGGTTTAATATACGGAAATACATCAAAGTAATCCATTATATAAACAAACTCAAAGACAAAAACCACATGATCATCTCCTTAGATGCAGAGAAATTATTTGACAAAATCCAACACCCATTCATGATGAAAGTCTTGGAAAGATCAGGAATTCAAGGCCCATACCTAAACATGATAAAAGCAATCTACAGCAAACCAGTAGCCAACATCAAAGTAAATGAAGAGAAGCTTGAAGCAATCCCACTAAAATCAGGGATTAGACAAGGCTGCCCACTTTCTCCCTACCTATTCAACATAGTACTTGAAGTCCTAGCCAGAGCAATTCGACAACAAAAGGACATCAAGGGGATACAAATTGGAAAGGAAGAAGTCAAAATATCACTTTTTGCAGATGATATGATAGTATATATAAGTGACCCTAAGAATTCCACAAGAGAACTTCTAAACCTGATAAACAGCTTTGGTGAAGTAGTTGGATATAAAATTAACTCAAACAAGTCAATGGCCTTTCTCTACACAAAGAGTAAACAGGCTGAGAAAGAAATTAGGGAAACAACACCCTTCTCAATAGTCACAAATAATATAAAATACCTTGGTGTGACTCTAACTAAGGAAGTGAAAGATCTGTATGATAAGAACTTCAAGTCAGCCGGGCGTGGTGGCGCACGCCTTTAATCCCAGCACTCGGGAGGCAGAGGCAGGCGGATTTCTGAGTTCGAGGCCAGCCTGGTCTACAAAGTGAGTGCCAGGACAGCCAGGGCTATACAGAGAAACCCTGTCTCAAAAAACCTAAAAAAAAAAAAAAAAGAACTTCAAGTCTCTGAAGAAAGAAATTAAAGAAGATCTCAGAAGATGGAAAGATCTCCCATGCTCATGGATTGGCAGGATCAACTTTGTAAAAATGGCTATCTTGCCAAAAGCAATCTGCAGATTCAATGCAATCCCCATCAAAATTCCAACTCAATTCTTCAACCAATTAGAAAGAGCAATCTGCAAATTCATCTGGAATAACAAAAAACCTAGGATAGCAAAACTCTTCTCAAGGATAAAAGAACCTCTGGTGGAATCACCATGACTGACCTTGAACTTGACCAATGTTACCTGTGATTGTATGTATAAAGAAATTAAATAAACCGAGAATTCATGACTCCAATAACAATTACTCAAAGTTACCCCTAAAGAGTTATACATCTGTTCCTCCAGCAACTGCTGATGTGTCATTCAAACTCCCCATGTTCCAGAGTTCTCTCTATAAATAAAGGTGATCAGAAAGATGGGCTATGGCTCTGCAACCCCTCATGACCCCTTGGGATTTCAGGTAAAACTAGCCCCACTGAAGCCTCACAGAGAACAATGTTGAAAAATAATTTAATGTGTGCTGCCTGCCACATGGATTATATCACAAGATGTGCAATCTGTTTTATCCACCTACCCAACACCATGCACACCTGAGAAGGTATGCATCATAGAAACACCTTTTGTACTCTGGAACTGAATTTCCATGAATACCATTGTAAATGGAGGCAGTAGAAAGGTAAGAGGAGTCTAATCAAACACTACTGAAGGATGGCCCCTATCACTTTCTTTCTACTAATTCCTAAATTATTTGTACCAAATAACTGAATGTGGACGTTTCTGAAATTCTAGAAACCAGACCTTCATTCTTCCAATATGTCTTCCTACTACATATCAAAAGCAATGCTGGTGTGTACACACTGAAAAATGACAGTATGAACACCACAGACTTGCACTACCAGTGCTCTACAGCGCCACCCCCCACCCTCGCCTTCCATTGGAATTCAGGCTTGGGAAGGTCAGAGGCCAAGGGCCTCTGAGCATATCACCACATGAACCAATCAATCCATAGTCTGACCCACAGTCCATTTCAGTCTCAGCCTGTCGTGGCTTGTGGTCTTCCTCCCATCTTGCTACAGGAGGGGAATCCTGGAAAGAACCTGCAAGCTACCTTCCACTGCTGTGCCTGATTGTTAGGCCTACCCAGGGTCCCTCATTAGTTTACAAAACTCAGATATGCCTCAGGCCAGTTGCAGCCCCTCTACTGGGGGATCAGAGAGCAAATGCCTCGGCCAGCTGAAACCTTTCCAGATCTGCCTTTCCACTCTATGTGCACACAAAGCCCTGGTCTGGAGAAATTGTATTTAACAGAATGTTCCAGTCTCCCAGAGCACTTGTTTTCCTTTTTCCAGGCACAGGGTCCTTTGTTTGCATATTCCTTTACACATGCCATGTTCAGTACAGCCATGTCTGCTTCATAGTTGGGAAGTCCTGCAGCCAAACTGCAGTCCCATTAGAACAGTAGCAATAGTTAAAAGAAAAAGTGCCTATGAATTTCTTAACAAGGAGTGGTTAATGGGAGGTGAATGAAAAAAAAAAAAAGAAAGAAAGAAAGATTAAAGGATACAACTGCTCGTATGTATGGTGGAATAGAAAGTTTATTATACATAAAAGAAAGAACATAATCAAATCCAGGAATATATAGGAGAACAGAGTACAAAGTGAACATGACTCTAAACCACGTGGAGAGAAGGAGAAAAGCAAGATCCAGACAAAGAGATCAAGATGACACATAAATAATAATGACAGATTAATAATAAAACAAACAGGTAATCAAAAGGTTGGATTGCATAAGGAATGGCAGCTGGGTGAAGGGTAGCCCTACCCCTGGGCTAGAGGGTGAGGTATGCCAGCCATATGACATAATAGGTAGGGACTGAGGTCTGCTGACAGCCTGGTCTGCCGTGACTTGTTAAATAAGCTCTCAACCAATTGTCCAGGGGTTTCAGACTTATTTGCAGGGACAAAGAAGAATGATAGGATTGAATCATACTCGCAAAGATTATTTTACAAGTTGAAACACACTTTACGGTCCAATATTCTTCAGGGACTAAGCATAAGTACTAGAGCGCACCAAGTCTTTTCTCTCACATGCTGTATTTTCAAACAGGAAAATTAACATTCCCGTTAGGCACACCACATCAGATTGTCTAGATCTTGTGTTCTTTGAACTAGTGTAAATATGGAAATTTGGTTTCTAGAAATAAGTTCAGTTCTTCGCCCAGTTTTCTGAGTGCCCTGCTCTAGGAACCCACCAAGATCGCCGGTTTGTACTTTTACTGTTGTCTAAAACTGACTACCTGAATACTCATTGCTATTGTCAACTACTGTCAAAGTAGAAAGGCCCTCACCTTCCGTCTTCTCCTCCTTTTCTCTGCTGTGACTACACCAGCTTCAAAATTGGTCAGAGAACTCAATGCTTACACAGGACTCTCTTTTTGTAATCCCCTCACCCCAATCCAGAGAGGTTGGAGGACACCCATTCACTGGTCTATATCTCTTCTCATTGACCTGAGTCCAGTCAACACCATGCCTTAGTATTGGTTGTGACCCTATAATGCCACCTTGAGCACCTTGTTAGGTGCCTGTTCTTTGCTATCAAGATGAGCCTTGTTGTTGATTGTAAAGGAAAGCGGTCTCTATTTTTATAGTTTGGAGACAAATGTCTGAACAATCCTGGTAAACAAACACAGCCATACTGTTCTCTAGCAAGCCAGGTTAGCATGCTATGTACCTGGGGGGCGTTTTACAGGCAGTCCTCTCTCTCCTACATTCTACTTGGTGCCACTTCCTACTTCCCAATCAAATTCTTAGCATTATCAATTCTACTCGTCTACATCACAGCTTAATATTGGAGTGCTACTCAACATATGATAGGGCTTTTACAGCCTCCACAATATTTTTGTTTGTTTGTTTTTTGTTTTTCGAGACAGGGTTTCTCTGTATAGCCCTGGCTATCCTGGAACTCACTCTGTAGACCAGGCTGGCCTCGAACTCAGAAATCCGCCTGCCTCTGCCTCCCGAGTGCTGGGATTAAAGGCGTGCGCCACCAAGCCGGGCACAGCCTCCACAATATTAACTCCAATGGATCTTACACCCCCATATTAAATGCTACAGGCAGAACTTACAGAAAATAGAGAAACTACGGTTCTCAGGTTTGGCATCCTGCTAAGTATTTTTTTGGGCACACAAGCCCCTGCCCCAAATGCTTTGTAAAAATACAGCCCCCATAATAAGCTTTTTCAGAGGCCACCGCCAGGTACAGGGAGAGACTAGAACCACAAAGGACCTCACACGTGGCCATATCTGTCTGGCTGCTGCTTACAATCCAGCTGCTGGGAAAACCCACCACATGTGCACCATTTACTAAACCGCTTGCTCCTCCCTTTGTGGGAGATGATCCTGCACTTACCATATCTGGAAATTTTAAGCTTTTCGGCGCTCCCTCACAGCACCCAACAGAGGTACTCAGAGCACACCACAAAGAAACCTTGCGGGCTCAGATTCAGACAGGAACTTACAGGCTTGGTAACAGGAAGAGCCTCCTCTTCTCCTGAGTGGCAGGTCCGGCTGGAGGTTCTGATTGGCTAGTGCGTCTTGAGTGACATGAGCACCACCCTTAGGGGTCTAGTGTACTGAAGAGAAACTACCTAGTGTACCTAGTGGTTCCATCTTGGGAGCAGTCCTTTTCCAGATCAGCTGATTTGCATTTCAGTAGCACAGTGCCTGTCCTCCAATAGCCTGCCTGTCTCTCCTCCCACAGAGCACCTCAGAGCATCTACAACTCCAGATACCTGCTGCTCAGCTGCCCATTTCTCCCCATTATGGGCAGCAACCCTGTGTTCACAACTTTGCAAAATTGGACTTTTTCTGAGCTCCCAGTACTCAGTAGTCACTTCCCCTTCTTTCTCCTGCAATCAAGCTGGAAAGCTTGCATAGCCGATTTATCAACTAACAGTGGGGCTGGAGAGTTGGCTCAGTGGTTAAAGAGCACTGACTGCTCTTCCAGAGGTGCTGAGTCCAATTCCCAGCAACTATATGGTGGCTCACAGCCATCTGCAGTGGTGTCTGATGCCCTCTTCTGGTGTGTCTGAAGAGAGCAATGGTATACTCATATACATGAAATAAATAAATCATTTTTTTTAAAGAAATTTTAAAAATCAACCAACAGTGGGTCCCTCAAGTGGATGGGTATCCAGAATATTAGCAACTAAAGAAGATTTTTGGAAAGAAAATTTTGTTTTGTGGTTTCAGGCTGAATTCAGGCAACCTGCACATATTTTTCACCTGATGGTAATGAGACAACACTCAGAGCAAAGCAGGAAACACACGACAAACACTGTGGAGCCCTCTTGTAAACCAGCACATACATCTTCCTCAATGGGTCTGTAAAGCAAACAAAACAACAACAACAAACCCGCGGCTCTGTTAGTGAAGGTTTTTCAGATGAACAGAACTGATAGAACGAAACTTTCTATTATGTAGAAAATGGATTTATTAGAATAATTCACATTCTATAGTTCCACTAGTCCATCCAACAATGACTAACTACTATGGACAGTTGAAGAATCCAATAGTGGCTAGATGTCTCCGCTAATTTGTGTTTGCAAGGCATTCCTCTAAGTACAAAGACAAGGAAATAATACCTTAACAGATCTCACCATTTGAATCACAGCCCAATAGAGTTATGCTCTAGAAATACCAGTGTGGTTAATCTACTCCTTAGATATTGCAAATGATAGAGACATTGAATAGGTGATAAGTGTGTGTATAAAAACTTCTACACTTGACCTTAGCCAAAAGGCCGAGAGGCGATGTCTAAAAACTTCTAAGAAGTATATAGTCCATATTAAAGTTGGTGTCAATCACATACTTGTAATGATGTTGCCAAATTTTGTGAGATGGACAGTTTATGAGCGTCAAAAAAGCTGTTGTGGAAAAACCTTAATCCCTATACCACTTATTCTGTTTTTAATAGAGATGTCATTAGTTAGAATGGATACAAGCCACGTGAACAAAGGAGTATTGAAAGAAACAACAACCTCTCTCTCTTCCAGCACAATTAGAAGATATGTAGTATTCCCCACTTTGAGTAGACTTCTAAAAGTGCTAGAAGTTTACAACTAATTTGTTTTCCAACTTTAATGTGGGTATTTCGACAAATCACACTGCAGAAAATGGCTGAGTACTAAGGATGTGACAATTCTTCTGTTTGATTTGGTTCACTTTGCAAATTAATGAATGAAATCAGTGTGGTAAATCTCTGAGTTCTTCCTGTTATCTTCAAATATGTGAACACACTCATATAGAAAAAGGATGCTATGTCATCAATGTTCTTCCCATCCCGTGTATCTTCAAAGATGCAAAAGAACCCACAATGACTGGGAACTCCATGGATGTAAACAAAGGAATAATAGATTAAGATCAGCTTGTTCTTTACAATTAGACTAAATTGTAAAACTTACTCACACAAACGAAAAGATTCATCTGTGTTTTGAATGTGAGAAAGCTTTCACACGTGCCAATTGTCTTTGCAGGCATGAAAGAAGTCATGCTGAAGAGCAACCCTCTGAGTTTATTCAACGTGGGAAGAAAGCCTATGTATTTCAGAGTCATAACCAAAGACATGAGAGAATTTATACTGGAGAGAAACCCTATATAGAGATGTCCAAAATTTTGAAGCCTTTGCATATAACAGTAGTCTCCAGATACATAAAACAACACTTGCTGGAGAGAATACATATGAGAGTAACCAATGTGGTAGAGACTTTGTATCTCACAGGTCTCTTCAAAGCCATAAAAGAGTTCATCCAGGAGAGAAAGGTTTTGAATGTTATCAATGTGGTAAAGCCTTTGCACAAAGTTGTAGTCTTCTAACACATAAAAGAATCCGTACAGGAGAGAAACCTTTTGAATGTAACCAATGTGGTAAAGTTTTTGCACAAAACGATCATCTCCTAACACATAAAAGAACACATACTGGAGAGAAAACTCATGAATGTACTCATTGTGGTAAACACTTTGCACATCAGTATGGTCTCTTATATAAAAAGACACATACAGGAGGGAAATCCTATGAGTGTCATCACTGTGGTAAAGCCTTTAGATTTTACACTCATCTTCAAATACATAGAAGAACACATACAGGAGAGAAACCTTTTGAATGTAACCAATGTAGTAAAGCCTTTGCACAAAGTAGTAGTCTTCTAACACATAAAAGAATCCACACAGGAGAGAAACCTTTTGAATATAACCAATGCGGTAAAACCTTTGCAAGAAGCAGTGGACTCCTAAGACATAAAAGAACACATACAGGAGAGAAACCCTATGAATGTCATTAATGTGGCAAAGCCTTTGCAAGTCAGTCTAGTCTCACATATCATATAAGAACATAGGTTGGGTATATGCCCAGAGTTTTTTTTTTATTATTATTAGGTATTTTCCTCATTTACATTTCCAATGCTATCTCAAAAGTCCCTCATACCCACCCCCACAATCCCCTACCCAAACACTCCCCCTTTTTGGCCCTGGCGTTCCCTTGTACTGGGGCATATAAAGTTTGCAAGTCCAATGGGCCTCTCTTTGCAGTGATGGCCGACTAGGCCATCTTTTGATACATATGCAGCTAGAGACAAGAGCTCCGGGGTTAGTTCATATTGTTGTTCCACCTATAGGGTTGCAGTTCCCTTTAGCTCCTTGAGTACTTTCTCTAGCTCCTCCATTGGGGGCCATGTGGTCCATCCAACCGCTGACTATGAGCATCCACTTCTGTGTTTGCTAGGCCCCGGTCTAGTCTTACAAGAGACAGCTATATCTGGGTCCTTTCAGCAAAATCTTGCTAGTGTATGCAATGGTGTCAGCGTTTGGAAGCTGATTATGGGATGGATCCCTGGATATGGCAATCACTAGATGGTCCATCATTTCGTCACAGCTCCAAATTTTGTCTCTGTAACTCCTTCCATGGGTGTTTTGTTCCCAATACCCAGAGTTTTATGGCTGTATCATGAGTAGAATTATTTTCAGTTTTCTGAGAAACTGCCAAATTAATGTCCAGAGAGGTTGTACAAATTTTCACTCCCACCAGCAATGGAGAAGTGTTCTTCTTGCTCCACAGCCTTGCCAGATGTGCAGTTCCTTGAGTTGTTTTTTTTTTTTTTAATCGTAGCCATTCTGATGGGTGTAAGGTGGAATATCAGTGTGATTTTTATTTGCATTTCCCTGATGATTAAGGATCCACAGAATGAAAGACACAGACACACACACAATAGTTCATTTTTAACATGTCATTTGGCTCAGTGGCTGGGTACACCTAAGACTCCCATGGCTAGCATGCCCTTCCCTCTGATACTCCTGACTAAACACCTCTAAATCTGTCCTCAGCTTAGCTGCCTGGTTCCTTTTATGAAGCCTATTTTCCTTGTTGGCCAAGATTTTGGAATGCCCCTTGATGCTCTACTTTCACTTTTCACCTACATATTAGATGATCTCCTCTTCAGCTCCAAGTCTGTCCCATCTCTGTCCTTCTGGGTCATGGCAAATCTCTCTGTCCTCTCTGTGTCCTACCCGTGCAACTCTAAATGTCCCAGCCTGTGCTCAACCATTGACTATTGGCATCTTCGTTGATGGATCAGAAAACAAATGGTAACAAAGACCTTTAGCATTTGAACACAGAGATTCCTGACTAAATCAAAGCATTAGAACCAATACCGTACATCGACCAGATACTTTTTTTAACTTATTCACTATATTTTCAACTCACTGCCCCCTCGTAAGCATTGCCTCCCACAATCCTTACTCCATTCCCCCATCTATTTCTCCTATGAGTGTGTGGTGGCCCCTATGGGTATTCCCACACACTTGCACTTCAAGTCTCTATGAGGCTAGATATGGCCTTTCCTACTGAGGTCAGACAAGGCAGCTCAGCTATAAGATCATATTCCAGAAGCAGGCAATAGCTTTTGGGATAACCCCTGTTCCAGATGTTTGGGACCAACATCAAGATCAAGCTGCACACCTACTACATATGTGCATGGGGGCCTAGGTCCAGTCTGTGTATGCTCTTTGGTTGGTGGTTCAATCTGCAAGAGCCCCAATGGCCCATGTTAGTTGATTCAGCTCTTCTGTCTTCCTGTAAAGTTCTATCTCCTTTGGGGCCCACAATCCTTCCCTCAACTCTTCTATAAGAGTCTCCAAGCTCCATCTACTGTTTGGCTGTGGATTTTTGGATCGCTCTGAGTCCAGTTACTGGGTGGAGCCTCTCAGAGGGCAAACATGCTAGACTACTGTCTGTAAGCATAACAGAGTATCATTAATCATGTCAGGAATTGGTCCCTGCCTGTGGGATGGAAACCAAGTTGATCTAATTATTGACTGGCCTTGACATCAGTCTCTGCTCCATCCCACTCCCTGCATTTTCTATGGTTGCCTGCAAATCAGATATTTATTTTATACTTGGGGTCACCAAAACATTTAAAATTTTTGAATTATCACTGGCTTAAAAATGTGTCTTTCTTCTTCTAAGGTCTGTTCAAGCTAACAGAGACTAATTTAAACATATATGTCTAGGATGTCCTCAAACTTGTGATCTTGGCTTTTGCTTCCTTCAGCAAATCTTTTTTTTTTCATTTAAAAATATTTTTAATTATTATTAGGTATTTATTTCATTTACATTTCCAGTGCTATCCCAAAAGTCCCCCACACCCTCCCACACACACTCCCCCAACTACCTACTCCCACCTCTTGGCCCTGGCGATCCCCTGTACTGAGGCATATAAGGTCTACATGACCAATGGGCCTCTCTTTCCACTGATGGCCGACCAGACCATCTTCTGATACATATGCAGCTAGAGACATGAGCTCTGGGGGTAGGGGGGTGAGTACTGGTTAGTTCATATTGTTGTTCCACCTATAGGGTTGCAGATCCCCCCAGCTCCCTGGGTACTTCCTCCAGCTCCTCCATTGGGAGCCCTGTGATCCATCCAATAGCTGACTGTGAGCATTCACTTCTGTGTTTGCTAGGCCTGGGAATAGTCTCACAAGAGACAGCTATATCAGGGTCCTTTCAGCAAAATCTTGCCAGTGTATGCAATGGTGTCAGCATTTGGAGGCTGATTATGGGATGGATCCCCAGGGGCTCAGAGCTAAACAAAGAATTCTCACCTGAGGAATACCGAATGGCTGAGAAGCACCTGAAAAAAAAATGTTCAACATCCTTAACCATCAGGGAAATGCAAATCAAAAGAACCCTGAGATTCCACCTCACACCAGTCAGAACGGCTAAGATCAAAAATTCAGGTGACAGCAGATGCTGGCTAGGATGTGGAGAAGGAACACTCCTCCATTGTTGGTGGGATTGCAAGCTGGTACAACCACTCTAGAAATCAGTCCGGTGGTTCCTCAAAAAATTGGACATAGTTCTACCGGAGGATCCCGCAATACCTCTCCTGGGTATATATCCAGAAGATGTTCCAACCGGTAAGAAGGACACATGCTCCACTATGTTCATAGCAGCCTTATTTATAATAGCCAGAAGCTGGAAAGAACCCAGATGCCCCTCAACAGAGGAATGGTTACAGAAAATGTGGTACATTTACACAATGGAGTACTACTCAGCTATTAAAAGGAATGAATTTATGAAATTGCTAGGCAAATGGATGGACCTGGAGTGCATCATCCTGAGTGAGGTAACTCAATCACAAAAGAACTCACACGATATGTACTCACTGATAAGTCTATATTAGCCCAGAAACTTAGAATACCCAAGATATAAGATACAATTTGTGAAACACATGAAGGTCGGGAAGAACGAAGACCAAGGTGTGGATACTTTGCCCCTTCTTGGAATTGGGAGCAAAGCACCCATGGAAGGAGTTACAGAGACAGAGTTTGGAGCTGAGACGAAAGGATGGACCATCTAGAGACTGCCATGTCCTTCAGCAAATCTTACCTGCATTCACCAAGCATCTGCTGGAAGCAGATACAAAGACACACAGTGGAATGTGTTAGACAGATCTTGGGAAGTCTTGTAGGAAGTTGGGGGAATGATTAAAGAGACAGAATGGTCAAGTACACTACAAGATGACCTACACAGTCAACTAACCTGGTCCCTTTGGGGCTCACAGAGACTAAAACACCCTGTAAAGAGCATGCATTGGCTGGCCCTTGGCCCTTGCACATATATCGTACATGTGCAGCTTGTTCTTCATATGGTTTCCCTAACAACTGGAGCAGGAGCTCTGTCTGACACTCTTGCCTGGCCTTAGATTCCTTTCTGCTAGTTGTGCTGCCTGGTCTGACCATAGTGGGACAGGATACATCTAGTCCTGCTACAAATTGTTGTGCCAGAGTAGGTTGGTACCCATGGGGGAACATCAAAGTGGAAAGTGGGAAGGAAATATAAGTGGTACTGGAAGGAGAAGTGGGGCTGTGATCAGGATGTGAATCAATCAATAAATCAATCAATATACCCTTTAATTTCAACATGTGCAGTTTTTAAAATATAATATAAATATTATATAATAAAATATAATAAAAATATAAAATATAATCAAATGTACAAAGATTTAAAATTGTACCTGTGAAAAAAATAATTTCATTAGAATCAGTTCTTAAAATCGAAGTCTCTGCATAGATAGATAGATAGATAGATAGATAGATAGATAGATAGATAGATAGACAGATGAATGACATATATATCTAACCTTGTTTTTACAATCATTAGAAAGCTTTAGCTTTTTGGCAAACTGAGTCATAGAAGAAAACTGTCATGTTCTATAATGAAACAGCATATAATATTTAATCATGTATCCAATCTTTATATTTACAAGTCTCATTTTGATATTGAGCAAGCTTAAATTAGAAAACTGTCATCCTTTTTTTGTCTGGAGGCATCTAAGAAAGGTTAAAGACTAGCGTCTCTTCCTGAGATTGTCTCACCATGGACTGTAAAGCAGGATGGATGAGCCCTTGCAGGCAAGGCCAAAGGGATGACATTTTCAGGATTTGATCCCTCTTATTGAGATGATTTTCTTGCCGTAATTAAATTAAATAATAATCCCTGGGTATTAGCCTACCCTATTGGGCAGATTTTCCACAGATCAATGAAGATGTACTGCCTTGTATTGATGCTATATAGGCAAACAGACGATTTCTTAATACCTAATGATGATTCTATTATATTTCCTAAAGTTGTATTAGTAATTATTAAGCCCTATATGATAGGACTGCTATTAAATCTTTGTCTAATATAAAAACTGCTGTTAGAACTCTGACAGGCTTCACTGTGTCATGAGTTAATTGTTTCTGAGATACAAAGCAGCATTTCCAACTTAAATACATTCCATAGAGCTGTAAAACCATAAACTACAGGTCATAAGAAGAAATGAATGATTTATTGTAGGTGCAAGGACAGAAGAAAAAATAATTCCTGCATTTATCTATACCAAACTCCACTGTTAACTTGGACACAAGAGTTATGGTGTTTTGTTTTGTTTTGTTTTGTGTTTTGCTTTGTTTTGTTTAACAATTATGGTTTTTAACCTTCAAAGAGCCTGTGGAGCTAGTGACAGAAAATGTATACTTAGGTAAGTAGTCTTAAAGAAAACACATGAGAGCATCTCTGTTGTAAACTCTTATCATTTTATGATTTGAATTTATGTCTGAACTTCTAGTGAACTTTTGTAAAAATAAGAAAGTAGGATGCTTGGAAAAATCATGTGATATATTTTCCTAAAATCAGGTACAAAAAAAGTAGGAATGATAATGTTAGAAAGGGCAAAGAGAGATAGCAAAACACAGAATGCAGACAAAGAATTAGAAACTAAGGTATAGTAAAAGATAATAGAACATAAAAGAGAGATGAAGAGGGACAAAGCAGAACCTTCAGAGACAGCAGAAAGAGCAGTTAGGCTTCTCACTACCATGAGGAAAAACAGATTTTTTTTTTCTTAACACAAAGCAAGTTTAGTTTTACTAAAGAGGGAAATACTATTTTCTTACAAACTTAGGTTTAATTCATTTACCAATAAAAGAGTGCAAGCCTTTTCCTTAATTACGCAATAAATGCTGAAGCATATTTTCCATCCAGAATGAATGAGTTCTTTCTGCACTGGTGTGTGGGCATTTCCTTCATATGCATATGTATGTAAGTATAGGGTGTCTGTGTAAGTATGTAAGTTGCTTAGACAGATTGTTAAGCTCAGTGAATAAGTATGTGATAATGAGTGTGTATGTATGAATACATGTGTGTTTATGCATATTTGCTTGTGTAAAAGTTTTCCCTTCTGTGAGCATGACTCTGCTGGTTCAATAAACGTTTATTGTTCCAAACCTCTCTCCCACCTAGCAAGTGCAAGGCGAGGCTTCTGGGCAAGAAAGAAAGTAGCCCTAGCAATTCATCCATTACCTCATCTCTCACTGTTAAGGAACAGATGTTAATTGCCCAAGCCAGTGGGTTTTAATCTCAGAATAAGGAACAAAGTTCTCAGTATTTTTTAGAAGCCAGCAGCTTTAGCATAGTTTCATATATAAAGATCACCTATGTTGAATTTGATCCTGAAATATAGATAGATATAGATATATTCTTATTCAGCAGGTGTATATGTTCATGACTTTTCACAAAATCTGGAATTTTGCTGGGTCATAAAGACATGAATCTGCTCCTGTTGTCTTACAGACACCTGTATACTGCTTTTTCTACAATATGGATTTCAATACAATGCTATTGCTAATATATCTATTTTTGTAAACTAAAACTTCATGTTAAATTCATGGCATCAAAAAGTTGTAAGACTTGGATTCACCTGTCTCTTTTAAAATGGAATCCAGAGAAGTATAGCCTAAATTTCTGTACCTGCCTATTCCTGAAAATTGGATTTTTCCCATGGACTTGGAAATATACCAACACTGTGGTGAGTGGGGTCACCTTAGTCCTAGTTTGTTGCTCTACAAGATATTGTCCTTGCTGTCATTCTGACTAAAATTTAAAAACTCTAAAATTAAAGGACTGTACCACCACAGCTTAAAATAACCTCTTTGAGGCTGGGCGTGGTGGTGCAGGCCTTTAATCCCAGCACTCGGGAGGCAGAGGCAGGCAGATTTCTGAGTTCCAGGCCAACCTGATCTACAAAGTGAGTTCCAGGACAGCCAGGGCTACACAGAGAAACCCTGTCTCTAAAACAAAACAAAACAAACAAAACAAAACAAAACAAAACAAAACAAAACAAAACAAAACAAAACAAAGAAACAACAACAAAAAACCTCTTTGAGTCATGTAGTGGATGTCTATTGCAATAACAGGAAAGGATTTGCATGTAGATCATGGCTCTGGTTTCAGACCACAAATGGATGGATAGTTTATGAGGTACACTGAGGAATAAATGAGGTAGATAATAGCTAGATCACAGACTGAAGTGTAAGGCAGTCTACTTTTTGGGTCATCATCATAAAGAAGATACAATGGGAGCACAGTGAGTAATTTTTTTTAATTAGGTATTTATTTCATTACATTTCCAATGCTATCCCAAAAGTCCCCCACACACTCCCCCACCCACTCCCTCACCCACCCACTCCCACTTCTTGGCCCTAGTGTTCCCCTGTACTGAGGCATATAAAGTTTGCATGACCAATGGGCCATCTTCTGATATATATGCAGCTAGAGACACAAGCTCCGGGGGATACTGGTTAGTTCATATTGTTGTTCCACCTATAGGGTTGCAGATCCCTTTAGCTCCTTGGTTACTTTCTCTAGCTCCTCCATTGGGGGCCCTGTGATACAACCAATAGCTGACTGTGAGCATCCACTTTTGTGTTTGCTAGGCCCCAGCATAGTCTCACAAGAGACAGCTATATCTGGGTCCTTTCAGCAAAATCTTGCTAGTGTATGCAATGGTGTCAGCATTTGGAAGCTGATTATGGGATGGATCCCCAGATATGGCAGTCTCTAGATGGTCCATTCTTTCGTCTCAGCTCCAAACTTTGTCTCTGTAACTCCTTCCATGGGTGTTTTGTCCCCAATTCTAAGAAGGGGCAAAGTGTCCACACTTTGGTCTTCATTCTTATTGAGTTTCATGTGTTTAGCAAATTGTATCTTATATCTTGGGTATTCTAAGTTTCTGGGCTAATATCCACTTTGATGTCATTCTTTGCCAGCCAAGTGCTTAGGCTTTCACCTATGGTAACCAGTCAAACAAAATAGCAAGCCTTAGAAGTTTTCTCACAGAAACAACATGAGTAATCAACACTTTTTCTAGGAATGATGCGTTATGAAGTTCCTTAATAAGTTACTGTCATCTGTTAGAAGGAACATAACCATTATGGAATATTAACCAAATATCTTATCAATGGTCTGGTTTTGACAGTATTCAAACTGATGTTTTTACATTTAATACCAAGAACAAAGTTTCAACTCCACATCTATAACAAAAATACCTATTTGAAGTATGTTTTTGTTTTTTTAGTTTTTTTTTTTTACTTCTGGATATTTTTTATTGTGTTCAAAGTATAAACAAATTTTCGCTGTTGAGCCTATCTTTTAACCTTCCTATGTTGTTTTGCTGAACCAGGTATAAAGAAAAAAATCAATGAAATCTGCAAAAGACAGTGCATCTTCAGAGGAAGAAACTGATATAAAAGCTCGGAGCAGCAGCATATTTCTATAACCCTGGAGCTGCAGGGAATGGACACAGAAGGATCCCAGGGGCCTGCTGACAGCCAGCCAGTTGATGAGCTCTCACTTCAATGAGAGAAGCTGTTCAATTTGGATCCCTCAGATCCTAATTTCAAGAAAACAAAAGCTATGGAAAAAATTCTGGAGGAGAAAGCTCGACATCGAGAACGGAAGGAAGAACTTCTTATTCAAGCAATAGAGAGAGCACAGCAGGACACGGGAAAGCCAGCACAGAAGCAACTCATGGATCCCGCCTTGTCCATGCTGATTAAATAGAAAGTAGAGCTGTCCAGTGTGGGTTCCAGGACATGAACTACCAGGGAGCTACAAGTCTGGGTTCTTTTTAGCTGGCTGGTGGCAAACACTGGAGCAAGGCATGGGGAGGTCATCCATCCAGTTTGGTCCCCACACAAGGTGTCAGGTATTGTCTTGAGTTATCACATTCTCACTGAGTATCCAGGAAGGGTTAGGAGAGAGAGAGACAGAGAGAGAGACAGAGAGAGAGAGAGAGAGAGAGAGAGAGAGAGAGAGAGAGAGAGAGAGAGAGAGAGAGAGAGAGAGAGAGAGAGAGAGAGAGAAACTCTTATTTCTGCTTAGGATTCCATTAAGGGTAGTTTATTTTATTGCCCTCTTTGTCACACTTCTTGAAGTCATTACCCTTACTGAAACTTCTCTTCAGACTGAGACCTCACTGAGGTAACATATGAGGTAAAAATATCATCTCCCAGGCCTCAGATAATGAAACTGTTTTGTTCTTGTGTCTTTAACCATATTTCCTGTGTGTTTTGAACTGTCTTTCTGCCAGTTTTATTGTTGAAAATAAAAATTGAAACCAATGGGGTTTTTTGGTAACTAACAGGGTTAACATTCTACTACATGTTTTCATAATTTTCTCTTAATGCCTGGCATATCCACAGGACACACTTCCATGTATAACTCCAGCTCCATGGGGATCTACCCCAATTTCAGACCTCTACAAGCATCAGGCATGGATGTGCTATACAGATGTACATGCAGTCAAACCTGCCATACACATAAAAAATAAATTAAATAAACAAAGCCTTTCTCTCAAAAGTTGAACTGGTCGGGCTATTGTTATTTACTTCTTCATTGAAAACAAACAAATAAATGAGTGAAATAGGGTTGCTGTCAGGCGAGTAGAGCTGGTGTTAGGAAATATAATGTGGATTTGTGGCTGTTTGTGCCTTTTAACCATTTTTTTAGGGGAATGTGAAGGTGGAAAACTGGGTTGTAAATGACATTAAATACTGAGAGATTAAGAGGCTGTTCTTGTTCATAATTGAAAGCATGGTGCTAGAATCACTGTGTCTGTGAGATGGATATATATGTATACACACACACACACACATGCACACACATACATATACACACACACCACATACACAGTACTGTCACTAACATCAAAATAACAGGAGCAAACAATCATTAGTCATTAATATCTCTCAACACCAGTGGACTCAATTCCCCTAATAAAAAGACACAGGGTAACAAAGTGGATGCATAAACAAGATCCATCACTTTGCTGCATACAGAAAACATTTCTCAGCACCAAAAGTAGATACTACCTCAGTGTAAAGAGCTGGAAAAAGTTTTCCATGAAATTGACCTATGAAAAAGCCAGAATAGACATTCTAATATCTACTAAATAGATATTCTGGATATATGGATATATGGATATTCTGGATATATGCCCAGGAGAGGTATTGCTGGATCCTCCGGTAGTACTATGTCCAATTTTCTGAGGAACCGCCAGACTGATTTCCAGAGTGGTTGTACAAGCTTGCAATCCCACCAACAATGGAGGAGTGTTCCTCTTTCTCCACATCCTCGCCAGCATCTGCTGTCACCTGAATTTTTGATCTTAGCCATTCTGACTGGTGTGAGGTGGAATCTCAGGGTTGTTTTGATTTGCATTTCCCTGATGATTAAGGATGTTGAACATTTTTTCAGGTGCTTCTCTGCCATTCGGTATTCCTCAGGTGAGAATTCTTTGTTCAGTTCTGAGCCCCATTTTTTAATGGGGTTATTTGACTTTCTGGAGTCCACCTTCTTGAGTTCTTTATATATATTGGATATTAGTCCCTTATCTGATTTAGGATAGGTAAAGATCCTTTCCCAATCTGTTGGTGGTTTTTTTGTCTTATTGATGGTGTCTTTAGCCTTGCAGAAGCTTTGTAGTTTCATGAGGTCCCACTTCTCGATCTTACAGCACAAGCCATTACTGTTCTATTCAGGAATTTTTCCCCTGTGGCCATATCTTCAAGGCTTTTCCCCACTTTCTCCTCTATAAGTTTCAGTGTCTCTGGTTTTATGTGAAGTTCCTTGATCCACTTAGACTTGACCTTAGTACAAGGAGATAGGAATGGATCGATTCGCATTCTTCTACATGTTAACAACCAGTTGTGCCAGCACCATTTGTTGAAAATGCTGTCTTTCTTCCACTGGATGTTTTTAGCTCCCTTGTCGAAGATCAAGTGACCGTAGGTGTGTGGGTTCATTTCTGGGTCTTCAATTCTATTCCATTGGTCTATTTGTCTGTCACTATACCAGTACCATGCAGTTTTTATCACAATTGCTCTGTAGTAGAGCTTTAGGTCCGGCATGGTGATTCCACCAGAGGTTCTTTTATCCTTGAGAAGAGTTTTTGCTATCCTAGGTTTTTTGTTATTCCAGATGAATTTGCAGATTGCACTTTCTAATTCGTTGAAGAATTGAGTTGGAATTTTGATGGGGATTGCATTGAATCTGTAGATTACTTTTGGCAAGATAGCCATTTTTACAATGTTGATCCTGCCAATCCATGAGCATGGGAGATCTTTCCATCTTCTGAGATCTTCTATAATTTCTTTCTTCAGAGACTTGAAGTTTTTATCATACAGATCTTTCACTTCCTTAGATTAGAGTCACGCCAAGATATTTTATATTATTTGTGACTATTGAGAAGGGTGTTGTTTCCCTAATTTCTTTCTCAGCCTGTTTATTCTTTGTGTAGAGAAAGGCCATTGATTTGTTTGAGTTAATTTTATATCCAGCTACTTCACCGAAGCTGTTTATCAGGCTTAGGAGTTCTCTGGTGGAATTTTTAGGGTCACTTATATATACTATCATATCATCTGCAAAAAGTGATATTTTGACTTCATCTTTTCCAATTTGTATCCCTTTGATCTCCTTTTGTTGTCTAATTGCTCTAGCTAGGACTTCAAGTACAATGTTGAATAGGTATGGAGAAAGTGGACAGCCTTGTCTAGTCCCTGATTTTAGAGGGATTGCTTCAAGCTTCTCACCATTTACTTTGATGTTGGCTACTGGTTTGCTGTAGATTGCTTTTATCATGTTTAGGTATGGGCCTTGAATTCCTGATCTTTCCAAGACTTTTATCATGAATGGGTGTTGGATCTTGTCAAATGCTTTTTCCGAATCTAACGAGATGACCATGTGGTTTTTGTCTTTGAGTTTGTTTATATACTGGATTACGTTGATGGATTTCCGTATATTGAACCATCCCTGCATCCCTGGGATGAAACCTACTTGGTCAGGATGGATGATTGTTTTGATGTGTTCTTGGATTCGGTTAGCAAGAACTTTATTGAGGATTTTTGCATCAATATTCATAAGGGATATTGGTCTGAAGTTTTCTATCTTTGTTGGGTCTTTTTGTGGTTTAGGTTTCAGAGTTATTGTGGCTTCATAGAATGAGTTGGGTAGAGTACCTTCTGTTTCTATTTTGTGGAATAGTTTGTGAAGAACTGGGATTAGATCTTCTTTGAAGGTCTGATAGAACTCTGCACTAAACCCATCTGGTCCTGGGCTTTTTTTAGTTGGGAGACTATTAATGACTGCTTCTATTTCTTTGGGGGATATAGGGCTGTTTAGATCATTAACCTGATCTTGATTCAACTTTGGTACCTGGTATCTGTCTAGGAACTTCTCCATTTCATCCAGGTTCTCCAGTTTTGTTGAGTATAGCCTTTGGTAGAAGGATCTGATGGTGTTTTGGATGTCTTCAGGATCTGTTGTTATGTCTCCTTTTTCATTTCTGATTTTGTTAATTAGGATGCTTTCCCTGTGCCCTCTAGTGAGTCTGGCTAAGGGTTTATCTATCTTGTTGATTTTCTCAAAGAACCAGCTCCTTGATTGGTTGATTCTTTGAATAGTTTTTCTTGTTTCCACTTGGTTGATTTCACCCCTGAGTTTGATTATTTCCTGCCGTCTACACCTCTTGGGTGAATTTGCTTCCTTTTGTTCTAGTGCTTTTAGGTGTGTTGTCAAGCTGCTAATGTGTGCTCTCTCTAGTTTCCTTTTGGAGGCACTCAGAGCTATGAGTTTTCCTCTTAGAAATGCTTTCATTGCGTCCCATAAGTTTGGGTATGTTGTGGCTTCATTTTCATTGAACTCTAAAAAGTCCTTAATTTCTTTCTTTATTCCTTCCTTGACCAAGGTATCATTGAGAAGAGTGTTGTTCAGTTTCCACGTGAAGGTTGGCTTTCTATTATTTATTTTGTTATTGAAGATCAGCTTTAGTCCATGGTGATCTGATACAGAGGTAGTATTATGTATGTATGATTCTCTTCTTTTGGGTTTGTTGTGAAATAATTAGTTTCTTGTGTTTTCTTGGGTTTAAATGCCCTCCTTGAGTTGGAGTCTTCCTCCTACTATCCTACATATGGCTGGATTAGTAGAAAGATATTGTTTAAATTTGTTTTTTCATGGAATATATTGATTTCTCCATCTATGATAATTGAGAGTTTTGCTGGTAGCATAGCCTGGTCTGGCATCTGTTGTCTCTAAGGGTTTGCATGACTTCTGTCTAGGATCTTCTGATTTTACAGACTCTGTTGAGAATTCTGGTATAATTTTAATAGGTCTGTCTTTATTTTATACTTGGCCTATTCATAGCCTTACAGCTTTTAATATTTTTTCTGTGCTTTTAGTGTTTAGGTTCTGTAGGTTTCTTGTATGTTTTTGGCCATTTCTTTCTTTAGGTTAGGAAGTTTTCTTCTATGATTTTGTTGAAGGTATTTTCTAGCCCTTTGAACTGGGAATTTTCTCCCTCTTTTATTTCTGTTATTGTTAGATTTGGTCTTTTTGTTAAGATCTTTTTACATTTTGCATTTTCTTTAACTGGTATATGAATATATTCTATGGTGTCTTCTACACCTGGTATTCTCTCTTACTTTTCTTATATTCTGTCAGTGATGCCTACATCACAGAAATATGTAGTTTCTGTGCTCTCTCCTATGTTTTCCATCTCCAGGGTTGCCTCCATTTGTGATTTCTCTATTGCTTCTATTTCCATTTTTAGATCTTGGATAATTTTGGCCAATTCCTTCACCCGTTTGATTATATTTTACTTTATTTCTTTAAGGGATTTATTTATTTCCCCTTTAAAGACCTCAATCATCTTCATAAGATGAGCTATAAAGTCAGAATTTTGTTCTTCATGTGTGTTAGGATACCCAGGGCCTGCTGTAGTAGGAGTGCTGGTTTCTGATGATGTCTCATTGTACTGGCTCTTGTTGATTATGTTCCTGTCCTTGCCTTTAGCCATCTGGTTGTCTCTGGTTTTGTCAGCCTGGTAGTCCCTGGGAGTAGGAGTCTTCTGGGACTGTTCTTCCCAGGTGGCAGTAAGGTTTGGGGCATGGGTGTCACACCTGGTTGTTGTGAATGGGAGCAGTCCTCCCAAGAGGCAGGCAGAACTGTGTCCATGGGAGTGAACTGCAGATCTGAAATTGCAGGTAGAAGTGTGAACTGGAAGATAGGGATCAGGAAGAAAGAGTCAGACCTTATGCCTGCTGGATTGCCAGGGGGCCCAGCAGGCAGGGGATTGGGTGTGGATGTCTCACCTGGTTGTCTAGGTGTGGGCACCGGCCTCACAGGAGGCAGACAGAGCTGTGGGTTGAGGAGTGGGATGAGGATCCTTGATTACAGGTAAATGTATGGACTAGAATATGGAACTCAGAAAGGACAAGGCAGACCATAAAACTTCTGGGTCCCCCGGGCCTGAGTACAAACTTGTATTCAGAAAAAGTGAAGGTGAAGTCAGTCCATAGAATGAATCAACTCATGTTTCAAAGTGGTGTCTAATTGCAGACAAAGTGGCTAATCAGAGAAAGATTTGACAAAACGGGATAAGCCCAATTCTCATGAGAAGAGACAGGAAAGAAAGCTACTTAAGAGAGAGTGAAGAGAAGGGAGGCAGGCAGTTTTACCACAACAGTTATAGAGACTAGTTACAGAGAAAACAATATAGATATACAGAACAAACAGGGGAATGAGAAAAACCCAGACAATTACAATTGACTGTCACAGTTAGTTTGAGGCTATTCCGATTAATTCAGGAGATGAGAGAAACCAGACTGAATCAGTCAGCTTGGTGAGGAGTTTGAACCAGAAGAGCTGAGTTGAAACAGCCAGCTAGAGATCAGAAAGAAGTAGGAAGGGGTGAGTTTATTCAGCCGAATCTCAGGGGCTGGAAACATTGTAGGCCTAGATTAGATTGCACAGAGGCTAGAAGCTTCTAATTAGGCCTAAGTTACCAGACTGAGGCAGTAAGCCTCTGAGATAACAGTTAGTACAGAAAAATAGAAATTAAATTCATAGGGGTGTATCCTGTGACATCTAATTTGTTTCTTAATTTTACAGGATATCACAGCAAAGACATTGTCTGGAGTGTCAGTAGAAACTTTCAACATTTGATCATTATTGCCGCTATTACAAAATATGGGGATCTTTGAGGTTAGACTAAATGCATTGAGCATAAACCTATAGTAAGTTGGATGAGGATGCAGTTGACTGAAAGTAAATTCTCCCAGATAGGATAATACATTTAAATGCATGTATCTTATTGGTAACTTTCTTTGAGGTACTTTTGGAAGCCCTAGGAGGAGGAGTCTTTGTGGGGGAACATTCTCACTGGATATGGGATGTTAGCATCTATATCCTTACCTCATTCTCATTTTTTTGTCTAAATTCCTGTGGTTGAAACTGATCAATCAGTTTCCTTGTCCTGTTGTCATGATTTCACCTGTCATGCTTTACAAACTACCCCTAAATAAACTAAGATGCAGTAGAAGAAATTGCATTTTACTGCTAAGCCATTTTCCTAGCCTGAAAGTTTTTCTCTTTCTTTCTTTCTTTCTTTCTTTCTTTCTTTCTTTCTTTCTTTCTTTCTTTCTTTCTTTCTTTCTCTCTCTCTCTCTCTTTTCTCTCTCTCTCTCTCTCTCTCTCTCTCTCTCTCTCTCCCTTCCTTCCTCCCTTTCCTTTCCTTTATTTCTCTCTCTATCTTTCCCTCCCTCCCTTTCTTTCTTTCTTTCTTTCTCTCTCTCTCTCTCTCTCTCTCTCTCTCTCTCTCTCTCTCTCTCTCTCTCTCTCTCTCTCCCTTCCTTCCTTCCTCCCTTTCCTTTCCTTTATTTCTCTCTCTATCTTTCCCTCCCTCCCTTTCTTTCTTTCTTTCTTTCTTTCTTTCTTTCTTCCTTCCTTCCTTCCTTCCTTTCTCTCTCTCTTTCTCTCTCTCTTTCTTCCTTCCTTCCTTTCTCTCTTTCTCTTTCTTTCTTTCTCTCTCCCTTCCTTCTTTCCTTTCTTCCTTCCTTCCTTCCTTTCTCTCTCTTTCTCTCTCTCTTTCTTCCTTCCTTCCTTTCTCTCTCTCTTTCTCTTTCTTTCTTTCTTTCTTTCTCTCTCCCTTCCTTCTTTCCTTTCTTCCTTCCTTCCTTCCTTTCTCTCTCTTTCTCTCTCTCCCTTCCTTCCTTTCTTTCTTTTTCTTTCTTCCTTCCTTCCTTCCTTCCTTCCTTCCTTCCTTCCTTCCTTCCTTCCTTTCTTTCTATCCCTTCCTTCCCTTCCCTTCCCTTCCTTTCCCTTCTTTCTTTTTGCTTTGTTTTGTTGTTTTGATTTGTTTCATTTCATTTTATTTTGTTTTCAAGACAAATTTTTTCTGGGTAATCCTAGTTGTCCAAAAAATATGTCTCAAGATCATGGTGGACTTGAACTCGGAGATCCTCTGCTTCCCAAGTGCTGAGATTAAAGTTGTGCTCTAAAGATCACATAAGGGAAGAATATAGTAGACATCTGTAAGTTGTCCTGCCAAATGTACATCATGGAACAAGTGTATATATGCAGATAACTTACTTCCTTTAAATAAAAAAAAACATTCTTCTTTCATGCAATATATCCTTACACATCTTTGCTTCCTTTCACTCCTCCTATTCCTACCATCCTCTTTCTTAGAGAACCACTGTGTCTATATTACTTTTCAGAAAACAGTAGGCTTCCCCAGGATATGAACCTAACACAGCATAATAAGTTACAGTAGTAGTAGGCAGAACACTTCATATCAAGGCAGGACTAGGCTACCAGTAGGAAGGGATACCAAGAACAGGCATACGAGTCATAGATACTGTCCAATCTATTGTTAGGAGTCCCACAAAAACATCAAACTACACAGCCATAACATATATGCAGAGGACCTCCTCAGTCCCCTGCAGCCTCTGTGATTGCCATTCCAGTCTATGAGCCTGAATAAGTCCTGCTTAGTTGAATCTGTGGACCATGTTCTGTTGTGCTCAACCCATCTGGCTCCTACAATGTCCCCTCCCTACGGTCTTCATGGTTCTCAAGCTCTGCCTAATGTTTGGCTGAGAGTCTCTGCAGCTGCTCATATCAGCTCCTGGAGGAAACCCCTCTGATGAGAATTGGGTTAGGCTCTGATCAATTAGTATATCAAAATATCATTAGGAATCATTTCATTAACATTCTTCCTGAGAGTTATGTTTGATTCTACCCTAGATCTCAGAGCGATGGAGCTTTGGGTTGATGACCATCCAGACAGTGTTATTGGCCATAAGCACGAACTCCATCTTCTTGCTTGGGCCTCAATTTAGACCACTTATTTTTTGTCCACTAAGATGCCAAATCTTTTAAGTTCAGACCCCATTTTATAGAATCTGACCTAAGTTTGAAGTCAGGGAAACTAACACACTTGTACCTAGCATTAGTTTCCAAGTTGTCCCACAACGAAACCCCAGCCTGTCTCCAGTCTCTAGGCTAATCCCTAACAAGACCAGAGTTTCCAGGTTACACCTTCAACAAGACAAGTGTCTCCAGGTTATTCCCCTAACAAACCCGAACCCCAGGTTACAAGCCCAACCCTGCATAACAACCACCAAAGCAGAGGAGAGCAGAAATTAAATTTATGATATGACTCCCAGCACCAGGTGAATATGTTAAAGGCCACAGTAGGTTTCCAATTAGATGCTTGCGCACGTACTCTTTACTTGGGGCTTACTATAAAGCCTTACCCTGATAGACATTCCGGGCTCTCCCACCACCAAAATCAGCCTGTGTGACAGCAGTGCATGGCAGGGAAGGGGTGTGTGAACTACCTCTAATAGAATAAAGACACTGATGTAAGTTGCCTCAGATCGGCTCCTGTCTGTTTTGGGAGGGATCACTAACATTTCCCTGGCACAACACACTTCAACAAGCTCTGACCCACCATTACTCCAGGAAATCTTACAGGGACAGGTTAGAGTTTTTGTGGCTATGATGTTGTTGCAGTCTCACCATTGGAAAACTTGCCTGGTTACAGAAGGTAGCTGGATGAGGTTCCATACCCTCCATTGCTAGGACTCCTCACTAGGGTCACTCTCAAAGGTTCAATGAAGTTTCCACTTCATTAGGTTTCCACATTGTCCCTCAAATGACCCCTAATTCCAATTATCTTTCCCTGTACTCTTGCCTCTGTCCCTCCTTCCCCTAAGTATTCCCATCCCCTCCTGCCCCCAGTCTTACTTTAAAATCTAATTTATTTCCCCATCTCTGGGAGATTCATGCATTACTACCCAGACTCCCTAGGGCCCCGCTTTGTACTTAGGCTCCTTGGGTGTGTGGATTTTAGCATGAAATTTACTTAATAGCTATTATTCACTTGTAAGTGAGTATAAATCATGTTTCCCTTTCTGAGTCTGAGAACCTCACTCATAATGATTATTTTCCAGTTTCAGGTTTGCATAGAAATTTTGTGTTGTTGTTTAAAAAAAGAAACCAAGTGTGTAATACTCCGTTGTGTAAATATGCCACATTTTCTATAAGCCATTCTTTAGTTGAGGGATGTCTAGGTTATTTCCAGTTTCTGACTGGTAAGAATAAATCTTCTACAAACATAGTTGAGTAAGTGTCCATGATGTATTATAGAGAATCATTGCAAACTAATGTTTCTGTTTTCATTTTCTACTTGCTATGACATAAATATGCTAGGAAAAAAGATTCTAGTACTATTCTTTATCCATTATGCTCTATATTTTGATCTTTCTGCATCCAATGTTTTCTGGTTTGTAGATATTTAAGCTAAGACACCAAATGCTTAAGTGTACTAATCCTTTTCTAATTCAAGGTGCCTGAGTTAAAGACAGTCAACTCTAAGAAGTAGAATTTAGCCAGGGTGTTATCCAGCTTGCCTCCTATCTAGAGTGAGAAATGCAACAGTGATTAAAGATTATAAATTTGGAGAACAGGGTTACAGGAAAATTTCAAGGAAATATTGGAAGTTTAGCCCACAAGACAATCAAAATTCTCCAAAGCCAAAAGTCATTAGAAGGCTACTGGTTGTTTTGGCATGGAAGTTTGAATATTCACTTTTCAGGGGTTTGCTAGATGAGGATTGAGCAGCCAGCCAAAAATTAGACAGACAAAAAAATTCAAGTATTCCTGAGCCAAATGTCTAGAAGTCGATGATCCATACAAAACCTTGTTTTCTAATTCACAAACAAATAGGAAGAAGATATAGGTTTCCAGTTACACATTTGTGAAGCAGCTAATATGAGAAGTGGATCCTTCTACTTTTCTTAGTTAAGATTTGATGACTGTGGAGAGATAACATTGACCATGGAACTCTTATAAAGGAAAACATTTAATTGTGGCTGGGTCACTACTTCAGAGGGTAGTCCATTATCATGATTTCAGAAAGCATGGTGGCCTGTAAATAGACAGGATGCTGGGGAAGGAACTGAGTTCTACACCTAAATCCATAAGCAGCAGAAGGAGGCTGCGAAACGAGCCTTACCTTAACCATATGAGATTTCAAAGCCAGTCTCCACGCTGACACACTTCCTCCAACAAGGCCATAACTCCTTGTAATGCCACCCCTCAGAGGCCAAGCATTAAAAAACATGAGGATATGGTGGTCATTCCTATTCAATCCACCACAGTAACTATGAAAGTAGAAAGATTAGCTTAAAACTCTGCCAAGTATAGGGGAATACCAGGACCGGGAATGGGATTGTTTGGGTTGGGTAGCAGGGGGAGGGGGGAGGGGATAGGGGATTTTTGGAGGGGAAACTAGGAAAGGGGATAAAGAAAATATCTTTAAAAAATAAAAATAAAAAAATAATTAATTAATTAAATTTAAAAAAACAAAAAACAAACAAAAAAACAAAAAACAAAAAAAAAAAAAAAACCCTCTGCCAAGGATGCTCTCAAGGGGCAGCCAAAAAAGATATAGCAAATGTTCTAGGTTACTTTCATGTTTCTATATAGATGGGTAGCTCTCAGTAAAAGCTCCATGTCTATCTATTTTTATTCTTTAGTATCTCTTCATTTCTGGGCCTTAAGAACAGAGTCATGAGTTTTCTGAACACAGGCATGGTTTGAATATAAACTGTTGGATAATGTATGCACCTTATAGAAAAATATCAGAGTATTTTATTTTTTCTACTTCCTGATCTCTTTACAGCATTGGGGTTACAGACTTAAGTTTTCCAGGTTACCTGGGTCTACTTACAGATGCACCTAAACTGATTGTTGGTATTGGTCACAAGACGTCTAACCAGGAATCATCCAGAGGGTGTGCAATAGAATTATTTCCAAATAGATCCTAAACCTCATTGATGAATGCATGTGCAGAACCTCCTGAACACACTAGAGAAATTTCTCCTCTGAGTTTGGCAAACTGACTTACACAGCTATGTTCAAAGCACATTGAACAATGATTGCAAATGACAAATATGTCTTTAGGCACAGGCACTTCACCCCATGCTAGAGGAAACTCAGTTTGCAGAACAAAGTCGTTAAGAGGCCAGTGCCCTGACCCAGGTAGATGCAAACACCACTTGAGTAACACCTGGATACTGTACCTGGCTTCTTGTTGCTTCCCAACTCCTTCATATCTCTGGAAAGCACCTCCTAGCTCACTACGTGAGGTCGTCTGAGCTAAATGGACTCACACACACTCTCCACACAGATCACAGCAGTGGTTTTAGAGTGCTTCACATGCTCCTACATGAATGGTGGAGCAAGCCTACAACTTGGAAGCTAGAAGAGCCCTCTATTTTTCAAGCTGGTGGACATAGTTGGATGCCATGATTGGCTATTAAGTCCTGAGTGACAAGTACAGCTTGCTTTAGGACTCAAAGTACTTAAAGACACACAGCACAGTCCTTACCTATCCTGGCTTCCACCCCAGAAACCGATTAGGTTCAGTTCTGCAGAGACTTGCAATTCACAGTCCTTCATACCTGTCCTCCAAAAGCTGACTGTGCTGTCTTCCCTCACTTAACCAAGCCCCAAGTAGCTGTACAGTCCTCAAGGCTGGATATATCAGCTATATAAGCAGGATTTTGAGAACTTTAATACCATTAAAGAAATGAGCTTACTAGAGAGTACTTGGGTAAACTGAAAAAGAACAAGAACTTCCTTCTTCCATGTTTCGTATTTAGACCACTAACAGGTAAAGCCCAATTTAAAGGTGGATTGTCTCACCTCAAAAGAACAAGATTAACGATGGGTTTTCCCACTTCATATAATTTCATTAAGAAAAATCCCTTAGAGGTGTACCCAGATGAATGAGCTTTCATTATTTCCAGATGAATTTAAGTTGACAATGAAGAATAGCCATCACATGTGCTGATACTGGATCGATGAGAAACATTTCTTATTTGTAGCAAGCTAGGAGAGGACAGTAATCATTTCCAAAGATTTCTAAGTATGCTGAAGATCCCTTCTGATCATGATCAAAATGTAAAAACAGAGACGTATATGAGCATTGTTAGCTCAAAGTCATGCAGAAATCTTTGTAAAATATAAAAATGTTGCACAGAAATACTTCTGTTATGTTCATCTTGTGTCATAAGTTCCTAACTGAAAAATCAAGTAAATGATACTGTGAAACATAATGGCCAAGTATCTAATGTTATTAAATATGATGTATTATCTAAAAGATACATGTATCAATGCCTCATTTCTCAAGACCAAAAAGGACAGAGGACACAAATAGATAAAACATTAAGGAAAAATCACTTATCAGCCCTGTGGATGATGTGGTTAGATGAACAGCTACTCTGAGATGTTCTAACCAAAGAATATAGCTGTTTCTGCCTCTGAGCACGTCGGTTCAGAAGAAGGCCACACTTGCTTACATGCAGGACAAAAAAAGAGTTCATTTCAGCTAGCCTTGGCTGCTGTGTTACTATGGGCTTTGACATTATTGTTCCTTCTTTTAAAGTTCATTTTATGTATTCAATGGTTACTTATATGTGTTGTGCTCACTACCTGAAGAGTTCAGAAGAGAATATCAGATTCCCTAGAACCACTTGTTATAGCCGCTTGTTAGCCAACATATGAATGCTGGCAATAGAACCTAGGTCCTCTGGATCACCCCCCCCCCAAGACCTTAAACACTGAGCTATTTCCCAATGCCAGATATTCTTCCCAATGCTTCAACATTTTAATACAGCTTCTCATGTTTTGTTGATCACCAGCCATAAAACTTATTTCATTGCTACTTCATAAGTGTAATTTTCCTGCTGTTATCAATTGTTATATAAATACATGCTATGCAAAGTATGTGATATGATAACCTTGCAAAAGTTTTATTCCACCACCAAAGCAATTGTGACTGTCAGTTTAAGAACCCCTGATCTAGACCCTCTAATTTTCATTTTATTTTAATTCAATTTCAATTCAAATATAACTTCTCCACTTTTCTTCTTTCTTGCCACTCATCCATTTTTTCACAAGTTCCCTACTCAGCCCTCTTCCTTGTCAATTTTCTATATACAGTTTTATGAATAACTGTGCACAGATATATGAATATAACACGATGAGTCAATTTTTTTGGTTGTATCTATATAGTTTCAGGGTTAACATCAAACTGGAAATTATTTATGCAGTTAGAGAGTTCATAAACTCTACAGAATATACTAACATGATAGATAGTCAATTTTGAAAATGGTGGATGTTATAGGAACTTGTGAATAATCTTATTCAAACCACTATATTCCATTCTCTGCCCTGCCCATTGGCTTTAGCCATGTCAGAGTGCAAAAATGCATTCAGTCCAACTTCAAATGTCCCCATGGTCTACAATAGTCTCAACAGCATTTAAATTTCTGAACCTGTGGATTCTAGGGTCTTAGTGAAATCAATTATCACACTTGAGGGAGATTCTACTCTGTAGCCGCCTGGGGCCACGTGAACTGGGTTCTCCTGAAAGGCAGGCTGTGGCTGAAAGAGATCAGATGGTGAGAAAAGAATGAGGCCAAGACAAACGTTTCTGTTCAAAGCCTCTGAAGTTTACTAAGAGTCGGTGCTTATAAAGAGGGTAGGCCCATCCCCCTGCCAGCCCATTCTTGGTGCCTGGAACCAGTCCATAGGCGATCTACAGGGTGTGTCTCTGGAATGTCTCAAGGACCTTTCAGCAGGAAGCATAGTCTTGGAGAAGAGCAAATAGAGCCATCAAGGTGAGAAGGCTCTACCCTAGGTAATCTCCTTAGTGGCAGCAAGGTCAAAGTCTGGATCAGCCTGCTTCAAGGCTTAGGGAGGCTACACTACTCCATAATGATGAAGAAGAGTCTGATCCCCTTGTGATCCAAGCTCCCTTAGACAGAAAACATAGTTTAGAGTAGAAAACAAGAGCTGAAGAAATAACTCAAATATAAGAGCCCTGCAGACTCTTTTTGAGCCTAAAAGATCCATTCCACTCCAAATATGGTGGTTCAAGCAATCTGTAATTCCAGTTCCATGGAATCTGGTATCTTCTTTCTGCTTCCCTTACCACCAAGTAAGAACTGGATACACAGACATACTTACAGGCAAAACAACTATATGTACATTAAATAATGGCTAAAACAACAATAACAAAAAGACAACTTGCAGTATAAGTTTTATTTTTCAGCCTGTGCATGTTACCGCACAAGTCCTTAAATCACAGGACTTGGGATGTAGAGGCAAAAAGACCATTATCATTTGAGGAAAACCCATGAACCATTAACATACACTCAAAGAAGAGAAAGACAAGGAGGAGGAAGAGGAGGAAGAATAAGAAGGGAAGGAGGGGGAGTAGGGAGAGGGGGAGTGTGAGGGGGAAGGAGAAGAAAACTTAGTAAGCAAGGAAAAGGCACAGTGAAATGGGAAAATGTCTCTTTAAATCTTTTCAGTTATTACCCACCAGTTTCCATAACATCAATCATTTTTTTAATTTTTATTGTTTATTTTATTTATTTACATTTCAGATGGTATCCCCCTCCCCAGCATCCCCTCCTCTAAATCCCTATCCCATTCCCTCTTCCCCCTGCTTCTCTGAGGGTGCACTCTACCCACACACCCACTCCCGCCTCACTGCCCTAGCATCCCCATACAATGAGGCATGAAGCCTTCACAGGACCAAGGGTCTCCCCTCACATTAACACCAGATAAGGCCATCTTCTGCTACATATGCAGCTGGAGCCATAGGTCCTTCCATGTGTATTCTTTGGTTGGTGGTTTAGTCCCTGGGAGCTCTGGGGATCTGGTTGGTTGATATTGTTCTTCTTCCTATGGGGTTGCAAACCCCTTTAACTCCTTCAGTTCTGCTCCAAAGTCCTCCACTGGGGTCCCCGTGGTCATTCCAATAGTTGGCTGGAAGCATCTGCATCTGTATCAGTAAGGCTCTGGCAGAGGCTCTCAGAAGACAGCTATATCAGGCTCCTCACAGTAAGCACTTCTTGGCATCAGCAATAGTGTTCTGGATTGGTGACTGCCTATGGGATGAATCCCCAGATGGGGCAGTCTCTGGGTCACGTTTCCTTCAGTCTCAGCTCTGCACTTTATTCCTGTATTTCCTTTTAAAAAGAGCAATTCTGGGTTAATATTTTTGAGATGGGTCGGTGGCACCATCCCTCAACCAGGGGACATGCTTAACTTCTGGATATGGTCTCTACAGGTGCTCTCTTCCCTTTGTTGGGTACTTCAGCTAATGTCATCCCCACTGGGTCCTGGGAGCTTCTTGCTTTCCCGGCATGATCTTCCTGGTAGTTTCTGATGGTTACCTCCAGTTCCCCATTACGCACTGCTACACAGCTCTGTTCAATTTCCTGACCCTGTGTACATCTCCCTCCTCTCCTCCCACACCTGGTCCTGCCCCTCTTTTTTCTCCTCCCCCTTCTCTTTCCCTCCCAAGCCCCTCCCTCCGTCCCTCTACCTCCCTATGATGATATTGTTCCCCCATCCACACTTTGGTGATCCTTCTTCTTAAGCCTCAAGTTGTATGGTGGATATTCTGAATTTTTGGGATAATGTCCACTTATCAGTGAGTACATACCATATGTGTTCTTTTGTGACTGGGTTACTCCACTCAACCTGATATATTCTACTTCCATCCACTTGCCTGCGAATTTCATGAAGTCATTGTTCTTTTTTTAAAAATATATTTTATTATGTATTTGCTCAATTACATTTCCAATGCTATCCCAAAAGTCCCCCATACCCACCCCCTTCTCCCCCATTTCCCTACCCACCCATTCCCATTTTTTTTTTTTTTTTGGCCCTGGCTTTCTCCTGTACTGGGGCATATAAAGTTTGTGTGTCCAATGGGCCTCTCTTTCCAGTGATGGCTTACTAGGCCATCTTTTGATACATATGCAGCTAGAGTCAAGAGCTCCGGGGTACTGGTTAGTTCATAATGTTGTACCACCTATAGGGTTGCAGGTCCCTTTAGCTCCTTGGGTACTTTCTCCAGCTCCTCCATTGGGAGCCCTGTGATCCATCCAATAGCTGACTGTGAGCATCCACTTCTGTGTTTGCTAGGCCCCGGCATAGTCTCACAAGAGACAGCTATATCAGGGTCCTTTCAGCAAAATCTTGCTAGTGTATGCAATGGTGTCAGCGTTTGGAAGATGATTATGGGATGGATCCCTGGGTATGGCAATCTCTAGATGGTCCATCCTTTCGTCACAGCTCCAATCTTTGTTTCTGTAACTCCTTCCATGGATGTTTTGTTCCCAATTCTAAGAAGGGGTACAGTGACCCCACTTTGGTCTTCATTCTTCTTGAGTTTCATGTGTTTAGCAGATTGTATTATATATCTTCGGTATCCTAAGTTTTGGGCTAATATCCACTTATCAGTGAGTACATATTGTGTGAGTTCCTTTGTGATTGTGTTACCTCACTCAGGATGATGCCCTCCAGGTCCATCCATTTGCCTAGCAATTTCACAAATCATTCTTTTTAATAGCTGAGTAGTACTCCATTGTGTAAATGTACCACATTTTCTGTATCCATTCCTCTGTTGAGGGGCATCTGGGTTCTTTACAGCTTCGGGCTATTATAAATAAGGCTGCTATGAACATAGTGGAGCATGTGTCCTTCTTACCGGTTGGAACATCTTCTGGATATATACCCAGGAGAGGTATTGCAGGATCCTCCGGTAGTACTATGTCCAACTTTTTGAGGAACTGCTGGACTGATTTCTAGAGTGGTTGTACAAACTTGCAATCCCACCAACAATGGAGGAGTGTTCCTCTTTCTCCACATCCTCGCCAGCATCTGCTGTCACCTGAATTTTTGATCTTAGCCATTCTGACTGGTGTGAGGTGGAATCTCAGGGTTGTTTTGATTTGCATTTCCCTGATGATTAAGGATGTTGAACATTTTTCAGGTGCTTCTCTGCCTTCTCTGTCTAGCTTTTCGGGTGTGTTGGGGTGCCCTGGTCTGGGCGAAGTGGGAGTGCTGGGTTCTGATGATGGTGAGTGGTCTTGGTTTCTGTTCGTAAGATTCTTACGTTTACCTTTCGCCATCTGGTAATCTCTGGAGTTAGTTGTTATAGTTGTCTCTGTTTAGAGATTGTTCTTCTGGTGATTCTGATTAACGTCTATCAGCAGACCTGGGAGACAGGCCCTCTCCTCTGAGTTTCAGTGGTTAGAGCACTCTCTGCTGGCAAGCTCTCCTCTTACAGGGAAGGTGCACAGATGTCTGGTGTTTGGACCTCCTCCTGGCCAAAAAAGAAGGCCCAAAACAGGACCTTTCCCAGATACTGTGTTGCTTTGGCAGGTCACAGAAGCTCTCAGCTTCTGTGGTGCACACTCTCACCTGTGCAGACTAAGTTCCTAAGTTCGGCGGAGTCCCGGAACCAAGATGGCGCTCCCTGCTCCTGAGGCAGAGGGCTCCCGTGCAGGGCGGACCCCTGTCCTCAGGCTGGGAGGGTGCCGAATGTCTGCGGCCCCAAAAGGGGTGCTGCCTCAGCAGCTCTGTGGCTCCCGCCTGTCCCAGAAGCTGTCTGCCTCTGTGGTGCACACGCTCATCTGTGCAGACTAAGTTCTTAAATTCGGCGGAGTCCCGGAACCAAGATGGCGCTCCCTGCTCCTCAGGAAGTTTTCTTCTAAAATGTTGTTGAAGATATTTGCTGGCCCTTTAAGTTGAAAATCTTCCGTCTCATCAACTCCTATTATCCCTAGGTTTGGTCTTCTCATTGTGTCTTGGATTTCCTGGATGTTTTGAGTTAGGATCCTTTTGCGTTTTGTGTTTTCTTTGATTGTTGTGCCGAAGTTCTCTATGGAATCTTCTGCACCTGAGATTCTCTCTTCCATCTCTTGTATTCTGTTGCTGATGCTCGCATCTATGGTTCCAGATTTCTTTCCTAGGGTTTCTATCTCCAGCGTTGCCTCACTTTGGGTTTTCTTTATTGTGTCTACTTCCCTTTTTAGATCTAGTATAGTTTTGTTCATTTCCATCACCTGTTTGGATGTGTTTTCCTGTTTTTCTTTGAGGACTTCTACCTGTTTGGATGTGTTTTCCTGTTTTTCTTTAAGGACTTGTAACTCTTTAGCAATGTTCTCCTGTATTTCTTTAAGTGAGTTATTAAAGTCCGTCTTGATGTCCTCTACCATCATCATGAGATATGCTTTTAAATCCAGGTCTAGCTTTTCAGTTGTGTTGGGGTGCCCAGGACTAGGTGGGGTGGGAGTGCTGCATTCTGATGATGGTGAGTGGTCTTGATTTCTGTTAGTAGGATTCTTGCGTTTGCCTTTCGCCATCTGGTAATCTCTGGGGCTGTGCAGAATGCACTGGGCGGGGACCCGGAACCAAGATGTCTGTTGCCGATGCTCAGGCAAAGCGCTCCCTCTCTGCTCAGACCCCTTTCCGCTGTCCAGTAGGTGGCCAGATGTCTGGGGCCTGTGCAGAATATACTCGGCGGAGTCCAGGAACCAAGATGTCTGTTGCTGATGCTCAGGCAAAGCGCTCCCTCTCTGCTCAGACCCCTTTCCACTGGCCGGAAAGTGGCCGGATGTCAGGGGCCTGTGCAGAATACACTCAGCAGGGTCCCGAAACCAAGATGTCTGCTGCAGATGCACAGGCAAAGCATTCCTGGGCCGGTCAGATCCCTAACCACTGTGCAGAATACACTCGGCGGGGTCCTGGAACCAGGATGTCTGCTGCAGATGCTCAGGCTAGGCACTCCCTCTCCGCTCAGACCCCTTTCCACTGGCTGGAAGCAAAGTCATTGTTCTTAATAACTTAATAGTAATCTATTCTGTCAAAGTACAAAATTTTCTGTATCTCCATTGAAGGACATCTGGGTTCTTTTGAGCTTCTGGCTATTATAAATAAGGCTACTATGAACATAGTGGAGCATGTGTTCTAGTTATATGTTGGAGCATCTTTGGGTATATGCCCAGGAGAGGTATAGCTGGGTCCTAAGGTAGTAAGTACTAAGTCCAATTTTCTGAGGAACTGACAGACTGATTCCTAGAGTGGTTGTATCAGCTTGCAATCCCACCAAAAATGAAGGAGTGTTCCTCTTACTCCACATCTTTGGCAGTATCTGCTGTCAGGTGAATATTTGGCCTTAGCCATTCTGACTGATGTGAGGTGGAATCTCAGGGTTGGTTTGATTTGCATTTCTCTAATGACTAAGAATGTTAAACAGTTCTTTAGTATTTCTTGGCCATTTGATATTTCTCCATTGAAATTCTGTTTAGCTCAGTACCCCATTTTGTTTTGCAAGTTAACCTGGCCATATTTTAATAATATTTTAATAACATTTCACAAATGACAATTTATGAAAATTGAATTTCATGTAATTTCTTTTTTATTGGCTATTTTCTTTATTTACATTTCAAATATTATCACATTTCCTGGTTTCCCCTCCAAAAAACACTCTCCCCCTAAAGCTCCCCCTCCCCCTAAAGCCTCCCCCATCCCCTGTTCACAAACCCACACACTCCCGCTTCCTGGCCCTGGCATTCCCCCAAACTGAGACAGAATATTCATAGGACAAAGGGCCTTTCTCCTCACTGATGTCCGACTAGGCCATCCTCTGCTGCATATGCAGCTGGAGCAGTGAGCTCCACCATGTGTGCTCTTTGGGTTGTGGTTTAGTCCCTGGGTGCTCTGGGGGTACTGGGAAGTTCATATTGTTGTTCCTCCTATGGGGCTGCAAACCTCTTCAGTTCCTTGGGTAGTTGCTCTAGTTCCTTCACTGGGGAACCTGTGTTCTGTCTAATGGATGACTGTGAGCATCCACTTCTGTATTTGTCAGGCACTGGCAGCGCCTCTCAGGTGACAGCTATAGCAGGCTCCTGTCAGCAAAAACTTGTTGACATTCACAACAGTGTCTGGGTTTGGTGATTGTATATGGGATGGATCCTCAGATGAGTCAGTCTCTGGATGATCATTTCTTCAGTTTTTACTCCACACTTTGTCTCTGTAACTCCTTCCATGGGTGGTTTGTTTCCCCCTTCTAAGATGGATCAAAGTATCTACACTCTGGTCTTCCTTCTTGAGTTTCATGTGGTTTGTGAATAGTATCTTGGGTATTCCAAGCTTCTGGGCTTCTGGACTCACTTATCAGTGAGTGCATATCGTGTGTGTTCTTTTGTGATTGGGTTACCTCACTCAGGATGATATCCTCCAAATCCTTCCATTTGCCTATGAGTTGCATTTACTCATTGTTTTTAATAAGTGAGTAATACTTGATTGTAAATGTACCACATTTTTAGTATCTATTCCTATGTTAAGGGACATCTAGGCTCTTTCCAGCTTCTGGCTATTATAAATAAGGCTGCTATGAACATACTGGAACATATGTTCTTATTACATTTTAGAGCATCTTCTGGGTATATGCCTAGGAGTGGTATTGCTGGGTCCTCAAGTAGCACTATGTCCAATTTTCTGAGGAACTGCAAAACTGATTTTCAGAGTGGTTGTACCACTTGCAATCCCACCAACAATGGAGGAGTGTTCCTCTTTCTCCACATCCTTGCCAGCATCTGCTGTCACCTGAGATTTTGATCTTAGCCATTCTGACTGGTATGAGGTGGAATCTCAGGGTTGCTTTGATTTGCATTTCTCTGATAACTAAGGAAGTTGTACATTTCTTTAGGTGCTTCTCAGCCATTTGGCATTCCTCAGATGAGAATTTTTTGTTTAGCTCTGTACCCCATTATTGATAGCGTTATTGGTTTCTCTAGAGTCTAACTTCTTGAGTTCTTTGTATATATTGAATATTAGCCCTATATTGGATATAGGATTGGTGAAGATCTTTTCCCAATCTGTTGGTTGCCTTTATGCCTTATTGACAGTGTCCTTTGCCATACAGAAGCTTTGTAATTTTATGAGGTTCCATTTGTTGATTCTTGATCTTACAGGACAAAGCCATTGGTGTTCCATTCAGGAAATTTTCCCCAGTGCCCATATATTGAGGCTCTTCCCCACTTTCTATTCTATTGGATTCAGCGTATCTGGTTTTATGAAAAGGTCCTTGATCCAATTGGATTTGAACTTTTTACAAGGAGATAAGAATGGATCAATTAGCCTTCTTCTACCTGCTAACTGACAGTTGAGCTAGCACCATTTGTTGAAAATGCTGTCTTCTTTCCACCGGATGGTTTTAGCTGCTTTGACAAAGATCAAGTGACCATAGGTGTGTGGATCCATTTCTGGGTCTTCAATTCTATTGCATTGATCTACCTGTCTGTCACTGTACCAATACCATGCAGTTTTTAATCACAATTGCTCTGTAGTACAGCTTGAGGTCAGGAATGATTTCCCCCAGAAGTTCTTTTATCGTTAAGAACAGTTTTTACTGTCCTGGGTTTTTTGATATTCCAGATGAATTTGGAAATAACTCTTTCTAAATCTTTGAAAAATTAAGTTGAAATTTTGACAGGGATTGCATTGAATAGGTAGATAGCTTTCAGCAAGATGGCCATTTTTGCTACATTAATCCTGCCAATCGATGAGCATGGGAGATCTTCACATCTTCTGAGATCTTCTTTGATTTCTTTCTTCAGAGACATGAAGTTATCACACAGAAGTTTTACTTCCTTAGTTAGAGTCACACCAAGATAATTTATATTATTTGTGACTATCGTGAAGGGTGTTGTTTGCCTAATTTCTTTCTCAGCCTGTTTATCCTTTGTGTAGAGAAAGGCCACTGATTTGTTTGAGTTAATTTTATATCCAGCTACTGCACTGAAGCTGTTTATCAGGTTTAGAAGTTCTCTGGTGGAATTTTTAGGGTCACTTATATATACTATCATATCACCTGCAAATAGTGATATTTTGACTTCTTCCTTTCCAATTTGTATCCCCGTGATCTCCTTTGTTGGTAATTACTCTTGCTAGGACTTAAAGTACTATATTGATTAGGCAGGGAGGAAGTGGGCAGCCTTGTCTAGTCCCTGATTTTAGTGGGATTGCTTCCAGTTTCTCTACATTTAGTTTGATGTTGGCTACTGGTTTGCTGTAGATTGCCCTAGGTGACCCAGTGCTGGCGCTGACCAGAATGTAGAAGCTTTATTTTTAATAGCCAGAAACTCGAAACCATCCAGATGTCCTTCAGCAGGAGAACGGGTGAAAAAAAGTGCAATTTATACAATGGAATACTATTCAATTATTAAAACAAGGAAAAATAATGGATCGAACCATAAAAAATCAGATAGACAAGTGAAGTAACCTAGACTCGGGACATACATAGTTATGTACGTAATTATATGTGGATTTTAGCCACAAATTATAGGATTTTCATGATACAATCCACAGAGCCAAAGAAGCTAAATCACAAGGAGGCCACAAGGAAGGATGCTTGACTCTCATTCAGAAGAGGAAATACCAGTCTTCAGAGGTGAATGGAGGGAGAGAACTGTGTGGGAGATGGGAAGGTGAGGGGAGTACTGGGGGACAATGTGTGGGAAGAGAGGGTGGAGAGCTGCAGCTCTAGCTATAGGTGGAGGACATCTGTAGGATATGCCAGAGACCAGGAATGGGGGAGGCCCCAAGGAATCTAGGAGGTGACTGTAGCTGAGATTTGGTCCTAAGACTGGGTGATATGGAGCTTGAAGTGACTACCTCCTATAACCAAGCAAGACCCCCAGTGAAGAAATGATGATCCCAACTCACCTACAAAACCTTCTTGCCCTACAGGAGGTGTATAGACAAAGAAGATGGGGAGTCTGAGTGCATGGCCTACCAATGCCTTCACATCCAAAGCATTAACAAGAACCAAACCCTGACAATATTAATGATACTCTGTCATGCTTATGCACCAGAGCCTAACCTAACTTTCCTCTTAGAGCCTCCAGACATCAGCTATCCAAATCTGAAGTTGAGACTGACCCCCCAAACATTGTAGGAAGCTCCAAAAGTCTTGTGGAGGATTTGTAGGAGAGATTGGGGGAACCCAGAGAGGATAAATACTTCACAAGTAGACCAACAGATCAACTGACCTGGACCCTTGGGTGTTCTCAGAGACTGAACCACCAATCAAAATGCATTCATGGCTGGTACTACGCTCCCCTCCCACACACATGGGTAGCATCCATGCAGCTTGGTATTCAGACACCATACCCAAGAAATGGAGCAGGAAGAGTCCCAGACTCTGTTGCCTGCCTGTGGATACTATTCCCAAAACTAGGCTGCTTATCTTTATGGAAAAGACAATACTTGAAAATGACTTCCTGTTTACAGTATGAAAAGAAGAGGATATTTTACTGCTGTAATGCTTCTGCCAATTTTATTTTTACATCAGTGAGATGGCTCAGTAGGAAGTGACTACAGTATACAATGATAGCAACCTGACCTTGATCATTGTATAAAGATGGCCAAAATAGATGCTATAATGCTGTCACCAAGTCTCTGCTTATCTGACATGGTCTAAAACCCATAATCACATTACACACACACCAGAAACACTTTATTTAAAAAAAAAAAAACTCACATTATCTAACATTTCTAGATAATCCTGTTTGGTGGGATACTTCCAGTGAAGTGCCACACGGTAACTAATGGGAACATGAAGAAGCATGGAACATCAAATGATATGTACATATCTGCCAATGAAGCATTGCAGTAGGATATACAGTGGAGTGCTACTCCATTATATCTCTGGCAGATACATGAAAATGCAATTTTGAAAACACATGAGGCATTTAATGTTATATTCTATTAAACATTTTAATATTAGAACTGTTAAAAAGTGTTGACAACATAGCACACATTGTGATACATATTCTATTCTTTAATTTGTACTCAAGAGACTAACACATGAGAATCAAGAGATATAATGTAGCCTTGACTAATGACTGACATCCAATGCAGGCTAGATAACACAGCCCAACATTAAAGGAAAATCGTGACAATAGCATTGTCAATTTCAAGGTGGTCCCATCCTCCTGTTAAAAGACAAGCCAAATTAAAATATTTTACAATGTCTTAGACATTGTGTTTTATCACAGTGAGAGAAAAGACATGAATAGATACCCATAGTTTTACACCTGGATAGGTAATTTCATGTAATTGAAGAGTATTGCATTTGCAAGTACAAACAAAATAAAGGGGGCATCATCGCCTTTATGTTCTTCCCTGTAAGAGTTCCTCACCCCATTCCCCCTACCCTTTTCCTCTTAAAAGAATGTTCCCCTACCCACAAGCATCCCCTGCACCCCACCCCACCCCACCCCCTAGGATCCCCTATCCATGGGGTATCAAGTCACTACAAGGTCAGTTGCATCCACTCCCAGAGGCTAGACCAGGCAGTCCTCTGGTAAATGTGTCTAGGGCCACCATGTATGCTCTTTGGTTGGTGTCTTAGTCTTTGGGAGCTCTGAGAGGTCCAGGGTAGTGGATACTGTTGTTCTTCCTATGTGGTTGCCATCTCCTTCAGCTTATAATATCCTTCCCCTAACTCTTCCATATTGGACCCAACCTCAGTACAATCGGTGGCTCTAAGTATATGCATTTGTCAGTTGCTGGTAGAGGCTCTCAGATGACAACCATGCTAGACTCCTGTCTGCAAGCACAACATGGGATCAGTAATAGTGTCAGGGTTTGGTACAAGCCCATAGGATGGATCCCAAGGTGGGCAGGTAACTGGATGGCCTTTCAGTTATTCTCTGCTCCATTTTTGTCTGTTTCCTTTAGACAGGAACAATTCTGAGTTAAACATTTTGAAGATGGGTGGGTGACTCCATCTCTCCACTGGGGGCTCTGTCTATTTACTGCAGATTGTCTCTTCAGGTTTCAGCTCCCCCATCTTGTGCATTTCAGCTAAGGTTATCACCATCGAGTCCTGAAAGCCTCTCACATCACAGGACTCTAGGACATTCTGGAGTTTACCCCACACCCCATAGCAGCACACTTCCTTTCATTCTCCAGGCAATCTAAGCTTCTCTCCTGCCCCCTTTTTCCTGTGCTTCCCATCAAGATCCCCCTTATGACTGCCTACAGTGATTATTTCACTCAATCTTTCTTTGTTGTTGCTGTCTTTTGTTTGTTTCTGTTTTTGTTTTGTTTTTCAAGACAGGGTTTCTCTCATAGAAATAGCTGTCCTGGAACTCACTCGGTAGACCAGGCTGGCCTCCAACTCAGAAATCTGCCTGCCTCTGCCTCCCAAGTGCTGTGTGAGTCACCACAGCCCATCTCGTTCAATCTTCTAAGTGGGATTGAAGCATCCTCACTTGGGCCTTTATGTTAAACTTCAAAAGGTCTGAGTTTTATCATGGGTGGTTTGAACTTTCTGGTTAATATCCACTTATTAGTAAATACATACCATGCATGTCTTTTGTGGCTGGCTTACAGAACACAGGATATTTTCTAGTTCCATCCATTGGCCTGAAAAACTCATAAGGTCCTTGCTTTTAATAGTTGAAGTGTATCCCATTGTGTCAATGAAACACATTTTCTGTAATCATTCTTCGGTTGAGGGACATCTGGGTTGTTTCCAACTTCAGCCTATTATGAATAAAGCTGCTATGAAGGTAGTGGAGCACCTGTCCTTTTGGTATAGGTGAGCATCTTTTGGGTATATGTCCAAGAGCGCTATAGCTGGAAGATTGATTTCCAATTTTCTGAGGAACTGCCAGGATGATATCCAGAGTGGTTGTACCAGTTTGCAAGTCCATCAGCAATGGAGTGATCCTCTTCCTCTACATCCTCACCAGCATGTGCTGTCACTTGAGTTTATCATCTTCACCATTCTGATTGGTGTAAGGTAAATCTCAAGGACATTTTGATTTGCAATTCCCTGATGACTAAGGATTTTCAACGATTTTTTTAAGGGCTTCTCACCTATTCATGATATGTCAAGAATCTTGTTTAGTTCTGTCTCCATTTTTTTAATTGGGTTTTGGAGACCTCAACACAAAACCAGATACAATGAACCTAATAGAAGAGTGGGATATTGCCTCGAACACACTTGCACAGTGAAAATTTTCTAAATAGAAAACCAATGACTGAGGTTCTAAGATCAACAAATGACAAGTGGGACCACATAAAACTGAAGAGTTTCTGTAAGACAAGGACACTGTCAGTAAGACAAAACAGCAACTTACAGATTGGGAAAAGATCTTCACTAACCCTATATCCAATAGACAGCTAATATGTAAAATATATATAGAATCCAGAAAAATAATCTTGTGTAACTGAATATAAGTGTGTCAGGTATAGATGTTACCAAATTTTTTAGTCATAAATTGCCTTCAATATGAGTTCGTTAGGTTCTCAAGGACTACTTTGATATGCAAAGGCTTTAAAAGATGGATTATACACAAAACATTTTGTATGAAGATACCATGAAGTGCAAGTATTACACCCCTGATTGCAATTAGGGTTTCCTTTGCACTATGACTCTTTATCTGTTCACACTACTACTACATGCAAATGACTTACAAACTGTATATTCATAAGATTCCTATCCACTATATGTTGTTTATGAATTTGTGAATAGCTGTGTTGTGAAAAATCATTATCACATTGATTAGATTTGCTGGGTTTCTCTCCAATGTGGATTTTTTTCTTATGTATTCAAAAATGACTGTGGTATGCAAATCTTGGGAATAAGCAAATGAAACTTGTCCTAAGAATTGCCTTTTTGTTATCAGCATCAATTTAATCATATTTGAATCTAAGGTCAAATTGATAGGCCCTAGAGGCGCTGGAGACTTACAAATAGGGGACCAGATTCAATTATGCATCTTTTGTTCATAAAAACCATGACTGTCCCTAACAATTTCTTTTTCTATGCATCTTTTATTCATCAAAACAATGTCTATTCCTAACCACAAAACAACAAATGGATATGACTGATTAGATTGTAACACCCACATTCTGTATCAGCTGACATAGAAGACTACATGAGGAAAGCCCCTATCATTAAATTCTGAGTGGTGGGAAAATATAGCTGTAATTTGGCACAAATGTTTCTGGTTTTCAAACATAAAAATTCTATATATAACACTCTGGTTCAGTATCAAGGTGAGTGTGGGGACTGTCACAGTTCAGCTTTCAAGTGTGTTCTCTAGCCCTGTTCCATCAGCAGCAGCTTCGTTACAATAAATTCTAGTCACTTGCATTACATGTGTTTGAGTTGTGTTGGATCTCACAGGACCCTATTACACAAAGGCTTTACCACATTGCTTACACTCACAGACTTTCTCTACAATATGAATACGTTCATGATGAAGATTGTAGAAATGTGCAAAGGTTTAAACATTCTGAATACACTCATAGGGTTTCTCTTTCTTGATTATGAAGACTTGTGACATTTGAAAAGGCTTTACAATACTAAATACTTAGTATGTGTTCTAATATGCACTTGGAGATTATTAGAATATGCAAAGGCTTTGCCACAATGCATACATTCATAGGGTTTTTCTCCAGTGTGTACTCTTTTATGTTGTAAAAGATAAGTGTTTTGTGCAAAGCTTTTACTACATTGGTCACATTCAAAGTATGTGTTCTTTTATGCATTCGAAAATGACTGTGATGTATGAAGGATTTACCACATTCATTGCATTCATATGGTCTCTCTCCAGTATGTGTTCGTTTATGATACAGGAGTCCACTTCGACAAGAAAAGGCTTTATCACATTGATTACATTCATAGGGTTTCTCTCCTGTATGTCTTCTTTTATGTATTCAGAGACTAGTTGAACATGCAAAGGCTTTACCACATTGTTTACATTCATAAGGTTTCTCTCCTGTATGAACTCTTTTATGGTACTGAAGAGAACTGGGTCTTGCAAAGTCTTTACCACATTGGTCACACTTACAAGGTTTCTCACCAGTATGTATTCTTTTATGTCTTAGGAGATAACTCTTACTTGCAAAGGATTTACCACATTGCTTACATTCAAAGGGTTTCTCTCCAGTATGTGTTCTTTTATGTCTTCGGAGAATACTTGAACATGCAAAGGCTTTACCACATTGTTTACATTCATAAGGTTTCTCTCCTGTATGAACTCTTTTATGGTATTGAAGAGAACTGGGACTTGCAAAGTCTTTACCACATTGGTCACACTTATAAGGTTTCTCACCAGTATGTATTCTTTTATGGTACTGAAGAGAACTGAGTCTTGCAAAGTCTTTACCACATTGGTCACACTTATAAGGTTTCTCACCAGTATGTATTCTTTTATGTCTTAGGAGATAACTCTTACTTGCAAAGGATTTACCACATTGGTTACATTCAAAGGGTTTCTCTCCAGTATGTGTTCTTTTATGTCTTCGGAGAATACTTGAACATGCAAAGGCTTTACCACATTGTTTACATTCATAAGGTTTCTCTCCTGTATGAACTCTTTTATGGTATTGAAGAGAACTGTGACTTGCAAAGTCTTTACCACATTGGTCACACTTATAAGGTTTCTCACCAGTATGTATTCTTTTATGGTACTGAAGAGAACTGGGTCTTGCAAAGTCTTTACCACATTGGTCACACTTATAAGGTTTCTCACCAGTATGTATTCTTTTATGACTTAGGAGATAACTCTTACTTGCAAAGGATTTACCACATTGGTTACATTGAAAGGGTTTCTCTCCACTATGTGTTCTTTTATGTCTTCGGAGAATACTTGAACATGCAAAGGCTTTACCACATTGTTTACATTCATAAGGTTTCTCTCCTATATGAAGAACTCTTTTATGGTATTGAAGAGAACTGGGACTTGCAAAGTCTTTACCACATTGGTCACACTTATAAGGTTTCTCACCAGTATGTATTATTTTTTTATGGTATTGAAGAGAATTGGGACTTGCAAAATCTTTACCACATTGGTCACACTTACAAGGTTTCTCACCAGTATGTATTCTTTTATGGTACTGAAGAGAACTGGGTCTTGCAAAGTCTTTACCACATTGGTCACACTTATAAGGTTTCTCACCAGTATGTATTCTTTTATGTCTTAGGACATGACTCTTTCTTGCAAAGGATTTACCACATTGGTTACATTCAAAGGGTTTTTCTCCAGTATGTCTTCTTTTACGATGTTTAATACAACTGTGATATACAAAGGATTTACCACATTCATTACATTCATATGGTCTCTCTCCAGCATGTGTTCTTTTATGACATACAGAGGCTTTGTCACATTGATTGCATTCATAGGGTTTCTCTCCAGTGTGTACTCTTTTATGTTGTAGGAGATGAGTATTTGGAGCAAAAGTTTTACCACATTGGTTACATTGAAAGGGTTTCTCTCCAGTATGTGTTCTTTTATGATACAGGAGACCACTTTGACCTGCAAAGGCTTTATCACATTGATTGCATTCATAGGGTTTCTCTTCTGTATGTGTTTTTTTATGTATTCGGAGACCAGTTGAAAATGCAAAGGCTTTACCACATTGTTTACATTTATAAGGTTTCTCTCCTGTACGAACTCTCTTATGGTACTGAAGATAACTGGGACTTGCAAAGTCTTTCTCACACTGGTTACACACATAGGGTTTCTCACCACTATGTATTCTTTTATGTCTTAGGAGATGACTCTTTCTTGCAAAGGATTTACCACATTGGTTACATTCATAGGGTGTCTCTGCAGTATGAATCCTTTCTTGTCTTTGGTTATGACTCTGAAATGCAAAGGCTTTATCACATTGGATAAACTCAGAGAGCAGCTGTTCAGTATGACTTCTTTCATGCCTGCAAAGACAATTGGCACATGTGAAAGCCTTCTCACACCATTACACTGATGAATCTTTTCATTTGTATGAACATGTTTTAGGATTTGGTCTAATTGTAAAGAACAACCTGATTTTAATGTACTATCACTTTGTTTACACTCATGGAGTTCCCCTTCATTATGGATGGTTTTGTATCTTTGAGGATACTTGGACTAAGAAGAGCATTGATTCCATAGCTTATATTTACAGCACCTTTCAACTCTAAGAGGTAAGAGGTGGTTCATATATCTCAATAGAACAGGAAGAACTTTACCACACTGAACACATAAATTTTGCTATTGTGAAAGTAATACTATGTTTGCAAACCAAGGCAAATATAAGAATTTCCACGTTCCTAATATTACAGAGATGGTCTGCAGTATTAGTTTGTAGATGTCCACAATACAGTTGGAAACCCAATTATTTGTAAACTTGTAGCACATTTAGAAAGCCTACCCAAAGTGGGGAGTACTACATATCTTCTAATTGTGCAGGAAGATAAGAGAGGTGTGTTGCTTCTTTCAATATATTCCTATTGTCCCATGGCTTATACCCATTGTAACATATGACATCCCTAATAAAAGAATAACAAGTAAAAGGCTTCCAATGTACTAACAGTTTGGTATTTTTCCACATACAATTTTGTTATAGGGATTAAGGTTTCTCCAGCACAGCATTCTTGACTATCATAAACCGCCCATCTTAGCAATGTTTTAAACTTAGCAATGTTTTTACAAGTATATGACTGATGTCAGCTTTAGTATGGAGTATATACGATTTAGAAGGTTTTGTACATAAACTTACCACCTATTCAATGTGTATATTTTACAATGTCTAAGTGGTAGGAGGTTAAACACACTGGCAGTTCTTCAGCATAGCTCTATTGGGCTATGATTTAAATGGTAAATCTGTTAACTCATTGTTTGTTTGTTTTTGTACTTAGAGGAATGGTTTGAAAACACAAAATAGATGCCTGGCACTGACATACACAGTTTACCATAATTTAATAATCATTCATAACTTAAAGCAGTGCTTCCAAGGCATATTCTTATCAGTTTGCACATAAAAATTACCTTCCATATCTTCTAGAAATATGAAGATGTTCTTCCATATTATGGTCTTCCCAAACGTAGCCTAAAATATAGAGGCCATATGTTATACTATTGGAAATTAGGAAAGTTTAGGTTACTAACTTCAGTGAACTTTACAACCATTCCTGATTAATTCACCTCATTCTTCCTCATTCTCAATTGAAATTACAAGAACAAATAACAATAACAGAGAAACAGTTGTATGACTTTTACAAAGTGAAAGGAAATTCAGTGTCTTACCTATAGCAGCGAGATTCCTGTAGGTCTCCAGCATCACATCTTTGTAGAGATTCTTCTGAGAAGGACCCAGCAAAGCCCACTCTTCCCGAGTGAAGTTCACATGCACATCATCATAGGTCACTCTACCCTAAAATATCCCAGGCATGTGTGCATGAGAAAACATATTACTGAGAACACTGTAAATACATACTTCATTGAGAATATAGTCATATCATTCTGGTACTTCCTGCACTTAATTCCTGACACAAACACCTTAATGCAATCAAGGCATTTAAGAAGGAAACTGAATAATTAATGAACTTCACCTCTGTCATTTCTACACCCCTTGAAGAGGATAAATCCCTGCAAGAAAGTGGTAATTAATACACATTAACTCACAAGTAAACAGTTCAAAAGTACCGAGCACACATTAGATAAAATGTATTAATAATTACTAACTAAGGAAATGATGAGCATGCTGGGTGTATTACTTGTGTCTTGAATCCCAACACTCAGGAGGCAGACCCAGGTGTATCTCCTTGAATGGTAGGGTAAGCCTGGTCTATGCCATGAGTTCCATGACATCAGGAGGTCCATATTAAGACACTAACTCCCCTGTACAAATCAAACAAAGAAACCAAAAAGATGGAAAGAACTCAGAGGTCTTCACTGAAGATCCTACAAAGAATTATATATTCACTGCAGGTCTGTATTCATCTTCCAAAAGCCTCAAGTGACCCAGTTTCAACAGTAAAATAAATAAGTGCTTATTAATAAGGTATGCATGTTTAAACATTTACAAATGGACAAATGAAAATATTAGCAAGGAAAAAAGAAAATAGTCACTATATAAGTCTGTTTGTTTGTTTGTTTGTTTGTTTGTTGAGACAGGGTTTCTCTGTATAGTCCTGGCTGTCCTCGAACTCACTTTGTAGACCAGGCTGGCCTCAAACTCAGAAATCGACCTGCCTCTGCCTCCAGAGTACTGGGATTAAAGGCGTGTGACACCACGCCCAGCTTTGCTATATAAGTCTTGATCATGAATTAGCAACATAGGTAGGGAGAGAGGCTCAACACAGGTATTTCTTATGTTACATATAATTGGAGCAAATTACCAATATTTACATGGAGGCACATAACCGTCCATTGGACCAAGTTCAGGAGCTGTTAGGCCATCTTCTGCCTACTGTGAGCATCAGGTACACAAGATAAATGCATTCATGCATACAGGGAAAATACTCATATTCACTCAAAAATTCAAAACAAATCCCACAGGTAGTAATAATGCCACACACCCGCAATCCAATGGAATATCCATGTAGTAGTTATCATAGGACATCCTGAGAAATATAATATACAGACTGTCAAGTTTCAAAATCTGAGTGTGCCTGAAGTTCAGCACATCAGCTTATGCATGCATATACAAAATTTATATTCCAAGCTAATAACATAAAAACAAAACAAGCCAGGCATTTTGGCCCACCTCTAATCCCACCCAGCACTCTAGAAAGAGAGGCAGGTGGATCACTAAATTCAAGTGCTCCCTGGTCTGCAAACCTACTTTCATGACAGCCAGGGCCGCACACAGATACATTGCATTCAAAATCAAAAATAAAAACAACAAAACCAAAACTATAAAAATATCAGTGAAATACCTTAGCACTGAATTACAGTTGCTTCTATTGTGTCTTATATGACTTAGTGATAGAGTCTATAATGATGAGGCCATGACAGCAGAAGAAAGAAACTGATTCAACCACAACATAGTAGACATATTTCAACGTATTGAGTACATGGTGACTCAGGTCATTATAGATTCATGGTCATTCTCTCATGAAAATATATTTGTCTAAATTCAATGGCTATAACAGCCCCTGCCCTGTTCAAACTTCCAAAGACTCCTTTGACACTCAAAGCAATCTTGTGACTGCCACACCTTGTAAAATCAGGAAACAAATTATATCTTTCAAATATGCAATGGCATAAACAACCCTTTCCATTCCAATATGGAAGAATGTGTACATTGGACCATGACAAGAAACCCAACAGGGCAAACTCTAAATCCTGTAGCTCTGTCCCAGCCACATGATGCTTCAGTTTTAAAGTGCTTAAAGGGCTCTATCCCTGATACTTCTCATACATCTTTCAGTTTTGGTACTTCCACTCCCTATATGCATCTCTCCATGGCAGATTCTCATATCATAAGTATCTCAACATCTTGTGGTCTCAGCTAGGCATCATCTGCACAGCTTCATAACATGAACACTCACAGTATCCTCACTGGGGCTGCAACTCTGACAAATATAGAAGGATGGACTAGTGCTGAACTGAAACTAGAAAGGAAGAATCCATGACCATAATTTCACAACTTTCTTAATTTCAGAACAAGCACAATATGGATGAGCCTGAGAAATTTGGCTCCTCAATTGGAATGGAGCATGCCACACATGTACCTTAGTGGTAGCAGGTTTTATATGTAGTTCCATCCTGGGAGTGCCAACTCCTTCCATTAATTGAAGGCATGGCAGAAGAAATTATTACTCTTAGGGCACCTTCTTAGGCTGCAAATCCAGAGCAATGGCCTTCACATTAATGGTGATAAGCTCTTAGTTGCTGAAGCACCGCAACACAATATCAGGGAAAGCTTTCTGTCCCAGTTTCCATGGTCCCAATAAATACCACAGATAATCCCCAAATGCCCTTCTTTTTCTGCTCCATCTATGTGTCCCAGCCCCTACTCACAAAGAAACACCTTCTCAACCATATGCTATGCTTGGCAGAAGACAACTCAGGCTGTCCATAGATCTGCCACAGTTACCCTAGATGCAATTTTCAGTTTTCTATAGCATTGGATTAGAACACAAAATGCAGCATCCCCAGATGGGCGTGGTGGCACACACCTTTAATCCTAGCACTTGGGAGAGAGAGGCAGGTGGATTTCTGAGTTCCAGGCCAACCTGGTCTACAGAGTGAGTTCCAGGACAGCCAGGGCTACACAGAGAAACCCTGTCTCGGAAAAAAAAAAAAAAAAAAAAAACAAATAAAAAAAGCAGCATCCCCTATCGTCTGTCAAGATTACTAAGAGGGGTCCCTTCCAGTCAGCTCCAGCACTGACGCACCTTGGGCATGAAGTCTGCGGACATCCCCAAGGTCCTCACAGGACTCTCCATGGGATCTTAGGACCTCTGGTGAGTGGAACACAACTGCTACTCCAATCCAATCGTCTGGGACCTGAGACAGTTAATTAGGGAAGCACAAAACCCGACCTGACCAGGGTCACAAGTCCCTTCCAATCGGCACCAGCACCAGCACCGGGGCACCTTGGGCACAGAGTCTGCGGACACCCCCAAGGTCCCCAGAGGACTCTCCAGGAGATCTTAGGACCTCTGGTGAGTGGAACACAACTTCTGCCAGGAGGCAGGTTCGAACACCAGATATCTGAGCACCTTCCCTGCAAGAGGAGAGGTTGCCTGCAGAGAGTACACTGACCACTGAAACTCATGAGAGAGCTAGTCACCCAGGTCTGCTGAGAGAGCCTAACATAATCACCTGAGGAACAAGCTCTAACCAGAGACAATTATAACAACAAAGTCCAGAGATTACCAGAGGGTGAAAGGCAAACATAAGAATCTTACTAACAGAAACCAAGACCACTCACCATCATCAGAACGCAGCACTCCCACCCCACCCAGTCCTGGGCACCCCAACACACCCGAAAAGATAGACCTGGATTTAAAAGCATATCTCATGATGATGGTAGAGTACATCAAGAGGGACTTTAATAACTCACTTAAAGAAATACAGGAGAACACTGCTAAACAGGTAGAAGGCCTTAAAGAAGAAGCACAAAAATCCCTTAAAGAATTGCAGGAAAACATGACCAAACAGGTGATGGAATTGAATAAAACCATCCAAGACCTAAAAAGGGAAGTAGACACAATAAAGAAAACCCAAAGTGAGGAAACGCTGGAGATGGAAAACCTAGGAATGAAATCTGGAACCATTGATGCGAGCATCAGCAACAGAATACAAGAGATGGAAGAGAGAATCTCAGGTGCAGAAGATTCCATAGAAAACATCAGCACAACAATCAAAGAAAATGGAAAATGCAAAAAGATCCTAACTCAAAACATCCAGGAAATCCAGGACACAATGAGAAGACCAAACCTACAGATAATAGGAGTAGATGAGAATGAAGATTTTCAACATAAAGGGCCAGCAATTATCTTCAACAAAATTATAGAAGAAAACTTCCCAAACCTAAAGAAAGAGATGCCCATGAACATACAAGAAGCCTACAGAACTCCAAATAGACTGGACCAGAAAAGAAATTCCTCCCAACACATAATAATCAGAACAACAAATGCACTAAATAAAGATAGAATATTAAAAGCGGTAAGGGGAAAAGGTCAAGTAACATATAAAGGCAGGCCTATCAGAATTACACCAGACTTTTCACCAGAGACTATGAAAGCCAGAAGAGCCTGGACAGATGTTATACAGACACTAAGAGAACACAAATGCCAGTCCAGGCTACTATACCCAGCCAAACTCTCAATTACCATAGATGGAGAAACCAAAGTATTCCACGACAAAACCAAATTCACACATTATCTTTCTACGAATCCAGCCCTTCAAAGGATAACAGAAAAAAAAAAAAAATAGAAGGACCGAAATCACACCCTAGAAAAAAGCAAGAAAGTAATCCTTCAACAAACCAAAAAGAAGACAGCCACAAGAACAGAATGCCAACTCTAACAACAAAAATAACAGGAAGCAACAATTACTTTTCCTTAATATCTCTTAATATCAATGGACTCAATTCCCCAATAAAAAGACATAGACTAACAGACTGGCTACACAAACAGGACCCAACATTTTGCTGCTTACAGGAAACCCATCTCAAGGAAAAAGACAGACACTATCTCAGAGTGAAAGAATGGAAAACAATTTTCCAAGCAAATGGCCTAAAGAAACAAGCTGGAGTAGCCATTCTAATGTCGAATAAAATCGACATCCAACCCAAAGTTATCAAAAAAGACAAGGAGGGACACTTCATACTCATCAAAGGTAAAATCCTCCAAGAGGAACTCTCAATTCTGAATATCTATGCTCCAAATGCAAGGGCAGCCACATTCATTAAAGAAACTTTAGTAAAGCTCAGAGCACACATTTCACCTCACCCAATTATAGTGGGAGACTTCAACACCCCACTTTCATCAAAGGACAGATCGTGGAAACAGAAACTAAACAGAGACACAGTGAAACTAACAGAAGTTATGAAACAAATGGACTTAACAGATATCTTCAGAACATTTTATCCTAAAACAAAAGGATATACCTTCTTCTCAGCACCTCATGGTACCTTCTCCAAAATTGACCATATAATTTGTCACAAAATAGGCCTCAACAGATACAAAAATATTGAAATTATCCCATGCATCCTATCAGACCACCATGGACTAAGGCTGATCTTCAATAACAAAATAAAGAATAGAAAGTCAACATTCATATGGAAACTGAACAACACTCTTCTCAATGATACCTTGGTCAAGGAAGGAATAAAGAAAGAAATTAAAGACTTTTTAGAGTTTAATGAAAATGAAGCCACAACATACCCAAACTTATGGGACACAATGAAAGCATTTCTAAGAGGGAAACTCATAGCTCTGAGTGCCTCCAAAAAGAAACTAGAGAGAGCACACACTAGCAGCTTGACAACACACCTAAAAGCTCTAGAAAAGAAGGATGCAAATTCACCCAAGAGGAGTAGACGGCAGGAAATAATCAAACTCAGGGGCAAAAATCAACCAAGTGGAAACAAAAAGAACTATTCAAAGAAACAACCAAATGAGGAGCTGATTCTTTGAGAAAATCAACAAGATAGATAAACCCTTAGCCAGACTCACTAGAGGGCACAGGGACAGCATCCTAATTAACAAAATCAGAAATGAAAAGGGAGACATAACAACAGATCCTGAAGAAATACAAAACACCATCAGATCGTTCTACAAAAGGCTATACTCAAAAAAACTGGAAAACCTGGACGAAATGGACAAATTTCTAGACAGATACCAGGTACCAAAGTTAAATCAGGATCAAGTTAACGATCTAAACAGTCCCATATCCCCTAAAGAAATAGAAGCAGTCATTAATAGTCTCCCAACCAAAAAAAAAGCCCAGGACCAGATGGGTTTAGTGCAGAGCTCTATCAGACCTTCAAAGAAGATCTAATTCCAGTTCTTCACAAGCTATTCCACAAATAAGTAGAAGGTACTCTACCCAACTCATTCTATGAAGCCACAATTACTCTGATACCTAAACCACAGAAAAATCCAACAAAGATAGAGAACTTCAGACCAATTTCCCTTATGAATATTGATGCAAAAATACTCAATAAAATTCTCGCTAACCGAATCCAAGAACACATTAGAACAATCATCCATCCTGACCAAGTAGGTTTTATTCCAGGGATGCAGGGATGGTTTAATATACGGAAATACATCAAAGTAATCCATTATATAAACAAACTCAAAGACAAAAACCACATGATCATCTGGTTAGATGCGGAGAAATTATTTGACAAAATCCAACACCCATTCATGATGAAAGTCTTGGAAAGATCAGGAATTCAAGGCCCATACCTAAACATGATAAAAGCAATCTACAGCAAACCAGTAGCCAACATCAAAGTAAATGGTGAGAAGCTGGAAGCAATCCCTCTAAAATCAGGGACTAGACAAGGCTGCCCACTTTCTCCCTACCTATTCAACATTGTACTTGAAGTCCTAGCCAGAGCAATTCGACAACAAAAGGACATCAAGGGGATACAAATTGGAAAGCTGGATATAAAATTAACTCAAACAAATCAATGGCCTTTCTCTACACAAAGAATAAACAGGCTGAGAAAGAAATTAGGGAAACAACACCCTTCTCAATAGTCACAAATAATATAAAATATCTTGGCGTGACTCTAACTAAGGAAGTGAAAGATCTGTATGATAAGAACTTCAAGTCTCTGAAGAAAGAAATTAAAGAAGATCTCAGAAGATGGAAAGATCTCCCATGCTCATGGATCGGCAGGATCAACTTTGTAAAAATGGCTATCTTGCCAAAAGCAATCTACAGATTCAATGCAATCCCCATCAAAATTCCAACTCAATTCTTCAACGAATTAGAAAGTGCAATCTGCAAATTCATCTGGAATAACAAAAAACCTAGGATAGCAAAAACTCTTCTCAAGGATAAAAGAACCTCTGGTGGAATCACCATGACTGACCTTGAACTTGACCAATGTTACCTGTGATTGTATGTTTAAAGAAATTAAATAAACCGAGAATTCATGACTCCAATAACAATTACTCAAAGTTACCCCTAAAGAGTTATACATCTGTTCCTCCAGCTACTGCTGATGTGTCATTCAAACCCCCCATGTTCCAGAGTTCTCTCTATAAATAAAGGTGATCAGAAAGATGGGCTATGGCTCTGCAACCCCTCATGACCCCTTGGATTTCAGGTAAAACTAGCCCCACTGAAGCCTCACAGAGAACAATGTTGAAAAATAATTTAATGTGTGCTGCCTGTCACATGGATTATATCACAAGATGTGCAATCTGTTTTATCCACCTACCCAACACCATGCACACCTGAGAAGGTATGCATCATAGAAACGCCTTTTGTACTCTGGAACTGAATTTCCATGAATACCATTGTAAATGGAGGCAGTAGAAAGGAGTCTAATCAAACACTACTGAAGGATGGCCCCTATCACTTTCTTTCTACTAATTCCTAAATTATTTGTACCACATAACTGAATGTGGACGTTTCTGAAATTCTAGAAACCAGACCTTCATTCTTCCAATATGTCTTCCTACTACATATCAAAAGCAATGCTGGTGTGTACACACTGAAAAATGACAGTATTGAACACCACAGACTTCCACTACCAGTGCTCTACAGCGCCACCCCCACCCCCTGCCTTCCATTGGAATTCAGGCTTGGGAAGATCAGAGGCCAAGGGCCTCTGAGCATATCACCACATGAACCAATCAATCCATAGTCTGACCCACAGTCCATTTCAGTCTCAGCATGGCGTGGCTTGTGGTCTTCCTCCCATCTTGCTACAGGAAGGGAATCCGGAAAAGAACCTGCAAGCTACCCTCCACTGCTGTGCCTGATTGTTAGGCCTACCCAGGGTCCCTCATTAGTTTACAAAACTCAGATATGCCTCAGGCCAGTTGCAGCCCCTCTACTGGGGGATCAGAGAGCAAATGCCTCGGCCAGCTGAAACCTTTCCAGATCTGCCTTTCCACTCTATGTGCACACAAAGCCCTGGTCTGGAGAAATTGTATTTAACAGAATGTTCCAGTCTCCCAGAGCACTTGTTTTCCTTTTTACAGGCACAGGGTCCTTTGTTTGCATATTCCTTTACACATGCCATGTTCAGTACAGCCATGTCTGCTTCATAGTTGGGAAGTCCTGCAGCCAAACTGCAGTCACCTTAGAACAGTAGCAATAGTTAAAAGAAAAAGTGCCTATGAATTTCTTAACAAGGAGTGGTTAATGGGAGGTGAATGAAAAAAAAAAAGAAAGAAAGATTAAATAAAGGATACAACTGTTCGTATGTATGGTGGAATAGAAAGTTTATTATACATAAAAGAGAGAACATAATCAAAGCCAGGAATATCTAGAACAGAATACAAAGTGAACATGACTTTAAACCATGTGGAGAGAAGCAAGATCCAGACAAAGAGATCAAGATGACTAGTGACAGATTAATAATAAAACAAACAGGTAATCAAAAGGTTGGATTGCATAAGGAATGGCAGCTGGGTGAAGGGTAGCCCTACCCCTGGGCTAGAGGGTGAGGTATGCCAGCCATATGACATAATAGGTAGGGACTGAGGTCTGCTGACAGCCTGGTCTGCTGTGACTTGTTAAATAAGCTCTCAACCAATTGTCCAGGGGTTTCAGACTTATTTGCAGGGACAAAGAAGAATGATAGGATTGAATCATACTCGCAAAGATTATTTTACAAGTTGAAACACACTTTACGGTCCAATATTCTTCAGGGACTAAGCATAAGTACTAGAGCGCACCAAGTCTTTTCTCTCACATGCTGTATTTTCAAACAGGAAAATTAACATTCCCGTTAGGCACACCACATCAGATTGTCTAGATCTTGTGTTCTTTGAACTAGTGTAAATATGGAAATTTGGTTTCTAGAAATAAGTTCAGTTCTTCGCCCAGTTTTCTGAGTGCCCTGCTCTAGGAACCCACCAAGATCGCCGGTTTGTACTTTTACTGTTGTCTAAAACTGACTACCTGAATACTCATTGCTATTGTCAACTACTGTCAAAGTAGAAAGGCCCTCACCTTCCGTCTTCTCCTTTTCTCTGCTGTGACTACACCAGCTTCAAAATTGGTCAGAGAACTCAATGCTTACACAGGACTCTCTTTTTGTAATCCCCTCACCCCAATCCAGAGAGGTTGGAGGACACCCATTCACTGGTCTATATCTCTTCTCATTGACCTGAGTCCAGTCAACACCATGCTTTAGTATTGGTTGTGACCCTATAATGCCACCTTGAGCACCTTGTTAGGTGCCTGTTCTTTGCTATCAAGATGAGCCTTGTTGTTGATTGTAAAGGAAAGCGGTCTCTATTTTTATAGTTTGGAGACAAATGTCTGAACAATCCTGGTAAACAAACACAGCCATACTGTTCTCTAGCAAGCCAGGTTAGCATGCTATGTACCTGGGGGGCGTTTTACAGGCAGTCCTCTCTCTGCTACATTCTACTTGGTGCCACTTCCTACTTCCCAATCAAATTCTTAGCATTATCAATTCTACTCGTCTACATCACAGCTTAATATTGGAGTGCTACTCAACATATGATAGGGCTTTTACAGCCTCCACAATATTTTTGTTTGTTTGTTTTTTGTTTTTCGAGACAGGGTTTCTCTGTATAGCCCTGGCTATCCTGGAACTCACTTTGTAGACCAGGCTGGCCTCGAACTCAGAAATCCGCCTGCCTCTGCCTCCCGAGTGCTGGGATTAAAGGCGTGCGCCACCAAGCAGGGCACAGCCTCCACAATATTAACTCCAAATGGATCTTACACCCCCATATTAAATGCTACAGGCAGAACTTACAGAAAATAGAGAAACTACGGCTCTCAGGTTTGGCATCCTGCTAAGTATTTTTTGGGCACACAAGCCCCTGCCCCAAATGCTTTGTAAAAATACAGCCCCCATAATAAGCTTTTTCAGAGGACACCGCCAGGTACAGGGAGAGACTAGAACCACAAAGGACCTCACACGTGGCCACATCTGTCTGGCTGCTGCTTATAATCCAGCTGCTGGGAAAACCCACCACATGTGCACCATTTACTAAACTGCTTGCTCCTCCCTTTGTGGGAGATGATCCTGCACTTACCATATCTGGAAATTTTAAGCTTTTCGGCGCTCCCTCACAGCACCCAACAGAGGTACTCAGAGCACACCACAAAGAAACCTTGTGGGCTCAGATTCAGACAGGAACTTACAGGCTTGGTAACAGGAAGAGCCTCCTCTTCTCCTGAGTGGCAGGTCCGGCTGGAGGTTCTGATTGGCTAGTGCGTCTTGAGTGACATGAGCACCACCCTTAGGGGTCTAGTGTACTGAAGAGAAACTACCTAGTGTACCTAGTGGTTCCATCTTGGGAGCAGTCCTTTTCCAGATCAGCTGATTTGCATTTCAGTAGCACAGTGCCTGTCCTCCAATAGCCTGCCTGTCTTTCCTCCCACAGAACACCTCAGAGGATCTACAACTCCAGATACCTGCTGCTCAGCTGCCCATTTCTCCCCATTATGGGCAGCAACCCTGTGTTCACAACTTTGCAAAATTGGACTTTTTCTGAGCTCCCAGTACTCAGTAGTCACTTCCCCTTCTTTCTCCTGCAATCAAGCTGGAAAGCTTGCATAGCCGATTTATCAACTAACAGTGGGGCTGGAGAGTTGGCTCAGTGGTTAAAGAGCACTGACTGCTCTTCCAGAGGTGCTGAGTCCAATTCCCAGCAACTATATGGTGGCTCACAGCCATCTGCAGTGGTGTCTGATGCCCTCTTCTGGTGTGTCTGAAGAGAGCAATGGTATACTCATATACATGAAATAAATAAATCATTTTTTTAAAAGAAATTTAAAAAATCAACCAACAGTGGGTCCCTCAAGTGGATGGGTATCCAGAATATTAGCAACTAAAGAAGATTTTTGGAAAGAAAATTTTGTGGTTTCAGGCTGAATTCAGGCAACCTGCACATATTTTTCACCTGATGGTAATGAGACAACACTCAGAGCAAAGCAGGAAACACACGACAAACACTGTGGAGCCCTCTTGTAAACCAGCACATACATCTTCCTCAATGGGTCTGTAAAGCAAACAAAACAACAACAACAAACCCGCGGCTCTGTTAGTGAAGGTTTTTCAGATGAACAGAACTGATAGAACGAAACTTTCTATTATGTAGAAAATGGATTTATTAGAATAAATCACATTCTATAGTTCCACTAGTCCATCCAACAATGACTAACTATTATGGACAGTTGAAGAATCCAATAGTGGCTAGATGTCTCCGCTAATTTGTGTTTGCAAGGCATTCCTCTAAGTACAAAGACAAGGAAATAATACCTTAACAGATCTCACCATTTGAATCACAGCCCAATAGAGTTATGCTCTAGAAATACCAGTGTGGTTAATCTACTCCTTAGATATTGCAAATGATAGAGACATTGAATAGGTGATAAGTGTGTGTATAAAAACTTCTACACTTGACCTTAGCCAAAAGGCCGAGAGGCGATGTCTAAAAACTTCTAAGAAGTATATAGTCCATATTAAAGTTGGTGTCAATCACATACTTGTAATGATGTTGCCAAATTTTGTGAGATGGACAGTTTATGAGCGTCAAAAAAGCTGTTGTGGAAAAACCTTAATCCCTATACCACTTATTCTGTTTTTAATAGAGATGTCATTAGTTAGAATGGATACAAGCCACGTGAACAAAGGAGTATTGAAAGAAACAACAACCTCTCTCTTCCAGCACAATTAGAAGATATGTAGTATTCCCCACTTTGAGTAGACTTCTAAAAGTGCTAGAAGTTTACAACTAATTTGTTTTCCAACTTTAATGTGGGTATTTCGACAAATCACACTGCAGAAAATGGCTGAGTACTAAGGATGTGACAATTCTTCTGTTTGATTTGGTTCACTTTGCAAATTAATGAATGAAATCAGTGTGGTAAATCTCTGAGTTCTTCCTGTTATCTTCAAATATGTGAACACACTCATATAGAAAAAGGATGCTATGTCATCAATGTTCTTCCCATCCCGTGTATCTTCAAAGATGCAAAAGAACCCACAATGACTGGGAACTCCATGGATGTAAACAAAGGAATAATAGATTAAGATCAGCTTGTTCTTTACAATTAGACTAAATTGTAAAACTTACTCACACAAACGAAAAGATTCATCTGTGTTTTGAATGTGAGAAAGCTTTCACACGTGCCAATTGTCTTTGCAGGCATGAAAGAAGTCATGCTGAAGAGCAACCCTCTGAGTTTATTCAACGTGGGAAGAAAGCCTATGTATTTCAGAGTCATAACCAAAGACATGAGAGAATTTATACTGGAGAGAAACCCTATATAGAGATGTCCAAAATTTTGAAGCCTTTGCATATAACAGTAGTCTCCAGATACATAAAACAACACTTGCTGGAGAGAATACATATGAGAGTAACCAATGTGGTAGAGACTTTGTATCTCACAGGTCTCTTCAAAGCCATAAAAGAGTTCATCCAGGAGAGAAAGGTTTTGAATGTTATCAATGTGGTAAAGCCTTTGCACAAAGTTGTAGTCTTCTAACACATAAAAGAATCCGTACAGGAGAGAAACCTTTTGAATGTAACCAATGTGGTAAAGTTTTTGCACAAAACGATCATCTCCTAACACATAAAAGAACACATACTGGAGAGAAACCTCATGAATGTACTCATTGTGGTAAACACTTTGCACATCAGTATGGTCTCTTATATAAAAAGACACATACAGGAGGGAAATCCTATGAGTGTCATCACTGTGGTAAAGCCTTTAGATTTTACACTCATCTTCAAATACATAGAAGAACACATACAGGAGAGAAACCTTTTGAATGTAACCAATGTAGTAAAGCCTTTGCACAAAGTAGTAGTCTTCTAACACATAAAAGAATCCACACAGGAGAGAAACCTTTTGAATATAACCAATGCGGTAAAACCTTTGCAAGAAGCAGTGGACTCCTAAGACATAAAAGAACACATACAGGAGAGAAACCCTATGAATGTCATTAATGTGGCAAAGCCTTTGCAAGTCAGTCTAGTCTCACATGTCATATAAGAACATAGGTTGGGTATATGCCCAGAGTTTTTTTTTTTATTATTATTAGGTATTTTCCTCATTTACATTTCCAATGCTATCTCAAAAGTCCCTCATACCCACCCCCACAATCCCCTACCCAAACACTCCCCCTTTTTGGCCCTGGCGTTCCCTTGTACTGGGGCATATAAAGTTTGCAAGTCCAATGGGCCTCTCTTTGCAGTGATGGCCGACTAGGCCATCTTTTGATACATATGCAGCTAGAGACAAGAGCTCCGGGGTTAGTTCATATTGTTGTTCCACCTATAGGGTTGCAGTTCCCTTTAGCTCCTTGAGTACTTTCTCTAGCTCCTCCATTGGGGGCCATGTGGTCCATCCAACCGCTGACTATGAGCATCCACTTCTGTGTTTGCTAGGCCCCGGTCTAGTCTTACAAGAGACAGCTATATCTGGGTCCTTTCAGCAAAATCTTGCTAGTGTATGCAATGGTGTCAGCGTTTGGAAGCTGATTATGGGATGGATCCCTGGATATGGCAATCACTAGATGGTCCATCATTTCGTCACAGCTCCAAATTTTGTCTCTGTAACTCCTTCCATGGGTGTTTTGTTCCCAATACCCAGAGTTTTATGGCTGTATCATGAGTAGAATTATTTTCAGTTTTCTGAGAAACTGCCAAATTAATGTCCAGAGAGGTTGTACAAATTTTCACTCCCACCAGCAATGGAGAAGTGTTCTTCTTGCTCCACAGCCTTGCCAGATGTGCAGTTCCTTGAGTTGTTTTTTTTTTTTTTAATCGTAGCCATTCTGATGGGTGTAAGGTGGAATATCAGTGTGATTTTTATTTGCATTTCCCTGATGATTAAGGATCCACAGAATGAAAGACACAGACACACACACAATAGTTCATTTTTAACATGTCATTTGGCTCAGTGGCTGGGTACACCTAAGACTCCCATGGCTAGCATGCCCTTCCCTCTGATACTCCTGACTAAACACCTCTAAATCTGTCCTCAGCTTAGCTGCCTGGTTCCTTTTATGAAGCCTATTTTCCTTGTTGGCCAAGATTTTGGAATGCCCCTTGATGCTCTACTTTCACTTTTCACCTACATATTAGATGATCTCCTCTTCAGCTCCAAGTCTGTCCCATCTCTGTCCTTCTGGGTCATGGCAAATCTCTCTGTCCTCTCTGTGTCCTACCCGTGCAACTCTAAATGTCCCAGCCTGTGCTCAACCATTGACTATTGGCATCTTCATTGATGGATCAGAAAACAAATGGTAACAAAGACCTTTAGCATTTGAACACAGAGATTCCTGACTAAATCAAAGCATTAGAACCAATACCGTACATCGACCAGATACTTTTTTTAACTTATTCACTATATTTTCAACTCACTGCCCCCTCGTAAGCATTGCCTCCCACAATCCTTACTCCATTCCCCCATCTATTTCTCCTATGAGTGTGTGGTGGCCCCTATGGGTATTCCCACACACTTGCACTTCAAGTCTCTATGAGGCTAGATATGGCCTTTCCTACTGAGGTCAGACAAGGCAGCTCAGCTATAAGATCATATTCCAGAAACAGGCAATAGCTTTTGGGATAACCCCTGTTCCAGATGTTTGGGACCAACATCAAGATCAAGCTGCACACCTACTACATATGTGCATGGGGGCCTAGGTCCAGTCTGTGTATGCTCTTTGGTTGGTGGTTCAATCTGCAAGAGCCCCAATGGCCCATGTTAGTTGATTCAGCTCTTCTGTCTTCCTGTAAAGTTCTATCTCCTTTGGGGCCCACAATCCTTCCCTCAACTCTTCTATAAGAGTCTCCAAGCTCCATCTACTGTTTGGCTGTGGATTTTTGGATCGCTCTGAGTCCAGTTACTGGGTGGAGCCTCTCAGAGGGCAAACATGCTAGACTACTGTCTGTAAGCATAACAGAGTATCATTAATCATGTCAGGAATTGGTCCCTGCCTGTGGGATGGAAACCAAGTTGATCTAATTATTGACTGGCCTTGACATCAGTCTCTGCTCCATCCCACTCCCTGCATTTTCTATGGTTGCCTGCAAATCAGATATTTATTTTATACTTGGGGTCACCAAAACATTTAAAATTTTTGAATTATCACTGGCTTAAAAATGTGTCTTTCTTCTTCTAAGGTCTGTTCAAGCTAACAGAGACTAATTTAAACATATATGTCTAGGATGTCCTCAAACTTGTGATCTTGGCTTTTGCTTCCTTCAGCAAATCTTTTTTTTTTTATTTAAAAATATTTTTAATTATTATTAGGTATTTATTTCATTTACATTTCCAGTGCTATCCCAAAAGTCCCCCACACCCTCCCACACACACTCCCCCAACTACCTACTCCCACCTCTTGGCCCTGGCGATCCCCTGTACTGAGGCATATAAGGTCTACATGACCAATGGGCCTCTCTTTCCACTGATGGCCGACCAGAACATCTTCTGATACATATGCAGCTAGAGACATGAGCTCTGGGGGTAGGGGGGTGAGTACTGGTTAGTTCATATTGTTGTTCCACCTATAGGGTTGCAGATCCCCCCAGCTCCCTGGGTACTTCCTCCAGCTCCTCCATTGGGAGCCCTGTGATCCATCCAATAGCTGACTGTGAGCATTCACTTCTGTGTTTGCTAGGCCTGGGAATAGTCTCACAAGAGACAGCTATATCAGGGTCCTTTCAGCAAAATCTTGCCAGTGTATGCAATGGTGTCAGCATTTGGAGGCTGATTATGGGATGGATCCCCAGGGGCTCAGAGCTAAACAAAGAATTCTCACCTGAGGAATACCGAATGGCTGAGAAGCACCTGAAAAAAAAATGTTCAACATCCTTAACCATCAGGGAAATGCAAATCAAAAGAACCCTGAGATTCCACCTCACACCAGTCAGAACGGCTAAGATCAAAAATTCAGGTGACAGCAGATGCTGGCTAGGATGTGGAGAAGGAACACTCCTCCATTGTTGGTGGGATTGCAAGCTGGTACAACCACTCTAGAAATCAGTCCGGTGGTTCCTCAAAAAATTGGACATAGTTCTACCGGAGGATCCCGCAATACCTCTCCTGGGTATATATCCAGAAGATGTTCCAACCGGTAAGAAGGACACATGCTCCACTATGTTCATAGCAGCCTTATTTATAATAGCCAGAAGCTGGAAAGAACCCAGATGCCCCTCAACAGAGGAATGGTTACAGAAAATGTGGTACATTTACACAATGGAGTACTACTCAGCTATTAAAAGGAATGAATTTATGAAATTGCTAGGCAAATGGATGGACCTGGACGGCATCATCCTGAGTGAGGTAACTCAATCACAAAAGAACTCACACGATATGTACTCACTGATAAGTCTATATTAGCCCAGAAACTTAGAATACCCAAGATATAAGATACAATTTGTGAAACACATGAAGGTCGGGAAGAACGAAGACCAAGGTGTGGATACTTTGCCCCTTCTTGGAATTGGGAGCAAAGCACCCATGGAAGGAGTTACAGAGACAGAGTTTGGAGCTGAGACGAAAGGATGGACCATCTAGAGACTGCCATGTCCTTCAGCAAATCTTACCTGCATTCACCAAGCATCTGCTGGAAGCAGATACAAAGACACACAGTGGAATGTGTTAGACAGATCTTGGGAAGTCTTGTAGGAAGTTGGGGGAATGATTAAAGAGACAGAATGGTCAAGTACACTACAAGATGACCTACACAGTCAACTAACCTGGTCCCTTTGGGGCTCACAGAGACTAAAACACCCTGTAAAGAGCATGCATTGGCTGGCCCTTGGCCCTTGCACATATATCGTACATGTGCAGCTTGTTCTTCATATGGTTTCCCTAACAACTGGAGCAGGAGCTCTGTCTGACACTCTTGCCTGGCCTTAGATTCCTTTCTGCTAGTTGTGCTGCCTGGTCTGACCATAGTGGGACAGGATACATCTAGTCCTGCTACAAATTGTTGTGCCAGAGTAGGTTGGTACCCATGGGGGAACATCAAAGTGGAAAGTGGGAAGGAAATATAAGTGGTACTGGAAGGAGAAGTGGGGCTGTGATCAGGATGTGAATCAATCAATAAATCAATCAATATACCCTTTAATTTCAACATGTGCAGTTTTTAAAATATAATATAAATATTATATAATAAAATATAATAAAAATATAAAATATAATCAAATGTACAAAGATTTAAAATTGTACCTGTGAAAAAAATAATTTCATTAGAATCAGTTCTTAAAATCGAAGTCTCTGCATAGATAGATAGATAGATAGATAGATAGATAGATAGACAGATGAATGACATATATATCTAACCTTGTTTTTACAATCATTAGAAAGCTTTAGCTTTTTGGCAAACTGAGTCATAGAAGAAAACTGTCATGTTCTATAATGAAACAGCATATAATATTTAATCATGTATCCAATCTTTATATTTACAAGTCTCATTTTGATATTGAGCAAGCTTAAATTAGAAAACTGTCATCCTTTTTTTGTCTGGAGGCATCTAAGAAAGGTTAAAGACTAGCGTCTCTTCCTGAGATTGTCTCACCATGGACTGTAAAGCAGGATGGATGAGCCCTTGCAGGCAAGGCCAAAGGGATGACATTTTCAGGATTTGATCCCTCTTATTGAGATGATTTTCTTGCCGTAATTAAATTAAATAATAATCCCTGGGTATTAGCCTACCCTATTGGGCAGATTTTCCACAGATCAATGAAGATGTACTGCCTTGTATTGATGCTATATAGGCAAACAGACGATTTCTTAATACCTAATGATGATTCTATTATATTTCCTAAAGTTGTATTAGTAATTATTAAGCCCTATATGATAGGACTGCTATTAAATCTTTGTCTAATATAAAAACTGCTGTTAGAACTCTGACAGGCTTCACTGTGTCATGAGTTAATTGTTTCTGAGATACAAAGCAGCATTTCCAACTTAAATACATTCCATAGAGCTGTAAAACCATAAACTACAGGTCATAAGAAGAAATGAATGATTTATTGTAGGTGCAAGGACAGAAGAAAAAATAATTCCTGCATTTATCTATACCAAACTCCACTGTTAACTTGGACACAAGAGTTATGGTGTTTTGTTTTGTTTTGTGTTTTGCTTTGTTTTGTTTAACAATTATGGCTTTTAACATTCAAAGAGCCTGTGGAGCTAGTGACAGAAAGTAGTAAGTAGTCTTAAAGAAAACACATGAGAGCATCTCTGTTGTAAACTCTTATCATTTTATGATTTGAATTTATGTCTGAACTTCTAGTGAACTTTTGTAAAAATAAGAAAGTAGGATGCTTGGAAAAATCATGTGATATATTTTCCTAAAATCAGGTACAAAAAAAGTAGGAATGATAATGTTAGAAAGGGCAAAGAGAGATAGCAAAACACAGAATGCAGACAAAGAATTAGAAACTAAGGTATAGCAAAAGATAATAGAACATAAAAGAGAGATGAAGAGGGACAAAGCAGAACCTTCAGAGACAACAGAAAGAGCAGTTAGGCTTCTCACTACCATGAGGAAAAACAGATTTTTTTTTTCTTAACACAAAGCAAGTTTAGTTTTACTAAAGAGGGAAATACTATTTTCTTACAAACTTAGGTTTAATTCATTTACCAATAAAAGAGTGCAAGCCTTTTCCTTAATTACGCAATAAATGCTGAAGCATATTTTCCATCCAGAATGAATGAGTTCTTTCTGCACTGGTGTGTGGGCATTTCCTTCATATGCATATGTATGTAAGTATAGGGTGTCTGTGTAAGTATGTAAGTTGCTTAGACAGATTGTTAAGCTCAGTGAATAAGTATGTGATAATGAGTGTGTATGTATGAATACATGTGTGTTTATGCATATTTGCTTGTGTAAAAGTTTTCCCTTCTGTGAGCATGACTCTGCTGGTTCAATAAACGTTTATTGTTCCAAACCTCTCTCCCACCTAGCAAGTGCAAGGCGAGGCTTCTGGGCAAGAAAGAAAGTAGCCCTAGCAATTCATCCATTACCTCATCTCTCACTGTTAAGGAACAGATGTTAATTGCCCAAGCCAGTGGGTTTTAATCTCAGAATAAGGAACAAAGTTCTCAGTATTTTTTAGAAGCCAGCAGCTTTAGCATAGTTACATATATAAAGATCACCTATGTTGAATTTGATCCTGAAATATAGATAGATATAGATATATTCTTATTCAGCAGGTGTATATGTTCATGACTTTTCACAAAATCTGGAATTTTGCTGGGTCATAAAGACATGAATCTGCTCCTGTTGTCTTACAGACACCTGTATACTGCTTTTTCTACAATATGGATTTCAATACAATGCTATTGCTAATATATCTATTTTTGTAAACTAAAACTTCATGTTAAATTCATGGCATCAAAAAGTTGTAAGACTTGGATTCACCTGTCTCTTTTAAAATGGAATCCAGAGAAGTATAGCCTAAATTTCTGTACCTGCCTATTCCTGAAAATTGGATTTTTCCCATGGACTTGGAAATATACCAACACTGTGGTGAGTGGGGTCACCTTAGTCCTAGTTTGTTGCTCTACAAGATATTGTCCTTGCTGTCATTCTGACTAAAATTTAAAAACTCTAAAATTAAAGGACTGTACCACCACAGCTTAAAATAACCTCTTTGAGGCTGGGCGTGGTGGCGCAGGCCTTTAATCCCAGCACTCGGGAGGCAGAGGCAGGCAGATTTCTGAGTTCCAGGCCAACCTGATCTACAAAGTGAGTTCCAGGACAGCCAGGGCTACACAGAGAAACCCTGTCTCTAAAACAAAACAAAACAAACAAAACAAAACAAAACAAAACAAAACAAAACAAAACAAAACAAAACAAAGAAACAACAACAAAAAACCTCTTTGAGTCATGTAGTGGATGTCTATTGCAATAACAGGAAAGGATTTGCATGTAGATCATGGCTCTGGTTTCAGACCACAAATGGATGGATAGTTTATGAGGTACACTGAGGAATAAATGAGGTAGATAATAGCTAGATCACAGACTGAAGTGTAAGGCAGTCTACTTTTTGGGTCATCATCATAAAGAAGATACAATGGGAGCACAGTGAGTAATTTTTTTTAATTAGGTATTTATTTCATTACATTTCCAATGCTATCCCAAAAGTCCCCCACACACTCCCCCACCCACTCCCTCACCCACCCACTCCCACTTCTTGGCCCTAGTGTTCCCCTGTACTGAGGCATATAAAGTTTGCATGACCAATGGGCCATCTTCTGATATATATGCAGCTAGAGACACAAGCTCCGGGGGATACTGGTTAGTTCATATTGTTGTTCCACCTATAGGGTTGCAGATCCCTTTAGCTCCTTGGTTACTTTCTCTAGCTCCTCCATTGGGGGCCCTGTGATACAACCAATAGCTGACTGTGAGCATCCACTTTTGTGTTTGCTAGGCCCCAGCATAGTCTCACAAGAGACAGCTATATCTGGGTCCTTTCAGCAAAATCTTGCTAGTGTATGCAATGGTGTCAGCATTTGGAAGCTGATTATGGGATGGATCCCCAGATATGGCAGTCTCTAGATGGTCCATTCTTTCGTCTCAGCTCCAAACTTTGTCTCTGTAACTCCTTCCATGGGTGTTTTGTCCCCAATTCTAAGAAGGGGCAAAGTGTCCACACTTTGGTCTTCATTCTTATTGAGTTTCATGTGTTTAGCAAATTGTATCTTATATCTTGGGTATTCTAAGTTTCTGGGCTAATATCCACTTTGATGTCATTCTTTGCCAGCCAAGTGCTTAGGCTTTCACCTATGGTAACCAGTCAAACAAAATAGCAAGCCTTAGAAGTTTTCTCACAGAAACAACATGAGTAATCAACACTTTTTCTAGGAATGATGCGTTATGAAGTTCCTTAATAAGTTACTGTCATCTGTTAGAAGGAACATAACCATTATGGAATATTAACCAAATATCTTATCAATGGTCTGGTTTTGACAGTATTCAAACTGATGTTTTTACATTTAATACCAAGAACAAAGTTTCAACCCCACATCTATAACAAAAATACCTATTTGAAGTATGTTTTTGTTTTTTTAGTTTTTTTTTTTTTACTTCTGGATATTTTTTATTGTGTTCAAAGTATAAACAAATTTTCGCTGTTGAGCCTATCTTTTAACCTTCCTATGTTGTTTTGCTGAACCAGGTATAAAGAAAAAAATCAATGAAATCTGCAAAAGACAGTGCATCTTCAGAGGAAGAAACTGATATAAAAGCTCGGAGCAGCAGCATATTTCTATAACCCTGGAGCTGCAGGGAATGGACACAGAAGGATCCCAGGGGCCTGCTGACAGCCAGCCAGTTGATGAGCTCTCACTTCAATGAGAGAAGCTGTTCAATTTGGATCCCTCAGATCCTAATTTCAAGAAAACAAAAGCTATGGAAAAAATTCTGGAGGAGAAAGCTCGACATCGAGAACGGAAGGAAGAACTTCTTATTCAAGCAGTAGAGAGAGCACAGCAGGACACGGGAAAGCCAGCACAGAAGCAACTCATGGATCCCGCCTTGTCCATGCTGATTAAATAGAAAGTAGAGCTGTCCAGTGTGGGTTCCAGGACATGAACTACCAGGGAGCTACAAGTCTGGGTTCTTTTTAGCTGGCTGGTGGCAAACACTGGAGCAAGGCATGGGGAGGTCATCCATCCAGTTTGGTCCCCACACAAGGTGTCAGGTATTGTCTTGAGTTATCACATTCTCACTGAGTATCCAGGAAGGGTTAGGAGAGAGAGAGACAGAGAGAGAGACAGAGAGAGAGAGAGAGAGAGAGAGAGAGAGAGAGAGAGAGAGAGAGAGAGAGAGAGAGAGAGAGAGAGAGAGAGAGAGAGAAACTCTTATTTCTGCTTAGGATTCCATTAAGGGTAGTTTATTTTATTGCCCTCTTTGTCACACTTCTTGAAGTCATTACCCTTACTGAAACTTCTCTTCAGACTGAGACCTCACTGAGGTAACATATGAGGTAAAAATATCATCTCCCAGGCCTCAGATAATGAAACTGTTTTGTTCTTGTGTCTTTAACCATATTTCCTGTGTGTTTTGAACTGTCTTTCTGCCAGTTTTATTGTTGAAAATAAAAATTGAAACCAATGGGATTTTTTGGTAACTAACAGGGTTAACATTCTACTACATGTTTTCATAATTTTCTCTTAATGCCTGGCATATCCACAGGACACACTTCCATGTATAACTCCAGCTCCATGGGGATCTACCCCAATTTCAGACCTCTACAAGCATCAGGCATGGATGTGCTATACAGATGTACATGCAGTCAAACCTGCCATACACATAAAAAATAAATTAAATAAACAAAGCCTTTCTCTCAAAAGTTGAACTGGTCGGGCTATTGTTATTTACTTCTTCATTGAAAACAAACAAATAAATGAGTGAAATAGGGTTGCTGTCAGACGAGTAGAGCTGGTGTTAGGAAATATAATGTGGATTTGTGGCTGTTTGTGCCTTTTAACCATTTTTTTAGGGGAATGTGAAGGTGGAAAACTGGGTTGTAAATGACATTAAATACTGAGAGATTAAGAGGCTGTTCTTGTTCATAATTGAAAGCATGGTGCTAGAATCACTGTGTCTGTGAGATGGATATATATGTATACACACACACACACACATGCACACACATACATATACACACACACCACATACACAGTACTGTCACTAACATCAAAATAACAGGAGCAAACAATCATTAGTCATTAATATCTCTCAACACCAGTGGACTCAATTCCCCTAATAAAAAGACACAGGGTAACAAAGTGGATGCATAAACAAGATCCATCACTTTGCTGCATACAGAAAACATTTCTCAGCACCAAAAGTAGATACTACCTCAGTGTAAAGAGCTGGAAAAAGTTTTCCATGAAATTGACCTATGAAAAAGCCAGAATAGACATTCTAATATCTACTAAATAGATATTCTGGATATATGGATATATGGATATTCTGGATATATGCCCAGGAGAGGTATTGCTGGATCCTCCGGTAGTACTATGTCCAATTTTCTGAGGAACCGCCAGACTGATTTCCAGAGTGGTTGTACAAGCTTGCAATCCCACCAACAATGGAGGAGTGTTCCTCTTTCTCCACATCCTCGCCAGCATCTGCTGTCACCTGAATTTTTGATCTTAGCCATTCTGACTGGTGTGAGGTGGAATCTCAGGGTTGTTTTGATTTGCATTTCCCTGATGATTAAGGATGTTGAACATTTTTTCAGGTGCTTCTCTGCCATTCGGTATTCCTCAGGTGAGAATTCTTTGTTCAGTTCTGAGCCCCATTTTTTAATGGGGTTATTTGACTTTCTGGAGTCCACCTTCTTGAGTTCTTTATATATATTGGATATTAGTCCCTTATCTGATTTAGGATAGGTAAAGATCCTTTCCCAATCTGTTGGTGGTTTTTTTGTCTTATTGATGGTGTCTTTAGCCTTGCAGAAGCTTTGTAGTTTCATGAGGTCCCACTTCTCGATCTTACAGCACAAGCCATTACTGTTCTATTCAGGAATTTTTCCCCTGTGGCCATATCTTCAAGGCTTTTCCCCACTTTCTCCTCTATAAGTTTCAGTGTCTCTGGTTTTATGTGAAGTTCCTTGATCCACTTAGACTTGACCTTAGTACAAGGAGATAGGAATGGATCGATTCGCATTCTTCTACATGTTAACAACCAGTTGTGCCAGCACCATTTGTTGAAAATGCTGTCTTTCTTCCACTGGATGTTTTTAGCTCCCTTGTCGAAGATCAAGTGACCGTAGGTGTGTGGGTTCATTTCTGGGTCTTCAATTCTATTCCATTGGTCTATTTGTCTGTCACTATACCAGTACCATGCAGTTTTTATCACAATTGCTCTGTAGTAGAGCTTTAGGTCCGGCATGGTGATTCCACCAGAGGTTCTTTTATCCTTGAGAAGAGTTTTTGCTATCCTAGGTTTTTTGTTATTCCAGATGAATTTGCAGATTGCACTTTCTAATTCGTTGAAGAATTGAGTTGGAATTTTGATGGGGATTGCATTGAATCTGTAGATTACTTTTGGCAAGATAGCCATTTTTACAATGTTGATCCTGCCAATCCATGAGCATGGGAGATCTTTCCATCTTCTGAGATCTTCTATAATTTCTTTCTTCAGAGACTTGAAGTTTTTATCATACAGATCTTTCACTTCCTTAGATTAGAGTCACGCCAAGATATTTTATATTATTTGTGACTATTGAGAAGGGTGTTGTTTCCCTAATTTCTTTCTCAGCCTGTTTATTCTTTGTGTAGAGAAAGGCCATTGATTTGTTTGAGTTAATTTTATATCCAGCTACTTCACCGAAGCTGTTTATCAGGCTTAGGAGTTCTCTGGTGGAATTTTTAGGGTCACTTATATATACTATCATATCATCTGCAAAAAGTGATATTTTGACTTCATCTTTTCCAATTTGTATCCCTTTGATCTCCTTTTGTTGTCTAATTGCTCTAGCTAGGACTTCAAGTACAATGTTGAATAGGTATGGAGAAAGTGGACAGCCTTGTCTAGTCCCTGATTTTAGAGGGATTGCTTCAAGCTTCTCACCATTTACTTTGATGTTGGCTACTGGTTTGCTGTAGATTGCTTTTATCATGTTTAGGTATGGGCCTTGAATTCCTGATCTTTCCAAGACTTTTATCATGAATGGGTGTTGGATCTTGTCAAATGCTTTTTCCGAATCTAACGAGATGACCATGTGGTTTTTGTCTTTGAGTTTGTTTATATACTGGATTACGTTGATGGATTTCCGTATATTGAACCATCCCTGCATCCCTGGGATGAAACCTACTTGGTCAGGATGGATGATTGTTTTGATGTGTTCTTGGATTCGGTTAGCAAGAACTTTATTGAGGATTTTTGCATCAATATTCATAAGGGATATTGGTCTGAAGTTTTCTATCTTTGTTGGGTCTTTTTGTGGTTTAGGTTTCAGAGTTATTGTGGCTTCATAGAATGAGTTGGGTAGAGTACCTTCTGTTTCTATTTTGTGGAATAGTTTGTGAAGAACTGGGATTAGATCTTCTTTGAAGGTCTGATAGAACTCTGCACTAAACCCATCTGGTCCTGGGCTTTTTTTAGTTGGGAGACTATTAATGACTGCTTCTATTTCTTTGGGGGATATAGGGCTGTTTAGATCATTGACCTGATCTTGATTCAACTTTGGTACCTGGTATCTGTCTAGGAACTTCTCCATTTCATCCAGGTTCTCCAGTTTTGTTGAGTATAGCCTTTGGTAGAAGGATCTGATGGTGTTTTGGATGTCTTCAGGATCTGTTGTTATGTCTCCTTTTTCATTTCTGATTTTGTTAATTAGGATGCTTTCCCTGTGCCCTCTAGTGAGTCTGGCTAAGGGTTTATCTATCTTGTTGATTTTCTCAAAGAACCAGCTCCTTGATTGGTTGATTCTTTGAATAGTTTTTCTTGTTTCCACTTGGTTGATTTCACCCCTGAGTTTGATTATTTCCTGCCGTCTACACCTCTTGGGTGAATTTGCTTCCTTTTGTTCTAGTGCTTTTAGGTGTGTTGTCAAGCTGCTAATGTGTGCTCTCTCTAGTTTCCTTTTGGAGGCACTCAGAGCTATGAGTTTTCCTCTTAGAAATGCTTTCATTGCGTCCCATAAGTTTGGGTATGTTGTGGCTTCATTTTCATTGAACTCTAAAAAGTCCTTAATTTCTTTCTTTATTCCTTCCTTGACCAAGGTATCATTGAGAAGAGTGTTGTTCAGTTTCCACGTGAAGGTTGGCTTTCTATTATTTATTTTGTTATTGAAGATCAGCTTTAGTCCATGGTGATCTGATACAGAGGTAGTATTATGTATGTATGATTCTCTTCTTTTGGGTTTGTTGTGAAATAATTAGTTTCTTGTGTTTTCTTGGGTTTAAATGCCCTCCTTGAGTTGGAGTCTTCCTCCTACTATCCTACATATGGCTGGATTAGTAGAAAGATATTGTTTAAATTTGTTTTTTCATGGAATATATTGATTTCTCCATCTATGATAATTGAGAGTTTTGCTGGTAGCATAGCCTGGTCTGGCATCTGTTGTCTCTAAGGGTTTGCATGACTTCTGTCTAGGATCTTCTGATTTTACAGACTCTGTTGAGAATTCTGGTATAATTTTAATAGGTCTGTCTTTATTTTATACTTGGCCTATTCATAGCCTTACAGCTTTTAATATTTTTTCTGTGCTTTTAGTGTTTAGGTTCTGTAGGTTTCTTGTATGTTTTTGGCCATTTCTTTCTTTAGGTTAGGAAGTTTTCTTCTATGATTTTGTTGAAGGTATTTTCTAGCCCTTTGAACTGGGAATTTTCTCCCTCTTTTATTTCTGTTATTGTTAGATTTGGTCTTTTTGTTAAGATCTTTTTACATTTTGCATTTTCTTTAACTGGTATATGAATATATTCTATGGTGTCTTCTACACCTGGTATTCTCTCTTACTTTTCTTATATTCTGTCAGTGATGCCTACATCACAGAAATATGTAGTTTCTGTGCTCTCTCCTATGTTTTCCATCTCCAGGGTTGCCTCCATTTGTGATTTCTCTATTGCTTCTATTTCCATTTTTAGATCTTGGATAATTTTGGCCAATTCCTTCACCCGTTTGATTATATTTTACTTTATTTCTTTAAGGGATTTATTTATTTCCCCTTTAAAGACCTCAATCATCTTCATAAGATGAGCTATAAAGTCAGAATTTTGTTCTTCATGTGTGTTAGGATACCCAGGGCCTGCTGTAGTAGGAGTGCTGGTTTCTGATGATGTCTCATTGTACTGGCTCTTGTTGATTATGTTCCTGTCCTTGCCTTTAGCCATCTGGTTGTCTCTGGTTTTGTCATTCTGGTAGTCCCTGGGAGTAGGAGTCTTCTGGGACTGTTCTTCCCAGGTGGCAGTAAGGTTTGGGGCATGGGTGTCACACCTGGTTGTTGTGAATGGGAGCAGTCCTCCCAAGAGGCAGGCAGAACTGTGTCCATGGGAGTGAACTGCAGATCTGAAATTGCAGGTAGAAGTGTGAACTGGAAGATAGGGATCAGGAAGAAAGAGTCAGACCTTATGCCTGCTGGATTGCCAGGGGGCCCAGCAGGCAGAGGATTGGGTGTGGATGTCTCACCTGGTTGTCTAGGTGTGGGCACCGGCCTCACAGGAGGCAGACAGAGCTGTGGGTTGAGGAGTGGGATGAGGATCCTTGATTACAGGTAAATGTATGGACTAGAATATGGAACTCAGAAAGGACAAGGCAGACCATAAAACTTCTGGGTCCCCCGGGCCTGAGTACAAACTTGTATTCAGAAAAAGTGAAGGTGAAGTCAGTCCATAGAATGAATCAACTCATGTTTCAAAGTGGTGTCTAATTGCAGACAAAGTGGCTAATCAGAGAAAGATTTGACAAAACGGGATAAGCCCAATTCTCATGAGAAGAGACAGGAAAGAAAGCTACTTAAGAGAGAGTGAAGAGAAGGGAGGCAGGCAGTTTTACCACAACAGTTATAGAGACTAGTTACAGAGAAAACAATATAGATATACAGAACAAACAGGGGAATGAGAAAAACCCAGACAATTACAATTGACTGTCACAGTTAGTTTGAGGCTATTCCAATTAATTCAGGAGATGAGAGAAACCAGACTGAATCAGTCAGCTTGGTGAGGAGTTTGAACCAGAAGAGCTGAGTTGAAACAGCCAGCTAGAGATCAGAAAGAAGTAGGAAGGGGTGAGTTTATTCAGCCGAATCTCAGGGGCTGGAAACATTGTAGGCCTAGATTAGATTGCACAGAGGCTAGAAGCTTCTAATTAGGCCTAAGTTACCAGACTGAGGCAGTAAGCCTCTGAAATAACAGTTAGTACAGAAAAATAGAAATTAAATTCATAGGGGTGTATCCTGTGACATCTAATTTGTTTCTTAATTTTACAGGATATCACAGCAAAGACATTGTCTGGAGTGTCAGTAGAAACTTTCAACATTTGATCATTATTGCCGCTATTACAAAATATGGGGATCTTTGAGGTTAGACTAAATGCATTGAGCATAAACCTATAGTAAGTTGGATGAGGATGCAGTTGACTGAAAGTAAATTCTCCCAGATAGGATAATACATTTAAATGCATGTATCTTATGGTAACTTTCTTTGAGGTACTTTTGGAAGCCCTAGGAGGAGGAGTCTTTGTGGGGGAACATTCTCACTGGATATGGGATGTTAGCATCTATATCCTTACCTCATTCTCATTTTTTTGTCTAAATTCCTGTGGTTGAAACTGATCAATCAGTTTCCTTGTCCTGTTGTCATGATTTCACCTGTCATGCTTTACAAACTACCCCTAAATAAACTAAGATGCAGTAGAAGAAATTGCATTTTACTGCTAAGCCATTTTCCTAGCCTGAAAGTTTTTCTTTCTTTCTTTCTTTCTTTCTTTCTTTCTTTCTTTCTTTCTTTCTTTCTTTCTTTCTTTCTTTCTTTCTTTCTCTCTCTCTCTCTCTCCCTTCCTTCCTCCCTCCCTTTCCTTTCCTTTCCTTTATTTCTCTCTCTATCTTTCCCTCCCTCCCTTTCTTTCTTTCTTTCTTTCTTTCTTTCTTTCTTTCTTTCTTTCTTTCTTTCTTCCTTCCTTCCTTCCTTCCTTTCTCTCTCTCTTTCTCTCTCTCTTTCTTCCTTCCTTCCTTTCTCTCTCTCTTTCTCTTTCTTTCTTTCTTTCTTTCTTTCTTTCTTTCTTTCTTTCTTTCTCTCTCCCTTCCTTCTTTCCTTTCTTCCTTCCTTCCTTCCTTTCTCTCTCTTTCTCTCTCTCCCTTCCTTCCTTTCTTTCTTTTTCTTTCTTCCTTCCTTCCTTCCTTCCTTTCTTTCTATCCCTTCCTTCCCTTCCCTTCCCTTCCCTTCCCTTCCCTTCCCTTCCCTTCCCTTCCCTTCCCTTCCCTTCCCTTCCCTTCCTTTCCCTTCTTTCTTTTTGCTTTGTTTTGTTGTTTTGATTTGTTTCATTTCATTTTATTTTGTTTTCAAGACAAATTTTTTCTGGGTAATCCTAGTTGTCCAAAAAATATGTCTCAAGATCATGGTGGACTTGAACTCGGAGATCCTCTGCTTCCCAAGTGCTGAGATTAAAGTTGTGCTCTAAAGATCACATAAGGGAAGAATATAGTAGACATCTGTAAGTTGTCCTGCCAAATGTACATCATGGAACAAGTGTATATATGCAGATAACTTACTTCCTTTAAATAAAAAAAAACATTCTTCTTTCATGCAATATATCCTTACACATCTTTGCTTCCTTTCACTCCTCCTATTCCTACCATCCTCTTTCTTAGAGAACCACTGTGTCTATATTACTTTTCAGAAAACAGTAGGCTTCCCCAGGATATGAACCTAACACAGCATAATAAGTTACAGTAGTAGTAGGCAGAACACTTCATATCAAGGCAGGACTAGGCTACCAGTAGGAAGGGATACCAAGAACAGGCATACGAGTCATAGATACTGTCCAATCTATTGTTAGGAGTCCCACAAAAACATCAAACTACACAGCCATAACATATATGCAGAGGACCTCCTCAGTCCCCTGCAGCCTCTGTGATTGCCATTCCAGTCTATGAGCCTGAATAAGTCCTGCTTAGTTGAATCTGTGGACCATGTTCTGTTGTGCTCAACCCATCTGGCTCCTACAATGTCCCCTCCCTACGGTCTTCATGGTTCTCAAGCTCTGCCTAATGTTTGGCTGAGAGTCTCTGCAGCTGCTCATATCAGCTCCTGGAGGAAACCCCTCTGATGAGAATTGGGTTAGGCTCTGATCAATTAGTATATCAAAATATCATTAGGAATCATTTCATTAACATTCTTTCTGAGAGTTATGTTTGATTCTACCCTAGATCTCAGAGCAATGGAGCTTGGGGTTGATGACCATCCAGACAGTGTTATTGGCCATAAGCACGAACTCCATCTTCTTGCTTGGGCCTCAAGTTAGACCACTTATTTGTTGTCCATTAAGATGCCAAATCTTTTAAGTTCAGACCCCATTTTATAGAATCTGACCTAAGTTTGAAGTCAGGGAAACTAACACGCTTGTACCTAGCATTAGTTTCCAAGTTGTCCCACAACGAAACCCCAGCCTGTCTCCAGTCTCTAGGCTAATCCCCAACAAGACCAGGGTTTCCAGGTTATACCTTCAACAAGACAAGTGTCTCCAGGTTATTCCCCTAACAAACCCGAACCCCGGGTTACAAGCCCAACCCTGCATAACAACCACCAAAGCAGAGGAGAGCAGAAATTAAATTTATGATATGACTCCCAGCACCAGGTGAATATGTTAAAGGCCACAGTAGCTTTCCAATTAGATGCTTGCGCATGTACTCTTTACTTGGGGCTTACTATAAAGCCTTACCCTGATAGACATTCCGGGCTCTCCCACCACCAAAATCAGCCTGTGTTACAGCAGTGCATGGCGGGGAAGGGGTGTGTGAACTACCTCTAATAGAATAAAGACACTGATGTAAGTTGCCTCAGATCGGCTCCTGTCTGTTTTGGGAGGGATCACTAACATTTCCCTGGCACAACACACTTCAACAAGCTCTGACCCACCATTACTCCAGGAAATCTTACAGGGACAGGTTAGAGTTTTTGTGGCTATGATGGTGTTGCAGTCTCACCATTGGAAAACTTGCCTGGTTACAGAAGGTAGCTGGATGAGGTTCCATACCCTCCATTGCTAGGACTCCTCACTAGGGTCACTCTCAAAGGTTCAATGAAGTTTCCACTTCATTAGGTTTCCACATTGCCCCTCAAATGACCCCTAATTCCAATTATCTTTCCCTGTACTCTTGCCTCTGTCCCTCCTTCCCCTAAGTATTCCCATCCCCTCCTGCCCCCAGTCTTACTTTAAAATCTAATCTATTTCCCCATCTCTGGGAGATTCATGCATTACTACCCAGACTCCCTAGAGCCCCGCTTTGTACTTAGGCTCCTTGGATGTGTGGATTTTAGCATGAAATTTACTTAATAGCTATTATTCACTTGTAAGTGAGTATAAATCATGTTTCCCTTTCTGAGTCTGAGAACCTCACTCATAATGATTATTTTCCAGTTTCAGGTTTGCATAGAAATTTTGTGTTGTTGTTTAAAAAAAGAAACCAAGTGTGTAATACTCCGTTGTGTAAATATGCCACATTTTCTATAAGCCATTCTTTAGTTGAGGGATGTCTAGGTTATTTCCAGTTTCTGACTGGTAAGAATAAATCTTCTACAAACATATTTGAGTAAGTGTCCATGATGTATTATAGAGAATCATTGCAAACTAATGTTTCTGTTTTCATTTTCTACTTGCTATGACATAAATATGCTAGGAAAAAAGATTCTAGTGTTATTCTTTATCCATTATGCTCTATATTTTGATCTTTCTGCATCCAATGTTTTCTGGTTTGTAGATATTTAAGCTAAGACACCAAATGCTTAAGTGTACTAATCCTGTTCTAATTCAAGGTGCCTGACTTAAAGACAGTCAACTCTAAGAAGGAGAATTTAGCCAGGGTGTTATCCAGCTTGCCTCCTATCTAGAGTGAGAAATGCCACAGTGATTACAGATTATAAATTTGGAGAACAGGGTTACAGGAAAATTTCAAGGAAATATTGGAAGTTTAGCCCACAAGACAATCAAAATTCTCCAAACCCAAAAGTCATTAGAAGGTTACTGGTTGTTTTGGCATGGAAGTTTGAATATTCACTTTTCAGGGGTTTGCTAGATGAGGATTGAGCAGCCGGCTAAAAATTAGACAGACAAAAAAATTCAAGTATTCCTGAGCCAAATGTCTAGAAGTCGATGATCCATACAAAACCCTGTTTTCTAATTCACAAACAAATAGGAAGAAGTTATAGGTTTCCAGTTACACATTTGTAAAGCAGCTAATATGAGAAGTGGATCCTTCTACTTTTCTTAGTTAAGATTTGATGACTGAGGAGAGATAACATTGACCATGGAACTCTTATAAAGGAAAACATTTAATTGTGGCTGGGTCACTACTTCGGAGGGTAGTCCATTATCATGATTTCAGAAAGCATGGTGGCCTGTAAATAGACAGGATGCTGGGGAAGGAACTGAGTTCTACACCTAAATCCATAAGCAGCAGAAGGAGCCTGCGAAATGAGCCTTACCTTAAGCATATGAGATTTCAAAGCCAGTCTCCACGCTGACACACTTCTTCCAACAAGGCCATAACTCCTTGTAATGCCACCCCTCACAGGACAAGCATTAAAAAACATGAGGATATGGTGGCCATTCCTATTCAATCCACCACAGTAACTATGAAAGTAGAAAGATTAGCTTAAAACTCTGCCAAGTACAGGGGAATACCAGGACCAGGAATGGGATTGTTTGGGTTGGGTAGCAGGGGGAGGGAGGAGGGGATAGGGGATTTTTGGAGGGGAAACTAGGAAAGGGGATAAAGAAAATATCTTTTAAAAATAAAAATAAAAAATAATTAATTAATTAAATTAAAAAAAAAACCCTCTGCCAAGAATGCTCTCAAGGGGCAGCCAAAAAAGATATAGCAAATGTTCTAGGTTACTTTCATGTTTCTATATAGATGGGTAGCTCTCAGTAAAAGCTCCATGTCTATCTATTTTTATTCTTCAGTATCTCTTCATTTCTGGGCCTTAAGAACAGAGTCATGAGTTTTCTGGACACAGGCATGATTTGAATATACACTGTTGGATAAAGTATGCACCTTATAGAAAAATATCAGAGTATTTTATTTTTTCTACTACCTGATCTCTTTACAGCATTGGGGTTACAGACTTAAGTTTTCCAGGTTACCTGCATCTACTTACAGATGTACCTAAACTGATTGTTGGTATTGGTCACAAGACGTCTAACCAGGAATCATCCAGAGGGTGTGCAATAAAATTATTTCCAAATAGATCCTAAACCTCATTGATGAATGCATGTGCAGAACCTCCTGAAGACACTAGAGAAATTCCTCCTCTGAGTTTGGCAAACTGACTTACACAGCTATGTTCAAAGCACATTGAACAATGATTGCAAATGACAAATATGTCTTTAGGCACAGGCACTTCACCCCATGCTAGAGGAAACTCAGTTTGCAGAACAAAGTCGTTAAGAGGCCAGTGCCCTGACCCAGGTAGATGCAAACACCACTTGAGTAACACCTGGATACTGTACCTAGCTTCTTGTTGCTTCCCCAATCCTTCATATCTCTGGAAAGCACCTCCTAGCTCTCACTACGTGAGGTCGTCTGAGCTAAATGGACTCACACATACTCTCCACACAGAACACAGCAGTGGTTTTAGAGTGCTTCCCATGCTCCTACATGAATGGTGGACCAAGCCTACAACTTGGAAGCTAGAAGAGCCCTCTATTTTTCAAGCTGGTGGACATAGTTGGATGCCATAATTGGCTATTAAATCCTGAGTGACAAGTACAGCTTGCTTTAGGACTCAAAGTACTTAAAGACACACAGCACAGTCCTTACCTATCCTGGCTTCCACCCCAGAAACCGATTAGGTTCAGTTCTGCAGAGACTTGCAATTCACAGTCCTTCATACCTGTCCTCCAAAAGCTGACTGTGCTGTCTTCCCTCACTTAACCAAGCCCCAAGTAGCTGTACAGTCCTCAAGGCTGGATATATCAGCTATATAAGCAGGATTTTGAGAACTTTAATACCATTAAAGAAATGAGCTTACTAGAGAGTACTTGGGTAAACTGAAAAAGAACAAGAACTTCCTTCTTCCATGTTTCGTATTTAGACCACTAACAGGTAAAGCCCAATTTAAAGGTGGATTATCTCACCTCAAAAGAACAAGATTAACGATGGGTTTTCCCACTTCATATAATTTCATTAAGAAAAATCCCTTAGAGGTGTACCCAGATGAATGAGCTTTCATTATTTCCAGATGAATTTAAGTTGACAATGAAGAATAGCCATCACATGTGCTGATACTGGATCGATGAGAAACATTTCTTATTTGTAGCAAGCTAGGAGAGGACAGTAATCATTTCCAAAGATTTCTAAGCATGCTGAAGATCCCTTCTGATCATGATCAAAATGTAAAAACAGAGACGTATATGAGCATTGTTAGCTCAAAGTCATGCAGAAATCTTTGTAAAATATAAAAATGTTGCACAGAAATACTTCTGTTATGTTCATCTTGTGTCATAAGTTCCTAACTGAAAAATCAAGTAAATGATACTGTGAAACATAATGGCTAAGTATCTAATGTTATTAAATATGATGTATTATCTAAAAGATACATGTATCAATGCCTCATTTCTCAAGACCAAAAAGGACAGAGGACACAAATAGATAAAACATTAAGGAAAAATCACTTATCAGCCCTGTGGATGATGTGGTTAGATGAACAGCTACTCTGAGATGTTCTAACCAAAGAATATAGCTGTTTCTGACTCTGAGCACGTCGGTTCAGAAGAAGGCCACACTTGCTTACATGCAGGACAAAAAAAGAGTTCATTTCAGCTAGCCTTGGCTGCTGTGTTACTATGGGCTTTGACATTATTGTTCCTTCTTTTAAAGTTCATTTTATGTATTTAATGGTTACTTATATGTGTTGTGCTTACTACCTGAAGAGTTCAGAAGAGAATATCAGATTCCCTAGAACCACTTGTTATAGCCGCTTGTTAGCCAACATATGAATGCTGGCAATAGAACCTAGGTCCTCTGGATCACCCCCCCCCAAGACCTTAAACACTGAGCTATTTCCCAATGCCAGATATTCTTCCCAATGCTTCAACATTTTAATACAGCTTCTCATGTTTTGTTGATCACCAGCCATAAAACTTATTTCATTGCTACTTCATAAGTGTAATTTTCCTGCTGTTATCAATTGTTATATAAATACATGCTATGCAGAGTATGTGATATGATAACCTTGCAAAAGTTTTATTCCACCACCAAAGCAATTGTGACTGTCAGTTTAAGAACCCCTGATCTAGACCCTCTAATTTTCATTTTATTTTAATTCAATTTCAATTCAAATATAACTTCTCCAATTTCCTTCTTTCTTGCCACTCATCCATTTTTTCACAAGTTCCCTACTCAGCCCTCTTCCTTGTCAATTTTCTATATACAGTTTTATGAATAACTGTGCACAGATATATGAATATAACACGATGAGTCAAATTTTTTTTTGGTTGTATCTATATAGTTTCAGGGTTAACATCGAACTGGAAATTATTTATGCAGTTAGAGAGTTCATAAACTCTACAGAATATACTAACATGATAGTCAATTTTGAAAATGGTGGATGTTATAGGAACTTGTGAATAATCTTATTCAAACCACTAGATTCCATTCTCTGCCCTGCCCATTGGCTTTAGCCATGTCAGAGTACAAAAATGCATTCAGTCCAACTTCAAATGTCCCCATGGTCTACAATAGTCTCAACAGCATTTAAATTTCTGAACCTGTGGGTTCTAGGGTCTTAGTGAAATCAATTATCACACTTGAGGGAGATTCTACTCTATAGCCGCCTGGGGCCACGTGAACTGGGTTCCCCTGAAAGGCAGGCTGTGGCTGAAAGAGATCAGATGGTGAGAAAAGAACGAGGCCAAGACAAACCTTTCTGTTCAAAGCCTCTGAAGTTTACTAAGAGTCGGTGCTTATAAAGAGGGTAGGCCCATCCCCCTGCCAGCCCATTCTTGGTGCCTGGAGCCAGTCCATAGGCGATCTACAGGGTGTGTCTCTGGAATGTCTCAAGGACCTTTCAGCAGGAAGCATAGTCTTGGAGAAGAGCAAATAGAGCCATCAAGGTGAGAAGGCTCTACCCTAGGTAATCTCCTTAGTGGCAGCAAGGTCAAAGTCTGGATCAGCCTGCTTCAAGTCTTAGGGAGGCTACACTACTCCATAATGATGAAGAAGAGTCTGATCCCCTTGTGATACAGGCTCCCTTAGACAGAAAACATAGTTTAGAGTAGAAAACAAGAGCTGAAGAAATAACTCAAATATAAGAGCCCTGCAGACTCTTTTTGAGCCTAAAAGGTCCATTCCACTCCAAATATGGTGGTTCAAGCAATCTGTAATTCCAGTTCCATGGAATCTGGTATCTTCTTTCTGCTTCCCTTACCACCAAGTAAGAACTGGATACACAGACATACTTACAAGCAAAACAACTATATGTACATTAAATAATGACTAAAACAACAATAACAAAAAGACAACTTGCAGCATAAGATTTATTTTTCAGCCTGTGCATGTTACCGCACAAGTCCTTAAATCACAGGACTTGGAATGTAGAGGCAAAAAGACCATTGTCATTTGAGGAAAACCCATGAACCATTAACATACACTCAAAGAAGAGAAAGACAAGGAGAAGGAGGGAGAGGAGGAAGAATAAGAAGAGAAGGAGGGGGAGTAGGGAGAGGGGGAGTGTGAGGGGGAAGGAGAAGAAAACTTAGTAAGCAAGGAAAAGGCACAGTGAAATGGGAAAATGTCTCTTAAAATATTTTCAGTTATTACCCACCAGTTTCCATAATATCAATCATTTTTTTAAATTTTTATTGTTTATTTTATTTATTTACATTTCAGATGGTATCCCCCTCCCCAGCATCCCCTCCTCTAAATCCCTATCCCATTCCCTCTTCCCCCTGCTTCTCTGAGGGTGCACTCTACCCACACACCCACTCCCGCCTCACTGCCCTAGCATCCCCATACAATGAGGCATGAATCCTTCACAGGACCAAGGGTCTCGCCTCACATTAACACCAGATAAGGCCATCTTCTGCTACATATGTAGCTGGAGCCATGGGTCCTTCCATGTGTATTCTTTGGTTGGTGGTTTAGTCCCTGGGAGCTCTGGGGATCTGGTTGGTTGATATTGTTCTTCTTCCTATGGGGTTGCAAACCCCTTTAACTCCTTCAGTTCTGCTCCAAAGTCCTCCATTGGGGTCCCCGTGGTCATTCCAATAGTTGGTTGGAAGCATCTGCATCTGTATCAGTAAGGCTCTGGCAGAGGCTCTCAGAAGACAGCTATATCAGGCTCCTCACAGTAAGCACTTCTTGGCATCAGCAATAGTGTTCTGGATTGGTGACTGCCTATGGGATGAATCCCCAGATGGGGCAGTCTCTGGGTCACTTTTCCTTCAGTCTCAGCTCTGCACTTTATTTCTGTATTTCCTTTAGAAAAGAGCAATTCTGGGTTAATAATTTTGAGATGGGTCGGTGGCACCATCACTCAAACAGGGGCCATGCTTAACTTCTGGATATGAATCTACAGGTGCTCTCTCCCCTTTGTTGGGTACTTCAGCTAATGTCATCCCCACTGGGTCCTGGGAGCTTCTTGCTTTCCTGGCAGTTTCTGATGTTACCCCAGTTCCCCATCACCCACTGCTACACAGCTCTGTTCAATTTCCTCACCCTGTGTACATCTCCCTCCTCTCCTCCCACACCTAGTCCTGCCCCTCTTTTTTCTCCTCCCCCTTCTCTCTCCCTCCCAAGCCCCTCTCTCCCTCCCTCTACCTCCTGATGATGATATTGTTCCCCCATCCACACTTTGGTGTTCCTTCTTCTTAAGCTGTAAGTTGTATGGTGGATATTCTGAATTTGGGGGATAATGTCCACTTATCAGTGAGTACATACCATATGTGTTCTTTTGTGACTGGGTTACTCCACTCAACCTGATATATTCCAGTTCCATCCAGTTGCCTGCGAATTTCATGAAGTCATTGTTCTTAATAACTTAATAGTACTCTATTGTGTAAAAGTACAAAATTTTCTGTATCTCCATTGAAGGACATCTGGGTTCTTTTGAGCTTCTGGGTATTATAATTAAGGCTACTTTAAACATAGTGGAGTGTGATGGTTTGTATATCCTTGGACCAGAGAGTGGCACCATCTGAAGGTGACCTGGTTGGAATGGGTGTGTCACTGTGGGTGTGGGTATAAGATCCTCACTCTAGTTGCCTGGAAGTCAGTCTTCCACTAGCAGCCTTTGGATGAAGACATAGAACTCTCAGCTCCTCCTGTGCCATGCCTGCCTGGATACTGCCATGCTCCCACCTTGATGATAATGGACTGAACCTCTGAACCTGTAAGCCAGCCCCAATTAAATGTTGTTTTTTATAAGACTTGCCTTGGTCATGGTGTCTGTTCACAGCAGTAAATCCCTAACTAATACAGAAGTTGGTACCAGGAGTGGGGTATTGCTGTGATAGGCCTGACCATGCTTTTATTTGAAAGAATGTGGATTTTGGGACTTTGGATTTGGAAAGCAGTGGAATGCTTTAAATGGGGCTTAATGGGTCATCCTAGTACAAATATGGAAGACTTAGTTGCTGGGAGTAATTTGAACTGTGTTGACCTGGCCCAAGAGATTTCAGAGGAGAAGAATTTCAGAATGTGGCATAAAGACTGGTTTTGTGGTACTTTGGTGAAGAATGTGGCTACTTTTTGCCCTTGTCTGAAAAGTCTGCCTGAGGATAAGGTGAAGAGACTTGGATTAATTGCATTGACAAAAAAAGTTTCAAAAAAGCCCAGCAGAGACTTTGTTCTCTGGTTAAGTCTTATGAAGAGAAGTTTGAACAAGCATAGCAAGCTTAGAAAGGAAAAATATAAAATATATGGTTTGAGTATTAAAGGGGTACCAGGAAGTGAAATGGAGCAAAATCCTGTGTTCTAGGAGATAACAGATTAAGGGAGTGGGACCTTGGGGCAAGATCCTACCCAGCTAAATTAAATCCAGGCATGGTGGTACACACCTTTAATCTCACGAGACAGGCATGCTGATCTCTGCATTCAAGGTCAATCTACAGAGCAAGAACCAGGATAGCCAAGCTTAGGCAGTGAAGGATTTAGAAAACATAAAGCTAGTGATAATGTAATAGGACAAGGGGATCATGTTCTAGTTCCTGTAAGCAGCAGAACTCAGCAGCTTCAGCCATGTGGCTCTGGCTCTAGAGTTAAGAATGGAAGGAACTACTGGGAAAATTGATGCTGGTTAGCTGAAGCTAAGGAATTAGCAGTGATTAAGAAGAGACCAGCATCACTGAGGTGAAATCTTTTGGAAATTGTTTTCTGGGACACAAAGAAGCTGTTTCAGAAATACCCAAGGTTGTACTTCATGCTGCAGCTGGACTTGGTAATGTGTAAGAGTCACTCAGGTGGTACTGCTTGTAAAGGAATGAAGGGATCGTGGAGAGAAGCTGAGGCTTAGCACTGTGAGAGGCCCGGGAAGGCCATTGGAGAAGGTGAACTACAGCCTCAGCTGTAGTTGATGGCCCAGGACTGAAGGGGTCATGTAAAGGATTTGAGGCTTGGCACCCTGAAGAGTGCCTATGAGAGGCTATTGGTGACGCCTAGTTGGAGTGGAACACCCCAATGTATTGGAGATGTCAGTACCATGGGATGATTACCAAGAACAGCAGCCGTAGTGGAGTGGATCAACCTGAGCTTAGAGTGCTACAGAGGGCAGAGCTGAAAAAGTGGTGAAAGCCCATAGGAGGAGGCCAAAAGATCAAGTGGAATCCCAGACACTGAAACAAGAAGCAGTAACATTGAAATTGCCTTGGAGACTCAAAGATGTTAAAGATGCCAGAGCCATGGGATACATGCTGAGGAAAGCTGCTAACAGGGAGTGGAACCAGCCCAGGAGAAAGCCATTTGTTGCAGTCAACAAAGATGAAAAAGGAGTGGAAATCTGAAGACCACTTTGACATCAGCCATAGAGATGCAGAGTTTGGAGTTTGCCCAGCTGGTTTCCTGCCTTGCTTTGGGGATTACAGTTAATTAAGTTGAATGAATCTCAGAAGAGACCTTGAACTTTGGACGTTTAACATTGTTGGGACTTCTATAGACTATGAGGACTTTGAAAGTTGGACTAAATGCATTTTGCATTATGCTATGTTTAAGTATGGCCCCCATATACTCATGCTTTTGAACAAGTCTATGGGGACCAGGGAGTGGAATGTGATGGTTTGTATATCCTTGGACCAGGGAGTGGCACCATCTGAAGGTGTGGCCTGGTTGGAATAGGTGTGACCTGGTTGGAATGGGTGTGTCACTGTGGGTGTGGGTATAAGATCCTCACTCTAGTTGCCTGGAAGTCAGTCTTCCACTAGCAGCCTTTGGATGAAGACATAGAACTCTCAGCTCCTCCTGTGCCATGCCTGCCTGGATACTGCCATGCTCCCACCTTGATGATAATGGACTGAACCTCTGAACTATAAGCCAGCCCCAATTAAATGTTGTTTTTTATAAGACTTGCCTTGGTCATGGTGTCTGTTCACAGCAGTAAAACCCTAACTAATACAGTGGAGCATGTGTTCTAGTTATATGTTGGAGCATCTTTGGGTATATGCCCAGAAGAGGTATAGCTGGGTCCTAAGGTAGTACTATGTCCAATTTTCTGAGGAACTGACAGACTGATTCCTAGAGTGGTTGTATCAGCTTGCAATCCCACCAAAAATGAAGGAGTGTTCCTCTTACACCACATCTTTGGCAGTATCTGCTGTCAGGTGAATATTTGACCTTAGCCATTCAGACTGATGTGAGGTGGAATCTCAGAGTTGGTTTGATTTGCATTTCTCTGATGACTAAGAATGTTAAACAGTTCTTTAATATTTCTTGGCCATTTGAGATTTCTCCGTTGAAAACTCTGTTTAGCTCAGTACCCCATTTTGTTTTGCAAGTTAACCTGGCCATATTTTAATAACATTTCACAAATGACAATTTATGAAAATTGAATTTCATGTAATTTCTTTTTTTTTTGGCTATTTTCTTTATTTACATTTCAAATATTCTCACCTTTCCTGGTTTCCCCTCCGAAAAACATTCTCCCCCTAAAGCTCCCCCTTCCCCTAAAGCCTCCTCCTCCCTTTAAAGCCTCCCCCCTCGCCCTGTTCACAAACCTACACACTCCTGCTTCCTGGCCCTGGTATTCCCCCAAACTGAGACAGAACATTCGTAGGACAAAGGACCTTTCTCCTCATTGATGTCAGACTAGGCCTTCCTCTGCTGCATATGCAGCTGGAGTAGTGAGCCCCACCATGTGTGCTCTTTGGGTTGTGGTTTAGTCCCTGGGTGCTCTGGAGGTATTGGGAAGTTCATATTGTTGTTCCTCCTATGGGGCTGCAAACCCCTTCAGATCCTTGGGTAGTTACTCTAGTTCCTTAACTGGGGAACCTGTGTTCTGTCTAGTGGATGACTGTGAGCATCCACTTCTGTATTTGTCAGGCACTGGCAGAGCCTCTCAGGTGACAGCTATAGCAGACTCCTGTCAGCAAAATCTTGTTGACATTCACAACAGTGTCTGGGTTTGGTGATTGTATATGGGATGGATCCCCAGATGAGTCAGTCTCTGGATGATCATTTCTTCAATCTCTACTCCACACTTTGTCTCTGTAACTCCTTCCATGGGTGGTTTGTTCCCCCCTTCTAAGATGGATCAAAGTATCCAACTCTGGTCTTCCTTCTTGAGTTTCATGTGGTTTGTGAATAGTATCTTGGGTATTCCAAGCTTCTGGGCTTCTGGACTAATATCCACTTATCAGTGAGTGCATATCGTGTGTGTTCTTTTGTGATTCCGTTACCTCACTCAGGATGATATCCTCCAGATCCTTCCATTTGCCTATGAATTGCATTTATCCATTGTTTTTTTTTAATTAGGTATTTTCCTAGTTTACATTTCCAATGCTATCCCAAAAGTCCCCCATACTCACCCCCCCCAATCCTCTACCCACCCACTCCCCCTTTTTGGCCCTGGCGTTCCCCTGTACTGGGGCATATAAAGTTTGCAAGTCCAAAGGGCCTCTCTTTCCAGTGATGGCTGACTAGGCCATCTTTTGACACATATGCAGATAGAGATGAGAGCTCCTGGGTACTGGTTAGTTCATATTGTTGTTCCACCTATAGGGTTGAAGTTCCCTTTAGCCCCTTGGGTACTTTCTCTGGCTCCTCCATTGGGGGCTGTGTGACCCATCCAATAGCTGACTGTGAGCATCCACTTCTGTGTTTGCTAGACCCCAGGCATAGTCTCACATGTTTTTAATAACTGAGTAATACTTGATTGTAAATGTACCACATTTTCAGTATCTATTCCTATGTTGAGGGAAATCTAGGCTCTTTCCAGCTTCTGGCTATTATAAATAAGGCTGCTATGAACATACTGAAACATATGTTTTTATTACTTGTTAGAGCATCTTCTGGGTATTTGCCTAGGAGTGGTATTGCTGGGTCCTCAAGTAGCACTATGTCCAATTTTCTGAGGAACTGCAAAACTGATTTTCAGAGTGGTTGTACCACTTGCAATCCCACTAACAATGGAGGAGTGTTCCTCTTTCTCCACATCCTTGCCAGCATCTGCTGTCACCTGAGATTTTGATCTTAGCCATTCTGACTAGTATGAGGTGGAATCTCAGGGTTGCTTTGATTTGCATTTCTCTGATGACTAAGGAAGTTGAACATTTCTTTAGGTGCTTCTCAGCCATTTGGAATTCCTCAGATGAGAATTCTTTGTTTAGCTCTGTACCCCATTATTGATAGTGTTATTTGTTTCTCTGGAGTCTAACTTCTTGAGTTCTTTGTATATATTGAATATTAGCTCTATATTGGATGTAGGATTGGTGAAGATCTTTTGGTTGCCTTTATGCCTTATTGACAGTATCCCTTGCCATACAGAAGCTTTGCAATTTTATGAGGTTCCATTTGTTGATTCTTGATCTTACAGGACAAAGTCATTGGTGTTCCATTTAGGAAAATTTCCCCAGTGCCCATATATTTGAGGCTCTTCCCTACTTTCTATTCTATTAGATTCAGTGTATCTGGTTTTATGAGAAGGTCCTTGAGCCAATTGGACGTGAACTTTTTACAAGGAGATAAGAATGGATCAATTAGCCTTCTTCTACCTGCTAACTGCCAGTGAGCCAGCACCATTTGTTGAAAATGCTGTCTTCTTTCCACTGGATGGTTTTAGCTGCTCTGACAAAGATCAAGTGATGGTGTGTGGATTCATTTCTGGGTCTTTAATTCTATTGCATTGATCTACCTGTCTGTCACTGTACCAATACCATGCAGTTTTTAATCACAATTGCTCTGTAGAACAGCTTGAGGTCAGGAATGGTGACTCCCCCAGAAGTTCTTTTATCGTTAAGAACAGTTTTCACAGTCCTGGGTTTTTTGTTATTCCAGATGAATTTGGAAATTGCTCTTTCTAAATCTATGAAAAATTAAGTTGAAATTTTGACAGGGATTGCATTGAATAGGTAGATAGCTTTCAGAGAGATGGCCATTTTTGCTGCCAATTATATTAATCCTGCCAATCCATGAGCATGGGAGATCTTCATATCTTCTGAGATTTTCTTTGATTTCTTTCTTCAGATACATGAAGTTATTATACAGATGTTTTACTTCCTTGGTTAGAGTCACACCAAGGTATTTTATATTATTTGTGACTATCGTGAAGGGTGTTGTTTCCCTAATTTCTTTCTCAGCCTGTTTATCCTTTGTGTAGAGAAAGGCCACTGATTTGTTTGAGTTAATTTTATATCCAGCTACTGCACTGAAGCTGTTTATCAGGTTTAGAAGTTCTCTGGTGTCACTTATATATACTATCATATCACCTGCAAATAGTGATATTTTGACTTCTTCCTTTCCAATTTGTATCCCCTTGACCTCCTTTTGTTGCTAATTACTCTGGCTAGGACTTCAAGTACTATATTGATTAGGCTGGGAGAAAGTGCGCAGCCTTGTCTAGTCCCTGATTTTAGTGGGATTGCTTCCAGTTTCTCTCCATTTAGTTTGATGTTGGCTACTGGTTTGCTGTAGATTGCTTTTATTATGTTTAGGTATGGGCCTTGAATTCCTGATCTTTCCATGACTTTTATCATGAATGGGTGTTGGATTTTGTCAAATGCTTTCTCAGCATCTAAAGAGATGATCATGTGGTTTTTGTCTTTGAGTTTGTATATATAGTGGATTACGTGGATGTATTTCCATATATTAAAAGATCCCTGCATCCCTGGTATGAAGCCTACTTGATCATGATGATCATTCTGATGTGTTCTTGGATTCAGTTTGCGATCATTTTATTGAGTTTTTTTGCATTGATATTCATAAGGGAAATTGGTCTGAAGTTCTCTTTTTTGATGGGTCTTGGTGTGGTTTAGGTATCTGAGTAATTGTGGTTTCATAGAACAAATTGGGTAGAGTACCTTCTGTTTCTATTTTGTGAAATAGTTTGAGGTGAATTAGAATTAGGTCTTCTTTGAAGTTCTGATAGAACTCTGCACTAAACCCATCTGGTCCTGGGCTTTTATTGTTTGGGAGACTATTAATGTCTGCTTCTTTTTCTTTAGGGGACAGGAGCTTTTTAAATTGTTAATCTGATCCTGATTTAACTTTGATACCTGGTATTTGTTTAGAAAATTGTCCATTTCATCCAGGTTTTCCAGTTTCATTAAGAATAGCTTTTTGTATTAATATCTGATGTTGCTTTAGATTTCCTCAGGTTCTGTTGTTATGTCTCCCTTTGTAATTTCTGATTTTATTAGTTAGGATACTGTACCTTTGCCCTTTAGATAGTCTGACTAAGGGTTTATCTACCTTGTTGATTTTCTAAAAGAACCAGCTCCTGGCTTGGTTGATTCTTTGTATACTTCTTCTTGTTTCCACTTGGTTGATTTCAGCCCTAAGTTTGATTATTTCCTCGTTGTACTCCTCTTGGGTGAATTTGCTTCCGTTTGTTCTAGAGCTTTTAGGTTTGCTGTCAAGCTGCTAGTGTATGCTCTCTAGTTTCTTTTTGGTGGCACTCAGAGCTATGACTTTTTCTCTTAGGAATGCTTTCATCGTGTTCCTTCAGTTCGGGTATGTTGTGGCTTCATTTTCATTAAACTCTAAAAAGTCTTTAATTTCTTTATTCCTTCCTTGACCAAGGTATCATTGAGAAGAGTGTTGTTCAGCTTCCACATGAATGTTTGCTTTCTATTCTTTATGTTGTTATTGACGATCAGCCTTAGTCTGTGGTGATCTGATAGGATGCATGGGATAATTTCAATATTTTTGTATCTGTTGAGGCCTTTTTTGTGACCAATTATATGGTCATTTTTGGAGAAGGTACCATGAGGTGCTGAGAAGAAGGTATATCCTTTTGTTTTAGGATAAAATGTTTTCTAGTTATCTGTTAAATCCATTTGTTTCAAAACTTATGTTAGTTTCAATGTGTCTCTGTTTAGTTTCTGTTTCCAGGATCTGTCCATTGATGAAAGTGGTGTGTTGAAGTCTCCCACTATTATTGTATGAGGTACATTGTGTGCTTTGAACTTTACTAAAGTTTCCTTAGTCAATGTGGATGCCCTTGCATTTGGAGCATAGATATTCAGAATTGAGAGTTCCTCTTGGGTGATTTTCCCTTTGAGGAGTATGAAGTGCCCCTCCTCATCTTTTTTGATAACTTTAGGTTGGAAGTCGATTTTATTCGATATTAGAATGGCTACTCCAGCTTTTTTCTTGGGACCATTTGCTTGGAAAATTGTTTTCCAACTTTTTACTCAGAGGTAGTGTCTGTCTTTGTCCCTGAGGTAGGTTTCCTGTATGCAGCAAAATGTTGGGTCCTGTTTATGTGGCCAGTCTGTTAGTCTATGTCTTTTTTGGGGGGAATTGAGTTCATTTATATTAAGAGATGTTAAGGAAACGTAATTGTTGCTTCCTGTTATTTTTGTTGTTAGAGCTGGGATTCTGTTCTTGTGGCTATCTTTCTAGGTTTGTTGACGGATTACTTTCTTGCTTTTTCTAGGGCATAATTTTCCTCCTGGGGTCGGAGTTTTCCCTTTATTATCCTTTGAAGGGCTGGATTCATGGAATGATATTGTGTGAATTTGGTTTTGTCATAGAATACCTTGGTTTCTCCATCTATGGTCATTTAGAGTTTTGCTGGGTATAGTATTCTGGGCTGGCATTTGTGTTCTCTTAGGGTCTTATACCCTCTGTCCAGGATCATCTGGCTTTCATAGTCTCTGATGAGAAGTCAGGTTTAATTCTAATAGGTCTGCCTTTATATGTTACTTGGCCTTATTTCCTTACTGCTTTTAATATTTTATCTTTATTTAGTGCATTTGTTGTTCTGATTATTATGGGTAGCAGGGAGTTTCTTTTCTGGTCCAGTCTATTTGGGGTCCTGTAGGCTACTTGTATGTTCATGGGCATCTCTTTCTTTAGGTTAGGGGTGTTTTATTGTTTAATTTTGTTGAAAATATGTACTGGTCCTTTAAGTTGAAAATGTTCATTCTCATGTACTCCTATTATCCATAGGTTTGGTCTTCTCATTGTGTCCTGGATTTCCTGGATGTTTTGAGTTAGGGTCTTTTTGCATTTTGCATTTTCTTTGATTGTTGTGTCCATGTTCTCTATGGAATCTTCTGCACCTGAGATTCTCTCTTCCATCTCTTGTATTCTCTTGCTGATGCTCCATCTAAGGTTTCTGATTCCTTTCCTAGTGTTTCTATCTCCAGAGTTCTCTCCCTTTGGGTTTTCTTTATTGTTTCTACTTCCATTTTTAGATCCTGGATGGTTTTGTTCAATTCCATCACCTGTTTGGTAGTGTTTTCCTGTAACTCTCTAAGGGATTTTTGTGTTTCCTCTTTAAAGGCTTCTGGCTGTTTACCTATTTTTTCCTTTATTTCCCTCTTAAAGTCCTCCATCATCATCATGAGAAGTGACTTTAGATCCATGTCTTGTTTTCCTGGTGTGATGGTGTATCCAGGACTTGCTATGGTGGGAGAGTATGGTTCTGATTATTCCAAGTAACCTTGGTTTCTGATGATTCTGTTCTTACTCTTGACTCCTGCACTCTGATTATCTCAAGTGCTTGCTGCCCTCAATATATCTGATTGGAGCCTGTCTTTCCTATAATCCAGGTTGATTCAGGACTCCTCAGAGTGAGTCCAGCTTTCTCTGTGATCCTTTGATTGTGGGCTCCTGTGAACCTGAGATTCTGGGTGTGTCAGAGTTTTTGGCAGTCAAGCTTCCTCTGAGACCCTGAAATACTGGTGTGACCCAGCTTCTATTATCCTGGGATCCTGTTGTCCTAAGATCCTAGGTGTGTTACAGTGCCTGGAAGTGCTGTCTCCTTTGAGGACCATAAAGCTGTCTGGTCAGTGATCCTAAGATCTCCTGGAGTGTACTTTGGGGACTGCAGCGCTGTTTGTCAATTCCACGCCCAAGGTGACTCGGTGCTGGTGCCAAGTGGAAGGGACTTGTGCCCCTGGTCAAGCCGGTTTTCTACTTCCCTTCTGCTGTCTCAGGTCCCGCAGGATTGGATTGGAACAAGTGTTGTGTTCCACTCACCAGTGATCCTAAGATCTCGAGGAGAGTCCTCGGGGGACCTTAGGGGTGTCTGCGGACTCCATGCCCTAGGTGACCCTGTGCTGGTGCTGACCGGAAGGAAGAAGCTTTATTTTTAATAACCAGAAACTGGAAACCATCCAGATGTCCTTCAGCAGGAGAACGGGTGAAAAAAAGTGTAATTTATACAATGGAATACTATTCAATTATTAAAACAAGGAAAAATAATGGATCGAACCATAAAAATCAGATAGACCAGTGAAGTATCCTAGACTCGGGACATGCATAGTTATGTACTTAATTATATGTGGATTTCAGCCACAAATTATAGGATTTTCATGGTACAATCCACAAAGCTAAAGAAGCTAAATCACAAGGAGGTCACAAGGAAGGATGCTTGACTCTCATTCAGAAGAGGAAATACCAGTCTTCACAGGTGAATAGAGGGAGAGAACTGTGTGGGAGATGGGAAGGTGAGGGGAGTGATGGGGGACAATGTGTGGGAAGAGAGGGTGGAGAGCTGCAGCTCTAGCTATAGGTGGAGGACATCTGTAGGATATGCCAGAGACCAGGAATTGGGGAGGCCCTAGGGAATCTAGGAGGGTGACTGTAGCTGAGATTTGGTCCTAGCAGTGGGTGATATGGAGCCTGAAGTGACTACCTCCTATAGCCAAGCAAGACCCCAGTGAAGAAATGATGATTCCAACTCACCTACAAAACCTTCTTGCCCTACAGGAGGTGTATAGACAAAGAAGATGGGGAGTCTGAGTGCATGGCCTACCAATGCCTTCACATCCATAGCATTAACAAGAACCAAACCCTGACAATATTAATAGTACTCTGTCATGATTACGCACCAGGGCCTAACCTAACTTTCCTCTTAGAGCCTCCAGACATCAGCTATCCAAATCTGAAGTTGAGACTGACCCCCCAAACATTGGAGGAAGCTCCAAAAGTCTTGTGGAGGATTTGTAGGAGAGATTGGGGAACCCAGAGGGGAATAAAAACTTCACAAGTAGAGCAACAAAGTCAACTGACCTGGACCCTTGGGTGTTCTCAGATACTGAACCACCAATCAAAATGCATTCATGGCTAGTACTATGCTCCCCTCCCACACACATGTGTAGCATCCATGCAGCTTGGTATTCAGACACCATACCCAAGAATTGGAGCAGGAAGAGTCCCAGACCCTGTTGCCTGCCTGTGGATACTATTCCCAAAACTAGGCTGCTTATCTTTATGGAAAAGACAATAGTTGAAAATGACTTCCTGTTTACAGTATGAAAAGAAGAGGATATTTTACTTCTGTAATGCTTCTGCCAATTTTATTTTTACATCAGTGAGATGGCTCAGTAGGAAGTGACTACAGTATACAATGATAGCAACCTGACCTTGATCATTGTATAAAGATGGCCAAAATAGATGCTATAATGCTGTCACCAAGTCTCTGCTTATCTGACATGGCCTAAAAACCCATAATTACACACACACACACCCCAGAAACACTTTATTTAAAAAAAAAAAACTTACTTCTGTTACATCATCTAACATTTCTAGATAATCCTGTTTGTTGGGATACTTCCAGTGAAGTGCCACATGGTAACTAATGGGAACATGAAGAAGCATGGAACATCAAATGATATGTACATATCTGCCAATGAAGCTATGCAGTAGGATATACAGTTGAGTGCTGATTATCCTACTCCACTATATCTCTGGCAGATACATGAAAATGCAATTTTGAAAACACGTGAGGCATTTAATGTTATATTCTATTAAACATTTTAATATTAGAACTGTTAAAAAGTGTTGACAACATAGCACACATTGTGATACATATTCTATTCTTTAATGTACACAAGAGACTAACACATGAGAATCAAGAGATAAAATGTAGCCTTGACTAATGACTGACATCCAATGCAGGCTAGATAACACAGCCCAGCATTTAAAGGGAAATTGTGACACTAGCATTGTCAATTTCAAGGTGGTCCCATCCTCCTGTTAAAAGACAAGCCAAATTAAAATATTTTACAATGTCTTAGACATTGTGTTTTATCACAGTGAGAGAAAAGACAGGAATACATACCCATAGTTTTACACCTGGATAAGTAATTTCATGTAATTGAAGAGTATTGCATTTGCAAGTACAAACACAACAAAGGGGGCATCATCGCCTTTGTTCTTCTCTGTGAGAGTTCCTCACCCCATTCCCCCTACCCTTTTCCTCTTAAAATAATGTTACCCTACCCACAAGCATCCCCTGCACCCCACCCCACCCCACCCCACGGATCCCCTATCCATGGGGTATCAAGTCACTACAAGGTCAGGTGCATCCACTCCCAGAGGCTAGACCAGGCAGTCCTCTGGTAAGTGTCTAGGGCCACAGACCAGACCATGTATGCTCTTTGGTTGGTGTCTTAGTCTTTGGGAGCTCTGAGAGGTCCAGGGTAGTAGATACTGTTCTTCTTCCTATGTGGTTGCCATCTCCTTCAGCTTATAATATCCTTCCCCTAACTCTTTCATATTGGACCCAACCTCAGTACAATCGTTGGCTCTAAGTATATGCATTTGTCAGTTGCTGGTAGAGGCTCTCAGATGACAACCATGCTAGACTCCTATCTGCAAGCACAACATGGGATCAGTAATAGTGTCAGGGTTTGGTACAAGCCCATAGAATGGATCCTAAGGTGGGCAGGTAACTGGATGGCCTTTCAGTCATTCTCTGCTCCATTTTTGTCTGTTTCCTTTAGACAGGAACAATTCTGAGTTAAACATTTTGAAGATGGGTGGGTGACTCCATCTCTCCACTGGGGGCTCTGTCTATTTACTGCAGATTGTCTCTTCAGGTTCCAGCTTCCCCATCTTGTGCATTTCAGCTAAGGTTATCACCATCGAGTCCTAAAAGCCTCTCACATCACAGGACTCTAGGACATTCTGGAGTTTACCCCACACCCCATAGCAGCACACTTCCTTTCATTCTCCAGGCAATCTAAGCTTCTCTCCTGCCCCCTTTTTCCTCTGCCTCCCACAAAGATCCCCCTTCTGTCTGCCTACAGTGATTATTTCATTCACTCTTTTTTTGTTGTTGCTGTCTTTTGTTTGTTTTTCGAGACAGGGTTTCTCTTATAGCCCTGGCTGTCCTGGAACTCACTCAGTAGACCAGGCTGGCCTCCAAATCAGAAATCTGCCTGCCTCTGCCTGCCAAGTGCTGTGTGAGCCACCACAGCCCAGCTCGTTCAATCTTCTAAGTGGGATTGAAGCATCCTCACTTGGGCCTTTATGTTAAACTTCAAAAGGTCTTAGTTTTATCATGGGTGGTTTGAACTTTCTGGTTAAATCCACTTATTAGTAAATACTTACTATGCATGTCTTTTGGGTCTGGCTTACAGAACACAGGATATTTTCTAGTTCCATCCATTGGCCTGAAAATCTCATGAGGTCCTTGCTTTTAATAGTTGAAGTGAAACACAGAAATGAAACACATTTTCTGTAATCATTCTTCGGTTGAGGGACATCTGGGTTGTTTCCAGCTTCAGCCTATTATGAATAAAGCTGCTATGAAGGTAGTGGAGAACCTGTCCTTTTGGTATAGGTGAGCATCTTTTGGCTATATGTCCAAGAGTGCTATAGCTGGAAGATTGATTTCCAATTTTCTGAGGAACTGCCAGGATGATATCCAGAGTGGTTGTACCAGTTTGCAAGTCCATCAGCAATGGAGTGATCCTCTTGCTCTACATCCTCACCAGCATGTGCTGTCACTTGAGTTTATCATCTTCACCATTCTGATTGGTGTAAGGTAAATCTCAAGGTCATTTTGATTTGCAATTCCCTGATGACTAAGGATTTTCAACGATTTTTTAAGGGCTTCTCACCTATTCATGATATGTCAAGAATCTTGTTTAGTTCTGTCTCCATTTTTTTAATTGGGTTTTGGAGACCTCAACATAAAACCAGATACAATGAACCTAATAGAAGAGTGGGATATTGCCTCGAACACATTTGCACAGTGAAAATTTTCTAAATAGAAAACCAATGACTGAGGTTCTAAGATCAACAAATGACAAGTGGGACCACATAAAACTGAAAAGTTTCTGTAAGACAAGGACACTGTCAGTAAGACAAAACAGCAACTTACAGATTGGGAAAAGATCTTCACTAACCCTATATCCAATAGACAGCTAATATGTAAAATATATATAGAATCCAGAAAAATAATCTTGTGTAACTGAATATAAGTGTGTCAGGTATAGATGTTACCAAATTTTTTAGTCATAAATTGCCTTCAATATGAGTTTGTTAGGTTCTCCAGGACTACTTTGATATGCAAAGGCTTTAAAAGATGGATTATACACAAAACATTTTGTATGAATATACCATGAAGTGCAATTAGGGTTTCCTTTGCACTATGACTCTTTATCTGTTCACACTACTACTACATGCAAATGACTTACAAATTGTATATTCATAAGATTCCTATCCACTATATGTTGTTTATGAATTTGTGAATGGCTGTGTTGTGAAAAATCGTTATCACATTGATTAGATTTGCTGGGTTTCTCTCCAATGTGGATTTTTTTCTTATGTATTCAAAAATGACTGTGGTATGCAAATCTTGGGAATAAGCAAATGAAACTTGTCCTAAGAATTGCCTTTTTGTTATCAGCATCAATTTAATCATATTTGAATCTAAGGTCAAATTGATAGGCCCTAGAGGAGCTGGAGACTTACAAATAGGGGACCAGCTTCAATTATGCATCTTTTGTTCATAAAAACCATGACTGTCCCTAACAATTTCCCTAACAACAAATGGATATGATTGATTAGATTGTAACACCCACATTCTGTATCAGCTGACATAGAAGACTACATGAGGAAAGCCCCTATCATTAAATTCTGAGTGGTGGGAAAATATAGCTGTAATTTGGCACAAATGTTTCTGGTTTTCAAACATAAAAATTCTATATATAACACTCTGGTTCAGTATCAAGGTGAGTGTGGGGACTGTCACAGTTCAGCTTTCAAGTGTGTTCTCTAGCCCTGTTCCATCAGCAGCAGCTTCGTTACAATAAATTCTAGTCACTTGCATTACATGTGTTTGAGTTGTGTTGGATCTCAGAGGACCCTATTACACAAAGGCTTTACCACATTGCTTACACTCACAGACTTTCTCTACAATATGAATACGTTCATGATGAAGATTGTAGAAATGTGCAAAGGTTTAAATATACTGAATACACTCATAGGGTTTCTCTTTCATGATTATGAAGACTTGTGACATTTGAAAAGGCTTTACAATACTAAATACTTAGTATGTGTTCCAATATGCACTTGGAGATTATTAGAATATGCAAAGGCTTTGCCACAATGCTTACATTCATAGGGTTTTTCTCCAGTGTGTACTCTTTTATGTTGTAAAAGATAAGTGTTTTGTGCAAAGCTTTTACTACATTGGTCACATTCAAAGTATGTGTTCTTTTATGCATTCGAAAATGACTGTGATGTATGAAGGATTTACCACATTCATTGCATTCATATGGTCTCTCTCCAGTATGTGTTCGTTTATGATACAGGAGTCCACTTCGACAAGAAAAGGCTTTATCACATTGATTACATTCATAGGGTTTCTCTCCTGTATGTCTTCTTTTATGTATTCAGAGACTAGTTGAACATGCAAAGGCTTAACCACATTGTTTACATTCATAAGGTTTCTCTCCTGTATGTCTTCTTTTATGTATTCAGAGACTAGTTGAACATGCAAAGGCTTTACCACATTGTTTACATTCATAAGGTTTCTCTCCTGTATGAACTCTTTTATGGTACTGAAGAGAACTGGGTCTTGCAAAGTCTTTATCACATTGGTCACACTTACAAGGTTTCTCACCAGTATGTATTCTTTTATGTCTTAGGAGATAACTCTTACTTGCAAAGGATTTACCACATTGGTTACATTCAAAGGGTTTCTCTCCAGTATGTGTTCTTTTATGTCTTCGGAGAATACTTGAACATGCAAAGGCTTTACCACATTGTTTACATTCATAAGGTTTCTCTCCTGTATGAAGAACTCTTTTATGGTATTGAAGAGAACTGGGACTTGCAAAGTCTTTACCACATTGGTCACACTTATAAGGTTTCTCACCAGTATGTATTCTTTTATGTCTTAGGAGATAACTCTTACTTGCAAAGGATTTACCACATTGGTTACATTCAAAGGGTTTCTCTCCAGTATGTGTTCTTTTATGTCTTCGGAGAATACTTGAACATGCAAAGGCTTTACCACATTGTTTACATTCATAAGGTTTCTCTCCTGTATGAACTCTTTTATGGTATTGAAGAGAACTGGGAATTGCAAAGTCTTTACCACATTGGTCACACTTATAAGGTTTCTCTCCAGTATGTGTTCTTTTATGTCTTCGGAGAATACTTGAACATGCAAAGGCTTTACCACATTGTTTACATTCATAAGGTTTCTCTCCTGTATGAAGAACTCTTTTATGGTATTGAAGAGAACTGGGACTTGCAAAGTCTTTACCACATTGGTCACACTTATAAGGTTTCTCACCAGTATGTATTATTCTTTTATGGTATTGAAGAGATTTGGGACTTGCAAAATCTTTACCACATTGGTCACACTTATATGGTTTCTCACCAGTATGTATTCTTTTATGGTATTGAAGAGAACTGGGACTTGCAAAATCTTTACCACATTGGTCACACTTATAAGGTTTCTCACCAGTATGTATTCTTTTATGTCTTAGGACATGACTCTTTCTTGCAAAGGATTTACCACATTGGTCACATTCAAAGGGTTTTTCTCTAGTATGTCTTCTTTTACGATGTTTAATACAACTGTGATATACAAAGGATTTACCACATTCATTACATTCATATGGTCTCTCTCCAGCATGTGTTCTTTTATGACATACAGAGGCTTTGTCACATTGATTGCATTCATAGGGTTTCTCTCCAGTGTGTACTCTTTTATGTTGTAGGAGATGAGTATTTGGAGCAAAAGTTTTACCACATTGGTTACATTGAAAGGGTTTCTCTCCAGTATGTGTTCTTTTATGATACAGGAGACCACTTTGACCTGCAAAGGCTTTATCACATTGATTGCATTCATAGGGTTTCTCTTCTGTATGTATTCTTTTATGTATTCGGAGACCAGTTGAAAATGCAAAGGCTTTACCACATTGTTTACATTTATAAGGTTTCTCTCCTGTACGAACTCTCTTATGGTACTGAAGATAACTGGGACTTGCAAAGTCTTTCTCACACTGGTTACACACATAGGGTTTCTCACCAGTATGTATTCTTTTATGTCTTAGGAGATGACTCTTTCTTGCAAAGGATTTACAACATTGGTTACATTCATAGGATGTCTCTGAAGTATGAATTCTTTCTTGTCTTTGGTTATGACTCTGAAATGCAAAGGCTTTATCACCTTGGATAAACTCAGAGAGCAGCTGTTCAGTATGACTTCTTTCATGCCTGCAAAGACAATTGGCACGTGTGAAATCTTTCTCACACCTTTACACTGATGAATCTTTTCATTTGTATGAACATGTTTTAGGATTTGGTCTAATTGTAAAGAACAACCTGATTTTAATGTACTATCACTTTGTTTACACTCATGGAGTTCCCCTTCATTATGGATGGTTTTGTATCTTTGAGGATACTTGGACTAAGAAGAGCATTGATTCCATAGCTTATATTACAGCACCTTTCAACTCTAAGAGGTAAGAGGTGGTTCATATATCTCAATAGAACAGGAAGAACTTTACCACACTGAACACATAAATTTTGCTATTGTGAAAGTAATACTATGTTTGCAAACCAAGGCAAATATAAGAATTTCCACGTTCCTAATATTACAGAGATGGTCCGCAGTATTAGTTTGTAGATGTCCACAATACAGTTGGAAAGCCAATTATTTGTAAACTTGTAGCACATTTAGAAAGCCTACCCAAAGTGGGGAGTACTACATATCTTCTAATTGTGCAGGAAGATAAGAGAGGTGTGTTGCTTCTTTCAATATATTCCTATTGTCCCATGGCTTATATCCATTGTAACATATGACATCCCTAATAAAAGAATAACAAGTAAAAGGCTTCCAATGTACTAACAGTTTGGTATTTTTCCACATACAATTTTGTTATAGGGATTAAGGTTTCTCCAGCACAGCATTCTTGACTATCATAAACCGCCCATCTTACTAAACTTAGCAATGTTTTTACAAGTATATGACTGACTCAGCTTTAGTATGGAGTATATACGATTTAGAAGGTTTTGTACATAAACTTACCACCTATTCAAAGTGTATATTTTACAATGTCTAAGTGGTAGGAGGTTAAACACACTGGCAGTTCTTCAGCATAGCTCTATTGGGCTATGATTTAAATGGTAAATCTGTTAACTCATTGTTTGTTTGTTTTTGTACTTAGAGGAATGGTTTGAAAACACAAAATAGATGCCTGGCATTGACATACACAGTTTATCACAATTTAATAATCATTCATAACTTAAAGCAGTGCTTCCAAGGCATATTCTTACCAGTTTGCACATAAAAATTACCTTCCATATCTTCTAGAAATATGAAGATGTTCTTCCATATTATGGTTTTCCCAAACGTAGCCTAAAATATAGAGGCCATATGTTATACTATTGGAAATTAGGAAAGTTTAGGTTACTAACTTCAGTGAACTTTACAACCATGCCTGATTAATTCACCTCATTCTTCCTCATTCTCAATTGAAATTACAAGAACAAATAACAATAACAGAAAAACAGTTGTATGACTTTTACAAAGTGAAAGGAAATTCAGTGTCTTACCTATAGCAGCGAGATTCCTGTAGGTCTCCAGCATCACATCTTTGTAGAGACTCTTCTGAGAAGAATCCAGCAAAGCCCACTCTTCCCGAGTGAAGTTCACATGCACATCATCATAGGTCACTCTACCCTAAAATATCCCAGGCATGTGTGCATGAGAAAACATATTACTGAGAACACTGTAAATACATACTTCATTGAGAATAGTCATATCATTCTGGTACTTCCTGCACTTAATTCCTGACACAAACACCTTAATGCAATCAAGGCATTTAAGAAGGAAACTGAATAATGAATGAACTTCACCTCTGTCATTTCTACACCCCTTGAAGAGGATAAATCCCTGCAAGAAAGTGGTAATTAATAGACATTAACTCACAAGTAAACAGTTCAAAAGTACCGAGCACACATTAGATAAAATGTATTAATAATTACTAACTAAGAAAATGATGAGCATGCTGGGTGTATTACTTGTGCCTTGAATCCCAACACTCAGGAGGCAGACCCAGGTGTATCTCCTTGAATGGTAGGGTAAGCCTGGTCTATGCCATTAGTTCCACGACATCAGGAGGTCCATATTAAGACACTAACTCCCCTGTACAAATCAAACAAAGAAACCAACAAAGATGGAAAGAACTCAGAGGTCTTCACTGAAGTTCCTACAAAGAATTATATATTCACTGCAGGTCTGTATTCATCTTCCAAAAGCCTCAAGTGACCCAGTTTCAACAGTAAAATAAATAAGTGCTTATTAATAAGGTATGCATGTTTAAACATTTACAAATGGACAAATGAAAATATTAGCAAGAAAAAAAGAAAAAAAATTAAATATTCGCTATATAAGTCTGTTTGTTTGTTTGTTTGTTTGTTGAGACAGGGTTTCTCTGTATAGTCCTGGCTGTCCTCGAACTCACTTTGTAGACCAAGCTGGCCTCAAACTCAGAAATCTGCCTGCCTCTGCCTCCAGAGTACTAGGATTAAAGGCGTGTGACACCACGCCCAGCTTTGCTATATAAGTCTTGATCATGAATTAGCAACATAGGGAGGGAGAGAGGCTCACCACAGGTATTTCTTATGTTACATATAATTGGAGCAAATTACCAATATTTACATGGAGGCACATAACCGTCCATTGGACCAAGTTCAGGAGCTGTTAGGCCATCTTCTGCCTACTGTGAGCATCAGGTACACAAGATAAATGCATTCATGCATACAGGGAAAATACTCATATTCACACAAAAATTCAAAACAAATCCCACAGGTAGTAATAATGCCACACACCCGCAATCCAATGGAATATCCATGTAGTAGTTATCACAGGACATCCTGAGAAATATAATATACAGACTGTCAAGTTTCAAAATCTGAGTGTGCCTGAAGTTCAGCACATCAGCTTATGCATGCATATACAAAATTTATATTCCAAGCTAATAACATAAAAACAAAACAAGCCAGGCATTTTGGCCCACCTCTAATCCCACCCAGCACGCTAGAAAGAGAGGCAGGTGGATCACTAAATTCAAGTGCTCCCTGGTCTGCAAACCTACTTTCACGACAGCCAGGGCCGCACACGGATACATTGCATTCAAAATCAAAAATAAAAACAACAAAACCAAAACTATAAAAATATCAGTGAAATACCTTAGCACTGAATTACAGTTGCTTCTATTGTGTCTTATATGATTTAGTGATAGAGTCTATAATGATGAGGCTATGACAGCAGAAGAAAGAAACTGATTCAACCACAACATAGTAGACATATTTCAACGTATTGAGTACATGGTGACTCAGGTCATTATAGATTCATGGTCATTCTCTCATGAAAATATATTTGTCTAAATTCAATGGCTATAACAGCCCCTGCCCTGTTCAAACTTCCAAAGACTCCTTTGACACTCAAAGCAATCTTGTGACTGCCACACCTTGTAAAATCAGGAAACATTATATCTTTCAAATATGCAATGGCATAAACAACCCTTTCCATTCCAATATGGAAGAATGTGTACATTGGACCATGACAAGAAACCCAACAGGGCAAACTCTAAATCCTGTAGCTCTGTCCCAGCCACATGATGCTTCAGTTTTAAAGTGCTTAAAGGGCTCTATCCCTGATACTTCTCATACATCTTTCAGTTTTGGTACTTCCACTCCCTATATGCATCTCTCCATGGCAGATTCTCATATCATAAGTATCTCAACATCTTGTGGTCTCAGCTAGGCATCATCTGCACAGCTTCATAACATGAACACTCACAGTATCCTCACTGGGGCTGCAACTCTGACAAATATAGAAGGATGGACTAGTGCTGAACTGAAACTAGAAAGGAAGAATCCATGACCATAATTTCACAACTTTCTTGATTTCAGAACGAGCACAATATGGATGAGCCTGAGAAATTTGGCTCCTCAATTGGAATGGAGCATGCCAAGCATGTACCTTAGTTGTAGCAGGTTTTATATGTAGTTCCATCCTGGGAGTGCCAACTCCTTCCATTAATTGAAGGCATGGCAGAAGAAATTATTACTCTTAGGGCACCTTCTTAGGCTGCAAATCCAGAGCAATGGCCTTCACATTAATGGTGATAAGCTCTTAGTTGCTGAAGCACCGCAACACAATATCAGGGAAAGCTTTCTGTCCCAGTTTCCATGGTCCCAATAAATACCACAGATAATCCCCAAATGCCCTTCTTTTTCTGCTCCATCTATGTGTCCCAGCCCCTACTCACAAAGAAACACCTTCTCAACCATATGCTATGCTTGGCAGAAGACAACTCAGGCTGTCCATAGATCTGCCACAGTTACCCTAGATGCAATTTTCAGTTTTCTATAGCATTGGATTAGAACACAAAATGCAGCATCCCCAGATGGGCGTGGTGGCACACACCTTTAATCCTAGCACTTGGGAGAGAGAGGCAGGTGGATTTCTGAGTTCCAGGCCAGCCTGGTCTACAGAGTGAGTTCCAGGACAGCCAGGGCTACACAGAGAAACCCTGTCTCGGAAAAAAAAAAAAAACAAAACAAACAAAAAAAGCAGCATCCCCTATCGTCTGTCAAGATTACTAAGAGGAGTCCCTTCCAGTCAGCTCCAACACTAACGCACCTTGGGCATGAAGTCTGCGGACACCCCCAAGGTCCCCAGAGGACTCTCCACGGGATCTTAGGACCTCTGGTGAGTGGAACACAACTTCTGCCAGGAGGCAGGTTCGAACACCAGATATCTGAGCACCTTCCCTGCAAGAGGAGAGCTTGCCTGCAGAGAGTACACTGACCACTGAAACTCATGAGAGAGCTAGTCACGCAGGTCTGCTGAGAGAGGCTAACATAATCACCTGAGGAACAAGCTCTAACCAGAGACAATTATAACAACAAAGTCCAGAGATTACCAGAGGGTGAAAGGCAAACATAAGAATCTTACTAACAGAAACCAAGACCACTCACCATCATCAGAACGCAGCACTCCCACCCCACCCAGTCCTGGGCACCCCAACACACCCGAAAAGATAGACCTGGATTTAAAAGCATATCTCATGATGATGGTAGAGGACATCAAGAGGGACTTTAATAACTCACTTAAAGAAATACAGGAGAACACTGCTAAACAGGTAGAAGGCCTTAAAGAAGAAGCACAAAAATCCCTTAAAGAATTGCAGGAAAACACGACCAAACAGGTGATAGAATTGAAAAAAAACCATCCAAGACCTAAAAAGGGAAGTAGACACAATAAAGAAAACCCAAAGTGAGGCAACGCTGGAGATGGAAAACCTAGGAATGAAATCTGGAACCATTGATGCGAGCATCAGCAACAGAATACAAGAGATGGAAGAGAGAATCTCAGGTGCAGAAGATTCCATAGAAAACATCAGCACAACAATCAAAGAAAATGGAAAATGCAAAAAGATCCTAACTCAAAACATCCAGGAAATCCAGGACACAATGAGAAGACCAAACCTACAGATAATAGGAGTAGATGAGAATGAAGATTTTCAACATAAAGGGCCAGCAATTATCTTCAACAAAAATTATAGAAGAAAACTTCCCAAACCTAAAGAAAGAGATGCCCATGAACATACAAGAAGCCTACAGAACTCCAAATAGACTGGACCAGAAAAGAAATTCCTTCCGACACATAATAATCAGAACAACAAATGCACTAAATAAAGATAGAATATTAAAAGCAGTAAGGGGAAAAGGTCAAGTAACATATAAAGGCAGGCCTATCAGAATTATACCAGACTTTTCACCAGAGACTATGAAAGCCAGAAGAGCCTGGACAGATGTTATACAGACACTAAGGGAACACAAATGCCAGTCCAGGCTACTATACCCAGCCAAACTCTCAATTACCACAGATGGAGAAACCAAAGTATTCCACGACAAAACCAAATTCACACATTATCTTTCCACGAATCCAGCCGTTCAAAGGATAACAGAAAAAAAAAAAAATAGAAGGACCTAAATCACACCCTAGAAAAAAGCAAGAAAGTAATCCTTCAACAAACCAAAAAGAAGACAGCCACAAGAACAGAATGCCAACTCTAACAACAAAAATAACAGGAAGCAACAATTACTTTTCCTTAATATCTCTTAATATCAATGGACTCAATTTCCCAATAAAAAGACATAGACTAACAGACTGGCTACACAAACAGGACCCAACATTTTGCTGCTTACAGGAAACCCATCTCAAGGAAAAAGACAGACACTATCTCAGAGTGAAAGAATGGAAAACAATTTTCCAAGCAAATGGCCTAAAGAAACAAGCTGGAGTAGCCATTCTAATGTCGAATAAAATCAACTTCCAACCCAAAGTTATCAAAAAAGACAAGGAGGAACACTTCATACTCATCAAAGGTAAAATCCTGCAAGAGGAACTCTCAATTCTGAATATCTATGCTCCAAATGCAAGGGCAGCCACATTCATTAAAGACACTTTAGTAAAGCTCAGAGCACATATTTCACCTCACCCAATAATAGTGGGAGACTTCAACACCCCACTTTCATCAAAGGACAGATTGTGGAAACAGAAACTAAACAGAGACACAATGAAACTAACAGAAGTTATGAAACAAATGGACTTAACAGATATCTTCAGAACATTTTATCCTAAAACAAAAGGATATACCTTCTTCTCAGCACCTCATGGTACCTTCTCCAAAATTGACCATATAATTTGTCACAAAATAGGCCTCAACAGATACAAAAATATTGAAATTGTCCCATGCATCCTATCAGACCACCAATGGACTAAGGCTGATCTTCAATAACAAAATAAAGAATAGAAAGCCAACATTCATATGGAAACTGAACAACACTCTTCTCAATGATACCTTGGTCAAGGAAGGAATAAAGAAAGAAATTAAAGACTTTTTAGAGTTTAATGAAAATGAAGCCACAACATACCCAAACTTATGGGACACATTGAAAGCATTTCTAAGAGGGAAACTCATAGCTCTGAGTGCCTCCAAAAAGAAACTAGCGAGAGCACACACTAGCAGCTTGACAACACACCTAAAAGCTCTAGAAAAGAAGGATGCAAATTCACACAAGAGGAGTAGACGGCAGGAAATAATCAAACTCAGGGGCAAAATCAACCAAGTGGAAACAAGAAGAACTATTCAAAGAAACAACCAAATGAGGAGCTGATTCTTTGAGAAAATCAACAAGATAGATAAACCCTTAGCCAGACTCACTAGAGGGCACAGGGACATCATCCTAATTAACAAAATCAGAAATGAAAAGGGAGAGATAACAACAGATCCTGAAGAAATACAAAACACCATCAGATCGTTCTACAAAAGGCTATACTCAACAAAACTGGAAAACCTGGACGAAATGGACAAATTTCTAGACAGATACCAGGTACCAAAGTTAAATCAGGATCAAGTTAACGATCTAAACAGTCCCATATCCCCTAAAGAAATAGAAGCAGTCATTAATAGTCTCCCAACCAAAAAAAAAGCCCAGGACCAGATGGGTTTAGTGCAGAGTTCTATCAGACCTTCAAAGAAGATATAATTCCAGTTCTTCACAAACTATTCCACAAATAAGAAGTAGAAGGTACTCTACCCAACTCATTCTATGAAGCCACAATTACTCTGATACCTAAACCACAGAAAAATCCAACAAAAATAGAGAACTTCAGACCAATTTCCCTTATGAATATTGATGCAAAAATACTCAATAAAATTCTCGCTAACCGAATCCAAGAACACATTAGAACAATCATCCATCCTGACCAAGTAGGTTTTATTCCAGGGATGCAGGGATGGTTTAATATACGGAAATACATCAAAGTAATCCATTATATAAACAAACTCAAAGACAAAAACCACATGATCATCTCCTTAGATGCAGAGAAATTATTTGACAAAATCCAACACCCATTCATGATGAAAGTCTTGGAAAGATCAGGAATTCAAGGCCCATACCTAAACATGATAAAAGCAATCTACAGCAAACCAGTAGCCAACATCAAAGTAAATGAAGAGAAGCTTGAAGCAATCCCACTAAAATCAGGGACTAGACAAGGCTGCCCACTTTCTCCCTACCTATTCAACATAGTACTTGAAGTCCTAGCCAGAGCAATTCGACAACAAAAGGACATCAAGGGGATACAAATTGGAAAGGAAGAAGTCAAAATATCACTTTTTGCAGATGATATGATAGTATATATAAGTGACCCTAAGAATTCCACAAGAGAACTTCTAAACCTGATAAACAGCTTTGGTGAAGTAGTTGGATATAAAATTAACTCAAACAAGTCAATGGCTTTCTCTACACAAAGAGTAAACAGGCTGAGAAAGAAATTAGGAAAACAACACCCTTCTCAATAGTCACAAATAATATAAAATACCTTGGTGTGACTCTAACTAAGGAAGTGAAAGATCTGTATGATAAGAACTTCAAGTCAGCCGGGCGTGGTGGCGCACGCCTTTAATCCCAGCACTCGGGAGGCAGAGGCAGGCGGATTTCTGAGTTCGAGGCCAGCCTGGTCTACAAAGTGAGTGCCAGGACAGCCAGGGCTATACAGAGAAACCCTGTCTCAAAAAACCTAAAAAAAAAAAAAAAAAAGAACTTCAACTCTCTGAAGAAAGAAATTAAAGAAGATCTCAGAAGATGGAAAGATCTCCCATGCTCATGGATTGGCAGGATCAACTTTGTAAAAATGGCTATCTTGCCAAAAGCAATCTGCAGATTCAATGCAATCCCCATCAAAATTCCAACTCAATTCTTCAACCAATTAGAAAGAGCAATCTGCAAATTCATCTGGAATAACAAAAAACCTAGGATAGCAAAACTCTTCTCAAGGATAAAAGAACCTCTGGTGGAATCACCATGACTGACCTTGAACTTGACCAATGTTACCTGTGATTGTATGTATAAAGAAATTAAATAAACCGAGAATTCATGACTCCAATAACAATTACTCAAAGTTACCCCTAAAGAGTTATTCATCTGTTCCTCCAGCAACTGCTGATGTGTCATTCAAACTCCCCATGTTCCAGAGTTCTCTCTATAAATAAAGGTGATCAGAAAGATGGGCTATGGCTCTGCAACCCCTCATGACCCCTTGGGATTTCAGGTAAAACTAGCCCCACTGAAGCCTCACAGAGAACAATGTTGAAAAATAATTTAATGTGTGCTGCCTGCCACATGGATTATATCACAAGATGTGCAATCTGTTTTATCCACCTACCCAACACCATGCACACCTGAGAAGGTATGCATCATAGAAACACCTTTTGTACTCTGGAACTGAATTTCCATGAATACCATTGTAAATGGAGGCAGTAGAAAGGTAAGAGGAGTCTAATCAAACACTACTGAAGGATGGCCCCTATCACTTTCTTTCTACTAATTCCTAAATTATTTGTACCACATAACTGAATGTGGACGTTTCTGAAATTCTAGAAACCAGACCTTCATTCTTCCAATATGTCTTCCTACTACATATCAAAAGCAATGCTGGTGTGTACACACTGAAAAATGACAGTATGAACACCACAGACTTCCACTACCAGTGCTCTACAGCGCCACCCCCCACCCTCGCCTTCCATTGGAATTCAGGCTTGGGAAGGTCAGAGGCCAAGGGCCTCTGAGCATATCACCACATGAACCAATCAATCCATAGTCTGACCCACAGTCCATTTCAGTCTCAGCATGGCGTGGCTTGTGGTCTTCCTCCCATCTTGCTACAGGAGGGGAATCCTGGAAAGAACCTGCAAGCTACCTTCCACTGCTGTGCCTGATTGTTAGGCCTACCCAGGGTCCCTCATTAGTTTACAAAACTCAGATATGCCTCAGGCCAGTTGCAGCCCCTCTACTGGGGGATCAGAGAGCAAATGCCTCGGCCAGCTGAAACCTTTCCAGATCTGCCTTTCCACTCTATGTGCACACAAAGCCCTGGTCTGGAGAAATTGTATTTAACAGAATGTTCCAGTCTCCCAGAGCACTTGTTTTCCTTTTTCCAGGCACAGGGTCCTTTGTTTGCATATTCCTTTACACATGCCATGTTCAGTACAGCCATGTCTGCTTCATAGTTGGGAAGTCCTGCAGCCAAACTGCAGTCCCATTAGAACAGTAGCAATAGTTAAAAGAAAAAGTGCCTATGAATTTCTTAACAAGGAGTGGTTAATGGGAGGTGAATGAAAAAAAAAAAAAGGAAAGAAAGAAAGATTAAAGGATACAACTGCTCGTATGTATGGTGGAATAGAAAGTTTATTATACATAAAAGAAAGAACATAATCAAATCCAGGAATATATAGGAGAACAGAGTACAAAGTGAACATGACTCTAAACCACGTGGAGAGAAGGAGAAAAGCAAGATCCAGACAAAGAGATCAAGATGACACATAAATAATAATGACAGATTAATAATAAAACAAACAGGTAATCAAAAGGTTGGATTGCATAAGGAATGGCAGCTGGGTGAAGGGTAGCCCTACCCCTGGGCTAGAGGGTGAGGTATGCCAGCCATATGACATAATAGGTAGGGACTGAGGTCTGCTGACAGCCTGGTCTGCTGTGACTTGTTAAATAAGCTCTCAACCAATTGTCCAGGGGTTTCAGACTTATTTGCAGGGACAAAGAAGAATGATAGGATTGAATCATACTCGCAAAGATTATTTGTACAAGTTGAAACACACTTTACGGTCCAATATTCTTCAGGGACTAAGCATAAGTACTAGAGCGCACCAAGTCTTTTCTCTCACATGCTGTATTTTCAAACAGGAAAATTAACATTCCCATTAGGCACACCACATCAGATTGTCTAGATCTTGTGTTCTTTGAACTAGTGTAAATATGGAAATTTGGTTTCTAGAAATAAGTTCAGTTCTTCGCCCAGTTTTCTGAGTGCCCTGCTCTAGGAACCCACCAAGATCGCCGGTTTGTACTTTTACTGTTGTCTAAAACTGACTACCTGAATACTCATTGCTATTGTCAACTACTGTCAAAGTAGAAAGGCCCTCACCTTCCGTCTTCTCCTCCTTTTCTCTGCTGTGACTACACCAGCTTCAAAATTGGTCAGAGAACTCAATGCTTACACAGGACTCTCTTTTTGTAATCCCCTCACCCCAATCCAGAGAGGTTGGAGGACACCCATTCACTGGTCTATATCTCTTCTCATTGACCTGAGTCCAGTCAACACCATGCCTTAGTATTGGTTGTGACCCTATAATGCCACCTTGAGCACCTTGTTAGGTGCCTGTTCTTTGCTATCAAGATGAGCCTTGTTGTTGATTGTAAAGGAAAGCGGTCTCTATTTTTATAGTTTGGAGACAAATGTCTGAACAATCCTGGTAAACAAACACAGCCATACTGTTCTCTAGCAAGCCAGGTTAGCATGCAATGTACCTGGGGGGCGTTTTACAGGCAGTCCTCTCTCTCCTACATTCTACTTGGTGCCACTTCCTACTTCCCAATCAAATTCTTAGCATTATCAATTCTACTCGTCTACATCACAGCTTAATATTGGAGTGCTACTCAACATATGATAGGGCTTTTACAGCCTCCACAATATTTTTGTTTGTTTGTTTTTTGTTTTTCGAGACAGGGTTTCTCTGTATAGCCCTGGCTATCCTGGAACTCACTCTGTAGACCAGGCTGGCCTCGAACTCAGAAATCCGCCTGCCTCTGCCTCCCGAGTGCTGGGATTAAAGGCGTGCGCCACCAAGCCGGGCACAGCCTCCACAATATTAACTCCAATGGATCTTACACCCCCATATTAAATGCTACAGGCAGAACTTACAGAAAATAGAGAAACTACGGTTCTCAGGTTTGGCATCCTGCTAAGTATTTTTTTGGGCACACAAGCCCCTGCCCCAAATGCTTTGTAAAAATACAGCCCCCATAATAAGCTTTTTCAGAGGCCACCGCCAGGTACAGGGAGAGACTAGAACCACAAAGGACCTCACACGTGGCCATATCTGTCTGGCTGCTGCTTACAATCAGCTGTTGGGAAAACCCACCACATGTGCACCATTTACTAAACCGCTTGCTCCTCCCTTTGTGGGAGATGATCCTGCACTTACCATATCTGGAAATTTTAAGCTTTTCGGAGCTCCCTCACAGCACCCAACAGAGGTACTCAGAGCACACCACAAAGAAACCTTGCGGGCTCAGATTCAGACAGGAACTTACAGGCTTGGTAACAGGAAGAGCCTCCTCTTCTCCTGAATGGCAGGTCCGGCTGGAGGTTCTGATTGGCTAGTGCGTCTTGAGTGACATGAGCACCACCCTTAGGGGTCTAGTGTACTGAAGAGAAACTACCTAGTGTACCTAGTGGTTCCATCTTGGGAGCAGTCCTTTTCCAGATCAGCTGATTTGCATTTCAGTAGCACAGTGCCTGTCCTCCAATAGCCTGCCTGTCTCTCCTCCCACAGAGCACCTCAGAGCATCTACAACTCCAGATACCTGCTGCTCAGCTGCCCATTTCTCCCCATTATGGGCAGCAACCCTGTGTTCACAACTTTGCAAAATTGGACTTTTTCTGAGCTCCCAGTACTCAGTAGTCACTTCCCCTTCTTTCTCCTGCAATCAAGCTGGAAAGCTTGCATAGCCGATTTATCAACTAACAGTGGGGCTGGAGAGTTGGCTCAGTGGTTAAAGAGCACTGACTGCTCTTCCAGAGGTGCTGAGTCCAATTCCCAGCAACTATATGGTGGCTCACAGCCATCTGCAGTGGTGTCTGATGCCCTCTTCTGGTGTGTCTGAAGAGAGCAATGGTATACTCATATACATGAAATAAATAAATCATTTTTTTTAAAGAAATTTTAAAAATCAACCAACAGTGGGTCCCTCAAGTGGATGGGTATCCAGAATATTAGCAACTAAAGAAGATTTTTGGAAAGAAAATTTTGTTTTGTGGTTTCAGGCTGAATTCAGGCAACCTGCACATATTTTTCACCTGATGGTAATGAGACAACACTCAGAGCAAAGCAGGAAACACACGACAAACACTGTGGAGCCCTCTTGTAAACCAGCACATACATCTTCCTCAATGGGTCTGTAAAGCAAACAAAACAACAACAACAAACCCGCGGCTCTGTTAGTGAAGGTTTTTCAGATGAACAGAACTGATAGAACGAAACTTTCTATTATGTAGAAAATGGATTTATTAGAATAAATCACATTCTATAGTTCCACTAGTCCATCCAACAATGACTAACTACTATGGACAGTTGAAGAATCCAATAGTGGCTAGATGTCTCCGCTAATTTGTGTTTGCAAGGCATTCCTCTAAGTACAAAGACAAGGAAATAATACCTTAACAGATCTCACCATTTGAATCACAGCCCAATAGAGTTATGCTCTAGAAATACCAGTGTGGTTAATCTACTCCTTAGATATTGCAAATGATAGAAACATTGAATAGGTGATAAGTGTGTGTATAAAAACTTCTACACTTGACCTTAGCCAAAAGGCCGAGAGGCGATGTCTAAAAACTTCTAAGAAGTATATAGTCCATATTAAAGTTGGTGTCAATCACATACTTGTAATGATGTTGCCAAATTTTGTGAGATGGACAGTTTATGAGCGTCAAAAAAGCTGTTGTGGAAAAAACTTCATCCCTATACCTCTTATTCTGTTTTTAATAGAGATGTCATTAGTTAGAATGGATACAAGCCACGTGAACAAAGGAGTATTGAAAGAAACAATAACCTCTCTCTTCCAGCACAATTAGAAGATATGTAGTACTCCCTACTTTGAGTAGACTTCTAAAAGTGCTAGAAGTTTACAACTAATTTGTTTTCCAACTTTAATGTGGGTATTTCGACAAATCACACTGCAGAAAATGGCTGAGTACTAAGGATGTGACAATTCTTCTGTTTGATTTGGTTCACTTTGCAAATTAATGAATGAAATCAGTGTGGTAAATCTCTGAGTTCTTCCTGTTATCTTCAAATATGTGAACACACTCATATAGAAAAAGGATGCTATGTCATCAATGTTCTTCCCATCCCGTGTATCTTCAAAGATGCAAAAGAACCCACAATGACTGGGAACTCCATGGATGTAAACAAAGGAATAATAGATTAAGATCAGCTTGTTCTTTACAATTAGACTAAATTGTAAAACTTACTCACACAAACAAAAAGATTCATCTGTGTTTTGAATGTGAGAAAGCTTTCACACGTGCCAATTGTCTTTGCAGGCATGAAAGAAGGCATGCTGAAGAGCAACCCTCTGAGTTTATTCAACGTGGGAAGAAAGCCTATGTATTTCAGAGTCATAACCAAAGACATGAGAGAATTTATACTGGAGAGAAACCCTATAGAGATGTCCAAAATTTTGAAGCCTTTGCATATAACAGTAGTCTCCAGATACATAAAACAACACTTGCTGGAGAGAATACATATGAGAGTAACCAATGTGGTAGAGACTTTGTATCTCACAGGTCTCTTCAAAGCCATAAAAGAGTTCATCCAGGAGAGAAAGGTTTTGAATGTTATCAATGTGGTAAAGCCTTTGCACAAAGTTGTAGTCTTCTAACACATAAAAGAGTCCGTACAGGAGAGAAACCTTTTGAATGTAACCAATGTGGTAAAGTTTTTGCACAAAACGATCATCTCCTAACACATAAAAGAACACATACTGGAGAGAAAACTCATGAATGTACTCATTGTGGTAAACACTTTGCACATCAGTATGGTCTCTTATATAAAAAGACACATACAGGAGGGAAATCCTATGAGTGTCATCACTGTGGTAAAGCCTTTAGATTTTACACTCATCTTCAAATACATAGAAGAACACATACAGGAGAGAAACCTTTTGAATGTAACCAATGTAGTAAAGCCTTTGCACAAAGTAGTGGTCTTCTAACACATAAAAGAATCCACACAGGAGAGAAACCTTTTGAATATAACCAATGCGGTAAAACCTTTGCAAGAAGCAGTGGACTCCTAAGACATAAAAGAACACATACAGGAGAGAAACCCTATGAATGTCATTAATGTGGCAAAGCCTTTGCAAGTCTAGTTTCACATATCATATAAGAACACAAAACATAGGAGAGAAACCCCATGGATGCAATCAATGTTTAAAGCCCTTTTTGTCCTTGTTTTTAATAACTGCATAGTATTCTATTGTATAAATGTAATATTTTCTTTACCCATTCGTCTGTTGAGAGACATCTGGATGGTTTCCAGTTTCTGCTATTACAAATAAAGCTCCTATGATCAGAATGAAGCAGGTGTCCTGTGGTATGGTGGAACATAGGTTGGGTATATGCCCAGAGTTTTTTTTTATTATTATGAGGTATTTTCCTCATTTACATTTCCAATGCTATCTCAAAAGTCCCTCATACCCACCCCCACAATCCCCTACCCAAACACTCCCCCTTTTTGGCCCTGGCGTTCCCTTGTACTGGGGCATATAAAGTTTGCAAGTCCAATGGGCCTCTCTTTGCAGTGATGGCTGACTAGGCCATCTTTTGATACATATGCAGCTAGAGACAAGAGCTCCGGGGTTAGTTCATATTGTTGTTCCACCTATAGGGTTGCAGTTCCCTTTAGCTCCTTGAGTACTTTCTCTAGCTCCTCCATTGGGGGCCATGTGGTCCATCCAACCGCTGACTATGAGCATCCACTTCTGTGTTTGCTAAGCCCTGGTCTAGTCTTACAAGAGACAGCTATATCTGGGTCCTTTCAGCAAAATCTTGCTAGCGTATGCAATGGTGTCAGCGTTTGGAAGCTGATTATGGGATGGATCCCTGGATATGGCAATCACTAGATGGTCCATCATTTTGTCACAGCTCCAAATTTTGTCTCTGTAACTCCTTCCATGGGTGTTTTGTTCCCAATACCCAGAGTTTTATGGCTGTATCATGAGTAGAATTATTTTCAGTTTTCTGAGAAACTGCCAAATTAATGTCCAGAGAGGTTGTACAAATTTTCACTCCCACCAGCAATGGAGAAGTGTTCTTCTTGCTCCACAGCCTTGCCAGATGTGCAGTTCCTTGAGCTGTTTTTTTTTTTTAATTGTAGCCATTCTGATGGGTGTAAGGTGGAATATCAGTGTGATTTTTATTTGCATTTCCCTGATGACTAAGGATCCACAGAATGAAAGACACAGACACACACACAATAGTTCATTTTTAACATGTCATTTGGCTCAGTGGCTGGGTACACCTAAGACTCCCATGGCTAGCATGCCCTTCCCTCTGGTACTCCTGACTAAACACCTCTAAATCTGTCCTCAGCTTAGCTGCCTGGTTCCTTTTATGAAGCCTATTGTCCTTGTTGGCCAAGATTTTGGAATGCCCCTTGATGCTCTATTTTCACTTTTCACCTACATATTAGATGATCTCCTCTTCAGCTCCAAGTCTGTCCCATCTCTGTCCTTCTGGGTCATGGCAAATCTCTCTGTCCTCTCTGTGTCCTACCCGTGCAACTCTAAATGTCCCAGCCTGTGCTCAACCATTGACTATTGGCATCTTCATTGATGGATCAGAAAACAAATGGTAACAAAGATCTTTAGCATTTGAACACAGATTCCTGACTAAATCAAAGCATTAGAACCAATACCGTACATCAACCAGATACTTTTTTTTAACTTATTCACTATATTTTCAACTCACTGCCCCCTTGTAAGCATTGCCTCCCACAATCCTTACCCCATTCCCCCATCTATTTCTCCTATGAGTGTGTGGTGGCCCCTATGGGTATTCCCACACACTTGCACTTCAAGTCTCTGTGAGGCTAGATATGGCCTTTCCTACTGAGGTCAGACAAGGCAGCTCAGCTATAAGATCATATTCCAGAAGCAGGCAATAGCTTTTGGGATAACCCCTGTTCCAGATGTTTGGGACCAACATCAAGATCAAGCTGCACACCTACTACATATGTGCATGGGGGCCTAGGTCCAGTCTGTGTATGCTCTTTGGTTGGTGGTTCAATCTGCAAGAGCCCCAATGGCCCATGTTAGTTGATTCAGCTCTTCTGTCTTCCTGTAAAGTTCTATCTCCTTTGGGGCCCACAATCCTTCCCTCAACTCTTCTATAAGAGTCTCCAAGCTCCATCTACTGTTTGGCTGTGGATTTTTGGATCCCTCTGAGTTCAGTTACTGGGTGGAGCCTCTCAGAGGGCAAACATGCTAGACAGTGTCTGTAAGCATAACAGAGTATCATTAATCATGTCAGGAATTGGTCCCTGCCTGTGGGATGGAAACCAAGTTGATCTAATTATTGACTGGCCTTGACATCAGTCTCTGCTCCATCCCACTCCCTGCATTTTCTATGGTTGCCTGCAAATCAGATATTTATTTTATACTTGGGGTCACCAAAACATTTAAAATTTTTGAATTATCACTGGCTTAAAAATGTGTCTTTCTTCTTCTAAGGTCTGTTCAAGCTAACAGAGACTAATTTAAACATATATGTCTAGGATGTCCTCAAACTTGTGATCTTGGCTTTTCCTTCCTTCAGCAAATCTTTTTTTTTTTTTCATTTAAAAATATTTTTAATTATTATTAGGTATTTATTTCATTTACATTTCCAGTGCTATCCCAAAAGTCCCCCACACCCTCCCACACACACTCCCCCAACTACCTACTCCCACCTCTTGGCCCTGGCGATCCCCTGTACTGAGGCATATAAGGTCTACATGACCAATGGGCCTCTCTTTCCGCTGATGGCCGACCAGACCATCTTCTGATACATATGCAGCTAGAGACATGAGCTCTGGGGGAAGGGGGGTGGGTACTGGTTAGTTCATATTGTTGTTCCACCTATAGGGTTGCAGATCCCCCCAGCTCCCTGGGTACTTCCTCCAGCTCCTCCATTGGGGGCCCTGTGATCCGTTCAATAGCTGACTGTGAGCATCCACTTCTGTGTTTGCTAGGTCTGGGCATAGTCTCACAAGAGACAGCTATATCAGGGTCCTTTCAGCAAAATCTTGCCAGTGTATGCAATGGTGTCAGCATCTGGAGGCTGAATATGGGATGGATCCCCAGGGGCTCAGAGCTAAACAAAGAATTCTCACCTGAGGAATACCGAATGGCTGAGAAGCACCTGAAAAAAAATGTTCAACATCCTTAACCATCAGGGAAATGCAAATCAAAAGAACCCTGAGATTCCACCTCACACCAGTCAGAACGGCTAAGATCAAAAATTCAGGTGACAGCAGATGCTGGCTAGGATGTGGAGAAGGAACACTCCTCCATTGTTGGTGGGATTGCAAGCTGGTACAACCACTCTAGAAATCAGTCCAGTGGTTCCTCAAAAAATTGGACATAGTTCTACCGGAGGATCCCGCAATACCTCTCCTGGGTATAGATCCAGAAGATGTTCCAACCGGTAAGAAGGACACATGCTCCACTATGTTCATAGCAGCCTTATTTATAATAGCCAGAAGCTGGAAAGAACCCAGATGCCCCTCAACAGAGGAATGGATACAGAAATTATGGTACATTTACACAATGGAGTACTACTCAGCTATTAAAAAGAATGAATTTATGAAATTGCTAGGCAAATGGATGGACCTGGACGGCATCATCCTGAGTGAGGTAACTCAATCACAAAAGAACTCACACGATATGTACTCACTGATAAGTCTATATTAGCCCAGAAACTTAGAATACCCAAGATATAAGATACAATTTGTGAAACACATGAAGGTCGGGAAGAACGAAGACCAAGGTGTGGATACTGTGCCCCTTCTTGGAATTGGGAGCAAAGCACCCATGGAAGGAGTTACAGAGACAGAGTTTGGAGCTGAGACGAAAGGATGGACCATCTAGAGACTGCCATGTCCTTCAGCAAATCTTACCTGCATTCACCAAGCATCTGCTGGAAGCAGATACAAAGACACACAGTGGAATGTGTTAGACAGATCTTGGGAAGTCTTGTAGGAAGTTGGGGGAATGATTAAAGAGACAGAATGGTCAAGTACACTACAAGATGACCTACACAGTCAACTAACCTGGTCCCTTTGGGGCTCACAGAGACTAAAACACCCTGTAAAGAGCATGCATTGGCTGGCCCTTGGCCCTTGCACATATATCGTACATGCGCAGCTTGTTCTTCATATGGTTTCCCTAACAACTGGAGCAGGAGTTGTGTCTGACACTCTTGCCTGGCCTTAGATTCCTTTCTGCTAGTTGTGCTGCCTGGTCTGACCATAGTGGGACAGGATACATCTAGTCCTGCTACAAATTGTTGTGCCAGAGTAGGTTGGTACCCATGGGGGAACATCAAAGTGGAAAGTGGGAAGGAAATATAAGTGGTACTGGAAGGAGAAGTGGGGCTGTGATCAGGATGTGAATCAATCAATAAATCAATCAATATACCCTTTAATTTCAACATGTGCAGTTTTTAAAATATAATATAAATATTATATAATAAAATATAATAAAAATATAAAATATAATCAAATGTACAAAGATTTAAAATTGTACCTGTGAAAAAAATAATTTCATTAGAATCAGTTCTTAAAATCGAAGTCTCTGCATAGATAGATAGATAGATAGATAGATAGATAGATAGATAGATAGATAGACAGATGAATGACATATATATCTAACCTTGTTTTTACAATCATTAGAAAGCTTTAGCTTTTTGGCAAACTGAGTCATAGAAGAAAACTGTCATGTTCTATAATGAAACAGCATATAATATTTAATCATGTATCCAATCTTTATATTTACAAGTCTCATTTTGATATTGAGCAAGCTTAAATTAGAAAACTGTCATCCTTTTTTTGTCTGGAGGCATCTAAGAAAGGTTAAAGACTAGCGTCTCTTCCTGAGATTGTCTCACCATGGACTGTAAAGCAGGATGGATGAGCCCTTGCAGGCAAGGCCAAAGGGATGACATTTTCAGGATTTGATCCCTCTTATTGAGATGATTTTCTTGCCGTAATTAAATTAAATAATAATCCCTGGGTATTAGCCTACCCTATTGGGCAGATTTTCCACAGATCAATGAAGATGTACTGCCTTGTATTGATGCTATATAGGCAAACAGACGATTTCTTAATACCTAATGATGATTCTATTATATTTCCTAAAGTTGTATTAGTAATTATTAAGCCCTATATGATAGGACTGCTATTAAATCTTTGTCTAATATAAAAACTGCTGTTAGAACTCTGACAGGCTTCCCTGTGTCATGAGTTAATTGTTTCTGAGATACAAAGCAGCATTTCCAACTTAAATACATTCCATAGAGCTGTAAAAACATAAACTACAGGTCATAAGAAGAAATGAATGATTTATTGTAGGTGCAAGGACAGAAGAAAAAATAATTCCTGCATTTATCTATACCAAACTCCACTGTTAACTTGGACACAAGAGTTATGGTGTTTTGTTTTGTTTTGTTTTGTGTTTTGCTTTGTTTTGTTTAACAATTATGGCTTTTAACATTCAAAGAGCCTGTGGAGCTAGTGACAGAAAATGTATACTTAGGTAAGTAGTCTTAAAGAAAACACATGAGAGCATCTCTGTTGTAAACTCTTATCATTTTATGATTTGAATTTATGTCTGAACTTCTAGTGAACTTTTGTAAAAATAAGAAAGTAGGATGCTTGGAAAAATCATGTGATACATTTTCCTAAAATCAGGTACAAAAAAAGTAGGAATGATAATGTTAGAAAGGGCAAAGAGAGATAGCAAAACACAGAATGCAGACAAAGAATTAGAAACTAAGGTATAGTAAAAGATAATAGAACATAAAAGAGAGATGAAGAGGGACAAAGCAGAACCTTCAGAGACAGCAGAAAGAGCAGTTAGGCTTCTCACTACCATGAGGAAAAACAGATTTTTTTTTTCTTAACACAAAGCAAGTTTAGTTTTACTAAAGAGGGAAATACTATTTTCTTACAAACTTAGGTTTAATTCATTTACCAATAAAAGAGTGCAAGCCTTTTCCTTAATTACGCAATAAATGCTGAAGCATATTTTCCATCCAGAATGAATGAGTTCTTTCTGCACTGGTGTGTGGGCATTTCCTTCATATGCATATGTATGTAAGTATAGGGTGTCTGTGTAAGTATGTAAGTTGCTTAGACAGATTGTTAAGCTCAGTGAATAAGTATGTGATAATGAGTGTGTATGTATGAATACATGTGTGTTTATGCATATTTGCTTGTGTAAAAGTTTTCCCTTCTGTGAGCATGACTCTGCTGGTTCAATAAACGTTTATTGTTCCAAACCTCTCTCCCACCTAGCAAGTGCAAGGTGAGGCTTCTGGGCAAGAAAGAAAGTAGCCCTAGCAATTCATCCATTACCTCATCTCTCACTGTTAAGGAACAGATGTTAATTGCCCAAGCCAGTGGGTTTTAATCTCAGAATAAGGAACAAAGTTCTCAGTATTTTTTAGAAGCCAGCAGCTTTAGCATAGTTACATATATAAAGATCACCTATGTTGAATTTGATCCTGAAATATAGATAGATATAGATATATTCTTATTCAGCAGGTGTATATGTTCATGACTTTTCACAAAATCTGGAATTTTGCTGGGTCATAAAGACATGAATCTGCTCCTGTTGTCTTACAGACACCTGTATACTGCTTTTTCTACAATATGGATTTCAATACAATGCTATTGCTAATATATCTATTTTTGTAAACTAAAACTTCATGTTAAATTCATGGCATCAAAAAGTTGTAAGACTTGGATTCACCTGTCTCTTTTAAAATGGAATCCAGAGAAGTATAGCCTAAATTTCTGTACCTGCCTATTCCTGAAAATTGGATTTTTCCCATGGACTTGGAAATATACCAACACTGTGGTGAGTGGGGTCACCTTAGTCCTAGTTTGTTGCTCTACAAGATATTGTCCTTGCTGTCATTCTGACTAAAATTTAAAAACTCTAAAATTAAAGGACTGTACCACCACAGCTTAAAATAACCTCTTTGAGGCTGGGCGTGGTGGTGCAGGCCTTTAATCCCAGCACTCGGGAGGCAGAGGCAGGCAGATTTCTGAGTTCCAGGCCAACCTGATCTACAAAGTGAGTTCCAGGACAGCCAGGGCTACACAGAGAAACCCTGTCTCTAAAACAAAACAAAACAAACAAAACAAAACAAAACAAAACAAAACAAAACAAAACAAAACAAAACAAAGAAACAACAACAAAAAACCTCTTTGAGTCATGTAGTGGATGTCTATTGCAATAACAGGAAAGGATTTGCATGTAGATCATGGCTCTGGTTTCAGACCACAAATGGATGGATAGTTTATGAGGTACACTGAGGAATAAATGAGGTAGATAATAGCTAGATCACAGACTGAAGTGTAAGGCAGTCTACTTTTTGGGTCATCATCATAAAGAAGATACAATGGGAGCACAGTGAGTAATTTTTTTTAATTAGGTATTTATTTCATTACATTTCCAATGCTATCCCAAAAGTCCCCCACACACTCCCCCACCCACTCCCTCACCCACCCACTCCCACTTCTTGGCCCTAGTGTTCCCCTGTACTGAGGCATATAAAGTTTGCATGACCAATGGGCCTCTCTTTCCACTGATGGCCAACAAGGCCATCTTCTGATATATATGCAGCTAGAGACACAAGCTCCGGGGGATACTGGTTAGTTCATATTGTTGTTCCACCTATAGGGTTGCAGATCCCTTTAGCTCCTTGGTTACTTTCTCTAGCTCCTCCATTGGGGGCCCTGTGATACAACCAATAGCTGACTGTGAGCATCCACTTTTGTGTTTGCTAGGCCCCAGCATAGTCTCACAAGAGACAGCTATATCTGGGTCCTTTCAGCAAAATCTTGCTAGTGTATGCAATGGTGTCAGCATTTGGAAGCTGATTATGGGATGGATCCCCAGATATGGCAGTCTCTAGATGGTCCATTCTTTCGTCTCAGCTCCAAACTTTGTCTCTGTAACTCCTTCCATGGGTGTTTTGTCCCCAATTCTAAGAAGGGGCAAAGTGTCCACACTTTGGTCTTCATTCTTATTGAGTTTCATGTGTTTAGCAAATTGTATCTTATATCTTGGGTATTCTAAGTTTCTGGGCTAATATCCACTTTGATGTCATTCTTTGCCAGCCAAGTGCTTAGGCTTTCACCTATGGTAACCAGTCAAACAAAATAGCAAGCCTTAGAAGTTTTCTCACAGAAACAACATGAGTAATCAACACTTTTTCTAGGAATGATGCGTTATGAAGTTCCTTAATAAGTTACTGTCATCTGTTAGAAGGAACATAACCATTATGGAATATTAACCAAATATCTTATCAATGGTCTGGTTTTGACAGTATTCAAACTGATGTTTTTACATTTAATACCAAGAACAAAGTTTCAACCCCACATCTATAACAAAAATACCTATTTGAAGTATGTTTTTGTTTTTTTAGTTTTTTTTTTTTTTACTTCTGGATATTTTTTATTGTGTTCAAAGTATAAACAAATTTTCGCTGTTGAGCCTATCTTTTAACCTTCCTATGTTGTTTTGCTGAACCAGGTATAAAGAAAAAAATCAATGAAATCTGCAAAAGACAGTGCATCTTCAAAGGAAGAAACTGATATAAAAGCTCGGAGCAGCAGCATATTTCTATAACCCTGGAGCTGCAGGGAATGGACACAGAAGGATCCCAGGGGCCTGCTGACAGCCAGCCAGTTGATGAGCTCTCACTTCAATGAGAGAAGCTGTTCAATTTGGATCCCTCAGATCCTAATTTCAAGAAAACAAAAGCTATGGAAAAAATTCTGGAGGAGAAAGCTCGACATCGAGAACGGAAGGAAGAACTTCTTATTCAAGCAGTAGAGAGAGCACAGCAGGACACGGGAAAGCCAGCACAGAAGCAACTCATGGATCCCGCCTTGTCCATGCTGATTAAATAGAAAGTAGAGCTGTCCAGTGTGGGTTCCAGGACATGAACTACCAGGGAGCTACAAGTCTGGGTTCTTTTTAGCTGGCTGGTGGCAAACACTGGAGCAAGGCATGGGGAGGTCATCCATCCAGTTTGGTCCCCACACAAGGTGTCAGGTATTGTCTTGAGTTATCACATTCTCACTGAGTATCCAGGAAGGGTTAGGAGAGAGAGAGAGACAGAGAGAGAGACAGAGAGAGAGAGAGAGAGGGAGAGAGAGAGAGAGAGAGAGAGAGAGAGAGAGAGAGAGAGAGAGAGAGAGAGAGAGAGAGAGAGAGAGAGAGAGAGAGAGAGAAACTCTTATTTCTGCTTAGGATTCCATTAAGGGTAGTTTATTTTATTGCCCTCTTTGTCACACTTCTTGAAGTCATTACCCTTACTGAAACTTCTCTTCAGATTGAGACCTCACTGAGGTAACATATGAGGTAAAAATATCATCTCCCAGGCCTCAGATAATGAAACTGTTTTGTTCTTGTGTCTTTAACCATATTTCCTGTGTGTTTTGAACTGTCTTTCTGCCAGTTTTATTGTTGAAAATAAAAATTGAAACCAATGGGATTTTTTGGTAACTAACAGGGTTAACATTCTACTACATGTTTTCATAATTTTCTCTTAATGCCTGGCATATCCACAGGACACACTTCCATGTATAACTCCAGCTCCATGGGGATCTACCCCAATTTCAGACCTCTACAAGCATCAGGCATGGATGTGCTATACAGATGTACATGCAGTCAAACCTGCCATACACATAAAAAATAAATTAAATAAACAAAGCCTTTCTCTCAAAAGTTGAACTGGTCGGGCTATTGTTATTTACTTCTTCATTGAAAACAAACAAATAAATGAGTGAAATAGGGTTGCTGTCAGACGAGTAGAGCTGGTGTTAGGAAATATAATGTGGATTTGTGGCTGTTTGTGCCTTTTAACCATTTTTTTTAGGGGAATGTGAAGGTGGAAAACTGGGTTGTAAATGACATTAAATACTGAGAGATTAAGAGGCTGTTCTTGTTCATAATTGAAAGCATGGTGCTAGAATCACTGTGTCTGTGAGATGGATATATATGTATACACACACACACACACATGCACACACATACATATACACACACACCACATACACAGTACTGTCACTAACATCAAAATAACAGGAGCAAACAATCATTAGTCATTAATATCTCTCAACACCAGTGGACTCAATTCCCCTAATAAAAAGACACAGGGTAACAAAGTGGATGCATAAACAAGATCCATCACTTTGCTGCATACAGAAAACATTTCTCAGCACCAAAAGTAGATACTACCTCAGTGTAAAGAGCTGGAAAAAGTTTTCCATGAAATTGACCTATGAAAAAGCCAGAATAGACATTCTAATTTCTACTAAATAGATATTCTGGATATATGGATATATGGATATTCTGGATATATGCCCAGGAGAGGTATTGCTGGATCCTCCGGTAGTACTATGTCCAATTTTCTGAGGAACCGCCAGACTGATTTCCAGAGTGGTTGTACAAGCTTGCAATCCCACCAACAATGGAGGAGTGTTCCTCTTTCTCCACATCCTCGCCAGCATCTGCTGTCACCTGAATTTTTGATCTTAGCCATTCTGACTGGTGTGAGGTGGAATCTCAGGGTTGTTTTGATTTGCATTTCCCTGATGATTAAGGATGTTGAACATTTTTTCAGGTGCTTCTCTGCCATTCGGTATTCCTCAGGTGAGAATTCTTTGTTCAGTTCTGAGCCCCATTTTTTAATGGGGTTATTTGACTTTCTGGAGTCCACCTTCTTGAGTTCTTTATATATATTGGATATTAGTCCCTTATCTGATTTAGGATAGGTAAAGATCCTTTCCCAATCTGTTGGTGGTTTTTTTGTCTTATTGATGGTGTCTTTAGCCTTGCAGAAGCTTTGTAGTTTCATGAGGTCCCACTTCTCGATCTTACAGCACAAGCCATTACTGTTCTATTCAGGAATTTTTCCCCTGTGGCCATATCTTCAAGGCTTTTCCCCACTTTCTCCTCTATAAGTTTCAGTGTCTCTGGTTTTATGTGAAGTTCCTTGATCCACTTAGACTTGACCTTAGTACAAGGAGATAGGAATGGATCGATTCGCATTCTTCTACATGTTAACAACCAGTTGTGCCAGCACCATTTGTTGAAAATGCTGTCTTTCTTCCACTGGATGTTTTTAGCTCCCTTGTCGAAGATCAAGTGACCGTAGGTGTGTGGGTTCATTTCTGGGTCTTCAATTCTATTCCATTGGTCTATTTGTCTGTCACTATACCAGTACCATGCAGTTTTTATCACAATTGCTCTGTAGTAGAGCTTTAGGTCCGGCATGGTGATTCCACCAGAGGTTCTTTTATCCTTGAGAAGAGTTTTTGCTATCCTAGGTTTTTTGTTATTCCAGATGAATTTGCAGATTGCACTTTCTAATTCGTTGAAGAATTGAGTTGGAATTTTGATGGGGATTGCATTGAATCTGTAGATTACTTTTGGCAAGATAGCCATTTTTACAATGTTGATCCTGCCAATCCATGAGCATGGGAGATCTTTCCATCTTCTGAGATCTTCTATAATTTCTTTCTTCAGAGACTTGAAGTTTTTATCATACAGATCTTTCACTTCCTTAGATTAGAGTCACGCCAAGATATTTTATATTATTTGTGACTATTGAGAAGGGTGTTGTTTCCCTAATTTCTTTCTCAGCCTGTTTATTCTTTGTGTAGAGAAAGGCCATTGATTTGTTTGAGTTAATTTTATATCCAGCTACTTCACCGAAGCTGTTTATCAGGCTTAGGAGTTCTCTGGTGGAATTTTTAGGGTCACTTATATATACTATCATATCATCTGCAAAAAGTGATATTTTGACTTCATCTTTTCCAATTTGTATCCCTTTGATCTCCTTTTGTTGTCGAATTGCTCTAGCTAGGACTTCAAGTACAATGTTGAATAGGTATGGAGAAAGTGGACAGCCTTGTCTAGTCCCTGATTTTAGAGGGATTGCTTCAAGCTTCTCACCATTTACTTTGATGTTGGCTACTGGTTTGCTGTAGATTGCTTTTATCATGTTTAGGTATGGGCCTTGAATTCCTGATCTTTCCAAGACTTTTATCATGAATGGGTGTTGGATCTTGTCAAATGCTTTTTCCGAATCTAACGAGATGACCATGTGGTTTTTGTCTTTGAGTTTGTTTATATACTGGATTACGTTGATGGATTTCCGTATATTGAACCATCCCTGCATCCCTGGGATGAAACCTACTTGGTCAGGATGGATGATTGTTTTGATGTGTTCTTGGATTCGGTTAGCAAGAACTTTATTGAGGATTTTTGCATCAATATTCATAAGGGATATTGGTCTGAAGTTTTCTATCTTTGTTGGGTCTTTTTGTGGTTTAGGTTTCAGAGTTATTGTGGCTTCATAGAATGAGTTGGGTAGAGTACCTTCTGTTTCTATTTTGTGGAATAGTTTGTGAAGAACTGGGATTAGATCTTCTTTGAAGGTCTGATAGAACTCTGCACTAAACCCATCTGGTCCTGGGCTTTTTTTAGTTGGGAGACTATTAATGACTGCTTCTATTTCTTTGGGGGATATAGGGCTGTTTAGATCATTGACCTGATCTTGATTCAACTTTGGTACCTGGTATCTGTCTAGGAACTTCTCCATTTCATCCAGGTTCTCCAGTTTTGTTGAGTATAGCCTTTGGTAGAAGGATCTGATGGTGTTTTGGATGTCTTCAGGATCTGTTGTTATGTCTCCTTTTTCATTTCTGATTTTGTTAATTAGGATGCTTTCCCTGTGCCCTCTAGTGAGTCTGGCTAAGGGTTTATCTATCTTGTTGATTTTCTCAAAGAACCAGCTCCTTGATTGGTTGATTCTTTGAATAGTTTTTCTTGTTTCCACTTGTTTGATTTCGCCCCTGAGTTTGATTAATTCCTGCCGTCTACTCCTCTTGGGTGAATTTGCTTCCTTTTGTTCTAGTGCTTTTAGGTGTGTTGTCAAGCTGCTAATGTGTGCTCTCTCTAGTTTCCTTTTGGAGGCACTCAGAGCTATGAGTTTTCCTCTTAGAAATGCTTTCATTGCGTCCCATAAGTTTGGGTATGTTGTGGCTTCATTTTCATTGAACTCTAAAAAGTCCTTAATTTCTTTCTTTATTCCTTCCTTGACCAAGGTATCATTGAGAAGAGTGTTGTTCAGTTTCCACGTGAAGGTTGGCTTTCTATTATTTATTTTGTTATTGAAGATCAGCTTTAGTCCATGGTGATCTGATACAGAGGTAGTATTATGTATGTATGATTCTCTTCTTTTGGGTTTGTTGTGAAATAATTAGTTTCTTGTGTTTTCTTGGGTTTAAATGCCCTCCTTGAGTTGGAGTCTTCCTCCTACTATCCTACATATGGCTGGATTAGTAGAAAGATATTGTTTAAATTTGTTTTTTCATGGAATATATTGATTTCTCCATCTATGATAATTGAGAGTTTTGCTGGTAGCATAGCCTGGTCTGGCATCTGTTGTCTCTAAGGGTTTGCATGACTTCTGTCTAGGATCTTCTGATTTTACAGACTCTGTTGAGAATTCTGGTATAATTTTAATAGGTCTGTCTTTATTTTATACTTGGCCTATTCATAGCCTTACAGCTTTTAATATTTTTTCTGTGCTTTTAGTGTTTAGGTTCTGTAGGTTTCTTGTATGTTTTTGGCCATTTCTTTCTTTAGGTTAGGAAGTTTTCTTCTATGATTTTGTTGAAGGTATTTCTAGCCCATTGAACTGGGAATTTTCTCCCTCTTTTATTTCTGTTATTGTTAGATTTGGTCTTTTTGTTAAGATCTTTTTACATTTTGCATTTTCTTTAACTGGTATATGAATATATTCTATGGTGTCTTCTACACCTGGTATTCTCTCTTACTTTTCTTATATTCTGTCAGTGATGGCTACATATGTAGTTTCTGTGCTCTCTCCTATGTTTTCCATCTCCAGGGTTGCCTCCATTTGTGATTTCTCTATTGCTTCTATTTCCATTTTTAGATCTTGGATAATTTTGGCCAATTCCTTCACCCGTTTGATTATATTTTACTTTATTTCTTTAAGGGATTTATTTATTTCCCCTTTAAAGACCTCAATCATCTTCATAAGATGAGCTATAAAGTCAGAATTTTGTTCTTCATGTGTGTTAGGATACCCAGGGCCTGCTGTAGTAGGAGTGCTGGTTTCTGATGATGTCTCATTGTACTGGCTCTTGTTGATTATGTCCTGTCCTTGCCTTTAGCCATCTGGTTGTCTCTGGTTTTGTCAGCCTGGTAGTCCCTGGGAGTAGGAGTCTTCTGGGACTGTTCTTCCCAGGTGGCAGTAAGGTTTGGGGCATGGGTGTCACACCTGGTTGTTGTGAATGGGAGCAGTCCTCCCAAGAGGCAGGCAGAACTGTGTCCATGGGAGTGAACTGCAGATCTGAAATTGCAGGTAGAAGTGTGAACTGGAAGATAGGGATCAGGAAGAAAGAGTCAGACCTTATGCCTGCTGGATTGCCAGGGGGCCCAGCAGGCAGGGGATTGGGTGTGGATGTCTCACCTGGTTGTCTAGGTGTGGGCACCGGCCTCACAGGAGGCAGACAGAGCTGTGGGTTGAGGAGTGGGATGAGGATCCTTGATTACAGGTAAATGTATGGACTAGAATATGGAACTCAGAAAGGACAAGGCAGACCATAAAACTTCTGGGTCCCCCGAGCCTGAGTACAAACTTGTATTCAGAAAAAGTGAAGGTGAAGTCAGTCCATAGAATGAATCAACTCATGTTTCAAAGTGGTGTCTAATTGCAGACAAAGTGGCTAATCAGAGAAAGATTTGACAAAACGGGATAAGCCCAATTCTCATGAGAAGAGACAGGAAAGAAAGCTACTTAAGAGAGAGTGAAGAGAAGGGAGGCAGGCAGTTTTACCACAACAGTTATAGAGACTAGTTACAGAGAAAACAATATAGATATACAGAACAAACAGGGGAATGAGAAAAACCCAGACAATTACAATTGACTGTCACAGTTAGTTTGAGGCTATTCCGATTAATTCAGGAGATGAGAGAAACCAGACTGAATCAGTCAGCTTGGTGAGGAGTTTGAACCAGAAGAGCTGAGTTGAAACAGCCAGCTAGAGATCAGAAAGAAGTAGGAAGGGGTGAGTTTATTCAGCCGAATCTCAGGGGCTGGAAACATTGTAGGCCTAGATTAGATTGCACAGAGGCTAGAAGCTTCTAATTAGGCCTAAGTTACCAGACTGAGGCAGTAAGCCTCTGAAATAACAGTTAGTACAGAAAAATAGAAATTAAATTCATAGGGGTGTATCCTGTGACATCTAATTTGTTTCTTAATTTTACAGGATATCACAGCAAAGACATTGTCTGGAGTGTCAGTAGAAACTTTCAACATTTGATCATTATTGCCGCTATTACAAAATATGGGGATCTTTGAGGTTAGACTAAATGCATTGAGCATAAACCTATAGTAAGTTGGATGAGGATGCAGTTGACTGAAAGTAAATTCTCCCAGATAGGATAATACATTTAAATGCATGTATCTTATTGGTAACTTTCTTTGAGGTACTTTTGGAAGCCCTAGGAGGAGGAGTCTTTGTGGGGGAACATTCTCACTGGAGATGGGATGTTAGCATCTATATCCTTACCTCATTCTCATTTTTTTGTCTAAATTCCTGTGGTTGAAACTGATCAATCAGTTTCCTTGTCCTGTTGTCATGATTTCACCTGTCATGCTTTACAAGCTACCCCTAAATAAACTAAGATGCAGTAGAAGAAATTGCATTTTACTGCTAAGCCATTTTCCTAGCCTGAAAGTTTTTCTCTCTCTTTCTTTCTTTCTTTCTTTCTTTCTTTCTTTCTTTCTTTCTTTCTTTCTTTCTTTCTTTCTTTCTTTCTTTCTTTCTTCCTTCCTTCCTTCCTTCCTTTCTCTCTCTCTTTCTCTCTCTCTCTTTCTTCCTTCCTTCCTTTCTCTCTCTCTCTTTCTTTCTTTCTTTCTTTCTTTCTTTCTCTCTCCCTTCCTTCTTTCCTTCCTTCCTTCCTTTCTCTCCCTTTCTCTCTCCCTTCCTTCCTTTCTTTCTTTTTCTTTCTTCCTTCCTTCCTTCCTTTCTATACCTTCCTTCCCTTCCCTTCCCTTCCCTTCCTTTCCCTTCTTTCTTTTTGCTTTGTTTTGTTGTTTTGATTTGTTTCATTTCATTTTATTTTGTTTTCAAGACAAATTTTTTCTGGGTAATCCTAGTTGTCCAAAAATTATGTCTCAAGATCATGGTGGACTTGAACTCGGAGATCCTCTGCTTCCCAAGTGCTGAGATTAAAGTTGTGCTCTAAAGATCACATAAGGGAAGAATATAGTAGACATCTGTAAGTTGTCCTGCCAAATGTACATCATGGAACAAGTGTATATATGCAGATAACTTACTTCCTTTAAATAAAAAAAATTCTTCTTTCATGCAATATATCCTTACACATCTTTGCTTCCTTTCACTCCTCCTATTCCTACCATCCTCTTTCTTAGAGAACCACTGTGTCTATATTACTTTTCAGAAAACAGTAGGCTTCCCCAGGATATGAACCTAACACAGCATAATAAGTTACAGTAGTAGTAGGCAGAACACTTCATATCAAGGCAGGACTAGGCTACCAGTAGGAAGGGATACCAAGAACAGGCATACAAGTCATAGATACTGTCCAATCTATTGTTAGGAGTCCCACAAAAACATCAAACTACACAGCCATAACATATATGCAGAGGACCTCCTCAGTCCCCTGCAGCCTCTGTGATTGCCATTCCAGTCTATGAGCCTGAATAAGTCTTGCTTAGTTGAATCTGTGGACCATGTTCTGTTGTGTTCAACCCATCTGGCTCCTACAATGTCCCCTCCCTACGGTCTTCATGGTTCTCAAGCTCTGCCTAATGTTTGGCTGAGAGTCTCTGCAGCTGCTCATATCAGCTCCTGGAGGAAACCCCTCTGATGAGAATTAGGTTAGGCTCTGATCAATTAGTATATCAAAATATCATTAGGAATCATTTCATTAACATTCTTCCTGAGAGTTATGTTTGATTCTACCCTAGATCTCAGAGCAATGGAGCTTGGGGTTGATGACCATCCAGACAGTGTTATTGGCCATAAGCACGAACTCCATCTTCTTGCTTGGGCCTCAAGTTAGACCACTTATTTGTTGTCCATTAAGATGCCAAATCTTTTAAGTTCAGACCCCATTTTATAGAATCTGACCTAAGTTTGAAGTCAGGGAAACTAACACGCTTGTACCTAGCATTAGTTTCCAAGTTGTCCCACAACGAAACCCCAGCCTGTCTCCAGTCTCTAGGCTAATCCCCAACAAGACCAGGGTTTCCAGGTTATACCTTCAACAAGACAAGTGTCTCCAGGTTATTCCCCTAACAAACCCGAACCCCGGGTTACAAGCCCAACCCTGCATAACAACCACCAAAGCAGAGGAGAGCAGAAATTAAATTTATGATATGACTCCCAGCACCAGGTGAATATGTTAAAGGCCACAGTAGCTTTCCAATTAGATGCTTGCGCATGTACTCTTTACTTGGGGCTTACTATAAAGCCTTACCCTGATAGACATTCCGGGCTCTCCCACCACCAAAATCAGCCTGTGTGACAGCAGTGCATGGCGGGGAAGGGGTGTGTGAACTACCTCTAATAGAATAAAGACACTGATGTAAGTTGCCTCAGATCGGCTCCTGTCTGTTTTGGGAGGGATCACTAACATTTCCCTGGCACAACACACTTCAACAAGCTCTGACCCACCATTACTCCAGGAAATCTTACAGGGACAGGTTAGAGTTTTTGTGGCTATGATGGTGTTGCAGTCTCACCATTGGAAAACTTGCCTGGTTACAGAAGGTAGCTGGATGAAGTTCCATACCCTCCATTGCTAGGACTCCTCACTAGGGTCACTCTCAAAGGTTCAATGAAGTTTCCACTTCATTAGGTTTCCACATTGCCCCTCAAATGACCCCTAATTCCAATTATCTTTCCCTGTACTCTTGCCTCTGTCCCTCCTTCCTCTAAGTATTCCCATCCCCTCCTGCCCCCAGTCTTACTTTAAAATCTAATCTATTTCCCCATCTCTGGGAGATTCATGCATTACTACCCAGACTCCCTAGAGCCCCGCTTTGTACTTAGGCTCCTTGGATGTGTGGATTTTAGCATGAAATTTACTTAATAGCTATTATTCACTTGTAAGTGAGTATAAATCATGTTTCCCTTTCTGAGTCTGAGAACCTCACTCATAATGATTATTTTCCAGTTTCAGGTTTGCATAGAAATTTTGTGTTGTTGTTTAAAAAAAGAAACCAAGTGTGTAATACTCCGTTGTGTAAATATGCCACATTTTCTATAAGCCATTCTTTAGTTGAGGGATGTCTAGGTTATTTCCAGTTTCTGACTGGTAAGAATAAATCTTCTACAAACATAGTTGAGTAAGTGTCCATGATGTATTATAGAGAATCATTGCAAACTAATGTTTCTGTTTTCATTTTCTACTTGCTATGACATAAATATGCTAGGAAAAAAGATTCTAGTGTTATTCTTTATCCATTATGCTCTATATTTTGATCTTTCTGCATCCAATGTTTTCTGGTTTGTAGATATTTAAGCTAAGACACCAAATGCTTAAGTGTACTAATCCTGTTCTAATTCAAGGTGCCTGACTTAAAGACAGTCAACTCTAAGAAGGAGAATTTAGCCAGGGTGTTATCCAGCTTGCCTCCTATCTAGAGTGAGAAATGCAACAGTGATTACAGATTATAAATTTGGAGAACAGGGTTACAGGAAAATTTCAAGGAAATATTGGAAGTTTAGCCCACAAGACAATCAAAATTCTCCAAACCCAAAAGTCATTAGAAGGTTACTGGTTGTTTTGGCATGGAAGTTTGAATATTCACTTTTCAGGGGTTTGCTAGATGAGGATTGAGCAGCCAGCTAAAAATTAGACAGACAAAAAAATTCAAGTATTCCTGAGCCAAATGTCTAGAAGTCGATGATCCATACAAAACCCTGTTTTCTAATTCACAAACAAATAGGAAGAAGTTATAGGTTTCCAGTTACACATTTGTAAAGCAGCTAATATGAGAAGTGGATCCTTCTACTTTTCTTAGTTAAGATTTGATGACTGAGGAGAGATAACATTGACCATGGAACTCTTATAAAGGAAAACATTTAATTGTGGCTGGGTCACTACTTCGGAGGGTAGTCCATTATCATGATTTAGGAAAGCATGGTGGCCTGTAAATAGACAGGATGCTGGGGAAGGAACTGAGTTCTACACCTAAATCCATAAGCAGCAGAAGGAGCCTGCGAAATGAGCCTTACCTTAAGCATATGAGATTTCAAAGCCAGTCTCCACGCTGACACACTTCTTCCAACAAGGCCATAACTCCTTGTAATGCCACCCCTCACAGGACAAGCATTAAAAAACATGAGGATATGGTGGCCATTCCTATTCAATCCACCACAGTAACTATGAAAGTAGAAAGATTAGCTTAAAACTCTGCCAAGTACAGGGGAATACCAGGACCAGGAATGGGATTGTTTGGGTTGGGTAGCAGGGGGAGGGAGGAGGGGATAGGGGATTTTTGGAGGGGAAACTAGGAAAGGGGATAAAGAAAATATCTTTTAAAAATAAAAATAAAAAATAATTAATTAATTAAATTAAAAAAAAAACCCTCTGCCAAGGATGCTCTCAAGGGGCAGCCAAAAAAGATATAGCAAATGTTCTAGGTTACTTTCATGTTTCTATATAGATGGGTAGCTCTCAGTAAAAGCTCCATGTCTATCTATTTTTATTCTTCAGTATCTCTTCATTTCTGGGCCTTAAGAACAGAGTCATGAGTTTTCTGGACACAGGCATGATTTGAATATACACTGTTGGATAAAGTATGCACCTTATAGAAAAATATCAGAGTATTTTATTTTTTCTACTACCTGATCTCTTTACAGCATTGGGGTTACAGACTTAAGTTTTCCAGGTTACCTGCATCTACTTACAGATGTACCTAAACTGATTGTTGGTATTGGTCACAAGACGTCTAACCAGGAATCATCCAGAGGGTGTGCAATAAAATTATTTCCAAATAGATCCTAAACCTCATTGATGAATGCATGTGCAGAACCTCCTGAAGACACTAGAGAAATTCCTCCTCTGAGTTTGGCAAACTGACTTACACAGCTATGTTCAAAGCACATTGAACAATGATTGCAAATGACAAATATGTCTTTAGGCACAGGCACTTCACCCCATGCTAGAGGAAACTCAGTTTGCAGAACAAAGTCGTTAAGAGGCCAGTGCCCTGACCCAGGTAGATGCAAACACCACTTGAGTAACACCTGGATACTGTACCTAGCTTCTTGTTGCTTCCCCAATCCTTCATATCTCTGAAAAGCACCTCCTAGCTCTCACTACGTGAGGTCGTCTGAGCTAAATGGACTCACACATACTCTCCACACAGATCACAGCAGTGGTTTTAGAGTGCTTCACATGCTCCTACATGAATGGTGGACCAAGCCTACAACTTGGAAGCTAGAAGAGCCCTCTATTTTTCAAGCTGGTGGACATAGTTGGATGCCATGATTGGCTATTAAATCCTGAGTGACAAGTACAGCTTGCTTTAGGACTCAAAGTACTTAAAGACACACAGCACAGTCCTTACCTATCCTGGCTTCCACCCCAGAAACCGATTAGGTTCAGTTCTGCAGAGACTTGCAATTCACAGTCCTTCATACCTGTCCTCCAAAAGCTGACTGTGCTGTCTTCCCTCACTTAACCAAGCCCCAAGTAGCTGTACAGTCCTCAAGGCTGGATATATCAGCTATATAAGCAGGATTTTGAGAACTTTAATACCATTAAAGAAATGAGCTTACTAGAGAGTACTTGGGTAAACTGAAAAAGAACAAGAACTTCCTTCTTCCATGTTTCGTATTTAGACCACTAACAGGTAAAGCCCAATTTAAAGGTGGATTATCTCACCTCAAAAGAACAAGATTAACGATGGGTTTTCCCACTTCATATAATTTCATTAAGAAAAATCCCTTACAGGTGTACCCAGATGAATGAGCTTTCATTATTTCCAGATGAATTTAAGTTGACAATGAAGAATAGCCATCACATGTGCTGATACTGGATCGATGAGAAACATTTCTTATTTGTAGCAAGCTAGGAGAGGACAGTAATCATTTCCAAGATTTCTAAGCATGCTGAAGATCCCTTCTGATCGTGATCAAAATGTAAAAACAGAGACGTATATGAGCATTGTTAGCTCAAAGTCATGCAGAAATCTTTGTAAAATATAAAAATGTTGCACAGAAATACTTCTGTTATGTTCATCTTGTGTCATAAGTTCCTAACTGAAAAATCAAGTAAATGATACTGTGAAACATAATGGCTAAGTATCTAATGTTATTAAATATGATGTATTATCTAAAAGATACATGTATCAATGCCTCATTTCTCAAGACCAAAAAGGACAGAGGACACAAATAGATAAAACATTAAGGAAAAATCACTTATCAGCCCTGTGGATGATGTGGTTAGATGAACAGCTACTCTGAGATGTTCTAACCAAAGAATATAGCTGTTTCTGACTCTGAGCACGTCGGTTCAGAAGAAGGCCACACTTGCTTACATGCAGGACAAAAAAAGAGTTCATTTCAGCTAGCCTTGGCTGCTGTGTTACTATGGGCTTTGACATTATTGTTCCTTCTTTTAAAGTTCATTTTATGTATTTAATGGTTACTTATATGTGTTGTGCTTACTACCTGAAGAGTTCAGAAGAGAATATCAGATTCCCTAGAACCACTTGTTATAGCCGCTTGTTAGCCAACATATGAATGCTGGCAATAGAACCTAGGTCCTCTGGATCACCCCCACCCCCACCCAAGACCTTAAACACTGAGCTATTTCCCAATGTCAGATATTCTTCCCAATGCTTCAACATTTTAATACAGCTTCTCATGTTTTGTTGATCACCAGCCATAAAACTTATTTCATTGCTACTTCATAAGTGTAATTTTCCTGCTGTTATCAATTATATAAATACATGCTATGCAGAGTATGTGATATGATAACCTCGCAAAAGTTTTATTCCACCACCAAAGCAATTGTGACTGTCAGGTTAAGAACCCCTGATCTAGACCCTCTAATTTTCATTTTATTTTAATTCAATTTCAATTCAAATATAACTTCTCCAATTTCCTTCTTTCTTGCCACTCATCCATTTTTTCACAAGTTCCCTACTCAGCCCTCTTCCTTGTCAATTTTCTATATACAGTTTTATGAATAACTGTGCACAGATATATGAATATAACACGATGAGTCAAATTTTTTTTGGTTGTATCTATATAGTTTCAGGGTTAACATCGAACTGGAAATTATTTATGCAGTTAGAGAGTTCATAAACTCTACAGAATATACTAACATGATAGTCAATTTTGAAAATGGTGGATGTTATAGGAACTTGTGAATAATCTTATTCAAACCACTAGATTCCATTCTCTGCCCTGCCCATTGCCTTTAGCCATGTCAGAGTGCAAAAATGCATTCAGTCCAACTTCAAATGTCCCCATGGTCTACAATAGTCTCAACAGCATTTAAATTTCTGAACCTGTGGGTTCTAGGGTCTTAGTGAAATCAATTATCACACTTGAGGGAGATTCTACTCTATAGCCGCCTGGGGCCACGTGAACTGGGTTCCCCTGAAAGGCAGGCTGTGGCTGAAAGAGATCAGATGGTCAGAAAAGAACAAGGCCAAGACAAACCTTTCTGTCAAAGCCTCTGAAGTTTACTAAGAGTCGGTGCTTATAAAGAGGGTAGGCCCATCCCCCTGCCAGCCCATTCTTGGTACCTGGAGCCAGCCCATAGGCGACCTACAGGGTGTGTCTCTGGAACGTCTCAAGGACCTTTCAGCAGGAAGCATAGTCTTGGAGAAGAGCAAATAGAGCCATCAAGGTGAGAAGGCTCTACCCTAGGTAATCTCCTTAGTGGCAGCAAGGTCAAAGTCTGGATCAGCCTGCTTCAAGTCTTAGGGAGGCTACACTACTCCATAATGATGAAGAAGAGTCTGATCCCCTTGTGATCCAGGCTCCCTTAGACAGAAAACATAGTTTAGAGTAGAAAACAAGAGCTGAAGAAATAACTCAAATATAAGAGCCCTGCAGACTCTTTTTGAGCCTAAAAGATCCATTCCACTCCAAATATGGTGGTTCAAGCAATCTGTAATTCCAGTTCCATGGAATCTGATATCTTCTTTCTGCTTCCCTTACCACCAAGTAAGAACTGGATACACAGACATACTTACAAGCAAAACAACTATATGTACATTAAATAATGACTAAAACAACAATAACAAAAAGACAACTTGCAGCATAAGATTTATTTTTCAGCCTGTGCATGTTACCGCACAAGTCCTTAAATCACAGGACTTGGAATGTAGAGGCAAAAAGACCATTGTCATTTGAGGAAAACCCATGAACCATTAACATACACTCAAAGAAGAGAAAGACAAGGAGAAGGAGGGAGAGGAGGAAGAATAAGAAGAGAAGGAGGGGGAGTAGGGAGAGGGGGAGTGTGAGGGGGAAGGAGAAGAAAACTTAGTAAGCAAGGAAAAGGCACAGTGAAATGGGAAAATGTCTCTTAAAATATTTTCAGTTATTACCCACCAGTTTCCATAATATCAATCATTTTTTAAAATTTTTATTGTTTATTTTATTTATTTACATTTCAGATGGTATCCCCCTCCCCAGCATCCCCTCCTCTAAATCCCTATCCCATTCCCTCTTCCCCCTGCTTCTCTGAGGGTGCACTCTACCCACACACCCACTCCCGCCTCACTGCCCTAGCATCCCCATACAATGAGGCATGAATCCTTCACAGGACCAAGGGTCTCGCCTCACATTAACACCAGATAAGGCCATCTTCTGCTACATATGCAGCTGGAGCCATGGGTCCTTCCATGTGTATTCTTTGGTTGGTGGTTTAGTCCCTGGGAGCTCTGGGGATCTGGTTGGTTGATATTGTTCTTCTTCCTATGGGGTTGCAAACCCCTTTAACTCCTTCAGTTCTGCTCCAAAGTCCTCCATTGGGGTCCCCGTGGTCAGTCCAATAGTTGGCTGGAAGCATCTGCATCTGTATCAGTAAGGCTCTGGCAGAGGCTCTCAGAAGACAGCTATATCAGGCTCCTCACAGTAAGCACTTCTTGGCATCAGCAATAGTGTTCTGGATTGGTGACTGCCTATGGGATGAATCCCCAGATGGGGCAGTCTCTGGGTCACTTTTCCTTCAGTCTCAGCTCTGCACTTTATTTCTGTATTTCCTTTAGAAAAGAGCAATTCTGGGTTAATAATTTTGAGATGGGTCGGTGGCACCATCACTCAAACAGGGGCCATGCTTAACTTCTGGATATGAATCTACAGGTGCTCTCTCCCCTTTGTTGGGTACTTCAGCTAATGTCATCCCCACTGGGTCCTGGGAGCTTCTTGCTTTCCTGGCAGTTTCTGATGTTACCCCAGTTCCTCATCACCCACTGCTGCACAGCTCTGTTCAATTTCCTCACCCTGTGTACATCTCCCTCCTCTCCTCCCACACCTAGTCCTGCCCCTCTTTTTTCTCCTCCCCCTTCTCTCTCCCTCCCAAGCCCCTCTCTCCCTCCCTCTACCTCCTGATGATGATATTGTTCCCCCATCCACACTTTGGTGTTCCTTCTTCTTAAGCTGTAAGTTGTATGGTGGATATTCTGAATTTGGGGGATAATGTCCACTTATCAGTGAGTACATACCATATGTGTTCTTTTGTGACTGGGTTACTCCACTCAACCTGATATATTCCAGTTCCATCCAGTTGCCTGCGAATTTCATGAAGTCATTGTTCTTAATAACTTAATAGTACTCTATTGTGTAAAAGTACAAAATTTTCTGTATCTCCATTGAAGGACATCTGGGTTCTTTTGAGCTTCTGGGTATTATAATTAAGGCTACTTTAAACATAGTGGAGCATGTGTTCTAGTTATATGTTGGAGCATCTTTGGGTATATGCCCAGAAGAGGTATAGCTGGGTCCTAAGGTAGTACTATGTCCAATTTTCTGAGGAACTGACAGACTGATTCCTAGAGTGGTTGTATCAGCTTGCAATCCCACCAAAAATGAAGGAGTGTTCCTCTTACACCACATCTTTGGCAGTATCTGCTGTCAGGTGAATATTTGACCTTAGCCATTCAGACTGATGTGAGGTGGAATCTCAGAGTTGGTTTGATTTGCATTTCTCTGATGACTAAGAATGTTAAACAGTTCTTTAATATTTCTTGGCCATTTGAGATTTCTCCGTTGAAAACTCTGTTTAGCTCAGTACCCCATTTTGTTTTGCAAGTTAACCTGGCCATATTTTAATAATATTTTAATAACATTTCACAAATGACAATTTATGAAAATTGAATTTCATGTAATTTCTTTTTTATTGGCTATTTTCTTTATTTACATTTCAAATATTCTCACCTTTCCTGGTTTCCCCTCCGAAAAACATTCTCCCCCTAAAGCTCCCCCTTCCCCTAAAGCCTCCTCCTCCCTTTAAAGCCTCCCCCCTCGCCCTGTTCACAAACCTACACACTCCTGCTTCCTGGCCCTGGTATTCCCCCAAACTGAGACAGAACATTCATAGGACAAAGGACCTTTCTCCTCATTGATGTCAGACTAGGCCTTCCTCTGCTGCATATGCAGCTGGAGTAGTGAGCCCCACCATGTGTGCTCTTTGGGTTGTGGTTTAGTCCCTGGGTGCTCTGGAGGTATTGGGAAGTTCATATTGTTGTTCCTCCTATGGGGCTGCAAACCCCTTCAGCTCCTTGGGTAGTTACTCTAGTTCCTTAACTGGGGAACCTGTGTTCTGTCTAGTGGATGACTGTGAGCATCCACTTCTGTATTTGTCAGGCACTGGCAGAGCCTCTCAGGTGACAGCTATAGCAGACTCCTGTCAGCAAAATCTTGTTGACATTCACAACAGTGTCTGGGTTTGGTGATTGTATATGGGATGGATCCCCAGATGAGTCAGTCTCTGGATGATCATTTCTTCAATCTCTACTCCACACTTTGTCTCTGTAACTCCTTGCATGGGTGGTTTGTTCCCCCCTTCTAAGATGGATCAAAGTATCCAACTCTGGTCTTCCTTCTTGAGTTTCATGTGGTTTGTGAATAGTATCTTGGGTATTCCAAGCTTCTGGGCTTCTGGACTAATATCCACTTATCAGTGAGTGCATATCGTGTGTGTTCTTTTGTGATTCCGTTACCTCACTCAGGATGATATCCTCCAGATCCTTCCATTTGCCTATGAATTGCATTTATCCATTGTTTTTTTTTAATTAGGTATTTTCCTAGTTTACATTTCCAATGCTATCCCAAAAGTCCCCCATACTCACCCCCCCCCAATCCCCTACCCACCCACTCCCCCTTTTTGGCCCTGGCGTTCCCCTGTACTGGGACATATAAAGTTTGCAAGTCCAAAGGGCCTCTCTTTCCAGTGATGGCTGACTAGGCCATCTTTTGACACATATGCAGATAGAGATGAGAGCTCCTGGGTACTGGTTAGTTCATATTGTTGTTCCACCTATAGGGTTGAAGTTCCCTTTAGCCCCTTGGGTACTTTCTCTGGCTCCTCCATTGGGGGCTGTGTGACCCATCCAATAGCTGACTGTGAGCATCCACTTCTGTGTTTGCTAGGCCCCAGGCATAGTCTCACATGTTTTTAATAACTGAGTAATACTTGATTGTAAATGTACCACATTTCCAGTATCTATTCCTATGTTGAGGGAAATCTAGGCTCTTTCCAGCTTCTGGCTATTATAAATAAGGCTGCTATGAACATACTGAAACATATGTTTTTATTACTTGTTAGAGCATCTTCTGGGTATTTGCCTAGGAGTGGTATTGCTGGGTCCTCAAGTAGCACTATGTCCAATTTTCTGAGGAACTGCAAAACTGATTTTCAGAGTGGTTGTACCACTTGCAATCCCACTAACAATGGAGGAGTGTTCCTCTTTCTCCACATCCTTGCCAGCATCTGCTGTCACCTGAGATTTTGATCTTAGCCATTCTGACTAGTATGAGGTGGAATCTCAGGGTTGCTTTGATTTGCATTTCTCTGATGACTAAGGAAGTTGAACATTTCTTTAGGTGCTTCTCAGCCATTTGGAATTCCTCAGATGAGAATTCTTTGTTTAGCTCTGTACCCCATTATTGATAGTGTTATTTGTTTCTCTGGAGTCTAACTTCTTGAGTTCTTTGTATATATTGAATATTAGCTCTATATTGGATGTAGGATTGGTGAAGATCTTTTGGTTGCCTTTATGCCTTATTGACAGTATCCCTTGCCATACAGAAGCTTTGCAATTTTATGAGGTTCCATTTGTTCCATTTGATTCTTGATCTTACAGGACAAAGTCATTGGTGTTCCATTTAGGAAAATTTCCCCAGTGCCCATATATTTGAGGCTCTTCCCTACTTTCTATTCTATTAGATTCAGTGTATCTGGTTTTATGAGAAGGTCCTTGAGCCAATTGGACGTGAACTTTTTACAAGGAGATAAGAATGGATCAATTAGCCTTCTTCTACCTGCTAACTGCCAGTGAGCCAGCACCATTTGTTGAAAATGCTGTCTTCTTTCCACTGGATGGTTTTAGCTGCTCTGACAAAGATCAAGTGATGGTGTGTGGATTCATTTCTGGGTCTTTAATTCTATTGCATTGATCTACCTGTCTGTCACTGTACCAATACCATGCAGTTTTTAATCACAATTGCTCTGTAGAACAGCTTGAGGTCAGGAATGGTGACTCCCCCAGAAGTTATTTTATCATTAAGAACAGTTTTCACTGTCCTGGGTTTTTTGTTATTCCAGATGAATTTGGAAATTGCTCTTTCTAAATCTATGAAAAATTAAGTTGAAATTTTGACAGGGATTGCATTGAATAGGTAGATAGCTTTCAGCAAGATGGCCATTTTTGCTATATTAATCCTGCCAATCCATGAGCATGGGAGATCTTCATATCTTCTGAGATCGTCTTTGATTTCTTTCTTCAGAGACATGAAGTTATTATACAGATGTTTTACTTCCTTAGTTAGAGTCACACCAAGGTATTTTATATTATTTGTGACTATCGTGAAGGGTGTTGTTTGCCTAATTTCTTTCTCAGCCTGTTTATCCTTTGTGTAGAGAAAGGCCACTGATTTGTTTGAGTTAATTTTATATCCAGCTACTGCACTGAAGCTGTTAATCAGGTTTAGAAGTTCTCTGGTGTCACTTATATATACTATCATATCACCTGCAAATAGTGATATTTTGACTTCTTCCTTTCCAATTTGTATCCCCTTGACCTCCTTTTGTTGCTAATTACTCTGGCTAGGACTTCAAGTACTATATTGATTAGGCTGGGAGAAAGTGCGCAGCCTTGTCTAGTCCCTGATTTTAGTGGGATTGCTTCCAGTTTCTCTCCATTTAGTTTGATGTTGGCTACTGGTTTGCTGTAGATTGCTTTTATTATGTTTAGGTATGGGCCTTGAATTCCTGATCTTTCCATGACTTTTATCATGAATGGGTGTTGGATTTTGTCAAATGCTTTCTCAGCATCTAAAGAGATGATCATGTGGTTTTTGTCTTTGAGTTTGTATATATAGTGGATTACGTGGATGTATTTCCATATATTAAAAGATCCCTGCATCCCTGGTATGAAGTCTACTTGATCATGATGATCATTCTGATGTGTTCTTGGATTCAGTTTGCGATCATTTTATTGAGTTTTTTTGCATTGATATTCATAAGGGAAATTGGTCTGAAGTTCTCTTTTTTGATGGGTCTTGGTGTGGTTTAGGTATCTGAGTAATTGTGGTTTCATAGAACAAATTGGGTAGAGTACCTTCTGTTTCTATTTTGTGAAATAGTTTGAGGTGAATTAGAATTAGGTCTTCTTTGAAGTTCTGATAGAACTCTGCACTAAACCCATCTGGTCCTGGGCTTTTATTGTTTGGGAGACTATTAATGTCTGCTTCTTTTTCTTTAGGGGACAGGAGCTTTTTAAATTGTTAATCTGATCCTGATTTAACTTTGATACCTGGTATTTGTTTAGAAAATTGTCCATTTCATCCAGGTTTTCCAGTTTCATTAAGAATAGCTTTTTGTATTAATATCTGATGTTGCTTTAGATTTCCTCAGGTTCTGTTGTTATGTCTCCCTTTGTAATTTCTGATTTTATTAGTTAGGATACTGTACCTTTGCCCTTTAGATAGTCTGACTAAGGGTTTATCTACCTTGTTGATTTTCTAAAAGAACCAGCTCCTGGCTTGGTTGATTCTTTGTATACTTCTTCTTGTTTCCACTTGGTTGATTTCAGCCCTAAGTTTGATTATTTCCTCGTTGTACTCCTCTTGGGTGAATTTGCTTCCGTTTGTTCTAGAGCTTTTAGGTTTGCTGTCAAGCTGCTAGTGTATGCTCTCTAGTTTCTTTTTGGTGGCACTCAGAGCTATGACTTTTTCTCTTAGGAATGCTTTCATCGTGTTCCTTCAGTTCGGGTATGTTGTGGCTTCATTTTCATTAAACTCTAAAAAGTCTTTAATTTCTTTATTCCTTCCTTGACCAAGGTATCATTGAGAAGAGTGTTGTTCAGCTTCCACATGAATGTTTGCTTTCTATTCTTTATGTTGTTATTGACGATCAGCCTTAGTCTGTGGTGATCTGATAGGATGCATGGGATAATTTCAATATTTTTGTATCTGTTGAGGCCTTTTTTGTGACCAATTATATGGTCATTTTTGGAGAAGGTACCATGAGGTGCTGAGAAGAAGGTATATCCTTTTGTTTTAGGATAAAATGTTTTCTAGTTATCTGTTAAATCCATTTGTTTCAAAACTTATGTTAGTTTCAATGTGTCTCTGTTTAGTTTCTGTTTCCAGGATCTGTCCATTGATGAAAGTGGTGTGTTGAAGTCTCCCACTATTATTGTATGAGGTACATTGTGTGCTTTGAACTTTACTAAAGTTTCCTTAGTCAATGTGGATGCCCTTGCATTTGGAGCATAGATATTCAGAATTGAGAGTTCCTCTTGGGTGATTTTCCCTTTGAGGAGTATGAAGTGCCCCTCCTCATCTTTTTTGATAACTTTAGGTTGGAAGTCGATTTTATTCGATATTAGAATGGCTACTCCAGCTTTTTTCTTGGGACCATTTGCTTGGAAAATTGTTTTCCAACTTTTTACTCAGAGGTAGTGTCTGTCTTTGTCCCTGAGGTAGGTTTCCTGTATGCAGCAAAATGTTGGGTCCTGTTTATGTGGCCAGTCTGTTAGTCTATGTCTTTTTTGGGGGGAATTGAGTTCATTTATATTAAGAGATGTTAAGGAAACGTAATTGTTGCTTCCTGTTATTTTTGTTGTTAGAGCTGGGATTCTGTTCTTGTGGCTATCTTTCTAGGTTTGTTGACGGATTACTTTCTTGCTTTTTCTAGGGCATAATTTTCCTCCTGGGGTTGGAGTTTTCCCTTTATTATCCTTTGAAGGGCTGGATTCATGGAATGATATTGTGTGAATTTGGTTTTGTCATAGAATACCTTGGTTTCTCCATCTATGGTCATTTAGAGTTTTGCTGGGTATAGTATTCTGGGCTGGCATTTGTGTTCTCTTAGGGTCTTATACCCTCTGTCCAGGATCATCTGGCTTTCATAGTCTCTGATGAGAAGTCAGGTTTAATTCTAATAGGTCTGCCTTTATATGTTACTTGGCCTTATTTCCTTACTGCTTTTAATATTTTATCTTTATTTAGTGCATTTGTTATTCTGATTATTATGTGTAGCAGGGAGTTTCTTTTCTGGTCCAGTCTATTTGGGGTCCTGTAGGCTACTTGTATGTTCATGGGCATCTCTTTCTTTAGGTTAGGGGTGTTTTATTGTTTAATTTTGTTGAAAATATGTACTGGTCCTTTAAGTTGAAAATGTTCATTCTCATGTACTCCTATTATCCATAGGTTTGGTCTTCTCATTGTGTCCTGGATTTCCTGGATGTTTTGAGTTAGGGTCTTTTTGCATTTTGCATTTTCTTTGATTGTTGTGTCCATGTTCTCTATGGAATCTTCTGCACCTGAGATTCTCTCTTCCATCTCTTGTATTCTCTTGCTGATGCTCCATCTAAGGTTTCTGATTCCTTTCCTAGTGTTTCTATCTCCAGAGTTCTCTCCCTTTGGGTTTTCTTTATTGTTTCTACTTCCATTTTTAGATCCTGGATGGTTTTGTTCAATTCCATCACCTGTTTGGTAGTGTTTTCCTGTAACTCTCTAAGGGATTTTTGTGTTTCCTCTTTAAAGGCTTCTGGCTGTTTACCTATTTTTTCCTTTATTTCCCTCTTAAAGTCCTCCATCATCATCATGAGAAGTGACTTTAGATCCATGTCTTGTTTTCCTGGTGTGATGGTGTATCCAGGACTTGCTATGGTGGGAGAGTATGGTTCTGATTATTCCAAGTAACCTTGGTTTCTGATGATTCTGTTCTTACTCTTGACTCCTGCACTCTGATTATCTCAAGTGCTTGCTGCCCTCAATATATCTGATTGGAGCCTGTCTTTCCTATAATCCAGGTTGATTCAGGACTCCTCAGAGTGAGTCCAGCTTTCTCTGTGATCCTTTGATTGTGGGCTCCTGTGAACCTGAGATTCTGGGTGTGTCAGAGTTTTTGGCAGTCAAGCTTCCTCTGAGACCCTGAAATACTGGTGTGACCCAGCTCCTATTATCCTGGGATCCTGTTGTCCTAAGATCCTAGGCGTGTTACAGTGCCTGGAAGTGCTGTCTCCTTTGAGGACCATAAAGCTGTCTGGTCAGTGATCCTAAGACCTCCTGGAGTGTACTTTGGGGACTGCAGCGCTGTTTGTCAATTCCACGCCCAAGGTGACTCGGTGCTGGTGCCAAGTGGAAGGGACTTGTGCCCCTGGTCAAGCCGGTTTTCTACTTCCCTTCTGCTGTCTCAGGTCCCGCAGGATTGGATTGGAACAAGTGTTGTGTTCCACTCACCAGTGATCCTAAGATCTCGAGGAGAGTCCTCGGGGGACCTTAGGGGTGTCTGCGGACTCCATGCCCTAAGTGACCCTGTGCTGGTGCTGACCGGAAGGGAGAAGCTTTATTTTTAATAACCAGAAACTGGAAACCATCCAGATGTCCTTCAGCAGGAGAACGGGTGAAAAAAAGTGTAATTTATACAATGGAATACTATTCAATTATTAAAACAAGGAAAAATAATGGATCGAACCATAAAAATCAGATAGACCAGTGAAGTATCCTAGACTCGGGACATGCATAGTTATGTACTTAATTATATGTGGATTTCAGCCACAAATTATAGGATTTTCATGGTACAATCCACAAAGCTAAAGAAGCTAAATCACAAGGAGGTCACAAGGAAGGATGCTTGACTCTCATTCAGAAGAGGAAATACCAGTCTTCACAGGTGAATAGAGGGAGAGAACTGTGTGGGAGATGGGAAGGTGAGGGGAGTGATGGGGGACAATGTGTGGGAAGAGAGGGTGGAGAGCTGCAGCTCTAGCTATAGGTGGAGGACATCTGTAGGATATGCCAGAGACCAGGAATTGGGGAGGCCCTAGGGAATCTAGGAGGGTGACTGTAGCTGAGATTTGGTCCTAGCAGTGGGTGATATGGAGCCTGAAGTGACTACCTCCTATAGCCAAGCAAGACCCCAGTGAAGAAATGATGATTCCAACTCACCTACAAAACCTTCTTGCCCTACAGGAGGTGTATAGACAAAGAAGATGGGGAGTCTGAGTGCATGGCCTACCAATGCCTTCACATCCATAGCATTAACAAGAACCAAACCCTGACAATATTAATAGTACTCTGTCATGATTACGCACCAGGGCCTAACCTAACTTTCCTCTTAGAGCCTCCAGACATCAGCTATCCAAATCTGAAGTTGAGACTGACCCCCCAAACATTGGAGGAAGCTCCAAAAGTCTTGTGGAGGATTTGTAGGAGAGATTGGGGAACCCAGAGGGGAATAAAAACTTCACAAGTAGAGCAACAAAGTCAACTGACCTGGACCCTTGGGTGTTCTCAGATACTGAACCACCAATCAAAATGCATTCATGGCTAGTACTATGCTCCCCTCCCACACACATGTGTAGCATCCATGCAGCTTGGTATTCAGACACCATACCCAAGAATTGGAGCAGGAAGAGTCCCAGACCCTGTTGCCTGCCTGTGGATACTATTCCCAAAACTAGGCTGCTTATCTTTATGGAAAAGACAATAGTTGAAAATGACTTCCTGTTTACAGTATGAAAAGAAGAGGATATTTTACTTCTGTAATGCTTCTGCCAATTTTATTTTTACATCAGTGAGATGGCTCAGTAGGAAGTGACTACAGTATACAATGATAGCAACCTGACCTTGATCATTGTATAAAGATGGCCAAAATAGATGCTATAATGCTGTCACCAAGTCTCTGCTTATCTGACATGGTCTAAAAACCCATAATCACATTACACACACACACACCCCAGAAACACTTTATTTAAAAAAAAAAAAAACTTACTTCTGTTACATCATCTAACATTTCTAGATAATCCTGTTTGTTGGGATACTTCCAGTGAAGTGCCACATGGTAACTAATGGGAACATGAAGAAGCATGGAACATCAAATGATATGTACATATCTGCCAATGAAGCTATGCAGTAGGATATACAGTTGAGTGCTGATTATCCTACTCCACTATATCTCTGGCAGATACATGAAAATGCAATTTTGAAAACACGTGAGGCATTTAATGTTATATTCTATTAAACATTTTAATATTAGAACTGTTAAAGTGTTGACAACATAGCACACATTGTGATACATATTCTATTCTTTAATGTACACAAGAGACTAACACATGAGAATCAAGAGATAAAATGTAGCCTTGACTAATGACTGACATCCAATGCAGGCTAGATAACACAGCCCAGCATTTAAAGGGAAATTGTGACACTAGCATTGTCAATTTCAAGGTGGTCCCATCCTCCTGTTAAAATACAAGCCAAATTAAAATATTTTACAATGTCTTAGACATTGTGTTTTATCACAGTGAGAGAAAAGACAGGAATACATACCCATAGTTTTACACCTGGATAAGTAATTTCATGTAATTGAAGAGTATTGCATTTGCAAGTACAAACACAACAAAGGGGGCATCATCGCCTTTGTTCTTCTCTGTGAGAGTTCCTCACCCCATTCCCCCTACCCTTTTCCTCTTAAAATAATGTTACCCTACCCACAAGCATCCCCTGCACCCCACCCCACCCCACCCCACGGATCCCCTATCCATGGGGTATCAAGTCACTACAAGGTCAGGTGCATCCACTCCCAGAGGCTAGACCAGGCAGTCCTCTGGTAAGTGTCTAGGGCCACAGACCAGACCATGTATGCTCTTTGGTTGGTGTCTTAGTCTTTGGGAGCTCTGAGAGGTCCAGGGTAGTAGATACTGTTCTTCTTCCTATGTGGTTGCCATCTCCTTCAGCTTATAATATCCTTCCCCTAACTCTTTCATATTGGACCCAACCTCAGTACAATCGTTGGCTCTAAGTATATGCATTTGTCAGTTGCTGGTAGAGGCTCTCAGATGACAACCATGCTAGACTCCTATCTGCAAGCACAACATGGGATCAGTAATAGTGTCAGGGTTTAGTACAAGCCCATAGAATGGATCCTAAGGTGGGCAGGTAACTGGATGGCCTTTCAGTCATTCTCTGCTCCATTTTTGTCTGTTTCCTTTAGACAGGAACAATTCTGAGTTAAACATTTTGAAGATGGGTGGGTGACTCCATCTCTCCACTGGGGGCTCTGTCTATTTACTGCAGATTGTCTCTTCAGGTTCCAGCTTCCCCATCTTGTGCATTTCAGCTAAGGTTATCACCATCGAGTCCTAAAAGCCTCTCACATCACAGGACTCTAGGACATTCTGGAGTTTACCCCACACCCCATAGCAGCACACTTCCTTTCATTCTCCAGGCAATCTAAGCTTCTCTCCTGCCCCCTTTTTCCTCTGCCTCCCACAAAGATCCCCCTTCTGTCTGCCTACAGTGATTATTTCATTCACTCTTTTTTTGTTGTTGCTGTCTTTTGTTTGTTTTTCGAGACAGGGTTTCTCTTATAGCCCTGGCTGTCCTGGAACTCACTCAGTAGACCAGGCTGGCCTCCAAATCAGAAATCTGCCTGCCTCTGCCTGCCAAGTGCTGTGTGAGCCACCACAGCCCAGCTCGTTCAATCTTCTAAGTGGGATTGAAGCATCCTCACTTGGGCCTTTATGTTAAACTTCAAAAGGTCTTAGTTTTATCATGGGTGGTTTGAACTTTCTGGTTAAATCCACTTATTAGTAAATACTTACTATGCATGTCTTTTGGGTCTGGCTTACAGAACACAGGATATTTTCTAGTTCCATCCATTGGCCTGAAAATCTCATGAGGTCCATGCTTTTAATAGTTGAAATGAAACACAGAAATGAAACACATTTTCTGTAATCATTCTTCGGTTGAGGGACATCTGGGTTGTTTCCAGCTTCAGCCTATTATGAATAAAGCTGCTATGAAGGTAGTGGAGAACCTGTCCTTTTGGTATAGGTGAGCATCTTTTGGCTATATGTCCAAGAGTGCTATAGCTGGAAGATTGATTTCCAATTTTCTGAGGAACTGCCAGGATGATATCCAGAGTGGTTGTACCAGTTTGCAAGTCCATCAGCAATGGAGTGATCCTCTTGCTCTACATCCTCACCAGCATGTGCTGTCACTTGAGTTTATCATCTTCACCATTCTGATTGGTGTAAGGTAAATCTCAAGGTCATTTTGATTTGCAATTCCCTGATGACTAAGGATTTTCAACGATTTTTTAAGGGCTTCTCACCTATTCATGATATGTCAAGAATCTTGTTTAGTTCTGTCTCCATTTTTTTAATTGGGTTTTGGAGACCTCAACATAAAACCAGATACAATGAACCTAATAGAAGAGTGGGATATTGCCTCGAACACATTTGCACAGTGAAAATTTTCTAAATAGAAAACCAATGACTGAGGTTCTAAGATCAACAAATGACAAGTGGGACCACATAAAACTGAAAAGTTTCTGTAAGACAAGGACACTGTCAGTAAGACAAAACAGCAACTTACAGATTGGGAAAAGATCTTCACTAACCCTATATCCAATAGACAGCTAATATGTAAAATATATATAGAATCCAGAAAAATAATCTTGTGTAACTGAATATAAGTGTGTCAGGTATAGATGTTACCAAATTTTTTAGTCATAAATTGCCTTCAATATGAGTTCGTTAGGTTCTCCAGGACTACTTTGATATGCAAAGGCTTTAAAAGATGGATTATACACAAAACATTTTGTATGAATATACCATGAAGTGCAAGTATTACACCCCTGATTGCAATTAGGGTTTCCTTTGCACTATGACTCTTTATCTGTTCACACTACTACTACATGCAAATGACTTACAAATTGTATATTCATAAGATTCCTATCCACTATATGTTGTTTATGAATTTGTGAATGGCTGTGTTGTGAAAAATTGTTATCACATTGATTAGATTTGCTGGGTTTCTCTCCAATGTGGATTTTTTTCTTATGTATTCAAAAATGACTGTGGTATGCAAATCTTGGGAATAAGCAAATGAAACTTGTCCTAAGAATTGCCTTTTTGTTATCAGCATCAATTTAATCATATTTGAATCTAAGGTCAAATTGATAGGCCCTAGAGGAGCTGGAGACTTACAAATAGGGGACCAGCTTCAATTATGCATCTTTTGTTCATAAAAACCATGACTGTCCCTAACAATTTCTTTTTCTATGCATCTTTTATTCATCAAAACAATGTCTATTCCTAACCACAAAACAACAAATGGATATGATTGATTAGATTGTAACACCCACATTCTGTATCAGCTGACATAGAAGACTACATGAGGAAAGCCCCTATCATTAAATTCTGAGTGGTGGGAAAATATAGCTGTAATTTGGCACAAATGTTTCTGGTTTTCAAACATAAAAATTCTATATATAACACTCTGGTTCAGTATCAAGGTGAGTGTGGGGACTGTCACAGTTCAGCTTTCAAGTGTGTTCTCTAGCCCTGTTCCATCAGCAGCAGCTTCGTTACAATAAATTCTAGTCACTTGCATTACATGTGTTTGAGTTGTGTTGGATCTCAGAGGACCCTATTACACAAAGGCTTTACCACATTGCTTACACTCACAGACTTTCTCTACAATATGAATACGTTCATGATGAAGATTGTAGAAATGTGCAAAGGTTTAAATATACTGAATACACTCATAGGGTTTCTCTTTCATGATTATGAAGACTTGTGACATTTGAAAAGGCTTTACAATACTAAATACTTAGTATGTGTTCCAATATGCACTTGGAGATTATTAGAATATGCAAAGGCTTTGCCACAATGCTTACATTCATAGGGTTTTTCTCCAGTGTGTACTCTTTTATGTTGTAAAAGATAAGTGTTTTGTGCAAAGCTTTTACTACATTGGTCACATTCAAAGTATGTGTTCTTTTATGCATTCGAAAATGACTGTGATGTATGAAGGATTTACCACATTCATTGCATTCATATGGTCTCTCTCCAGTATGTGTTCGTTTATGATACAGGAGTCCACTTCGACAAGAAAAGGCTTTATCACATTGATTACATTCATAGGGTTTCTCTCCTGTATGTCTTCTTTTATGTATTCAGAGACTAGTTGAACATGCAAAGGCTTAACCACATTGTTTACATTCATAAGGTTTCTCTCCTGTATGTCTTCTTTTATGTATTCAGAGACTAGTTGAACATGCAAAGGCTTTACCACATTGTTTACATTCATAAGGTTTCTCTCCTGTATGAACTCTTTTATGATACTGAAGAGAACTGGGTCTTGCAAAGTCTTTATCACATTGGTCACACTTACAAGGTTTCTCACCAGTATGTATTCTTTTATGTCTTAGGAGATAACTCTTACTTGCAAAGGATTTACCACATTGGTTACATTCAAAGGGTTTCTCTCCAGTATGTGTTCTTTTATGTCTTCGGAGAATACTTGAACATGCAAAGGCTTTACCACATTGTTTACATTCATAAGGTTTCTCTCCTGTATGAAGAACTCTTTTATGGTATTGAAGAGAACTGGGACTTGCAAAGTCTTTACCACATTGGTCACACTTATAAGGTTTCTCACCAGCATGTATTCTTTTATGTCTTAGGAGATAACTCTTACTTGCAAAGGATTTACCACATTGGTTACATTCAAAGGGTTTCTCTCCAGTATGTGTTCTTTTATGTCTTCGGAGAATACTTGAACATGCAAAGGCTTTACCACATTGTTTACATTCATAAGGTTTCTCTCCTGTATGAACTCTTTTATGGTATTGAAGAGAACTGGGAATTGCAAAGTCTTTACCACATTGGTCACACTTATAAGGTTTCTCACCAGTATGTATTCTTTTATGGTACTGAAGAGAACTGGGTCTTGCAAAGTCTTTACCACACTGGTCACACTTATAAGGTTTCTCACCAGTATGTATTCTTTTATGACTTAGGAGATAACTCTTACTTGCAAAGGATTTACCACATTGGTTACATTCAAAGGGTTTCTCTCCAGTATGTGTTCTTTTATGTCTTCGGAGAATACTTGAACATGCAAAGGCTTTACCACATTGTTTACATTCATAAGGTTTCTCTCCTGTATGAAGAACTCTTTTATGGTATTGAAGAGAACTGGGACTTGCAAAGTCTTTACCACATTGGTCACACTTATAAGGTTTCTCACCAGTATGTATTATTCTTTTATGGTATTGAAGAGATTTGGGACTTGCAAAATCTTTACCACATTGGTCACACTTATATGGTTTCTCACCAGTATGTATTCTTTTATGGTATTGAAGAGAACTGGGACTTGCAAAATCTTTACCACATTGGTCACACTTATAAGGTTTCTCACCAGTATGTATTCTTTTATGTCTTAGGACATGACTCTTTCTTGCAAAGGATTTACCACATTGGTCACACTTATAAGGTTTCTCACCAGTATGTATTCTTTTATGTCTTAGGACATGACTCTTTCTTGCAAAGGATTTACCACATTGGTCACATTCAAAGGGTTTTTCTCTAGTATGTCTTCTTTTACGATGTTTAATACAACTGTGATATACAAAGGATTTACCACATTCATTACATTCATATGGTCTCTCTCCAGCATGTGTTCTTTTATGACATACAGAGGCTTTGTCACATTGATTGCATTCATAGGGTTTCTCTCCAGTGTGTACTCTTTTATGTTGTAGGAGATGAGTATTTGGAGCAAAAGTTTTACCACATTGGTTACATTGAAAGGGTTTCTCTCCAGTATGTGTTCTTTTATGATACAGGAGACCACTTTGACCTGCAAAGGCTTTATCACATTGATTGCATTCATAGGGTTTCTCTTCTGTATGTGTTCTTTTATGTATTCGGAGACCAGTTGAAAATGCAAAGGCTTTACCACATTGTTTACATTTATAAGGTTTCTCTCCTGTACGAACTCTCTTATGGTACTGAAGATAACTGGGACTTGCAAAGTCTTTCTCACACTGGTTACACACATAGGGTTTCTCACCAGTATGTATTCTTTTATGTCTTAGGAGATGACTCTTTCTTGCAAAGGATTTACAACATTGGTTACATTCATAGGATGTCTCTGAAGTATGAATTCTTTCTTGTCTTTGGTTATGAAATGCAAAGGCTTTATCACCTTGGATAAACTCAGAGAGCAGCTGTTCAGTATGACTTCTTTCATGCCTGCAAAGACAATTGGCACGTGTGAAATCTTTCTCACACCTTTACACTGATGAATCTTTTCATTTGTATGAACATGTTTTAGGATTTGGTCTAATTGTAAAGAACAACCTGATTTTAATGTACTATCACTTTGTTTACACTCATGGAGTTCCCCTTCATTATGGATGGTTTTGTATCTTTGAGGATACTTGGACTAAGAAGAGCATTGATTCCATAGCTTATATTACAGCACCTTTCAACTCTAAGAGGTAAGAGGTGGTTCATATATCTCAATAGAACAGGAAGAACTTTACCACACTGAACACATAAATTTTGCTATTGTGAAAGTAATACTATGTTTGCAAACCAAGGCAAATATAAGAATTTCCACGTTCCTAATATTACAGAGATGGTCCGCAGTATTAGTTTGTAGATGTCCACAATACAGTTGGAAAGCCAATTATTTGTAAACTTGTAGCACATTTAGAAAGCCTACCCAAAGTGGGGAGTACTACATATCTTCTAATTGTGCAGGAAGATAAGAGAGGTGTGTTGCTTCTTTCAATATATTCCTATTGTCCCATGGCTTATATCCATTGTAACATATGACATCCCTAATAAAAGAATAACAAGTAAAAGGCTTCCAATGTACTAACAGTTTGGTATTTTTCCACATACAATTTTGTTATAGGGATTAAGGTTTCTCCAGCACAGCATTCTTGACTATCATAAACCGCCCATCTTACTAAACTTAGCAATGTTTTTACAAGTATATGACTGACTCAGCTTTAGTATGGAGTATATACGATTTAGAAGGTTTTGTACATAAACTTACCACCTATTCAATGTGTATATTTTACAATGTCTAAGTGGTAGGAGGTTAAACACACTGGCAGTTCTTCAGCATAGCTCTATTGGGCTATGATTTAAATGGTAAATCTGTTAACTCATTGTTTGTTTGTTTTTGTACTTAGAGGAATGGTTTGAAAACACAAAATAGATGCCTGGCATTGACATACACAGTTTATCACAATTTAATAATCATTCATAACTTAAAGCAGTGCTTCCAAGGCATATTCTTACCAGTTTGCACATAAAAATTACCTTCCATATCTTCTAGAAATATGAAGATGTTCTTCCATATTATGGTTTTCCCAAACGTAGCCTAAAATATAGAGGCCATATGTTATACTATTGGAAATTAGGAAAGTTTAGGTTACTAACTTCAGTGAACTTTACAACCATGCCTGATTAATTCACCTCATTCTTCCTCATTCTCAATTGAAATTACAAGAACAAATAACAATAACAGAAAAACAGTTGTATGACTTTTACAAAGTGAAAGGAAATTCAGTGTCTTACCTATAGCAGCGAGATTCCTGTAGGTCTCCAGCATCACATCTTTGTAGAGACTCTTCTGAGAAGAATCCAGCAAAGCCCACTCTTCCCGAGTGAAGTTCACATGCACATCATCATAGGTCACTCTACCCTAAAATATCCCAGGCATGTGTGCATGAGAAAACATATTACTGAGAACACTGTAAATACATACTTCATTGAGAATATAGTCATATCATTCTGGTACTTCCTGCACTTAATTCCTGACACAAACACCTTAATGCAATCAAGGCATTTAAGAAGGAAACTGAATAATGAATGAACTTCACCTCTGTCATTTCTACACCCCTTGAAGAGGATAAATCCCTGCAAGAAAGTGGTAATTAATAGACATTAACTCACAAGTAAACAGTTCAAAAGTACCGAGCACACATTAGATAAAATGTATTAATAATTACTAACTAAGAAAATGATGAGCATGCTGGGTGTATTACTTGTGCCTTGAATCCCAACACTCAGGAGGCAGACCCAGGTGTATCTCCTTGAATGGTAGGGTAAGCCTGGTCTATGCCATTAGTTCCACGACATCAGGAGGTCCATATTAAGACACTAACTCCCCTGTACAAATCAAACAAAGAAACCAAAAAAGATGGAAAGAACTCAGAGGTCTTCACTGAAGTTCCTACAAAGAATTATATATTCACTGCAGGTCTGTATTCATCTTCCAAAGCCTCAAGTGACCCAGTTTCAACAGTAAAATAAATAAGTGCTTATTAATAAGGTATGCATGTTTAAACATTTACAAATGGACAAATGAAAATATTAGCAAGAAAAAAAGAAAAAAAATTAAATATTCGCTATATAAGTCTGTTTGTTTGTTTGTTGAGACAGGGTTTCTCTGTATAGTCCTGGCTGTCCTCGAACTCACTTTGTAGACCAGGCTGGCCTCAAACTCAGAAATCTGCCTGTCTCTGCCTCCAGAGTACTAGGATTAAAGGCGTGTGACACCACGCCCAGCTTTGCTATATAAGTCTTGATCATGAATTAGCAACATAGGGAGGGAGAGAGGCTCACCACAGGTATTTCTTATGTTACATATAATTGGAGCAAATTACCAATATTTACATGGAGGCACATAACCGTCCATTGGACCAAGTTCAGGAGCTGTTAGGCCATCTTCTGCCTACTGTGAGCATCAGGTACACAAGATAAATGCATTCATGCATACAGGGAAAATACTCATATTCACACAAAAATTCAAAACAAATCCCACAGGTAGTAATAATGCCACACACCCGCAATCCAATGGAATATCCATGTAGTAGTTATCACAGGACATCCTGAGAAATATAATATACAGACTGTCAAGTTTCAAAATCTGAGTGTGCCTGAAGTTCAGCACATCAGCTTATGCATGCATATACAAAATTTATATTCCAAGCTAATAACATAAAAACAAAACAAGCCAGGCATTTTGGCCCACCTCTAATCCCACCCAGCACACTAGAAAGAGAGGCAGGTGGATCACTAAATTCAAGTGCTCCCTGGTCTGCAAACCTACTTTCACGACAGCCAGGGCCGCACATGGATACATTGCATTCAAAATCAAAAATAAAAACAACAAAACCAAAACTATAAAAATATCAGTGAAATACCTTAGCACTGAATTACAGTTGCTTCTATTGTGTCTTATATGATTTAGTGATAGAGTCTATAATGATGAGGCTATGACAGCAGAAGAAAGAAACTGATTCAACCACAACATAGTAGACATATTTCAACGTATTGAGTACATGGTGACTCAGGTCATTATAGATTCATGGTCATTCTCTCATGAAAATATATTTGTCTAAATTCAATGGCTATAACAGCCCCTGCCCTGTTCAAACTTCCAAAGACTCCTTTGACACTCAAAGCAATCTTGTGACTGCCACACCTTGTAAAATCAGGAAACATTATATCTTTCAAATATGCAATGGCATAAACAACCCTTTACATTCCAATATGGAAGAATGTGTACATTGGACCATGACAAGAAACCCAACAGGGCAAACTCTAAATCCTGTAGCTCTGTCCCAGCCACATGATGCTTCAGTTTTAAAGTGCTTAAAGGGCTCTATCCCTGATACTTCTCATACATCTTTCAGTTTTGGTACTTCCACTCCCTATATGCATCTCTCCATGGCAGATTCTCATATCATAAGTATCTCAACATCTTGTGGTCTCAGCTAGGCATCATCTGCACAGCTTCATAACATGAACACTCACAGTATCCTCACTGGGGCTGCAACTCTGACAAATATAGAAGGATGGACTAGTGCTGAACTGAAACTAGAAAGGAAGAATCCATGACCATAATTTCACAACTTTCTTGATTTCAGAACGAGCACAATATGGATGAGCCTGAGAAATTTGGCTCCTCAATTGGAATGGAGCATGCCACGCATGTACCTTAGTTGTAGCAGGTTTTATATGTAGTTCCATCCTGGGAGTGCCAACTCCTTCCATTAATTGAAGGCATGGCAGAAGAAATTATTACTCTTAGGGCACCTTCTTAGGCTGCAAATCCAGAGCAATGGCCTTCACATTAATGGTGATAAGCTCTTAGTTGCTAAAGCACAATATCAGGGAAAGCTTTCTGTCCCAGTTTCCATGGTCCCAATAAATACCACAGATAATCCCCAAATGCCCTTCTTTTTCTGCTCCATCTATGTGTCCCAGCCCCTACTCACAAAGAAACACCTTCTCAACCATATGCTATGCTTGGCAGAAGACAACTTAGGCTGTCCATATATTTGCCACAGTTACCCTAGATGCAATTTTCAGTTTTCTATAGCATTGGATTAGAACACAAAATGCAGCATCCCCAGATGGGCGTGGTGGCACACACCTTTAATCCTAGCACTTGGGAGAGAGAGGCAGGTGGATTTCTGAGTTCCAGGCCAGCCTGGTCTACAGAGTGAGTTCCAGGACAGCCAGGGCTACACAGAGAAACCCTGTCTCGGAAAAAAAAAAAAAAAAACAAAACAAACAAAAAAAGCAGCATCCCCTATCGTCTGTCAAGATTACTAAGAGGAGTCCCTTCCAGTCAGCTCCAACACTAACGCACCTTGGGCATGAAGTCTGCGGACACCCCCAAGGTCCCCAGAGGACTCTCCACGGGATCTTAGGACCTCTGGTGAGTGGAACACAACTTCTGCCAGGAGGCAGGTTCGAACACCAGATATCTGAGCACCTTCCCTGCAAGAGGAGAGCTTGCCTGCAGAGAGTACACTGACCACTGAAACTCATGAGAGAGCTAGTCACGCAGGTCTGCTGAGAGAGGCTAACATAATCACCTGAGGAACAAGCTCTAACCAGAGACAATTATAACAACAAAGTCCAGAGATTACCAGAGGGTGAAAGGCAAACATAAGAATCTTACTAACAGAAACCAAGACCACTCACCATCATCAGAACGCAGCACTCCCACCCCACCCAGTCCTGGGCACCCCAACACACCCGAAAAGATAGACCTGGATTTAAAAGCATATCTCATGATGATGGTAGAGGACATCAAGAGGGACTTTAATAACTCACTTAAAGAAATACAGGAGAACACTGCTAAACAGGTAGAAGGCCTTAAAGAAGAAGCACAAAAATCCCTTAAAGAATTGCAGGAAAACACGACCAAACAGGTGATGGAATTGAAAAAAACCATCCAAGACCTAAAAAGGGAAGTAGACACAATAAAGAAAACCCAAAGTGAGGCAACGCTGGAGATGGAAAACCTAGGAATGAAATCTGGAACCATTGATGCGAGCATCAGCAACAGAATACAAGAGATGGAAGAGAGAATCTCAGGTGCAGAAGATTCCATAGAAAACATCAGCACAACAATCAAAGAAAATGGAAAATGCAAAAAGATCCTAACTCAAAACATCCAGGAAATCCAGGACACAATGAGAAGACCAAACCTACAGATAATAGGAGTAGATGAGAATGAAGATTTTCAACATAAAGGGCCAGCAATTATCTTCAACAAAATTATAGAAGAAAACTTCCCAAACCTAAAGAAAGAGATGCCCATGAACATACAAGAAGCCTACAGAACTCCAAATAGACTGGACCAGAAAAGAAATTCCTTCCGACACATAATAATCAGAACAACAAATGCACTAAATAAAGATAGAATATTAAAAGCAGTAAGGGGAAAAGGTCAAGTAACATATAAAGGCAGGCCTATCAGAATTATACCAGACTTTTCACCAGAGACTATGAAAGCCAGAAGAGCCTGGACAGATGTTATACAGACACTAAGAGAACACAAATGCCAGTCCAGGCTACTATACCCAGCCAAACTCTCAATTACCACAGATGGAGAAACCAAAGTATTCCACGACAAAACCAAATTCACACATTATCTTTCCACGAATCCAGCCGTTCAAAGGATAACAGAAAAAAAAAAAAAAAAATAGAAGGACCTAAATCACACCCTAGAAAAAAGCAAGAAAGTAATCCTTCAACAAACCAAAAAGAAGACAGCCACAAGAACAGAATGCCAACTCTAACAACAAAAATAACAGGAAGCAACAATTACTTTTCCTTAATATCTCTTAATAACAATGGACTCAATTTCCCAATAAAAAGACATAGACTAACAGACTGGCTACACAAACAGGACCCAACATTTTGCTGCTTACAGGAAACCCATCTCAAGGAAAAAGACAGACACTATCTCAGAGTGAAAGAATGGAAAACAATTTTCCAAGCAAATGGCCTAAAGAAACAAGCTGGAGTAGCCATTCTAATGTCGAATAAAATCAACTTCCAACCCAAAGTTATCAAAAAAGACAAGGAGGGACACTTCATACTCATCAAAGGTAAAATCCTGCAAGAGGAACTCTCAATTCTGAATATCTATGCTCCAAATGCAAGGGCAGCCACATTCATTAAAGACACTTTAGTAAAGCTCAGAGCACATATTTCACCTCACCCAATAATAGTGGGAGACTTCAACACCCCACTTTCATCAAAGGACAGATCGTGGAAACAGAAACTAAACAGAGACACAGTGAAACTAACAGAAGTTATGAAACAAATGGACTTAACAGATATCTTCAGAACATTTTATCCTAAAACAAAAGGATATACCTTCTTCTCAGCACCTCATGGTACCTTCTCCAAAATTGACCATATAATTTGTCACAAAATAGGCCTCAACAGATAAAAAATATTGAAATTGTCCCATGCATCCTATCAGACCACCAATGGACTAAGGCTGATCTTCAATAACAAAATAAAGAATAGAAAGCCAACATTCATATGGAAACTGAACAACACTCTTCTCAATGATACCTTGGTCAAGGAAGGAATAAAGAAAGAAATTAAAGACTTTTTAGAGTTTAATGAAAATGAAGCCACAACATACCCAAACTTATGGGACACATTGAAAGCATTTCTAAGAGGGAAACTCATAGCTCTGAGTGCCTCCAAAAAGAAACTAGCGAGAGCACACACTAGCAGCTTGACAACACACCTAAAAGCTCTAGAAAAGAAGGATGCAAATTCACACAAGAGGAGTAGACGGCAGGAAATAATCAAACTCAAGTGGAAACAAGAAGAACTATTCAAAGAAACAACCAAATGAGGAGCTGATTCTTTGAGAAAATCAACAAGATAGATAAACCCTTAGCCAGACTCACTAGAGGGCACAGGGACAGCATCCTAATTAACAAAATCAGAAATGAAAAGGGAGAGATAACAACAGATCCTGAAGAAATCCAAAACACCATCAGATCGTTCTACAAAAGGCTATACTCAACAAAACTGGAAAACCTGGACAAAATGGACAAATTTCTAGACAGATACCAGGTACCAAAGTTAAATCAGGATCAAGTTAACGATCTAAACAGTCCCATATCCCCTAAAGAAATAGAAGCAGTCATTAATAGTCTCCCAACCAAAAAAAAGCCCAGGACCAGATGGGTTTAGTGCAGAGTTCTATCAGACCTTCAAAGAAGATATAATTCCAGTTCTTCACAAACTATTCCACAAATAAGAAGTAGAAGGTACTCTACCCAACTCATTCTATGAAGCCACAATTACTCTGATACCTAAACCACAGAAAAATCCAACAAAAATAGAGAACTTCAGACCAATTTCCCTTATGAATATTGATGCAAAAATACTCAATAAAATTCTCGCTAACCGAATCCAAGAACACATTAGAACAATCATCCATCCTGACCAAGGAGGTTTTATTCCAGGGATGCAGGGATGGTTTAATATACGGAAATACATCAAAGTAATCCATTATATAAACAAACTCAAAGACAAAAACCACATGATCATCTCCTTAGATGCAGAGAAATTATTTGACAAAATCCAACACCCATTCATGATGAAAGTCTTGGAAAGATCAGGAATTCAAGGCCCATACCTAAACATGATAAAAGCAATCTACAGCAAACCAGTAGCCAACATCAAAGTAAATGAAGAGAAGCTTGAAGCAATCCCACTAAAATCAGGGACTAGACAAGGCTGCCCACTTTCTCCCTACCTATTCAACATAGTACTTGAAGTCCTAGCCAGAGCAATTCGACAACAAAAGGACATCAAGGGGATACAAATTGGAAAGGAAGAAGTCAAAATATCACTTTTTGCAGATGATATGATAGTATATATAAGTGACCCTAAGAATTCCACAAGAGAACTTCTAAACCTGATAAACAGCTTTGGTGAAGTAGTTGGATATAAAATTAACTCAAACAAGTCAATGGCCTTTCTCTACACAAAGAGTAAACAGGCTGAGAAAGAAATTAGGAAAACAACACCCTTCTCAATAGTCACAAATAATATAAAATACCTTGGTGTGACTCTAACTAAGGAAGTGAAAGATCTGTATGATAAGAACTTCAAGTCAGCCGGGCGTGGTGGCGCACGCCTTTAATCCCAGCACTCGGGAGGCAGAGGCAGGCGGATTTCTGAGTTCGAGGCCAGCCTGGTCTACAAAGTGAGTGCCAGGACAGCCAGGGCTATACAGAGAAACCCTGTCTCAAAAAACCTAAAAAAAAAAAAAAAAAAAAAAAAAAAAAAGAACTTCAACTCTCTGAAGAAAGAAATTAAAGAAGATCTCAGAAGATGGAAAGATCTCCCATGCTCATGGATTGGCAGGATCAACTTTGTAAAAATGGCTATCTTGCCAAAAGCAATCTGCAGATTCAATGCAATCCCCATCAAAATTCCAACTCAATTCTTCAACCAATTAGAAAGAGCAATCTGCAAATTCATCTGGAATAACAAAAAACCTAGGATAGCAAAACTCTTCTCAAGGATAAAAGAACCTCTGGTGGAATCACCATGACTGACCTTGAACTTGACCAATGTTACCTGTGATTGTATGTATAAAGAAATTAAATAAACCGAGAATTCATGACTCCAATAACAATTACTCAAAGTTACCCCTAAAGAGTTATACATCTGTTCCTCCAGCAACTGCTGATGTGTCATTCAAACTCCCCATGTTCCAGAGTTCTCTCTATAAATAAAGGTGATCAGAAAGATGGGCTATGGCTCTGCAACCCCTCATGACCCCTTGGGATTTCAGGTAAAACTAGCCCCACTGAAGCCTCACAGAGAACAATGTTGAAAAATAATTTAATGTGTGCTGCCTGCCACATGGATTATATCACAAGATGTGCAATCTGTTTTATCCACCTACCCAACACCATGCACACCTGAGAAGGTATGCATCATAGAAACACCTTTTGTACTCTGGAACTGAATTTCCATGAATACCATTGTAAATGGAGGCAGTAGAAAGGTAAGAGGAGTCTAATCAAACACTACTGAAGGATGGCCCCTATCACTTTCTTTCTACTAATTCCTAAATTATTTGTACCACATAACTGAATGTGGACGTTTCTGAAATTCTAGAAACCAGACCTTCATTCTTCCAATATGTCTTCCTACTACATATCAAAAGCAATGCTCGTGTGTACACACTGAAAAATGACAGTATGAACACCAGACTTCCACTACCAGTGCTCTACAGCGCCACCCCCCACCCTCGCCTTCCATTGGAATTCAGGCTTGGGAAGGTCAGAGGCCAAGGGCCTCTGAGCATATCACCACATGAACAAATCAATCCATAGTCTGACCCACAGTCCATTTCAGTCTCAGCCTGTCGTGGCTTGTGGTCTTCCTCCCATCTTGCTACAGGAGGGGAATCCTGGAAAGAACCTGCAAGCTACCTTCCACTGCTGTGCCTGATTGTTAGGCCTACCCAGGGTCCCTCATTAGTTTACAAAACTCAGATATGCCTCAGGCCAGTTGCAGCCCCTCTACTGGGGGATCAGAGAGCAAATGCCTCGGCCAGCTGAAACCTTTCCAGATCTGCCTTTCCACTCTATGTGCACACAAAGCCCTGGTCTGGAGAAATTGTATTTAACAGAATGTTCCAGTCTCCCAGAGCACTTGTTTTCCTTTTTCCAGGCACAGGGTCCTTTGTTTGCATATTCCTTTACACATGCCATGTTCAGTACAGCCATGTCTGCTTCATAGTTGGGAAGTCCTGCAGCCAAACTGCAGTCCCATTAGAACAGTAGCAATAGTTAAAAGAAAAAGTGCCTATGAATTTCTTAACAAGGAGTGGTTAATGGGAGGTGAATGAAAAAAAAAAAAAAAGAAAGAAAGAAAGATTAAAGGATACAACTGCTCGTATGTATGGTGGAATAGAAAGTTTATTATACATAAAAGAAAGAACATAATCAAATCCAGGAATATATAGGAGAACAGAGTACAAAGTGAACATGACTCTAAACCACGTGGAGAGAAGGAGAAAAGCAAGATCCAGACAAAGAGATCAAGATGACACATAAATAATAATGACAGATTAATAATAAAACAAACAGGTAATCAAAAGGTTGGATTGCATAAGGAATGGCAGCTGGGTGAAGGGTAGCCCTACCCCTGGGCTAGAGGGTGAGGTATGCCAGCCATATGACATAATAGGTAGGGACTGAGGTCTGCTGACAGCCTGGTCTGCCGTGACTTGTTAAATAAGCTCTCAACCAATTGTCCAGGGGTTTCAGACTTATTTGCAGGGACAAAGAAGAATGATAGGATTGAATCATACTCGCAAAGATTATTTGTACAAGTTGAAACACACTTTACGGTCCAATATTCTTCAGGGACTAAGCATAAGTACTAGAGCGCACCAAGTCTTTTCTCTCACATGCTGTATTTTCAAACAGGAAAATTAACATTCCCATTAGGCACACCACATCAGATTGTCTAGATCTTGTGTTCTTTGAACTAGTGTAAATATGGAAATTTGGTTTCTAGAAATAAGTTCAGTTCTTCGCCCAGTTTTCTGAGTGCCCTGCTCTGGGAACCCACCAAGATCGCCGGTTTGTACTTTTACTGTTGTCTAAAACTGACTACCTGAATACTCATTGCTATTGTCAACTACTGTCAAAGTAGAAAGGCCCTCACCTTCCGTCTTCTCCTCCTTTTCTCTGCTGTGACTACACCAGCTTCAAAATTGGTCAGAGAACTCAATGCTTACACAGGACTCTCTTTTTGTAATCCCCTCACCCCAATCCAGAGAGGTTGGAGGACACCCATTCACTGGTCTATATCTCTTCTCATTTCCTGAGTCCAGTCAACACCATGCCTTAGTATTGGTTGTGACCCTATAATGCCACCTTGAGCACCTTGTTAGGTGCCTGTTCTTTGCTATCAAGATGAGCCTTGTTGTTGATTGTAAAGGAAAGCGGTCTCTATTTTTATAGTTTGGAGACAAATGTCTGAACAATCCTGGTAAACAAACACAGCCATACTGTTCTCTAGCAAGCCAGGTTAGCATGCTATGTACCTGGGGGGCGTTTTACAGGCAGTCCTCTCTCTCCTACATTCTACTTGGTGCCACTTCCTACTTCCCAATCAAATTCTTAGCATTATCAATTCTACTCGTCTACATCACAGCTTAATATTGGAGTGCTACTCAACATATGATAGGGCTTTTACAGCCTCCACAATATTTTTGTTTGTTTTTTGTTTTTCGAGACAGGGTTTCTCTGTATAGCCCTGGCTATCCTGGAACTCACTCTGTAGACCAGGCTGGCCTCGAACTCAGAAATCCGCCTGCCTCTGCCTCCCGAGTGCTGGGATTAAAGGCGTGCGCCACCAAGCCGGGCACAGCCTCCACAATATTAACTCCAATGGATCTTACACCCCCATATTAAATGCTACAGGCAGAACTTACAGAAAATAGAGAAACTACGGTTCTCAGGTTTGGCATCCTGCTAAGTATTTTTTTGGGCACACAAGCCCCTGCCCCAAATGCTTTGTAAAAATACAGCCCCCATAATAAGCTTTTTCAGAGGCCACCGCCAGGTACAGGGAGAGACTAGAACCACAAAGGACCTCACACGTGGCCATATCTGTCTGGCTGCTGCTTACAATCAGCTGCTGGGAAAACCCACCACATGTGCACCATTTACTAAACCGCTTGCTCCTCCCTTTGTGGGAGATGATCCTGCACTTACCATATCTGGAAATTTTAAGCTTTTCGGAGCTCCCTCACAGCACCCAACAGAGGTACTCAGAGCACACCACAAAGAAACCTTGCAGGCTCAGATTCAGACAGGAACTTACAGGCTTGGTAACAGGAAGAGCCTCCTCTTCTCCTGAGTGGCAGGTCCGGCTGGAGGTTCTGATTGGCTAGTGCGTCTTGAGTGACATGAGCACCACCCTTAGGGGTCTAGTGTACTGAAGAGAAACTACCTAGTGTACCTAGTGGTTCCATCTTGGGAGCAGTCCTTTTCCAGATCAGCTGATTTGCATTTCAGTAGCACAGTGCCTGTCCTCCAATAGCCTGCCTGTCTCTCCTCCCACAGAGCACCTCAGAGCATCTACAACTCCAGATACCTGCTGCTCAGCTGCCCATTTCTCCCCATTATGGGCAGCAACCCTGTGTTCACAACTTTGCAAAATTGGACTTTTTCTGAGCTCCCAGTACTCAGTAGTCACTTCCCCTTCTTTCTCCTGCAATCAAGCTGGAAAGCTTGCATAGCCGATTTATCAACTAACAGTGGGGCTGGAGAGTTGGCTCAGTGGTTAAAGAGCACTGACTGCTCTTCCAGAGGTGCTGAGTCCAATTCCCAGCAACTATATGGTGGCTCACAGCCATCTGCAGTGGTGTCTGATGCCCTCTTCTGGTGTGTCTGAAGAGAGCAATGGTATACTCATATACATGAAATAAATAAATCATTTTTTTTAAAGAAATTTAAAAAATCAACCAACAGTGGGTCCCTCAAGTGGATGGGTATCCAGAATATTAGCAACTAAAGAAGATTTTTGGAAAGAAAATTTTGTTTTGTGGTTTCAGGCTGAATTCAGGCAACCTGCACATATTTTTCACCTGATGGTAATGAGACAACACTCAGAGCAAAGCAGGAAACACACGACAAACACTGTGGAGCCCTCTTGTAAACCAGCACATACATCTTCCTCAATGGGTCTGTAAAGCAAACAAAACAACAACAACAAACCCGCGGCTCTGTTAGTGAAGGTTTTTCAGATGAACAGAACTGATAGAACGAAACTTTCTATTATGTAGAAAATGGATTTATTAGAATAATTCACATGCTTTAGTTCCACTAGTCCAACAATGACTAACTACTATGGACAGTTGAAGAATCCAATAGTGGCTAGATGTCTCCGCTAGTTTGTGTTTGCAAGGCATTCCTCTAAGTACAAAGACAAGGAAATAATACCTTAACAGATCTCACCATTTGAATCACAGCCCAATAGAGTTATGCTCTAGAAATACCAGTGTGGTTAATCTACTCCTTAGATATTGCAAATGATAGAGACATTGAATAGGTGATAAGTGTGTGTATAAAAACTTCTACACTTGACCTTAGCCAAAAGGCCGAGAGGCGATGTCTAAAAACTTCTAAGAAGTATATAGTCCATATTAAAGTTGGTGTCAATCACATACTTGTAATGATGTTGCCAAATTTTGTGAGATGGACAGTTTATGAGCGTCAAAAAAGCTGTTGTGGAAAAACCTTAATCCCTATACCACTTATTCTGTTTTTAATAGAGATGTCATTAGTTAGAATGGATACAAGCCACGTGAACAAAGGAGTATTGAAAGAAACAACAACCTCTCTCTTCCAGCACAATTAGAAGATATGTAGTATTCCCCACTTTGAGTAGACTTCTAAAAGTGCTAGAAGTTTACAACTAATTTGTTTTCCAACTTTAATGTGGGTATTTCGACAAATCACACTGCAGAAAATGGCTGAGTACTAAGGATGTGACAATTCTTCTGTTTGATTTGGTTCACTTTGCAAATTAATGAATGAAATCAGTGTGGTAAATCTCTGAGTTCTTCCTGTTATCTTCAAATATGTGAACACACTCATATAGAAAAAGGATGCTATGTCATCAATGTTCTTCCCATCCCGTGTATCTTCAAAGATGCAAAAGAACCCACAATGACTGGGAACTCCATGGATGTAAACAAAGGAATAATAGATTAAGATCAGCTTGTTCTTTACAATTAGACTAAATTGTAAAACTTACTCACACAAACGAAAAGATTCATCTGTGTTTTGAATGTGAGAAAGCTTTCACACGTGCCAATTGTCTTTGCAGGCATGAAAGAAGTCATGCTGAAGAGCAACCCTCTGAGTTTATTCAACGTGGGAAGAAAGCATATGTATTTCAGAGTCATAACCAAAGACATGAGAGAATTTATACTGGAGAGAAACCCTATATAGAGATGTCCAAAATTTTGAAGCCTTTGCATATAACAGTAGTCTCCAGATACATAAAACAACACTTGCTGGAGAGAATACATATGAGAGTAACCAATGTGGTAGAGACTTTGTATCTCACAGGTCTCTTCAAAGCCATAAAAGAGTTCATCCAGGAGAGAAAGGTTTTGAATGTTATCAATGTGGTAAAACCTTTGCACAAAGTTGTAGTCTTCTAACACATAAAAGAATCCGTACAGGAGAGAAACCTTTTGAATGTAACCAATGTGGTAAAGTTTTTGCACAAAACGATCATCTCCTAACACATAAAAGAACACATACTGGAGAGAAAACTCATGAATGTACTCATTGTGGTAAACACTTTGCACATCAGTATGGTCTCTTATATAAAAAGACACATACAGGAGGGAAATCCTATGAGTGTCATCACTGTGGTAAAGCCTTTAGATTTTACACTCATCTTCAAATACATAGAAGAACACATACAGGAGAGAAACCTTTTGAATGTAACCAATGTAGTAAAGCCTTTGCACAAAGTAGTAGTCTTCTAACACATAAAAGAATCCACACAGGAGAGAAACCTTTTGAATATAACCAATGCGGTAAAACCTTTGCAAGAAGCAGTGGACTCCTAAGACATAAAAGAACACATACAGGAGAGAAACCCTATGAATGTCATTAATGTGGCAAAGCCTTTGCAAGTCAGTCTAGTCTCACATATCATATAAGAACATAGGTTGGGTATATGCCCAGAGTTTTTTTAAATTATTATTAGGTATTTTCCTCATTTACATTTCCAATGCTATCTCAAAAGTCCCTCATACCCACCCCCACAATCCCCTACCCAAACACTCCCCCTTTTTGGCCCTGGCGTTCCCTTGTACTGGGGCATATAAAGTTTGCAAGTCCAATGGGCCTCTCTTTGCAGTGATGGCCGACTAGGCCATCTTTTGATACATATGCAGCTAGAGACAAGAGCTCCGGGGTTAGTTCATATTGTTGTTCCACCTATAGGGTTGCAGTTCCCTTTAGCTCCTTGAGTACTTTCTCTAGCTCCTCCATTGGGGGCCATGTGGTCCATCCAACCGCTGACTATGAGCATCCACTTCTGTGTTTGCTAGGCCCCGGTCTAGTCTTACAAGAGACAGCTATATCTGGGTCCTTTCAGCAAAATCTTGCTAGTGTATGCAATGGTGTCAGCGTTTGGAAGCTGATTATGGGATGGATCCCTGGATATGGCAATCACTAGATGGTCCATCATTTCGTCACAGCTCCAAATTTTGTCTCTGTAACTCCTTCCATGGGTGTTTTGTTCCCAATACCCAGAGTTTTATGGCTGTATCATGAGTAGAATTATTTTCAGTTTTCTGAGAAACTGCCAAATTAATGTCCAGAGAGGTTGTACAAATTTTCACTCCCACCAGCAATGGAGAAGTGTTCTTCTTGCTCCACAGCCTTGCCAGATGTGCAGTTCCTTGAGTTGTTTTTTTTTTTTAATCGTAGCCATTCTGATGGGTGTAAGGTGGAATATCAGTGTGATTTTTATTTGCATTTCCCTGATGATTAAGGATCCACAGAATGAAAGACACAGACACACACACAATAGTTCATTTTTAACATGTCATTTGGCTCAGTGGCTGGGTACACCTAAGACTCCCATGGCTAGCATGCCCTTCCCTCTGATACTCCTGACTAAACACCTCTAAATCTGTCCTCAGCTTAGCTGCCTGGTTCCTTTTATGAAGCCTATTTTCCTTGTTGGCCAAGATTTTGGAATGCCCCTTGATGCTCTACTTTCACTTTTCACCTACATATTAGATGATCTCCTCTTCAGCTCCAAGTCTGTCCCATCTCTGTCCTTCTGGGTCATGGCAAATCTCTCTGTCCTCTCTGTGTCCTACCCGTGCAACTCTAAATGTCCCAGCCTGTGCTCAACCATTGACTATTGGCATCTTCATTGATGGATCAGAAAACAAATGGTAACAAAGACCTTTAGCATTTGAACACAGAGATTCCTGACTAAATCAAAGCATTAGAACCAATACCGTACATCGACCAGATACTTTTTTTAACTTATTCACTATATTTTCAACTCACTGCCCCCTCATAAGCATTGCCTCCCACAATCCTTACTCCATTCCCCCATCTATTTCTCCTATGAGTGTGTGGTGGCCCCTATGGGTATTCCCACACACTTGCACTTCAAGTCTCTATGAGGCTAGATATGGCCTTTCCTACTGAGGTCAGACAAGGCAGCTCAGCTATAAGATCATATTCCAGAAACAGGCAATAGCTTTTGGGATAACCCCTGTTCCAGATGTTTGGGACCAACATCAAGATCAAGCTGCACACCTACTACATATGTGCATGGGGGCCTAGGTCCAGTCTGTGTATGCTCTTTGGTTGGTGGTTCAATCTGCAAGAGCCCCAATGGCCCATGTTAGTTGATTCAGCTCTTCTGTCTTCCTGTAAAGTTCTATCTCCTTTGGGGCCCACAATCCTTCCCTCAACTCTTCTATAAGAGTCTCCAAGCTCCATCTACTGTTTGGCTGTGGATTTTTGGATCGCTCTGAGTCCAGTTACTGGGTGGAGCCTCTCAGAGGGCAAACATGCTAGACTACTGTCTGTAAGCATAACAGAGTATCATTAATCATGTCAGGAATTGGTCCCTGCCTGTGGGATGGAAACCAAGTTGATCTAATTATTGACTGGCCTTGACATCAGTCTCTGCTCCATCCCACTCCCTGCATTTTCTATGGTTGCCTGCAAATCAGATATTTATTTTATACTTGGGGTCACCAAAACATTTAAAATTTTTGAATTATCACTGGCTTAAAAATGTGTCTTTCTTCTTCTAAGGTCTGTTCAAGCTAACAGAGACTAATTTAAACATATATGTCTAGGATGTCCTCAAACTTGTGATCTTGGCTTTTGCTTCCTTCAGCAAATCTTTTTTTTTTTTCATTTAAAAATATTTTTAATTATTATTAGGTATTTATTTCATTTACATTTCCAGTGCTATCCCAAAAGTCCCCCACACCCTCCCACACACACTCCCCCAACTACCTACTCCCACCTCTTGGCCCTGGCGATCCCCTGTACTGAGGCATATAAGGTCTACATGACCAATGGGCCTCTCTTTCCGCTGATGGCCGACCAGACCATCTTCTGATACATATGCAGCTAGAGACATGAGCTCTGGGGGTAGGGGGGTGAGTACTGGTTAGTTCATATTGTTGTTCCACCTATAGGGTTGCAGATCCCCCCAGCTCCCTGGGTACTTCCTCCAGCTCCTCCATTGGGAGCCCTGTGATGCATCCAATAGCTGACTGTGAGCATTCACTTCTGTGTTTGCTAGGCCTGGGAATAGTCTCACAAGAGACAGCTATATCAGGGTCCTTTCAGCAAAATCTTGCCAGTGTATGCAATGGTGTCAGCATTTGGAGGCTGATTATGGGATGGATCCCCAGGGGCTCAGAGCTAAACAAAGAATTCTCACCTGAGGAATACCGAATGGCTGAGAAGCACCTGAAAAAAAATGTTCAACATCCTTAACCATCAGGGAAATGCAAATCAAAAGAACCCTGAGATTCCACCTCACACCAGTCAGAACGGCTAAGATCAAAAATTCAGGTGACAGCAGATGCTGGCTAGGATGTGGAGAAGGAACACTCCTCCATTGTTGGTGGGATTGCAAGCTGGTAAAACCACTCTAGAAATCAGTCCGGTGGTTCCTCAAAAAATTGGACATAGTTCTACCGGAGGATCCCGCAATACCTCTCCTGGGTATATATCCAGAAGATGTTCCAACCGGTAAGAAGGACACATGCTCCACTATGTTCATAGCAGCCTTATTTATAATAGCCAGAAGCTGGAAAGAACCCAGATGCCCCTCAACAGAGGAATGGTTACAGAAAATGTGGTACATTTACACAATGGAGTACTACTCAGCTATTAAAAGGAATGAATTTATGAAATTGCTAGGCAAATGGATGGACCTGGACGGCATCATCCTGAGTGAGGTAACTCAATCACAAAAGAACTCACACGATATGTACTCACTGATAAGTCTATATTAGCCCAGAAACTTAGAATACCCAAGATATAAGATACAATTTGTGAAACACATGAAGGTCGGGAAGAACGAAGACCAAGGTGTGGATACTTTGCCCCTTCTTGGAATTGGGAGCAAAGCACCCATGGAAGGAGTTACAGAGACAGAGTTTGGAGCTGAGACGAAAGGATGGACCATCTAGAGACTGCCATGTCCTTCAGCAAATCTTACCTGCATTCACCAAGCATCTGCTGGAAGCAGATACAAAGACACACAGTGGAATGTGTTAGACAGATCTTGGGAAGTCTTGTAGGAAGTTGGGGGAATGATTAAAGAGACAGAATGGTCAAGTACACTACAAGATGACCTACACAGTCAACTAACCTGGTCCCTTTGGGGCTCACAGAGACTAAAACACCCTGTAAAGAGCATGCATTGGCTGGCCCTTGGCCCTTGCACATATATCGTACATGTGCAGCTTGTTCTTCATATGGTTTCCCTAACAACTGGAGCAGGAGCTCTGTCTGACACTCTTGCCTGGCCTTAGATTCCTTTCTGCTAGTTGTGCTGCCTGGTCTGACCATAGTGGGACAGGATACATCTAGTCCTGCTACAAATTGTTGTGCCAGAGTAGGTTGGTACCCATGGGGGAACATCAAAGTGGAAAGTGGGAAGGAAATATAAGTGGTACTGGAAGGAGAAGTGGGGCTGTGATCAGGATGTGAATCAATCAATAAATCAATCAATATACCCTTTAATTTCAACATGTGCAGTTTTTAAAATATAATATAAATATTATATAATAAAATATAATAAAAATATAAAATATAATCAAATGTACAAAGATTTAAAATTGTACCTGTGAAAAAAATAATTTCATTAGAATCAGTTCTTAAAATCGAAGTCTCTGCATAGATAGATAGATAGATAGATAGATAGATAGATAGATAGATAGATAGACAGATGAATGACATATATATCTAACCTTGTTTTTACAATCATTAGAAAGCTTTAGCTTTTTGGCAAACTGAGTCATAGAAGAAAACTGTCATGTTCTATAATGAAACAGCATATAATATTTAATAATGTATCCAATCTTTATATTTACAAGTCTCATTTTGATATTGAGCAAGCTTAAATTAGAAAACTGTCATCCTTTTTTTGTCTGGAGGCATCTAAGAAAGGTTAAAGACTAGCGTCTCTTCCTGAGATTGTCTCACCATGGACTGTAAAGCAGGATGGATGAGCCCTTGCAGGCAAGGCCAAAGGGATGACATTTTCAGGATTTGATCCCTCTTATTGAGATGATTTTCTTGCCGTAATTAAATTAAATAATAATCCCTGGGTATTAGCCTACCCTATTGGGCAGATTTTCCACAGATCAATGAAGATGTACTGCCTTGTATTGATGCTATATAGGCAAACAGACGATTTCTTAATACCTAATGATGATTCTATTATATTTCCTAAAGTTGTATTAGTAATTATTAAGCCCTATATGATAGGACTGCTATTAAATCTTTGTCTAATATAAAAACTGCTGTTAGAACTCTGACAGGCTTCACTGTGTCATGAGTTAATTGTTTCTGAGATACAAAGCAGCATTTCCAACTTAAATACATTCCATAGAGCTGTAAAACCATAAACTACAGGTCATAAGAAGAAATGAATGATTTATTGTAGGTGCAAGGACAGAAGAAAAAATAATTCCTGCATTTATCTATACCAAACTCCACTGTTAACTTGGACACAAGAGTTATGGTGTTTTGTTTTGTTTTGTGTTTTGCTTTGTTTTGTTTAACAATTATGGCTTTTAACATTCAAAGAGCCTGTGGAGCTAGTGACAGAAAATGTATACTTAGGTAAGTAGTCTTAAAGAAAACACATGAGAGCATCTCTGTTGTAAACTCTTATCATTTTATGATTTGAATTTATGTCTGAACTTCTAGTGAACTTTTGTAAAAATAAGAAAGTAGGATGCTTGGAAAAATCATGTGATATATTTTCCTAAAATCAGGTACAAAAAAAGTAGGAATGATAATGTTAGAAAGGGCAAAGAGAGATAGCAAAACACAGAATGCAGACAAAGAATTAGAAACTAAGGTATAGCAAAAGATAATAGAACATAAAAGAGAGATGAAGAGGGACAAAGCAGAACCTTCAGAGACAGCAGAAAGAGCAGTTAGGCTTCTCACTACCATGAGGAAAAACAGATTTTTTTTTTTCTTAACACAAAGCAAGTTTAGTTTTACTAAAGAGGGAAATACTATTTTCTTACAAACTTAGGTTTAATTCATTTACCAATAAAAGAGTGCAAGCCTTTTCCTTAATTACGCAATAAATGCTGAAGCATATTTTCCATCCAGAATGAATGAGTTCTTTCTGCACTGGTGTGTGGGCATTTCCTTCATATGCATATGTATGTAAGTATAGGGTGTCTGTGTAAGTATGTAAGTTGCTTAGACAGATTGTTAAGCTCAGTGAATAAGTATGTGATAATGAGTGTGTATGTATGAATACATGTGTGTTTATGCATATTTGCTTGTGTAAAAGTTTTCCCTTCTGTGAGCATGACTCTGCTGGTTCAATAAACGTTTATTGTTCCAAACCTCTCTCCCACCTAGCAAGTGCAAGGTGAGGCTTCTGGGCAAGAAAGAAAGTAGCCCTAGCAATTCATCCATTACCTCATCTCTCACTGTTAAGGAACAGATGTTAATTGCCCAAGCCAGTGGGTTTTAATCTCAGAATAAGGAACAAAGTTCTCAGTATTTTTTAGAAGCCAGCAGCTTTAGCATAGTTACATATATAAAGATCACCTATGTTGAATTTGATCCTGAAATATAGATAGATATAGATATATTCTTATTCAGCAGGTGTATATGTTCATGACTTTTCACAAAATCTGGAATTTTGCTGGGTCATAAAGACATGAATCTGCTCCTGTTGTCTTACAGACACCTGTATACTGCTTTTTCTACAATATGGATTTCAATACAATGCTATTGCTAATATATCTATTTTTGTAAACTAAAACTTCATGTTAAATTCATGGCATCAAAAAGTTGTAAGACTTGGATTCACCTGTCTCTTTTAAAATGGAATCCAGAGAAGTATAGCCTAAATTTCTGTACCTGCCTATTCCTGAAAATTGGATTTTTCCCATGGACTTGGAAATATACCAACACTGTGGTGAGTGGGGTCACCTTAGTCCTAGTTTGTTGCTCTACAAGATATTGTCCTTGCTGTCATTCTGACTAAAATTTAAAAACTCTAAAATTAAAGGACTGTACCACCACAGCTTAAAATAACCTCTTTGAGGCTGGGCGTGGTGGTGCAGGCCTTTAATCCCAGCACTCGGGAGGCAGAGGCAGGCAGATTTCTGAGTTCCAGGCCAACCTGATCTACAAAGTGAGTTCCAGGACAGCCAGGGCTACACAGAGAAACCCTGTCTCTAAAACAAAACAAAACAAACAAAACAAAACAAAACAAAACAAAACAAAACAAAACAAAACAAAGAAACAACAACAAAAAACCTCTTTGAGTCATGTAGTGGATGTCTATTGCAATAACAGGAAAGGATTTGCATGTAGATCATGGCTCTGGTTTCAGACCACAAATGGATGGATAGTTTATGAGGTACACTGAGGAATAAATGAGGTAGATAATAGCTAGATCACAGACTGAAGTGTAAGGCAGTCTACTTTTTGGGTCATCATCATAAAGAAGATACAATGGGAGCACAGTGAGTAATTTTTTTTAATTAGGTATTTATTTCATTACATTTCCAATGCTATCCCAAAAGTCCCCCACACACTCCCCCACCCACTCCCTCACCCACCCACTCCCACTTCTTGGCCCTAGTGTTCCCCTGTACTGAGGCATATAAAGTTTGCATGACCAATGGGCCTCTCTTTCCACTGATGGCCAACAAGGCCATCTTCTGATATATATGCAGCTAGAGACACAAGCTCCGGGGGATACTGGTTAGTTCATATTGTTGTTCCACCTATAGGGTTGCAGATCCCTTTAGCTCCTTGGTTACTTTCTCTAGCTCCTCCATTGGGGGCCCTGTGATACAACCAATAGCTGACTGTGAGCATCCACTTTTGTGTTTGCTAGGCCCCAGCATAGTCTCACAAGAGACAGCTATATCTGGGTCCTTTCAGCAAAATCTTGCTAGTGTATGCAATGGTGTCAGCATTTGGAAGCTGATTATGGGATGGATCCCCAGATATGGCAGTCTCTAGATGGTCCATTCTTTCGTCTCAGCTCCAAACTTTGTCTCTGTAACTCCTTCCATGGGTGTTTTGTCCCCAATTCTAAGAAGGGGCAAAGTGTCCACACTTTGGTCTTCATTCTTATTGAGTTTCATGTGTTTAGCAAATTGTATCTTATATCTTGGGTATTCTAAGTTTCTGGGCTAATATCCACTTTGATGTCATTCTTTGCCAGCCAAGTGCTTAGGCTTTCACCTATGGTAACCAGTCAAACAAAATAGCAAGCCTTAGAAGTTTTCTCACAGAAACAACATGAGTAATCAACACTTTTTCTAGGAATGATGCGTTATGAAGTTCCTTAATAAGTTACTGTCATCTGTTAGAAGGAACATAACCATTATGGAATATTAACCAAATATCTTATCAATGGTCTGGTTTTGACAGTATTCAAACTGATGTTTTTACATTTAATACCAAGAACAAAGTTTCAACCCCACATCTATAACAAAAATACCTATTTGAAGTATGTTTTTGTTTTTTTAGTTTTTTTTTTTTTTACTTCTGGATATTTTTTATTGTGTTCAAAGTATAAACAAATTTTCGCTGTTGAGCCTATCTTTTAACCTTCCTATGTTGTTTTGCTGAACCAGGTATAAAGAAAAAAATCAATGAAATCTGCAAAAGACAGTGCATCTTCAGAGGAAGAAACTGATATAAAAGCTCGGAGCAGCAGCATATTTCTATAACCCTGGAGCTGCAGGGAATGGACACAGAAGGATCCCAGGGGCCTGCTGACAGCCAGCCAGTTGATGAGCTCTCACTTCAATGAGAGAAGCTGTTCAATTTGGATCCCTCAGATCCTAATTTCAAGAAAACAAAAGCTATGGAAAAAATTCTGGAGGAGAAAGCTCGACATCGAGAACGGAAGGAAGAACTTCTTATTCAAGCAGTAGAGAGAGCACAGCAGGACACGGGAAAGCCAGCACAGAAGCAACTCATGGATCCCGCCTTGTCCATGCTGATTAAATAGAAAGTAGAGCTGTCCAGTGTGGGTTCCAGGACATGAACTACCAGGGAGCTACAAGTCTGGGTTCTTTTTAGCTGGCTGGTGGCAAACACTGGAGCAAGGCATGGGGAGGTCATCCATCCAGTTTGGTCCCCACACAAGGTGTCAGGTATTGTCTTGAGTTATCACATTCTCACTGAGTATCCAGGAAGGGTTAGGAGAGAGAGAGACAGAGAGAGAGACAGAGAGAGAGAGACAGAGAGACAGAGAGAGAGAGAGAGAGAGAGAGAGAGAGAGAGAGAGAGAGAGAGAGAGAGAGAGAGAGAAACTCTTATTTCTGCTTAGGATTCCATTAAGGGTAGTTTATTTTATTGCCCTCTTTGTCACACTTCTTGAAGTCATTACCCTTACTGAAACTTCTCTTCAGACTGAGACCTCACTGAGGTAACATATGAGGTAAAAATATCATCTCCCAGGCCTCAGATAATGAAACTGTTTTGTTCTTGTGTCTTTAACCATATTTCCTGTGTGTTTTGAACTGTCTTTCTGCCAGTTTTATTGTTGAAAATAAAAATTGAAACCAATGGGGTTTTTTGGTAACTAACAGGGTTAACATTCTACTACATGTTTTCATAATTTTCTCTTAATGCCTGGCATATCCACAGGACACACTTCCATGTATAACTCCAGCTCCATGGGGATCTACCCCAATTTCAGACCTCTACAAGCATCAGGCATGGATGTGCTATACAGATGTACATGCAGTCAAACCTGCCATACACATAAAAAATAAATTAAATAAACAAAGCCTTTCTCTCAAAAGTTGAACTGGTCGGGCTATTGTTATTTACTTCTTCATTGAAAACAAACAAATAAATGAGTGAAATAGGGTTGCTGTCAGACGAGTAGAGCTGGTGTTAGGAAATATAATGTGGATTTGTGGCTGTTTGTGCCTTTTAACCATTTTTTTAGGGGAATGTGAAGGTGGAAAACTGGGTTGTAAATGACATTAAATACTGAGAGATTAAGAGGCTGTTCTTGTTCATAATTGAAAGCATGGTGCTAGAATCACTGTGTCTGTGAGATGGATATATATGTATACACACACACACATGCACACACATACATATACACACACACCACATACACAGTACTGTCACTAACATCAAAATAACAGGAGCAAACAATCATTAGTCATTAATATCTCTCAACACCAGTGGACTCAATTCCCCTAATAAAAAGACACAGGATAACAAAGTGGATGCATAAACAAGATCCATCACTTTGCTGCATACAGAAAACATTTCTCAGCACCAAAAGTAGATACTACCTCAGTGTAAAGAGCTGGAAAAAGTTTTCCATGAAATTGACCTATGAAAAAGCCAGAATAGACATTCTAATATCTACTAAATAGATATTCTGGATATATGGATATATGGATATTCTGGATATATGCCCAGGAGAGGTATTGCTGGATCCTCCGGTAGTACTATGTCCAATTTTCTGAGGAACCGCCAGACTGATTTCCAGAGTGGTTGTACAAGCTTGCAATCCCACCAACAATGGAGGAGTGTTCCTCTTTCTCCACATCCTCGCCAGCATCTGCTGTCACCTGAATTTTTGATCTTAGCCATTCTGACTGGTGTGAGGTGGAATCTCAGGGTTGTTTTGATTTGCATTTCCCTGATGATTAAGGATGTTGAACATTTTTTCAGGTGCTTCTCTGCCATTCGGTATTCCTCAGGTGAGAATTCTTTGTTCAGTTCTGAGCCCCATTTTTTAATGGGGTTATTTGACTTTCTGGAGTCCACCTTCTTGAGTTCTTTATATATATTGGACATTAGTCCCTTATCTGATTTAGGATAGGTAAAGATCCTTTCCCAATCTGTTGGTGGTTTTTTTGTCTTATTGATGGTGTCTTTAGCCTTGCAGAAGCTTTGTAGTTTCATGAGGTCCCACTTCTCGATCTTACAGCACAAGCCATTACTGTTCTATTCAGGAATTTTTCCCCTGTGGCCATAACTTCAAGGCTTTTCCCCACTTTCTCCTCTATAAGTTTCAGTGTCTCTGGTTTTATGTGAAGTTCCTTGATCCACTTAGACTTGACCTTAGTACAAGGAGATAGGAATGGATCGATTCGCATTCTTCTACATGTTAACAACCAGTTGTGCCAGCACCATTTGTTGAAAATGCTGTCTTTCTTCCACTGGATGTTTTTAGCTCCCTTGTCGAAGATCAAGTGACCGTAGGTGTGTGGGTTCATTTCTGGGTCTTCAATTCTATTCCATTGGTCTATTTGTCTGTCACTATACCAGTACCATGCAGTTTTTATCACAATTGCTCTGTAGTAGAGCTTTAGGTCCGGCATGGTGATTCCACCAGAGGTTCTTTTATCCTTGAGAAGAGTTTTTGCTATCCTAGGTTTTTTGTTATTCCAGATGAATTTGCAGATTGCACTTTCTAATTCGTTGAAGAATTGAGTTGGAATTTTGATGGGGATTGCATTGAATCTGTAGATTACTTTTGGCAAGATAGCCATTTTTACAATGTTGATCCTGCCAATCCATGAGCATGGGAGATCTTTCCATCTTCTGAGATCTTCTATAATTTCTTTCTTCAGAGACTTGAAGTTTTTATCATACAGATCTTTCACTTCCTTAGATTAGAGTCACGCCAAGATATTTTATATTATTTGTGACTATTGAGAAGGGTGTTGTTTCCCTAATTTCTTTCTCAGCCTGTTTATTCTTTGTGTAGAGAAAGGCCATTGATTTGTTTGAGTTAATTTTATATCCAGCTACTTCACCGAAGCTGTTTATCAGGCTTAGGAGTTCTCTGGTGGAATTTTTAGGGTCACTTATATATACTATCATATCATCTGCAAAAAGTGATATTTTGACTTCATCTTTTCCAATTTGTATCCCTTTGATCTCCTTTTGTTGTCTAATTGCTCTAGCTAGGACTTCAAGTACAATGTTGAATAGGTATGGAGAAAGTGGACAGCCTTGTCTAGTCCCTGATTTTAGAGGGATTGCTTCAAGCTTCTCACCATTTACTTTGATGTTGGCTACTGGTTTGCTGTAGATTGCTTTTATCATGTTTAGGTATGGGCCTTGAATTCCTGATCTTTCCAAGACTTTTATCATGAATGGGTGTTGGATCTTGTCAAATGCTTTTTCCGAATCTAACGAGATGACCATGTGGTTTTTGTCTTTGAGTTTGTTTATATACTGGATTACGTTGATGGATTTCCGTATATTGAACCATCCCTGCATCCCTGGGATGAAACCTACTTGGTCAGGATGGATGGTTGTTTTGATGTGTTCTTGGATTCGGTTAGCAAGAACTTTATTGAGGATTTTTGCATCAATATTCATAAGGGATATTGGTCTGAAGTTTTCTATCTTTGTTGGGTCTTTTTGTGGTTTAGGTTTCAGAGTTATTGTGGCTTCATAGAATGAGTTGGGTAGAGTACCTTCTGTTTCTATTTTGTGGAATAGTTTGTGAAGAACTGGGATTAGATCTTCTTTGAAGGTCTGATAGAACTCTGCACTAAACCCATCTGGTCCTGGGCTTTTTTTAGTTGGGAGACTATTAATGACTGCTTCTATTTCTTTGGGGGATATAGGGCTGTTTAGATCATTGACCTGATCTTGATTCAACTTTGGTACCTGGTATCTGTCTAGGAACTTCTCCATTTCATCCAGGTTCTCCAGTTTTGTTGAGTATAGCCTTTGGTAGAAGGATCTGATGGTGTTTTGGATGTCTTCAGGATCTGTTGTTATGTCTCCTTTTTCATTTCTGATTTTGTTAATTAGGATGCTTTCCCTGTGCCCTCTAGTGAGTCTGGCTAAGGGTTTATCTATCTTGTTGATTTTCTCAAAGAACCAGCTCCTTGATTGGTTGATTCTTTGAATAGTTTTTCTTGTTTCCACTTGTTTGATTTCGCCCCTGAGTTTGATTAATTCCTGCCGTCTACTCCTCTTGGGTGAATTTGCTTCCTTTTGTTCTAGTGCTTTTAGGTGTGTTGTCAAGCTGCTAATGTGTGCTCTCTCTAGTTTCCTTTTGGAGGCACTCAGAGCTATGAGTTTTCCTCTTAGAAATGCTTTCATTGCGTCCCATAAGTTTGGGTATGTTGTGGCTTCATTTTCATTGAACTCTAAAAAGTCCTTAATTTCTTTCTTTATTCCTTCCTTGACCAAGGTATCATTGAGAAGAGTGTTGTTCAGTTTCCACGTGAAGGTTGGCTTTCTATTATTTATTTTGTTATTGAAGATCAGCTTTAGTCCATGGTGATCTGATACAGAGGTAGTATTATGTATGTATGATTCTCTTCTTTTGGGTTTGTTGTGAAATAATTAGTTTCTTGTGTTTTCTTGGGTTTAAATGCCCTCCTTGAGTTGGAGTCTTCCTCCTACTATCCTACATATGGCTGGATTAGTAGAAAGATATTGTTTAAATTTGTTTTTTCATGGAATATATTGATTTCTCCATCTATGATAATTGAGAGTTTTGCTGGTAGCATAGCCTGGTCTGGCATCTGTTGTCTCTAAGGGTTTGCATGACTTCTGTCTAGGATCTTCTGATTTTACAGACTCTGTTGAGAATTCTGGTATAATTTTAATAGGTCTGTCTTTATTTTATACTTGGCCTATTCATAGCCTTACAGCTTTTAATATTTTTTCTGTGCTTTTAGTGTTTAGGTTCTGTAGGTTTCTTGTATGTTTTTGGCCATTTCTTTCTTTAGGTTAGGAAGTTTTCTTCTATGATTTTGTTGAAGGTATTTCTAGCCCATTGAACTGGGAATTTTCTCCCTCTTTTATTTCTGTTATTGTTAGATTTGGTCTTTTTGTTAAGATCTTTTTACATTTTGCATTTTCTTTAACTGGTATATGAATATATTCTATGGTGTCTTCTACACCTGGTATTCTCTCTTACTTTTCTTATATTCTGTCAGTGATGGCTACATATGTAGTTTCTGTGCTCTCTCCTATGTTTTCCATCTCCAGGGTTGCCTCCATTTGTGATTTCTCTATTGCTTCTATTTCCATTTTTAGATCTTGGATAATTTTGGCCAATTCCTTCACCCGTTTGATTATATTTTACTTTATTTCTTTAAGGGATTTATTTATTTCCCCTTTAAAGACCTCAATCATCTTCATAAGATGAGCTATAAAGTCAGAATTTTGTTCTTCATGTGTGTTAGGATACCCAGGGCCTGCTGTAGTAGGAGTGCTGGTTTCTGATGATGTCTCATTGTACTGGCTCTTGTTGATTATGTCCTGTCCTTGCCTTTAGCCATCTGGTTGTCTCTGGTTTTGTCAGCCTGGTAGTCCCTGGGAGTAGGAGTCTTCTGGGACTGTTCTTCCCAGGTGGCAGTAAGGTTTGGGGCATGGGTGTCACACCTGGTTGTTGTGAATGGGAGCAGTCCTCCCAAGAGGCAGGCAGAACTGTGTCCATGGGAGTGAACTGCAGATCTGAAATTGCAGGTAGAAGTGTGAACTGGAAGATAGGGATCAGGAAGAAAGAGTCAGACCTTATGCCTGCTGGATTGCCAGGGGGCCCAGCAGGCAGGGGATTGGGTGTGGATGTCTCACCTGGTTGTCTAGGTGTGGGCACCGGCCTCACAGGAGGCAGACAGAGCTGTGGGTTGAGGAGTGGGATGAGGATCCTTGATTACAGGTAAATGTATGGACTAGAATATGGAACTCAGAAAGGACAAGGCAGACCATAAAACTTCTGGGTCCCCCGGGCCTGAGTACAAACTTGTATTCAGAAAAAGTGAAGGTGAAGTCAGTCCATAGAATGAATCAACTCATGTTTCAAAGTGGTGTCTAATTGCAGACAAAGTGGCTAATCAGAGAAAGATTTGACAAAACGGGATAAGCCCAATTCTCATGAGAAGAGACAGGAAAGAAAGCTACTTAAGAGAGAGTGAAGAGAAGGGAGGCAGGCAGTTTTACCACAACAGTTATAGAGACTAGTTACAGAGAAAACAATATAGATATACAGAACAAACAGGGGAATGAGAAAAACCCAGACAATTACAATTGACTGTCACAGTTAGTTTGAGGCTATTCCGATTAATTCAGGAGATGAGAGAAACCAGACTGAATCAGTCAGCTTGGTGAGGAGTTTGAACCAGAAGAGCTGAGTTGAAACAGCCAGCTAGAGATCAGAAAGAAGTAGGAAGGGGTGAGTTTATTCAGCCGAATCTCAGGGGCTGGAAACATTGTAGGCCTAGATTAGATTGCACAGAGGCTAGAAGCTTCTAATTAGGCCTAAGTTACCAGACTGAGGCAGTAAGCCTCTGAGATAACAGTTAGTACAGAAAAATAGAAATTAAATTCATAGGGGTGTATCCTGTGACATCTAATTTGTTTCTTAATTTTACAGGATATCACAGCAAAGACATTGTCTGGAGTGTCAGTAGAAACTTTCAACATTTGATCATTATTGCCACTATTACAAAATATGGGGATCTTTGAGGTTAGACTAAATGCATTGAGCATAAACCTATAGTAAGTTGGATGAGGATGCAGTTGACTGAAAGTAAATTCTCCCAGATAGGATAATACATTTAAATGCATGTATCTTATTGGTAACTTTCTTTGAGGTACTTTTGGAAGCCCTAGGAGGAGGAGTCTTTGTGGGGGAACATTCTCACTGGAGATGGGATGTTAGCATCTATATCCTTACCTCATTCTCATTTTTTTGTCTAAATTCCTGTGGTTGAAACTGATCAATCAGTTTCCTTGTCCTGTTGTCATGATTTCACCTGTCATGCTTTACAAACTACCCCTAAATAAACTAAGATGCAGTAGAAGAAATTGCATTTTACTGCTAAGCCATTTTCCTAGCCTGAAAGTTTTTCTCTTTCTTTCTTTCTTTCTTTCTTTCTTTCTTTCTTTCTTTCTTTCTTTCTTTCTTTCTTTCTTTCTCTCTCTCTCTCCCTTCCTTCCTCCCTTTCCTTTCCTTTCCTTTATTTCTCTCTCTATCTTTCCCTCCCTCCCTTTCTTTCTTTCTTTCTTTCTTTCTTTCTTTCTTTCTTTCTTTCTTCCTTCCTTCCTTCCTTCCTTTCTCTCTCTCTTTCTCTCTCTCTTTCTTCCTTCCTTCCTTTCTCTCTCTCTTTCTCTTTCTTTCTTTCTTTCTTTCTTTCTTTCTTTCTTTCTTTCTCTCTCCCTTCCTTCTTTCCTTTCTTCCTTCCTTCCTTCCTTTCTCTCTCTTTCTCTCTCTCCCTTCCTTCCTTTCTTTCTTCTTCTTTCTTCCTTCCTTCCTTCCTTCCTTCCTTTCTTTCTATCCCCTCCTTCCCTTCCCTTCCCTTCCCTTCCCTTCCCTTCCTTTCCCTTCTTTCTTTTTGCTTTGTTTTGTTGTTTTGATTTGTTTCATTTCATTTTATTTTGTTTTCAAGACAAATTTTTTCTGGGTAATCCTAGTTGTCCAAAAAATATGTCTCAAGATCATGGTGGACTTGAACTCGGAGATCCTCTGCTTCCCAAGTGCTGAGATTAAAGTTGTGCTCTAAAGATCACATAAGGGAAGAATATAGTAGACATCTGTAAGTTGTCCTGCCAAATGTACATCATGGAACAAGTGTATATATGCAGATAACTTACTTCCTTTAAATAAAAAAAAACATTCTTCTTTCATGCAATATATCCTTACACATCTTTGCTTCCTTTCACTCCTCCTATTCCTACCATCCTCTTTCTTAGAGAACCACTGTGTCTATATTACTTTTCAGAAAACAGTAGGCTTCCCCAGGATATGAACCTAACACAGCATAATAAGTTACAGTAGTAGTAGGCAGAACACTTCATATCAAGGCAGGACTAGGCTACCAGTAGGAAGGGATACCAAGAACAGGCATACGAGTCATAGATACTGTCCAATCTATTGTTAGGAGTCCCACAAAAACATCAAACTACACAGCCATAACATATATGCAGAGGACCTCCTCAGTCCCCTGCAGCCTCTGTGATTGCCATTCCAGTCTATGAGCCTGAATAAGTCCTGCTTAGTTGAATCTGTGGACCATGTTCTGTTGTGCTCAACCCATCTGGCTCCTACAATGTCCCCTCCCTACGGTCTTCATGGTTCTCAAGCTCTGCCTAATGTTTGGCTGAGAGTCTCTGCAGCTGCTCATATCAGCTCCTGGAGGAAACCCCTCTGATGAGAATTGGGTTAGGCTCTGATCAATTAGTATATCAAAATATCATTAGGAATCATTTCATTAACATTCTTTCTGAGAGTTATGTTTGATTCTACCCTAGATCTCAGAGCAATGGAGCTTGGGGTTGATGACCATCCAGACAGTGTTATTGGCCATAAGCACGAACTCCATCTTCTTGCTTGGGCCTCAAGTTAGACCACTTATTTGTTGTCCATTAAGATGCCAAATCTTTTAAGTTCAGACCCCATTTTATAGAATCTGACCTAAGTTTGAAGTCAGGGAAACTAACACGCTTGTACCTAGCATTAGTTTCCAAGTTGTCCCACAACGAAACCCCAGCCTGTCTCCAGTCTCTAGGCTAATCCCCAACAAGACCAGGGTTTCCAGGTTATACCTTCAACAAGACAAGTGTCTCCAGGTTATTCCCCTAACAAACCCGAACCCCGGGTTACAAGCCCAACCCTGCATAACAACCACCAAAGCAGAGGAGAGCAGAAATTAAATTTATGATATGACTCCCAGCACCAGGTGAATATGTTAAAGGCCACAGTAGCTTTCCAATTAGATGCTTGCGCATGTACTCTTTACTTGGGGCTTACTATAAAGCCTTACCCTGATAGACATTCCGGGCTCTCCCACCACCAAAATCAGCCTGTGTGACAGCAGTGCATGGCGGGGAAGGGGTGTGTGAACTACCTCTAATAGAATAAAGACACTGATGTAAGTTGCCTCAGATCGGCTCCTGTCTGTTTTGGGAGGGATCACTAACATTTCCCTGGCACAACACACTTCAACAAGCACTGACCCACCATTACTCCAGGAAATCTTACAGGGACAGGTTAGAGTTTTTGTGGCTATGATGGTGTTGCAGTCTCACCATTGGAAAACTTGCCTGGTTACAGAAGGTAGCTGGATGAGGTTCCATACCCTCCATTGCTAGGACTCCTCACTAGGGTCACTCTCAAAGGTTCAATGAAGTTTCCACTTCATTAGGTTTCCACATTGCCCCTCAAATGACCCCTAATTCCAATTATCTTTCCCTGTACTCTTGCCTCTGTCCCTCCTTCCCCTAAGTATTCCCATCCCCTCCTGCCCCCAGTCTTACTTTAAAATCTAATCTATTTCCCCATCTCTGGGAGATTCATGCATTACTACCCAGACTCCCTAGAGCCCCGCTTTGTACTTAGGCTCCTTGGATGTGTGGATTTTAGCATGAAATTTACTTAATAGCTATTATTCACTTGTAAGTGAGTATAAATCATGTTTCCCTTTCTGAGTCTGAGAACCTCACTCATAATGATTATTTTCCAGTTTCAGGTTTGCATAGAAATTTTGTGTTGTTGTTTAAAAAAAGAAACCAAGTGTGTAATACTCCGTTGTGTAAATATGCCACATTTTCTATAAGCCATTCTTTAGTTGAGGGATGTCTAGGTTATTTCCAGTTTCTGACTGGTAAGAATAAATCTTCTACAAACATAGTTGAGTAAGTGTCCATGATGTATTATAGAGAATCATTGCAAACTAATGTTTCTGTTTTCATTTTCTACTTGCTATGACATAAATATGCTAGGAAAAAAGATTCTAGTGTTATTCTTTATCCATTATGCTCTATATTTTGATCTTTCTGCATCCAATGTTTTCTGGTTTGTAGATATTTAAGCTAAGACACCAAATGCTTAAGTGTACTAATCCTGTTCTAATTCAAGGTGCCTGACTTAAAGACAGTCAACTCTAAGAAGGAGAATTTAGCCAGGGTGTTATCCAGCTTGCCTCCTATCTAGAGTGAGAAATGCAACAGTGATTACAGATTATAAATTTGGAGAACAGGGTTACAGGAAAATTTCAAGGAAATATTGGAAGTTTAGCCCACAAGACAATCAAAATTCTCCAAACCCAAAAGTCATTAGAAGGTTACTGGTTGTTTTGGCATGGAAGTTTGAATATTCACTTTTCAGGGGTTTGCTAGATGAGGATTGAGCAGCCAGCTAAAAATTAGACAGACAAAAAAATTCAAGTATTCCTGAGCCAAATGTCTAGAAGTCGATGATCCATACAAAACCCTGTTTTCTAATTCACAAACAAATAGGAAGAAGTTATAGGTTTCCAGTTACACATTTGTAAAGCAGCTAATATGAGAAGTGGATCCTTCTACTTTTCTTAGTTAAGATTTGATGACTGAGGAGAGATAACATTGACCATGGAACTCTTATAAAGGAAAACATTTAATTGTGGCTGGGTCACTACTTCGGAGGGTAGTCCATTATCATGATTTAGGAAAGCATGGTGGCCTGTAAATAGACAGGATGCTGGGGAAGGAACTGAGTTCTACACCTAAATCCATAAGCAGCAGAAGGAGCCTGCGAAATGAGCCTTACCTTAAGCATATGAGATTTCAAAGCCAGTCTCCACGCTGACACACTTCTTCCAACAAGGCCATAACTCCTTGTAATGCCACCCCTCACAGGACAAGCATTAAAAAACATGAGGATATGGTGGCCATTCCTATTCAATCCACCACAGTAACTATGAAAGTAGAAAGATTAGCTTAAAACTCTGCCAAGTACAGGGGAATACCAGGACCAGGAATGGGATTGTTTGGGTTGGGTAGCAGGGGGAGGGAGGAGGGGATAGGGGATTTTTGGAGGGGAAACTAGGAAAGGGGATAAAGAAAATATCTTTTAAAAATAAAAATAAAAAATAATTAATTAATTAAATTAAAAAAAAAACCCTCTGCCAAGGATGCTCTCAAGGGGCAGCCAAAAAAGATATAGCAAATGTTCTAGGTTACTTTCATGTTTCTATATAGATGGGTAGCTCTCAGTAAAAGCTCCATGTCTATCTATTTTTATTCTTCAGTATCTCTTCATTTCTGGGCCTTAAGAACAGAGTCATGAGTTTTCTGGACACAGGCATGATTTGAATATACACTGTTGGATAAAGTATGCACCTTATAGAAAAATATCAGAGTATTTTATTTTTTCTACTACCTGATCTCTTTACAGCATTGGGGTTACAGACTTAAGTTTTCCAGGTTACCTGCATCTACTTACAGATGTACCTAAACTGATTGTTGGTATTGGTCACAAGACGTCTAACCAGGAATCATCCAGAGGGTGTGCAATAAAATTATTTCCAAATAGATCCTAAACCTCATTGATGAATGCATGTGCAGAACCTCCTGAAGACACTAGAGAAATTCCTCCTCTGAGTTTGGCAAACTGACTTACACAGCTATGTTCAAAGCACATTGAACAATGATTGCAAATGACAAATATGTCTTTAGGCACAGGCACTTCACCCCATGCTAGAGGAAACTCAGTTTGCAGAACAAAGTCGTTAAGAGGCCAGTGCCCTGACCCAGGTAGATGCAAACACCACTTGAGTAACACCTGGATACTGTACCTAGCTTCTTGTTGCTTCCCCAATCCTTCATATCTCTGGAAAGCACCTCCTAGCTCTCACTACGTGAGGTCGTCTGAGCTAAATGGACTCACACATACTCTCCACACAGATCACAGCAGTGGTTTTAGAGTGCTTCACATGCTCCTACATGAATGGTGGACCAAGCCTACAACTTGGAAGCTAGAAGAGCCCTCTATTTTTCAAGCTGGTGGACATAGTTGGATGCCATGATTGGCTATTAAATCCTGAGTGACAAGTACAGCTTGCTTTAGGACTCAAAGTACTTAAAGACACACAGCACAGTCCTTACCTATCCTGGCTTCCACCCCAGAAACCGATTAGGTTCAGTTCTGCAGAGACTTGCAATTCACAGTCCTTCATACCTGTCCTCCAAAAGCTGACTGTGCTGTCTTCCCTCACTTAACCAAGCCCCAAGTAGCTGTACAGTCCTCAAGGCTGGATATATCAGCTATATAAGCAGGATTTTGAGAACTTTAATACCATTAAAGAAATGAGCTTACTAGAGAGTACTTGGGTAAACTGAAAAAGAACAAGAACTTCCTTCTTCCATGTTTCGTATTTAGACCACTAACAGGTAAAGCCCAATTTAAAGGTGGATTATCTCACCTCAAAAGAACAAGATTAACGATGGGTTTTCCCACGTCATATAATTTCATTAAGAAAAATCCCTTAGAGGTGTACCCAGATGAATGAGCTTTCATTATTTCCAGATGAATTTAAGTTGACAATGAAGAATAGCCATCACATGTGCTGATACTGGATCGATGAGAAACATTTCTTATTTGTAGCAAGCTAGGAGAGGACAGTAATCATTTCCAAAGATTTCTAAGCATGCTGAAGATCCCTTCTGATCATGATCAAAATGTAAAAACAGAGACGTATATGAGCATTGTTAGCTCAAAGTCATGCAGAAATCTTTGTAAAATATAAAAATGTTGCACAGAAATACTTCTGTTATGTTCATCTTGTGTCATAAGTTCCTAACTGAAAAATCAAGTAAATGATACTGTGAAACATAATGGCTAAGTATCTAATGTTATTAAATATGATGTATTATCTAAAAGATACATGTATCAATGCCTCATTTCTCAAGACCAAAAAGGACAGAGGACACAAATAGATAAAACATTAAGGAAAAATCACTTATCAGCCCTGTGGATGATGTGGTTAGATGAACAGCTACTCTGAGATGTTCTAACCAAAGAATATAGCTGTTTCTGACTCTGAGCACGTCGGTTCAGAAGAAGGCCACACTTGCTTACATGCAGGACAAAAAAAGAGTTCATTTCAGCTAGCCTTGGCTGCTGTGTTACTATGGGCTTTGACATTATTGTTCCTTCTTTTAAGTTCATTTTATGTATTTAATGGTTACTTATATGTGTTGTGCTTACTACCTGAAGAGTTCAGAAGAGAATATCAGATTCCCTAGAACCACTTGTTATAGCCGCTTGTTAGCCAACATATGAATGCTGGCAATAGAACCTAGGTCCTCTGGATCACCCCCCCCCAAGACCTTAAACACTGAGCTATTTCCCAATGCCAGATATTCTTCCCAATGCTTCAACATTTTAATACAGCTTCTCATGTTTTGTTGATCACCAGCCATAAAACTTATTTCATTGCTACTTCATAAGTGTAATTTTCCTGCTGTTATCAATTGTTATATAAATACATGCTATGCAGAGTATGTGATATGATAACCTTGCAAAAGTTTTATTCCACCACCAAAGCAATTGTGACTGTCAGTTTAAGAACCCCTGATCTAGACCCTCTAATTTTCATTTTATTTTAATTCAATTTCAATTCAAATATAACTTCTCCAATTTCCTTCTTTCTTGCCACTCATCCATTTTTTCACAAGTTCCCTACTCAGCCCTCTTCCTTGTCAATTTTCTATATACAGTTTTATGAATAACTGTGCACAGATATATGAATATAACACGATGAGTCAAATTTTTTTTTGGTTGTATCTATATAGTTTCAGGGTTAACATCGAACTGGAAATTATTTATGCAGTTAGAGAGTTCATAAACTCTACAGAATATACTAACATGATAGTCAATTTTGAAAATGGTGGATGTTATAGGAACTTGTGAATAATCTTATTCAAACCACTAGATTCCATTCTCTGCCCTGCCCATTGGCTTTAGCCATGTCAGAGTACAAAAATGCATTCAGTCCAACTTCAAATGTCCCCATGGTCTACAATAGTCTCAACAGCATTTAAATTTCTGAACCTGTGGGTTCTAGGGTCTTAGTGAAATCAATTATCACACTTGAGGGAGATTCTACTCTATAGCCGCCTGGGGCCACGTGAACTGGGTTCCCCTGAAAGGCAGGCTGTGGCTGAAAGAGATCAGATGGTGAGAAAAGAACGAGGCCAAGACAAACCTTTCTGTTCAAAGCCTCTGAAGTTTACTAAGAGTCGGTGCTTATAAAGAGGGTAGGCCCATCCCCCTGCCAGCCCATTCTTGGTGCCTGGAGCCAGTCCATAGGCGATCTACAGGGTGTGTCTCTGGAATGTCTCAAGGACCTTTCAGCAGGAAGCATAGTCTTGGAGAAGAGCAAATAGAGCCATCAAGGTGAGAAGGCTCTACCCTAGGTAATCTCCTTAGTGGCAGCAAGGTCAAAGTCTGGATCAGCCTGCTTCAAGTCTTAGGGAGGCTACACTACTCCATAATGATGAAGAAGAGTCTGATCCCCTTGTGATCCAGGCTCCCTTAGACAGAAAACATAGTTTAGAGTAGAAAACAAGAGCTGAAGAAATAACTCAAATATAAGAGCCCTGCAGACTCTTTTTGAGCCTAAAAGATCCATTCCACTCCAAATATGGTGGTTCAAGCAATCTGTAATTCCAGTTCCATGGAATCTGGTATCTTCTTTCTGCTTCCCTTACCACCAAGTAAGAACTGGATACACAGACATACTTACAAGCAAAACAACTATATGTACATTAAATAATGACTAAAACAACAATAACAAAAAGACAACTTGCAGCATAAGATTTATTTTTCAGCCTGTGCATGTTACCGCACAAGTCCTTAAATCACAGGACTTGGAATGTAGAGGCAAAAAGACCATTGTCATTTGAGGAAAACCCATGAACCATTAACATACACTCAAAGAAGAGAAAGACAAGGAGAAGGAGGGAGAGGAGGAAGAATAAGAAGAGAAGGAGGGGGAGTAGGGAGAGGGGGAGTGTGAGGGGGAAGGAGAAGAAAACTTAGTAAGCAAGGAAAAGGCACAGTGAAATGGGAAAATGTCTCTTAAAATATTTTCAGTTATTACCCACCAGTTTCCATAATATCAATCATTTTTTTAAATTTTTATTGTTTATTTTATTTATTTACATTTCAGATGGTATCCCCCTCCCCAGCATCCCCTCCTCTAAATCCCTATCCCATTCCCTCTTCCCCCTGCTTCTCTGAGGGTGCACTCTACCCACACACCCACTCCCGCCTCACTGCCCTAGCATCCCCATACAATGAGGCATGAATCCTTCACAGGACCAAGGGTCTCGCCTCACATTAACACCAGATAAGGCCATCTTCTGCTACATATGTAGCTGGAGCCATGGGTCCTTCCATGTGTATTCTTTGGTTGGTGGTTTAGTCCCTGGGAGCTCTGGGGATCTGGTTGGTTGATATTGTTCTTCTTCCTATGGGGTTGCAAACCCCTTTAACTCCTTCAGTTCTGCTCCAAAGTCCTCCATTGGGGTCCCCGTGGTCATTCCAATAGTTGGCTGGAAGCATCTGCATCTGTATCAGTAAGGCTCTGGCAGAGGCTCTCAGAAGACAGCTATATCAGGCTCCTCACAGTAAGCACTTCTTGGCATCAGCAATAGTGTTCTGGATTGGTGACTGCCTATGGGATGAATCCCCAGATGGGGCAGTCTCTGGGTCACTTTTCCTTCAGTCTCAGCTCTGCACTTTATTTCTGTATTTCCTTTAGAAAAGAGCAATTCTGGGTTAATAATTTTGAGATGGGTCGGTGGCACCATCACTCAAACAGGGGACATGCTTAACTTCTGGATATGAATCTACAGGTGCTCTCTCCCCTTTGTTGGGTACTTCAGCTAATGTCATCCCCACTGGGTCCTGGGAGCTTCTTGCTTTCCTGGCAGTTTCTGATGTTACCCCAGTTCCCCATCACCCACTGCTACACAGCTCTGTTCAATTTCCTCACCCTGTGTACATCTCCCTCCTCTCCTCCCACACCTAGTCCTGCCCCTCTTTTTTCTCCTCCCCCTTCTCTCTCCCTCCCAAGCCCCTCTCTCCCTCCCTCTACCTCCTGATGATGATATTGTTCCCCCATCCACACTTTGGTGTTCCTTCTTCTTAAGCTGTAAGTTGTATGGTGGATATTCTGAATTTGGGGGATAATGTCCACTTATCAGTGAGTACATACCATATGTGTTCTTTTGTGACTGGGTTACTCCACTCAACCTGATATATTCCAGTTCCATCCAGTTGCCTGCGAATTTCATGAAGTCATTGTTCTTAATAACTTAATAGTACTCTATTGTGTAAAAGTACAAAATTTTCTGTATCTCCATTGAAGGACATCTGGGTTCTTTTGAGCTTCTGGGTATTATAATTAAGGCTACTTTAAACATAGTGGAGTGTGATGGTTTGTATATCCTTGGACCAGAGAGTGGCACCATCTTAAGGTGACCTGGTTGGAATGGGTGTGTCACTGTGGGTGTGGGTATAAGATCCTCACTCTAGTTGCCTGGAAGTCAGTCTTCCACTAGCAGCCTTTGGATGAAGACATAGAACTCTCAGCTCCTCCTGTGCCATGCCTGCCTAGATACTGCCATGCTCCCACCTTGATGATAATGGACTGAACCTCTGAACCTGTAAGCCAGCCCCAATTAAATGTTGTTTTTTATAAGACTTGCCTTGGTCATGGTGTCTGTTCACAGCAGTAAATCTCTAACTAATACAGAAGTTGGTACCAGGAGTGGGGTATTGCTGTGATAGGCCTGACCATGCTTTTATTTGAAAGAATGTGGATTTTGGGACTTTGGATTTGGAAAGCAGTGGAATGCTTTAAATGGGGCTTAATGGGTCATCCTAGTACAAATATGGAAGACTTAGTTGCTGGGAGTAATTTGAACTGTGTTGACCTGGCCCAAGAGATTTCAGAGGAGAAGAATTTCAGAATGTGGCATAAAGACTGGTTTTGTGGTACTTTGGTGAAGAATGTGGCTACTTTTTGCCCTTGTCTGAAAAGTCTGCCTGAGGATAAGGTGAAGAGACTTGGATTAATTGCATTGACAAAAAAAGTTTCAAAAAAGCCCAGCAGAGACTTTGTTCTCTGGTTAAGTCTTATGAAGAGAAGTTTGAACAAGCATAGCAAGCTTAGAAAGGAAAAATATAAAATATATGGTTTGAGTATTAAAGGGGTACCAGGAAGTGAAATGGAGCAAAATCCTGTGTTCTAGGAGATAACAGATTAAGGGAGTGGGACCTTGGGGCAAGATCCTACCCAGCTAAATTAAATCCAGGCATGGTGGTACACACCTTTAATCTCACGAGACAGGCATGCTGATCTCTGCATTCAAGGTCAATCTACAGAGCAAGAACCAGGATAGCCAAGCTTAGGCAGTGAAGGATTTAGAAAACATAAAGCTAGTGATAATGTAATAGGACAAGGGGATCATGTTCTAGTTCCTGTAAGCAGCAGAACTCAGCAGCTTCAGCCATGTGGCTCTGGCTCTAGAGTTAAGAATGGAAGGAACTACTGGGAAAATTGATGCTGGTTAGCTGAAGCTAAGGAATTAGCAGTGATTAAGAAGAGACCAGCATCACTGAGGTGAAATCTTTTGGAAATTGTTTTCTGGGACACAAAGAAGCTGTTTCAGAAATACCCAAGGTTGTACTTCATGCTGCAGCTGGACTTGGTAATGTGTAAGAGTCACTCAGGTGGTACTGCTTGTAAAGGAATGAAGGGATCGTGGAGAGAAGCTGAGGCTTAGCACTGTGAGAGGCCCGGGAAGGCCATTGGAGAAGGTGAACTACAGCCTCAGCTGTAGTTGATGGCCCAGGACTGAAGGGGTCATGTAAAGGATTTGAGGCTTGGCACCCTGAAGAGTGCCTATGAGAGGCTATTGGTGACTCCTAGTTGGAGTGGAACACCCCAATGTATTGGAGATGTCAGTACCATGGGATGATTACCAAGAACAGCAGCCGTAGTGGAGTGGATCAACCTGAGCTTAGAGTGCTACAGAGGGCAGAGCTGAAAAAGTGGTGAAAGCCCATAGGAGGAGGCCAAAAGATCAAGTGGAATCCCAGACACTGAAACAAGAAGCAGTAACATTGAAATTGCCTTGGAGACTCAAAGATGTTAAAGATGCCAGAGCCATGGGATACATGCTGAGGAAAGCTGCTAACAGGGAGTGGAACCAGCCCAGGAGAAAGCCATTTGTTGCAGTCAACAAAGATGAAAAAGGAGTGGAAATCTGAAGACCACTTTGACATCAGCCATAGAGATGCAGAGTTTGGAGTTTGCCCAGCTGGTTTCCTGCCTTGCTTTGGGGATTACAGTTAATTAAGTTGAATGAATCTCAGAAGAGACCTTGAACTTTGGACGTTTAACATTGTTGGGACTTCTATAGACTATGAGGACTTTGAAAGTTGGACTAAATGCATTTTGCATTATGCTATGTTTAAGTATGGCCCCCATATACTCATGCTTTTGAACAAGTCTATGGGGACCAGGGAGTGGAATGTGATGGTTTGTATATCCTTGGACCAGGGAGTGGCACCATCTGAAGGTGTGGCCTGGTTGGAATAGGTGTGACCTGGTTGGAATGGGTGTGTCACTGTGGGTGTGGGTATAAGATCCTCACTCTAGTTGCCTGGAAGTCAGTCTTCCACTAGCAGCCTTTGGATGAAGACATAGAACTCTCAGCTCCTCCTGTGCCATGCCTGCCTAGATACTGCCATGCTCCCACCTTGATGATAATGGACTGAACCTCTGAACTATAAGCCAGCCCCAATTAAATGTTGTTTTTTATAAGACTTGCCTTGGTCATGGTGTCTGTTCACAGCAGTAAAACCCTAACTAATACAGTGGAGCATGTGTTCTAGTTATATGTTGGAGCATCTTTGGGTATATGCCCAGAAGAGGTATAGCTGGGTCCTAAGGTAGTACTATGTCCAATTTTCTGAGGAACTGACAGACTGATTCCTAGAGTGGTTGTATCAGCTTGCAATCCCACCAAAAATGAAGGAGTGTTCCTCTTACACCACATCTTTGGCAGTATCTGCTGTCAGGTGAATATTTGACCTTAGCCATTCAGACTGATGTGAGGTGGAATCTCAGAGTTGGTTTGATTTGCATTTCTCTGATGACTAAGAATGTTAAACAGTTCTTTAATATTTCTTGGCCATTTGAGATTTCTCCGTTGAAAACTCTGTTTAGCTCAGTACCCCATTTTGTTTTGCAAGTTAACCTGGCCATATTTTAATAATATTTTAATAACATTTCACAAATGACAATTTATGAAAATTGAATTTCATGTAATTTCTTTTTTTTTTTGGCTATTTTCTTTATTTACATTTCAAATATTCTCACCTTTCCTGGTTTCCCCTCCGAAAAACATTCTCCCCCTAAAGCTCCCCCTTCCCCTAAAGCCTCCTCCTCCCTTTAAAGCCTCCCCCCTCGCCCTGTTCACAAACCTACACACTCCTGCTTCCTGGCCCTGGTATTCCCCCAAACTGAGACAGAACATTCATAGGACAAAGGACCTTTCTCCTCATTGATGTCAGACTAGGCCTTCCTCTGCTGCATATGCAGCTGGAGTAGTGAGCCCCACCATGTGTGCTCTTTGGGTTGTGGTTTAGTCCCTGGGTGCTCTGGAGGTATTGGGAAGTTCATATTGTTGTTCCTCCTATGGGGCTGCAAACCCCTTCAGATCCTTGGGTAGTTACTCTAGTTCCTTAACTGGGGAACCTGTGTTCTGTCTAGTGGATGACTGTGAGCATCCACTTCTGTATTTGTCAGGCACTGGCAGAGCCTCTCAGGTGACAGCTATAGCAGACTCCTGTCAGCAAAATCTTGTTGACATTCACAACAGTGTCTGGGTTTGGTGATTGTATATGGGATGGATCCCCAGATGAGTCAGTCTCTGGATGATCATTTCTTCAATCTCTACTCCACACTTTGTCTCTGTAACTCCTTCCATGGGTGGTTTGTTCCCCCCTTCTAAGATGGATCAAAGTATCCAACTCTGGTCTTCCTTCTTGAGTTTCATGTGGTTTGTGAATAGTATCTTGGGTATTCCAAGCTTCTGGGCTTCTGGACTAATATCCACTTATCAGTGAGTGCATATCGTGTGTGTTCTTTTGTGATTCCGTTACCTCACTCAGGATGATATCCTCCAGATCCTTCCATTTGCCTATGAATTGCATTTATCCATTGTTTTTTTTTTAATTAGGTATTTTCCTAGTTTACATTTCCAATGCTATCCCAAAAGTCCCCCATACTCACCCCCCCCCAATCCTCTACCCACCCACTCCCCCTTTTTGGCCCTGGCGTTCCCCTGTACTGGGGCATATAAAGTTTGCAAGTCCAAAGGGCCTCTCTTTCCAGTGATGGCTGACTAGGCCATCTTTTGACACATATGCAGATAGAGATGAGAGCTCCTGGGTACTGGTTAGTTCATATTGTTGTTCCACCTATAGGGTTGAAGTTCCCTTTAGCCCCTTGGGTACTTTCTCTGGCTCCTCCATTGGGGGCTGTGTGACCCATCCAATAGCTGACTGTGAGCATCCACTTCTGTGTTTGCTAGACCCCAGGCATAGTCTCACATGTTTTTAATAACTGAGTAATACTTGATTGTAAATGTACCACATTTTCAGTATCTATTCCTATGTTGAGGGAAATCTAGGCTCTTTCCAGCTTCTGGCTATTATAAATAAGGCTGCTATGAACATACTGAAACATATGTTTTTATTACTTGTTAGAGCATCTTCTGGGTATTTGCCTAGGAGTGGTATTGCTGGGTCCTCAAGTAGCACTATGTCCAATTTTCTGAGGAACTGCAAAACTGATTTTCAGAGTGGTTGTACCACTTGCAATCCCACTAACAATGGAGGAGTGTTCCTCTTTCTCCACATCCTTGCCAGCATCTGCTGTCACCTGAGATTTTGATCTTAGCCATTCTGACTAGTATGAGGTGGAATCTCAGGGTTGCTTTGATTTGCATTTCTCTGATGACTAAGGAAGTTGAACATTTCTTTAGGTGCTTCTCAGCCATTTGGAATTCCTCAGATGAGAATTCTTTGTTTAGCTCTGTACCCCATTATTGATAGTGTTATTTGTTTCTCTGGAGTCTAACTTCTTGAGTTCTTTGTATATATTGAATATTAGCTCTATATTGGATGTAGGATTGGTGAAGATCTTTTGGTTGCCTTTATGCCTTATTGACAGTATCCCTTGCCATACAGAAGCTTTGCAATTTTATGAGGTTCCATTTGTTGATTCTTGATCTTACAGGACAAAGTCATTGGTGTTCCATTTAGGAAAATTTCCCCAGTGCCCATATATTTGAGGCTCTTCCCTACTTTCTATTCTATTAGATTCAGTGTATCTGGTTTTATGAGAAGGTCCTTGAGCCAATTGGACGTGAACTTTTTACAAGGAGATAAGAATGGATCAATTAGCCTTCTTCTACCTGCTAACTGCCAGTGAGCCAGCACCATTTGTTGAAAATGCTGTCTTCTTTCCACTGGATGGTTTTAGCTGCTCTGACAAAGATCAAGTGATGGTGTGTGGATTCATTTCTGGGTCTTTAATTCTATTGCATTGATCTACCTGTCTGTCACTGTACCAATACCATGCAGTTTTTAATCACAATTGCTCTGTAGAACAGCTTGAGGTCAGGAATGGTGACTCCCCCAGAAGTTCTTTTATCGTTAAGAACAGTTTTCACTGTCCTGGGTTTTTTGTTATTCCAGATGAATTTGGAAATTGCTCTTTCTAAATCTATGAAAAATTAAGTTGAAATTTTGACAGGGATTGCATTGAATAGGTAGATAGCTTTCAGCAAGATGGCCATTTTTGCTATATTAATCCTGCCAATCCATGAGCATGGGAGATCTTCATATCTTCTGAGATTTTCTTTGATTTCTTTCTTCAGATACATGAAGTTATTATACAGATGTTTTACTTCCTTGGTTAGAGTCACACCAAGGTATTTTATATTATTTGTGACTATCGTGAAGGGTGTTGTTTCCCTAATTTCTTTCTCAGCCTGTTTATCCTTTGTGTAGAGAAAGGCCACTGATTTGTTTGAGTTAATTTTATATCCAGCTACTGCACTGAAGCTGTTTATCAGGTTTAGAAGTTCTCTGGTGTCACTTATATATACTATCATATCACCTGCAAATAGTGATATTTTGACTTCTTCCTTTCCAATTTGTATCCCCTTGACCTCCTTTTGTTGCTAATTACTCTGGCTAGGACTTCAAGTACTATATTGATTAGGCTGGGAGAAAGTGCGCAGCCTTGTCTAGTCCCTGATTTTAGTGGGATTGCTTCCAGTTTCTCTCCATTTAGTTTGATGTTGGCTACTGGTTTGCTGTAGATTGCTTTTATTATGTTTAGGTATGGGCCTTGAATTCCTGATCTTTCCATGACTTTTATCATGAATGGGTGTTGGATTTTGTCAAATGCTTTCTCAGCATCTAAAGAGATGATCATGTGGTTTTTGTCTTTGAGTTTGTATATATAGTGGATTACGTGGATGTATTTCCATATATTAAAAGATCCCTGCATCCCTGGTATGAAGCCTACTTGATCATGATGATCATTCTGATGTGTTCTTGGATTCAGTTTGCGATCATTTTATTGAGTTTTTTTGCATTGATATTCATAAGGGAAATTGGTCTGAAGTTCTCTTTTTTGATGGGTCTTGGTGTGGTTTAGGTATCTGAGTAATTGTGGTTTCATAGAACAAATTGGGTAGAGTACCTTCTGTTTCTATTTTGTGAAATAGTTTGAGGTGAATTAGAATTAGGTCTTCTTTGAAGTTCTGATAGAACTCTGCACTAAACCCATCTGGTCCTGGGCTTTTATTGTTTGGGAGACTATTAATGTCTGCTTCTTTTTCTTTAGGGGACAGGAGCTTTTTAAATTGTTAATCTGATCCTGATTTAACTTTGATACCTGGTATTTGTTTAGAAAATTGTCCATTTCATCCAGGTTTTCCAGTTTCATTAAGAATAGCTTTTTGTATTAATATCTGATGTTGCTTTAGATTTCCTCAGGTTCTGTTGTTATGTCTCCCTTTGTAATTTCTGATTTTATTAGTTAGGATACTGTACCTTTGCCCTTTAGATAGTCTGACTAAGGGTTTATCTACCTTGTTGATTTTCTAAAAGAACCAGCTCCTGGCTTGGTTGATTCTTTGTATACTTCTTCTTGTTTCCACTTGGTTGATTTCAGCCCTAAGTTTGATTATTTCCTCGTTGTACTCCTCTTGGGTGAATTTGCTTCCGTTTGTTCTAGAGCTTTTAGGTTTGCTGTCAAGCTGCTAGTGTATGCTCTCTAGTTTCTTGTTGGTGGCACTCAGAGCTATGACTTTTTCTCTTAGGAATGCTTTCATCGTGTTCCTTCAGTTCGGGTATGTTGTGGCTTCATTTTCATTAAACTCTAAAAAGTCTTTAATTTCTTTATTCCTTCCTTGACCAAGGTATCATTGAGAAGAGTGTTGTTCAGCTTCCACATGAATGTTTGCTTTCTATTCTTTATGTTGTTATTGACGATCAGCCTTAGTCTGTGGTGATCTGATAGGATGCATGGGATAATTTCAATATTTTTGTATCTGTTGAGGCCTTTTTTGTGACCAATTATATGGTCATTTTTGGAGAAGGTACCATGAGGTGCTGAGAAGAAGGTATATCCTTTTGTTTTAGGATAAAATGTTTTCTAGTTATCTGTTAAATCCATTTGTTTCAAAACTTATGTTAGTTTCAATGTGTCTCTGTTTAGTTTCTGTTTCCAGGATCTGTCCATTGATGAAAGTGGTGTGTTGAAGTCTCCCACTATTATTGTATGAGGTACATTGTGTGCTTTGAACTTTACTAAAGTTTCCTTAGTCAATGTGGATGCCCTTGCATTTGGAGCATAGATATTCAGAATTGAGAGTTCCTCTTGGGTGATTTTCCCTTTGAGGAGTATGAAGTGCCCCTCCTCATCTTTTTTGATAACTTTAGGTTGGAAGTCGATTTTATTCGATATTAGAATGGCTACTCCAGCTTTTTTCTTGGGACCATTTGCTTGGAAAATTGTTTTCCAACTTTTTACTCAGAGGTAGTGTCTGTCTTTGTCCCTGAGGTAGGTTTCCTGTATGCAGCAAAATGTTGGGTCCTGTTTATGTGGCCAGTCTGTTAGTCTATGTCTTTTTTGGGGGGAATTGAGTTCATTTATATTAAGAGATGTTAAGGAAACGTAATTGTTGCTTCCTGTTATTTTTGTTGTTAGAGCTGGGATTCTGTTCTTGTGGCTATCTTTCTAGGTTTGTTGACGGATTACTTTCTTGCTTTTTCTAGGGCATAATTTTCTTCCTGGGGTCGGAGTTTTCCCTTTATTATCCTTTGAAGGGCTGGATTCATGGAATGATATTGTGTGAATTTGGTTTTGTCATAGAATACCTTGGTTTCTCCATCTATGGTCATTTAGAGTTTTGCTGGGTATAGTATTCTGGGCTGGCATTTGTGTTCTCTTAGGGTCTTATACCCTCTGTCCAGGATCATCTGGCTTTCATAGTCTCTGATGAGAAGTCAGGTTTAATTCTAATAGGTCTGCCTTTATATGTTACTTGGCCTTATTTCCTTACTGCTTTTAATATTTTATCTTTATTTAGTGCATTTGTTGTTCTGATTATTATGTGTAGCAGGGAGTTTCTTTTCTGGTCCAGTCTATTTGGGGTCCTGTAGGCTACTTGTATGTTCATGGGCATCTCTTTCTTTAGGTTAGGGGTGTTTTATTGTTTAATTTTGTTGAAAATATGTACTGGTCCTTTAAGTTGAAAATGTTCATTCTCATGTACTCCTATTATCCATAGGTTTGGTCTTCTCATTGTGTCCTGGATTTCCTGGATGTTTTGAGTTAGGGTCTTTTTGCATTTTGCATTTTCTTTGATTGTTGTGTCCATGTTCTCTATGGAATCTTCTGCACCTGAGATTCTCTCTTCCATCTCTTGTATTCTCTTGCTGATGCTCCATCTAAGGTTTCTGATTCCTTTCCTAGTGTTTCTATCTCCAGAGTTCTCTCCCTTTGGGTTTTCTTTATTGTTTCTACTTCCATTTTTAGATCCTGGATGGTTTTGTTCAATTCCATCACCTGTTTGGTAGTGTTTTCCTGTAACTCTCTAAGGGATTTTTGTGTTTCCTCTTTAAAGGCTTCTGGCTGTTTACCTATTTTTTCCTTTATTTCCCTCTTAAAGTCCTCCATCATCATCATGAGAAGTGACTTTAGATCCATGTCTTGTTTTCCTGGTGTGATGGTGTATCCAGGACTTGCTATGGTGGGAGAGTATGGTTCTGATTATTCCAAGTAACCTTGGTTTCTGATGATTCTGTTCTTACTCTTGACTCCTGCACTCTGATTATCTCAAGTGCTTGCTGCCCTCAATATATCTGATTGGAGCCTGTCTTTCCTATAATCCAGGTTGATTCAGGACTCCTCAGAGTGAGTCCAGCTTTCTCTGTGATCCTTTGATTGTGGGCTCCTGTGAACCTGAGATTCTGGGTGTGTCAGAGTTTTTGGCAGTCAAGCTTCCTCTGAGACCCTGAAATACTGGTGTGACCCAGCTTCTATTATCCTGGGATCCTGTTGTCCTAAGATCCTAGGCGTGTTACAGTGCCTGGAAGTGCTGTCTCCTTTGAGGACCATAAAGCTGTCTGGTCAGTGATCCTAAGATCTCCTGGAGTGTACTTTGGGGACTGCAGCGCTGTTTGTCAATTCCACGCCCAAGGTGACTCGGTGCTGGTGCCAAGTGGAAGGGACTTGTGCCCCTGGTCAAGCCGGTTTTCTACTTCCCTTCTGCTGTCTCAGGTCCCGCAGGATTGGATTGGAACAAGTGTTGTGTTCCACTCACCAGTGATCCTAAGATCTCGAGGAGAGTCCTCGGGGGACCTTAGGGGTGTCTGTGGACTCCATGCCCTAGGTGACCCTGTGCTGGTGCTGACCGGAAGGGAGAAGCTTTATTTTTAATAACCAGAAACTGGAAACCATCCAGATGTCCTTCAGCAGGAGAACGGGTGAAAAAAAGTGTAATTTATACAATGGAATACTATTCAATTATTAAAACAAGGAAAAATAATGGATCGAACCATAAAAATCAGATAGACCAGTGAAGTATCCTAGACTCGGGACATGCATAGTTATGTACTTAATTATATGTGGATTTCAGCCACAAATTATAGGATTTTCATGGTACAATCCACAAAGCTAAAGAAGCTAAATCACAAGGAGGTCACAAGGAAGGATGCTTGACTCTCATTCACAAGAGGAAATACCAGTCTTCACAGGTGAATAGAGGGAGAGAACTGTGTGGGAGATGGGAAGGTGAGGGGAGTGATGGGGGACAATGTGTGGGAAGAGAGGGTGGAGAGCTGCAGCTCTAGCTATAGGTGGAGGACATCTGTAGGATATGCCAGAGACCAGGAATTGGGGAGGCCCTAGGGAATCTAGGAGGGTGACTGTAGCTGAGATTTGGTCCTAGCAGTGGGTGATATGGAGCCTGAAGTGACTACCTCCTATAGCCAAGCAAGACCCCAGTGAAGAAATGATGATTCCAACTCACCTACAAAACCTTCTTGCCCTACAGGAGGTGTATAGACAAAGAAGATGGGGAGTCTGAGTGCATGGCCTACCAATGCCTTCACATCCATAGCATTAACAAGAACCAAACCCTGACAATATTAATAGTACTCTGTCATGATTACGCACCAGGGCCTAACCTAACTTTCCTCTTAGAGCCTCCAGACATCAGCTATCCAAATCTGAAGTTGAGACTGACCCCCCAAACATTGGAGGAAGCTCCAAAAGTCTTGTGGAGGATTTGTAGGAGAGATTGGGGAACCCAGAGGGGAATAAAAACTTCACAAGTAGAGCAACAAAGTCAACTGACCTGGACCCTTGGGTGTTCTCAGATACTGAACCACCAATCAAAATGCATTCATGGCTAGTACTATGCTCCCCTCCCACACACATGTGTAGCATCCATGCAGCTTGGTATTCAGACACCATACCCAAGAATTGGAGCAGGAAGAGTCCCAGACCCTGTTGCCTGCCTGTGGATACTATTCCCAAAACTAGGCTGCTTATCTTTATGGAAAAGACAATAGTTGAAAATGACTTCCTGTTTACAGTATGAAAAGAAGAGGATATTTTACTTCTGTAATGCTTCTGCCAATTTTATTTTTACATCAGTGAGATGGCTCAGTAGGAAGTGACTACAGTATACAATGATAGCAACCTGACCTTGATCATTGTATAAAGATGGCCAAAATAGATGCTATAATGCTGTCACCAAGTCTCTGCTTATCTGACATGGCCTAAAAACCCATAATTACACACACACACACCCCAGAAACACTTTATTTAAAAAAAAAAAAAACTTACTTCTGTTACATCATCTAACATTTCTAGATAATCCTGTTTGTTGGGATACTTCCAGTGAAGTGCCACATGGTAACTAATGGGAACATGAAGAAGCATGGAACATCAAATGATATGTACATATCTGCCAATGAAGCTATGCAGTAGGATATACAGTTGAGTGCTGATTATCCTACTCCACTATATCTCTGGCAGATACATGAAAATGCAATTTTGAAAACACGTGAGGCATTTAATGTTATATTCTATTAAACATTTTAATATTAGAACTGTTAAAAAGTGTTGACAACATAGCACACATTGTGATACATATTCTATTCTTTAATGTACACAAGAGACTAACACATGAGAATCAAGAGATAAAATGTAGCCTTGACTAATGACTGACATCCAATGCAGGCTAGATAACACAGCCCAGCATTTAAAGGGAAATTGTGACACTAGCATTGTCAATTTCAAGGTGGTCCCATCCTCCTGTTAAAATACAAGCCAAATTAAAATATTTTACAATGTCTTAGACATTGTGTTTTATCACAGTGAGAGAAAAGACAGGAATACATACCCATAGTTTTACACCTGGATAAGTAATTTCATGTAATTGAAGAGTATTGCATTTGCAAGTACAAACAAAACAAAGGGGGCATCATCGCCTTTGTTCTTCTCTGTGAGAGTTCCTCACCCCATTCCCCCTACCCTTTTCCTCTTAAAATAATGTTACCCTACCCACAAGCATCCCCTGCACCCCACCCCACCCCACCCCACGGATCCCCTATCCATGGGGTATCAAGTCACTACAAGGTCAGGTGCATCCACTCCCAGAGGCTAGACCAGGCAGTCCTCTGGTAAGTGTCTAGGGCCACAGACCAGACCATGTATGCTCTTTGGTTGGTGTCTTAGTCTTTGGGAGCTCTGAGAGGTCCAGGGTAGTAGATACTGTTCTTCTTCCTATGTGGTTGCCATCTCCTTCAGCTTATAATATCCTTCCCCTAACTCTTTCATATTGGACCCAACCTCAGTACAATCGTTGGCTCTAAGTATATGCATTTGTCAGTTGCTGGTAGAGGCTCTCAGATGACAACCATGCTAGACTCCTATCTGCAAGCACAACATGGGATCAGTAATAGTGTCAGGGTTTGGTACAAGCCCATAGAATGGATCCTAAGGTGGGCAGGTAACTGGATGGCCTTTCAGTCATTCTCTGCTCCATTTTTGTCTGTTTCCTTTAGACAGGAACAATTCTGAGTTAAACATTTTGAAGATGGGTGGGTGACTCCATCTCTCCACTGGGGGCTCTGTCTATTTACTGCAGATTGTCTCTTCAGGTTCCAGCTTCCCCATCTTGTGCATTTCAGCTAAGGTTATCACCATCGAGTCCTAAAAGCCTCTCACATCACAGGACTCTAGGACATTCTGGAGTTTACCCCACACCCCATAGCAGCACACTTCCTTTCATTCTCCAGGCAATCTAAGCTTCTCTCCTGCCCCCTTTTTCCTCTGCCTCCCACAAAGATCCCCCTTCTGTCTGCCTACAGTGATTATTTCATTCACTCTTTTTTTGTTGTTGCTGTCTTTTGTTTGTTTTTCGAGACAGGGTTTCTCTTATAGCCCTGGCTGTCCTGGAACTCACTCAGTAGACCAGGCTGGCCTCCAAATCAGAAATCTGCCTGCCTCTGCCTGCCAAGTGCTGTGTGAGCCACCACAGCCCAGCTCGTTCAATCTTCTAAGTGGGATTGAAGCATCCTCACTTGGGCCTTTATGTTAAACTTCAAAAGGTCTTAGTTTTATCATGGGTGGTTTGAACTTTCTGGTTAAATCCACTTATTAGTAAATACTTACTATGCATGTCTTTTGGGTCTGGCTTACAGAACACAGGATATTTTCTAGTTCCATCCATTGGCCTGAAAATCTCATGAGGTCCTTGCTTTTAATAGTTGAAGTGAAACACAGAAATGAAACACATTTTCTGTAATCATTCTTCGGTTGAGGGACATCTGGGTTGTTTCCAGCTTCAGCCTATTATGAATAAAGCTGCTATGAAGGTAGTGGAGAACCTGTCCTTTTGGTATAGGTGAGCATCTTTTGGCTATATGTCCAAGAGTGCTATAGCTGGAAGATTGATTTCCAATTTTCTGAGGAACTGCCAGGATGATATCCAGAGTGGTTGTACCAGTTTGCAAGTCCATCAGCAATGGAGTGATCCTCTTCCTCTACATCCTCACCAGCATGTGCTGTCACTTGAGTTTATCATCTTCACCATTCTGATTGGTGTAAGGTAAATCTCAAGGTCATTTTGATTTGCAATTCCCTGATGACTAAGGATTTTCAACGATTTTTTAAGGGCTTCTCACCTATTCATGATATGTCAAGAATCTTGTTTAGTTCTGTCTCCATTTTTTTAATTGGGTTTTGGAGACCTCAACATAAAACCAAATACAATGAACCTAATAGAAGAGTGGGATATTGCCTCGAACACATTTGCACAGTGAAAATTTTCTAAATAGAAAACCAATGACTGAGGTTCTAAGATCAACAAATGACAAGTGGGACCACATAAAACTGAAAAGTTTCTGTAAGACAAGGACACTGTCAGTAAGACAAAACAGCAACTTACAGATTGGGAAAAGATCTTCACTAACCCTATATCCAATAGACAGCTAATATGTAAAATATATATAGAATCCAGAAAAATAATCTTGTGTAACTGAATATAAGTGTGTCAGGTATAGATGTTACCAAATTTTTTAGTCATAAATTGCCTTCAATATGAGTTCGTTAGGTTCTCCAGGACTACTTTGATATGCAAAGGCTTTAAAAGATGGATTATACACAAAACATTTTGTATGAATATACCATGAAGTGCAAGTATTACACCCCTGATTGCAATTAGGGTTTCCTTTGCACTATGACTCTTTATCTGTTCACACTACTACTACATGCAAATGACTTACAAATTGTATATTCATAAGATTCCTATCCACTATATGTTGTTTATGAATTTGTGAATGGCTGTGTTGTGAAAAATCGTTATCACATTGATTAGATTTGCTGGGTTTCTCTCCAATGTGGATTTTTTTCTTATGTATTCAAAAATGACTGTGGTATGCAAATCTTGGGAATAAGCAAATGAAACTTGTCCTAAGAATTGCCTTTTTGTTATCAGCATCAATTTAATCATATTTGAATCTAAGGTCAAATTGATAGGCCCTAGAGGAGCTGGAGACTTACAAATAGGGGACCAGCTTCAATTATGCATCTTTTGTTCATAAAAACCATGACTGTCCCTAACAATTTCTTTTTCTATGCATCTTTTATTCATCAAAACAATGTCTATTCCTAACCACAAAACAACAAATGGATATGATTGATTAGATTGTAACACCCACATTCTGTATCAGCTGACATAGAAGACTACATGAGGAAAGCCCCTATCATTAAATTCTGAGTGGTGGGAAAATATAGCTGTAATTTGGCACAAATGTTTCTGGTTTTCAAACATAAAAATTCTATATATAACACTCTGGTTCAGTATCAAGGTGAGTGTGGGGACTGTCACAGTTCAGCTTTCAAGTGTGTTCTCTAGCCCTGTTCCATCAGCAGCAGCTTCGTTACAATAAATTCTAGTCACTTGCATTACATGTGTTTGAGTTGTGTTGGATCTCAGAGGACCCTATTACACAAAGGCTTTACCACATTGCTTACACTCACAGACTTTCTCTACAATATGAATACGTTCATGATGAAGATTGTAGAAATGTGCAAAGGTTTAAATATACTGAATACACTCATAGGGTTTCTCTTTCATGATTATGAAGACTTGTGACATTTGAAAAGGCTTTACAATACTAAATACTTAGTATGTGTTCCAATATGCACTTGGAGATTATTAGAATATGCAAAGGCTTTGCCACAATGCTTACATTCATAGGGTTTTTCTCCAGTGTGTACTCTTTTATGTTGTAAAAGATAAGTGTTTTGTGCAAAGCTTTTACTACATTGGTCACATTCAAAGTATGTGTTCTTTTATGCATTCGAAAATGACTGTGATGTATGAAGGATTTACCACATTCATTGCATTCATATGGTCTCTCTCCAGTATGTGTTCGTTTATGATACAGGAGTCCACTTCGACAAGAAAAGGCTTTATCACATTGATTACATTCATAGGGTTTCTCTCCTGTATGTCTTCTTTTATGTATTCAGAGACTAGTTGAACATGCAAAGGCTTAACCACATTGTTTACATTCATAAGGTTTCTCTCCTGTATGTCTTCTTTTATGTATTCAGAGACTAGTTGAACATGCAAAGGCTTTACCACATTGTTTACATTCATAAGGTTTCTCTCCTGTATGAACTCTTTTATGGTACTGAAGAGAACTGGGTCTTGCAAAGTCTTTATCACATTGGTCACACTTACAAGGTTTCTCACCAGTATGTATTCTTTTATGTCTTAGGAGATAACTCTTACTTGCAAAGGATTTACCACATTGGTTACATTCAAAGGGTTTCTTTCTCTCCAGTATGTGTTCTTTTATGTCTTCGGAGAATACTTGAACATGCAAAGGCTTTACCACATTGTTTACATTCATAAGGTTTCTCTCCTGTATGAAGAACTCTTTTATGGTATTGAAGAGAACTGGGACTTGCAAAGTCTTTACCACATTGGTCACACTTATAAGGTTTCTCACCAGTATGTATTCTTTTATGTCTTAGGAGATAACTCTTACTTGCAAAGGATTTACCACATTGGTTACATTCAAAGGGTTTCTCTCCAGTATGTGTTCTTTTATGTCTTCGGAGAATACTTGAACATGCAAAGGCTTTACCACATTGTTTACATTCATAAGGTTTCTCTCCTGTATGAACTCTTTTATGGTATTGAAGAGAACTGGGAATTGCAAAGTCTTTACCACATTGGTCACACTTATAAGGTTTCTCACCAGTATGTATTCTTTTATGGTACTGAAGAGAACTGGGTCTTGCAAAGTCTTTACCACACTGGTCACACTTATAAGGTTTCTCACCAGTATGTATTCTTTTATGAATTAGGAGATAACTCTTACTTGCAAAGGATTTACCACATTGGTTACATTCAAAGGGTTTCTCTCCAGTATGTGTTCTTTTATGTCTTCGGAGAATACTTGAACATGCAAAGGCTTTACCACATTGTTTACATTCATAAGGTTTCTCTCCTGTATGAAGAACTCTTTTATGGTATTGAAGAGAACTGGGACTTGCAAAGTCTTTACCACATTGGTCACACTTATATGGTTTCTCACCAGTATGTATTCTTTTATGGTATTGAAGAGAACTGGGACTTGCAAAATCTTTACCACATTGGTCACACTTATAAGGTTTCTCACCAGTATGTATTCTTTTATGTCTTAGGACATGACTCTTTCTTGCAAAGGATTTACCACATTGGTCACATTCAAAGGGTTTTTCTCTAGTATGTCTTCTTTTACGATGTTTAATACAACTGTGATATACAAAGGATTTACCACATTCATTACATTCATATGGTCTCTCTCCAGCATGTGTTCTTTTATGACATACAGAGGCTTTGTCACATTGATTGCATTCATAGGGTTTCTCTCCAGTGTGTACTCTTTTATGTTGTAGGAGATGAGTATTTGGAGCAAAAGTTTTACCACATTGGTTACATTGAAAGGGTTTCTCTCCAGTATGTGTTCTTTTATGATACAGGAGACCACTTTGACCTGCAAAGGCTTTATCACATTGATTGCATTCATAGGGTTTCTCTTCTGTATGTATTCTTTTATGTATTCGGAGACCAGTTGAAAATGCAAAGGCTTTACCACATTGTTTACATTTATAAGGTTTCTCTCCTGTACGAACTCTCTTATGGTACTGAAGATAACTGGGACTTGCAAAGTCTTTCTCACACTGGTTACACACATAGGGTTTCTCACCAGTATGTATTCTTTTATGTCTTAGGAGATGACTCTTTCTTGCAAAGGATTTACAACATTGGTTACATTCATAGGATGTCTCTGAAGTATGAATTCTTTCTTGTCTTTGGTTATGACTCTGAAATGCAAAGGCTTTATCACCTTGGATAAACTCAGAGAGCAGCTGTTCAGTATGACTTCTTTCATGCCTGCAAAGACAATTGGCACGTGTGAAATCTTTCTCACACCTTTACACTGATGAATCTTTTCATTTGTATGAACATGTTTTAGGATTTGGTCTAATTGTAAAGAACAACCTGATTTTAATGTACTATCACTTTGTTTACACTCATGGAGTTCCCCTTCATTATGGATGGTTTTGTATCTTTGAGGATACTTGGACTAAGAACAGCATTGATTCCATAGCTTATATTACAGCACCTTTCAACTCTAAGAGGTAAGAGGTGGTTCATATATCTCAATAGAACAGGAAGAACTTTACCACACTGAACACATAAATTTTGCTATTGTGAAAGTAATACTATGTTTGCAAACCAAGGCAAATATAAGAATTTCCACGTTCCTAATATTACAGAGATGGTCCGCAGTATTAGTTTGTAGATGTCCACAATACAGTTGGAAAGCCAATTATTTGTAAACTTGTAGCACATTTAGAAAGCCTACCCAAAGTGGGGAGTACTACATATCTTCTAATTGTGCAGGAAGATAAGAGAGGTGTGTTGCTTCTTTCAATATATTCCTATTGTCCCATGGCTTATATCCATTGTAACATATGACATCCCTAATAAAAGAATAACAAGTAAAAGGCTTCCAATGTACTAACAGTTTGGTATTTTTCCACATACAATTTTGTTATAGGGATTAAGGTTTCTCCAGCACAGCATTCTTGACTATCATAAACCGCCCATCTTACTAAACTTAGCAATGTTTTTACAAGTATATGACTGACTCAGCTTTAGTATGGAGTATATACGATTTAGAAGGTTTTGTACATACACTTACCACCTATTCAATGTGTATATTTTACAATGTCTAAGTGGTAGGAGGTTAAACACACTGGCAGTTCTTCAGCATAGCTCTATTGGGCTATGATTTAAATGGTAAATCTGTTAACTCATTGTTTGTTTGTTTTTGTACTTAGAGGAATGGTTTGAAAACACAAAATAGATGCCTGGCACTGACATACACAGTTTATCACAATTTAATAATCATTCATAACTTAAAGCAGTGCTTCCAAGGCATATTCTTACCAGTTTGCACATAAAAATTACCTTCCATATCTTCTAGAAATATGAAGATGTTCTTCCATATTATGGTTTTCCCAAACGTAGCCTAAAATATAGAGGCCATATGTTATACTATTGGAAATTAGGAAAGTTTAGGTTACTAACTTCAGTGAACTTTACAACCATGCCTGATTAATTCACCTCATTCTTCCTCATTCTCAATTGAAATTACAAGAACAAATAACAATAACAGAAAAACAGTTGTATGACTTTTACAAAGTGAAAGGAAATTCAGTGTCTTACCTATAGCAGCGAGATTCCTGTAGGTCTCCAGCATCACATCTTTGTAGAGACTCTTCTGAGAAGAATCCAGCAAAGCCCACTCTTCCCGAGTGAAGTTCACATGCACATCATCATAGGTCACTCTACCCTAAAATATCCCAGGCATGTGTGCATGAGAAAACATATTACTGAGAACACTGTAAATACATACTTCATTGAGAATATAGTCATATCATTCTGGTACTTCCTGCACTTAATTCCTGACACAAACACCTTAATGCAATCAAGGCATTTAAGAAGGAAACTGAATAATGAATGAACTTCACCTCTGTCATTTCTACACCCCTTGAAGAGGATAAATCCCTGCAAGAAAGTGGTAATTAATAGACATTAACTCACAAGTAAACAGTTCAAAAGTACCGAGCACACATTAGATAAAATGTATTAATAATTACTAACTAAGAAAATGATGAGCATGCTGGGTGTATTACTTGTGCCTTGAATCCCAACACTCAGGAGGCAGACCCAGGTGTATCTCCTTGAATGGTAGGGTAAGCCTGGTCTATGCCATTAGTTCCACGACATCAGGAGGTCCATATTAAGACACTAACTCCCCTGTACAAATCAAACAAAGAAACCAACAAAGATGGAAAGAACTCAGAGGTCTTCACTGAAGTTCCTACAAAGAATTATATATTCACTGCAGGTCTGTATTCATCTTCCAAAAGCCTCAAGTGACCCAGTTTCAACAGTAAAATAAATAAGTGCTTATTAATAAGGTATGCATGTTTAAACATTTACAAATGGACAAATGAAAATATTAGCAAGAAAAAAAGAAAAAAAATTAAATATACGCTATATAAGTCTGTTTGTTTGTTTGTTGAGACAGGGTTTCTCTGTATAGTCCTGGCTGTCCTCGAACTCACTTTGTAGACCAGGCTGGCCTCAAACTCAGAAATCTGCCTGCCTCTGCCTCCAGAGTACTAGGATTAAAGGCGTGTGACACCACGCCCAGCTTTGCTATATAAGTCTTGATCATGAATTAGCAACATAGGGAGGGAGAGAGGCTCACCACAGGTATTTCTTATGTTACATATAATTGGAGCAAATTACCAATATTTACATGGAGGCACATAACCGTCCATTGGACCAAGTTCAGGAGCTGTTAGGCCATCTTCTGCCTACTGTGAGCATCAGGTACACAAGATAAATGCATTCATGCATACATGGAAAATACTCATATTCACACAAAAATTCAAAACAAATCCCACAGGTAGTAATAATGCCACACACCCGCAATCCAATGGAATATCCATGTAGTAGTTATCACAGGACATCCTGAGAAATATAATATACAGACTGTCAAGTTTCAAAATCTGAGTGTGCCTGAAGTTCAGCACATCAGCTTATGCATGCATATACAAAATTTATATTCCAAGCTAATAACATAAAAACAAAACAAGCCAGGCATTTTGGCCCACCTCTAATCCCACCCAGCACGCTAGAAAGAGAGGCAGGTGGATCACTAAATTCAAGTGCTCCCTGGTCTGCAAACCTACTTTCACGACAGCCAGGGCCGCACACGGATACATTGCATTCAAAATCAAAAATAAAAACAACAAAACCAAAACTATAAAAATATCAGTGAAATACCTTAGCACTGAATTACAGTTGCTTCTATTGTGTCTTATATGATTTAGTGATAGAGTCTATAATGATGAGGCTATGACAGCAGAAGAAAGAAACTGATTCAACCACAACATAGTAGACATATTTCAACGTATTGAGTACATGGTGACTCAGGTCATTATAGATTCATGGTCATTCTCTCATGAAAATATATTTGTCTAAATTCAATGGCTATAACAGCCCCTGCCCTGTTCAAACTTCCAAAGACTCCTTTGACACTCAAAGCAATCTTGTGACTGCCACACCTTGTAAAATCAGGAAACATTATATCTTTCAAATATGCAATGGCATAAACAACCCTTTCCATTCCAATATGGAAGAATGTGTACATTGGACCATGACAAGAAACCCAACAGGGCAAACTCTAAATCCTGTAGCTCTGTCCCAGCCACATGATGCTTCAGTTTTAAAGTGCTTAAAGGGCTCTATCCCTGATACTTCTCATACATCTTTCAGTTTTGGTACTTCCACTCCCTATATGCATCTCTCCATGGCAGATTCTCATATCATAAGTATCTCAACATCTTGTGGTCTCAGCTAGGCATCATCTGCACAGCTTCATAACATGAACACTCACAGTATCCTCACTGGGGCTGCAACTCTGACAAATATAGAAGGATGGACTAGTGCTGAACTGAAACTAGAAAGGAAGAATCCATGACCATAATTTCACAACTTTCTTGATTTCAGAACGAGCACAATATGGATGAGCCTGAGAAATTTGGCTCCTCAATTGGAATGGAGCATGCCAAGCATGTACCTTAGTGGTAGCAGGTTTTATATGTAGTTCCATCCTGGGAGTGCCAACTCCTTCCATTAATTGAAGGCATGGCAGAAGAAATTATTACTCTTAGGGCACCTTCTTAGGCTGCAAATCCAGAGCAATGGCCTTCACATTAATGGTGATAATCTCTTAGTTGCTAAAGCACAATATCAGGGAAAGCTTTCTGTCCCAGTTTCCATGGTCCCAATAAATACCACAGATAATCCCCAAATGCCCTTCTTTTTCTGCTCCATCTTGTGTCCCAGCCCCTACTCACAAAGAAACACCTTCTCAACCATATGCTATGCTTGGCAGAAGACAACTTAGGCTGTCCATATATTTGCCACAGTTACCCTAGATGCAATTTTCAGTTTTCTATAGCATTGGATTAGAACACAAAATGCAGCATCCCCAGATGGGCGTGGTGGCACACACCTTTAATCCTAGCACTTGGGAGAGAGAGGCAGGTGGATTTCTGAGTTCCAGGCCAGCCTGGTCTACAGAGTGAGTTCCAGGACAGCCAGGGCTACACAGAGAAACCCTGTCTCGGAAAAAAAAAACAAAACAAAACAAACAAAAAAAGCAGCATCCCCTATCGTCTGTCAAGATTACTAAGAGGAGTCCCTTCCAGTCAGCTCCAACACTAACGCACCTTGGGCATGAAGTCTGCGGACACCCCCAAGGTCCCCAGAGGACTCTCCACGGGATCTTAGGACCTCTGGTGAGTGGAACACAACTTCTGCCAGGAGGCAGGTTCGAACACCAGATATCTGAGCACCTTCCCTGCAAGAGGAGAGCTTGCCTGCAGAGAGTACACTGACCACTGAAACTCATGAGAGAGCTAGTCACGCAGGTCTGCTGAGAGAGGCTAACATAATCACCTGAGGAACAAGCTCTAACCAGAGACAATTATAACAACAAAGTCCAGAGATTACCAGAGGGTGAAAGGCAAACATAAGAATCTTACTAACAGAAACCAAGACCACTCACCATCATCAGAACGCAGCACTCCCACCCCACCCAGTCCTGGGCACCCCAACACACCCGAAAAGATAGACCTGGATTTAAAAGCATATCTCATGATGATGGTAGAGGACATCAAGAGGGACTTTAATAACTCACTTAAAGAAATACAGGAGAACACTGCTAAACAGGTAGAAGGCCTTAAAGAAGAAGCACAAAAATCCCTTAAAGAATTGCAGGAAAACACGATCAAACAGGTGATGGAATTGAAAAAAAACCATCCAAGACCTAAAAAGGGAAGTAGACACAATAAAGAAAACCCAAAGTGAGGCAACGCTGGAGATGGAAAACCTAGGAATGAAATCTGGAACCATTGATGCGAGCATCAGCAACAGAATACAAGAGATGGAAGAGAGAATCTCAGGTGCAGAAGATTCCATAGAAAACATCAGCACAACAATCAAAGAAAATGGAAAATGCAAAAAGATCCTAACTCAAAACATCCAGGGAATCCAGGACACAATGAGAAGACCAAACCTACAGATAATAGGAGTAGATGAGAATGAAGATTTTCAACATAAAGGGCCAGCAATTATCTTCAACAAAAATTATAGAAGAAAACTTCCCAAACCTAAAGAAAGAGATGCCCATGAACATACAAGAAGCCTACAGAACTCCAAATAGACTGGACCAGAAAAGAAATTCCTTCCGACACATAATAATCAGAACAACAAATGCACTAAATAAAGATAGAATATTAAAAGCAGTAAGGGGAAAAGGTCAAGTAACATATAAAGGCAGGCCTATCAGAATTATACCAGACTTTTCACCAGAGACTATGAAAGCCAGAAGAGCCTGGACAGATGTTATACAGACACTAAGGGAACACAAATGCCAGTCCAGGCTACTATACCCAGCCAAACTCTCAATTACCACAGATGGAGAAACCAAAGTATTCCACGACAAAACCAAATTCACACATTATCTTTCCACGAATCCAGCCGTTCAAAGGATAACAGAAAAAAAAAAATAGAAGGACCTAAATCACACCCTAGAAAAAAGCAAGAAAGTAATCCTTCAACAAACCAAAAAGAAGACAGCCACAAGAACAGAATGCCAACTCTAACAACAAAAATAACAGGAAGCAACAATTACTTTTCCTTAATATCTCTTAATATCAATGGACTCAATTTCCCAATAAAAAGACATAGACTAACAGACTGGCTACACAAACAGGACCCAACATTTTGCTGCTTACAGGAAACCCATCTCAAGGAAAAAGACAGACACTATCTCAGAGTGAAAGAATGGAAAACAATTTTCCAAGCAAATGGCCTAAAGAAACAAGCTGGAGTAGCCATTCTAATGTCGAATAAAATCAACTTCCAACCCAAAGTTATCAAAAAAGACAAGGAGGGACACTTCATACTCATCAAAGGTAAAATCCTGCAAGAGGAACTCTCAATTCTGAATATCTATGCTCCAAATGCAAGGGCAGCCACATTCATTAAAGACACTTTAGTAAAGCTCAGAGCACATATTTCACCTCACCCAATAATAGTGGGAGACTTCAACACCCCACTTTCATCAAAGGACAGATTGTGGAAACAGAAACTAAACAGAGACACAATGAAACTAACAGAAGTTATGAAACAAATGGACTTAACAGATATCTTCAGAACATTTTATCCTAAAACAAAAGGATATACCTTCTTCTCAGCACCTCATGGTACCTTCTCCAAAATTGACCATATAATTTGTCACAAAATAGGCCTCAACAGATACAAAAATATTGAAATTGTCCCATGCATCCTATCAGACCACCAATGGACTAAGGCTGATCTTCAATAACAAAATAAAGAATAGAAAGCCAACATTCATATGGAAACTGAACAACACTCTTCTCAATGATACCTTGGTCAAGGAAGGAATAAAGAAAGAAATTAAAGACTTTTTAGAGTTTAATGAAAATGAAGCCACAACATACCCAAACTTATGGGACACATTGAAAGCATTTCTAAGAGGGAAACTCATAGCTCTGAGTGCCTCCAAAAAGAAACTAGCGAGAGCACACACTAGCAGCTTGACAACACACCTAAAAGCTCTAGAAAAGAAGGATGCAAATTCACCCAAGAGGAGTAGACGGCAGGAAATAATCAAACTCAGGGGCAAAATCAACCAAGTGGAAACAAGAAGAACTATTCAAAGAAACAACCAAATGAGGAGCTGATTCTTTGAGAAAATCAACAAGATAGATAAACCCTTAGCCAGACTCACTAGAGGGCACAGGGACAGCATCCTAATTAACAAAATCAGAAATGAAAAGGGAGAGATAACAACAGATCCTGAAGAAATCCAAAACACCATCAGATCGTTCTACAAAAGGCTATACTCAACAAAACTGGAAAACCTGGACAAAATGGACAAATTTCTAGACAGATACCAGGTACCAAAGTTAAATCAGGATCAAGTTAACGATCTAAACAGTCCCATATCCCCTAAAGAAATAGAAGCAGTCATTAATAGTCTCCCAACCAAAAAAAAGCCCAGGACCAGATGGGTTTAGTGCAGAGTTCTATCAGACCTTCAAAGAAGATATAATTCCAGTTCTTCACAAACTATTCCACAAATAAGAAGTAGAAGGTACTCTACCCAACTCATTCTATGAAGCCACAATTACTCTGATACCTAAACCACAGAAAAATCCAACAAAAATAGAGAACTTCAGACCAATTTCCCTTATGAATATTGATGCAAAAATACTCAATAAAATTCTCGCTAACCGAATCCAAGAACACATTAGAACAATCATCCATCCTGACCAAGGAGGTTTTATTCCAGGGATGCAGGGATGGTTTAATATACGGAAATACATCAAAGTAATCCATTATATAAACAAACTCAAAGACAAAAACCACATGATCATCTCCTTAGATGCAGAGAAATTATTTGACAAAATCCAACACCCATTCATGATGAAAGTCTTGGAAAGATCAGGAATTCAAGGCCCATACCTAAACATGATAAAAGCAATCTACAGCAAACCAGTAGCCAACATCAAAGTAAATGAAGAGAAGCTTGAAGCAATCCCACTAAAATCAGGGACTAGACAAGGCTGCCCACTTTCTCCCTACCTATTCAACATAGTACTTGAAGTCCTAGCCAGAGCAATTCGACAACAAAAGGACATCAAGGGGATACAAATTGGAAAGGAAGAAGTCAAAATATCACTTTTTGCAGATGATATGATAGTATATATAAGTGACCCTAAGAATTCCACAAGAGAACTTCTAAACCTGATAAACAGCTTTGGTGAAGTAGTTGGATATAAAATTAACTCAAACAAGTCAATGGCCTTTCTCTACACAAAGAGTAAACAGGCTGAGAAAGAAATTAGGAAAACAACACCCTTCTCAATAGTCACAAATAATATAAAATACCTTGGTGTGACTCTAACTAAGGAAGTGAAAGATCTGTATGATAAGAACTTCAAGTCAGCCGGGCGTGGTGGCGCACGCCTTTAATCCCAGCACTCGGGAGGCAGAGGCAGGCGGATTTCTGAGTTCGAGGCCAGCCTGGTCTACAAAGTGAGTGCCAGGACAGCCAGGGCTATACAGAGAAACCCTGTCTCAAAAAACCTAAAAAAAAAAAAAAAAAAAAAAAAAAAAAGAACTTCAACTCTCTGAAGAAAGAAATTAAAGAAGATCTCAGAAGATGGAAAGATCTCCCATGCTCATGGATTGGCAGGATCAACTTTGTAAAAATGGCTATCTTGCCAAAAGCAATCTGCAGATTCAATGCAATCCCCATCAAAATTCCAACTCAATTCTTCAACCAATTAGAAAGAGCAATCTGCAAATTCATCTGGAATAACAAAAAACCTAGGATAGCAAAACTCTTCTCAAGGATAAAAGAACCTCTGGTGGAATCACCATGACTGACCTTGAACTTGACCAATGTTACCTGTGATTGTATGTATAAAGAAATTAAATAAACCGAGAATTCATGACTCCAATAACAATTACTCAAAGTTACCCCTAAAGAGTTATACATCTGTTCCTCCAGCAACTGCTGATGTGTCATTCAAACTCCCCATGTTCCAGAGTTCTCTCTATAAATAAAGGTGATCAGAAAGATGGGCTATGGCTCTGCAACCCCTCATGACCCCTTGGGATTTCAGGTAAAACTAGCCCCACTGAAGCCTCACAGAGAACAATGTTGAAAAATAATTTAATGTGTGCTGCCTGCCACATGGATTATATCACAAGATGTGCAATCTGTTTTATCCACCTACCCAACACCATGCACACCTGAGAAGGTATGCATCATAGAAACACCTTTTATACTCTGGAACTGAATTTCCATGAATACCATTGTAAATGGAGGCAGTAGAAAGGTAAGAGGAGTCTAATCAAACACTACTGAAGGATGGCCCCTATCACTTTCTTTCTACTAATTCCTAAATTATTTGTACCACATAACTGAATGTGGACGTTTCTGAAATTCTAGAAACCAGACCTTCATTCTTCCAATATGTCTTCCTACTACATATCAAAAGCAATGCTCGTGTGTACACACTGAAAAATGACAGTATGAACACCAGACTTCCACTACCAGTGCTCTACAGCGCCACCCCCCACCCTCGCCTTCCATTGGAATTCAGGCTTGGGAAGGTCAGAGGCCAAGGGCCTCTGAGCATATCACCACATGAACCAATCAATCCATAGTCTGACCCACAGTCCATTTCAGTCTCAGCCTGTCCTGGCTTGTGGTCTTCCTCCCATCTTGCTACAGGAGGGGAATCCTGGAAAGAACCTGCAAGCTACCTTCCACTGCTGTGCCTGATTGTTAGGCCTACCCAGGGTCCCTCATTAGTTTACAAAACTCAGATATGCCTCAGGCCAGTTGCAGCCCCTCTACTGGGGGATCAGAGAGCAAATGCCTCGGCCAGCTGAAACCTTTCCAGATCTGCCTTTCCACTCTATGTGCACACAAAGCCCTGGTCTGGAGAAATTGTATTTAACAGAATGTTCCAGTCTCCCAGAGCACTTGTTTTCCTTTTTCCAGGCACAGGGTCCTTTGTTTGCATATTCCTTTACACATGCCATGTTCAGTACAGCCATGTCTGCTTCATAGTTGGGAAGTCCTGCAGCCAAACTGCAGTCCCATTAGAACAGTAGCAATAGTTAAAAGAAAAAGTGCCTATGAATTTCTTAACAAGGAGTGGTTAATGGGAGGTGAATGAAAAAAAAAAAAAAGAAAGAAAGAAAGATTAAAGGATACAACTGCTCGTATGTATGGTGGAATAGAAAGTTTATTATACATAAAAGAAAGAACATAATCAAATCCAGGAATATATAGGAGAACAGAGTACAAAGTGAACATGACTCTAAACCACGTGGAGAGAAGGAGAAAAGCAAGATCCAGACAAAGAGATCAAGATGACACATAAATAATAATGACAGATTAATAATAAAACAAACAGGTAATCAAAAGGTTGGATTGCATAAGGAATGGCAGCTGGGTGAAGGGTAGCCCTACCCCTGGGCTAGAGGGTGAGGTATGCCAGCCATATGACATAATAGGTAGGGACTGAGGTCTGCTGACAGCCTGGTCTGCCGTGACTTGTTAAATAAGCTCTCAACCAATTGTCCAGGGGTTTCAGACTTATTTGCAGGGACAAAGAAGAATGATAGGATTGAATCATACTCGCAAAGATTATTTGTACAAGTTGAAACACACTTTACGGTCCAATATTCTTCAGGGACTAAGCATAAGTACTAGAGCGCACCAAGTCTTTTCTCTCACATGCTGTATTTTCAAACAGGAAAATTAACATTCCCATTAGGCACACCACATCAGATTGTCTAGATCTTGTGTTCTTTGAACTAGTGTAAATATGGAAATTTGGTTTCTAGAAATAAGTTCAGTTCTTCGCCCAGTTTTCTGAGTGCCCTGCTCTGGGAACCCACCAAGATCGCCGGTTTGTACTTTTACTGTTGTCTAAAACTGACTACCTGAATACTCATTGCTATTGTCAACTACTGTCAAAGTAGAAAGGCCCTCACCTTCCGTCTTCTCCTCCTTTTCTCTGCTGTGACTACACCAGCTTCAAAATTGGTCAGAGAACTCAATGCTTACACAGGACTCTCTTTTTGTAATCCCCTCACCCCAATCCAGAGAGGTTGGAGGACACCCATTCACTGGTCTATATCTCTTCTCATTTCCTGAGTCCAGTCAACACCATGCCTTAGTATTGGTTGTGACCCTATAATGCCACCTTGAGCACCTTGTTAGGTGCCTGTTCTTTGCTATCAAGATGAGCCTTGTTGTTGATTGTAAAGGAAAGCGGTCTCTATTTTTATAGTTTGGAGACAAATGTCTGAACAATCCTGGTAAACAAACACAGCCATACTGTTCTCTAGCAAGCCAGGTTAGCATGCTATGTACCTGGGGGGCGTTTTACAGGCAGTCCTCTCTCTCCTACATTCTACTTGGTGCCACTTCCTACTTCCCAATCAAATTCTTAGCATTATCAATTCTACTCGTCTACATCACAGCTTAATATTGGAGTGCTACTCAACATATGATAGGGCTTTTACAGCCTCCACAATATTTTTGTTTGTTTTTTGTTTTTCGAGACAGGGTTTCTCTGTATAGCCCTGGCTATCCTGGAACTCACTCTGTAGACCAGGCTGGCCTCGAACTCAGAAATCCGCCTGCCTCTGCCTCCCGAGTGCTGGGATTAAAGGCGTGCGCCACCAAGCCGGGCACAGCCTCCACAATATTAACTCCAATGGATCTTACACCCCCATATTAAATGCTACAGGCAGAACTTACAGAAAATAGAGAAACTACGGTTCTCAGGTTTGGCATCCTGCTAAGTATTTTTTTGGGCACACAAGCCCCTGCCCCAAATGCTTTGTAAAAATACAGCCCCCATAATAAGCTTTTTCAGAGGCCACCGCCAGGTACAGGGAGAGACTAGAACCACAAAGGACCTCACACGTGGCCATATCTGTCTGGCTGCTGCTTACAATCAGCTGCTGGGAAAACCCACCACATGTGCACCATTTACTAAACCGCTTGCTCCTCCCTTTGTGGGAGATGATCCTGCACTTACCATATCTGGAAATTTTAAGCTTTTCGGAGCTCCCTCACAGCACCCAACAGAGGTACTCAGAGCACACCACAAAGAAACCTTGCAGGCTCAGATTCAGACAGGAACTTACAGGCTTGGTAACAGGAAGAGCCTCCTCTTCTCCTGAGTGGCAGGTCCGGCTGGAGGTTCTGATTGGCTAGTGCGTCTTGAGTGACATGAGCACCACCCTTAGGGGTCTAGTGTACTGAAGAGAAACTACCTAGTGTACCTAGTGGTTCCATCTTGGGAGCAGTCCTTTTCCAGATCAGCTGATTTGCATTTCAGTAGCACAGTGCCTGTCCTCCAATAGCCTGCCTGTCTCTCCTCCCACAGAGCACCTCAGAGCATCTACAACTCCAGATACCTGCTGCTCAGCTGCCCATTTCTCCCCATTATGGGCAGCAACCCTGTGTTCACAACTTTGCAAAATTGGACTTTTTCTGAGCTCCCAGTACTCAGTAGTCACTTCCCCTTCTTTCTCCTGCAATCAAGCTGGAAAGCTTGCATAGCCGATTTATCAACTAACAGTGGGGCTGGAGAGTTGGCTCAGTGGTTAAAGAGCACTGACTGCTCTTCCAGAGGTGCTGAGTCCAATTCCCAGCAACTATATGGTGGCTCACAGCCATCTGCAGTGGTGTCTGATGCCCTCTTCTGGTGTGTCTGAAGAGAGCAATGGTATACTCATATACATGAAATAAATAAATCATTTTTTTTAAAGAAATTTAAAAAATCAACCAACAGTGGGTCCCTCAAGTGGATGGGTATCCAGAATATTAGCAACTAAAGAAGATTTTTGGAAAGAAAATTTTGTTTTGTGGTTTCAGGCTGAATTCAGGCAACCTGCACATATTTTTCACCTGATGGTAATGAGACAACACTCAGAGCAAAGCAGGAAACACACGACAAACACTGTGGAGCCCTCTTGTAAACCAGCACATACATCTTCCTCAATGGGTCTGTAAAGCAAACAAAACAACAACAACAAACCCGCGGCTCTGTTAGTGAAGGTTTTTCAGATGAACAGAACTGATAGAACGAAACTTTCTATTATGTAGAAAATGGATTTATTAGAATAATTCACATGCTTTAGTTCCACTAGTCCAACAATGACTAACTACTATGGACAGTTGAAGAATCCAATAGTGGCTAGATGTCTCCGCTAGTTTGTGTTTGCAAGGCATTCCTCTAAGTACAAAGACAAGGAAATAATACCTTAACAGATCTCACCATTTGAATCACAGCCCAATAGAGTTATGCTCTAGAAATACCAGTGTGGTTAATCTACTCCTTAGATATTGCAAATGATAGAGACATTGAATAGGTGATAAGTGTGTGTATAAAAACTTCTACACTTGACCTTAGCCAAAAGGCCGAGAGGCGATGTCTAAAAACTTCTAAGAAGTATATAGTCCATATTAAAGTTGGTGTCAATCACATACTTGTAATGATGTTGCCAAATTTTGTGAGATGGACAGTTTATGAGCGTCAAAAAAGCTGTTGTGGAAAAACCTTAATCCCTATACCACTTATTCTGTTTTTAATAGAGATGTCATTAGTTAGAATGGATACAAGCCACGTGAACAAAGGAGTATTGAAAGAAACAACAACCTCTCTCTTCCAGCACAATTAGAAGATATGTAGTATTCCCCACTTTGAGTAGACTTCTAAAAGTGCTAGAAGTTTACAACTAATTTGTTTTCCAACTTTAATGTGGGTATTTCGACAAATCACACTGCAGAAAATGGCTGAGTACTAAGGATGTGACAATTCTTCTGTTTGATTTGGTTCACTTTGCAAATTAATGAATGAAATCAGTGTGGTAAATCTCTGAGTTCTTCCTGTTATCTTCAAATATGTGAACACACTCATATAGAAAAAGGATGCTCTGTCATCAATGTTCTTCCCATCCCGTGTATCTTCAAAGATGCAAAAGAACCCACAATGACTGGGAACTCCATGGATGTAAACAAAGGAATAATAGATTAAGATCAGCTTGTTCTTTACAATTAGACTAAATTGTAAAACTTACTCACACAAACGAAAAGATTCATCTGTGTTTTGAATGTGAGAAAGCTTTCACACGTGCCAATTGTCTTTGCAGGCATGAAAGAAGTCATGCTGAAGAGCAACCCTCTGAGTTTATTCAACGTGGGAAGAAAGCATATGTATTTCAGAGTCATAACCAAAGACATGAGAGAATTTATACTGGAGAGAAACCCTATATAGAGATGTCCAAAATTTTGAAGCCTTTGCATATAACAGTAGTCTCCAGATACATAAAACAACACTTGCTGGAGAGAATACATATGAGAGTAACCAATGTGGTAGAGACTTTGTATCTCACAGGTCTCTTCAAAGCCATAAAAGAGTTCATCCAGGAGAGAAAGGTTTTGAATGTTATCAATGTGGTAAAGCCTTTGCACAAAGTTGTAGTCTTCTAACACATAAAAGAATCCGTACAGGAGAGAAACCTTTTGAATGTAACCAATGTGGTAAAGTTTTTGCACAAAACGATCATCTCCTAACACATAAAAGAACACATACTGGAGAGAAAACTCATGAATGTACTCATTGTGGTAAACACTTTGCACATCAGTATGGTCTCTTATATAAAAAGACACATACAGGAGGGAAATCCTATGAGTGTCATCACTGTGGTAAAGCCTTTAGATTTTACACTCATCTTCAAATACATAGAAGAACACATACAGGAGAGAAACCTTTTGAATGTAACCAATGTAGTAAAGCCTTTGCACAAAGTAGTAGTCTTCTAACACATAAAAGAATCCACACAGGAGAGAAACCTTTTGAATATAACCAATGCGGTAAAACCTTTGCAAGAAGCAGTGGACTCCTAAGACATAAAAGAACACATACAGGAGAGAAACCCTATGAATGTCATTAATGTGGCAAAGCCTTTGCAAGTCAGTCTAGTCTCACATATCATATAAGAACATAGGTTGGGTATATGCCCAGAGTTTTTTTAAATTATTATTAGGTATTTTCCTCATTTACATTTCCAATGCTATCTCAAAAGTCCCTCATACCCACCCCCACAATCCCCTACCCAAACACTCCCCCTTTTTGGCCCTGGCGTTCCCTTGTACTGGGGCATATAAAGTTTGCAAGTCCAATGGGCCTCTCTTTGCAGTGATGGCCGACTAGGCCATCTTTTGATACATATGCAGCTAGAGACAAGAGCTCCGGGGTTAGTTCATATTGTTGTTCCACCTATAGGGTTGCAGTTCCCTTTAGCTCCTTGAGTACTTTCTCTAGCTCCTCCATTGGGGGCCATGTGGTCCATCCAACCGCTGACTATGAGCATCCACTTCTGTGTTTGCTAGGCCCCGGTCTAGTCTTACAAGAGACAGCTATATCTGGGTCCTTTCAGCAAAATCTTGCTAGTGTATGCAATGGTGTCAGCGTTTGGAAGCTGATTATGGGATGGATCCCTGGATATGGCAATCACTAGATGGTCCATCATTTCGTCACAGCTCCAAATTTTGTCTCTGTAACTCCTTCCATGGGTGTTTTGTTCCCAATACCCAGAGTTTTATGGCTGTATCATGAGTAGAATTATTTTCAGTTTTCTGAGAAACTGCCAAATTAATGTCCAGAGAGGTTGTACAAATTTTCACTCCCACCAGCAATGGAGAAGTGTTCTTCTTGCTCCACAGCCTTGCCAGATGTGCAGTTCCTTGAGTTGTTTTTTTTTTTTTTAATCGTAGCCATTCTGATGGGTGTAAGGTGGAATATCAGTGTGATTTTTATTTGCATTTCCCTGATGATTAAGGATCCACAGAATGAAAGACACAGACACACACACAATAGTTCATTTTTAACATGTCATTTGGCTCAGTGGCTGGGTACACCTAAGACTCCCATGGCTAGCATGCCCTTCCCTCTGATACTCCTGACTAAACACCTCTAAATCTGTCCTCAGCTTAGCTGCCTGGTTCCTTTTATGAAGCCTATTTTCCTTGTTGGCCAAGATTTTGGAATGCCCCTTGATGCTCTACTTTCACTTTTCACCTACATATTAGATGATCTCCTCTTCAGCTCCAAGTCTGTCCCATCTCTGTCCTTCTGGGTCATGGCAAATCTCTCTGTCCTCTCTGTGTCCTACCCGTGCAACTCTAAATGTCCCAGCCTGTGCTCAACCATTGACTATTGGCATCTTCATTGATGGATCAGAAAACAAATGGTAACAAAGACCTTTAGCATTTGAACACAGAGATTCCTGACTAAATCAAAGCATTAGAACCAATACCGTACATCGACCAGATACTTTTTTTAACTTATTCACTATATTTTCAACTCACTGCCCCCTCGTAAGCATTGCCTCCCACAATCCTTACTCCATTCCCCCATCTATTTCTCCTATGAGTGTGTGGTGGCCCCTATGGGTATTCCCACACACTTGCACTTCAAGTCTCTATGAGGCTAGATATGGCCTTTCCTACTGAGGTCAGACAAGGCAGCTCAGCTATAAGATCATATTCCAGAAACAGGCAATAGCTTTTGGGATAACCCCTGTTCCAGATGTTTGGGACCAACATCAAGATCAAGCTGCACACCTACTACATATGTGCATGGGGGCCTAGGTCCAGTCTGTGTATGCTCTTTGGTTGGTGGTTCAATCTGCAAGAGCCCCAATGGCCCATGTTAGTTGATTCAGCTCTTCTGTCTTCCTGTAAAGTTCTATCTCCTTTGGGGCCCACAATCCTTCCCTCAACTCTTCTATAAGAGTCTCCAAGCTCCATCTACTGTTTGGCTGTGGATTTTTGGATCGCTCTGAGTCCAGTTACTGGGTGGAGCCTCTCAGAGGGCAAACATGCTAGACTACTGTCTGTAAGCATAACAGAGTATCATTAATCATGTCAGGAATTGGTCCCTGCCTGTGGGATGGAAACCAAGTTGATCTAATTATTGACTGGCCTTGACATCAGTCTCTGCTCCATCCCACTCCCTGCATTTTCTATGGTTGCCTGCAAATCAGATATTTATTTTATACTTGGGGTCACCAAAACATTTAAAATTTTTGAATTATCACTGGCTTAAAAATGTGTCTTTCTTCTTCTAAGGTCTGTTCAAGCTAACAGAGACTAATTTAAACATATATGTCTAGGATGTCCTCAAACTTGTGATCTTGGCTTTTGCTTCCTTCAGCAAATCTTTTTTTTTTTTTCATTTAAAAATATTTTTAATTATTATTAGGTATTTATTTCATTTACATTTCCAGTGCTATCCCAAAAGTCCCCCACACCCTCCCACACACACTCCCCCAACTACCTACTCCCACCTCTTGGCCCTGGCGATCCCCTGTACTGAGGCATATAAGGTCTACATGACCAATGGGCCTCTCTTTCCGCTGATGGCCGACCAGACCATCTTCTGATACATATGCAGCTAGAGACATGAGCTCTGGGGGTAGGGGGGTGAGTACTGGTTAGTTCATATTGTTGTTCCACCTATAGGGTTGCAGATCCCCCCAGCTCCCTGGGTACTTCCTCCAGCTCCTCCATTGGGAGCCCTGTGATGCATCCAATAGCTGACTGTGAGCATTCACTTCTGTGTTTGCTAGGCCTGGGAATAGTCTCACAAGAGACAGCTATATCAGGGTCCTTTCAGCAAAATCTTGCCAGTGTATGCAATGGTGTCAGCATTTGGAGGCTGATTATGGGATGGATCCCCAGGGGCTCAGAGCTAAACAAAGAATTCTCACCTGAGGAATACCGAATGGCTGAGAAGCACCTGAAAAAAAATGTTCAACATCCTTAACCATCAGGGAAATGCAAATCAAAAGAACCCTGAGATTCCACCTCACACCAGTCAGAACGGCTAAGATCAAAAATTCAGGTGACAGCAGATGCTGGCTAGGATGTGGAGAAGGAACACTCCTCCATTGTTGGTGGGATTGCAAGCTGGTAAAACCACTCTAGAAATCAGTCCGGTGGTTCCTCAAAAAATTGGACATAGTTCTACCGGAGGATCCCGCAATACCTCTCCTGGGTATATATCCAGAAGATGTTCCAACCGGTAAGAAGGACACATGCTCCACTATGTTCATAGCAGCCTTATTTATAATAGCCAGAAGCTGGAAAGAACCCAGATGCCCCTCAACAGAGGAATGGTTACAGAAAATGTGGTACATTTACACAATGGAGTACTACTCAGCTATTAAAAGGAATGAATTTATGAAATTGCTAGGCAAATGGATGGACCTGGACGGCATCATCCTGAGTGAGGTAACTCAATCACAAAAGAACTCACACGATATGTACTCACTGATAAGTCTATATTAGCCCAGAAACTTAGAATACCCAAGATATAAGATACAATTTGTGAAACACATGAAGGTCGGGAAGAACGAAGACCAAGGTGTGGATACTTTGCCCCTTCTTGGAATTGGGAGCAAAGCACCCATGGAAGGAGTTACAGAGACAGAGTTTGGAGCTGAGACGAAAGGATGGACCATCTAGAGACTGCCATGTCCTTCAGCAAATCTTACCTGCATTCACCAAGCATCTGCTGGAAGCAGATACAAAGACACACAGTGGAATGTGTTAGACAGATCTTGGGAAGTCTTGTAGGAAGTTGGGGGAATGATTAAAGAGACAGAATGGTCAAGTACACTACAAGATGACCTACACAGTCAACTAACCTGGTCCCTTTGGGGCTCACAGAGACTAAAACACCCTGTAAAGAGCATGCATTGGCTGGCCCTTGGCCCTTGCACATATATCGTACATGTGCAGCTTGTTCTTCATATGGTTTCCCTAACAACTGGAGCAGGAGCTCTGTCTGACACTCTTGCCTGGCCTTAGATTCCTTTCTGCTAGTTGTGCTGCCTGGTCTGACCATAGTGGGACAGGATACATCTAGTCCTGCTACAAATTGTTGTGCCAGAGTAGGTTGGTACCCATGGGGGAACATCAAAGTGGAAAGTGGGAAGGAAATATAAGTGGTACTGGAAGGAGAAGTGGGGCTGTGATCAGGATGTGAATCAATCAATAAATCAATCAATATACCCTTTAATTTCAACATGTGCAGTTTTTAAAATATAATATAAATATTATATAATAAAATATAATAAAAATATAAAATATAATCAAATGTACAAAGATTTAAAATTGTACCTGTGAAAAAAATAATTTCATTAGAATCAGTTCTTAAAATAGAAGTCTCTGCATAGATAGATAGATAGATAGATAGATAGATAGATAGATAGATAGATAGACAGATGAATGACATATATATCTAACCTTGTTTTTACAATCATTAGAAAGCTTTAGCTTTTTGGCAAACTGAGTCATAGAAGAAAACTGTCATGTTCTATAATGAAACAGCATATAATATTTAATCATGTATCCAATCTTTATATTTACAAGTCTCATTTTGATATTGAGCAAGCTTAAATTAGAAAACTGTCATCCTTTTTTTGTCTGGAGGCATCTAAGAAAGGTTAAAGACTAGCGTCTCTTCCTGAGATTGTCTCACCATGGACTGTAAAGCAGGATGGATGAGCCCTTGCAGGCAAGGCCAAAGGGATGACATTTTCAGGATTTGATCCCTCTTATTGAGATGATTTTCTTGCCGTAATTAAATTAAATAATAATCCCTGGGTATTAGCCTACCCTATTGGGCAGATTTTCCACAGATCAATGAAGATGTACTGCCTTGTATTGATGCTATATAGGCAAACAGACGATTTCTTAATACCTAATGATGATTCTATTATATTTCCTAAAGTTGTATTAGTAATTATTAAGCCCTATATGATAGGACTGCTATTAAATCTTTGTCTAATATAAAAACTGCTGTTAGAACTCTGACAGGCTTCACTGTGTCATGAGTTAATTGTTTCTGAGATACAAAGCAGCATTTCCAACTTAAATACATTCCATAGAGCTGTAAAACCATAAACTACAGGTCATAAGAAGAAATGAATGATTTATTGTAGGTGCAAGGACAGAAGAAAAAATAATTCCTGCATTTATCTATACCAAACTCCACTGTTAACTTGGACACAAGAGTTATGGTGTTTTGTTTTGTTTTGTGTTTTGCTTTGTTTTGTTTAACAATTATGGCTTTTAACATTCAAAGAGCCTGTGGAGCTAGTGACAGAAAATGTATACTTAGGTAAGTAGTCTTAAAGAAAACACATGAGAGCATCTCTGTTGTAAACTCTTATCATTTTATGATTTGAATTTATGTCTGAACTTCTAGTGAACTTTTGTAAAAATAAGAAAGTAGGATGCTTGGAAAAATCATGTGATATATTTTCCTAAAATCAGGTACAAAAAAAGTAGGAATGATAATGTTAGAAAGGGCAAAGAGAGATAGCAAAACACAGAATGCAGACAAAGAATTAGAAACTAAGGTATAGCAAAAGATAATAGAACATAAAAGAGAGATGAAGAGGGACAAAGCAGAACCTTCAGAGACAGCAGAAAGAGCAGTTAGGCTTCTCACTACCATGAGGAAAAACAGATTTTTTTTTTTCTTAACACAAAGCAAGTTTAGTTTTACTAAAGAGGGAAATACTATTTTCTTACAAACTTAGGTTTAATTCATTTACCAATAAAAGAGTGCAAGCCTTTTCCTTAATTACGCAATAAATGCTGAAGCATATTTTCCATCCAGAATGAATGAGTTCTTTCTGCACTGGTGTGTGGGCATTTCCTTCATATGCATATGTATGTAAGTATAGGGTGTCTGTGTAAGTATGTAAGTTGCTTAGACAGATTGTTAAGCTCAGTGAATAAGTATGTGATAATGAGTGTGTATGTATGAATACATGTGTGTTTATGCATATTTGCTTGTGTAAAAGTTTTCCCTTCTGTGAGCATGACTCTGCTGGTTCAATAAACGTTTATTGTTCCAAACCTCTCTCCCACCTAGCAAGTGCAAGGTGAGGCTTCTGGACAAGAAAGAAAGTAGCCCTAGCAATTCATCCATTACCTCATCTCTCACTGTTAAGGAACAGATGTTAATTGCCCAAGCCAGTGGGTTTTAATCTCAGAATAAGGAACAAAGTTCTCAGTATTTTTTAGAAGCCAGCAGCTTTAGCATAGTTACATATATAAAGATCACCTATGTTGAATTTGATCCTGAAATATAGATAGATATAGATATATTCTTATTCAGCAGGTGTATATGTTCATGACTTTTCACAAAATCTGGAATTTTGCTGGGTCATAAAGACATGAATCTGCTCCTGTTGTCTTACAGACACCTGTATACTGCTTTTTCTACAATATGGATTTCAATACAATGCTATTGCTAATATATCTATTTTTGTAAACTAAAACTTCATGTTAAATTCATGGCATCAAAAAGTTGTAAGACTTGGATTCACCTGTCTCTTTTAAAATGGAATCCAGAGAAGTATAGCCTAAATTTCTGTACCTGCCTATTCCTGAAAATTGGATTTTTCCCATGGACTTGGAAATATACCAACACTGTGGTGAGTGGGGTCACCTTAGTCCTAGTTTGTTGCTCTACAAGATATTGTCCTTGCTGTCATTCTGACTAAAATTTAAAAACTCTAAAATTAAAGGACTGTACCACCACAGCTTAAAATAACCTCTTTGAGGCTGGGCGTGGTGGTGCAGGCCTTTAATCCCAGCACTCGGGAGGCAGAGGCAGGCAGATTTCTGAGTTCCAGGCCAACCTGATCTACAAAGTGAGTTCCAGGACAGCCAGGGCTACACAGAGAAACCCTGTCTCTAAAACAAAACAAAACAAACAAAACAAAACAAAACAAAACAAAACAAAACAAAACAAAACAAAACAAAGAAACAACAACAAAAAACCTCTTTGAGTCATGTAGTGGATGTCTATTGCAATAACAGGAAAGGATTTGCATGTAGATCATGGCTCTGGTTTCAGACCACAAATGGATGGATAGTTTATGAGGTACACTGAGGAATAAATGAGGTAGATAATAGCTAGATCACAGACTGAAGTGTAAGGCAGTCTACTTTTTGGGTCATCATCATAAAGAAGATACAATGGGAGCACAGTGAGTAATTTTTTTTAATTAGGTATTTATTTCATTACATTTCCAATGCTATCCCAAAAGTCCCCCACACACTCCCCCACCCACTCCCTCACCCACCCACTCCCACTTCTTGGCCCTAGTGTTCCCCTGTACTGAGGCATATAAAGTTTGCATGACCAATGGGCCTCTCTTTCCACTGATGGCCAACAAGGCCATCTTCTGATATATATGCAGCTAGAGACACAAGCTCCGGGGGATACTGGTTAGTTCATATTGTTGTTCCACCTATAGGGTTGCAGATCCCTTTAGCTCCTTGGTTACTTTCTCTAGCTCCTCCATTGGGGGCCCTGTGATACAACCAATAGCTGACTGTGAGCATCCACTTTTGTGTTTGCTAGGCCCCAGCATAGTCTCACAAGAGACAGCTATATCTGGGTCCTTTCAGCAAAATCTTGCTAGTGTATGCAATGGTGTCAGCATTTGGAAGCTGATTATGGGATGGATCCCCAGATATGGCAGTCTCTAGATGGTCCATTCTTTCGTCTCAGTTCCAAACTTTGTCTCTGTAACTCCTTCCATGGGTGTTTTGTCCCCAATTCTAAGAAGGGGCAAAGTGTCCACACTTTGGTCTTCATTCTTATTGAGTTTCATGTGTTTAGCAAATTGTATCTTATATCTTGGGTATTCTAAGTTTCTGGGCTAATATCCACTTTGATGTCATTCTTTGCCAGCCAAGTGCTTAGGCTTTCACCTATGGTAACCAGTCAAACAAAATAGCAAGCCTTAGAAGTTTTCTCACAGAAACAACATGAGTAATCAACACTTTTTCTAGGAATGATGCGTTATGAAGTTCCTTAATAAGTTACTGTCATCTGTTAGAAGGAACATAACCATTATGGAATATTAACCAAATATCTTATCAATGGTCTGGTTTTGACAGTATTCAAACTGATGTTTTTACATTTAATACCAAGAACAAAGTTTCAACCCCACATCTATAACAAAAATACCTATTTGAAGTATGTTTTTGTTTTTTTAGTTTTTTTTTTTTTTACTTCTGGATATTTTTTATTGTGTTCAAAGTATAAACAAATTTTCGCTGTTGAGCCTATCTTTTAACCTTCCTATGTTGTTTTGCTGAACCAGGTATAAAGAAAAAAATCAATGAAATCTGCAAAAGACAGTGCATCTTCAGAGGAAGAAACTGATATAAAAGCTCGGAGCAGCAGCATATTTCTATAACCCTGGAGCTGCAGGGAATGGACACAGAAGGATCCCAGGGGCCTGCTGACAGCCAGCCAGTTGATGAGCTCTCACTTCAATGAGAGAAGCTGTTCAATTTGGATCCCTCAGATCCTAATTTCAAGAAAACAAAAGCTATGGAAAAAATTCTGGAGGAGAAAGCTCGACATCGAGAACGGAAGGAAGAACTTCTTATTCAAGCAGTAGAGAGAGCACAGCAGGACACGGGAAAGCCAGCACAGAAGCAACTCATGGATCCCGCCTTGTCCATGCTGATTAAATAGAAAGTAGAGCTGTCCAGTGTGGGTTCCAGGACATGAACTACCAGGGAGCTACAAGTCTGGGTTCTTTTTAGCTGGCTGGTGGCAAACACTGGAGCAAGGCATGGGGAGGTCATCCATCCAGTTTGGTCCCCACACAAGGTGTCAGGTATTGTCTTGAGTTATCACATTCTCACTGAGTATCCAGGAAGGGTTAGGAGAGAGAGAGACAGAGAGAGAGACAGAGAGAGAGAGACAGAGAGACAGAGAGAGAGAGAGAGAGAGAGAGAGAGAGAGAGAGAGAGAGAGAGAGAGAGAGAAACTCTTATTTCTGCTTAGGATTCCATTAAGGGTAGTTTATTTTATTGCCCTCTTTGTCACACTTCTTGAAGTCATTACCCTTACTGAAACTTCTCTTCAGACTGAGACCTCACTGAGGTAACATATGAGGTAAAAATATCATCTCCCAGGCCTCAGATAATGAAACTGTTTTGTTCTTGTGTCTTTAACCATATTTCCTGTGTGTTTTGAACTGTCTTTCTGCCAGTTTTATTGTTGAAAATAAAAATTGAAACCAATGGGGTTTTTTGGTAACTAACAGGGTTAACATTCTACTACATGTTTTCATAATTTTCTCTTAATGCCTGGCATATCCACAGGACACACTTCCATGTATAACTCCAGCTCCATGGGGATCTACCCCAATTTCAGACCTCTACAAGCATCAGGCATGGATGTGCTATACAGATGTACATGCAGTCAAACCTGCCATACACATAAAAAATAAATTAAATAAACAAAGCCTTTCTCTCAAAAGTTGAACTGGTCGGGCTATTGTTATTTACTTCTTCATTGAAAACAAACAAATAAATGAGTGAAATAGGGTTGCTGTCAGACGAGTAGAGCTGGTGTTAGGAAATATAATGTAGATTTGTGGCTGTTTGTGCCTTTTAACCATTTTTTTAGGGGAATGTGAAGGTGGAAAACTGGGTTGTAAATGACATTAAATACTGAGAGATTAAGAGGCTGTTCTTGTTCATAATTGAAAGCATGGTGCTAGAATCACTGTGTCTGTGAGATGGATATATATGTATACACACACACACATGCACACACATACATATACACACACACCACATACACAGTACTGTCACTAACATCAAAATAACAGGAGCAAACAATCATTAGTCATTAATATCTCTCAACACCAGTGGACTCAATTCCCCTAATAAAAAGACACAGGATAACAAAGTGGATGCATAAACAAGATCCATCACTTTGCTGCATACAGAAAACATTTCTCAGCACCAAAAGTAGATACTACCTCAGTGTAAAGAGCTGGAAAAAGTTTTCCATGAAATTGACCTATGAAAAAGCCAGAATAGACATTCTAATATCTACTAAATAGATATTCTGGATATATGGATATATGGATATTCTGGATATATGCCCAGGAGAGGTATTGCTGGATCCTCCGGTAGTACTATGTCCAATTTTCTGAGGAACCGCCAGACTGATTTCCAGAGTGGTTGTACAAGCTTGCAATCCCACCAACAATGGAGGAGTGTTCCTCTTTCTCCACATCCTCGCCAGCATCTGCTGTCACCTGAATTTTTGATCTTAGCCATTCTGACTGGTGTGAGGTGGAATCTCAGGGTTGTTTTGATTTGCATTTCCCTGATGATTAAGGATGTTGAACATTTTTTCAGGTGCTTCTCTGCCATTCGGTATTCCTCAGGTGAGAATTCTTTGTTCAGTTCTGAGCCCCATTTTTTAATGGGGTTATTTGACTTTCTGGAGTCCACCTTCTTGAGTTCTTTATATATATTGGATATTAGTCCCTTATCTGATTTAGGATAGGTAAAGATCCTTTCCCAATCTGTTGGTGGTTTTTTTGTCTTATTGATGGTGTCTTTAGCCTTGCAGAAGCTTTGTAGTTTCATGAGGTCCCACTTCTCGATCTTACAGCACAAGCCATTACTGTTCTATTCAGGAATTTTTCCCCTGTGGCCATATCTTCAAGGCTTTTCCCCACTTTCTCCTCTATAAGTTTCAGTGTCTCTGGTTTTATGTGAAGTTCCTTGATCCACTTAGACTTGACCTTAGTACAAGGAGATAGGAATGGATCGATTCGCATTCTTCTACATGTTAACAACCAGTTGTGCCAGCACCATTTGTTGAAAATGCTGTCTTTCTTCCACTGGATGTTTTTAGCTCCCTTGTCGAAGATCAAGTGACCGTAGGTGTGTGGGTTCATTTCTGGGTCTTCAATTCTATTCCATTGGTCTATTTGTCTGTCACTATACCAGTACCATGCAGTTTTTATCACAATTGCTCTGTAGTAGAGCTTTAGGTCCGGCATGGTGATTCCACCAGAGGTTCTTTTATCCTTGAGAAGAGTTTTTGCTATCCTAGGTTTTTTGTTATTCCAGATGAATTTGCAGATTGCACTTTCTAATTCGTTGAAGAATTGAGTTGGAATTTTGATGGGGATTGCATTGAATCTGTAGATTACTTTTGGCAAGATAGCCATTTTTACAATGTTGATCCTGCCAATCCATGAGCATGGGAGATCTTTCCATCTTCTGAGATCTTCTATAATTTCTTTCTTCAGAGACTTGAAGTTTTTATCATACAGATCTTTCACTTCCTTAGATTAGAGTCACGCCAAGATATTTTATATTATTTGTGACTATTGAGAAGGGTGTTGTTTCCCTAATTTCTTTCTCAGCCTGTTTATTCTTTGTGTAGAGAAAGGCCATTGATTTGTTTGAGTTAATTTTATATCCAGCTACTTCACCGAAGCTGTTTATCAGGCTTAGGAGTTCTCTGGTGGAATTTTTAGGGTCACTTATATATACTATCATATCATCTGCAAAAAGTGATATTTTGACTTCATCTTTTCCAATTTGTATCCCTTTGATCTCCTTTTGTTGTCTAATTGCTCTAGCTAGGACTTCAAGTACAATGTTGAATAGGTATGGAGAAAGTGGACAGCCTTGTCTAGTCCCTGATTTTAGAGGGATTGCTTCAAGCTTCTCACCATTTACTTTGATGTTGGCTACTGGTTTGCTGTAGATTGCTTTTATCATGTTTAGGTATGGGCCTTGAATTCCTGATCTTTCCAAGACTTTTATCATGAATGGGTGTTGGATCTTGTCAAATGCTTTTTCCGAATCTAACGAGATGACCATGTGGTTTTTGTCTTTGAGTTTGTTTATATACTGGATTACGTTGATGGATTTCCGTATATTGAACCATCCCTGCATCCCTGGGATGAAACCTACTTGGTCAGGATGGATGATTGTTTTGATGTGTTCTTGGATTCGGTTAGCAAGAACTTTATTGAGGATTTTTGCATCAATATTCATAAGGGATATTGGTCTGAAGTTTTCTATCTTTGTTGGGTCTTTTTGTGGTTTAGGTTTCAGAGTTATTGTGGCTTCATAGAATGAGTTGGGTAGAGTACCTTCTGTTTCTATTTTGTGGAATAGTTTGTGAAGAACTGGGATTAGATCTTCTTTGAAGGTCTGATAGAACTCTGCACTAAACCCATCTGGTCCTGGGCTTTTTTTAGTTGGGAGACTATTAATGACTGCTTCTATTTCTTTGGGGGATATAGGGCTGTTTAGATCATTGACCTGATCTTGATTCAACTTTGGTACCTGGTATCTGTCTAGGAACTTCTCCATTTCATCCAGGTTCTCCAGTTTTGTTGAGTATAGCCTTTGGTAGAAGGATCTGATGGTGTTTTGGATGTCTTCAGGATCTGTTGTTATGTCTCCTTTTTCATTTCTGATTTTGTTAATTAGGATGCTTTCCCTGTGCCCTCTAGTGAGTCTGGCTAAGGGTTTATCTATCTTGTTGATTTTCTCAAAGAACCAGCTCCTTGATTGGTTGATTCTTTGAATAGTTTTTCTTGTTTCCACTTGTTTGATTTCGCCCCTGAGTTTGATTAATTCCTGCCGTCTACTCCTCTTGGGTGAATTTGCTTCCTTTTGTTCTAGTGCTTTTAGGTGTGTTGTCAAGCTGCTAATGTGTGCTCTCTCTAGTTTCCTTTTGGAGGCACTCAGAGCTATGAGTTTTCCTCTTAGAAATGCTTTCATTGCGTCCCATAAGTTTGGGTATGTTGTGGCTTCATTTTCATTGAACTCTAAAAAGTCCTTAATTTCTTTCTTTATTCCTTCCTTGACCAAGGTATCATTGAGAAGAGTGTTGTTCAGTTTCCACGTGAAGGTTGGCTTTCTTTTTTTTTTTTTTTTTTTTTTTTTTTTTTTTGACATTTTTTTTTTAATATTTTTATTACATAATTTCCTCAATTACATTTCCAATACTATCCCAAAAGTCCCCCATAGCGCCCCCCACTTCCCTACCCACCCATTCCCATTCTTTTGGCCCTGGCATTCCCCTATATTGGGGCATATAAAGTTTGCAAGTCCAATGGGCCTCTCTTTCCATTGATGGCCGACTAGGCCATCTTTCGATACATATGCAGCTAGAGACAAGAGCTCCAGGGTTCCGGTTGTACATCATGTTGTTCCAACAATAGGGTTGCAGATCCCTTTAGCTCCTTGGGTACTTTCTCTAGCTTCTCCATTGGGAGCCCTGTGATACATCCAATAGCTGACTGTGAACATCCACTCCTGTGTTTGCTAGGCCCCGGCATCGTCTCACAAGAGACAGCTATATTTGGGTCCTTTCAGCAAGATCTTGCTAGTGTATGCAATGGTGTCAGCGTTTAGAAGCTGATTATGGGACGGATCCCTGGATACAGCAGTCTCTAAATGGTCCATCCTTTCATCACAGCTACGAACTTTGTCTCTGTAGCTCCTTCCCTGGGTGTTTTGTTCCCAATTCTAAGAAGGTGCACAGTGTCCACACTTCGGTCTTCATTCTTCTTGAGTTTCATGCGTTTATCAAATTGTATCTTATATCTTGGGTATCCTAAGTTTTGGGCTAATATCCACTTATCAATGAATACATATTGTGTGAGTTCTTTTGTGATTGTGTTACTTCACTCAAGATGATGCCCTCCAGGTCCATCCATTTGGCTAGGAATTTCATAAATTCATTCTTTTTAATAGCTGAGTAGTACTCCATTGTGTAAATGTACCATAATTTCTGTATCCATTCCTCTGTTGAGGGACATCTGGGTTCTTTCCAGCTTCTGGCTATTATAAATAGGGCTGCTATGAACATAGTGGAGCATGTGTCCTTTTTACCGGTTGGGACATCTTCTGGATATATGCCCAGGAGAGGTATTGCTGGATCCTCCGGTAGTACTATGTCCAATTTTCTGAGGAACCGCCAGACTGATTTCCAGAGTGGTTGTACAAGCTTGCAATCCCACCAACAATGGAGGAGTGTTCCTCTTTCTCCACATCCTCGCCAGCATCTGCTGTCACCTGAATTTTTGATCTTAGCCATTCTGACTGGTGTGAGGTGGAATCTCAGGGTTGTTTTGATTTGCATTTCCCTGATGATTAAGGATGTTGAACATTTTTTCAGGTGCTTCTCTGCCATTCGGTATTCCTCAGGTGAGAATTCTTTGTTCAGTTCTGAGCCCCATTTTTTAATGGGGTTATTTGACTTTCTGGAGTCCACCTTCTTGAGTTCTTTATATATATTGGATATTAGTCCCTTATCTGATTTAGGATAGGTGAAGATCCTTTCCCAATCTGTTGGTGGTTTTTTTGTCTTATTGATGGTGTCTTTAGCCTTGCAGAAGCTTTGTAGTTTCATGAGGTCCCACTTGTCAATTCTCGATCTTACAGCACAAGCCATTACTGTTCTATTCAGGAATTTTTCCCCTGTGCCCATATCTTCAAGGCTTTTCCCCACTTTCTCCTCTATAAGTTTCAGTGTCTCTGGTTTTATGTGAAGTTCCTTGATCCACTTAGACTTGACCTTAGTACAAGGAGATAGGAATGGATCGATTCGCATTCTTCTACATGTTAACAACCAGTTGTGCCAGCACCATTTGTTGAAAATGCTGTCTTTCTTCCACTGGATGTTTTTAGCTCCCTTGTCGAAGATCAAGTGACCATAGGTGTGTGGGTTCATTTCTGGGTCTTCAATTCTGTTCCATTGGTCTATTTGTCTGTCACTATACCAGTACCATGCAGTTTTTATCACAATTGCTCTGTAGTAGAGCTTTAGGTCCGGCATGGTGATTCCACCAGAGGTTCTTTTATCCTTGAGAAGAGTTTTTGCTATCCTAGGTTTTTTGTTATTCCAGATGAATTTGCAGATTGCACTTTCTAATTCGTTGAAGAATTGATTTGGAATTTTGATGGGGATTGCATTGAATCTGTAGATTGCTTTTGGCAAGATAGCCATTTTTACAATGTTGATCCTGCCAATCCATGAGCATGGGAGATCTTTCCATCTTCTGAGATCTTCTAGAATTTCTTTCTTCAGAGACTTGAAGTTTTTATTATACAGATCTTTCACTTCCTTAGTTAGAGTCACGCCAAGATATTTTATATTATTTGTGACTATTGAGAAGGGTGTTGTTTCCCTAATTTCTTTCTCAGCCTGTTTATTCTTTGTGTAGAGAAAGGCCATTGATTTGTTTGAGTTAATTTTATATCCAGCTACTTCACCGAAGCTGTTTATCAGGCTTAGGAGTTCTCTGGTGGAATTTTTAGGGTCACTTATATATACTATCATATCATCTGCAAAAAGTGATATTTTGACTTCATCTTTTCCAATTTGTATCCCTTTGATCTCCTTTTGTTGTCGAATTGCTCTGGCTAGGACTTCAAGTACAATGTTGAATAGGTATGGAGAAAGTGGACAGCCTTGTCTAGTCCCTGATTTTAGAGGGATTGCTTCAAGCTTCTCACCATTTACTTTGATGTTGGCTACTGGTTTGCTGTAGATTGCTTTTATCATGTTTAGGTATGGGCCTTGAATTCCTGATCTTTCCAAGACTTTTATCATGAATGGGTGTTGGATCTTGTCAAATGCTTTTTCCGCATCTAAGGAGATGACCATGTGGTTTTTGTCTTTGAGTTTGTTTATATACTGGATTACGTTGATGGATTTCCGTATATTGAACCATCCCTGCATCCCTGGGATGAAACCTACTTGGTCAGGATGGATGATTGTTTTGATGTGTTCTTGGATTCGGTTAGCAAGAACTTTATTGAGGATTTTTGCATCAATATTCATAAGGGATATTGGTCTGAAGTTTTCTATCTTTGTTGGGTCTTTTTGTGGTTTAGGTATCAGAGTAATTGTGGCTTCATAGAATGAGTTGGGTAGAGTACCTTCTGTTTCTATTTTGTGGAATAGTTTGTGAAGAACTGGGATTAGATCTTCTTTGAAGGTCTGATAGAACTCTGCACTAAACCCATCTGGTCCTGGGCTTTTTTTAGTTGGGAGACTATTAATGACTGCTTCTATTTCTTTGGGGGATATAGGGCTGTTTAGATCATTAACCTGATCTTGATTCAACTTTGGTACCTGGTATCTGTCTAGGAACTTGTCCATTTCATCCAGGTTCTCCAGTTTTGTTGAGTATAGCCTTTGGTAGAAGGATCTGATGGTGTTTTGGATGTCTTCAGGATCTGTTGTTATGTCTCCTTTTTCATTTCTGATTTTGTTAATTAGGATGCTTTCCCTGTGCCCTCTAGTTAGTCTGGCTAAGGGTTTATCTATCTTGTTGATTTTCTCAAAGAACCAGCTCCTTGATTGGTTGATTCTTTGAATAGTTTTTCTTGTTTCCACTTGGTTGATTTCACCCCTGAGTTTGATTATTTCCTGCCGTCTACTCCTCTTGGGTGAATTTGCTTCCTTTTGTTCTAGTGCTTTTAGGTGTGTTGTCAAGCTGCTAATGTGTGCTCTCTCTAGTTTCCTTTTGGAGGCACTCAGAGCTATGAGTTTTCCTCTTAAAAATGCTTTCATTGCGTCCCATAAGTTTGGGTATGTTGTGGCTTCATTTTCATTGAACTCTAAAAAGTCCTTAATTTCTTTCTTTATTCCTTCCTTGACCAAGGTATCATTGAGAAGAGTGTTGTTCAGTTTCCACGTGAAGGTTGGCTTTCTATTATTTATTTTGTTATTGAAGATCAGCCTTAGTCCATGGTGATCTGATAGGATGCATGGGACAATTTCAATATTTTTATATCTGTTGAGGCCTGTTTTGTGACCAATTATGTGGTCAATTTTGGAGTAGGTACCATGAGGTGCTGAGAAGAAGGTATATCCTTTTGTTTTAGGATAGAATGTTCTGTAGATATCTGCCAGATCCATTTGATTCATAATTTCTCTTAGTTTCACTGTGTCCCTGTTTAGTTTCTGTTTCCATGATCTGTCCATTGGTGAAAGTGGTGTGTTGAAGTCTCCCACTATTATTGTATGAGGTGCAATGTGTGTTTTGAGATTTACTAAAGTTTCTTTAATGAATGTGGCTGCCTTTGTATTTGGAGCATAGATATTCAGGATTGATAGTTCCTCTTGGAGGATTTTACCTTTGATGAGTATGAAGTGTCCCTCCCTGTCTTTTTTAATGACTTTGGGTTGGAAGTCAATCTTATCAGATATTAGAATGGCTACTCCAGCTTGTTTCTTCATGCCATTTGCTTGGAGAATTGTTTTCCAGCCTTTCATTCTGAGGTAGTGTCTATCCTTTTCTCTGAGATGAGTTTCCTGTAAGCAGCAAAATGTTGGGTCTTGTTTGTGTAGCCAGTTTGTTAGTCTATGTCTTTTTATCGGGGAGTTGAGTCCATTGATATTAAGAGATATTAAGGAAAAGAAATTGGTGTTTCCTGTTATTTTTGATGTTAAAGTTGGCATTTTGTTCTTGTGGCTGTCTTCTTTTAGGTTTGTTGAGGGATTACCTTCTTGTTGTTTCTAGGGCGTGGTTCCTGTCCTTGTATTGGTTTTTTTCTGTTATTATCCTTTGAAGGGCTGGATTCGTGGAGAGATAATGTGTGAATTTGGTTTTGTCATGGAATACTTTGGTTTCTCCATCTATGTTAATTGAGAGTTTGGCTGGGTATAGTAGCCTGGGCTGGAATTTGTGTTCTTTTAGTGTCTGTATAACATCTGTCCAGGATCTTCTGGCTTTCATAGTCTCTGGTGAAAAATCTGGTGTAATTCTGATAGGCTTGCCTTTATATGTTACTTGGCCTTTTTCTCTTACTGCTTTTAGTATTCTATCTTTATTTAGAGCATTTGTTGCTCTGATTATTATGTGTCGGGAGGTATTTCTTTTCTGATCCAGTCTATTTGGAGTTCTGTAGGCTTCTTGTATGTTCATGGGCATCTCTTTCTTTAGATTTGGGAAGTTTTCTTCTATAATTTTGTTGAAGATGTTTGCTGGTCCTTTGAGTTGAAAATCTTCATTCTCATCCACTCCTATTATCCGTAGGTTTGGTCTTCTCATTATGTCCTGTATTTCTTGGATGTTTTGAGTTAGGATCTTTTTGCATTTTCCATTTTCCTTGATTGTTGTGCCGATGTTCTCTATGGAATCTTCTGCACCTGAGATTCTCTCTTCCATCTCTTGTATTCTGTTGCTGATGCTCGTATCTATGGTTCCAGATTTCTTTCCTAGGGTTTCTATCTCCAGTGTTGCCTCATTTTGGGTTTTCTTTATTGTGTCTACTTCCCTTTTTAGGTCTAGTATGGTTTTGTTCATTTCCATCATCTGTTTGGATGTGTTTTCCTGTTTTTCTGTAAGGACTTCTACCTGTTTGATTATGTTATCATGTTTTTCTTTAAGGATTTGTAACTCTTTAGCAGTGTTCTGCAATTCTTTAAGGGATTTTTGTGCTTCCTCTTTATTGTCTTCTTCCTTTTTAGCAGTGTTCTCCTGCATTTCTTTAAGTGTGTTATTAACGTCCTTCTTGAAGTCCTCTATCATCATCAGGAGATATGCTTTTAAATCCGTGTCTAGCTTTTCCGGTGTGTTGAGGTGCCCTGGACTGGGTGAAGTGGGGGTGCTGGGTTCTGATGATGGTGAGTGGTCTTGGTTTCTGTTAGTAAGATTATTACGTTTACCTTTCGCCATCTGGTAATCTCTGGGGTTAGTTGTTATCGTTGTCACTATTTAAAGATTGGAGCAGAAGCTGTGTTCCACTCACCAGCAGTCTCTAAATCCTGCGGCGGGGGTCGTGGGTAGCTGACGGTACCCCGGTGCTGGTCCAGCCGGAAGAGGCCTGTGGTCCTACTCAGGCCGTTTTTCTGCTTCCCTAACTAATGCAGTCTCAGGTCCGGCGCAATTGGATTGGAGCAGAAGCTGTGCTCCACTCACCAGAAGTCTTAAGATCCTGTGGCGGGTGTTGTGGGCAGTTGGCGAGTGTCAGCAGACCCTGCGCCCCAGCTGCTCAGGTGCTTTTCTGACCGGAAGAGGGTTGTGGCCCTATGTAGGCCGGATTTCTCTCTCCCCAACCAGAGCAGTCTCAGGTCCCGCGTGATTGGACTGGAGCAGAAGCTGTGTTCCACTCACCAGCAGTCCCAAAATCCTGCGGCGGGGGTCGTGGGTAGCTGGCGGGTGTCAGGCAACCCTGTGCTCCCGCTACCCTGGCGCTGATCCGGCCGGGTGAGGCCTGTGGCCCTACTCAGGCCAGTTTCTGCTTCCCTAACTAATGCAGTCTCAGGTCCCGCGCAATTGGATTGGAGTAGAAGCTGTGTTCCACTCACCAGCAGTCCCAAAATCCTGCGGCGGGGGTCGTGGGTAGCTGGCGGGTGTCAGGCAACCCTGCGCTCCTGCTACCCCGGCGCTGATCCAGCCGGATGAGGCCTGTGGTCCTACTCAGGCCGGTTTCTGCTTCCCTAACTAATGCAGTCTCAGGTCCCGCGCAATTGGATTGGAGCAGAAGCTGTGCTCCACTCACCAGAAGTCTTAAGATCCTGTGGCGGGTGTTGTGGGCAGTTGGCGAGTGTCAGCAGACCCTGAGCCCCAGCTGCTCAGGTGCTTTTCTGACCGGAAGAGGGTTGTGGCCCTATGTAGGCCGGATTTCTCTCTCCCCAACCAGAGCAGTCTCAGGTCCCGCGTGATTGGACTGGAGCAGAAGCTGAGTTCCACTCACCAGCAGTCCCAAAATCCTGCGGCGGGGGTCGTGGGTAGCTGGCGGGTGTCAGGCAACCCTGCGCTCCCGCTGCCCTGGCGCTGATCCGGCCGGGTGAGGCCTGTGGCCCTACTCAGGCCAGTTTCTGCTTCCCTAACTAATGCAGTCTCAGGTCCCGCGCAATTGGATTGGAGTAGAAGCTGTGCTCCACTCACCAGCAGTCCCAAAATCCTGCGGCGGGGGTCGTGGGTAGCTGGCGGGTGTCAGGCAACCCTGCGCTCCCGCTACCCCGGCGCTGATCCAGCCGGATGAGGCCTGTGGTCCTACTCGAAGGTTGGCTTTCTATTATTTATTTTGTTATTGAAGATCAGCTTTAGTCCATGGTGATCTGATACAGAGGTAGTATTATGTATGTATGATTCTCTTCTTTTGGGTTTGTTGTGAAATAATTAGTTTCTTGTGTTTTCTTGGGTTTAAATGCTCTCCTTGAGTTGGAGTCTTCCTCCTACTATCCTACATATGGCTGGATTAGTAGAAAGATATTGTTTAAATTTGTTTTTTCATGGAATATATTGATTTCTCCATCTATGATAATTGAGAGTTTTGCTGGTAGCATAGCCTGGTCTGGCATCTGTTGTCTCTAAGGGTTTGCATGACTTCTGTCTAGGATCTTCTGATTTTACAGACTCTGTTGAGAATTCTGGTATAATTTTAATAGGTCTGTCTTTATTTTATACTTGGCCTATTCATAGCCTTACAGCTTTTAATATTTTTTCTGTGCTTTTAGTGTTTAGGTTCTGTAGGTTTCTTGTATGTTTTTGGCCATTTCTTTCTTTAGGTTAGGAAGTTTTCTTCTATGATTTTGTTGAAGGTATTTCTAGCCCATTGAACTGGGAATTTTCTCCCTCTTTTATTTCTGTTATTGTTAGATTTGGTCTTTTTGTTAAGATCTTTTTACATTTTGCATTTTCTTTAACTGGTATATGAATATATTCTATGGTGTCTTCTACACCTGGTATTCTCTCTTACTTTTCTTATATTCTGTCAGTGATGGCTACATATGTAGTTTCTGTGCTCTCTCCTATGTTTTCCATCTCCAGGGTTGCCTCCATTTGTGATTTCTCTATTGCTTCTATTTCCATTTTTAGATCTTGGATAATTTTGGCCAATTCCTTCACCCGTTTGATTATATTTTACTTTATTTCTTTAAGGGATTTATTTATTTCCCCTTTAAAGACCTCAATCATCTTCATAAGATGAGCTATAAAGTCAGAATTTTGTTCTTCATGTGTGTTAGGATACCCAGGGCCTGCTGTAGTAGGAGTGCTGGTTTCTGATGATGTCTCATTGTACTGGCTCTTGTTGATTATGTCCTGTCCTTGCCTTTAGCCATCTGGTTGTCTCTGGTTTTGTCAGCCTGGTAGTCCCTGGGAGTAGGAGTCTTCTGGGACTGTTCTTCCCAGGTGGCAGTAAGGTTTGGGGCATGGGTGTCACACCTGGTTGTTGTGAATGGGAGCAGTCCTCCCAAGAGGCAGGCAGAACTGTGTCCATGGGAGTGAACTGCAGATCTGAAATTGCAGGTAGAAGTGTGAACTGGAAGATAGGGATCAGGAAGAAAGAGTCAGACCTTATGCCTGCTGGATTGCCAGGGGGCCCAGCAGGCAGGGGATTGGGTGTGGATGTCTCACCTGGTTGTCTAGGTGTGGGCACCGGCCTCACAGGAGGCAGACAGAGCTGTGGGTTGAGGAGTGGGATGAGGATCCTTGATTACAGGTAAATGTATGGACTAGAATATGGAACTCAGAAAGGACAAGGCAGACCATAAAACTTCTGGGTCCCCCGGGCCTGAGTACAAACTTGTATTCAGAAAAAGTGAAGGTGAAGTCAGTCCATAGAATGAATCAACTCATGTTTCAAAGTGGTGTCTAATTGCAGACAAAGTGGCTAATCAGAGAAAGATTTGACAAAACGGGATAAGCCCAATTCTCATGAGAAGAGACAGGAAAGAAAGCTACTTAAGAGAGAGTGAAGAGAAGGGAGGCAGGCAGTTTTACCACAACAGTTATAGAGACTAGTTACAGAGAAAACAATATAGATATACAGAACAAACAGGGGAATGAGAAAAACCCAGACAATTACAATTGACTGTCACAGTTAGTTTGAGGCTATTCCGATTAATTCAGGAGATGAGAGAAACCAGACTGAATCAGTCAGCTTGGTGAGGAGTTTGAACCAGAAGAGCTGAGTTGAAACAGCCAGCTAGAGATCAGAAAGAAGTAGGAAGGGGTGAGTTTATTCAGCCGAATCTCAGGGGCTGGAAACATTGTAGGCCTAGATTAGATTGCACAGAGGCTAGAAGCTTCTAATTAGGCCTAAGTTACCAGACTGAGGCAGTAAGCCTCTGAGATAACAGTTAGTACAGAAAAATAGAAATTAAATTCATAGGGGTGTATCCTGTGACATCTAATTTGTTTCTTAATTTTACAGGATATCACAGCAAAGACATTGTCTGGAGTGTCAGTAGAAACTTTCAACATTTGATCATTATTGCCACTATTACAAAATATGGGGATCTTTGAGGTTAGACTAAATGCATTGAGCATAAACCTATAGTAAGTTGGATGAGGATGCAGTTGACTGAAAGTAAATTCTCCCAGATAGGATAATACATTTAAATGCATGTATCTTATTGGTAACTTTCTTTGAGGTACTTTTGGAAGCCCTAGGAGGAGGAGTCTTTGTGGGGGAACATTCTCACTGGAGATGGGATGTTAGCATCTATATCCTTACCTCATTCTCATTTTTTTGTCTAAATTCCTGTGGTTGAAACTGATCAATCAGTTTCCTTGTCCTGTTGTCATGATTTCACCTGTCATGCTTTACAAACTACCCCTAAATAAACTAAGATGCAGTAGAAGAAATTGCATTTTACTGCTAAGCCATTTTCCTAGCCTGAAAGTTTTTCTCTTTCTTTCTTTCTTTCTTTCTTTCTTTCTTTCTTTCTTTCTTTCTTTCTTTCTTTCTTTCTTTCTTTCTCTCTCTCTCTCTCTCCCTTCCTTCCTCCCTTTCCTTTCCTTTCCTTTATTTCTCTCTCTATCTTTCCCTCCCTCCCTTTCTTTCTTTCTTTCTTTCTTTCTTTCTTTCTTTCTTTCTTTCTTTCTTCCTTCCTTCCTTCCTTCCTTCCTTTCTCTCTCTCTTTCTCTCTCTCTTTCTTCCTTCCTTCCTTTCTCTCTCTCTTTCTCTTTCTTTCTTTCTTTCTTTCTTTCTTTCTTTCTTTCTCTCTCCCTTCCTTCTTTCCTTTCTTCCTTCCTTCCTTCCTTTCTCTCTCTTTCTCTCTCTCCCTTCCTTCCTTTCTTTCTTTTTCTTTCTTCCTTCCTTCCTTCCTTCCTTCCTTTCTTTCTATCCCCTCCTTCCCTTCCCTTCCCTTCCCTTCCCTTCCCTTCCTTTCCCTTCTTTCTTTTTGCTTTGTTTTGTTGTTTTGATTTGTTTCATTTCATTTTATTTTGTTTTCAAGACAAATTTTTTCTGGGTAATCCTAGTTGTCCAAAAAATATGTCTCAAGATCATGGTGGACTTGAACTCGGAGATCCTCTGCTTCCCAAGTGCTGAGATTAAAGTTGTGCTCTAAAGATCACATAAGGGAAGAATATAGTAGACATCTGTAAGTTGTCCTGCCAAATGTACATCATGGAACAAGTGTATATATGCAGATAACTTACTTCCTTTAAATAAAAAAAAACATTCTTCTTTCATGCAATATATCCTTACACATCTTTGCTTCCTTTCACTCCTCCTATTCCTACCATCCTCTTTCTTAGAGAACCACTGTGTCTATATTACTTTTCAGAAAACAGTAGGCTTCCCCAGGATATGAACCTAACACAGCATAATAAGTTACAGTAGTAGTAGGCAGAACACTTCATATCAAGGCAGGACTAGGCTACCAGTAGGAAGGGATACCAAGAACAGGCATACGAGTCATAGATACTGTCCAATCTATTGTTAGGAGTCCCACAAAAACATCAAACTACACAGCCATAACATATATGCAGAGGACCTCCTCAGTCCCCTGCAGCCTCTGTGATTGCCATTCCAGTCTATGAGCCTGAATAAGTCCTGCTTAGTTGAATCTGTGGACCATGTTCTGTTGTGCTCAACCCATCTGGCTCCTACAATGTCCCCTCCCTACGGTCTTCATGGTTCTCAAGCTCTGCCTAATGTTTGGCTGAGAGTCTCTGCAGCTGCTCATATCAGCTCCTGGAGGAAACCCCTCTGATGAGAATTGGGTTAGGCTCTGATCAATTAGTATATCAAAATATCATTAGGAATCATTTCATTAACATTCTTTCTGAGAGTTATGTTTGATTCTACCCTAGATCTCAGAGCAATGGAGCTTGGGGTTGATGACCATCCAGACAGTGTTATTGGCCATAAGCACGAACTCCATCTTCTTGCTTGGGCCTCAAGTTAGACCACTTATTTGTTGTCCATTAAGATGCCAAATCTTTTAAGTTCAGACCCCATTTTATAGAATCTGACCTAAGTTTGAAGTCAGGGAAACTAACACGCTTGTACCTAGCATTAGTTTCCAAGTTGTCCCACAACGAAACCCCAGCCTGTCTCCAGTCTCTAGGCTAATCCCCAACAAGACCAGGGTTTCCAGGTTATACCTTCAACAAGACAAGTGTCTCCAGGTTATTCCCCTAACAAACCCGAACCCCGGGTTACAAGCCCAACCCTGCATAACAACCACCAAAGCAGAGGAGAGCAGAAATTAAATTTATGATATGACTCCCAGCACCAGGTGAATATGTTAAAGGCCACAGTAGCTTTCCAATTAGATGCTTGCGCATGTACTCTTTACTTGGGGCTTACTATAAAGCCTTACCCTGATAGACATTCCGGGCTCTCCCACCACCAAAATCAGCCTGTGTGACAGCAGTGCATGGCGGGGAAGGGGTGTGTGAACTACCTCTAATAGAATAAAGACACTGATGTAAGTTGCCTCAGATCGGCTCCTGTCTGTTTTGGGAGGGATCACTAACATTTCCCTGGCACAACACACTTCAACAAGCACTGACCCACCATTACTCCAGGAAATCTTACAGGGACAGGTTAGAGTTTTTGTGGCTATGATGGTGTTGCAGTCTCACCATTGGAAAACTTGCCTGGTTACAGAAGGTAGCTGGATGAGGTTCCATACCCTCCATTGCTAGGACTCCTCACTAGGGTCACTCTCAAAGGTTCAATGAAGTTTCCACTTCATTAGGTTTCCACATTGCCCCTCAAATGACCCCTAATTCCAATTATCTTTCCCTGTACTCTTGCCTCTGTCCCTCCTTCCCCTAAGTATTCCCATCCCCTCCTGCCCCCAGTCTTACTTTAAAATCTAATCTATTTCCCCATCTCTGGGAGATTCATGCATTACTACCCAGACTCCCTAGAGCCCCGCTTTGTACTTAGGCTCCTTGGATGTGTGGATTTTAGCATGAAATTTACTTAATAGCTATTATTCACTTGTAAGTGAGTATAAATCATGTTTCCCTTTCTGAGTCTGAGAACCTCACTCATAATGATTATTTTCCAGTTTCATGTTTGCATAGAAATTTTGTGTTGTTGTTTAAAAAAAGAAACCAAGTGTGTAATACTCCGTTGTGTAAATATGCCACATTTTCTATAAGCCATTCTTTAGTTGAGGGATGTCTAGGTTATTTCCAGTTTCTGACTGGTAAGAATAAATCTTCTACAAACATAGTTGAGTAAGTGTCCATGATGTATTATAGAGAATCATTGCAAACTAATGTTTCTGTTTTCATTTTCTACTTGCTATGACATAAATATGCTAGGAAAAAAGATTCTAGTATTATTCTTTATCCATTATGCTCTATATTTTGATCTTTCTGCATCCAATGTTTTCTGGTTTGTAGATATTTAAGCTAAGACACCAAATGCTTAAGTGTACTAATCCTGTTCTAATTCAAGGTGCCTGACTTAAAGACAGTCAACTCTAAGAAGGAGAATTTAGCCAGGGTGTTATCCAGCTTGCCTCCTATCTAGAGTGAGAAATGCAACAGTGATTACAGATTATAAATTTGGAGAACAGGGTTACAGGAAAATTTCAAGGAAATATTGGAAGTTTAGCCCACAAGACAATCAAAATTCTCCAAACCCAAAAGTCATTAGAAGGTTACTGGTTGTTTTGGCATGGAAGTTTGAATATTCACTTTTCAGGGGTTTGCTAGATGAGGATTGAGCAGCCAGCTAAAAATTAGACAGACAAAAAAATTCAAGTATTCCTGAGCCAAATGTCTAGAAGTCGATGATCCATACAAAACCCTGTTTTCTAATTCACAAACAAATAGGAAGAAGTTATAGGTTTCCAGTTACACATTTGTAAAGCAGCTAATATGAGAAGTGGATCCTTCTACTTTTCTTAGTTAAGATTTGATGACTGAGGAGAGATAACATTGACCATGGAACTCTTATAAAGGAAAACATTTAATTGTGGCTGGGTCACTACTTCGGAGGGTAGTCCATTATCATGATTTAGGAAAGCATGGTGGCCTGTAAATAGACAGGATGCTGGGGAAGGAACTGAGTTCTACACCTAAATCCATAAGCAGCAGAAGGAGCCTGCGAAATGAGCCTTACCTTAAGCATATGAGATTTCAAAGCCAGTCTCCACGCTGACACACTTCTTCCAACAAGGCCATAACTCCTTGTAATGCCACCCCTCACAGGACAAGCATTAAAAAACATGAGGATATGGTGGCCATTCCTATTCAATCCACCACAGTAACTATGAAAGTAGAAAGATTAGCTTAAAACTCTGCCAAGTACAGGGGAATACCAGGACCGGGAATGGGATTGTTTGGGTTGGGTAGCAGGGGGAGGGAGGAGGGGATAGGGGATTTTTGGAGGGGAAACTAGGAAAGGGGATAAAGAAAATATCTTTTAAAAATAAAAATAAAAAATAATTAATTAATTAAATTAAAAAAAAAAACCCTCTGCCAAGGATGCTCTCAAGGGGCAGCCAAAAAAGATATAGCAAATGTTCTAGGTTACTTTCATGTTTCTATATAGATGGGTAGCTCTCAGTAAAAGCTCCATGTCTATCTATTTTTATTCTTCAGTATCTCTTCATTTCTGGGCCTTAAGAACAGAGTCATGAGTTTTCTGGACACAGGCATGATTTGAATATACACTGTTGGATAAAGTATGCACCTTATAGAAAAATATCAGAGTATTTTATTTTTTCTACTACCTGATCTCTTTACAGCATTGGGGTTACAGACTTAAGTTTTCCAGGTTACCTGCATCTACTTACAGATGTACCTAAACTGATTGTTGGTATTGGTCACAAGACGTCTAACCAGGAATCATCCAGAGGGTGTGCAATAAAATTATTTCCAAATAGATCCTAAACCTCATTGATGAATGCATGTGCAGAACCTCCTGAAGACACTAGAGAAATTCCTCCTCTGAGTTTGGCAAACTGACTTACACAGCTATGTTCAAAGCACATTGAACAATGATTGCAAATGACAAATATGTCTTTAGGCACAGGCACTTCACCCCATGCTAGAGGAAACTCAGTTTGCAGAACAAAGTCGTTAAGAGGCCAGTGCCCTGACCCAGGTAGATGCAAACACCACTTGAGTAACACCTGGATACTGTACCTAGCTTCTTGTTGCTTCCCCAATCCTTCATATCTCTGGAAAGCACCTCCTAGCTCTCACTACGTGAGGTCGTCTGAGCTAAATGGACTCACACATACTCTCCACACAGATCACAGCAGTGGTTTTAGAGTGCTTCACATGCTCCTACATGAATGGTGGACCAAGCCTACAACTTGGAAGCTAGAAGAGCCCTCTATTTTTCAAGCTGGTGGACATAGTTGGATGCCATGATTGGCTATTAAATCCTGAGTGACAAGTACAGCTTGCTTTAGGACTCAAAGTACTTAAAGACACACAGCACAGTCCTTACCTATCCTGGCTTCCACCCCAGAAACCGATTAGGTTCAGTTCTGCAGAGACTTGCAATTCACAGTCCTTCATACCTGTCCTCCAAAAGCTGACTGTGCTGTCTTCCCTCACTTAACCAAGCCCCAAGTAGCTGTACAGTCCTCAAGGCTGGATATATCAGCTATATAAGCAGGATTTTGAGAACTTTAATACCATTAAAGAAATGAGCTTACTAGAGAGTACTTGGGTAAACTGAAAAAGAACAAGAACTTCCTTCTTCCATGTTTCGTATTTAGACCACTAACAGGTAAAGCCCAATTTAAAGGTGGATTATCTCACCTCAAAAGAACAAGATTAACGATGGGTTTTCCCACGTCATATAATTTCATTAAGAAAAATCCCTTACAGGTGTACCCAGATGAATGAGCTTTCATTATTTCCAGATGAATTTAAGTTGACAATGAAGAATAGCCATCACATGTGCTGATACTGGATCGATGAGAAACATTTCTTATTTGTAGCAAGCTAGGAGAGGACAGTAATCATTTCCAAAGATTTCTAAGCATGCTGAAGATCCCTTCTGATCATGATCAAAATGTAAAAACAGAGACGTATATGAGCATTGTTAGCTCAAAGTCATGCAGAAATCTTTGTAAAATATAAAAATGTTGCACAGAAATACTTCTGTTATGTTCATCTTGTGTCATAAGTTCCTAACTGAAAAATCAAGTAAATGATACTGTGAAACATAATGGCTAAGTATCTAATGTTATTAAATATGATGTATTATCTAAAAGATACATGTATCAATGCCTCATTTCTCAAGACCAAAAAGGACAGAGGACACAAATAGATAAAACATTAAGGAAAAATCACTTATCAGCCCTGTGGATGATGTGGTTAGATGAACAGCTACTCTGAGATGTTCTAACCAAAGAATATAGCTGTTTCTGACTCTGAGCACGTCGGTTCAGAAGAAGGCCACACTTGCTTACATGCAGGACAAAAAAAGAGTTCATTTCAGCTAGCCTTGGCTGCTGTGTTACTATGGGCTTTGACATTATTGTTCCTTCTTTTAAAGTTCATTTTATGTATTTAATGGTTACTTATATGTGTTGTGCTTACTACCTGAAGAGTTCAGAAGAGAATATCAGATTCCCTAGAACCACTTGTTATAGCCGCTTGTTAGCCAACATATGAATGCTGGCAATAGAACCTAGGTCCTCTGGATCACCCCCACCCCCACCCAAGACCTTAAACACTGAGCTATTTCCCAATGCCAGATATTCTTCCCAATGCTTCAACATTTTAATACAGCTTCTCATGTTTTGTTGATCACCAGCCATAAAACTTATTTCATTGCTACTTCATAAGTGTAATTTTCCTGCTGTTATCAATTGTTATATAAATACATGCTATGCAGAGTATGTGATATGATAACCTTGCAAAAGTTTTATTCCACCACCAAAGCAATTGTGACTGTCAGTTTAAGAACCCCTGATCTAGACCCTCTAATTTTCATTTTATTTTAATTCAATTTCAATTCAAATATAACTTCTCCAATTTCCTTCTTTCTTGCCACTCATCCATTTTTTCACAAGTTCCCTACTCAGCCCTCTTCCTTGTCAATTTTCTATATACAGTTTTATGAATAACTGTGCACAGATATATGAATATAACACGATGAGTCAAATTTTTTTTTGGTTGTATCTATATAGTTTCAGGGTTAACATCGAACTGGAAATTATTTATGCAGTTAGAGAGTTCATAAACTCTACAGAATATACTAACATGATAGTCAATTTTGAAAATGGTGGATGTTATAGGAACTTGTGAATAATCTTATTCAAACCACTAGATTCCATTCTCTGCCCTGCCCATTGGCTTTAGCCATGTCAGAGTACAAAAATGCATTCAGTCCAACTTCAAATGTCCCCATGGTCTACAATAGTCTCAACAGCATTTAAATTTCTGAACCTGTGGGTTCTAGGGTCTTAGTGAAATCAATTATCACACTTGAGGGAGATTCTACTCTATAGCCGCCTGGGGCCACGTGAACTGGGTTCCCCTGAAAGGCAGGCTGTGGCTGAAAGAGATCAGATGGTGAGAAAAGAATGAGGCCAAGACAAACCTTTCTGTTCAAAGCCTCTGAAGTTTACTAAGAGTCGGTGCTTATAAAGAGGGTAGGCCCATCCCCCTGCCAGCCCATTCTTGGTGCCTGGAGCCAGTCCATAGGCGATCTACAGGGTGTGTCTCTGGAATGTCTCAAGGACCTTTCAGCAGGAAGCATAGTCTTGGAGAAGAGCAAATAGAGCCATCAAGGTGAGAAGGCTCTACCCTAGGTAATCTCCTTAGTGGCAGCAAGGTCAAAGTCTGGATCAGCCTGCTTCAAGTCTTAGGGAGGCTACACTACTCCATAATGATGAAGAAGAGTCTGATCCCCTTGTGATCCAGGCTCCCTTAGACAGAAAACATAGTTTAGAGTAGAAAACAAGAGCTGAAGAAATAACTCAAATATAAGAGCCCTGCAGACTCTTTTTGAGCCTAAAAGATCCATTCCACTCCAAATATGGTGGTTCAAGCAATCTGTAATTCCAGTTCCATGGAATCTGGTATCTTCTTTCTGCTTCCCTTACCACCAAGTAAGAACTGGATACACAGACATACTTACAAGCAAAACAACTATATGTACATTAAATAATGACTAAAACAACAATAACAAAAAGACAACTTGCAGCATAAGATTTATTTTTCAGCCTGTGCATGTTACCGCACAAGTCCTTAAATCACAGGACTTGGAATGTAGAGGCAAAAAGACCATTGTCATTTGAGGAAAACCCATGAACCATTAACATACACTCAAAGAAGAGAAAGACAAGGAGAAGGAGGGAGAGGAGGAAGAATAAGAAGAGAAGGAGGGGGAGTAGGGAGAGGGGGAGTGTGAGGGGGAAGGAGAAGAAAACTTAGTAAGCAAGGAAAAGGCACAGTGAAATGGGAAAATGTCTCTTAAAATATTTTCAGTTATTACCCACCAGTTTCCATAATATCAATCATTTTTTTAAATTTTTATTGTTTATTTTATTTATTTACATTTCAGATGGTATCCCCCTCCCCAGCATCCCCTCCTCTAAATCCCTATCCCATTCCCTCTTCCCCCTGCTTCTCTGAGGGTGCACTCTACCCACACACCCACTCCCGCCTCACTGCCCTAGCATCCCCATACAATGAGGCATGAATCCTTCACAGGACCAAGGGTCTCGCCTCACATTAACACCAGATAAGGCCATCTTCTGCTACATATGTAGCTGGAGCCATGGGTCCTTCCATGTGTATTCTTTGGTTGGTGGTTTAGTCCCTGGGAGCTCTGGGGATCTGGTTGGTTGATATTGTTCTTCTTCCTATGGGGTTGCAAACCCCTTTAACTCCTTCAGTTCTGCTCCAAAGTCCTCCATTGGGGTCCCCGTGGTCATTCCAATAGTTGGCTGGAAGCATCTGCATCTGTATCAGTAAGGCTCTGGCAGAGGCTCTCAGAAGACAGCTATATCAGGCTCCTCACAGTAAGCACTTCTTGGCATCAGCAATAGTGTTCTGGATTGGTGACTGCCTATGGGATGAATCCCCAGATGGGGCAGTCTCTGGGTCACTTTTCCTTCAGTCTCAGCTCTGCACTTTATTTCTGTATTTCCTTTAGAAAAGAGCAATTCTGGGTTAATAATTTTGAGATGGGTCGGTGGCACCATCACTCAAACAGGGGACATGCTTAACTTCTGGATATGAATCTACAGGTGCTCTCTCCCCTTTGTTGGGTACTTCAGCTAATGTCATCCCCACTGGGTCCTGGGAGCTTCTTGCTTTCCTGGCAGTTTCTGATGTTACCCCAGTTCCCCATCACCCACTGCTACACAGCTCTGTTCAATTTCCTCACCCTGTGTACATCTCCCTCCTCTCCTCCCACACCTAGTCCTGCCCCTCTTTTTTCTCCTCCCCCTTCTCTCTCCCTCCCAAGCCCCTCTCTCCCTCCCTCTACCTCCTGATGATGATATTGTTCCCCCATCCACACTTTGGTGTTCCTTCTTCTTAAGCTGTAAGTTGTATGGTGGATATTCTGAATTTGGGGGATAATGTCCACTTATCAGTGAGTACATACCATATGTGTTCTTTTGTGACTGGGTTACTCCACTCAACCTGATATATTCCAGTTCCATCCAGTTGCCTGCGAATTTCATGAAGTCATTGTTCTTAATAACTTAATAGTACTCTATTGTGTAAAAGTACAAAATTTTCTGTATCTCCATTGAAGGACATCTGGGTTCTTTTGAGCTTCTGGGTATTATAATTAAGGCTACTTTAAACATAGTGGAGTGTGATGGTTTGTATATCCTTGGACCAGAGAGTGGCACCATCTTAAGGTGACCTGGTTGGAATGGGTGTGTCACTGTGGGTGTGGGTATAAGATCCTCACTCTAGTTGCCTGGAAGTCAGTCTTCCACTAGCAGCCTTTGGATGAAGACATAGAACTCTCAGCTCCTCCTGTGCCATGCCTGCCTGGATACTGCCATGCTCCCACCTTGATGATAATGGACTGAACCTCTGAACCTGTAAGCCAGCCCCAATTAAATGTTGTTTTTTATAAGACTTGCCTTGGTCATGGTGTCTGTTCACAGCAGTAAATCTCTAACTAATACAGAAGTTGGTACCAGGAGTGGGGTATTGCTGTGATAGGCCTGACCATGCTTTTATTTGAAAGAATGTGGATTTTGGGACTTTGGATTTGGAAAGCAGTGGAATGCTTTAAATGGGGCTTAATGGGTCATCCTAGTACAAATATGGAAGACTTAGTTGCTGGGAGTAATTTGAACTGTGTTGACCTGGCCCAAGAGATTTCAGAGGAGAAGAATTTCAGAATGTGGCATAAAGACTGGTTTTGTGGTACTTTGGTGAAGAATGTGGCTACTTTTTGCCCTTGTCTGAAAAGTCTGCCTGAGGATAAGGTGAAGAGACTTGGATTAATTGCATTGACAAAAAAAGTTTCAAAAAAGCCCAGCAGAGACTTTGTTCTCTGGTTAAGTCTTATGAAGAGAAGTTTGAACAAGCATAGCAAGCTTAGAAAGGAAAAATATAAAATATATGGTTTGAGTATTAAAGGGGTACCAGGAAGTGAAATGGAGCAAAATCCTGTGTTCTAGGAGATAACAGATTAAGGGAGTGGGACCTTGGGGCAAGATCCTACCCAGCTAAATTAAATCCAGGCATGGTGGTACACACCTTTAATCTCACGAGACAGGCATGCTGATCTCTGCATTCAAGGTCAATCTACAGAGCAAGAACCAGGATAGCCAAGCTTAGGCAGTGAAGGATTTAGAAAACATAAAGCTAGTGATAATGTAATAGGACAAGGGGATCATGTTCTAGTTCCTGTAAGCAGCAGAACTCAGCAGCTTCAGCCATGTGGCTCTGGCTCTAGAGTTAAGAATGGAAGGAACTACTGGGAAAATTGATGCTGGTTAGCTGAAGCTAAGGAATTAGCAGTGATTAAGAAGAGACCAGCATCACTGAGGTGAAATCTTTTGGAAATTGTTTTCTGGGACACAAAGAAGCTGTTTCAGAAATACCCAAGGTTGTACTTCATGCTGCAGCTGGACTTGGTAATGTGTAAGAGTCACTCAGGTGGTACTGCTTGTAAAGGAATGAAGGGATCGTGGAGAGAAGCTGAGGCTTAGCACTGTGAGAGGCCCGGGAAGGCCATTGGAGAAGGTGAACTACAGCCTCAGCTGTAGTTGATGGCCCAGGACTGAAGGGGTCATGTAAAGGATTTGAGGCTTGGCACCCTGAAGAGTGCCTATGAGAGGCTATTGGTGACTCCTAGTTGGAGTGGAACACCCCAATGTATTGGAGATGTCAGTACCATGGGATGATTACCAAGAACAGCAGCCGTAGTGGAGTGGATCAACCTGAGCTTAGAGTGCTACAGAGGGCAGAGCTGAAAAAGTGGTGAAAGCCCATAGGAGGAGGCCAAAAGATCAAGTGGAATCCCAGACACTGAAACAAGAAGCAGTAACATTGAAATTGCCTTGGAGACTCAAAGATGTTAAAGATGCCAGAGCCATGGGATACATGCTGAGGAAAGCTGCTAACAGGGAGTGGAACCAGCCCAGGAGAAAGCCATTTGTTGCAGTCAACAAAGATGAAAAAGGAGTGGAAATCTGAAGACCACTTTGACATCAGCCATAGAGATGCAGAGTTTGGAGTTTGCCCAGCTGGTTTCCTGCCTTGCTTTGGGGATTACAGTTAATTAAGTTGAATGAATCTCAGAAGAGACCTTGAACTTTGGACGTTTAACATTGTTGGGACTTCTATAGACTATGAGGACTTTGAAAGTTGGACTAAATGCATTTTGCATTATGCTATGTTTAAGTATGGCCCCCATATACTCATGCTTTTGAACAAGTCTATGGGGACCAGGGAGTGGAATGTGATGGTTTGTATATCCTTGGACCAGGGAGTGGCACCATCTGAAGGTGTGGCCTGGTTGGAATAGGTGTGACCTGGTTGGAATGGGTGTGTCACTGTGGGTGTGGGTATAAGATCCTCACTCTAGTTGCCTGGAAGTCAGTCTTCCACTAGCAGCCTTTGGATGAAGACATAGAACTCTCAGCTCCTCCTGTGCCATGCCTGCCTAGATACTGCCATGCTCCCACCTTGATGATAATGGACTGAACCTCTGAACTATAAGCCAGCCCCAATTAAATGTTGTTTTTTATAAGACTTGCCTTGGTCATGGTGTCTGTTCACAGCAGTAAAACCCTAACTAATACAGTGGAGCATGTGTTCTAGTTATATGTTGGAGCATCTTTGGGTATATGCCCAGAAGAGGTATAGCTGGGTCCTAAGGTAGTACTATGTCCAATTTTCTGAGGAACTGACAGACTGATTCCTAGAGTGGTTGTATCAGCTTGCAATCCCACCAAAAATGAAGGAGTGTTCCTCTTACACCACATCTTTGGCAGTATCTGCTGTCAGGTGAATATTTGACCTTAGCCATTCAGACTGATGTGAGGTGGAATCTCAGAGTTGGTTTGATTTGCATTTCTCTGATGACTAAGAATGTTAAACAGTTCTTTAATATTTCTTGGCCATTTGAGATTTCTCCGTTGAAAACTCTGTTTAGCTCAGTACCCCATTTTGTTTTGCAAGTTAACCTGGCCATATTTTAATAATATTTTAATAACATTTCACAAATGACAATTTATGAAAATTGAATTTCATGTAATTTCTTTTTTTTTTTTGGCTATTTTCTTTATTTACATTTCAAATATTCTCACCTTTCCTGGTTTCCCCTCCGAAAAACATTCTCCCCCTAAAGCTCCCCCTTCCCCTAAAGCCTCCTCCTCCCTTTAAAGCCTCCCCCCTCGCCCTGTTCACAAACCTACACACTCCTGCTTCCTGGCCCTGGTATTCCCCCAAACTGAGACAGAACATTCATAGGACAAAGGACCTTTCTCCTCATTGATGTCAGACTAGGCCTTCCTCTGCTGCATATGCAGCTGGAGTAGTGAGCCCCACCATGTGTGCTCTTTGGGTTGTGGTTTAGTCCCTGGGTGCTCTGGAGGTATTGGGAAGTTCATATTGTTGTTCCTCCTATGGGGCTGCAAACCCCTTCAGATCCTTGGGTAGTTACTCTAGTTCCTTAACTGGGGAACCTGTGTTCTGTCTAGTGGATGACTGTGAGCATCCACTTCTGTATTTGTCAGGCACTGGCAGAGCCTCTCAGGTGACAGCTATAGCAGACTCCTGTCAGCAAAATCTTGTTGACATTCACAACAGTGTCTGGGTTTGGTGATTGTATATGGGATGGATCCCCAGATGAGTCAGTCTCTGGATGATCATTTCTTCAATCTCTACTCCACACTTTGTCTCTGTAACTCCTTCCATGGGTGGTTTGTTCCCCCCTTCTAAGATGGATCAAAGTATCCAACTCTGGTCTTCCTTCTTGAGTTTCATGTGGTTTGTGAATAGTATCTTGGGTATTCCAAGCTTCTGGGCTTCTGGACTAATATCCACTTATCAGTGAGTGCATATCGTGTGTGTTCTTTTGTGATTCCGTTACCTCACTCAGGATGATATCCTCCAGATCCTTCCATTTGCCTATGAATTGCATTTATCCATTGTTTTTTTTTTAATTAGGTATTTTCCTAGTTTACATTTCCAATGCTATCCCAAAAGTCCCCCATACTCACCCCCCCCCAATCCTCTACCCACCCACTCCCCCTTTTTGGCCCTGGCGTTCCCCTGTACTGGGGCATATAAAGTTTGCAAGTCCAAAGGGCCTCTCTTTCCAGTGATGGCTGACTAGGCCATCTTTTGACACATATGCAGATAGAGATGAGAGCTCCTGGGTACTGGTTAGTTCATATTGTTGTTCCACCTATAGGGTTGAAGTTCCCTTTAGCCCCTTGGGTACTTTCTCTGGCTCCTCCATTGGGGGCTGTGTGACCCATCCAATAGCTGACTGTGAGCATCCACTTCTGTGTTTGCTAGACCCCAGGCATAGTCTCACATGTTTTTAATAACTGAGTAATACTTGATTGTAAATGTACCACATTTTCAGTATCTATTCCTATGTTGAGGGAAATCTAGGCTCTTTCCAGCTTCTGGCTATTATAAATAAGGCTGCTATGAACATACTGAAACATATGTTTTTATTACTTGTTAGAGCATCTTCTGGGTATTTGCCTAGGAGTGGTATTGCTGGGTCCTCAAGTAGCACTATGTCCAATTTTCTGAGGAACTGCAAAACTGATTTTCAGAGTGGTTGTACCACTTGCAATCCCACTAACAATGGAGGAGTGTTCCTCTTTCTCCACATCCTTGCCAGCATCTGCTGTCACCTGAGATTTTGATCTTAGCCATTCTGACTAGTATGAGGTGGAATCTCAGGGTTGCTTTGATTTGCATTTCTCTGATGACTAAGGAAGTTGAACATTTCTTTAGGTGCTTCTCAGCCATTTGGAATTCCTCAGATGAGAATTCTTTGTTTAGCTCTGTACCCCATTATTGATAGTGTTATTTGTTTCTCTGGAGTTTAACTTCTTGAGTTCTTTGTATATATTGAATATTAGCTCTATATTGGATGTAGGATTGGTGAAGATCTTTTGGTTGCCTTTATGCCTTATTGACAGTATCCCTTGCCATACAGAAGCTTTGCAATTTTATGAGGTTCCATTTGTTGATTCTTGATCTTACAGGACAAAGTCATTGGTGTTCCATTTAGGAAAATTTCCCCAGTGCCCATATATTTGAGGCTCTTCCCTACTTTCTATTCTATTAGATTCAGTGTATCTGGTTTTATGAGAAGGTCCTTGAGCCAATTGGACGTGAACTTTTTACAAGGAGATAAGAATGGATCAATTAGCCTTCTTCTACCTGCTAACTGCCAGTGAGCCAGCACCATTTGTTGAAAATGCTGTCTTCTTTCCACTGGATGGTTTTAGCTGCTCTGACAAAGATCAAGTGATGGTGTGTGGATTCATTTCTGGGTCTTTAATTCTATTGCATTGATCTACCTGTCTGTCACTGTACCAATACCATGCAGTTTTTAATCACAATTGCTCTGTAGAACAGCTTGAGGTCAGGAATGGTGACTCCCCCAGAAGTTCTTTTATCGTTAAGAACAGTTTTCACTGTCCTGGGTTTTTTGTTATTCCAGATGAATTTGGAAATTGCTCTTTCTAAATCTATGAAAAATTAAGTTGAAATTTTGACAGGGATTGCATTGAATAGGTAGATAGCTTTCAGCAAGATGGCCATTTTTGCTATATTAATCCTGCCAATCCATGAGCATGGGAGATCTTCATATCTTCTGAGATTTTCTTTGATTTCTTTCTTCAGATACATGAAGTTATTATACAGATGTTTTACTTCCTTGGTTAGAGTCACACCAAGGTATTTTATATTATTTGTGACTATCGTGAAGGGTGTTGTTTCCCTAATTTCTTTCTCAGCCTGTTTATCCTTTGTGTAGAGAAAGGCCACTGATTTGTTTGAGTTAATTTTATATCCAGCTACTGCACTGAAGCTGTTTATCAGGTTTAGAAGTTCTCTGGTGTCACTTATATATACTATCATATCACCTGCAAATAGTGATATTTTGACTTCTTCCTTTCCAATTTGTATCCCCTTGACCTCCTTTTGTTGCTAATTACTCTGGCTAGGACTTCAAGTACTATATTGATTAGGCTGGGAGAAAGTGCGCAGCCTTGTCTAGTCCCTGATTTTAGTGGGATTGCTTCCAGTTTCTCTCCATTTAGTTTGATGTTGGCTACTGGTTTGCTGTAGATTGCTTTTATTATGTTTAGGTATGGGCCTTGAATTCCTGATCTTTCCATGACTTTTATCATGAATGGGTGTTGGATTTTGTCAAATGCTTTCTCAGCATCTAAAGAGATGATCATGTGGTTTTTGTCTTTGAGTTTGTATATATAGTGGATTACGTGGATGTATTTCCATATATTAAAAGATCCCTGCATCCCTGGTATGAAGCCTACTTGATCATGATGATCATTCTGATGTGTTCTTGGATTCAGTTTGCGATCATTTTATTGAGTTTTTTTGCATTGATATTCATAAGGGAAATTGGTCTGAAGTTCTCTTTTTTGATGGGTCTTGGTGTGGTTTAGGTATCTGAGTAATTGTGGTTTCATAGAACAAATTGGGTAGAGTACCTTCTGTTTCTATTTTGTGAAATAGTTTGAGGTGAATTAGAATTAGGTCTTCTTTGAAGTTCTGATAGAACTCTGCACTAAACCCATCTGGTCCTGGGCTTTTATTGTTTGGGAGACTATTAATGTCTGCTTCTTTTTCTTTAGGGGACAGGAGCTTTTTAAATTGTTAATCTGATCCTGATTTAACTTTGATACCTGGTATTTGTTTAGAAAATTGTCCATTTCATCCAGGTTTTCCAGTTTCATTAAGAATAGCTTTTTGTATTAATATCTGATGTTGCTTTAGATTTCCTCAGGTTCTGTTGTTATGTCTCCCTTTGTAATTTCTGATTTTATTAGTTAGGATACTGTACCTTTGCCCTTTAGATAGTCTGACTAAGGGTTTATCTACCTTGTTGATTTTCTAAAAGAACCAGCTCCTGGCTTGGTTGATTCTTTGTATACTTCTTCTTGTTTCCACTTGGTTGATTTCAGCCCTAAGTTTGATTATTTCCTCGTTGTACTCCTCTTGGGTGAATTTGCTTCCGTTTGTTCTAGAGCTTTTAGGTTTGCTGTCAAGCTGCTAGTGTATGCTCTCTAGTTTCTTTTTGGTGGCACTCAGAGCTATGACTTTTTCTCTTAGGAATGCTTTCATCGTGTTCCTTCAGTTCGGGTATGTTGTGGCTTCATTTTCATTAAACTCTAAAAAGTCTTTAATTTCTTTATTCCTTCCTTGACCAAGGTATCATTGAGAAGAGTGTTGTTCAGCTTCCACATGAATGTTTGCTTTCTATTCTTTATGTTGTTATTGACGATCAGCCTTAGTCTGTGGTGATCTGATAGGATGCATGGGATAATTTCAATATTTTTGTATCTGTTGAGGCCTTTTTTGTGACCAATTATATGGTCATTTTTGGAGAAGGTACCATGAGGTGCTGAGAAGAAGGTATATCCTTTTGTTTTAGGATAAAATGTTTTCTAGTTATCTGTTAAATCCATTTGTTTCAAAACTTATGTTAGTTTCAATGTGTCTCTGTTTAGTTTCTGTTTCCAGGATCTGTCCATTGATGAAAGTGGTGTGTTGAAGTCTCCCACTATTATTGTATGAGGTACATTGTGTGCTTTGAACTTTACTAAAGTTTCCTTAGTCAATGTGGATGCCCTTGCATTTGGAGCATAGATATTCAGAATTGAGAGTTCCTCTTGGGTGATTTTCCCTTTGAGGAGTATGAAGTGCCCCTCCTCATCTTTTTTGATAACTTTAGGTTGGAAGTCGATTTTATTCGATATTAGAATGGCTACTCCAGCTTTTTTCTTGGGACCATTTGCTTGGAAAATTGTTTTCCAACTTTTTACTCAGAGGTAGTGTCTGTCTTTGTCCCTGAGGTAGGTTTCCTGTATGCAGCAAAATGTTGGGTCCTGTTTATGTGGCCAGTCTGTTAGTCTATGTCTTTTTTGGGGGGAATTGAGTTCATTTATATTAAGAGATGTTAAGGAAACGTAATTGTTGCTTCCTGTTATTTTTGTTGTTAGAGCTGGGATTCTGTTCTTGTGGCTATCTTTCTAGGTTTGTTGACGGATTACTTTCTTGCTTTTTCTAGGGCATAATTTTCTTCCTGGGGTCGGAGTTTTCCCTTTATTATCCTTTGAAGGGCTGGATTCATGGAATGATATTGTGTGAATTTGGTTTTGTCATAGAATACCTTGGTTTCTCCATCTATGGTCATTTAGAGTTTTGCTGGGTATAGTATTCTGGGCTGGCATTTGTGTTCTCTTAGGGTCTTATACCCTCTGTCCAGGATCATCTGGCTTTCATAGTCTCTGATGAGAAGTCAGGTTTAATTCTAATAGGTCTGCCTTTATATGTTACTTGGCCTTATTTCCTTACTGCTTTTAATATTTTATCTTTATTTAGTGCATTTGTTGTTCTGATTATTATGTGTAGCAGGGAGTTTCTTTTCTGGTCCAGTCTATTTGGGGTCCTGTAGGCTACTTGTATGTTCATGGGCATCTCTTTCTTTAGGTTAGGGGTGTTTTATTGTTTAATTTTGTTGAAAATATGTACTGGTCCTTTAAGTTGAAAATGTTCATTCTCATGTACTCCTATTATCCATAGGTTTGGTCTTCTCATTGTGTCCTGGATTTCCTGGATGTTTTGAGTTAGGGTCTTTTTGCATTTTGCATTTTCTTTGATTGTTGTGTCCATGTTCTCTATGGAATCTTCTGCACCTGAGATTCTCTCTTCCATCTCTTGTATTCTCTTGCTGATGCTCCATCTAAGGTTTCTGATTCCTTTCCTAGTGTTTCTATCTCCAGAGTTCTCTCCCTTTGGGTTTTCTTTATTGTTTCTACTTCCATTTTTAGATCCTGGATGGTTTTGTTCAATTCCATCACCTGTTTGGTAGTGTTTTCCTGTAACTCTCTAAGGGATTTTTGTGTTTCCTCTTTAAAGGCTTCTGGCTGTTTACCTATTTTTTCCTTTATTTCCCTCTTAAAGTCCTCCATCATCATCATGAGAAGTGACTTTAGATCCATGTCTTGTTTTCCTGGTGTGATGGTGTATCCAGGACTTGCTATGGTGGGAGAGTATGGTTCTGATTATTCCAAGTAACCTTGGTTTCTGATGATTCTGTTCTTACTCTTGACTCCTGCACTCTGATTATCTCAAGTGCTTGCTGCCCTCAATATATCTGATTGGAGCCTGTCTTTCCTATAATCCAGGTTGATTCAGGACTCCTCAGAGTGAGTCCAGCTTTCTCTGTGATCCTTTGATTGTGGGCTCCTGTGAACCTGAGATTCTGGGTGTGTCAGAGTTTTTGGCAGTCAAGCTTCCTCTGAGACCCTGAAATACTGGTGTGACCCAGCTTCTATTATCCTGGGATCCTGTTGTCCTAAGATCCTAGGCGTGTTACAGTGCCTGGAAGTGCTGTCTCCTTTGAGGACCATAAAGCTGTCTGGTCAGTGATCCTAAGATCTCCTGGAGTGTACTTTGGGGACTGCAGCGCTGTTTGTCAATTCCACGCCCAAGGTGACTCGGTGCTGGTGCCAAGTGGAAGGGACTTGTGCCCCTGGTCAAGCCGGTTTTCTACTTCCCTTCTGCTGTCTCAGGTCCCGCAGGATTGGATTGGAACAAGTGTTGTGTTCCACTCACCAGTGATCCTAAGATCTCGAGGAGAGTCCTCGGGGGACCTTAGGGGTGTCTGCGGACTCCATGCCCTAGGTGACCCTGTGCTGGTGCTGACCGGAAGGGAGAAGCTTTATTTTTAATAACCAGAAACTGGAAACCATCCAGATGTCCTTCAGCAGGAGAACGGGTGAAAAAAAGTGTAATTTATACAATGGAATACTATTCAATTATTAAAACAAGGAAAAATAATGGATCGAACCATAAAAATCAGATAGACCAGTGAAGTATCCTAGACTCGGGACATGCATAGTTATGTACTTAATTATATGTGGATTTCAGCCACAAATTATAGGATTTTCATGGTACAATCCACAAAGCTAAAGAAGCTAAATCACAAGGAGGTCACAAGGAAGGATGCTTGACTCTCATTCACAAGAGGAAATACCAGTCTTCACAGGTGAATAGAGGGAGAGAACTGTGTGGGAGATGGGAAGGTGAGGGGAGTGATGGGGGACAATGTGTGGGAAGAGAGGGTGGAGAGCTGCAGCTCTAGCTATAGGTGGAGGACATCTGTAGGATATGCCAGAGACCAGGAATTGGGGAGGCCCTAGGGAATCTAGGAGGGTGACTGTAGCTGAGATTTGGTCCTAGCAGTGGGTGATATGGAGCCTGAAGTGACTACCTCATATAGCCAAGCAAGACCCCAGTGAAGAAATGATAATTCCAACTCACCTACAAAACCTTCTTGCCCTACAGGAGGTGTATAGACAAAGAAGATGGGGAGTCTGAGTGCATGGCCTACCAATGCCTTCACATCCATAGCATTAACAAGAACCAAACCCTGACAATATTAATAGTACTCTGTCATGATTACGCACCAGGGCCTAACCTAACTTTCCTCTTAGAGCCTCCAGACATCAGCTATCCAAATCTGAAGTTGAGACTGACCCCCCAAACATTGGAGGAAGCTCCAAAAGTCTTGTGGAGGATTTGTAGGAGAGATTGGGGAACCCAGAGGGGAATAAAAACTTCACAAGTAGAGCAACAAAGTCAACTGACCTGGACCCTTGGGTGTTCTCAGATACTGAACCACCAATCAAAATGCATTCATGGCTAGTACTATGCTCCCCTCCCACACACATGTGTAGCATCCATGCAGCTTGGTATTCAGACACCATACCCAAGAATTGGAGCAGGAAGAGTCCCAGACCCTGTTGCCTGCCTGTGGATACTATTCCCAAAACTAGGCTGCTTATCTTTATGGAAAAGACAATAGTTGAAAATGACTTCCTGTTTACAGTATGAAAAGAAGAGGATATTTTACTTCTGTAATGCTTCTGCCAATTTTATTTTTACATCAGTGAGATGGCTCAGTAGGAAGTGACTACAGTATACAATGATAGCAACCTGACCTTGATCATTGTATAAAGATGGCCAAAATAGATGCTATAATGCTGTCACCAAGTCTCTGCTTATCTGACATGGCCTAAAAACCCATAATTACACACACACACACCCCAGAAACACTTTATTTAAAAAAAAAAAAACTTACTTCTGTTACATCATCTAACATTTCTAGATAATCCTGTTTGTTGGGATACTTCCAGTGAAGTGCCACATGGTAACTAATGGGAACATGAAGAAGCATGGAACATCAAATGATATGTACATATCTGCCAATGAAGCTATGCAGTAGGATATACAGTTGAGTGCTGATTATCCTACTCCACTATATCTCTGGCAGATACATGAAAATGCAATTTTGAAAACACGTGAGGCATTTAATGTTATATTCTATTAAACATTTTAATATTAGAACTGTTAAAAAGTGTTGACAACATAGCACACATTGTGATACATATTCTATTCTTTAATGTACACAAGAGACTAACACATGAGAATCAAGAGATAAAATGTAGCCTTGACTAATGACTGACATCCAATGCAGGCTAGATAACACAGCCCAGCATTTAAAGGGAAATTGTGACACTAGCATTGTCAATTTCAAGGTGGTCCCATCCTCCTGTTAAAATACAAGCCAAATTAAAATATTTTACAATGTCTTAGACATTGTGTTTTATCACAGTGAGAGAAAAGACAGGAATACATACCCATAGTTTTACACCTGGATAAGTAATTTCATGTAATTGAAGAGTATTGCATTTGCAAGTACAAACAAAACAAAGGGGGCATCATCGCCTTTGTTCTTCTCTGTGAGAGTTCCTCACCCCATTCCCCCTACCCTTTTCCTCTTAAAATAATGTTACCCTACCCACAAGCATCCCCTGCACCCCACCCCACCCCACCCCACGGATCCCCTATCCATGGGGTATCAAGTCACTACAAGGTCAGGTGCATCCACTCCCAGAGGCTAGACCAGGCAGTCCTCTGGTAAGTGTCTAGGGCCACAGACCAGACCATGTATGCTCTTTGGTTGGTGTCTTAGTCTTTGGGAGCTCTGAGAGGTCCAGGGTAGTAGATACTGTTCTTCTTCCTATGTGGTTGCCATCTCCTTCAGCTTATAATATCCTTCCCCTAACTCTTTCATATTGGACCCAACCTCAGTACAATCGTTGGCTCTAAGTATATGCATTTGTCAGTTGCTGGTAGAGGCTCTCAGATGACAACCATGCTAGACTCCTATCTGCAAGCACAACATGGGATCAGTAATAGTGTCAGGGTTTGGTACAAGCCCATAGAATGGATCCTAAGGTGGGCAGGTAACTGGATGGCCTTTCAGTCATTCTCTGCTCCATTTTTGTCTGTTTCCTTTAGACAGGAACAATTCTGAGTTAAACATTTTGAAGATGGGTGGGTGACTCCATCTCTCCACTGGGGGCTCTGTCTATTTACTGCAGATTGTCTCTTCAGGTTCCAGCTTCCCCATCTTGTGCATTTCAGCTAAGGTTATCACCATCGAGTCCTAAAAGCCTCTCACATCACAGGACTCTAGGACATTCTGGAGTTTACCCCATACCCCATAGCAGCACACTTCCTTTCATTCTCCAGGCAATCTAAGCTTCTCTCCTGCCCCCTTTTTCCTCTGCCTCCCACAAAGATCCCCCTTCTGTCTGCCTACAGTGATTATTTCATTCACTCTTTTTTTGTTGTTGCTGTCTTTTGTTTGTTTTTCGAGACAGGGTTTCTCTTATAGCCCTGGCTGTCCTGGAACTCACTCAGTAGACCAGGCTGGCCTCCAAATCAGAAATCTGCCTGCCTCTGCCTGCCAAGTGCTGTGTGAGCCACCACAGCCCAGCTCGTTCAATCTTCTAAGTGGGATTGAAGCATCCTCACTTGGGCCTTTATGTTAAACTTCAAAAGGTCTTAGTTTTATCATGGGTGGTTTGAACTTTCTGGTTAAATCCACTTATTAGTAAATACTTACTATGCATGTCTTTTGGGTCTGGCTTACAGAACACAGGATATTTTCTAGTTCCATCCATTGGCCTGAAAATCTCATGAGGTCCTTGCTTTTAATAGTTGAAGTGAAACACAGAAATGAAACACATTTTCTGTAATCATTCTTCGGTTGAGGGACATCTGGGTTGTTTCCAGCTTCAGCCTATTATGAATAAAGCTGCTATGAAGGTAGTGGAGAACCTGTCCTTTTGGTATAGGTGAGCATCTTTTGGCTATATGTCCAAGAGTGCTATAGCTGGAAGATTGATTTCCAATTTTCTGAGGAACTGCCAGGATGATATCCAGAGTGGTTGTACCAGTTTGCAAGTCCATCAGCAATGGAGTGATCCTCTTCCTCTACATCCTCACCAGCATGTGCTGTCACTTGAGTTTATCATCTTCACCATTCTGATTGGTGTAAGGTAAATCTCAAGGTCATTTTGATTTGCAATTCCCTGATGACTAAGGATTTTCAACGATTTTTTAAGGGCTTCTCACCTATTCATGATATGTCAAGAATCTTGTTTAGTTCTGTCTCCATTTTTTTAATTGGGTTTTGGAGACCTCAACATAAAACCAAATACAATGAACCTAATAGAAGAGTGGGATATTGCCTCGAACACATTTGCACAGTGAAAATTTTCTAAATAGAAAACCAATGACTGAGGTTCTAAGATCAACAAATGACAAGTGGGACCACATAAAACTGAAAAGTTTCTGTAAGACAAGGACACTGTCAGTAAGACAAAACAGCAACTTACAGATTGGGAAAAGATCTTCACTAACCCTATATCCAATAGACAGCTAATATGTAAAATATATATAGAATCCAGAAAAATAATCTTGTGTAACTGAATATAAGTGTGTCAGGTATAGATGTTACCAAATTTTTTAGTCATAAATTGCCTTCAATATGAGTTCGTTAGGTTCTCCAGGACTACTTTGATATGCAAAGGCTTTAAAAGATGGATTATACACAAAACATTTTGTATGAATATACCATGAAGTGCAAGTATTACACCCCTGATTGCAATTAGGGTTTCCTTTGCACTATGACTCTTTATCTGTTCACACTACTACTACATGCAAATGACTTACAAATTGTATATTCATAAGATTCCTATCCACTATATGTTGTTTATGAATTTGTGAATGGCTGTGTTGTGAAAAATCGTTATCACATTGATTAGATTTGCTGGGTTTCTCTCCAATGTGGATTTTTTTCTTATGTATTCAAAAATGACTGTGGTATGCAAATCTTGGGAATAAGCAAATGAAACTTGTCCTAAGAATTGCCTTTTTGTTATCAGCATCAATTTAATCATATTTGAATCTAAGGTCAAATTGATAGGCCCTAGAGGAGCTGGAGACTTACAAATAGGGGACCAGCTTCAATTATGCATCTTTTGTTCATAAAAACCATGACTGTCCCTAACAATTTCTTTTTCTATGCATCTTTTATTCATCAAAACAATGTCTATTCCTAACCACAAAACAACAAATGGATATGATTGATTAGATTGTAACACCCACATTCTGTATCAGCTGACATAGAAGACTACATGAGGAAAGCCCCTATCATTAAATTCTGAGTGGTGGGAAAATATAGCTGTAATTTGGCACAAATGTTTCTGGTTTTCAAACATAAAAATTCTATATATAACACTCTGGTTCAGTATCAAGGTGAGTGTGGGGACTGTCACAGTTCAGCTTTCAAGTGTGTTCTCTAGCCCTGTTCCATCAGCAGCAGCTTCGTTACAATAAATTCTAGTCACTTGCATTACATGTGTTTGAGTTGTGTTGGATCTCAGAGGACCCTATTACACAAAGGCTTTACCACATTGCTTACACTCACAGACTTTCTCTACAATATGAATACGTTCATGATGAAGATTGTAGAAATGTGCAAAGGTTTAAATATACTGAATACACTCATAGGGTTTCTCTTTCATGATTATGAAGACTTGTGACATTTGAAAAGGCTTTACAATACTAAATACTTAGTATGTGTTCCAATATGCACTTGGAGATTATTAGAATATGCAAAGGCTTTGCCACAATGCTTACATTCATAGGGTTTTTCTCCAGTGTGTACTCTTTTATGTTGTAAAAGATAAGTGTTTTGTGCAAAGCTTTTACTACATTGGTCACATTCAAAGTATGTGTTCTTTTATGCATTCGAAAATGACTGTGATGTATGAAGGATTTACCACATTCATTGCATTCATATGGTCTCTCTCCAGTATGTGTTCGTTTATGATACAGGAGTCCACTTCGACAAGAAAAGGCTTTATCACATTGATTACATTCATAGGGTTTCTCTCCTGTATGTCTTCTTTTATGTATTCAGAGACTAGTTGAACATGCAAAGGCTTAACCACATTGTTTACATTCATAAGGTTTCTCTCCTGTATGTCTTCTTTTATGTATTCAGAGACTAGTTGAACATGCAAAGGCTTTACCACATTGTTTACATTCATAAGGTTTCTCTCCTGTATGAACTCTTTTATGGTACTGAAGAGAACTGGGTCTTGCAAAGTCTTTATCACATTGGTCACACTTACAAGGTTTCTCACCAGTATGTATTCTTTTATGTCTTAGGAGATAACTCTTACTTGCAAAGGATTTACCACATTGGTTACATTCAAAGGGTTTCTTTCTCTCCAGTATGTGTTCTTTTATGTCTTCGGAGAATACTTGAACATGCAAAGGCTTTACCACATTGTTTACATTCATAAGGTTTCTCTCCTGTATGAAGAACTCTTTTATGGTATTGAAGAGAACTGGGACTTGCAAAGTCTTTACCACATTGGTCACACTTATAAGGTTTCTCACCAGTATGTATTCTTTTATGTCTTAGGAGATAACTCTTACTTGCAAAGGATTTACCACATTGGTTACATTCAAAGGGTTTCTCTCCAGTATGTGTTCTTTTATGTCTTCGGAGAATACTTGAACATGCAAAGGCTTTACCACATTGTTTACATTCATAAGGTTTCTCTCCTGTATGAACTCTTTTATGGTATTGAAGAGAACTGGGAATTGCAAAGTCTTTACCACATTGGTCACACTTATAAGGTTTCTCACCAGTATGTATTCTTTTATGGTACTGAAGAGAACTGGGTCTTGCAAAGTCTTTACCACACTGGTCACACTTATAAGGTTTCTCACCAGTATGTATTCTTTTATGAATTAGGAGATAACTCTTACTTGCAAAGGATTTACCACATTGGTTACATTCAAAGGGTTTCTCTCCAGTATGTGTTCTTTTATGTCTTCGGAGAATACTTGAACATGCAAAGGCTTTACCACATTGTTTACATTCATAAGGTTTCTCTCCTGTATGAAGAACTCTTTTATGGTATTGAAGAGAACTGGGACTTGCAAAGTCTTTACCACATTGGTCACACTTATATGGTTTCTCACCAGTATGTATTCTTTTATGGTATTGAAGAGAACTGGGACTTGCAAAATCTTTACCACATTGGTCACACTTATAAGGTTTCTCACCAGTATGTATTCTTTTATGTCTTAGGACATGACTCTTTCTTGCAAAGGATTTACCACATTGGTCACATTCAAAGGGTTTTTCTCTAGTATGTCTTCTTTTACGATGTTTAATACAACTGTGATATACAAAGGATTTACCACATTCATTACATTCATATGGTCTCTCTCCAGCATGTGTTCTTTTATGACATACAGAGGCTTTGTCACATTGATTGCATTCATAGGGTTTCTCTCCAGTGTGTACTCTTTTATGTTGTAGGAGATGAGTATTTGGAGCAAAAGTTTTACCACATTGGTTACATTGAAAGGGTTTCTCTCCAGTATGTGTTCTTTTATGATACAGGAGACCACTTTGACCTGCAAAGGCTTTATCACATTGATTGCATTCATAGGGTTTCTCTTCTGTATGTATTCTTTTATGTATTCGGAGACCAGTTGAAAATGCAAAGGCTTTACCACATTGTTTACATTTATAAGGTTTCTCTCCTGTACGAACTCTCTTATGGTACTGAAGATAACTGGGACTTGCAAAGTCTTTCTCACACTGGTTACACACATAGGGTTTCTCACCAGTATGTATTCTTTTATGTCTTAGGAGATGACTCTTTCTTGCAAAGGATTTACAACATTGGTTACATTCATAGGATGTCTCTGAAGTATGAATTCTTTCTTGTCTTTGGTTATGACTCTGAAATGCAAAGGCTTTATCACCTTGGATAAACTCAGAGAGCAGCTGTTCAGTATGACTTCTTTCATGCCTGCAAAGACAATTGGCACGTGTGAAATCTTTCTCACACCTTTACACTGATGAATCTTTTCATTTGTATGAACATGTTTTAGGATTTGGTCTAATTGTAAAGAACAACCTGATTTTAATGTACTATCACTTTGTTTACACTCATGGAGTTCCCCTTCATTATGGATGGTTTTGTATCTTTGAGGATACTTGGACTAAGAAGAGCATTGATTCCATAGCTTATATTACAGCACCTTTCAACTCTAAGAGGTAAGAGGTGGTTCATATATCTCAATAGAACAGGAAGAACTTTACCACACTGAACACATAAATTTTGCTATTGTGAAAGTAATACTATGTTTGCAAACCAAGGCAAATATAAGAATTTCCACGTTCCTAATATTACAGAGATGGTCCGCAGTATTAGTTTGTAGATGTCCACAATACAGTTGGAAAGCCAATTATTTGTAAACTTGTAGCACATTTAGAAAGCCTACCCAAAGTGGGGAGTACTACATATCTTCTAATTGTGCAGGAAGATAAGAGAGGTGTGTTGCTTCTTTCAATATATTCCTATTGTCCCATGGCTTATATCCATTGTAACATATGACATCCCTAATAAAAGAATAACAAGTAAAAGGCTTCCAATGTACTAACAGTTTGGTATTTTTCCACATACAATTTTGTTATAGGGATTAAGGTTTCTCCAGCACAGCATTCTTGACTATCATAAACCGCCCATCTTACTAAACTTAGCAATGTTTTTACAAGTATATGACTGACTCAGCTTTAGTATGGAGTATATACGATTTAGAAGGTTTTGTACATACACTTACCACCTATTCAATGTGTATATTTTACAATGTCTAAGTGGTAGGAGGTTAAACACACTGGCAGTTCTTCAGCATAGCTCTATTGGGCTATGATTTAAATGGTAAATCTGTTAACTCATTGTTTGTTTGTTTTTGTACTTAGAGGAATGGTTTGAAAACACAAAATAGATGCCTGGCACTGACATACACAGTTTATCACAATTTAATAATCATTCATAACTTAAAGCAGTGCTTCCAAGGCATATTCTTACCAGTTTGCACATAAAAATTACCTTCCATATCTTCTAGAAATATGAAGATGTTCTTCCATATTATGGTTTTCCCAAACGTAGCCTAAAATATAGAGGCCATATGTTATACTATTGGAAATTAGGAAAGTTTAGGTTACTAACTTCAGTGAACTTTACAACCATGCCTGATTAATTCACCTCATTCTTCCTCATTCTCAATTGAAATTACAAGAACAAATAACAATAACAGAAAAACAGTTGTATGACTTTTACAAAGTGAAAGGAAATTCAGTGTCTTACCTATAGCAGCGAGATTCCTGTAGGTCTCCAGCATCACATCTTTGTAGAGACTCTTCTGAGAAGAATCCAGCAAAGCCCACTCTTCCCGAGTGAAGTTCACATGCACATCATCATAGGTCACTCTACCCTAAAATATCCCAGGCATGTGTGCATGAGAAAACATATTACTGAGAACACTGTAAATACATACTTCATTGAGAATATAGTCATATCATTCTGGTACTTCCTGCACTTAATTCCTGACACAAACACCTTAATGCAATCAAGGCATTTAAGAAGGAAACTGAATAATGAATGAACTTCACCTCTGTCATTTCTACACCCCTTGAAGAGGATAAATCCCTGCAAGAAAGTGGTAATTAATAGACATTAACTCACAAGTAAACAGTTCAAAAGTACCGAGCACACATTAGATAAAATGTATTAATAATTACTAACTAAGAAAATGATGAGCATGCTGGGTGTATTACTTGTGCCTTGAATCCCAACACTCAGGAGGCAGACCCAGGTGTATCTCCTTGAATGGTAGGGTAAGCCTGGTCTATGCCATTAGTTCCACGACATCAGGAGGTCCATATTAAGACACTAACTCCCCTGTACAAATCAAACAAAGAAACCAACAAAGATGGAAAGAACTCAGAGGTCTTCACTGAAGTTCCTACAAAGAATTATATATTCACTGCAGGTCTGTATTCATCTTCCAAAAGCCTCAAGTGACCCAGTTTCAACAGTAAAATAAATAAGTGCTTATTAATAAGGTATGCATGTTTAAACATTTACAAATGGACAAATGAAAATATTAGCAAGAAAAAAAGAAAAAAAATTAAATATACGCTATATAAGTCTGTTTGTTTGTTTGTTGAGACAGGGTTTCTCTGTATAGTCCTGGCTGTCCTCGAACTCACTTTGTAGACCAGGCTGGCCTCAAACTCAGAAATCTGCCTGCCTCTGCCTCCAGAGTACTAGGATTAAAGGCGTGTGACACCACGCCCAGCTTTGCTATATAAGTCTTGATCATGAATTAGCAACATAGGGAGGGAGAGAGGCTCACCACAGGTATTTCTTATGTTACATATAATTGGAGCAAATTACCAATATTTACATGGAGGCACATAACCGTCCATTGGACCAAGTTCAGGAGCTGTTAGGCCATCTTCTGCCTACTGTGAGCATCAGGTACACAAGATAAATGCATTCATGCATACATGGAAAATACTCATATTCACACAAAAATTCAAAACAAATCCCACAGGTAGTAATAATGCCACACACCCGCAATCCAATGGAATATCCATGTAGTAGTTATCACAGGACATCCTGAGAAATATAATATACAGACTGTCAAGTTTCAAAATCTGAGTGTGCCTGAAGTTCAGCACATCAGCTTATGCATGCATATACAAAATTTATATTCCAAGCTAATAACATAAAAACAAAACAAGCCAGGCATTTTGGCCCACCTCTAATCCCACCCAGCACGCTAGAAAGAGAGGCAGGTGGATCACTAAATTCAAGTGCTCCCTGGTCTGCAAACCTACTTTCACGACAGCCAGGGCCGCACACGGATACATTGCATTCAAAATCAAAAATAAAAACAACAAAACCAAAACTATAAAAATATCAGTGAAATACCTTAGCACTGAATTACAGTTGCTTCTATTGTGTCTTATATGATTTAGTGATAGAGTCTATAATGATGAGGCTATGACAGCAGAAGAAAGAAACTGATTCAACCACAACATAGTAGACATATTTCAACGTATTGAGTACATGGTGACTCAGGTCATTATAGATTCATGGTCATTCTCTCATGAAAATATATTTGTCTAAATTCAATGGCTATAACAGCCCCTGCCCTGTTCAAACTTCCAAAGACTCCTTTGACACTCAAAGCAATCTTGTGACTGCCACACCTTGTAAAATCAGGAAACAAATTATATCTTTCAAATATGCAATGGCATAAACAACCCTTTCCATTCCAATATGGAAGAATGTGTACATTGGACCATGACAAGAAACCCAACAGGGCAAACTCTAAATCCTGTAGCTCTGTCCCAGCCACATGATGCTTCAGTTTTAAAGTGCTTAAAGGGCTCTATCCCTGATACTTCTCATACATCTTTCAGTTTTGGTACTTCCACTCCCTATATGCATCTCTCCATGGCAGATTCTCATATCATAAGTATCTCAACATCTTGTGGTCTCAGCTAGGCATCATCTGCACAGCTTCATAACATGAACACTCACAGTATCCTCACTGGGGCTGCAACTCTGACAAATATAGAAGGATGGACTAGTGCTGAACTGAAACTAGAAAGGAAGAATCCATGACCATAATTTCACAACTTTCTTGATTTCAGAACAAGCACAATATGGATGAGCCTGAGAAATTTGGCTCCTCAATTGGAATGGAGCATGCCAAGCATGTACCTTAGTGGTAGCAGGTTTTATATGTAGTTCCATCCTGGGAGTGCCAACTCCTTCCATTAATTGAAGGCATGGCAGAAGAAATTATTACTCTTAGGGCACCTTCTTAGGCTGCAAATCCAGAGCAATGGCCTTCACATTAATGGTGATAATCTCTTAGTTGCTAAAGCACAATATCAGGGAAAGCTTTCTGTCCCAGTTTCCATGGTCCCAATAAATACCACAGATAATCCCCAAATGCCCTTCTTTTTCTGCTCCATCTTGTGTCCCAGCCCCTACTCACAAAGAAACACCTTCTCAACCATATGCTATGCTTGGCAGAAGACAACTTAGGCTGTCCATATATTTGCCACAGTTACCCTAGATGCAATTTTCAGTTTTCTATAGCATTGGATTAGAACACAAAATGCAGCATCCCCAGATGGGCGTGGTGGCACACACCTTTAATCCTAGCACTTGGGAGAGAGAGGCAGGTGGATTTCTGAGTTCCAGGCCAGCCTGGTCTACAGAGTGAGTTCCAGGACAGCCAGGGCTACACAGAGAAACCCTGTCTCGGAAAAAAAAAAAAAAAAAAACAAACAAAAAAAGCAGCATCCCCTATCGTCTGTCAAGATTACTAAGAGGAGTCCCTTCCAGTCAGCTCCAACACTAACGCACCTTGGGCATGAAGTCTGCGGACACCCCCAAGGTCCCCAGAGGACTCTCCACGGGATCTTAGGACCTCTGGTGAGTGGAACACAACTTCTGCCAGGAGGCAGGTTCGAACACCAGATATCTGAGCACCTTCCCTGCAAGAGGAGAGCTTGCCTGCAGAGAGTACACTGACCACTGAAACTCATGAGAGAGCTAGTCACGCAGGTCTGCTGAGAGAGGCTAACATAATCACCTGAGGAACAAGCTCTAACCAGAGACAATTATAACAACAAAGTCCAGAGATTACCAGAGGGTGAAAGGCAAACATAAGAATCTTACTAACAGAAACCAAGACCACTCACCATCATCAGAACGCAGCACTCCCACCCCACCCAGTCCTGGGCACCCCAACACACCCGAAAAGATAGACCTGGATTTAAAAGCATATCTCATGATGATGGTAGAGGACATCAAGAGGGACTTTAATAACTCACTTAAAGAAATACAGGAGAACACTGCTAAACAGGTAGAAGGCCTTAAAGAAGAAGCACAAAAATCCCTTAAAGAATTGCAGGAAAACACGATCAAACAGGTGATGGAATTGAAAAAAAACCATCCAAGACCTAAAAAGGGAAGTAGACACAATAAAGAAAACCCAAAGTGAGGCAACGCTGGAGATGGAAAACCTAGGAATGAAATCTGGAACCATTGATGCGAGCATCAGCAACAGAATACAAGAGATGGAAGAGAGAATCTCAGGTGCAGAAGATTCCATAGAAAACATCAGCACAACAATCAAAGAAAATGGAAAATGCAAAAAGATCCTAACTCAAAACATCCAGGGAATCCAGGACACAATGAGAAGACCAAACCTACAGATAATAGGAGTAGATGAGAATGAAGATTTTCAACATAAAGGGCCAGCAATTATCTTCAACAAAAATTATAGAAGAAAACTTCCCAAACCTAAAGAAAGAGATGCCCATGAACATACAAGAAGCCTACAGAACTCCAAATAGACTGGACCAGAAAAGAAATTCCTTCCGACACATAATAATCAGAACAACAAATGCACTAAATAAAGATAGAATATTAAAAGCAGTAAGGGGAAAAGGTCAAGTAACATATAAAGGCAGGCCTATCAGAATTATACCAGACTTTTCACCAGAGACTATGAAAGCCAGAAGAGCCTGGACAGATGTTATACAGACACTAAGGGAACACAAATGCCAGTCCAGGCTACTATACCCAGCCAAACTCTCAATTACCACAGATGGAGAAACCAAAGTATTCCACGACAAAACCAAATTCACACATTATCTTTCCACGAATCCAGCCGTTCAAAGGATAACAGAAAAAAAAAAAATAGAAGGACCTAAATCACACCCTAGAAAAAAGCAAGAAAGTAATCCTTCAACAAACCAAAAAGAAGACAGCCACAAGAACAGAATGCCAACTCTAACAACAAAAATAACAGGAAGCAACAATTACTTTTCCTTAATATCTCTTAATATCAATGGACTCAATTTCCCAATAAAAAGACATAGACTAACAGACTGGCTACACAAACAGGACCCAACATTTTGCTGCTTACAGGAAACCCATCTCAAGGAAAAAGACAGACACTATCTCAGAGTGAAAGAATGGAAAACAATTTTCCAAGCAAATGGCCTAAAGAAACAAGCTGGAGTAGCCATTCTAATGTCGAATAAAATCAACTTCCAACCCAAAGTTATCAAAAAAGACAAGGAGGGACACTTCATACTCATCAAAGGTAAAATCCTGCAAGAGGAACTCTCAATTCTGAATATCTATGCTCCAAATGCAAGGGCAGCCACATTCATTAAAGACACTTTAGTAAAGCTCAGAGCACATATTTCACCTCACCCAATAATAGTGGGAGACTTCAACACCCCACTTTCATCAAAGGACAGATTGTGGAAACAGAAACTAAACAGAGACACAATGAAACTAACAGAAGTTATGAAACAAATGGACTTAACAGATATCTTCAGAACATTTTATCCTAAAACAAAAGGATATACCTTCTTCTCAGCACCTCATGGTACCTTCTCCAAAATTGACCATATAATTTGTCACAAAATAGGCCTCAACAGATACAAAAATATTGAAATTGTCCCATGCATCCTATCAGACCACCAATGGACTAAGGCTGATCTTCAATAACAAAATAAAGAATAGAAAGCCAACATTCATATGGAAACTGAACAACACTCTTCTCAATGATACCTTGGTCAAGGAAGGAATAAAGAAAGAAATTAAAGACTTTTTAGAGTTTAATGAAAATGAAGCCACAACATACCCAAACTTATGGGACACATTGAAAGCATTTCTAAGAGGGAAACTCATAGCTCTGAGTGCCTCCAAAAAGAAACTAGCGAGAGCACACACTAGCAGCTTGACAACACACCTAAAAGCTCTAGAAAAGAAGGATGCAAATTCACCCAAGAGGAGTAGACGGCAGGAAATAATCAAACTCAGGGGCAAAATCAACCAAGTGGAAACAAGAAGAACTATTCAAAGAAACAACCAAATGAGGAGCTGATTCTTTGAGAAAATCAACAAGATAGATAAACCCTTAGCCAGACTCACTAGAGGGCACAGGGACATCATCCTAATTAACAAAATCAGAAATGAAAAGGGAGAGATAACAACAGATCCTGAAGAAATACAAAACACCATCAGATCGTTCTACAAAAGGCTATACTCAACAAAACTGGAAAACCTGGACGAAATGGACAAATTTCTAGACAGATACCAGGTACCAAAGTTAAATCAGGATCAAGTTAACGATCTAAACAGTCCCATATCCCCTAAAGAAATAGAAGCAGTCATTAATAGTCTCCCAACCAAAAAAAAAGCCCAGGACCAGATGGGTTTAGTGCAGAGTTCTATCAGACCTTCAAAGAAGATATAATTCCAGTTCTTCACAAACTATTCCACAAATAAGAAGTAGAAGGTACTCTACCCAACTCATTCTATGAAGCCACAATTACTCTGATACCTAAACCACAGAAAAATCCAACAAAAATAGAGAACTTCAGACCAATTTCCCTTATGAATATTGATGCAAAAATACTCAATAAAATTCTCGCTAACCGAATCCAAGAACACATTAGAACAATCATCCATTCTGACCAAGTAGGTTTTATTCCAGGGATGCAGGGATGGTTTAATATACGGAAATACATCAAAGTAATACATTATATAAACAAACTCAAACACAAAAACCACATGATCATCTCCTTAGATGCAGAGAAATTATTTGACAAAATCCAACACCCATTCATGATGAAAGTCTTGGAAAGATCAGGAATTCAAGGCCCATACCTAAACATGATAAAAGCAATCTACAGCAAACCAGTAGCCAACATCAAAGTAAATGAAGAGAAGCTTGAAGCAATCCCACTAAAATCAGGGACTAGACAAGGCTGCCCACTTTCTCCCTACCTATTCAACATAGTACTTGAAGTCCTAGCCAGAGCAATTCGACAACAAAAGGACATCAAGGGGATACAAATTGGAAAGGAAGAAGTCAAAATATCACTTTTTGCAGATGATATGATAGTATATATAAGTGACCCTAAGAATTCCACAAGAGAACTTCTAAACCTGATAAACAGCTTTGGTGAAGTAGTTGGATATAAAATTAACTCAAACAAGTCAATGGCCTTTCTCTACACAAAGAGTAAACAGGCTGAGAAAGAAATTAGGAAAACAACACCCTTCTCAATAGTCACAAATAATATAAAATACCTTGGTGTGACTCTAACTAAGGAAGTGAAAGATCTGTATGATAAGAACTTCAAGTCAGCCGGGCGTGGTGGCGCACGCCTTTAATCCCAGCACTCGGGAGGCAGAGGCAGGCGGATTTCTGAGTTCGAGGCCAGCCTGGTCTACAAAGTGAGTGCCAGGACAGCCAGGGCTATACAGAGAAACCCTGTCTCAAAAAACCTAAAAAAAAAAAAAAAAAAAAAAAGAACTTCAAGTCTCTGAAGAAAGAAATTAAAGAAGATCTCAGAAGATGGAAAGATCTCCCATGCTCATGGATTGGCAGGATCAACTTTGTAAAAATGGCTATCTTGCCAAAAGCAATCTGCAGATTCAATGCAATCCCCATCAAAATTCCAACTCAATTCTTCAACCAATTAGAAAGAGCAATCTGCAAATTCATCTGGAATAACAAAAAACCTAGGATAGCAAAACTCTTCTCAAGGATAAAAGAACCTCTGGTGGAATCACCATGACTGACCTTGAACTTGACCAATGTTACCTGTGATTGTATGTATAAAGAAATTAAATAAACCGAGAATTCATGACTCCAATAACAATTACTCAAAGTTACCCCTAAAGAGTTATACATCTGTTCCTCCAGCAACTGCTGATGTGTCATTCAAACTCCCCATGTTCCAGAGTTCTCTCTATAAATAAAGGTGATCAGAAAGATGGGCTATGGCTCTGCAACCCCTCATGACCCCTTGGGATTTCAGGTAAAACTAGCCCCACTGAAGCCTCACAGAGAACAATGTTGAAAAATAATTTAATGTGTGCTGCCTGCCACATGGATTATATCACAAGATGTGCAATCTGTTTTATCCACCTACCCAACACCATGCACACCTGAGAAGGTATGCATCATAGAAACACCTTTTGTACTCTGGAACTGAATTTCCATGAATACCATTGTAAATGGAGGCAGTAGAAAGGTAAGAGGAGTCTAATCAAACACTACTGAAGGATGGCCCCTATCACTTTCTTTCTACTAATTCCTAAATTATTTGTACCACATAACTGAATGTGGACGTTTCTGAAATTCTAGAAACCAGACCTTCATTCTTCCAATATGTCTTCCTACTACATATCAAAAGCAATGCTCGTGTGTACACACTGAAAAATGACAGTATGAACACCAGACTTCCACTACCAGTGCTCTACAGCGCCACCCCCCACCCTCGCCTTCCATTGGAATTCAGGCTTGGGAAGGTCAGAGGCCAAGGGCCTCTGAGCATATCACCACATGAACCAATCAATCCATAGTCTGACCCACAGTCCATTTCAGTCTCAGCCTGTCGTGGCTTGTGGTCTTCCTCCCATCTTGCTACAGGAGGGGAATCCTGGAAAGAACCTGCAAGCTACCTTCCACTGCTGTGCCTGATTGTTAGGCCTACCCAGGGTCCCTCATTAGTTTACAAAACTCAGATATGCCTCAGGCCAGTTGCAGCCCCTCTACTGGGGGATCAGAGAGCAAATGCCTCGGCCAGCTGAAACCTTTCCAGATCTGCCTTTCCACTCTATGTGCACACAAAGCCCTGGTCTGGAGAAATTGTATTTAACAGAATGTTCCAGTCTCCCAGAGCACTTGTTTTCCTTTTTCCAGGCACAGGGTCCTTTGTTTGCATATTCCTTTACACATGCCATGTTCAGTACAGCCATGTCTGCTTCATAGTTGGGAAGTCCTGCAGCCAAACTGCAGTCCCATTAGAACAGTAGCAATAGTTAAAAGAAAAAGTGCCTATGAATTTCTTAACAAGGAGTGGTTAATGGGAGGTGAATGAAAAAAAAAAAAAGAAAGAAAGAAAGATTAAAGGATACAACTGCTCGTATGTATGGTGGAATAGAAAGTTTATTATACATAAAAGAAAGAACATAATCAAATCCAGGAATATATAGGAGAACAGAGTACAAAGTGAACATGACTCTAAACCACGTGGAGAGAAGGAGAAAAGCAAGATCCAGACAAAGAGATCAAGATGACACATAAATAATAATGACAGATTAATAATAAAACAAACAGGTAATCAAAAGGTTGGATTGCATAAGGAATGGCAGCTGGGTGAAGGGTAGCCCTACCCCTGGGCTAGAGGGTGAGGTATGCCAGCCATATGACATAATAGGTAGGGACTGAGGTCTGCTGACAGCCTGGTCTGCCGTGACTTGTTAAATAAGCTCTCAACCAATTGTCCAGGGGTTTCAGACTTATTTGCAGGGACAAAGAAGAATGATAGGATTGAATCATACTCGCAAAGATTATTTGTACAAGTTGAAACACACTTTACGGTCCAATATTCTTCAGGGACTAAGCATAAGTACTAGAGCGCACCAAGTCTTTTCTCTCACATGCTGTATTTTCAAACAGGAAAATTAACATTCCCATTAGGCACACCACATCAGATTGTCTAGATCTTGTGTTCTTTGAACTAGTGTAAATATGGAAATTTGGTTTCTAGAAATAAGTTCAGTTCTTCGCCCAGTTTTCTGAGTGCCCTGCTCTGGGAACCCACCAAGATCGCCGGTTTGTACTTTTACTGTTGTCTAAAACTGACTACCTGAATACTCATTGCTATTGTCAACTACTGTCAAAGTAGAAAGGCCCTCACCTTCCGTCTTCTCCTCCTTTTCTCTGCTGTGACTACACCAGCTTCAAAATTGGTCAGAGAACTCAATGCTTACACAGGACTCTCTTTTTGTAATCCCCTCACCCCAATCCAGAGAGGTTGGAGGACACCCATTCACTGGTCTATATCTCTTCTCATTTCCTGAGTCCAGTCAACACCATGCCTTAGTATTGGTTGTGACCCTATAATGCCACCTTGAGCACCTTGTTAGGTGCCTGTTCTTTGCTATCAAGATGAGCCTTGTTGTTGATTGTAAAGGAAAGCGGTCTCTATTTTTATAGTTTGGAGACAAATGTCTGAACAATCCTGGTAAACAAACACAGCCATACTGTTCTCTAGCAAGCCAGGTTAGCATGCTATGTACCTGGGGGGCGTTTTACAGGCAGTCCTCTCTCTGCTACATTCTACTTGGTGCCACTTCCTACTTCCCAATCAAATTCTTACCATTATCAATTCTACTCGTCTACATCACAGCTTAATATTGGAGTGCTACTCAACATATGATAGGGCTTTTACAGCCTCCACAATATTTTTGTTTGTTTTTTGTTTTTCGAGACAGGGTTTCTCTGTATAGCCCTGGCTATCCTGGAACTCACTCTGTAGACCAGGCTGGCCTCGAACTCAGAAATCCGCCTGCCTCTGCCTCCCGAGTGCTGGGATTAAAGGCGTGCGCCACCAAGCCGGGCACAGCCTCCACAATATTAACTCCAATGGATCTTACACCCCCATATTAAATGCTACAGGCAGAACTTACAGAAAATAGAGAAACTACGGTTCTCAGGTTTGGCATCCTGCTAAGTATTTTTTTGGGCACACAAGCCCCTGCCCCAAATGCTTTGTAAAAATACAGCCCCCATAATAAGCTTTTTCAGAGGCCACCGCCAGGTACAGGGAGAGACTAGAACCACAAAGGACCTCACACGTGGCCAAATCTGTCTGGCTGCTGCTTACAATCAGCTGCTGGGAAAACCCACCACATGTGCACCATTTACTAAACCGCTTGCTCCTCCCTTTGTGGGAGATGATCCTGCACTTACCATATCTGGAAATTTTAAGCTTTTCGGAGCTCCCTCACAGCACCCAACAGAGGTACTCAGAGCACACCACAAAGAAACCTTGCGGGCTCAGATTCAGACAGGAACTTACAGGCTTGGTAACAGGAAGAGCCTCCTCTTCTCCTGAGTGGCAGGTCCGGCTGGAGGTTCTGATTGGCTAGTGCGTCTTGAGTGACATGAGCACCACCCTTAGGGGTCTAGTGTACTGAAGAGAAACTACCTAGTGTACCTAGTGGTTCCATCTTGGGAGCAGTCCTTTTCCAGATCAGCTGATTTGCATTTCAGTAGCACAGTGCCTGTCCTCCAATAGCCTGCCTGTCTCTCCTCCCACAGAGCACCTCAGAGCATCTACAACTCCAGATACCTGCTGCTCAGCTGCCCATTTCTCCCCATTATGGGCAGCAACCCTGTGTTCACAACTTTGCAAAATTGGACTTTTTCTGAGCTCCCAGTACTCAGTAGTCACTTCCCCTTCTTTCTCCTGCAATCAAGCTGGAAAGCTTGCATAGCCGATTTATCAACTAACAGTGGGGCTGGAGAGTTGGCTCAGTGGTTAAAGAGCACTGACTGCTCTTCCAGAGGTGCTGAGTCCAATTCCCAGCAACTATATGGTGGCTCACAGCCATCTGCAGTGGTGTCTGATGCCCTCTTCTGGTGTGTCTGAAGAGAGCAATGGTATACTCATATACATGAAATAAATAAATCATTTTTTTTAAAGAAATTTAAAAAATCAACCAACAGTGGGTCCCTCAAGTGGATGGGTATCCAGAATATTAGCAACTAAAGAAGATTTTTGGAAAGAAAATTTTGTTTTGTGGTTTCAGGCTGAATTCAGGCAACCTGCACATATTTTTCACCTGATGGTAATGAGACAACACTCAGAGCAAAGCAGGAAACACACGACAAACACTGTGGAGCCCTCTTGTAAACCAGCACATACATCTTCCTCAATGGGTCTGTAAAGCAAACAAAACAACAACAACAAACCCGCGGCTCTGTTAGTGAAGGTTTTTCAGATGAACAGAACTGATAGAACGAAACTTTCTATTATGTAGAAAATGGATTTATTAGAATAATTCACATTCTATAGTTCCACTAGTCCATCCAACAATGACTAACTACTATGGACAGTTGTAGAATCCAATAGTGGCTAGATGTCTCCGCTAATTTGTGTTTGCAAGGCATTCCTCTAAGTACAAAGACAAGGAAATAATACCTTAACAGATCTCACCATTTGAATCACAGCCCAATAGAGTTATGCTCTAGAAATACCAGTGTGGTTAATCTACTCCTTAGATATTGCAAATGATAGAGACATTGAATAGGTGATAAGTGTGTGTATAAAAACTTCTACACTTGACCTTAGCCAAAAGGCCGAGAGGCGATGTCTAAAAACTTCTAAGAAGTATATAGTCCATATTAAAGTTGGTGTCAATCACATACTTGTAATGATGTTGCCAAATTTTGTGAGATGGACAGTTTATGAGCGTCAAAAAAGCTGTTGTGGAAAAACCTTAATCCCTATACCACTTATTCTGTTTTTAATAGAGATGTCATTAGTTAGAATGGATACAAGCCACGTGAACAAAGGAGTATTGAAAGAAACAATAACCTCTCTCTTCCAGCACAATTAGAAGATATGTAGTATTCCCCACTTTGAGTAGACTTCTAAAAGTGCTAGAAGTTTACAACTAATTTGTTTTCCAACTTTAATGTGGGTATTTCGACAAATCACACTGCAGAAAATGGCTGAGTACTAAGGATGTGACAATTCTTCTGTTTGATTTGGTTCACTTTGCAAATTAATGAATGAAATCAGTGTGGTAAATCTCTGAGTTCTTCCTGTTATCTTCAAATATGTGAACACACTCATATAGAAAAAGGATGCTCTGTCATCAATGTTCTTCCCATCCCGTGTATCTTCAAAGATGCAAAAGAACCCACAATGACTGGGAACTCCATGGATGTAAACAAAGGAATAATAGATTAAGATCAGCTTGTTCTTTACAATTAGACTAAATTGTAAAACTTACTCACACAAACGAAAAGATTCATCTGTGTTTTGAATGTGAGAAAGCTTTCACACGTGCCAATTGTCTTTGCAGGCATGAAAGAAGGCATAGTGGAGAGCAACCCTCTGAGTTTATTCAACGTGGGAAGAAAGCCTATGTATTTCAGAGTCATAACCAAAGACATGAGGGAATTTATACTGGAGAGAAACCCTATATAGAGATGTCCAAAATTTTGAAGCCTTTGCATATAACAGTAGTCTCCAGATACATAAAACAACACTTGCTGGAGAGAATACATATGAGAGTAACCAATGTGGTAGAGACTTTGTATCTCACAGGTCTCTTCAAAGCCATAAAAGAGTTCATCCAGGAGAGAAAGGTTTTGAATGTTATCAATGTGGTAAAGCCTTTGCACAAAGTTGTAGTCTTCTAACACATAAAAGAATCCGTACAGGAGAGAAACCTTTTGAATGTAACCAATGTGGTAAAGTTTTTGCACAAAACGATCATCTCCTAACACATAAAAGAACACATACTGGAGAGAAACCTCATGAATGTACTCATTGTGGTAAACACTTTGCACATCAGTATGGTCTCTTATATAAAAAGACACATACAGGAGGGAAATCCTATGAGTGTCATCACTGTGGTAAAGCCTTTAGATTTTACACTCATCTTCAAATACATAGAAGAACACATACAGGAGAGAAACCTTTTGAATGTAACCAATGTAGTAAAGCCTTTGCACAAAGTAGTAGTCTTCTAACACATAAAAGAATCCACACAGGAGAGAAACCTTTTGAATATAACCAATGCGGTAAAACCTTTGCAAGAAGCAGTGGACTCCTAAGACATAAAAGAACACATACAGGAGAGAAACCCTATGAATGTCATTAATGTGGCAAAGCCTTTGCAAGTCAGTCTAGTCTCACATATCATATAAGAACATAGGTTGGGTATATGCCCAGAGTTTTTTTAAATTATTATTAGGTATTTTCCTCATTTACATTTCCAATGCTATCTCAAAAGTCCCTCATACCCACCCCCACAATCCCCTACCCAAACACTCCCCCTTTTTGGCCCTGGCGTTCCCTTGTACTGGGGCATATAAAGTTTGCAAGTCCAATGGGCCTCTCTTTGCAGTGATGGCCGACTAGGCCATCTTTTGATACATATGCAGCTAGAGACAAGAGCTCCGGGGTTAGTTCATATTGTTGTTCCACCTATAGGGTTGCAGTTCCCTTTAGCTCCTTGAGTACTTTCTCTAGCTCCTCCATTGGGGGCCATGTGGTCCATCCAACCGCTGACTATGAGCATCCACTTCTGTGTTTGCTAGGCCCCGGTCTAGTCTTACAAGAGACAGCTATATCTGGGTCCTTTCAGCAAAATCTTGCTAGTGTATGCAATGGTGTCAGCGTTTGGAAGCTGATTATGGGATGGATCCCTGGATATGGCAATCACTAGATGGTCCATCATTTCGTCACAGCTCCAAATTTTGTCTCTGTAACTCCTTCCATGGGTGTTTTGTTCCCAATACCCAGAGTTTTATGGCTGTATCATGAGTAGAATTATTTTCAGTTTTCTGAGAAACTGCCAAATTAATGTCCAGAGAGGTTGTACAAATTTTCACTCCCACCAGCAATGGAGAAGTGTTCTTCTTGCTCCACAGCCTTGCCAGATGTGCAGTTCCTTGAGTTGTTTTTTTTTTTTTAATCGTAGCCATTCTGATGGGTGTAAGGTGGAATATCAGTGTGATTTTTATTTGCATTTCCCTGATGATTAAGGATCCACAGAATGAAAGACACAGACACACACACAATAGTTCATTTTTAACATGTCATTTGGCTCAGTGGCTGGGTACACCTAAGACTCCCATGGCTAGCATGCCCTTCCCTCTGATACTCCTGACTAAACACCTCTAAATCTGTCCTCAGCTTAGCTGCCTGGTTCCTTTTATGAAGCCTATTTTCCTTGTTGGCCAAGATTTTGGAATGCCCCTTGATGCTCTACTTTCACTTTTCACCTACATATTAGATGATCTCCTCTTCAGCTCCAAGTCTGTCCCATCTCTGTCCTTCTGGGTCATGGCAAATCTCTCTGTCCTCTCTGTGTCCTACCCGTGCAACTCTAAATGTCCCAGCCTGTGCTCAACCATTGACTATTGGCATCTTCATTGATGGATCAGAAAACAAATGGTAACAAAGACCTTTAGCATTTGAACACAGAGATTCCTGACTAAATCAAAGCATTAGAACCAATACCGTACATCGACCAGATACTTTTTTTAACTTATTCACTATATTTTCAACTCACTGCCCCCTCGTAAGCATTGCCTCCCACAATCCTTACCCCATTCCCCCATCTATTTCTCCTATGAGTGTGTGGTGGCCCCTATGGGTATTCCCACACACTTGCACTTCAAGTCTCTATGAGGCTAGATATGGCCTTTCCTACTGAGGTCAGACAAGGCAGCTCAGCTATAAGATCATATTCCAGAAACAGGCAATAGCTTTTGGGATAACCCCTGTTCCAGATGTTTGGGACCAACATCAAGATCAAGCTGCACACCTACTACATATGTGCATGGGGGCCTAGGTCCAGTCTGTGTATGCTCTTTGGTTGGTGGTTCAATCTGCAAGAGCCCCAATGGCCCATGTTAGTTGATTCAGCTCTTCTGTCTTCCTGTAAAGTTCTATCTCCTTTGGGGCCCACAATCCTTCCCTCAACTCTTCTATAAGAGTCTCCAAGCTCCATCTACTGTTTGGCTGTGGATTTTTGGATCGCTCTGAGTCCAGTTACTGGGTGGAGCCTCTCAGAGGGCAAACATGCTAGACTACTGTCTGTAAGCATAACAGAGTATCATTAATCATGTCAGGAATTGGTCCCTGCCTGTGGGATGGAAACCAAGTTGATCTAATTATTGACTGGCCTTGACATCAGTCTCTGCTCCATCCCACTCCCTGCATTTTCTATGGTTGCCTGCAAATCAGATATTTATTTTATACTTGGGGTCACCAAAACATTTAAAATTTTTGAATTATCACTGGCTTAAAAATGTGTCTTTCTTCTTCTAAGGTCTGTTCAAGCTAACAGAGACTAATTTAAACATATATGTCTAGGATGTCCTCAAACTTGTGATCTTGGCTTTTGCTTCCTTCAGCAAATCTTTTTTTTTTCATTTAAAAATATTTTTAATTATTATTAGGTATTTATTTCATTTACATTTCCAGTGCTATCCCAAAAGTCCCCCACACCCTCCCACACACACTCCCCCAACTACCTACTCCCACCTCTTGGCCCTGGCGATCCCCTGTACTGAGGCATATAAGGTCTACATGACCAATGGGCCTCTCTTTCCGCTGATGGCCGACCAGACCATCTTCTGATACATATGCAGCTAGAGACATGAGCTCTGGGGGTAGGGGGGTGAGTACTGGTTAGTTCATATTGTTGTTCCACCTATAGGGTTGCAGATCCCCCCAGCTCCCTGGGTACTTCCTCCAGCTCCTCCATTGGGAGCCCTGTGATCCATCCAATAGCTGACTGTGAGCATTCACTTCTGTGTTTGCTAGGCCTTGGAATAGTCTCACAAGAGACAGCTATATCAGGGTCCTTTCAGCAAAATCTTGCCAGTGTATGCAATGGTGTCAGCATTTGGAGGCTGATTATGGGATGGATCCCCAGGGGCTCAGAGCTAAACAAAGAATTCTCACCTGAGGAATACCGAATGGCTGAGAAGCACCTGAAAAAAAAATGTTCAACATCCTTAACCATCAGGGAAATGCAAATCAAAAGAACCCTGAGATTCCACCTCACACCAGTCAGAACGGCTAAGATCAAAAATTCAGGTGACAGCAGATGCTGGCTAGGATGTGGAGAAGGAACACTCCTCCATTGTTGGTGGGATTGCAAGCTGGTACAACCACTCTAGAAATCAGTCCGGTGGTTCCTCAAAAAATTGGACATAGTTCTACCGGAGGATCCCGCAATACCTCTCCTGGGTATATATCCAGAAGATGTTCCAACCGGTAAGAAGGACACATGCTCCACTATGTTCATAGCAGCCTTATTTATAATAGCCAGAAGCTGGAAAGAACCCAGATGCCCCTCAACAGAGGAATGGTTACAGAAAATGTGGTACATTTACACAATGGAGTACTACTCAGCTATTAAAAGGAATGAATTTATGAAATTGCTAGGCAAATGGATGGACCTGGACGGCATCATCCTGAGTGAGGTAACTCAATCACAAAAGAACTCACACGATATGTACTCACTGATAAGTCTATATTAGCCCAGAAACTTAGAATACCCAAGATATAAGATACAATTTGTGAAACACATGAAGGTCGGGAAGAACGAAGACCAAGGTGTGGATACTTTGCCCCTTCTTGGAATTGGGAGCAAAGCACCCATGGAAGGAGTTACAGAGACAGAGTTTGGAGCTGAGACGAAAGGATGGACCATCTAGAGACTGCCATGTCCTTCAGCAAATCTTACCTGCATTCACCAAGCATCTGCTGGAAGCAGATACAAAGACACACAGTGGAATGTGTTAGACAGATCTTGGGAAGTCTTGTAGGAAGTTGGGGGAATGATTAAAGAGACAGAATGGTCAAGTACACTACAAGATGACCTACACAGTCAACTAACCTGGTCCCTTTGGGGCTCACAGAGACTAAAACACCCTGTAAAGAGCATGCATTGGCTGGCCCTTGGCCCTTGCACATATATCGTACATGTGCAGCTTGTTCTTCATATGGTTTCCCTAACAACTGGAGCAGGAGCTCTGTCTGACACTCTTGCCTGGCCTTAGATTCCTTTCTGCTAGTTGTGCTGCCTGGTCTGACCATAGTGGGACAGGATACATCTAGTCCTGCTACAAATTGTTGTGCCAGAGTAGGTTGGTACCCATGGGGGAACATCAAAGTGGAAAGTGGGAAGGAAATATAAGTGGTACTGGAAGGAGAAGTGGGGCTGTGATCAGGATGTGAATCAATCAATAAATCAATCAATATACCCTTTAATTTCAACATGTGCAGTTTTTAAAATATAATATAAATATTATATAATAAAATATAATAAAAATATAAAATATAATCAAATGTACAAAGATTTAAAATTGTACCTGTGAAAAAAATAATTTCATTAGAATCAGTTCTTAAAATAGAAGTCTCTGCATAGATAGATAGATAGATAGATAGATAGATAGATAGATAGATAGATAGATAGATAGATAGATAGACAGATGAATGACATATATATCTAACCTTGTTTTTACAATCATTAGAAAGCTTTAGCTTTTTGGCAAACTGAGTCATAGAAGAAAACTGTCATGTTCTATAATGAAACAGCATATAATATTTAATCATGTATCCAATCTTTATATTTACAAGTCTCATTTTGATATTGAGCAAGCTTAAATTAGAAAACTGTCATCCTTTTTTTGTCTGGAGGCATCTAAGAAAGGTTAAAGACTAGCGTCTCTTCCTGAGATTGTCTCACCATGGACTGTAAAGCAGGATGGATGAGCCCTTGCAGGCAAGGCCAAAGGGATGACATTTTCAGGATTTGATCCCTCTTATTGAGATGATTTTCTTGCCGTAATTAAATTAAATAATAATCCCTGGGTATTAGCCTACCCTATTGGGCAGATTTTCCACAGATCAATGAAGATGTACTGCCTTGTATTGATGCTATATAGGCAAACAGACGATTTCTTAATACCTAATGATGATTCTATTATATTTCCTAAAGTTGTATTAGTAATTATTAAGCCCTATATGATAGGACTGCTATTAAATCTTTGTCTAATATAAAAACTGCTGTTAGAACTCTGACAGGCTTCCCTGTGTCATGAGTTAATTGTTTCTGAGATACAAAGCAGCATTTCCAACTTAAATACATTCCATAGAGCTGTAAAACCATAAACTACAGGTCATAAGAAGAAATGAATGATTTATTGTAGGTGCAAGGACAGAAGAAAAAATAATTCCTGCATTTATCTATACCAAACTCCACTGTTAACTTGGACACAAGAGTTATGGTGTTTTGTTTTGTTTTGTTTTGTGTTTTGCTTTGTTTTGTTTAACAATTATGGTTTTTAACCTTCAAAGAGCCTGTGGAGCTAGTGACAGAAAATGTATACTTAGGTAAGTAGTCTTAAAGAAAACACATGAGAGCATCTCTGTTGTAAACTCTTATCATTTTATGATTTGAATTTATGTCTGAACTTCTAGTGAACTTTTGTAAAAATAAGAAAGTAGGATGCTTGGAAAAATCATGTGATATATTTTCCTAAAATCAGGTACAAAAAAAGTAGGAATGATAATGTTAGAAAGGGCAAAGAGAGATAGCAAAACACAGAATGCAGACAAAGAATTAGAAACTAAGGTATAGCAAAAGATAATAGAACATAAAAGAGAGATGAAGAGGGACAAAGCAGAACCTTCAGAGACAGCAGAAAGAGCAGTTAGGCTTCTCACTACCATGAGGAAAAACAGATTTTTTTTTTCTTAACACAAAGCAAGTTTAGTTTTACTAAAGAGGGAAATACTATTTTCTTACAAACTTAGGTTTAATTCATTTACCAATAAAAGAGTGCAAGCCTTTTCCTTAATTACGCAATAAATGCTGAAGCATATTTTCCATCCAGAATGAATGAGTTCTTTCTGCACTGGTGTGTGGGCATTTCCTTCATATGCATATGTATGTAAGTATAGGGTGTCTGTGTAAGTATGTAAGTTGCTTAGACAGATTGTTAAGCTCAGTGAATAAGTATGTGATAATGAGTGTGTATGTATGAATACATGTGTGTTTATGCATATTTGCTTGTGTAAAAGTTTTCCCTTCTGTGAGCATGACTCTGCTGGTTCAATAAACGTTTATTGTTCCAAACCTCTCTCCCACCTAGCAAGTGCAAGGTGAGGCTTCTGGGCAAGAAAGAAAGTAGCCCTAGCAATTCATCCATTACCTCATCTCTCACTGTTAAGGAACAGATGTTAATTGCCCAAGCCAGTGGGTTTTAATCTCAGAATAAGGAACAAAGTTCTCAGTATTTTTTAGAAGCCAGCAGCTTTAGCATAGTTACATATATAAAGATCACCTATGTTGAATTTGATCCTGAAATATAGATAGATATAGATATATTCTTATTCAGCAGGTGTATATGTTCATGACTTTTCACAAAATCTGGAATTTTGCTGGGTCATAAAGACATGAATCTGCTCCTGTTGTCTTACAGACACCTGTATACTGCTTTTTCTACAATATGGATTTCAATACAATGCTATTGCTAATATATCTATTTTTGTAAACTAAAACTTCATGTTAAATTCATGGCATCAAAAAGTTGTAAGACTTGGATTCACCTGTCTCTTTTAAAATGGAATCCAGAGAAGTATAGCCTAAATTTCTGTACCTGCCTATTCCTGAAAATTGGATTTTTCCCATGGACTTGGAAATATACCAACACTGTGGTGAGTGGGGTCACCTTAGTCCTAGTTTGTTGCTCTACAAGATATTGTCCTTGCTGTCATTCTGACTAAAATTTAAAAACTCTAAAATTAAAGGACTGTACCACCACAGCTTAAAATAACCTCTTTGAGGCTGGGCGTGGTGGTGCAGGCCTTTAATCCCAGCACTCGGGAGGCAGAGGCAGGCAGATTTCTGAGTTCCAGGCCAACCTGATCTACAAAGTGAGTTCCAGGACAGCCAGGGCTACACAGAGAAACCCTGTCTCTAAAACAAAACAAAACAAACAAAACAAAACAAAACAAAACAAAACAAAACAAAACAAAACAAAACAAAGAAACAACAACAAAAAACCTCTTTGAGTCATGTAGTGGATGTCTATTGCAATAACAGGAAAGGATTTGCATGTAGATCATGGCTCTGGTTTCAGACCACAAATGGATGGATAGTTTATGAGGTACACTGAGGAATAAATGAGGTAGATAATAGCTAGATCACAGACTGAAGTGTAAGGCAGTCTACTTTTTGGGTCATCATCATAAAGAAGATACAATGGGAGCACAGTGAATAATTTTTTTTAATTAGGTATTTATTTCATTACATTTCCAATGCTATCCCAAAAGTCCCCCACACACTCCCCCACCCACTCCCTCACCCACCCACTCCCACTTCTTGGCCCTAGTGTTCCCCTGTACTGAGGCATATAAAGTTTGCATGACCAATGGGCCTCTCTTTCCACTGATGGCCAACTAGGCCATCTTCTGATATATATGCAGCTAGAGACACAAGCTCCGGGGGATACTGGTTAGTTCATATTGTTGTTCCACCTATAGGGTTGCAGATCCCTTTAGCTCCTTGGTTACTTTCTCTAGCTCCTCCATTGGGGGCCCTGTGATACAACCAATAGCTGACTGTGAGCATCCACTTTTGTGTTTGCTAGGCCCCAGCATAGTCTCACAAGAGACAGCTATATCTGGGTCCTTTCAGCAAAATCTTGCTAGTGTATGCAATGGTGTCAGCATTTGGAAGCTGATTATGGGATGGATCCCCAGATATGGCAGTCTCTAGATGGTCCATTCTTTCGTCTCAGCTCCAAACTTTGTCTCTGTAACTCCTTCCATGGGTGTTTTGTCCCCAATTCTAAGAAGGGGCAAAGTGTCCACACTTTGGTCTTCATTCTTATTGAGTTTCATGTGTTTAGCAAATTGTATCTTATATCTTGGGTATTCTAAGTTTCTGGGCTAATATCCACTTTGATGTCATTCTTTGCCAGCCAAGTGCTTAGGCTTTCACCTATGGTAACCAGTCAAACAAAATAGCAAGCCTTAGAAGTTTTCTCACAGAAACAACATGAGTAATCAACACTTTTTCTAGGAATGATGCGTTATGAAGTTCCTTAATAAGTTACTGTCATCTGTTAGAAGGAACATAACCATTATGGAATATTAACCAAATATCTTATCAATGGTCTGGTTTTGACAGTATTCAAACTGATGTTTTTACATTTAATACCAAGAACAAAGTTTCAACCCCACATCTATAACAAAAATACCTATTTGAAGTATGTTTTTGTTTTTTTTAGTTTTTTTTTTTTTTACTTCTGGATATTTTTTATTGTGTTCAAAGTATAAACAAATTTTCGCTGTTGAGCCTATCTTTTAACCTTCCTATGTTGTTTTGCTGAACCAGGTATAAAGAAAAAAATCAATGAAATCTGCAAAAGACAGTGCATCTTCAGAGGAAGAAACTGATATAAAAGCTCGGAGCAGCAGCATATTTCTATAACCCTGGAGCTGCAGGGAATGGACACAGAAGGATCCCAGGGGCCTGCTGACAGCCAGCCAGTTGATGAGCTCTCACTTCAATGAGAGAAGCTGTTCAATTTGGATCCCTCAGATCCTAATTTCAAGAAAACAAAAGCTATGGAAAAAATTCTGGAGGAGAAAGCTCGACATCGAGAACGGAAGGAAGAACTTCTTATTCAAGCAGTAGAGAGAGCACAGCAGGACACGGGAAAGCCAGCACAGAAGCAACTCATGGATCCCGCCTTGTCCATGCTGATTAAATAGAAAGTAGAGCTGTCCAGTGTGGGTTCCAGGACATGAACTACCAGGGAGCTACAAGTCTGGGTTCTTTTTAGCTGGCTGGTGGCAAACACTGGAGCAAGGCATGGGGAGGTCATCCATCCAGTTTGGTCCCCACACAAGGTGTCAGGTATTGTCTTGAGTTATCACATTCTCACTGAGTTTCCAGGAAGGGTTAGGAGAGAGAGAGACAGAGAGAGAGACAGAGAGAGAGAGAGAGAGAGAGAGAGAGAGAGAGAGAGAGAGAGAGACAGAGAGAGAGAAACTCTTATTTCTGCTTAGGATTCCATTAAGGGTAGTTTATTTTATTGCCCTCTTTGTCACACTTCTTGAAGTCATTACCCTTACTGAAACTTCTCTTCAGACTGAGACCTCACTGAGGTAACATATGAGGTAAAAATATCATCTCCCAGGCCTCAGATAATGAAACTGTTTTGTTCTTGTGTCTTTAACCATATTTCCTGTGTGTTTTGAACTGTCTTTCTGCCAGTTTTATTGTTGAAAATAAAAATTGAAACCAATGGGGTTTTTTGGTAACTAACAGGGTTAACATTCTACTACATGTTTTCATAATTTTCTCTTAATGCCTGGCATATCCACAGGACACACTTCCATGTATAACTCCAGCTCCATGGGGATCTACCCCAATTTCAGACCTCTACAAGCATCAGGCATGGATGTGCTATACAGATGTACATGCAGTCAAACCTGCCATACACATAAAAAATAAATTAAATAAACAAAGCCTTTCTCTCAAAAGTTGAACTGGTCGGGCTATTGTTATTTACTTCTTCATTGAAAACAAACAAATAAATGAGTGAAATAGGGTTGCTGTCAGACGAGTAGAGCTGGTGTTAGGAAATATAATGTGGATTTGTGGCTGTTTGTGCCTTTTAACCATTTTTTTAGGGGAATGTGAAGGTGGAAAACTGGGTTGTAAATGACATTAAATACTGAGAGATTAAGAGGCTGTTCTTGTTCATAATTGAAAGCATGGTGCTAGAATCACTGTGTCTGTGAGATGGATATATATGTATACACACACACACACATGCACACACATACATATACACACACACCACATACACAGTACTGTCACTAACATCAAAATAACAGGAGCAAACAATCATTAGTCATTAATATCTCTCAACACCAGTGGACTCAATTCCCCTAATAAAAAGACACAGGATAACAAAGTGGATGCATAAACAAGATCCATCACTTTGCTGCATACAGAAAACATTTCTCAGCACCAAAAGTAGATACTACCTCAGTGTAAAGAGCTGGAAAAAGTTTTCCATGAAATTGACCTATGAAAAAGCCAGAATAGACATTCTAATATCTACTAAATAGATATTCTGGATATATGGATATATGGATATTCTGGATATATGCCCAGGAGAGGTATTGCTGGATCCTCCGGTAGTACTATGTCCAATTTTCTGAGGAACCGCCAGACTGATTTCCAGAGTGGTTGTACAAGCTTGCAATCCCACCAACAATGGAGGAGTGTTCCTCTTTCTCCACATCCTCGCCAGCATCTGCTGTCACCTGAATTTTTGATCTTAGCCATTCTGACTGGTGTGAGGTGGAATCTCAGGGTTGTTTTGATTTGCATTTCCCTGATGATTAAGGATGTTGAACATTTTTTCAGGTGCTTCTCTGCCATTCGGTATTCCTCAGGTGAGAATTCTTTGTTCAGTTCTGAGCCCCATTTTTTAATGGGGTTATTTGACTTTCTGGAGTCCACCTTCTTGAGTTCTTTATATATATTGGATATTAGTCCCTTATCTGATTTAGGATAGGTAAAGATCCTTTCCCAATCTGTTGGTGGTTTTTTTGTCTTATTGATGGTGTCTTTAGCCTTGCAGAAGCTTTGTAGTTTCATGAGGTCCCACTTCTCGATCTTACAGCACAAGCCATTACTGTTCTATTCAGGAATTTTTCCCCTGTGGCCATATCTTCAAGGCTTTTCCCCACTTTCTCCTCTATAAGTTTCAGTGTCTCTGGTTTTATGTGAAGTTCCTTGATCCACTTAGACTTGACCTTAGTACAAGGAGATAGGAATGGATCGATTCGCATTCTTCTACATGTTAACAACCAGTTGTGCCAGCACCATTTGTTGAAAATGCTGTCTTTCTTCCACTGGATGTTTTTAGCTCCCTTGTCGAAGATCAAGTGACCGTAGGTGTGTGGGTTCATTTCTGGGTCTTCAATTCTATGCCATTGGTCTATTTGTCTGTCACTATACCAGTACCATGCAGTTTTTATCACAATTGCTCTGTAGTAGAGCTTTAGGTCCGGCATGGTGATTCCACCAGAGGTTCTTTTATCCTTGAGAAGAGTTTTTGCTATCCTAGGTTTTTTGTTATTCCAGATGAATTTGCAGATTGCACTTTCTAATTCGTTGAAGAATTGAGTTGGAATTTTGATGGGGATTGCATTGAATCTGTAGATTACTTTTGGCAAGATAGCCATTTTTACAATGTTGATCCTGCCAATCCATGAGCATGGGAGATCTTTCCATCTTCTGAGATCTTCTATAATTTCTTTCTTCAGAGACTTGAAGTTTTTATCATACAGATCTTTCACTTCCTTAGATTAGAGTCACGCCAAGATATTTTATATTATTTGTGACTATTGAGAAGGGTGTTGTTTCCCTAATTTCTTTCTCAGCCTGTTTATTCTTTGTGTAGAGAAAGGCCATTGATTTGTTTGAGTTAATTTTATATCCAGCTACTTCACCGAAGCTGTTTATCAGGCTTAGGAGTTCTCTGGTGGAATTTTTAGGGTCACTTATATATACTATCATATCATCTGCAAAAAGTGATATTTTGACTTCATCTTTTCCAATTTGTATCCCTTTGATCTCCTTTTGTTGTCGAATTGCTCTAGCTAGGACTTCAAGTACAATGTTGAATAGGTATGGAGAAAGTGGACAGCCTTGTCTAGTCCCTGATTTTAGAGGGATTGCTTCAAGCTTCTCACCATTTACTTTGATGTTGGCTACTGGTTTGCTGTAGATTGCTTTTATCATGTTTAGGTATGGGCCTTGAATTCCTGATCTTTCCAAGACTTTTATCATGAATGGGTGTTGGATCTTGTCAAATGCTTTTTCCGAATCTAACGAGATGACCATGTGGTTTTTGTCTTTGAGTTTGTTTATATACTGGATTACGTTGATGGATTTCCGTATATTGAACCATCCCTGCATCCCTGGGATGAAACCTACTTGGTCAGGATGGATGATTGTTTTGATGTGTTCTTGGATTCGGTTAGCAAGAACTTTATTGAGGATTTTTGCATCAATATTCATAAGGGATATTGGTCTGAAGTTTTCTATCTTTGTTGGGTCTTTTTGTGGTTTAGGTTTCAGAGTTATTGTGGCTTCATAGAATGAGTTGGGTAGAGTACCTTCTGTTTCTATTTTGTGGAATAGTTTGTGAAGAACTGGGATTAGATCTTCTTTGAAGGTCTGATAGAACTCTGCACTAAACCCATCTGGTCCTGGGCTTTTTTTAGTTGGGAGACTATTAATGACTGCTTCTATTTCTTTGGGGGATATAGGGCTGTTTAGATCATTAACCTGATCTTGATTCAACTTTGGTACCTGGTATCTGTCTAGGAACTTCTCCATTTCATCCAGGTTCTCCAGTTTTGTTGAGTATAGCCTTTGGTAGAAGGATCTGATGGTGTTTTGGATGTCTTCAGGATCTGTTGTTATGTCTCCTTTTTCATTTCTGATTTTGTTAATTAGGATGCTTTCCCTGTGCCCTCTAGTGAGTCTGGCTAAGGGTTTATCTATCTTGTTGATTTTCTCAAAGAACCAGCTCCTTGATTGGTTGATTCTTTGAATAGTTTTTCTTGTTTCCACTTGGTTGATTTCACCCCTGAGTTTGATTATTTCCTGCCGTCTACACCTCTTGGGTGAATTTGCTTCCTTTTGTTCTAGTGCTTTTAGGTGTGTTGTCAAGCTGCTAATGTGTGCTCTCTCTAGTTTCCTTTTGGAGGCACTCAGAGCTATGAGTTTTCCTCTTAGAAATGCTTTCATTGCGTCCCATAAGTTTGGGTATGTTGTGGCTTCATTTTCATTGAACTCTAAAAAGTCCTTAATTTCTTTCTTTATTCCTTCCTTGACCAAGGTATCATTGAGAAGAGTGTTGTTCAGTTTCCACGTGAAGGTTGGCTTTCTATTATTTATTTTGTTATTGAAGATCAGCTTTAGTCCATGGTGATCTGATACAGAGGTAGTATTATGTATGTATGATTCTCTTCTTTTGGGTTTGTTGTGAAATAATTAGTTTCTTGTGTTTTCTTGGGTTTAAATGCCCTCCTTGAGTTGGAGTCTTCCTCCTACTATCCTACATATGGCTGGATTAGTAGAAAGATATTGTTTAAATTTGTTTTTTCATGGAATATATTGATTTCTCCATCTATGATAATTGAGAGTTTTGCTGGTAGCATAGCCTGGTCTGGCATCTGTTGTCTCTAAGGGTTTGCATGACTTCTGTCTAGGATCTTCTGATTTTACAGACTCTGTTGAGAATTCTGGTATAATTTTAATAGGTCTGTCTTTATTTTATACTTGGCCTATTCATAGCCTTACAGCTTTTAATATTTTTTCTGTGCTTTTAGTGTTTAGGTTCTGTAGGTTTCTTGTATGTTTTTGGCCATTTCTTTCTTTAGGTTAGGAAGTTTTCTTCTATGATTTTGTTGAAGGTATTTTCTAGCCCTTTGAACTGGGAATTTTCTCCCTCTTTTATTTCTGTTATTGTTAGATTTGGTCTTTTTGTTAAGATCTTTTTACATTTTGCATTTTCTTTAACTGGTATATGAATATATTCTATGGTGTCTTCTACACCTGGTATTCTCTCTTACTTTTCTTATATTCTGTCAGTGATGGCTACATATGTAGTTTCTGTGCTCTCTCCTATGTTTTCCATCTCCAGGGTTGCCTCCATTTGTGATTTCTCTATTGCTTCTATTTCCATTTTTAGATCTTGGATAATTTTGGCCAATTCCTTCACCCGTTTGATTATATTTTACTTTATTTCTTTAAGGGATTTATTTATTTCCCCTTTAAAGACCTCAATCATCTTCATAAGATGAGCTATAAAGTCAGAATTTTGTTCTTCATGTGTGTTAGGATACCCAGGGCCTGCTGTAGTAGGAGTGCTGGTTTCTGATGATGTCTCATTGTACTGGCTCTTGTTGATTATGTTCCTGTCCTTGCCTTTAGCCATCTGGTTGTCTCTGGTTTTGTCAGCCTGGTAGTCCCTGGGAGTAGGAGTCTTCTGGGACTGTTCTTCCCAGGTGGCAGTAAGGTTTGGGGCATGGGTGTCACACCTGGTTGTTGTGAATGGGAGCAGTCCTCCCAAGAGGCAGGCAGAACTGTGTCCATGGGAGTGAACTGCAGATCTGAAATTGCAGGTAGAAGTGTGAACTGGAAGATAGGGATCAGGAAGAAAGAGTCAGACCTTATGCCTGCTGGATTGCCAGGGGGCCCAACAGGCAGGGGATTGGGTGTGGATGTCTCACCTGGTTGTCTAGGTGTGGGCACCGGCCTCACAGGAGGCAGACAGAGCTGTGGGTTGAGGAGTGGGATGAGGATCCTTGATTACAGGTAAATGTATGGACTAGAATATGGAACTCAGAAAGGACAAGGCAGACCATAAAACTTCTGGGTCCCCCGGGCCTGAGTACAAACTTGTATTCAGAAAAAGTGAAGGTGAAGTCAGTCCATAGAATGAATCAACTCATGTTTCAAAGTGGTGTCTAATTGCAGACAAAGTGGCTAATCAGAAAAGATTTGACAAAACGGGATAAGCCCAATTCTCATGAGAAGAGACAGGAAAGAAAGCTACTTAAGAGAGAGTGAAGAGAAGGGAGGCAGGCAGTTTTACCACAACAGTTATAGAGACTAGTTACAGAGAAAACAATATAGATATACAGAACAAACAGGGGAATGAGAAAAACCCAGACAATTACAATTGACTGTCACAGTTAGTTTGAGGCTATTCCGATTAATTCAGGAGATGAGAGAAACCAGACTGAATCAGTCAGCTTGGTGAGGAGTTTGAACCAGAAGAGCTGAGTTGAAACAGCCAGCTAGAGATCAGAAAGAAGTAGGAAGGGGTGAGTTTATTCAGCCGAATCTCAGGGGCTGGAAACATTGTAGGCCTAGATTAGATTGCACAGAGGCTAGAAGCTTCTAATTAGGCCTAAGTTACCAGACTGAGGCAGTAAGCCTCTGAAATAACAGTTAGTACAGAAAAATAGAAATTAAATTCATAGGGGTGTATCCTGTGACATCTAATTTGTTTCTTAATTTTACAGGATATCACAGCAAAGACATTGTCTGGAGTGTCAGTAGAAACTTTCAACATTTGATCATTATTGCCGCTATTACAAAATATGGGGATCTTTGAGGTTAGACTAAATGCATTGAGCATAAACCTATAGTAAGTTGGATGAGGATGCAGTTGACTGAAAGTAAATTCTCCCAGATAGGATAATACATTTAAATGCATGTATCTTATTGGTAACTTTCTTTGAGGTACTTTTGGAAGCCCTAGGAGGAGGAGTCTTTGTGGGGGAACATTCTCACTGGATATGGGATGTTAGCATCTATATCCTTACCTCATTCTCATTTTTTTGTCTAAATTCCTGTGGTTGAAACTGATCAATCAGTTTCCTTGTCCTGTTGTCATGATTTCACCTGTCATGCTTTACAAACTACCCCTAAATAAACTAAGATGCAGTAGAAGAAATTGCATTTTACTGCTAAGCCATTTTCCTAGCCTGAAAGTTTTTCTCTTTCTTTCTTTCTTTCTTTCTTTCTTTCTTTCTTTCTTTCTTTCTTTCTTTCTTTCTTTCTTTCTTTCTCTCTCTCTCTCTCTTTCTCTCTCTCTCTCTCTCTCTCTCTCTCTCTCTCTCTCTCTCTCTCTCTCTCCCTTCCTTCCTCCCTTTCCTTTCCTTTATTTCTCTCTCTATCTTTCCCTCCCTCCCTTTCTTTCTTTCTTTCTTTCTTTCTCTCTCTCTCTCTTTCTCTCTCTCTCTCTCTCTCTCTCCCTTCCTTCCTTCCTCCCTTTCCTTTCCTTTATTTCTCTCTCTATCTTTCCCTCCCTCCCTTTCTTTCTTTCTTTCTTTCTTTCTTTCTTTCTTTCTTTCTTCCTTCCTTCCTTCCTTTCTCTCTCTCTTTCTCTCTCTCTTTCTTCCTTCCTTCCTTTCTCTCTTTCTCTTTCTTTCTTTCTTTCTCTCTCCCTTCCTTCTTTCCTTTCTTCCTTCCTTCCTTCCTTTCTCTCTCTTTCTCTCTCTCTTTCTTCCTTCCTTCCTTTCTCTCTTTCTCTTTCTCTTTCTTTCTTTCTTTCTTTCTCTCTCCCTTCCTTCTTTCCTTTCTTCCTTCCTTCCTTCCTTTCTCTCTCTTTCTCTCTCTCCCTTCCTTCCTTTCTTTCTTCTTCTTTCTTCCTTCCTTCCTTCCTTCCTTCCTTCCTTCCTTTCTTTCTATCCCTTCCTTCCCTTCCCTTCCCTTCCCTTCCCTTCCCTTCCCTTCCCTTCCCTTCCCTTCCTTTCCCTTCTTTCTTTTTGCTTTGTTTTGTTGTTTTGATTTGTTTCATTTCATTTTATTTTGTTTTCAAGACAAATTTTTTCTGGGTAATCCTAGTTGTCCAAAAAATATGTCTCAAGATCATGGTGGACTTGAACTCGGAGATCCTCTGCTTCCCAAGTGCTGAGATTAAAGTTGTGCTCTAAAGATCACATAAGGGAAGAATATAGTAGACATCTGTAAGTTGTCCTGCCAAATGTACATCATGGAACAAGTGTATATATGCAGATAACTTACTTCCTTTAAATAAAAAAAACATTCTTCTTTCATGCAATATATCCTTACACATCTTTGCTTCCTTTCACTCCTCCTATTCCTACCATCCTCTTTCTTAGAGAACCACTGTGTCTATATTACTTTTCAGAAAACAGTAGGCTTCCCCAGGATATGAACCTAACACAGCATAATAAGTTACAGTAGTAGTAGGCAGAACACTTCATATCAAGGCAGGACTAGGCTACCAGTAGGAAGGGATACCAAGAACAGGCATACGAGTCATAGATACTGTCCAATCTATTGTTAGGAGTCCCACAAAAACATCAAACTACACAGCCATAACATATATGCAGAGGACCTCCTCAGTCCCCTGCAGCCTCTGTGATTGCCATTCCAGTCTATGAGCCTGAATAAGTCCTGCTTAGTTGAATCTGTGGACCATGTTCTGTTGTGCTCAACCCATCTGGCTCCTACAATGTCCCCTCCCTACGGTCTTCATGGTTCTCAAGCTCTGCCTAATGTTTGGCTGAGAGTCTCTGCAGCTGCTCATATCAGCTCCTGGAGGAAACACCTCTGATGAGAATTGGGTTAGGCTCTGATCAATTAGTATATCAAAATATCATTAGGAATCATTTCATTAACATTCTTCCTGAGAGTTATGTTTGATTCTACCCTAGATCTCAGAGCGATGGAGCTTTGGGTTGATGACCATCCAGACAGTGTTATTGGCCATAAGCACGAACTCCATCTTCTTGCTTGGGCCTCAATTTAGACCACTTATTTTTTGTCCACTAAGATGCCAAATCTTTTAAGTTCAGACCCCATTTTATAGAATCTGACCTAAGTTTGAAGTCAGGGAAACTAACACACTTGTACCTAGCATTAGTTTCCAAGTTGTCCCACAACGAAACCCCAGCCTGTCTCCAGTCTCTAGGCTAATCCCTAACAAGACCAGAGTTTCCAGGTTACACCTTCAACAAGACAAGTGTCTCCAGGTTATTCCCCTAACAAACCCGAACCCCAGGTTACAAGCCCAACCCTGCATAACAACCACCAAAGCAGAGGAGAGCAGAAATTAAATTTATGATATGACTCCCAGCACCAGGTGAATATGTTAAAGGCCACAGTAGGTTTCCAATTAGATGCTTGCGCACGTACTCTTTACTTGGGGCTTACTATAAAGCCTTACCCTGATAGACATTCCGGGCTCTCCCACCACCAAAATCAGCCTGTGTGACAGCAGTGCATGGCAGGGAAGGGGTGTGTGAACTACCTCTAATAGAATAAAGACACTGATGTAAGTTGCCTCAGATCAGCTCCTGTCTGTTTTGGGAGGGATCACTAACATTTCCCTGGCACAACACACTTCAACAAGCTCTGACCCACCATTACTCCAGGAAATCTTACAGGGACAGGTTAGAGTTTTTGTGGCTATGATGTTGTTGCAGTCTCACCATTGGAAAACTTGCCTGGTTACAGAAGGTAGCTGGATGAGGTTCCATACCCTCCATTGCTAGGACTCCTCACTAGGGTCACTCTCAAAGGTTCAATGAAGTTTCCACTTCATTAGGTTTCCACATTGCCCCTCAAATGACCCCTAATTCCAATTATCTTTCCCTGTACTCTTGCCTCTGTCCCTCCTTCCCCTAAGTATTCCCATCCCCTCCTGCCCCCAGTCTTACTTTAAAATCTAATTTATTTCCCCATCTCTGGGAGATTCATGCATTACTACCCAGACTCCCTAGGGCCCCGCTTTGTACTTAGGCTCCTTGGGTGTGTGGATTTTAGCATGAAATTTACTTAATAGCTATTATTCACTTGTAAGTGAGTATAAATCATGTTTCCCTTTCTGAGTCTGAGAACCTCACTCATAATGATTATTTTCCAGTTTCAGGTTTGCATAGAAATTTTGTGTTGTTGTTTAAAAAAAGAAACCAAGTGTGTAATACTCCGTTGTGTAAATATGCCACATTTTCTATAAGCCATTCTTTAGTTGAGGGATGTCTAGGTTATTTCCAGTTTCTGACTGGTAAGAATAAATCTTCTACAAACATAGTTGAGTAAGTGTCCATGATGTATTATAGAGAATCATTGCAAACTAATGTTTCTGTTTTCATTTTCTACTTGCTATGACATAAATATGCTAGGAAAAAAGATTCTAGTACTATTCTTTATCCATTATGCTCTATATTTTGATCTTTCTGCATCCAATGTTTTCTGGTTTGTAGATATTTAAGCTAAGACACCAAATGCTTAAGTGTACTAATCCTTTTCTAATTCAAGGTGCCTGACTTAAAGACAGTCAACTCTAAGAAGTAGAATTTAGCCAGGGTGTTATCCAGCTTGCCTCCTATCTAGAGTGAGAAATGCAACAGTGATTAAAGATTATAAATTTGGAGAACAGGGTTACAGGAAAATTTCAAGGAAATATTGGAAGTTTAGCCCACAAGACAATCAAAATTCTCCAAACCCAAAAGTCATTAGAAGGCTACTGGTTGTTTTGGCATGGAAGTTTGAATATTCACTTTTCAGGGGTTTGCTAGATGAGGATTGAGCAGCCAGCCAAAAATTAGACAGACAAAAAAATTCAAGTATTCCTGAGCCAAATGTCTAGAAGTCGATGATCCATACAAAACCTTGTTTTCTAATTCACAAACAAATAGGAAGAAGATATAGGTTTCCAGTTACACATTTGTGAAGCAGCTAATATGAGAAGTGGATCCTTCTACTTTTCTTAGTTAAGATTTGATGACTGTGGAGAGATAACATTGACCATGGAACTCTTATAAAGGAAAACATTTAATTGTGGCTGGGTCACTACTTCAGAGGGTAGTCCATTATCATGATTTCAGAAAGCATGGTGGCCTGTAAATAGACAGGATGCTGGGGAAGGAACTGAGTTCTACACCTAAATCCATAAGCAGCAGAAGGAGGCTGCGAAACGAGCCTTACCTTAAGCATATGAGATTTCAAAGCCAGTCTCCACGCTGACACACTTCCTCCAACAAGGCCATAACTCCTTGTAATGCCACCCCTCAGAGGCCAAGCATTAAAAAACATGAGGATATGGTGGTCATTCCTATTCAATCCACCACAGTAACTATGAAAGTAGAAAGATTAGCTTAAAACTCTGCCAAGTATAGGGGAATACCAGGACCGGGAATGAGATTGTTTGGGTTGGGTAGCAGGGGGAGGGGGGAGGGGATAGGGGATTTTTGGAGGGGAAACTAGGAAAGGGGATAAAGAAAATATCTTTAAAAAATAAAAATAAAAAAATAATTAATTAATTAAATTTAAAAAAACAAAAAACAAACAAAAACAAAAAAAACAACAAAAAAAAAACCTCTGCCAAGGATGCTCTCAAGGGGCAGCCAAAAAAGATATAGCAAATGTTCTAGGTTACTTTCATGTTTCTATATAGATGGGTAGCTCTCAGTAAAAGCTCCATGTCTATCTATTTTTATTCTTTAGTATCTCTTCATTTCTGGGCCTTAAGAACAGAGTCATGAGTTTTCTGAACACAGGCATGGTTTGAATATAAACTGTTGGATAATGTATGCACCTTATAGAAAAATATCAGAGTATTTTATTTTTTCTACTACCTGATCTCTTTACAGCATTGGGGTTACAGACTTAAGTTTTCCAGGTTACCTGGGTCTACTTACAGATGCACCTAAACTGATTGTTGGTATTGGTCACAAGACGTCTAACCAGGAATCATCCAGAGGGTGTGCAATAGAATTATTTCCAAATAGATCCTAAACCTCATTGATGAATGCATGTGCAGAACCTCCTGAACACACTAGAGAAATTTCTCCTCTGAGTTTGGCAAACTGACTTACACAGCTATGTTCAAAGCACATTGAACAATGATTGCAAATGACAAATATGTCTTTAGGCACAGGCACTTCACCCCATGCTAGAGGAAACTCAGTTTGCAGAACAAAGTCGTTAAGAGGCCAGTGCCCTGACCCAGGTAGATGCAAACACCACTTGAGTAACACCTGGATACTGTACCTGGCTTCTTGTTGCTTCCCAACTCCTTCATATCTCTGGAAAGCACCTCCTAGCTCACTACGTGAGGTCGTCTGAGCTAAATGGACTCACACACACTCTCCACACAGATCACAGCAGTGGTTTTAGAGTGCTTCACATGCTCCTACATGAATGGTGGAGCAAGCCTACAACTTGGAAGCTAGAAGAGCCCTCTATTTTTCAAGCTGGTGGACATAGTTGGATGCCATGATTGGCTATTAAGTCCTGAGTGACAAGTACAGCTTGCTTTAGGACTCAAAGTACTTAAAGACACACAGCACAGTCCTTACCTATCCTGGCTTCCACCCCAGAAACCGATTAGGTTCAGTTCTGCAGAGACTTGCAATTCACAGTCCTTCATACCTGTCCTCCAAAAGCTGACTGTGCTGTCTTCCCTCACTTAACCAAGCCCCAAGTAGCTGTACAGTCCTCAAGGCTGGATATATCAGCTATATAAGCAGGATTTTGAGAACTTTAATACCATTAAAGAAATGAGCTTACTAGAGAGTACTTGGGTAAACTGAAAAAGAACAAGAACTTCCTTCTTCCATGTTTCGTATTTAGACCACTAACAGGTAAAGCCCAATTTAAAGGTGTATTGTCTCACCTCAAAAGAACAAGATTAACGATGGGTTTTCCCACTTCATATAATTTCATTAAGAAAAATCCCTTAGAGGTGTACCCAGATGAATGAGCTTTCATTATTTCCAGATGAATTTAAGTTGACAATGAAGAATAGCCATCACATGTGCTGATACTGGATCGATGAGAAACATTTCTTATTTGTAGCAAGCTAGGAGAGGACAGTAATCATTTCCAAAGATTTCTAAGTATGCTGAAGATCCCTTCTGATCATGATCAAAATGTAAAAACAGAGACGTATATGAGCATTGTTAGCTCAAAGTCATGCAGAAATCTTTGTAAAATATAAAAATGTTGCACAGAAATACTTCTGTTATGTTCATCTTGTGTCATAAGTTTGTAGCTGAAAAATCAAGTAAATGATACTGTGAAACATAATGGCCAAGTATCTAATGTTATTAAATATGATGTATTATCTAAAAGATACATGTATCAATGCCTCATTTCTCAAGACCAAAAAGGACAGAGGACACAAATAGATAAAACATTAAGGAAAAATCACTTATCAGCCCTGTGGATGATGTGGTTAGATGAACAGCTACTCTGAGATGTTCTAACCAAAGAATATAGCTGTTTCTGACTCTGAGCACGTCGGTTCAGAAGAAGGCCACACTTGCTTACATGCAGGACAAAAAAAGAGTTCATTTCAGCTAGCCTTGGCTGCTGTGTTACTATGGGCTTTGACATTATTGTTCCTTCTTTTAAAGTTCATTTTATGTATTCAATGGTTACTTATATGTGTTGTGCTCACTACCTGAAGAGTTCAGAAGAGAATATCAGATTCCCTAGAACCACTTGTTATAGCCGCTTGTTAGCCAACATATGAATGCTGGCAATAGAACCTAGGTCCTCTGGATCACCCCCCCCCCCAAGACCTTAAACACTGAGCTATTTCCCAATGCCAGATATTCTTCCCAATGCTTCAACATTTTAATACAGCTTCTCATGTTTTGTTGATCACCAGCCATAAAACTTATTTCATTGCTACTTCATAAGTGTAATTTTCCTGCTGTTATCAATTGTTATATAAATACATGCTATGCAAAGTATGTGATATGATAACCTTGCAAAAGTTTTATTCCACCACCAAAGCAATTGTGACTGTCAGTTTAAGAACCCCTGATCTAGACCCTCTAATTTTCATTTTATTTTAATTCAATTTCAATTCAAATATAACTTCTCCACTTTTCTTCTTTCTTGCCACTCATCCATTTTTTCACAAGTTCCCTACTCAGCCCTCTTCCTTGTCAATTTTCTATATACAGTTTTATGAATAACTGTGCACAGATATATGAATATAACACGATGAGTCAATTTTTTTGGTTGTATCTATATAGTTTCAGGGTTAACATCAAACTGGAAATTATTTATGCAGTTAGAGAGTTCATAAACTCTACAGAATATACTAACATGATAGATAGTCAATTTTGAAAATGGTGGATGTTATAGGAACTTGTGAATAATCTTATTCAAACCACTATATTCCATTCTCTGCCCTGCCCATTGGCTTTAGCCATGTCAGAGTGCAAAAATGCATTCAGTCCAACTTCAAATGTCCCCATGGTCTACAATAGTCTCAACAGCATTTAAATTTCTGAACCTGTGGATTCTAGGGTCTTAGTGAAATCAATTATCACACTTGAGGGAGATTCTACTCTGTAGCCGCCTGGGGCCACGTGAACTGGGTTCTCCTGAAAGGCAGGCTGTGGCTGAAAGAGATCAGATGGTGAGAAAAGAATGAGGCCAAGACAAACGTTTCTGTTCAAAGCCTCTGAAGTTTACTAAGAGTCGGTGCTTATAAAGAGGGTAGGCCCATCCCCCTGCCAGCCCATTCTTGGTGCCTGGAACCAGTCCATAGGCGATCTACAGGGTGTGTCTCTGGAATGTCTCAAGGACCTTTCAGCAGGAAGCATAGTCTTGGAGAAGAGCAAATAGAGCCATCAAGGTGAGAAGGCTCTACCCTAGGTAATCTCCTTAGTGGCAGCAAGGTCAAAGTCTGGATCAGCCTGCTTCAAGGCTTAGGGAGGCTACACTACTCCATAATGATGAAGAAGAGTCTGATCCCCTTGTGATCCAAGCTCCCTTAGACAGAAAACATAGTTTAGAGTAGAAAACAAGAGCTGAAGAAATAACTCAAATATAAGAGCCCTGCAGACTCTTTTTGAGCCTAAAAGATCCATTCCACTCCAAATATGGTGGTTCAAGCAATCTGTAATTCCAGTTCCATGGAATCTGGTATCTTCTTTCTGCTTCCCTTACCACCAAGTAAGAACTGGATACACAGACATACTTACAGGCAAAACAACTATATGTACATTAAATAATGGCTAAAACAACAATAACAAAAAGACAACTTGCAGTATAAGATTTATTTTTCAGCCTGTGCATGTTACCGCACAAGTCCTTAAATCACAGGACTTGGGATGTAGAGGCAAAAAGACCATTATCATTTGAGGAAAACCCATGAACCATTAACATACACTCAAAGAAGAGAAAGACAAGGAGGAGGAAGAGGAGGAAGAATAAGAAGGGAAGGAGGGGGAGTAGGGAGAGGGGGAGTGTGAGGGGGAAGGAGAAGAAAACTTAGTAAGCAAGGAAAAGGCACAGTGAAATGGGAAAATGTCTCTTTAAATCTTTTCAGTTATTACCCACCAGTTTCCATAACATCAATCATTTTTTTAATTTTTATTGTTTATTTTATTTATTTACATTTCAGATGGTATCCCCCTCCCCAGCATCCCCTCCTCTAAATCCCTATCCCATTCCCTCTTCCCCCTGCTTCTCTGAGGGTGCACTCTACCCACACACCCACTCCCGCCTCACTGCCCTAGCATCCCCATACAATGAGGCATGAAGCCTTCACAGGACCAAGGGTCTCCCCTCACATTAACACCAGATAAGGCCATCTTCTGCTACATATGCAGCTGGAGCCATAGGTCCTTCCATGTGTATTCTTTGGTTGGTGGTTTAGTCCCTGGGAGCTCTGGGGATCTGGTTGGTTGATATTGTTCTTCTTCCTATGGGGTTGCAAACCCCTTTAACTCCTTCAGTTCTGCTCCAAAGTCCTCCACTGGGGTCCCCGTGGTCATTCCAATAGTTGGCTGGAAGCATCTGCATCTGTATCAGTAAGGCTCTGGCAGAGGCTCTCAGAAGACAGCTATATCAGGCTCCTCACAGTAAGCACTTCTTGGCATCAGCAATAGTGTTCTGGATTGGTGACTGCCTATGGGATGAATCCCCAGATGGGGCAGTCTCTGGGTCACGTTTCCTTCAGTCTCAGCTCTGCACTTTATTCCTGTATTTCCTTTTAAAAAGAGCAATTCTGGGTTAATATTTTTGAGATGGGTCGGTGGCACCATCCCTCAACCAGGGGACATGCTTAACTTCTGGATATGGTCTCTACAGGTGCTCTCTTCCCTTTGTTGGGTACTTCAGCTAATGTCATCCCCACTGGGTCCTGGGAGCTTCTTGCTTTCCCGGCATGATCTTCCTGGTAGTTTCTGATGGTTACCTCCAGTTCCCCATTACGCACTGCTACACAGCTCTGTTCAATTTCCTGACCCTGTGTACATCTCCCTCCTCTCCTCCCACACCTGGTCCTGCCCCTCTTTTTTCTCCTCCCCCTTCTCTCTCCCTCCCAAGCCCCTCCCTCCGTCCCTCTACCTCCCTATGATGATATTGTTCCCCCATCCACACTTTGGTGATCCTTCTTCTTAAGCCTCAAGTTGTATGGTGGATATTCTGAATTTTTGGGATAATGTCCACTTATCAGTGAGTACATACCATATTTGTTCTTTTGTGACTGGGTTACTCCACTCAACCTGATATATTCTACTTCCATCCACTTGCCTGCGAATTTCATGAAGTCATTGTTCTTTTTTTTAAAATATATTTTATTATGTATTTGCTCAATTACATTTCCAATGCTATCCCAAAAGTCCCCCATACCCACCCCCTTCTCCCCCATTTCCCTACCCACCCATTCCCTTTTTTTTTTTTTTTTTTTTTTTGGCCCTGGCTTTCTCCTGTACTGGGGCATATAAAGTTTGTGTGTCCAATGGGCCTCTCTTTCCAGTGATGGCTTACTAGGCCATCTTTTGATACATATGCAGCTAGAGTCAAGAGCTCCGGGGTACTGGTTAGTTCATAATGTTGTACCACCTATAGGGTTGCAGGTCCCTTTAGCTCCTTGGTTACTTTCTCCAGCTCCTCCATTGGGAGCCCTGTGATCCATCCAATAGCTGACTGTGAGCATCCACTTCTGTGTTTGCTAGGCCCCGGCATAGTCTCACAAGAGACAGCTATATCAGGGTCCTTTCAGCAAAATCTTGCTAGTGTATGCAATGGTGTCAGCGTTTGGAAGATGATTATGGGATGGATCCCTGGGTATGGCAATCTCTAGATGGTCCATCCTTTCGTCACAGCTCCAATCTTTGTTTCTGTAACTCCTTCCATGGATGTTTTGTTCCCAATTCTAAGAAGGGGTACAGTGACCCCACTTTGGTCTTCATTCTTCTTGAGTTTCATGTGTTTAGCAGATTGTATTATATATCTTCGGTATCCTAAGTTTTGGGCTAATATCCACTTATCAGTGAGTACATATTGTGTGAGTTCCTTTGTGATTGTGTTACCTCACTCAGGATGATGCCCTCCAGGTCCATCCATTTGCCTAGCAATTTCACAAATCATTCTTTTTAATAGCTGAGTAGTACTCCATTGTGTAAATGTACCACATTTTCTGTATCCATTCCTCTGTTGAGGGGCATCTGGGTTCTTTACAGCTTCGGGCTATTATAAATAAGGCTGCTATGAACATAGTGGAGCATGTGTCCTTCTTACCGGTTGGAACATCTTCTGGATATATACCCAGGAGAGGTATTGCGGGATCCTCCGGTAGTACTATGTCCAACTTTTTGAGGAACTGCTGGACTGATTTCTAGAGTGGTTGTACAAACTTGCAATCCCACCAACAATGGAGGAGTGTTCCTCTTTCTCCACATCCTCGCCAGCATCTGCTGTCACCTGAATTTTTGATCTTAGCCATTCTGACTGGTGTGAGGTGGAATCTCAGGGTTGTTTTGATTTGCATTTCCCTGATGATTAAGGATGTTGAACATTTTTCAGGTGCTTCTCTGCCTTCTCTGTCTAGCTTTTCGGGTGTGTTGGGGTGCCCTGGTCTGGGCGAAGTGGGAGTGCTGGGTTCTGATGATGGTGAGTGGTCTTGGTTTCTGTTCGTAAGATTCTTACGTTTACCTTTCGCCATCTGGTAATCTCTGGAGTTAGTTGTTATAGTTGTCTCTGTTTAGAGATTGTTCTTCTGGTGATTCTGATTAACGTCTATCAGCAGACCTGGGAGACAGGCCCTCTCCTCTGAGTTTCAGTGGTTAGAGCACTCTCTGCTGGCAAGCTCTCCTCTTACAGGGAAGGTGCACAGATGTCTGGTGTTTGGACCTCCTCCTGGCCAAAAAAGAAGGCCCAAAACAGGACCTTTCCCAGATACTGTGTTGCTTTGGCAGGTCACAGAAGCTCTCAGCTTCTGTGGTGCACACTCTCACCTGTGCAGACTAAGTTCCTAAGTTCGGCGGAGTCCCGGAACCAAGATGGCGCTCCCTGCTCCTGAGGCAGAGGGCTCCCGTGCAGGGCGGACCCCTGTCCTCAGGCTGGGAGGGTGCCGAATGTCTGCGGCCCCAAAAGGGGTGCTGCCTCAGCAGCTCTGTGGCTCCCGCCTGTCCCAGAAGCTGTCTGCCTCTGTGGTGCACACGCTCACCTGTGCAGACTAAGTTCTTAAATTCGGCGGAGTCCCGGAACCAAGATGGCGCTCCCTGCTCCTCAGGAAGTTTTCTTCTAAAATGTTGTTGAAGATATTTGCTGGCCCTTTAAGTTGAAAATCTTCCGTCTCATCAACTCCTATTATCCCTAGGTTTGGTCTTCTCATTGTGTCTTGGATTTCCTGGATGTTTTGAGTTAGGATCCTTTTGCGTTTTGTGTTTTCTTTGATTGTTGTGCCGAAGTTCTCTATGGAATCTTCTGCACCTGAGATTCTCTCTTCCATCTCTTGTATTCTGTTGCTGATGCTCGCATCTATGGTTCCAGATTTCTTTCCTAGGGTTTCTATCTCCAGCGTTGCCTCACTTTGGGTTTTCTTTATTGTGTCTACTTCCCTTTTTAGATCTAGTATAGTTTTGTTCATTTCCATCACCTGTTTGGATGTGTTTTCCTGTTTTTCTTTGAGGACTTCTACCTGTTTGGATGTGTTTTCCTGTTTTTCTTTAAGGACTTGTAACTCTTTAGCAATGTTCTCCTGTATTTCTTTAAGTGAGTTATTAAAGTCCGTCTTGATGTCCTCTACCATCATCATGAGATATGCTTTTAAATCCAGGTCTAGCTTTTCAGTTGTGTTGGGGTGCCCAGGACTAGGTGGGGTGGGAGTGCTGCATTCTGATGATGGTGAGTGGTCTTGATTTCTGTTAGTAGGATTCTTGCGTTTGCCTTTCGCCATCTGGTAATCTCTGGGGCTGTGCAGAATGCACTGGGCGGGGACCCGGAACCAAGATGTCTGTTGCCGATGCTCAGGCAAAGCGCTCCCTCTCTGCTCAGACCCCTTTCCGCTGTCCAGTAGGTGGCCAGATGTCTGGGGCCTGTGCAGAATATACTCGGCGGAGTCCAGGAACCAAGATGTCTGTTGCTGATGCTCAGGCAAAGCGCTCCCTCTCTGCTCAGACCCCTTTCCACTGGCCGGAAAGTGGCCGGATGTCAGGGGCCTGTGCAGAATACACTCAGCAGGGTCCCGAAACCAAGATGTCTGCTGCAGATGCACAGGCAAAGCATTCCTGGGCCGGTCAGATCCCTAACCACTGTGCAGAATACACTCGGCGGGGTCCTGGAACCAGGATGTCTGCTGCAGATGCTCAGGCTAGGCACTCCCTCTCCGCTCAGACCCCTTTCCACTGGCTGGAAGCAAAGTCATTGTTCTTAATAACTTAATAGTAATCTATTCTGTCAAAGTACAAAATTTTCTGTATCTCCATTGAAGGACATCTGGGTTCTTTTGAGCTTCTGGCTATTATAAATAAGGCTACTATGAACATAGTGGAGCATGTGTTCTAGTTATATGTTGGAGCATCTTTGGGTATATGCCCAGGAGAGGTATAGCTGGGTCCTAAGGTAGTAAGTACTAAGTCCAATTTTCTGAGGAACTGACAGACTGATTCCTAGAGTGGTTGTATCAGCTTGCAATCCCACCAAAAATGAAGGAGTGTTCCTCTTACTCCACATCTTTGGCAGTATCTGCTGTCAGGTGAATATTTGGCCTTAGCCATTCTGACTGATGTGAGGTGGAATCTCAGGGTTGGTTTGATTTGCATTTCTCTAATGACTAAGAATGTTAAACAGTTCTTTAGTATTTCTTGGCCATTTGATATTTCTCCATTGAAATTCTGTTTAGCTCAGTACCCCATTTGGTTTTGCAAGTTAACCTGGCCATATTTTAATAATATTTTAATAACATTTCACAAATGACAATTTATGAAAATTGAATTTCATGTAATTTCTTTTTTATTGGCTATTTTCTTTATTTACATTTCAAATATTATCACATTTCCTGGTTTCCCCTCCAAAAAACACTCTCCCCCTAAAGCTCCCCCTCCCCCTAAAGCCTCCCCCATCCCCTGTTCACAAACCCACACACTCCCGCTTCCTGGCCCTGGCATTCCCCCAAACTGAGACAGAATATTCATAGGACAAAGGGCCTTTCTCCTCACTGATGTCCGACTAGGCCATCCTCTGCTGCATATGCAGCTGGAGCAGTGAGCCCCACCATGTGTGCTCTTTGGGTTGTGGTTTAGTCCCTGGGTGCTCTGGGGGTACTGGGAAGTTCATATTGTTGTTCCTCCTATGGGGCTGCAAACCTCTTCAGTTCCTTGGGTAGTTGCTCTAGTTCCTTCACTGGGGAACCTGTGTTCTGTCTAATGGATGACTGTGAGCATCCACTTCTGTATTTGTCAGGCACTGGCAGCGCCTCTCAGGTGACAGCTATAGCAGGCTCCTGTCAGCAAAAACTTGTTGACATTCACAACAGTGTCTGGGTTTGGTGATTGTATATGGGATGGATCCTCAGATGAGTCAGTCTCTGGATGATCATTTCTTCAGTTTTTACTCCGCACTTTGTCTCTGTAACTCCTTCCATGGGTGGTTTGTTTCCCCCTTCTAAGATGGATCAAAGTATCTACACTCTGGTCTTCCTTCTTGAGTTTCATGTGGTTTGTGAATAGTATCTTGGGTATTCCAAGCTTCTGGGCTTCTGGACTCACTTATCAGTGAGTGCATATCGTGTGTGTTCTTTTGTGATTGGGTTACCTCACTCAGGATGATATCCTCCAAATCCTTCCATTTGCCTATGAGTTGCATTTACTCATTGTTTTTAATAAGTGAGTAATACTTGATTGTAAATGTACCACATTTTTAGTATCTATTCCTATGTTAAGGGACATCTAGGCTCTTTCCAGCTTCTGGCTATTATAAATAAGGCTGCTATGAACATACTGGAACATATGTTCTTATTACATTTTAGAGCATCTTCTGGGTATATGCCTAGGAGTGGTATTGCTGGGTCCTCAAGTAGCACTATGTCCAATTTTCTGAGGAACTGCAAAACTGATTTTCAGAGTGGTTGTACCACTTGCAATCCCACCAACAATGGAGGAGTGTTCCTCTTTCTCCACATCCTTGCCAGCATCTGCTGTCACCTGAGATTTTGATCTTAGCCATTCTGACTGGTATGAGGTGGAATCTCAGGGTTGCTTTGATTTGCATTTCTCTGATAACTAAGGAAGTTGTACATTTCTTTAGGTGCTTCTCAGCCATTTGGCATTCCTCAGATGAGAATTTTTTGTTTAGCTCTGTACCCCATTATTGATAGCGTTATTGGTTTCTCTAGAGTCTAACTTCTTGAGTTCTTTGTATATATTGAATATTAGCCCTATATTGGATATAGGATTGGTGAAGATCTTTTCCCAATCTGTTGGTTGCCTTTATGCCTTATTGACAGTGTCCTTTGCCATACAGAAGCTTTGTAATTTTATGAGGTTCCATTTGTTGATTCTTGATCTTACAGGACAAAGCCATTGGTGTTCCATTCAGGAAATTTTCCCCAGTGCCCATATATTGAGGCTCTTCCCCACTTTCTATTCTATTGGATTCAGCGTATCTGGTTTTATGAAAAGGTCCTTGATCCAATTGGATTTGAACTTTTTACAAGGAGATAAGAATGGATCAATTAGCCTTCTTCTACCTGCTAACTGACAGTTGAGCTAGCACCATTTGTTGAAAATGCTGTCTTCTTTCCACCGGATGGTTTTAGCTGCTTTGACAAAGATCAAGTGACCATAGGTGTGTGGATCCATTTCTGGGTCTTCAATTCTATTGCATTGATCTACCTGTCTGTCACTGTACCAATACCATGCAGTTTTTAATCACAATTGCTCTGTAGTACAGCTTGAGGTCAGGAATGATTTCCCCCAGAAGTTCTTTTATCGTTAAGAACAGTTTTTACTGTCCTGGGTTTTTTGATATTCCAGATGAATTTGGAAATAACTCTTTCTAAATCTTTGAAAAATTAAGTTGAAATTTTGACAGGGATTGCATTGAATAGGTAGATAGCTTTCAGCAAGATGGCCATTTTTGCTACATTAATCCTGCCAATCGATGAGCATGGGAGATCTTCACATCTTCTGAGATCTTCTTTGATTTCTTTCTTCAGAGACATGAAGTTATCACACAGAAGTTTTACTTCCTTAGTTAGAGTCACACCAAGATAATTTATATTATTTGTGACTATCGTGAAGGGTGTTGTTTGCCTAATTTCTTTCTCAGCCTGTTTATCCTTTGTGTAGAGAAAGGCCACTGATTTGTTTGAGTTAATTTTATATCCAGCTACTGCACTGAAGCTGTTTATCAGGTTTAGAAGTTCTCTGGTGGAATTTTTAGGGTCACTTATATATACTATCATATCACCTGCAAATAGTGATATTTTGACTTCTTCCTTTCCAATTTGTATCCCCGTGATCTCCTTTGTTGGTAATTACTCTTGCTAGGACTTAAAGTACTATATTGATTAGGCAGGGAGGAAGTGGGCAGCCTTGTCTAGTCCCTGATTTTAGTGGGATTGCTTCCAGTTTCTCTACATTTAGTTTGATGTTGGCTACTGGTTTGCTGTAGATTGCCCTAGGTGACCCAGTGCTGGCGCTGACCAGAATGTAGAAGCTTTATTTTTAATAGCCAGAAACTCGAAACCATCCAGATGTCCTTCAGCAGGAGAACGGGTGAAAAAAAGTGCAATTTATACAATGGAATACTATTCAATTATTAAAACAAGGAAAAATAATGGATCGAACCATAAAAAATCAGATAGACCAGTGAAGTAACCTAGACTCGGGACATACATAGTTATGTACGTAATTATATGTGGATTTTAGCCACAAATTATAGGATTTTCATGATACAATCCACAGAGCCAAAGAAGCTAAATCACAAGGAGGCCACAAGGAAGGATGCTTGACTCTCATTCAGAAGAGGAAATACCAGTCTTCAGAGGTGAATGGAGGGAGAGAACTGTGTGGGAGATGGGAAGGTGAGGGGAGTGCTGGGGGACAATGTGTGGGAAGAGAGGGTGGAGAGCTGCAGCTCTAGCTATAGGTGGAGGACATCTGTAGGATATGCCAGAGACCAGGAATGGGGGAGGCCCCAAGGAATCTAGGAGGTGACTGTAGCTGAGATTTGGTCCTAAGACTGGGTGATATGGAGCTTGAAGTGACTACCTCCTATAACCAAGCAAGACCCCCAGTGAAGAAATGATGATCCCAACTCACCTACAAAACCTTCTTGCCCTACAGGAGGTGTATAGACAAAGAAGATGGGGAGTCTGAGTGCATGGCCTACCAATGCCTTCACATCCAAAGCATTAACAAGAACCAAACCCTGACAATATTAATGATACTCTGTCATGCTTATGCACCAGAGCCTAACCTAACTTTCCTCTTAGAGCCTCCAGACATCAGCTATCCAAATCTGAAGTTGAGACTGACCCCCCAAACATTGTAGGAAGCTCCAAAAGTCTTGTGGAGGATTTGTAGGAGAGATTGGGGGAACCCAGAGAGGATAAAAACTTCACAAGTAGACCAACAGATCAACTGACCTGGACCCTTGGGTGTTCTCAGAGACTGAACCACCAATCAAAATGCATTCATGGCTGGTACTACGCTCCCCTCCCACACACATGGGTAGCATCCATGCAGCTTGGTATTCAGACACCATACCCAAGAAATGGAGCAGGAAGAGTCCCAGACTCTGTTGCCTGCCTGTGGATACTATTCCCAAAACTAGGCTGCTTATCTTTATGGAAAAGACAATACTTGAAAATGACTTCCTGTTTACAGTATGAAAAGAAGAGGATATTTTACTGCTGTAATGCTTCTGCCAATTTTATTTTTACATCAGTGAGATGGCTCAGTAGGAAGTGACTACAGTATACAATGATAGCAACCTGACCTTGATCATTGTATAAAGATGGCCAAAATAGATGCTATAATGCTGTCACCAAGTCTCTGCTTATCTGACATGGTCTAAAACCCATAATCACATTACACACACACCAGAAACACTTTATTTAAAAAAAAAAACTCACATTATCTAACATTTCTAGATAATCCTGTTTGGTGGGATACTTCCAGTGAAGTGCCACACGGTAACTAATGGGAACATGAAGAAGCATGGAACATCAAATGATATGTACATATCTGCCAATGAAGCATTGCAGTAGGATATACAGTGGAGTGCTACTCCATTATATCTCTGGCAGATACATGAAAATGCAATTTTGAAAACACATGAGGCATTTAATGTTATATTCTATTAAACATTTTAATATTAGAACTGTTAAAAAGTGTTGACAACATAGCACACATTGGGATATATATTCTATTCTTTAATTTGTACTCAAGAGACTAACACATGAGAATCAAGAGATAAAATGTAGCCTTGACTAATGACTGACATCCAATGCAGGCTAGATAACACAGCCCAACATTAAAGGAAAATCGTGACAATAGCATTGTCAATTTCAAGGTGGTCCCATCCTCCTGTTAAAAGACAAGCCAAATTAAAATATTTTACAATGTCTTAGACATTGTGTTTTATCACAGTGAGAGAAAAGACATGAATAGATACCCATAGTTTTACACCTGGATAGGTAATTTCATGTAATTGAAGAGTATTGCATTTGCAAGTACAAACAAAATAAAGGGGGCATCATCGCCTTTATGTTCTTCCCTGTAAGAGTTCCTCACCCCATTCCCCCTACCCTTTTCCTCTTAAAAGAATGTTCCCCTACCCACAAGCATCCCCTGCACCCCACCCCACCCCACCCCCTAGGATCCCCTATCCATGGGGTATCAAGTCACTACAAGGTCAGTTGCATCCACTCCCAGAGGCTAGACCAGGCAGTCCTCTGGTAAATGTGTCTAGGGCCACCATGTATGCTCTTTGGTTGGTGTCTTAGTCTTTGGGAGCTCTGAGAGGTCCAGGGTAGTGGATACTGTTGTTCTTCCTATGTGGTTGCCATCTCCTTCAGCTTATAATATCCTTCCCCTAACTCTTCCATATTGGACCCAACCTCAGTACAATCGGTGGCTCTAAGTATATGCATTTGTCAGTTGCTGGTAGAGGCTCTCAGATGACAACCATGCTAGACTCCTGTCTGCAAGCACAACATGGGATCAGTAATAGTGTCAGGGTTTGGTACAAGCCCATAGGATGGATCCCAAGGTGGGCAGGTAACTGGATGGCCTTTCAGTTATTCTCTGCTCCATTTTTGTCTGTTTCCTTTAGACAGGAACAATTCTGAGTTAAACATTTTGAAGATGGGTGGGTGACTCCATCTCTCCACTGGGGGCTCTGTCTATTTACTGCAGATTGTCTCTTCAGGTTTCAGCTCCCCCATCTTGTGCATTTCAGCTAAGGTTATCACCATCGAGTCCTGAAAGCCTCTCACATCACAGGACTCTAGGACATTCTGGAGTTTACCCCACACCCCATAGCAGCACACTTCCTTTCATTCTCCAGGCAATCTAAGCTTCTCTCCTGCCCCCTTTTTCCTGTGCTTCCCATCAAGATCCCCCTTATGACTGCCTACAGTGATTATTTCACTCAATCTTTCTTTGTTGTTGCTGTCTTTTGTTTGTTTCTGTTTTTGTTTTGTTTTTCAAGACAGGGTTTCTCTCATAGAAATAGCTGTCCTGGAACTCACTCGGTAGACCAGGCTGGCCTCCAACTCAGAAATCTGCCTGCCTCTGCCTCCCAAGTGCTGTGTGAGTCACCACAGCCCATCTCGTTCAATCTTCTAAGTGGGATTGAAGCATCCTCACTTGGGCCTTTATGTTAAACTTCAAAAGGTCTGAGTTTTATCATGGGTGGTTTGAACTTTCTGGTTAATATCCACTTATTAGTAAATACATACCATGCATGTCTTTTGTGGCTGGCTTACAGAACACAGGATATTTTCTAGTTCCGTCCATTGGCCTGAAAAACTCATAAGGTCCTTGCTTTTAATAGTTGAAGTGTATCCCATTGTGTCAATGAAACACATTTTCTGTAATCATTCTTCGGTTGAGGGACATCTGGGTTGTTTCCAACTTCAGCCTATTATGAATAAAGCTGCTATGAAGGTAGTGGAGCACCTGTCCTTTTGGTATAGGTGAGCATCTTTTGGGTATATGTCCAAGAGCGCTATAGCTGGAAGATTGATTTCCAATTTTCTGAGGAACTGCCAGGATGATATCCAGAGTGGTTGTACCAGTTTGCAAGTCCATCAGCAATGGAGTGATCCTCTTCCTCTACATCCTCACCAGCATGTGCTGTCACTTGAGTTTATCATCTTCACCATTCTGATTGGTGTAAGGTAAATCTCAAGGACATTTTGATTTGCAATTCCCTGATGACTAAGGATTTTCAACGATTTTTTTAAGGGCTTCTCACCTATTCATGATATGTCAAGAATCTTGTTTAGTTCTGTCTCCATTTTTTTAATTGGGTTTTGGAGACCTCAACACAAAACCAGATACAATGAACCTAATAGAAGAGTGGGATATTGCCTCGAACACATTTGCACAGTGAAAATTTTCTAAATAGAAAACCAATGACTGAGGTTCTAAGATCAACAAATGACAAGTGGGACCACATAAAACTGAAGAGTTTCTGTAAGACAAGGACACTGTCAGTAAGACAAAACAGCAACTTACAGATTGGGAAAAGATCTTCACTAACCCTATATCCAATAGACAGCTAATATGTAAAATATATATAGAATCCAGAAAAATAATCTTGTGTAACTGAATATAAGTGTGTCAGGTATAGATGTTACCAAATTTTTTAGTCATAAATTGCCTTCAATATGAGTTCGTTAGGTTCTCAAGGACTACTTTGATATGCAAAGGCTTTAAAAGATGGATTATACACAAAACATTTTGTATGAAGATACCATGAAGTGCAAGTATTACACCCCTGATTGCAATTAGGGTTTCCTTTGCACTATGACTCTTTATCTGTTCACACTACTACTACATGCAAATGACTTACAAACTGTATATTCATAAGATTCCTATCCACTATATGTTGTTTATGAATTTGTGAATAGCTGTGTTGTGAAAAATCATTATCACATTGATTAGATTTGCTGGGTTTCTCTCCAATGTGGATTTTTTTCTTATGTATTCAAAAATGACTGTGGTATGCAAATCTTGGGAATAAGCAAATGAAACTTGTCCTAAGAATTGCCTTTTTGTTATCAGCATCAATTTAATCATATTTGAATCTAAGGTCAAATTGATAGGCCCTAGAGGCGCTGGAGACTTACAAATAGGGGACCAGCTTCAATTATGCATCTTTTGTTCATAAAAACCATGACTGTCCCTAACAATTTCTTTTTCTATGCATCTTTTATTCATCAAAACAATGTCTATTCCTAACCACAAAACAACAAATGGATATGACTGATTAGATTGTAACACCCACATTCTGTATCAGCTGACATAGAAGACTACATGAGGAAAGCCCCTATCATTAAATTCTGAGTGGTGGGAAAATATAGCTGTAATTTGGCACAAATGTTTCTGGTTTTCAAACATAAAAATTCTATATATAACACTCTGGTTCAGTATCAAGGTGAGTGTGGGGACTGTCACAGTTCAGCTTTCAAGTGTGTTCTCTAGCCCTGTTCCATCAGCAGCAGCTTCGTTACAATAAATTCTAGTCACTTGCATTACATGTGTTTGAGTTGTGTTGGATCTCACAGGACCCTATTACACAAAGGCTTTACCACATTGCTTACACTCACAGACTTTCTCTACAATATGAATACGTTCATGATGAAGATTGTAGAAATGTGCAAAGGTTTAAACATTCTGAATACACTCATAGGGTTTCTCTTTCTTGATTATGAAGACTTGTGACATTTGAAAAGGCTTTACAATACTAAATACTTAGTATGTGTTCTAATATGCACTTGGAGATTATTAGAATATGCAAAGGCTTTGCCACAATGCTTACATTCATAGGGTTTTTCTCCAGTGTGTACTCTTTTATGTTGTAAAAGATAAGTGTTTTGTGCAAAGCTTTTACTACATTGGTCACATTCAAAGTATGTGTTCTTTTATGCATTCGAAAATGACTGTGATGTATGAAGGATTTACCACATTCATTGCATTCATATGGTCTCTCTCCAGTATGTGTTCGTTTATGATACAGGAGTCCACTTCGACAAGAAAAGGCTTTAGCACATTGATTACATTCATAGGGTTTCTCTCCTGTATGTCTTCTTTTATGTATTCAGAGACTAGTTGAACATGCAAAGGCTTTACCACATTGTTTACATTCATAAGGTTTCTCTCCTGTATGAACTCTTTTATGGTACTGAAGAGAACTGGGTCTTGCAAAGTCTTTACCACATTGGTCACACTTACAAGGTTTCTCACCAGTATGTATTCTTTTATGTCTTAGGAGATAACTCTTACTTGCAAAGGATTTACCACATTGCTTACATTCAAAGGGTTTCTCTCCAGTATGTGTTCTTTTGTGTCTTCGGAGAATACTTGAACATGCAAAGGCTTTACCACATTGTTTACATTCATAAGGTTTCTCTCCTGTATGAACTCTTTTATGGTATTGAAGAGAACTGGGACTTGCAAAGTCTTTACCACATTGGTCACACTTATAAGGTTTCTCACCAGTATGTATTCTTTTATGGTACTGAAGAGAACTGAGTCTTGCAAAGTCTTTACCACATTGGTCACACTTATAAGGTTTCTCACCAGTATGTATTCTTTTATGTCTTAGGAGATAACTCTTACTTGCAAAGGATTTACCACATTGGTTACATTCAAAGGGTTTCTCTCCAGTATGTGTTCTTTTATGTCTTCGGAGAATACTTGAACATGCAAAGGCTTTACCACATTGTTTACATTCATAAGGTTTCTCTCCTGTATGAACTCTTTTATGGTATTGAAGAGAACTGTGACTTGCAAAGTCTTTACCACATTGGTCACACTTATAAGGTTTCTCACCAGTATGTATTCTTTTATGGTACTGAAGAGAACTGGGTCTTGCAAAGTCTTTACCACATTGGTCACACTTATAAGGTTTCTCACCAGTATGTATTCTTTTATGACTTAGGAGATAACTCTTACTTGCAAAGGATTTACCACATTGGTTACATTGAAAGGGTTTCTCTCCACTATGTGTTCTTTTATGTCTTCGGAGAATACTTGAACATGCAAAGGCTTTACCACATTGTTTACATTCATAAGGTTTCTCTCCTATATGAAGAACTCTTTTATGGTATTGAAGAGAACTGGGACTTGCAAAGTCTTTACCACATTGGTCACACTTATAAGGTTTCTCACCAGTATGTATTATTTTTTTATGGTATTGAAGAGAATTGGGACTTGCAAAATCTTTACCACATTGGTCACACTTACAAGGTTTCTCACCAGTATGTATTCTTTTATGGTACTGAAGAGAACTGGGTCTTGCAAAGTCTTTACCACATTGGTCACACTTATAAGGTTTCTCACCAGTATGTATTCTTTTATGTCTTAGGACATGACTCTTTCTTGCAAAGGATTTACCACATTGGTTACATTCAAAGGGTTTTTCTCCAGTATGTCTTCTTTTACGATGTTTAATACAACTGTGATATACAAAGGATTTACCACATTCATTACATTCATATGGTCTCTCTCCAGCATGTGTTCTTTTATGACATACAGAGGCTTTGTCACATTGATTGCATTCATAGGGTTTCTCTCCAGTGTGTACTCTTTTATGTTGTAGGAGATGAGTATTTGGAGCAAAAGTTTTACCACATTGGTTACATTGAAAGGGTTTCTCTCCAGTATGTGTTCTTTTATGATACAGGAGACCACTTTGACCTGCAAAGGCTTTATCACATTGATTGCATTCATAGGGTTTCTCTTCTGTATGTGTTTTTTTATGTATTCGGAGACCAGTTGAAAATGCAAAGGCTTTACCACATTGTTTACATTTATAAGGTTTCTCTCCTGTACGAACTCTCTTATGGTACTGAAGATAACTGGGACTTGCAAAGTCTTTCTCACACTGGTTACACACATAGGGTTTCTCACCAGTATGTATTCTTTTATGTCTTAGGAGATGACTCTTTCTTGCAAAGGATTTACAACATTGGTTACATTCATAGGGTGTCTCTGCAGTATGAATCCTTTCTTGTCTTTGGTTATGACTCTGAAATGCAAAGGCTTTATCACCTTGGATAAACTCAGAGAGCAGCTGTTCAGTATGACTTCTTTCATGCCTGCAAAGACAATTGGCACATGTGAAAGCTTTCTCACACCTTTACACTGATGAATCTTTTCATTTGTATGAACATGTTTTAGGATTTGGTCTAATTGTAAAGAACAACCTGATTTTAATGTACTATCACTTTGTTTACACTCATGGAGTTCCCCTTCATTATGGATGGTTTTGTATCTTTGAGGATACTTGGACTAAGAAGAGCATTGATTCCATAGCTTATATTACAGCACCTTTCAACTCTAAGAGGTAAGAGGTGGTTCATATATCTCAATAGAACAGGAAGAACTTTACCACACTGAACACATAAATTTTGCTATTGTGAAAGTAATACTATGTTTGCAAACCAAGGCAAATATAAGAATTTCCACGTTCCTAATATTACAGAGATGGTCCGCAGTATTAGTTTGTAGATGTCCACAATACAGTTGGAAACCCAATTATTTGTAAACTTGTAGCACATTTAGAAAGCCTACCCAAAGTGGGGAGTACTACATATCTTCTAATTGTGCAGGAAGATAAGAGAGGTGTGTTGCTTCTTTCAATATATTCCTATTGTCCCATGGCTTATACCCATTGTAACATATGACATCCCTAATAAAAGAATAACAAGTAAAAGGCTTCCAATGTACTAACAGTTTGGTATTTTTCCACATACAATTTTGTTATAGGGATTAAGGTTTCTCCAGCACAGCATTCTTGACTATCATAAACCGCCCATCTTAGCAATGTTTTAAACTTAGCAATGTTTTTACAAGTGTATGACTGATGTCAGCTTTAGTATGGAGTATATACGATTTAGAAGGTTTTGTACATAAACTTACCACCTATTCAATGTGTATATTTTACAATGTCTAAGTGGTAGGAGGTTAAACACACTGGCAGTTCTTCAGCATAGCTCTATTGGGCTATGATTTAAATGGTAAATCTGTTAACTCATTGTTTGTTTGTTTTTGTACTTAGAGGAATGGTTTGAAAACACAAAATAGATGCCTGGCACTGACATACACAGTTTATCATAATTTAATAATCATTCATAACTTAAAGCAGTGCTTCCAAGGCATATTTTTATCAGTTTGCACATAAAAATTACCTTCCATATCTTCTAGAAATATGAAGATGTTCTTCCATATTATGGTCTTCCCAAACGTAGCCTAAAATATAGAGGCCATATGTTATACTATTGGAAATTAGGAAAGTTTAGGTTACTAACTTCAGTGAACTTTACAACCATTCCTGATTAATTCACCTCATTCTTCCTCATTCTCAATTGAAATTACAAGAACAAATAACAATAACAGAGAAACAGTTGTATGACTTTTACAAAGTGAAAGGAAATTCAGTGTCTTACCTATAGCAGCGAGATTCCTGTAGGTCTCCAGCATCACATCTTTGTAGAGATTCTTCTGAGAAGGACCCAGCAAAGCCCACTCTTCCCGAGTGAAGTTCACATGCACATCATCATAGGTCACTCTACCCTAAAATATCCCAGGCATGTGTGCATGAGAAAACATATTACTGAGAACACTGTAAATACATACTTCATTGAGAATATAGTCATATCATTCTGGTACTTCCTGCACTTAATTCCTGACACAAACACCTTAATGCAATCAAGGCATTTAAGAAGGAAACTGAATAATTAATGAACTTCACCTCTGTCATTTCTACACCCCTTGAAGAGGATAAATCCCTGCAAGAAAGTGGTAATTAATACACATTAACTCACAAGTAAACAGTTCAAAAGTACCGAGCACACATTAGATAAAATGTATTAATAATTACTAACTAAGGAAATGATGAGCATGCTGGGTGTATTACTTGTGTCTTGAATCCCAACACTCAGGAGGCAGACCCAGGTGTATCTCCTTGAATGGTAGGGTAAGCCTGGTCTATGCCATGAGTTCCATGACATCAGGAGGTCCATATTAAGACACTAACTCCCCTGTACAAATCAAACAAAGAAACCAAAAAGATGGAAAGAACTCAGAGGTCTTCACTGAAGATCCTACAAAGAATTATATATTCACTGCAGGTCTGTATTCATCTTCCAAAAGCCTCAAGTGACCCAGTTTCAACAGTAAAATAAATAAGTGCTTATTAATAAGGTATGCATGTTTAAACATTTACAAATGGACAAATGAAAATATTAGCAAGGAAAAAAGAAAATAGTCACTATATAAGTCTGTTTGTTTGTTTGTTTGTTTGTTTGTTTGTTTGTTGAGACAGGGTTTCTCTGTATAGTCCTGGCTGTCCTCGAACTCACTTTGTAGACCAGGCTGGCCTCAAACTCAGAAATCCACCTGCCTCTGCCTCCAGAGTACTGGGATTAAAGGCGTGTGACACCACGCCCAGCTTTGCTATATAAGTCTTGATCATGAATTAGCAACATAGGGAGGGAGAGAGGCTCAACACAGGTATTTCTTATGTTACATATAATTGGAGCAAATTACCAATATTTACATGGAGGCACATAACCGTCCATTGGACCAAGTTCAGGAGCTGTTAGGCCATCTTCTGCCTACTGTGAGCATCAGGTACACAAGATAAATGCATTCATGCATACAGGGAAAATACTCATATTCACTCAAAAATTCAAAACAAATCCCACAGGTAGTAATAATGCCACACACCCGCAATCCAATGGAATATCCATGTAGTAGTTATCATAGGACATCCTGAGAAATATAATATAAAGACTGTCAAGTTTCAAAATCTGAGTGTGCCTGAAGTTCAGCACATCAGCTTATGCATGCATATACAAAATTTATATTCCAAGCTAATAACATAAAAACAAAACAAGCCAGGCATTTTGGCCCACCTCTAATCCCACCCAGCACTCTAGAAAGAGAGGCAGGTGGATCACTAAATTCAAGTGCTCCCTGGTCTGCAAACCTACTTTCATGACAGCCAGGGCCGCACACAGATACATTGCATTCAAAATCAAAAATAAAAACAACAAAACCAAAACTATAAAAATATCAGTGAAATACCTTAGCACTGAATTACAGTTGCTTCTATTGTGTCTTATATGACTTAGTGATAGAGTCTATAATGATGAGGCCATGACAGCAGAAGAAAGAAACTGATTCAACCACAACATAGTAGACATATTTCAACGTATTGAGTACATGGTGACTCAGGTCATTATAGATTCATGGTCATTCTCTCATGAAAATATATTTGTCTAAATTCAATGGCTATAACAGCCCCTGCCCTGTTCAAACTTCCAAAGACTCATTTGACACTCAAAGCAATCTTGTGACTGCCACACCTTGTAAAATCAGGAAACAAATTATATCTTTCAAATATGCAATGGCATAAACAACCCTTTCCATTCCAATATGGAAGAATGTGTACATTGGACCATGACAAGAAACCCAACAGGGCAAACTCTAAATCCTGTAGCTCTGTCCCAGCCACATGATGCTTCAGTTTTAAAGTGCTTAAAGGGCTCTATCCCTGATACTTCTCATACATCTTTCAGTTTTGGTACTTCCACTCCCTATATGCATCTCTCCATGGCAGATTCTCATATCATAAGTATCTCAACATCTTGTGGTCTCAGCTAGGCATCATCTGCACAGCTTCATAACATGAACACTCACAGTATCCTCACTGGGGCTGCAACTCTGACAAATATAGAAGGATGGACTAGTGCTGAACTGAAACTAGAAAGGAAGAATCCATGACCATAATTTCACAACTTTCTTGATTTCAGAACAAGCACAATATGGATGAGCCTGAGAAATTTGGCTCCTCAATTGGAATGGAGCATGCCACACATGTACCTTAGTGGTAGCAGGTTTTATATGTAGTTCCATCCTGGGAGTGCCAACTCCTTCCATTAATTGAAGGCATGGCAGAAGAAATTATTACTCTTAGGGCACCTTCTTAGGCTGCAAATCCAGAGCAATGGCCTTCACATTAATGGTGATAAGCTCTTAGTTGCTGAAACACCGCAACACAATATCAGGGAAAGCTTTCTGTCCCAGTTTCCATGGTCCCAATAAATACCACAGATAATCCCCAAATGCCCTTCTTTTTCTGCTCCATCTATGTGTCCCAGCCCCTACTCACAAAGAAACACCTTCTTAACCATATGCTATGCTTGGCAGAAGACAACTCAGGCTGTCCATAGATCTGCCACAGTTACCCTAGATGCAATTTTCAGTTTTCTATAGCATTGGATTAGAACACAAAATGCAGCATCCCCAGATGGGCGTGGTGGCACACACCTTTAATCCTAGCACTTGGGAGAGAGAGGCAGGTGGATTTCTGAGTTCCAGGCCAGCCTGGTCTACAGAGTGAGTTCCAGGACAGCCAGGGCTACACAGAGAAACCCTGTCTCGGAAAAAAAAAAAAAAAAAAAAAAAAAAAAAAAAAAAAAAAAAACAAATAAAAAAAGCAGCATCCCCTATCGTCTGTCAAGATTACTAAGAGGGGTCCCTTCCAGTCAGCTCCAGCACTGACGCACCTTGGGCATGAAGTCTGCGGACATCCCCAAGGTCCTCACAGGACTCTCCATGGGATCTTAGGACCTCTGGTGAGTGGAACACAACTGCTACTCCAATCCAATCGTCTGGGACCTGAGACAGTTAATTAGGGAAGCACAAAACCCGACCTGACCAGGGTCACAAGTCCCTTCCAGTCGGCACCAGCACCAGCACCGGGGCACCTTGGGCACAGAGTCTGCGGACACCCCCAAGGTCCCCAGAGGACTCTCCACGGGATCTTAGGACCTCTGGTGAGTGGAACACAACTTCTGCCAGGAGGCAGGTTCGAACACCAGATATCTGAGCACCTTCCCTGCAAGAGGAGAGGTTGCCTGCAGAGAGTACACTGACCACTGAAACTCATGAGAGAGCTAGTCACCCAGGTCTGCTGAGAGAGCCTAACATAATCACCTGAGGAACAAGCTCTAACCAGAGACAATTATAACAACAAAGTCCAGAGATTACCAGAGGGTGAAAGGCAAACATAAGAATCTTACTAACAGAAACCAAGACCACTCACCATCATCAGAACGCAGCACTCCCACCCCACCCAGTCCTGGGCACCCCAACACACCCGAAAAGATAGACCTGGATTTAAAAGCATATCTCATGATGATGGTAGAGTACATCAAGAGGGACTTTAATAACTCACTTAAAGAAATACAGGAGAACACTGCTAAACAGGTAGAAGGCCTTAAAGAAGAAGCACAAAAATCCCTTAAAGAATTGCAGGAAAACACGACCAAACAGGTGATGGAATTGAATAAAACCATCCAAGACCTAAAAAGGGAAGTAGACACAATAAAGAAAACCCAAAGTGAGGAAACGCTGGAGATGGAAAACCTAGGAATGAAATCTGGAACCATTTATGCGAGCATCAGCAACAGAATACAAGAGATGGAAGAGAGAATCTCAGGTGCAGAAGATTCCATAGAAAACATCAGCACAACAATCAAAGAAAATGGAAAATGCAAAAAGATCCTAACTCAAAACATCCAGGAAATCCAGGACACAATGAGAAGACCAAACCTACAGATAATAGGAGTAGATGAGAATGAAGATTTTCAACATAAAGGGCCAGCAATTATCTTCAACAAAATTATAGAAGAAAACTTCCCAAACCTAAAGAAAGAGATGCCCATGAACATACAAGAAGCCTACAGAACTCCAAATAGACTGGACCAGAAAAGAAATTCCTCCCAACACATAATAATCAGAACAACAAATGCACTAAATAAAGATAGAATATTAAAAGCGGTAAGGGGAAAAGGTCAAGTAACATATAAAGGCAGGCCTATCAGAATTACACCAGACTTTTCACCAGAGACTATGAAAGCCAGAAGAGCCTGGACAGATGTTATACAGACACTAAGAGAACACAAATGCCAGTCCAGGCTACTATACCCAGCCAAACTCTCAATTACCATAGATGGAGAAACCAAAGTATTCCACGACAAAACCAAATTCACACATTATCTTTCTACGAATCCAGCCCTTCAAAGGATAACAGAAAAAAAAAAAAAAAAAATAGAAGGACCTAAATCACACCCTAGAAAAAAGCAAGAAAGTAATCCTTCAACAAACCAAAAAGAAGACAGCCACAAGAACAGAATGCCAACTCTAACAACAAAAATAACAGGAAGCAACAATTACTTTTCCTTAATATCTCTTAATATCAATGGACTCAATTCCCCAATAAAAAGACATAGACTAACAGACTGGCTACACAAACAGGACCCAACATTTTGCTGCTTACAGGAAACCCATCTCAAGGAAAAAGACAGACACTATCTCAGAGTGAAAGAATGGAAAACAATTTTCCAAGCAAATGGCCTAAAGAAACAAGCTGGAGTAGCCATTCTAATGTCGAATAAAATCGACATCCAACCCAAAGTTATCAAAAAAGACAAGGAGGGACACTTCATACTCATCAAAGGTAAAATCCTCCAAGAGGAACTCTCAATTCTGAATATCTATGCTCCAAATGCAAGGGCAGCCACATTCATTAAAGAAACTTTAGTAAAGCTCAGAGCACACATTTCACCTCACCCAATTATAGTGGGAGACTTCAACACCCCACTTTCATCAAAGGACAGATCGTGGAAACAGAAACTAAACAGAGACACAGTGAAACTAACAGAAGTTATGAAACAAATGGACTTAACAGATATCTTCAGAACATTTTATCCTAAAACAAAAGGATATACCTTCTTCTCAGCACCTCATGGTACCTTCTCCAAAATTGACCATATAATTTGTCACAAAATAGGCCTCAACAGATACAAAAATATTGAAATTATCCCATGCATCCTATCAGACCACCATGAACTAAGGCTGATCTTCAATAACAAAATAAAGAATAGAAAGTCAACATTCATATGGAAACTGAACAACACTCTTCTCAATGATACCTTGGTCAAGGAAGGAATAAAGAAAGAAATTAAAGACTTTTTAGAGTTTAATGAAAATGAAGCCACAACATACCCAAACTTATGGGACACAATGAAAGCATTTCTAAGAGGGAAACTCATAGCTCTGAGTGCCTCCAAAAAGAAACTAGAGAGAGCACACACTAGCAGCTTGACAACACACCTAAAAGCTCTAGAAAAGAAGGATGCAAATTCACCCAAGAGGAGTAGACGGCAGGAAATAATCAAACTCAGGGGCAAAAATCAACCAAGTGGAAACAAAAAGAACTATTCAAAAAAAACAACCAAATGAGGAGCTGATTCTTTGAGAAAATCAACAAGATAGATAAACCCTTAGCCAGACTCACTAGAGGGCACAGGGACAGCATCCTAATTAACAAAATCAGAAATGAAAAGGGAGACATAACAACAGATCCTGAAGAAATACAAAACACCATCAGATCGTTCTACAAAAGGCTATACTCAACAAAACTGGAAAACCTGGACGAAATGGACAAATTTCTAGACAGATACCAGGTACCAAAGTTAAATCAGGATCAAGTTAACGATCTAAACAGTCCCATATCCCCTAAAGAAATAGAAGCAGTCATTAATAGTCTCCCAACCAAAAAAAAAGCCCAGGACCAGATGGGTTTAGTGCAGAGCTCTATCAGACCTTCAAAGAAGATCTAATTCCAGTTCTTCACAAACTATTCCACAAATAAGTAGAAGGTACTCTACCCAACTCATTCTATGAAGCCACAATTACTCTGATACCTAAACCACAGAAAAATCCAACAAAGATAGAGAACTTCAGACCAATTTCCCTTATGAATATTGATGCAAAAATACTCAATAAAATTCTCGCTAACCGAATCCAAGAACACATTAGAACAATCATCCATCCTGACCAAGTAGGTTTTATTCCAGGGATGCAGGGATGGTTTAATATACGGAAATACATCAAAGTAATCCATTATATAAACAAACTCAAAGACAAAAACCACATGATCATCTGGTTAGATGCGGAGAAATTATTTGACAAAATCCAACACCCATTCATGATGAAAGTCTTGGAAAGATCAGGAATTCAAGGCCCATACCTAAACATGATAAAAGCAATCTACAGCAAACCAGTAGCCAACATCAAAGTAAATGGTGAGAAGCTGGAAGCAATCCCTCTAAAATCAGGGACTAGACAAGGCTGCCCACTTTTCTCCATACCTATTCAACATTGTACTTGAAGTCCTAGCCAGAGCAATTCGACAACAAAAGGACATCAAGGGGATACAAATTGGAAAGGAAGAAGTCAAAATATCACTTTTTGCAGATGATATGATAGTATATATAAGTGACCCTAAAAATTCCACCATAGAACTCCTAAACCTGATAAACAGCTTCGGTGAAGTAGCTGGATATAAAATTAACTCAAACAAGTCAATGGCCTTTCTCTACACAAAGAATAAACAGGCTGAGAAAGAAATTAGAGAAACAACACCCTTCTCAATAGTCACAAATAATATAAAATATCTTGGTGTGACTCTAATTAAGGAAGTGAAAGATCTGTATGATAAGAACTTCAAGTCTCTGAAGAAAGAAATTAAAGAAGATCTCAGAAGATGGAAAGATCTCCCATGCTCATGGATCGGCAGGATCAACTTTGTAAAAATGGCTATCTTGCCAAAAGCAATCTACAGATTCAATGCAATCCCCATCAAAATTCCAACTCAATTCTTCAACGAATTAGAAAGAGCAATCTGCAAATTCATCTGGAATAACAAAAAACCTAGGATAGCAAAAACTCTTCTCAAGGATAAAAGAACCTCTGGTGGAATCACCATGACTGACCTTGAACTTGACCGATGTTACCTGTGATTGTATGTTTAAAGAAATTAAATAAACCAAGAATTCATGACTCCAATAACAATTACTCAAAGTTACCCCTAAAGAGTTATACATCTGTTCCTCCAGCAACTGCTGATGTGTCATTCAAACTCCCCATGTTCCAGAGTTCTCTCTATAAATAAAGGTGATCAGAAAGATGGGCTATGGCTCTGCAACCCCTCATGACCCCTTGGATTTCAGGTAAAACTAGCCCCACTGAAGCCTCACAGAGAACAATGTTGAAAAATAATTTAATGTGTGCTGCCTGCCACATGGATTATATCACAAGATGTGCAATCTGTCTTATCCACCTACCCAACACCATGCACACCTGAGAAGGTATGCATCATAGAAACACCTTTTGTACTCTGGAACTGAATTTCCATGAATACCATTGTAAATGGAGGCAGTAGAAAGGTAAGAGGAGTCTAATCAAACACTACTGAAGGATGGCCCCTATCACTTTCTTTCTACTAATTCCTAAATTATTTGTACCACATAACTGAATGTGGACGTTTCTGAAATTCTAGAAACCAGACCTTCATTCTTCCAATATGTCTTCCTACTACATATCAAAAGCAATGCTGGTGTGTACACACTGAAAAATGACAGTATTGAACACCACAGACTTCCACTACCAGTGCTCTACAGCGCCACCCCCACCCCCTGCCTTCCATTGGAATTCAGGCTTGGGAAGATCAGAGGCCAAGGGCCTCTGAGCATATCACCACATGAACCAATCAATCCATAGTCTGACCCACAGTCCATTTCAGTCTCAGCATGGCGTGGCTTGTGGTCTTCCTCCCATCTTGCTACAGGAAGGGAATCCGGAAAAGAACCTGCAAGCTACCCTCCACTGCTGTGCCTGATTGTTAGGCCTACCCAGGGTCCCTCATTAGTTTACAAAACTCAGATATGCCTCAGGCCAGTTGCAGCCCCTCTACTGGGGGATCAGAGAGCAAATGCCTCGGCCAGCTGAAACCTTTCCAGATCTGCCTTTCCACTCTATGTGCACACAAATCCCTGGTCTGGAGAAATTGTATTTAACAGAATGTTCCAGTCTCCCAGAGCACTTGTTTTCCTTTTTCCAGGCACAGGGTCCTTTGTTTGCATATTCCTTTACACATGCCATGTTCAGTACAGCCATGTCTGCTTCATAGTTGGGAAGTCCTGCAGCCAAACTGCAGTCACCTTAGAATAGTAGCAATAGTTAAAAGAAAAAGTGCCTATGAATTCCTTAACAAGGAGTGGTTAATGGTAGGTGAATGAAAAAAAAGAAAGAAAGAAAGATTAAATAAAGGATACAACTGCTCCTATGTATGGTGGAATAGAAAGTTTGTTATACATAAAAGAGAGAACATAATCAAAGCCAGGAATATCTAGAACAGAATACAAAGTGAACATGACTTTAAACCATGTGGAGAGAAGCAAGATCCAGACAAAGAGATCAAGATGACTAGTGACAGATTAATAATAAAACAAACAGGTAATCAAAAGGCTGGATTGCATAAGGAATGGCAGCTGGGTGAAGGGTAGCCCTACCCCTGGGCTAGAGGGTGAGGTATGCCAGCCATATGACATAATAGGTAGGGACTGAGGTCTGCTGACAGCCTGGTCTGCCGTGACTTGTTAAATAAGCTCTCAACCAATTGTCCAGGGTTTCAGACTTATTTGCAGGGACAAAGAAGAATGATAGGATTGAATCATACTCGCAAAGATTATTTGTACAAGTTGAAACACACTTTACGGTCCAATATTCTTCAGGGACTAAGCATAAGTACTAGAGCGCACCAAGTCTTTTCTCTCACATGCTGTATTTTCAAACAGGAAAATTAACATTCCCGTTAGGCACACCACATCAGATTGTCTAGATCTTGTGTTCTTTGAACTAGTGTAAATATGGAAATTTGGTTTCTAGAAATAAGTTCAGTTCTTCGCCCAGTTTTCTGAGTGCCCTGCTCTAGGAACCCACCAAGATCGCCGGTTTGTACTTTTACTGTTGTCTAAAACTGACTACCTGAATACTCATTGCTATTGTCAACTACTGTCAAAGTAGAAAGGCCCTCACCTTCCGTCTTCTCCTCCTTTTCTCTGCTGTGACTACACCAGCTTCAAAATTGGTCAGAGAACTCAATGCTTACACAGGACTCTCTTTTTGTAATCCCCTCACCCCAATCCAGAGAGGTTGGAGGACACCCATTCACTGGTCTATATCTCTTCTCATTGACCTGAGTCCAGTCAACACCATGCCTTAGTATTGGTTGTGACCCTATAATGCCACCTTGAGCACCTTGTTAGGTGCCTGTTCTTTGCTATCAAGATGAGCCTTGTTGTTGATTGTAAAGGAAAGCGGTCTCTATTTTTATAGTTTGGAGACAAATGTCTGAACAATCCTGGTAAACAAACACAGCCATACTGTTCTCTAGCAAGCCAGGTTAGCATGCTATGTACCTGGGGGGCGTTTTACAGGCAGTCCTCTCTCTGCTACATTCTACTTGGTGCCACTTCCTACTTCCCAATCAAATTCTTACCATTATCAATTCTACTCGTCTACATCACAGCTTAATATTGGAGTGCTACTCAACATATGATAGGGCTTTTACAGCCTCCACAATATTTTTGTTTGTTTGTTTTTTGTTTTTCTAGACAGGGTTTCTCTGTATAGCCCTGGCTATCCTAGAACTCACTTTGTAGACCAGGCTGGCCTCGAACTCAGAAATCCGCCTGCCTCTGCCTCCCGAGTGCTGGGATTAAAGGCGTGCGCCACCAAGCCGGACACAGCCTCCACAATATTAACTCCAAATGGATCTTACACCCCCATATTAAATGCTACAGGCAGAACTTACAGAAAATAGAGAAACTACGGTTCTCAGGTTTGGCATCCTGCTAAGTATTTTTTGGGCACACAAGCCCCTGCCCCAAATGCTTTGTAAAAATACAGCCCCCATAATAAGCTTTTTCAGAGGCCACCGCCAGGTACAGGGAGAGACTAGAACCACAAAGGACCTCACACGTGGCCAAATCTGTCTGGCTGCTGCTTACAATCAGCTGCTGGGAAAACTCACCACATGTGCACCATTTACTAAACCGCTTGCTCCTCCCTTTGTGGGAGATGATCCTGCACTTACCATATCTGGAAATTTTAAGCTTTTCGGAGCTCCTTCACAGCACCCAACAGAGGTACTCAGAGCACACCACAAAGAAACCTTGCGGGCTCAGATTCAGACAGGAACTTACAGGCTTGGAAACAGGAAGAGCGTCCTCTTCTCCTGAGTGGCAGGTCCGGCTGGAGGTTCTGATTGGCTAGTGCGTCTTGAGTGACATGAGCACCACCCTTAGGGGTCTAGTGTACTGAAGAGAAACTACCTAGTGTACCTAGTGGTTCCATCTTGGGAGCAGTCCTTTTCCAGATCAGCTGATTTGCATTTCAGTAGCACAGTGCCTGTCCTCCAATAGCCTGCCTGTCTTTCCTCCCACAGAGCACCTCAGAGGATCTACAACTCCAGATACCTGCTGCTCAGCTGCCCATTTCTCCCCATTATGGGCAGCGACCCTGTGTTCACAACTTTGCAAAATTGGACTTTTTCTGAGCTCCCAGTACTCAGTAGTCACTTCCCCTTCTTTCTCCTGCAATCAAGCTGGATAGCTTGCATAGCCGATTTATCAACTAACAGTGGGGCTGGAGAGTTGGCTCAGTGGTTAAAGAGCACTGACTGCTCTTCCAGAGGTGCTGAGTCCAATTCCCAGCAACTATATGGTGGCTCACAGCCATCTGCAGTGGTGTCTGATGCCCTCTTCTGGTGTGTCTGAAGAGAGCAATGGTATACTCATATACATGAAATAAATAAATCATTTTTTTAAAAGAAATTTAAAAAATCAACCAACAGTGGGTCCCTCAAGTGGATGGGTATCCAGAATATTAGCAACTAAAGAAGATTTTTGGAAAGAAAATTTTGTTTTGTGGTTTCAGGCTGAATTCAGGCAACCTGCACATATTTTTCACCTGATGGTAATGAGACAACACTCAGAGCAAAGCAGGAAACACACGACAAACACTGTGGAGCCCTCTTGTAAACCAGCACATACATCTTCCTCAATGGGTCTGTAAAGCAAACAAAACAACAACAACAAACCCGCGGCTCTGTTAGTGAAGGTTTTTCAGATGAACAGAACTGATAGAACGAAACTTTCTATTATGTAGAAAATGGATTTATTAGAATAAATCACATTCTATAGTTCCACTAGTCCATCCAACAATGACTAACTACTATGGACAGTTGAAGAATCCAATAGTGGCTAGATGTCTCCGCTAATTTGTGTTTGCAAGGCATTCCTCTAAGTACAAAGACAAGGAAATAATACCTTAACAGATCTCACCATTTGAATCACAGCCCAATAGAGTTATGCTCTAGAAATACCAGTGTGGTTAATCTACTCCTTAGATATTGCAAATGATAGAGACATTGAATAGGTGATAAGTGTGTGTATAAAAACTTCTACACTTGACCTTAGCCAAAAGGCCGAGAGGCGATGTCTAAAAACTTCTAAGAAGTATATAGTCCATATTAAAGTTGGTGTCAATCACATACTTGTAATGATGTTGCCAAATTTTGTGAGATGGACAGTTTATGAGCGTCAAAAAAGCTGTTGTGGAAAAACCTTAATCCCTATACCACTTATTCTGTTTTTAATAGAGATGTCATTAGTTAGAATGGATACAAGCCACGTGAACAAAGGAGTATTGAAAGAAACAACAACCTCTCTCTTCCAGCACAATTAGAAGATATGTAGTATTCCCCACTTTGAGTAGACTTCTAAAAGTGCTAGAAGTTTACAACTAATTTGTTTTCCAACTTTAATGTGGGTATTTCGACAAATCACACTGCAGAAAATGGCTGAGTACTAAGGATGTGACAATTCTTCTGTTTGATTTGGTTCACTTTGCAAATTAATGAATGAAATCAGTGTGGTAAATCTCTGAGTTCTTCCTGTTATCTTCAAATATGTGAACACACTCATATAGAAAAAGGATGCTATGTCATCAATGTTCTTCCCATCCCGTGTATCTTCAAAGATGCAAAAGAACCCACAATGACTGGGAACTCCATGGATGTAAACAAAGGAATAATAGATTAAGATCAGCTTGTTCTTTACAATTAGACTAAATTGTAAAACTTACTCACACAAACAAAAAGATTCATCTGTGTTTTGAATGTGAGAAAGCTTTCACACGTGCCAATTGTCTTTGCAGGCATGAAAGAAGGCATAGTGGAGAGCAACCCTCTGAGTTTATTCAACGTGGGAAGAAAGCCTATGTATTTCAGAGTCATAACCAAAGACATGAGAGAATTTATACTGGAGAGAAACCCTATAGAGATGTCCAAAATTTTGAAGCCTTTGCATATAACAGTAGTCTCCAGATACATAAAACAACACTTGCTGGAGAGAATACATATGAGAGTAACCAATGTGGTAGAGACTTTGTATCTCACAGGTCTCTTCAAAGCCATAAAAGAGTTCATCCAGGAGAGAAAGGTTTTGAATGTTATCAATGTGGTAAAGCCTTTGCACAAAGTTGTAGTCTTCTAACACATAAAAGAATCCGTACAGGAGAGAAACCTTTTGAATGTAACCAATGTGGTAAAGTTTTTGCACAAAACGATCATCTCCTAACACATAAAAGAACACATACTGGAGAGAAACCTCATGAATGTACTCATTGTGGTAAACACTTTGCACATCAGTATGGTCTCTTATATAAAAAGACACATACAGGAGGGAAATCCTATGAGTGTCATCACTGTGGTAAAGCCTTTAGATTTTACACTCATCTTCAAATACATAGAAGAACACATACAGGAGAGAAACCTTTTGAATGTAACCAATGTAGTAAAGCCTTTGCACAAAGTAGTAGTCTTCTAACACATAAAAGAATCCACACAGGAGAGAAACCTTTTGAATATAACCAATGCGGTAAAACCTTTGCAAGAAGCAGTGGACTCCTAAGACATAAAAGAACACATACAGGAGAGAAACCCTATGAATGTCATTAATGTGGCAAAGCCTTTGCAAGTCAGTCTAGTCTCACATATCATATAAGAACATAGGTTGGGTATATGCCCAGAGTTTTTTTATTATTATTATTAGGTATTTTCCTCATTTACATTTCCAATGCTATCTCAAAAGTCCCTCATACCCACCCCCACAATCCCCTACCCAAACACTCCCCCTTTTTGGCCCTGGCGTTCCCTTGTACTGGGGCATATAAAGTTTGCAAGTCCAATGGGCCTCTCTTTGCAGTGATGGCCGACTAGGCCATCTTTTGATACATATGCAGCTAGAGACAAGAGCTCCGGGGTTAGTTCATATTGTTGTTCCACCTATAGGGTTGCAGTTCCCTTTAGCTCCTTGAGTACTTTCTCTAGCTCCTCCATTGGGGGCCATGTGGTCCATCCAACCGCTGACTATGAGCATCCACTTCTGTGTTTGCTAGGCCCCGGTCTAGTCTTACAAGAGACAGCTATATCTGGGTCCTTTCAGCAAAATCTTGCTAGTGTATGCAATGGTGTCAGCGTTTGGAAGCTGATTATGGGATGGATCCCTGGATATGGCAATCACTAGATGGTCCATCATTTCGTCACAGCTCCAAATTTTGTCTCTGTAACTCCTTCCATGGGTGTTTTGTTCCCAATACCCAGAGTTTTATGGCTGTATCATGAGTAGAATTATTTTCAGTTTTCTGAGAAACTGCCAAATTAATGTCCAGAGAGGTTGTACAAATTTTCACTCCCACCAGCAATGGAGAAGTGTTCTTCTTGCTCCACAGCCTTGCCAGATGTGCAGTTCCTTGAGTTGTTTTTTTTTTTTTTAATCGTAGCCATTCTGATGGGTGTAAGGTGGAATATCAGTGTGATTTTTATTTGCATTTCCCTGATGATTAAGGATCCACAGAATGAAAGACACAGACACACACACAATAGTTCATTTTTAACATGTCATTTGGCTCAGTGGCTGGGTACACCTAAGACTCCCATGGCTAGCATGCCCTTCCCTCTGATACTCCTGACTAAACACCTCTAAATCTGTCCTCAGCTTAGCTGCCTGGTTCCTTTTATGAAGCCTATTTTCCTTGTTGGCCAAGATTTTGGAATGCCCCTTGATGCTCTACTTTCACTTTTCACCTACATATTAGATGATCTCCTCTTCAGCTCCAAGTCTGTCCCATCTCTGTCCTTCTGGGTCATGGCAAATCTCTCTGTCCTCTCTGTGTCCTACCCGTGCAACTCTAAATGTCCCAGCCTGTGCTCAACCATTGACTATTGGCATCTTCATTGATGGATCAGAAAACAAATGGTAACAAAGACCTTTAGCATTTGAACACAGAGATTCCTGACTAAATCAAAGCATTAGAACCAATACCGTACATCGACCAGATACTTTTTTTAACTTATTCACTATATTTTCAACTCACTGCCCCCTCGTAAGCATTGCCTCCCACAATCCTTACCCCATTCCCCCATCTATTTCTCCTATGAGTGTGTGGTGGCCCCTATGGGTATTCCCACACACTTGCACTTCAAGTCTCTATGAGGCTAGATATGGCCTTTCCTACTGAGGTCAGACAAGGCAGCTCAGCTATAAGATCATATTCCAGAAACAGGCAATAGCTTTTGGGATAACCCCTGTTCCAGATGTTTGGGACCAACATCAAGATCAAGCTGCACACCTACTACATATGTGCATGGGGGCCTAGGTCCAGTCTGTGTATGCTCTTTGGTTGGTGGTTCAATCTGCAAGAGCCCCAATGGCCCATGTTAGTTGATTCAGCTCTTCTGTCTTCCTGTAAAGTTCTATCTCCTTTGGGGCCCACAATCCTTCCCTCAACTCTTCTATAAGAGTCTCCAAGCTCCATCTACTGTTTGGCTGTGGATTTTTGGATCGCTCTGAGTCCAGTTACTGGGTGGAGCCTCTCAGAGGGCAAACATGCTAGACTACTGTCTGTAAGCATAACAGAGTATCATTAATCATGTCAGGAATTGGTCCCTGCCTGTGGGATGGAAACCAAGTTGATCTAATTATTGACTGGCCTTGACATCAGTCTCTGCTCCATCCCACTCCCTGCATTTTCTATGGTTGCCTGCAAATCAGATATTTATTTTATACTTGGGGTCACCAAAACATTTAAAATTTTTGAATTATCACTGGCTTAAAAATGTGTCTTTCTTCTTCTAAGGTCTGTTCAAGCTAACAGAGACTAATTTAAACATATATGTCTAGGATGTCCTCAAACTTGTGATCTTGGCTTTTGCTTCCTTCAGCAAATCTTTTTTTTTTTCATTTAAAAATATTTTTAATTATTATTAGGTATTTATTTCATTTACATTTCCAGTGCTATCCCAAAAGTCCCCCACACCCTCCCACACACACTCCCCCAACTACCTACTCCCACCTCTTGGCCCTGGCGATCCCCTGTACTGAGGCATATAAGGTCTACATGACCAATGGGCCTCTCTTTCCGCTGATGGCCGACCAGACCATCTTCTGATACATATGCAGCTAGAGACATGAGCTCTGGGGGTAGGGGGGTGAGTACTGGTTAGTTCATATTGTTGTTCCACCTATAGGGTTGCAGATCCCCCCAGCTCCCTGGGTACTTCCTCCAGCTCCTCCATTGGGAGCCCTGTGATCCATCCAATAGCTGACTGTGAGCATTCACTTCTGTGTTTGCTAGGCCTGGGAATAGTCTCACAAGAGACAGCTATATCAGGGTCCTTTCAGCAAAATCTTGCCAGTGTATGCAATGGTGTCAGCATTTGGAGGCTGATTATGGGATGGATCCCCAGGGGCTCAGAGCTAAACAAAGAATTCTCACCTGAGGAATACCGAATGGCTGAGAAGCACCTGAAAAAAAAATGTTCAACATCCTTAACCATCAGGGAAATGCAAATCAAAAGAACCCTGAGATTCCACCTCACACCAGTCAGAACGGCTAAGATCAAAAATTCAGGTGACAGCAGATGCTGGCTAGGATGTGGAGAAGGAACACTCCTCCATTGTTGGTGGGATTGCAAGCTGGTACAACCACTCTAGAAATCAGTCCGGTGGTTCCTCAAAAAATTGGACATAGTTCTACCGGAGGATCCCGCAATACCTCTCCTGGGTATATATCCAGAAGATGTTCCAACCGGTAAGAAGGACACATGCTCCACTATGTTCATAGCAGCCTTATTTATAATAGCCAGAAGCTGGAAAGAACCCAGATGCCCCTCAACAGAGGAATGGTTACAGAAAATGTGGTACATTTACACAATGGAGTACTACTCAGCTATTAAAAGGAATGAATTTATGAAATTGCTAGGCAAATGGATGGACCTGGAGTGCATCATCCTGAGTGAGGTAACTCAATCACAAAAGAACTCACACGATATGTACTCACTGATAAGTCTATATTAGCCCAGAAACTTAGAATACCCAAGATATAAGATACAATTTGTGAAACACATGAAGGTCGGGAAGAACGAAGACCAAGGTGTGGATACTTTGCCCCTTCTTGGAATTGGGAGCAAAGCACCCATGGAAGGAGTTACAGAGACAGAGTTTGGAGCTGAGACGAAAGGATGGACCATCTAGAGACTGCCATGTCCTTCAGCAAATCTTACCTGCATTCACCAAGCATCTGCTGGAAGCAGATACAAAGACACACAGTGGAATGTGTTAGACAGATCTTGGGAAGTCTTGTAGGAAGTTGGGGGAATGATTAAAGAGACAGAATGGTCAAGTACACTACAAGATGACCTACACAGTCAACTAACCTGGTCCCTTTGGGGCTCACAGAGACTAAAACACCCTGTAAAGAGCATGCATTGGCTGGCCCTTGGCCCTTGCACATATATCGTACATGTGCAGCTTGTTCTTCATATGGTTTCCCTAACAACTGGAGCAGGAGCTCTGTCTGACACTCTTGCCTGGCCTTAGATTCCTTTCTGCTAGTTGTGCTGCCTGGTCTGACCATAGTGGGACAGGATACATCTAGTCCTGCTACAAATTGTTGTGCCAGAGTAGGTTGGTACCCATGGGGGAACATCAAAGTGGAAAGTGGGAAGGAAATATAAGTGGTACTGGAAGGAGAAGTGGGGCTGTGATCAGGATGTGAATCAATCAATAAATCAATCAATATACCCTTTAATTTCAACATGTGCAGTTTTTAAAATATAATATAAATATTATATAATAAAATATAATAAAAATATAAAATATAATCAAATGTACAAAGATTTAAAATTGTACCTGTGAAAAAAATAATTTCATTAGAATCAGTTCTTAAAATCGAAGTCTCTGCATAGATAGATAGATAGATAGATAGATAGATAGATAGATAGATAGATAGACAGATGAATGACATATATATCTAACCTTGTTTTTACAATCATTAGAAAGCTTTAGCTTTTTGGCAAACTGAGTCATAGAAGAAAACTGTCATGTTCTATAATGAAACAGCATATAATATTTAATAATGTATCCAATCTTTATATTTACAAGTCTCATTTTGATATTGAGCAAGCTTAAATTAGAAAACTGTCATCCTTTTTTTGTCTGGAGGCATCTAAGAAAGGTTAAAGACTAGCGTCTCTTCCTGAGATTGTCTCACCATGGACTGTAAAGCAGGATGGATGAGCCCTTGCAGGCAAGGCCAAAGGGATGACATTTTCAGGATTTGATCCCTCTTATTGAGATGATTTTCTTGCCGTAATTAAATTAAATAATAATCCCTGGGTATTAGCCTACCCTATTGGGCAGATTTTCCACAGATCAATGAAGATGTACTGCCTTGTATTGATGCTATATAGGCAAACAGACGATTTCTTAATACCTAATGATGATTCTATTATATTTCCTAAAGTTGTATTAGTAATTATTAAGCCCTATATGATAGGACTGCTATTAAATCTTTGTCTAATATAAAAACTGCTGTTAGAACTCTGACAGGCTTCACTGTGTCATGAGTTAATTGTTTCTGAGATACAAAGCAGCATTTCCAACTTAAATACATTCCATAGAGCTGTAAAACCATAAACTACAGGTCATAAGAAGAAATGAATGATTTATTGTAGGTGCAAGGACAGAAGAAAAAATAATTCCTGCATTTATCTATACCAAACTCCACTGTTAACTTGGACACAAGAGTTATGGTGTTTTGTTTTGTTTTGTTTTGTGTTTTGCTTTGTTTTGTTTAACAATTATGGCTTTTAACATTCAAAGAGCCTGTGGAGCTAGTGACAGAAAATGTATACTTAGGTAAGTAGTCTTAAAGAAAACACATGAAAGCATCTCTGTTGTAAACTCTTATCATTTTATGATTTGAATTTATGTCTGAACATCTAGTGAACTTTTGTAAAAATAAAAAAGTAGGATGCTTGGAAAAAATCATGTGATACATTTTCCTAAAATCAGGTACAAAAAAAGTAGGAATGATAATGTTAGAAAGGGCAAAGAGAGATAGCAAAACACAGAATGCAGACAAAGAATTAGAAACTAAGGTATAGCAAAATATAATAGAACATAAAAGAGAGATGAAGAAGGACAAAGCAAACCTTCAGAGACAGCAGAAAGAGCAGTTAGGCTTCTCATTACCATGAGGAAAAACAGATTTTTTTTTTCTTAACACAAAGCAAGTTTAGTTTTACTAAAGAGGGAAATACTATTTTCTTACAGACTTAGGTTTAATTCATTTACCAATAAAAGAGTGCAAGCCTTTTCCTTAATTATGCAATAAAGGCTGAAGCATATTTTCCATCCAGAATGAACGAGTTCTTTCTGCACTGGTGTGTGGGCATTTGCTTCATATGCATATGTATGTAAGTATAGGGGTGTCTGTGTAAGTATGTAAGTTGCTTAGACAGATTGTTAAGCTCAGTGAATAAGAATGTGATAATGAGTGTGTATGTATGAATACATGTGCATTTATGCATATTTGCTTGTGTAAAAGTTTTCCCTTCTGTGAGCATGACTCTGATGGTTCAATAAATGTTTATTGTTCCAAAACCTCTCTCCTACCTAGCAAGTGCAAGGCGAGGCTTCTGGGCAAGAGAGAAAGTAGCCCTAGCAATTCATCCATTACCTCATCTCTCACTGTTAAGGAACAGATGTTAATTGCCCAAGCCAGTGGGTTTTAATCTCAGAATAAGGAACAAAGTTCTTAGTATTTTTTAGAAGCCAGCAGCTTTAGCATAGTTACATATATAAAGATCACCTATGTTGAATTTGATCCTGAGATATAGATAGATATAGATATATTCTCATTCAGCAGGTGTATATGTTCATGACTTTTCACAAAATCTGGAATTTTGCTGGGTCATAAAGACATGAATCTGCTCCTGTTGTCTTACAGACACCTGTATACTGCTTTTTCTACAACATGGATTTCAATACAATGCTATTGCTAATACATCTATTTTTGTAAACTAAAACTTCATGTTAAATTCATGGCATCAAAAAGTTGTAAGACTTGGATTCACCTGTCTCTTTTAAAATGGAATCCAGAGAAGTATAGCCTAAATTTCTGTACCTGCCTATTCCTGAAAATTGGATTTTCCCCATGGACTTGGAACTATACCAACACTGTAGTGAGTGGGGTCACCTTAGTCCTAGTTTGTTGCTCTACAAGATATTGTCCTTGCTGTCATTCTGACTAAAACTTAAAAACTCTAAAATTAAAGGACTGTACCACCACAGCTTAAAATAACCTCTTTGAGGCTGGGCGTGGTGGTGCAGGCCTTTAATCCCAGCACTCGGGAGGCAGAGGCAGGCAGATTTCTGAGTTCCAGGCCAACCTGATCTACAAAGTGAGTTCCAGGACAGCCAGGGCTACACAGAGAAACCCTGTCTCTAAAACAAAACAAAACAAAACAAAGAAACAACAACAAAAAACCTCTTTGAGTCATGTAGTGGATGTCTATTGCAATAACAGGAAAGGATTTGCATGTAGATCATGGCTCTGGTTTCAGACCACAAATGGATGGATAGTTTATGAGGTACACTGAGGAATAAATAAGGTAGATAATAGCTAGATCACAGACTGAAGTGTAAGGCAGTCTACTTTCTGGGTCATTATCATAAAGAAGATACAATGGGAGCACAGTGAGTAATTTTTTTTAATTAGGTATTTATTTCATTACATTTCCAATGCTATCCCAAAAGTCCCCCACCCACTCCCCACCCACTCCCCCATCCACTCCCCCACCCACCCACTCCCACTTCTTGGCCCTAGTGTTCCCCTGTACTGAGGCATATAAAGTTTGCATGACCAATGGGCCTCTCTTTCCACTGATGGCCAACTAGGCCATCTTCTGATATATATGCAGCTAGAGACACAAGCTCCGGGGGATACTGGTTAGTTCATATTGTTGTTCCACCTATAGGGTTGCAGATCCCTTTAGCTCCTTGGTTACTTTCTCTAGCTCCTCCATTGGGGGCCCTGTGATACAACCAATAGTTGACTGTGAGCATCCACTTTTGTGTTTGCTAGGCCCCAGCATAGTCTCACAAGAGACAGCTATATCTGGGTTCTTTCAGCAAAATCTTGCTAGTGTATGCAATGGTGTCAGCATTTGGAAGCTGATTATGGGATGGATCCCCAGATATGGCAGTCTCTAGATGGTCCATTCTTTCGTCTCAGCTCCAAACTTTGTGTCTGTAACTCCTTCCATGGGTGTTTTGTTCCCAATTCTAAGAAGGGGCAAAGTGTCCACACTTTGGTCTTCATTCTTATTGAGTTTCATGTGTTTAGCAAATTGTATCTTATATCTTGGGTATTCTAAGTTTCTGGGCTAATATCCACTTTGATGTCATTCTTTGCCAGCCAAGTGCTTAGGCTTTCACCTATGGTAACCAGTCAAACAAAATAGCAAGCCTTAGAAGTTTTCTCACAGAAACAACATGAGTAATCAACACTTTTTCTAGGAATGATGCGTTATGAAATTCCTTAATAAGTTACTGTCATCTGTTAGAAGGAACATAACCATTATGGAATATTAACCAAATATCTTATCAATGGTCTGGTTTTTACGGTATTCAAACTGATGTTTTTACATTTAATACTGAGAACAAAGTTTCAACCCCACATCTATAGCAAAAATACCTATTTGAAGTATGTCTTTGTTTTTTTTGTTTTTTTTTTTTTTTTACTTCTGGATATTTTTTATTGTGTTCAAAGCATAAACAAATTTTCGCTGTTGAGCCTGTCTTTTAACCTTCCTATGTTGTTTTGCTGAACCCAGTATAAAGAAAAAAATCAATGAAATCTGCAAAAGACAGTGCATCTTCAGAGGAAGAAACTGATATAAAAGCTCGGAGCAGCAGCATATTTCTATAACCCCGGAGCTACAGGGAATGGACACAGAAGGATCCCAGGGGCCTGCTGACAGCCAGCCAGTTGATGAGCTCTCACTTCAATGAGAGAAGCTGTTCAATTTGGATCCCTCAGATCCTAATTTCAAGAAAACAAAAGCTATGGAAAAAATTCTGGAGGAGAAAGCTCGACATCGAGAACGGAAGGAAGAACTTCTTATTCAAGCAGTAGAGAGAGCACAGCAGGACACGGGAAAGCCAGCACAGAAGCAACTCATGGATCCCGCCTTGTCCATGCTGATTAAATAGAAAGTAGAGCTGTCCAGTGTGGGTTCCAGGACATGAACTACCAGGGAGCTACAAGTCTGGGTTCTTTTTAGCTGGCTGGTGGCAAACACTGGAGCAAGGCATGGGGAGGTCATCCATCCAGTTTGGTCCCCACACAAGGTGTCAGGTATTGTCTTGAGTTATCACATTCTCACTGAGTATCCAGGAAGGGTTAGGAGAGAGAGAGACAGAGAGAGAGACAGAGAGAGAGAGACAGAGAGACAGAGAGAGAGAGAGAGAGAGAGAGAGAGAGAGAGAGAGAGAGAGAGAAACTCTTATTTCTGCTTAGGATTCCATTAAGGGTAGTTTATTTTATTGCCCTCTTTGTCACACTTCTTGAAGTCATTACCCTTACTGAAACTTCTCTTCAGACTGAGACCTCACTGAGGTAACATATGAGGTAAAAATATCATCTCCCAGGCCTCAGATAATGAAACTGTTTTGTTCTTGTGTCTTTAACCATATTTCCTGTGTGTTTTGAACTGTCTTTCTGCCAGTTTTATTGTTGAAAATAAAAATTGAAACCAATGGGGTTTTTTGGTAACTAACAGGGTTAACATTCTACTACATGTTTTCATAATTTTCTCTTAATGCCTGGCATATCCACAGGACACACTTCCATGTATAACTCCAGCTCCATGGGGATCTACCCCAATTTCAGACCTCTACAAGCATCAGGCATGGATGTGCTATACAGATGTACATGCAGTCAAACCTGCCATACACATAAAAAATAAATTAAATAAACAAAGCCTTTCTCTCAAAAGTTGAACTGGTCGGGCTATTGTTATTTACTTCTTCATTGAAAACAAACAAATAAATGAGTGAAATAGGGTTGCTGTCAGACGAGTAGAGCTGGTGTTAGGAAATATAATGTGGATTTGTGGCTGTTTGTGCCTTTTAACCATTTTTTTAGGGGAATGTGAAGGTGGAAAACTGGGTTGTAAATGACATTAAATACTGAGAGATTAAGAGGCTGTTCTTGTTCATAATTGAAAGCATGGTGCTAGAATCACTGTGTCTGTGAGATGGATATATATGTATACACACACACACATGCACACACATACATATACACACACACCACATACACAGTACTGTCACTAACATCAAAATAACAGGAGCAAACAATCATTAGTCATTAATATCTCTCAACACCAGTGGACTCAATTCCCCTAATAAAAAGACACAGGATAACAAAGTGGATGCATAAACAAGATCCATCACTTTGCTGCATACAGAAAACATTTCTCAGCACCAAAAGTAGATACTACCTCAGTGTAAAGAGCTGGAAAAAGTTTTCCATGAAATTGACCTATGAAAAAGCCAGAATAGACATTCTAATATCTACTAAATAGATATTCTACTAAAATTAATCAAATGAGAAAGAGAAGGACACTTCATATTCATCGAAGGAGAAATCCACCAAGATGATGTCTCGATTCTGAATAGTTAGACCCAAAGGGCAACAATATATGTAAAAGAAGCAATATAAAAGTTTACACTACCTCAGAGTGAAAGGCTGGAAAACAATTTTCCAAGCAAATGGCCTAAGGAAACAAGCTGGAGTAGCCATTCTAATATCAAATAAAATCGACTTCCAACCCAAAGTTATCAAAAAAGACAAGGAGGGACACTTCATACTCATCAAAGGTAAAATCCTCCAAGAGGAACTCTCAATTCTGAATATCTATGCTCCAAATGCAAGGGCAGCCACATTCACTAAAGATACTTTAGTAAAGCTCAAAGCACACATTGCACCTCACACAATAATAGTGGGAGACTTCAACACACCACTTTCATCAATGGACAGATCATGGAAACAGAAACTAAACAGGGACACAGTGAAACTAACAGAAGTTATGAAACAAATGGACTTAACAGATATCTACAAAACATTTTATCCTAAAACAAAAGGATATACCTTCTTCTTAGCACCTCACGGGACCTTCTCCAAAATTGACCATATAATTGGTCACAAAACACTCCTCAACAGATACAAAAATATTGAAATTGTCCCATGCATCCTATCAGACCACCATGGACTAAGGCTGATCTTCAATAACAACATAAATAATGGAAAGCCAACATTCATGTGGAAACTGAGCAACACTCTTCTCAATGATACCTTGATCAAGGAAGGAATAAAGAAAGAAATTAAAGACATTTAGAGTTTAATGAAAATGAGGCACAACATACCCAGACCTATGGGGCACAATGAAAGCATTTCTAAGAGAGAAACTCATAGCTCTGAGTGCCCCCAAAAAGAAACTGGAGAGAGCACATACTAGCAGCTTGACAACACATCTAAAAGCTCTAGAAAAAAAGGAAGAAAATTCACCCAAGAGGAGTAGACGGCAGGACATAATCAAACTCAGGGGTGAAATCAACCAAGTGGAAACAAGAAGAACTATTCAGAGAATTAACCAAACTCGGAGTTGGTTCTTCGAGAAAATCAACAAGATAGATAAACCCTTAGCTAGACTCACTAGAGGGCACAGGGACAACATCCTAATTAACAAAATCAGAAATGAAAAGGGAGAGATAACAACAGATCCTGAAGAAATCCAAAACACCATCAGATCCTTCTACCAAAGGCTATATTCAACAAAACTGGAAAACCTGGACAAAATGGACAAATTTCTAGACAGATACCAGGTACCAAAGTTGAATCAGGATCAAGTTAACGATCTAAACAGTCCCATATCCCCTAAAGAAATGGAAGCAGTCTCCCAGCCAAAAAAAAGCCCAGGACCAGATAGGTTTAGTGCAGAGTTCTACAAGACCTTCAAAGAAGATCTAATTCCAGTTCTTCACAAGCTATTCCACAAAATAGAAGTAGAGGGAACTCTACCCAACTCATTCTATGAAGCCACAATTACTCTGATACCTAAACCACAGAAAGATCCAACAAAGATAGAGAACTTCAGACCAATTTCCCTTATGAATATAGATGCAAAAATACTCAATAAAATTCTCGCTAACCGATCCAAGAACACATTAAAGCTATCATCCATCATGACCAAGTAGGTTTTATTCCAGGGATGCAGGGATGGTTTAATATACAGAAATCCATCAATGTAATCCATTATATAAACAAACTCAAAGACAAAAACCACATGATCATCTCGTTAGATGCGGAAAAAGCATTTGACAAGATCCAACACCCATTCATGATAAGTCTTGGAAAAATCAGGAATTCAAGGCCCATACCTAAACATGATAAAAGCAATCTACAGCAAACCAGTAGCCAACATCAAAGTAAATGAAGAGAAGCTTGAAGCAATCCCACTAAAATCAGGGACTAGACAAGGCTGCCCACTTTCTTTTTTTTTTTTTTTTTTGGTTTTTTTCAAGACAGGGTTTCTCTGTATAGCTCTGGCTGTCCTGGAACTCACTTTGTAGACCAGGCTGGCCTCGAACTCAGAAATCCGCCTGCCTCTGCCTCCCGAGTGCTGGGATTAAAGGCGTGCGCCACCACGCCCGGCTGGCTGCCCACTTTCTCCCTACCTATTCAACATAGTACTTGAAGTCCTAGCCAGAGCAATTCGACAACAAAAGGAGATCAAAGGGATACAAATTGGAAAAGATGAAGTCAAAATATCACTTTTTGCAGATGATATGATAGTATATATAAGTGACCCTAAGAATTCCACCAGAGAACTTCTAAACCTGATAAACAGCTTCGGTGAAGTAGCTGGATATAAAATTAACTCAAACAAGTCAATGGCCTTTCTCTACACAAAGAATAAACAGGCTGAGAAAGAAATTAGGGAAACAACACCCTCCTCAATAGTCACAAATAATATAAAATATCTTGGCGTGACTCTAACTAAGGAAGTGAAAGATCTGTATGATAAAAAGTTCAAGTCTCTGAAGAAAGAAATTAAAGAAGATCTCAGAAGATGGAAAGATCTCCCATGCTCATGGATCGGCAGGATCAACATTGTAAAAATGGCTATCTTGCCAAAAGCAATCTACAGGTTCAATGCAATCCCCATCAAAATTCCAACTCAATTCTTCAATGAATTAGAAAGAGCAATCTCCAAATTCATCTGGAATAACAAAAAACCTAGGATAGCAAAAACTCTTCTCAAAGATAAAAGTACCTCTGGTGGAATCACCATGCCGGACCTAAAGCTCTACTACAGAGCAATTGTGATAAAAACTGCATGGTACTGGTATAGTGACAGACAAGTAGACCAATGGAATAGAATTGAAGACCCAGAAATGAACCCACACACCTATGGTCCCTTGTCCTGTGACATGTTGTCCTGTGACATCCTTGCATGTGAGTGTGTGTGTGTGTGTGTGTGTCTGTCTGTCTGTCTGTCTGTGTCTGTGTGACAAAAAAGTCAAAAAAGCAGGAAATAAAAAGTCTACTACCAGACAAGCATTATTTCATTTTCATGGTTTTGCTCTCTCATCAGTACCATCAGCAGTCATCACATTTGCATTTCCTTTTAGATCACTTTGAACCAAATTGAAAGTAATGGTTATTAATTCTTATCACTGTCATATTTTATCATGGACTCATCATTGAATGTGCACATATTTTTCAACTCTACTTGACAGTGGAACTATACGTTTTTGTAGATTTCTATATTCACTTCTTGTATTTAGGAATGGGTAATAATATTACTGATAATTACCCTAATTATTTCTCAAGATGAGTAGATATCTCTGTATTATTGAGTATGAAAACATGATCATCCCATTTTGTAATTCTATTTAACTTTCAACATTTTTTAAAAAGTCAAGAACTTATTTTATTTATTTTGAAATAAACATTGAAGCTTCCCCATTATCCACCACCCTACAAAACTTTTGAGTGTGGAATATTCAACAGCCTAAGCCGTTTTAGTAGGCTATAAAACCAGCAAAAACTCTACTTGTCTGATGTTGAATATCTGAAAACAATTGTTGTTTTGAGTAGCTGATTGCTGGCTTGGAAAAAAATTGCAAAAGGCTAAAAGTAAAATTTAATTTCTGAACAGGAAATAATATTAACTTAGTAAGTAGCCTTGCTTTACCAAGTGGAATTAATTCTCCACGATGCAAAATGGAATGGGACAAGCAGAATTCAGTTCATAGGCACACAGAGCTAGTGCTCAAACTGCTAGTACAAATTCCAACACAGAACTTATGGCTAAGTCACTGCTAACCTTTCCATCTCCAAACTGTATACTCTCTATGCACCTAAGGCAAAGAATCAACACTTTGAACATAAGTATCTCCTTGAGAAAAGGAGAGAATTCAATCAGGGTTAAATTAGACCAAAGATAAGCGAAAATACTTCAGAAACAGCTACTAGACATAACCACAAAGTCTGTGACACTAACAATGCAAGGGGTGAATCACTTTAGCTGCTAGCTGTTGAACACCAGTGTTTCAAGATACCACTTTTAAAAACATGTTTTATTTGTTTTGTTATACCATCAGAACTGAAACTACTGCCTGTCATTTCCCTAAAACAGGGGAATGAATCTAAAGCACATACTGGAGCTTTTTAAAAGATAGCAATTGAAAAGTGTGGTAGCAGTCAGACAGTGGTGGTGCACACCTTTAATCCTAGCACTTGGGAGGCAGAGGCAGGCAGATTTCTGAGTTTGAGGCCAGCCTGGTCTACGGAGTTAGTTCCAGGACAGCCAGGGCTAGACAGAGAAACCCTGCCTAGAAAAAGCAAAAAACCCTTCATGGTAGCAGCAGGCATTTGATATCTTTCTTTTAAGAACTTTCATGCTGCAGGAGAAAAACATGTTACCAAAAGTGTTATGATTATCCATCCATTAAAGATTTTTCATCAGTACCTACTACCAATTTGATTAACAATACAGCAAGATCCAAGGATTAGAAATGACAAAACCCAGAAACCATATGGTGGTTCATAACCATCCATAATGAGGTCTGATATCCTATTCTGGTGTATCTGAAGACAGCTACAATGTACTTAGATATAATAATAAATAAATGTTTTTAAAAAATGTGGGTGGGAGGCTAGAGAGATGGCTCAGTGTTTAAGAGCACCGATGACTCTTCAAGAGGTCCTGAGTTCAATTCCCAGCAACCACATGGTGGCTCACAACCATCTGTAAATGGATCTGATGTCCTCTTCTGGTGTGACTGAAGAGAGCAACACTGTACTTACATGCATAAAATAAATAAATCTTAAAAAATAAAATAAAAAGAAAAAGAAAGAAAACCAGAATTATAAACAGGATTAGTGATGGCAATGCACATTATCATGAGGAATGACAAACAGGACCAATGTTCATGTAAGGCATTGTTCAGAGAAACCGTTAAGTGTTCAAAAGGTATCTAAATAGTTCACATTGAGCACAGAAGCAGCCCATCCATATTATAGCCCATATTTGATGCATATTTTTCCGGAAGAGCCAATCAAAGCCTGATTTGCATTCTGGCTTTCTTTTACATAGTATCCACTACTAAAGAGCAATTTACAAGTGTTTTTTTTTTTTTGTTTTTTTTTTGTTTTTTTTTTTTTTTGTTTTTTGTTTTTTCGAGACAGGGTTTCTCTGTGTAGCCCTGGCTGTCCTGGCACTCACTTTGTAGACCAGGCTGGCCTCGAACTCAGAAATCCGCCTGCCTCTGCCTCCCGAGTGCTGGGATTAAAGGCGTGCGCCACCACGCCCGGCTAAGTGTTTTTAATCACAATAAGTTTCCTGAAAGGGAGAAAAAATAGATATTAACTCTTCTGGTATTATGTTACACAGGCCAGTGTGGTTTTGGCGATTAAACATAATCCCGTGTATCACATTAATTCACTTGCTGAGTGCTCATTTGTGGCATCCCTCTGTTGGGTCTTGTGGGGCTCTCGGTGGTCCACTCTGCCCAGAGACTCACATGAAATTCTACTGATATCCATCCAGCTGGTAGCCAGAGTAACCCCAGGGAGCACTAAATTGAGAGTGTGTAACGACTGTTTGGAGCATTTGAGAATGAAGGGTGGTAACCATCATATTCTCCTCTAAATCCATTGGCAGGGTCTCTGTCTCCATTCATCAAGCCTCTGGCACCACAAGACCCTCCTCCAGATACACCATGACTGTCATAATGAGGCTGACTGCTACGTGGAAAGCCAGTGTTCTGCTGGGGAAGGGGGGTGACTGCTGGCAGTTACCAGGCACTTGAGGAGGCTGGTCCTGGGATGCATGGTAAGTGCCAATGACCCTTTGCAGCTAGTCTTGTTGAAGCTCTCTTTGTTCCACTTGGTGAAGATGACTAGAAAACTCTGGTTATAATTGGCCTGGTACTGACTCTGTTGTTTTATGTTGTGCATGCATGAAGACCTAGAGGCTGACATTAAAGCCTTCCTTAATGGGTTTTCCCCTTAGCCAATGTCTTAGTCAGGGTTTCTATTCCTGCACAAACATCATGACCAAGAAGCAAGTTGGGGAGGAAAGGGTTTATTCGGCTTACACTTCCATGCTGCTGTTCATCACCAAAGGAAGTCAGGACTGGAACTCAGACAGGTCAGGGAGCAGGAGCTGATACAGAGGCCATGGAGGGATGTTCTTTACTGGCTCGCCTCCCCTGGCTTGCTCAGCCTACTCTCTTATAGAACCCAAGACTACCAGCCCAGGGATGGTCCCACCCACAAGGGGCCTTTCCCCCTTGATCACTAATTGAGAAAATGCCTTACAGTTGGATCTCTTGGAGGCATTTCCTCAACTGAAGCTCCTTTCTCTGTGATAACTCCAGCTGTGTCAAGTTGACACAAAAATAGCCAGTACAGCCATTAACACAGAATTCCTCAATTGAACTCCCTGATGACTAAGCATTCAAATATATGAGCCTGAGGCAGCCATTCTTATTCAAGACATCACATTTCACACCCTGATGCCATAGGCTTGAAGCCATATCATAATGCAGAAATTTAAAAAAGAAAAAAAAAAAAAAAAGAGGGCTAGAGAGATGACTCAGTGGATAACAGGACTGACTGCTCTTTCAGAGATCCTGTGTTCAATTCCCAGCAACCACATGGTGGCTCACAACCATCTACAATTGGGTCTGAAGTCCTCTTCTGGTGTGTCTGAAAAGAGCAATGATGTACATATTATATATAAAATAAATAAATAAATCTTTAAAAAGAAAGAAAATCAACAAGCCCTTAGTCGAATTAAGTAAAATCATAAAGTATCAAAATTAACAAAATCAGAAATGAGAAGGGGAACATAACAACAGACAATGAGGAAATCCAAAGAATCCCTACGTCTTATTTCAAAAGCCTGTACATTCTAAAATTGGAAAATCTAAATGAAGTGGACAAAGTATTGAATAGATTCCCCTTCGCACAGTTAAATCAAGATCAGGTGAACTAAATAGACTTATAACCCCTAAGGAAAAAAAAAGGCAGTGATGAAAACTCATCCAACCAAAAAAAGCCCAGGGCCAAATTGTTTTTTAGCAAAATTAGCAGACTTTCAAAGAAGTGCTAATAACAATATTCCTCAAACTATTCCACAAAATAGAAACAGAAGGGGGCTGGAGAGATGACTCAGTGCTTAAGAGCACCAACTGCTCTTCCAGAGGTGCTGAGCTCAATTCCCAGCAACCACATAGTGGCTCACAACCATCTCTAATGGGATCTGGTGCACTCTTCTGGTGTGTGTCTGAAGTCAGCTACAGTGTACTTGTATAAATAAAAATAAATAAAATAGAAACAGTAGAAACATTGCCATACCCCTTCTATGATGCCATAGTCACCCTGATACCTAAAGCACACAAAGAATTGAAAACAAGGGGAATTTTTCTTATGTACATTGATGAAAAACACTCAATAAAATTCACACAAAGTGAACTGAAGAACACAAGAAAACATCATCTACCATGATGAAGTAGGCTTCATCCCAGGGATACAGGGAAGGTTCAATATTAAAAAAAAATCCATCAACATAATCCATGATGAATTAGCAAGACAACACCCTTCACAATTGCCACAGGTAATATAAAATATCTTGGTGTAAGTCTAACTAAGCAAGAGAAAGACCTGAATAATAAGAACCTCAAGTATCAGACGAAAGAAATTGAGGAAGATATGAGACGATGGAAAGATCTCCCATGCTCATGGATCAGTAGGATTATCATAGTAAGAATGGTCATCCTACCAAAAGCAATCTACAGAGTTAGCAATTTACCATTAAATTCCAACACCATTCTTTATAGACCTTGAAAGAAAAATCCTCAACTTCATACAGAAAAACAAAATCCCTGTGTGACAGGATTTTCCCTGTCCAATCACTAAAATATCAGGGCAGCAGGAGGCCTGCGATTGAACACAGAAAAGGGAGGCAGAGCTAAGAGATAGGGACAGAGAGCATCTTGGAGGGGAGAAGGAGGAAGGCCAAGATGGAGGCAAACGTGAACCAGCCTGGCTTTACCAGCCACAGGTAGTTATGATATCATAAATGTTAGAATATTGGGATAATTTGTCTATTCTAGGTGGGCAGCTTGTACCATTATTATATTAATATAATTATATTAATGGCTTAATATTATTGTATTGGCATCATGTAAATTGAGAATTTACAGATATACAAATCTGACTGGTTAACTATACTCTTTGAGAGTTTTGATTTACTGGGTTACTGATATAGGGACCACCGACTACAGGGTTTTATGACAGAGAAGGAACTAGTGTCTTCAGAGATAAGTGAACCAGATCTCGGAATACAGTGATCAGTCACTGCGGAGGGGTATGGGGATAGCTAGATACAGAGCAAGCAGGACCATGCTGAGGCTGAGAGTAGGCAGCAGGAGTGCAGGAAGTCTACTGCTGGTCTTTTTTAATAGTTACCGTTACATCCCTGTATAGCAAAAATAATCCTATACAATAAAAATAGATGGAGGTGTTGCCATCCCTGTTTACAAGCTGTACTACAAAGAAATCATAATAAAAAAATTTATGTTACTGGCATAGAAGCAAATGGATTGATCAACAGAAATGAACTGAAGACCCTGAAATAAATCCACACACCTATAAACATTAGAATTTTACAAAGAACCGAAACCCATATCAAAAACTGAAAGCATCTCCAACAGCAGGGACTAGTCTATCTGGATTTCTGTATGTAGACCAATGTAATTACATGCCAATTCATCACCTTGCACAAAAAACCAGTCCAATTGATCAAAGACTTCAGCATCAATCACAATACACTAATTCTAATAAAGTAGAAAATAGGGAATAGACTTCAATTCTGGTATAGGAAACAACATTTTGAGCAGAACATCAATATCTCAGGCACTAAGATCAACAATCAATAAATGGGACCTCGCCAGGTGTGGTAGCGCATGCCTTTAATCCCAGCACTCGGGAGGCAGAGGCAGGCAGATTTCTGAGTTCGAGGCCAGCCTGGTCTACAAAGTGAGTTCCAGGACAGCCAGGGCTATACAGAGAAACCCTGTCTCAGAAAAACCACCACCACCAACAACAACAACAACAAAAATAGGACCTCATGAAACTGAAAAGGCAAAGGACACCACCAATAGGACAAAGTGAAAAGCTACAGAATTTAAACTGACATCCAAAAGAGGGCTAAAATCCAAAATATATAGGGAACTCAAGAAGTTAGACACCAACAAAACATCCCAAATAAAAATGGGGTATGGAGCTAAACAGAATTTTCAAAAATAGACTCTCTACTGCCTGAGAAACACTTAAATAAAAGTTCAAAATCCTTAGTCACCTGGAATATGCAAATAAAAATGACACTGACATTTCACCTAACATCCATCAGAATGGCTAAGATAAAAAACTCAAGTGACAACACATGCTGGAGAGGATGTGGAGCAAGGGGAACACTTCTCCATTGCTGGTGGGAGTGAAAATTTGTACAACCTCTCTAAAATTAATTTGGTGGTTTCTCAGAAAACTGGGAATAATTCTACTCATTACCCAGCCATATAACTCCTTGGCATATGCCAAAAATATGTTCCAAAATACCACAGTACACCTGCTCCATTCTGTGCACAAGAGCTTTATTTTTAATACCAGAAACTGGAAACCATCCAGATGTCCTTCAGCAGGAGAACAGCTGGGAAAAAAAAGTCATTTATACAATGGAATACTATTCAATTATTAAAACAAGGATAAATAATGGATCAAACCATCAAAAATCAGATAGCCCAGTGAAGTAACCTAGACTCAGAAGGACATGCATAGTTATGTACTTAATTATATGTGGATTTTAGCCACAAACTATAGGATTTCCATGGTACAATCCACAGACCCAAGGAAGGGAAATCACAAGGAGGGCACAAGGAAGGATGCTAGACTCTCATTCAGAAGAGGAAATACCAGTCTTCAGAGGTGAATGGAGGGAGGGAACTGTGTGGGAGATGGGAAGGTGAGGGGAGTGCTGGGAGATAATGTGAGGGGAGAGAGGGTGGAGAGCTGCAGCTGTAGCTATAGGTGGAGGACATCTCTAGGATATGCCAGTGACCTGGAATGGGGAAGGCCCCAGGAAATCTAGGAGGGTGACTCTAGCTGAGATTCACTCCTAGCAGTGGGTGATATGGAGCGTGACCACCTCCTATAGCCAAGCAAGACATGCAGTGAAGAAATGGTGATCCCAACTCACCTACAAAACCTTCTTGCCTACAGGTGTATAGACAAAGAAGAAGGGGAGTCTGAGTGCATGGCCTACCAATAACTTTACACCCATACCATTGACAAGAACCAAACCCTGACAATATTAATGATACTCTGTCATGCTTACGCACCAGAGCCTAACCTAACTTTCCTTAGAGCCTCCAGACATCAGCTATCCAAGTCTGAAGTTGAGATTGACCCCCCAAACATTGGAGGGAACTCCAAAAGTCTTGTGGAGGATTTGTAGGAGGGATTGGGAACCCAGAGGGGATAAAAAGTTCACAAGTAGACCAACATAGGCAACTGACCTGGACCCTTGGGTGTTCCCAAAGACTGAACCATCAACCAAAATGCATTCATGGGCTGGTACTGTGCTCCCCTCCCCCAAAAATGTGTAGCATCTGTGCAGCTTGGTATTCAGACACGACCCCCAAATAATGGAGCAGGGAGAGTCCCTGACTGTTGCCTGACTTTGGATACTATTCCCAAAACTAGGCTGCTTATCCTTATAGAAATGACAATAACAGAAAATGACTTCCTTTTTACAGTATGAAAAGAAGATGATAATTTACTGCTGTAATGCTTCAGCCAACTTTATTTGTACATCAGTGAGATGGCTCAGTAGGAAATGACTACAGTATACAATGATGGCAACCTGACCTTGAACACCGTATAAAGATGGCCAAAGTAGATGCTATAATGCTGTCACCAAGTCTCTGCTTATCTGTCATGGTTAAAAAACCCATAATCACATTACACACACACACACACACACACACACACACACACTCACTCACACACACACTCACTCACACCAGAAATCCTTTATTCTCTGATATAGCTGTCACTTGTAAGGCTATGCCAGTGCCTGGCATATACAGAAGTAGATGCTCACAGTCATCTATTGGATGGAACACAGGGCCCCCAATGAAGGAGCTAGAGAAAGTATCCAAGGAGCTGAAAGGGTCTGCAACCCTATAGGAGGAACAACAATATGAACAAACCAGTACTCCCCAGAGCTTATGTCTCTAGTTGCATATGTAGCAAAGGATGGCCTAGTCAGCCATCATTGGGAGGAGAGGCCCTTGGTCTTGCGAAGATCATATGCCCCAGTACAGGGGAATGCCAGGGCCAGGAAGCAGGAGTGGGTAGGTTGGGGAGCAGGGTGGGGGAGAGTATAGGTGACTTTCAGGAGAGCATTTGAAATGTAAAAGAAGGAAAATATCTAATAAAAAAAAAAGAGTCACAAGTCACTGCAACGTGTAAAAAAAAAAAAAGTTTTACCACAGAGCTGGCTCTAGCATGGTCATGTCCTTTGCTACCTCTGCCATCTTTGCTGGTGCTGCTAGTGCTGTTGCTTCACTGTTATGTCCATTGCAGGCTGGGAAGGGCCAGATGCTTCTGGAGCCAATCAGTGAGCATTCCAAAGCCTTGTGCTGTGGAAACTGAAGAAAACACCAGGAACATCACTCAACACAGAGCAAGGCTTACAGCCAGCCTCACCTGCAAGGACATGGGAAAGGGCCACCTTTCTGAGCACAGAAAACCTGAGTGGAAGAGGGGCACACAGGTGATGCTTCCTGGCTCAGGCCATTGGGAAGGGATAGTTATTTACAAGGTTATGCACAACTAGATTTTTGTAATTCTTGCCAAAACACTCTTTATTCAGGTCTTCTTGATAGAAGAGGCTCCTGTTGACTGATATGCAGGTAGGGCAAAGCCAGTCCTACAAGTGGGTGGTCTGAGAAGAACAGGAAAAGAGAGACGCATTCTGATTCCTGGAGCACACAGCACATTATGCTAACCAGTGTTGTGAGAGAACACTATCGGAGGCAGCTTTGAGAACTTCCTCACTGGGAAAACTTCTTTTCTGTTATGGCAAGAGCCAAGTGTCCAGGGTAAGGACCTTCTCAAGTCCTCTCCACCCATCACCTCCACTTCTGTGTACATGGGCACGGAGTGATAGCTAGGGCTCTTTATGTTAGTGCCACCCACAGCAATAACATCAACACATGTGGGGAGCCACCCTCACATTCGCCATTACAAGATGGCGCTTACACCCTGTGTTCTAAGTAGTAAACAAGCAAGCTGCACATGTGCCGGGGTAGTTTTCCACTCCATGTGCTCTGCCTTCCCCGTGACGACAACTCTGGTCGATGGGCTGCAGCCAATCAGGGAGCTACACGTCCGAGGCAGAGGACAATCCTCCATAAAAGGGATGGGGTTTCGCCATTCTCTCTCTCTTCTCCTCTTGCTCCTGAAGAAGTAAGCAATAAAGCTTTTGCCGCAGAAGATTCCGGTTGTCCTGAGCGTGTTCTTGCCGGTGGGGACAAAAGCTTGGGATAAACACAGGCCTGCAGAACTGGTCATTTATCAAAGGATCCAGAGTTTGAAAGCTGTGTGGTTGTTGAGAACTCTAGCAGAGTTCTCATTGCAGTTTTGGCTATCAGAAAGAACCTAATAGCAGTTCCACTATAAATACTGATATAATTTTAGGAATTCTTATAGGATCATCATTAAGAATTAAGAAGTTGGCCAGGCATGGTGGCGCATGTCTTTAATCCCAGCACTTGGGAGGCAGAGGCAGAGAAATTTCTGAGTCCAAGGCCAGCCCAGTCTACAGAGTGAGTTCCGGGACAGCCAGGGCGACACAGAGAAACTCTGTCTCGAAAAAAACAAAAAGAATTAAGAAGTCATTTATTTGTCTATATAGCATCATAACAAGACACTATATCTCTGTAGATCTGCAGAAATCTACACCAAAGTGTGAGCTAATACCTAGTGGTTTTTATATAGTTAATAATATCAGGAAAAGTATACCAATAGCAGGAATCTTTCCTAAAATGATATTCTCCAGGACCTTATCTACAGGAGCAAATCTGTCCTTGAGTATGTTAATCCAAGGCAGACTATCTCAGGAAGATCTCCTAGTGATTAATTTATCCTATATTGGCTCCTGACAGTCTGGGTTACCTTACTCAGGACATTTTCTAGTTCCATCCATTTGCGAACAACATTTGTGAAGTTGTCATTTTGAATAGCTGAGTGGTATCCAATTGTGTAAATGTACATTTTCTATACCCATTCTTGCATTGAGGGACATGTGGATTGTTTCTAGTCTCAGGCTGTTATAAACAAGGCTGATATGAACATAGTGGAGCATGTGTCCTTGTTATATGTTGGAGTATCCTTTGGGTATATGCCCAGTAGTGGTATAGCTCAGTCTTCAAGGAGAACTGTTTCCAATTTTCTGAAGAACTGTGAGATTGATTTCCAAAGTGGTTGTACCAGCATGCAGTCCCAACAGCAATAGAGGAGTGCTCCTCTTTCTGCACATCCTAGCCAGCATCTGCTGTCACCTGAGCTTTTGATCTTAGCGATTCTGATTGGTGTGAGGTGGAATCTCAGGTTTATTTTGATTTGCATTTCCCTAATGACTAACGATGTTCAACATTACTTTAGGTGCTTCTCACCCATTCTAGATTCCTCAGTTGAGAAGTCTTTGCTTCGGTCTGTTCCCCAGTTTTAATATGCTCATTTGGTTCTCTGGAGTCTATCTTCTTGAGTTCTCTGTATATATTGGATATTAGTCCTCTATCAGATGTAAAGTTGGTAAAGGTATTTTTGCAATCTATGGTTTGCTGTTTTGTCCTATTGACAGTGTCCTTTGATTACAGAAGCTTTGCAATTTTATTAGATCCCACTTGTGAATTGTTGATCGTAGAACATGAGCCAATGGTGTTCTATTCGGGAAATTTTCCCTGTGACGATGTGTTTGAGACATTTCCCCACTTTCCCTTCTATGAGATTCACCATATCTGGTTTTATGTGGACGTCCTTGATCCACTTGGACTTGAGCTTTGTACAAGGAGATCAGAATATATGCATTTGCATTCTTATACATGTTGGCTGTTGGTTTTCTATATATTGCTTATATTATGTTTAGGTATGTGCCTTGAATTCCTGATCTTTCCAAGACTTTTAACCTGAAGGGATGTTTATTTTGTCAAAGGATTTTTCAGAATTCAACGAGATGATCATGTGATTTTTTTTTTCTTTGAGTTGATTTATATAGTGGATTACATTGATGGTTTTCCAGTTGTGTTGAGTATAGGCTTTTATAGTAAGATCTGATAAATTTTTTAAATTTCCTCAGTTTCTGTTGTTATGTCTTCCTTTTCGTTTCTGATCTTGTTAATTTGGATACTGTCTCTGTGCCCTCTGGTTTGTCTGGCTAAGGGTTTATCTATTTTGTTGATTTTCTCAAAGAACCAGCTCCTGGTTTGGTTGATTCTTTATACAGTACTTTTTGTTTCCACTTGGTTGATTTCAGTCTTGAGTTTGATTATTTCTTGCCATCTACTACTCTTGGGTGAATTTGCTTCTTTTTGTTCTAGAGCTTTCAAGTGTGCTGTTAAGCTGCTAGTATATGCTCTCTCCAGTTTCTTTTTGGAGGCACTCAGAGCTGAGTTTTCCTCTTAGCAGTGCTTTAATTGTGTCCCATAAGTTTGGGTATATTGTGACTAAATTTTCACTAAATTCTAAAAAGTCTTTAATTTCTTCCTTACTTCTTCCCTGACAAAGTTATCATTGAGAGTTATTCAGTTTCCATGAATATGTGGGCTTTCTATTGTTATTAAAGATCAGCCTTAGCCCATGGTGATCTGATAGCATGCATGGGATTATGTCAATCTTCTTGTATCTGTTGAAGCTTCTTTTATGTCTGATTATATGGTCAATTTTAGGGAAGGTTCTATGATGTACTGAAAAGGAGGTATGTTCTTTTGTCTTAGGGTGAAATGGTCTATAGATATCTGTTAAATCCATTTGTTTCATAACTTCTGTTAGTTTCACTGTGTCTCTGTTCAGTTTTTGTTTCCATGATCTGTCCATTGCTGAGAGTGGAGTGTTGATGTCTCCCACTATTATTGTGTGAGGTTCAATGTGTGCTTTGAGCATTAGTAATATTTCTTTTACAAAGTGGGTCTCCTTGTATTTGGAGAATAGATGTTCAGAATTGAGTTCATCTTGGTGGATTTTTCCTTTGATGAGTATGGAGTGTCCTTCCACATCTCTTTTGATAACTTTTGATTGAAAGTCTATTTTATTGGATATTAGACCGGCTACTCCAGCTTGTTTCTTGGGACCATTTGCTTGGAAATTTTTTTCAAGCCTTTTAGTCTGAGGTCATGTCTGTCATTGTCACTGAGTTGTGTTTCCTGTTTGCAGCAAAATACTGTGCCCTGTTTACATATCTAGTCTGTTAGTCTACATTTTTTTTGTTGAGTCCACTGATGTTGAGAGATATTAAAGACCAACTATTGTTGGTTCCTGTTTATTTTTTGTTGTTGTTGGTATTATGTGTGGTTTTCCTCTTGTGAATTTGTTGTGAAATGATTAATGTCTTGGTTTTTTCTTAGGTGTGGTTTCCCTCTTTGTGTAGGAGTTTTCCTTCTATTATCCTCTGTAAGTCTGTATTAGTGGAAAGATATTGTTTAGATATGGTTTTGTCATGGCATATCTTGGTTGCTCCATCCATAAGAGTTTTGCAGGGTATAGTAGCCTTGGCTGGCATTTGTATTCTTTTAGGATCTGCATGACATCTGTCCAAGAACTTCTGGCTATTAGAGTCTCTGTTAAGAAGTCTGGTGTAATTGTGATAGGTCTGCCCTTATATGTTACTTTGGCTTTTTCCCTTACCGCTTTTAATATTCTTTGTTCTGTATATTGAGTGTTTTGATTAGTATGTGACAGGATGAATTTCTTTTATGGTTCAATCAATTTGGTGTTCTCTAGGCTTCTTCTTGTCCACTTATGACCATTTCGTTCTTTAGGTCGTGGAACATTTCTTCTAGGATTTTGTTGAAGATGTTTCCTGGCCCTTTGCATTAAGTATCTTCTCTCTCTTCTATTCCTATTATTCTTAGGTTTGGTCTTTTCATTATGTCCTGAATTTCCTGAATGTTTTGGGTTAGGGGATTTTTGCACTCTGTATTTTCTTTGACTGTTAATGTCAATATCTTCTATGGTATATTCTACACCTGAGATTTTTCTCTTCTATCTCTTGCATTTTTTGGGTGATGCTTGCATCTTGAGGCATAGTGGCTATGGATTCCAGAAGATTAAGACAGGGAGATCTCCAAGTTCAAGGTCATCTGGGATTAAAGGTGTGGTAGAACACACCTTTAATCTGGGCTACACCTTCTTCTGGAGACCATATAAGGACATTGGAAGAAGGGAGTCTGGCTCTTGCTCTCACTCCTTTGACTGCTTGCCATGTGGGACTGAGTAACTGCTAGATCCTTGGACTTCCATTCACAGCTACTACTGAACCATTGTTGGGAGTTGGACTGCAGATTGTAAGTCATCAATAAATTCCTTTACTATATAGAGACTATCCATAAGTTCTGTGACTCTAGAGAACCCTGACTAATACACCAGGGTTGAGCACCTTTGTGATTTATTGATTCTATTTACATGTTTAGAACCTAGGAGGTTTTGTTCAATTCTGTCACCTGTTTGATTGTGTTTTCCTGTATTACTTTAAGAGGTTTATGTGTTTCCTCTTAAGGGCTTCTACTTGTTTACCTGTGTTCTTCTGTATTTCTTTAAGAGAGTTATTTATGTCCTCCTTAAGATCCTCTATCATTTTCAGGGGGTGGGATTTTAGGTCAGAATCTTGCTTTTCTGGTGTGTTGGTGTATCCAAAGCTTGCTGTAGTGGGAGAACTTGGTCTGATGGTGCCCAGTCCCATTTTGGTTTCAGTTGTTTATGCTCTTGTGCTTGCCTCTCGCCATCTGGTTATCTCAGGTGTTAACTGACCTTGCTGTCTCTGACTGGATCCTGCCTCTCCTGTTATGATGAACCTCCTTGAGTTAGGCTATCTCTGCAAACGTGGTTATGACATACCACCTAGGAGTCAAACTGTCTCTGGGTGTAGGCTTGGAGGTGCTAGAGCACTGATCTATTCCTGGGCACAGTTGTAGACCAGAAGGATGGTGTGGCACCAACAGGGAGAAAAGGGCCTGCCTACACTGGGCCCGGTACAGGTTTCAGTTAGGCCAGGTATTGGGGTGGAAGGTATCTCACCTGTTAGCTTATTTGTGACAGACCTCCTGGGAGTCAAATTTTCTCTGGGTGTGGGAGAGGGTCTGGAGGACTGGCTCTACCCCTAGGCCAAGTTGTGGGCAGGAAGGAAGATGTGTGTCTGCTCTGCTGGGTGAATAGGGCCCACCTCTACTAGGCTGTGTGGGGTTCCCAGTTAAGGATGAATTTTTAAGATGGGTCTTCCACATAATTTCTCTGGCAATGCCATGCCTGTTTTGAAGATTCTTAACAGTGATTCACTAACTAAAGTGTGATACTTCTTAAAAAGTGGAATGTTACAGCCCAGAGTGTCTCTGGTCATCTTCACACACTTCACACACTTCAATGGCCACTGATGATCCTCCTCTGTATGTGCATCCAGCACCTTTGTAACTATAAGGTCAAATTTTTTTCAGTGTATGGGGAAGCCCCTAGCTCCCACAAACTCTAGGCTCTGCTTGCTGTAAGAAAGCAAGTGAAATCTAATGCATAGTCTCCCTACTCTGCTATAACCCATTTACCCCAATATATATGTTAACTCCATTGACTTTGGACCTTTTTCCCGTGACCATGAATGTTATTTACCCATGAAGGATTCTTGGTCACTTGGGGCAACCTGAACCCACATTCACTGGCATAGTCAGTCACATTTGGGTTCAAATAAACTCTGGAGCAAGAGCCGTCTTCTACCTCAGCACCAGCCACTAGATGTCAGAGTTGTTCTGAAAATGGCCACATTGCAGCTTTCAAATGAAAGTTACAGCAGGCCACACAGCTCTTACAGAGAAACAGAGGCCATGCATGTATGATCAAATCTCCCAAGCTCTGTCTATTTGATGAAGATAAAAGGACACTAGATGTGTGTTGTGTGACACTACTTCTGGGGAGACTTGTGCAAAGGCCACCTCCCCATAGAGAGGAGACTGGATTATATTAAGGAAACTACTGAAGTCTGACTTGTTGAACCAATGACTTTAATTGAGAAGACAAGGAGGACAGAAATGTCCCATGGAGCAGAAGGACAAAAGCTCACTCGATCTTGATTTTCTGTAGGAAGACAATGTGAAAGTGGGAACCCAATCTCTTTTGGTACAAGACTTGAACCTGCAATTAAATGTGGATGGGGTTCTCTGAGAACTCTCATCCCTATGGGAAAGTTTCTTTTCCAGGAATGAGGGATGGACATGTGACACCTGTCCAGGCAGAGGTAACTCCGATGGCTTCCGATGACTTTGACCTTAAGGAGCTTATCTGAATAGTGAGATCTTCACTGTGGTGTATTCCTCTTACCCTCTGTATTACTTAGAGTTCTCTGGTGGTGCAGAATTTTTAAAACAAATATACATGTTAGCCATTTATTAGAATGGCTTACTGTAGGCTGTGGTCCTGCTATTCCAACAATGGCTATCTACTAACAGACCATCCAAGAATCTACTAGTGGTTCAGTCCACAAGACTGGATGTCTCAGCTCTTCATCAATATATTCCAGGATCCTGAAGAAGCCAGCTCTAATGCCATGTAGGAATGAAGTTGCCAGGGAAAGCAAACAGACAAAGAGAGAACAAGCTTCCTTCTGCCATGTCCTTTAAATAGGCTGCCAGAGAAAAAGTGGATCTTCCTACCTCAAAAGAGCTGGATTAAAAATAGATCTTCCTGCTTCAAATGATTTAATTAAGAAAAAAATTCCTCACAGGTATACCCACCCCCTGGGTTTTAGTTAACTCTAGATATAGTCAAGCTGACAACAAAGACTAGCAATCATGCCTTCTTATTTCTTCTCTCTAGAAGCATCAGCTTTCTTTTTGTGTAATTGCCATCACAAATCACTCTTTTGAGTCATGTGACTCTGAATGTAGATATACCAGCTGGAGCAAAAAACAAAGGCACTGTAATTAGAGTTTTAACCAGGGAGACACTAATTTAAGCAGCTTTGAATTGTTTTGAGGCTCCAAGAAAATGGCAGCTCCCTATAAACTCTAAAACAGCAATTCATTTTTGATATTAGATAAATTAAGCTATTTTATTAGAATGGGGTTAGTACATCCAATTTTCTGTGCGATGGGAGAAGAAATACTTTGCACGGATGGTGAAACTTAGCAGTGTCTCCAGCTGTGGTCAGCCTGGTCTAAACACCAGCCTGCACCTTAATGTACGTATCCTGCAGCCCAAGACACAAGCCCAATTCAGCCAGGCATGGTGGTGTATACCTGTAAACTCAGATATTGAGAGATCAAGGACTGTATGTTTGAGACCAGCCTTAGCTACTTACTGAGAACCTGACTTTGAAAGAAAACAAGAAAAGAAAATGACAGAAAAGCAAACAAGCAAATAGTGAGCTTATCTTAAAGGGGGAATGTCTAAAGCCTGGTTGAAGAAGAGACTCCCATGCTTGTGTTAAGCACCCAAAATGCTTCTCCATTTTTTTTCCTTTCTTAAGTGATAAATCTTATTTTCCCCCTATAAGTCTGTATGTTACCAATCTATTTCGTGCACTCCAATTGTCAAATTTTTAGAAAGAAAATTAACAAAGGCCAAACAAGTTTTGTAATTATAAGCGACAGTATCGCACTGAGTGCCATTATCTCCCTCATATATATGAGGAAACCGAGGCAAGTGCTTAAGGGAAATTGACAGTCGTCATGAAAGCTGGCATGGGAGTCTGTTCACCCACCATACGGACCACTCTTCTAGACTTAGTTTACTTTTTATTATATGTGCATGCATGTGTCTGTGTATGATGTCTTCTATGTGCTCTACAGAGCATATTATTTAGTTGGAAAATGAGATTTCTTATCCCTGGCATGGTAAAAATAAAACCTTGTCCCACAAATACTTCTCAGTATGAAACAAACAACACAATTTTGGACCTGTGAGTCCAAATCCAGTTTAATCCCTGTATCCATATGGTAGAAGAAAAGAACGGACTCTCACAAAGTGTTCTCCAACTTCCATATGTGTCCATTGGTCTGGTTGTGCATACATTAGTACACACAGATAAGCATGTGTGTACACATGTACACAAACAAATTATAAATATGGGCTGGAGAGTTGGCTCAGTGGTTAAGAGTACATACTACTCTTGCAGAGGCTTAGTTTCCAGCACCCATATTAGGCAATTCACACTGACTGTAACTGACAGTTCCAGGGGAAGTGACACCCTCTTCTGACCTCCAAGGGCACCTCCACATACAGGTATACACAGACACATACATATAGTCAGGAACACACATATAACATAAAATAAAAATATATCTTTTAAAAATGTGGACTTTAGGAAAAAAAAAAACATTGCGGTTTCCTGTAGTCAAAGCAGTGTATCCCATTTCAGTAACATTTGCAGAATACATTGATACATATGGTATTGCCTTGGAAGTAGACGACTTTCTACTCTAGTTTTGTGGAGAGTGATTATCATTTGCAACAAATGATGCAGTGAGATGTCACACGAAGTTTCTTACATAATCTTGACAAGTCCCTGGAGGACGAAGTGGTCATTAGAAGTCAGCTTACACGCACTGTCCAGATTACCCACACTGTAAATAGCAAAGCTAGCAGTCAAGCTGTGGGTAACACTAAAATGCTCAGCTAAAAAAAAAAAAAAAAAAAAAAAAAAAAAAAAACTGTATCTTTTCTAATCCTCTCATCTTATATGGAAGAATCCTGGAAAACATTTCTTGCCTCCTTCATTTGTCTCTGGCAGTCATTCAGACTGCCAATCTCACAGTTTACGATGCTTTGCTTACTTTATTTGATATTAAGAAATCTGAGACCGGGGCTGGAGAGATGGCTCAGCAGTTAAGAGCACCAACTGCTCTTCCAAAGGTCTGAATTCAAATCCCAGCAACCACTTGGTAGCTCACAACCATCCATAATGAGATCTGATGCCCTCTTCTGGGGTGTCTGAAAACAGCTACAGTGTACTTATAAATAATAAATAAATAAATCTTAAAAAAAAAAATCTGAGAGTAAAATTGCATCTGTTTCTTTCACCAACTCCACTGCAGCAGAGCAGCAGCAGTCACCAAATTGCCTTCCAAGGAAGTGCAAGGCTCTGTGTTCAGATCCCCAGCACCTGTATAAATAGCCATATGTGGTGCTACACAGCTGTAACTAAAACTGAGGAGTGGAGGCAAGGACTGAAAGAGGCCCAGAAATCACCAGCCATCACCATATCAGTGATGTCTTCGTAAAAGACTCTGTCTTAAATGGTAACACGAAGGGTACTAGAGAAAGACGGTGGACCTTGGCCTCCATGCACACTCACTTGGTCCTGTGCATACCCTCATATCTACATGCACACGTGATGCACATTCTCACACTTACCCCAAAACACAAGAGAGCACTTAATACTTAGAAATTCAACACGCAATTACCCAGGAATTCATGGAACGAAACATGCACCAACTGACATATAAACAGAAGCACATACACAGAAGCAAGGGCAAGATGCACATAGCAGTCATAAAGAATGAAAAATTATCAGCTTCGAGAAATGGACATAAATTGAGATTACTGTATTTGATGAATAAATACAGTGTAACAAAGACAAATTATCATGATATCTCATATATTAGGAATCTTTGTGCTATAGAGGTGGATTTAAGTTAAGGGAGGGTTAGGATGGGATTGGAAGATCAAAGAGAGGGTGGGGTAGACAGTACCAGAGTAGACCAAGTTTACATGATAAAAGTGCATGTATGTAAATGTCAGTGAAATTCCTCACTTTGTACAACTAATTCATACCAATGAAAATTGAAAATAAGAAAGAAGGCACAAGGGGCTGGAGAGATGGCTCAGCCGTTAAGAGCACTGACTGCTCTTCCGAAGGTCCTGAGTTCAAATCCCAGCACCCACATGGTGGCTCACAACCATCCATAATGAGATCTGATGCCCTCTTCTGGTGTGTCTGAAGACAGCTATAGTGTACTTACACATAATAAGTAAATCTTAAAAAAAAAAAAAAAAAAAGAAGGCACAAATTTAAAGTGATAAAAATAAAATGCAAAGTCAGAGAAAGAAAAACAGAAGATAATTAACTTAGCAATATACCATAACAAGAAGACAAACCTGAATTCAAAAATCTCCAAATGCATAAAGTCACATAGCCCAAAAACTGAGAAGACTCTAAGTGCAACAAAACTGGCGGGGGTCAGGGGGAGTTAATTATGAGAAAATGTAGCAGATGATCAATGTCAAAGTCCAATCAATCACCACCATCCAAACCTACACCAATCACCAACTTCTCTAAGTCCAACCACCAACTTTTAGGTGCCACCAAACATCTCTCTGCACATTGATAAACCCAGGCTCAGCCAGTGCATTACACGGATAGCTGTCTGTTATTCCTCACAATTACATGGCTCCCGATGAGATCACAGCATCAGTGGATCAATCACAGCTGGCACAACCCACTGTACCTTTTCTCATTTCATGTCACCATGGGCTATCTCTACTAGTTGATTTCCATTTCACAGGGAACATCTACATAACACGCAGCAACTCAAGGGACAAAGGCTTTACTTTGGCTCATGCTTTGAGAGGTACGGAAGGCATGGTGGTGGGAGCAGTTGGTGCCCAGACAAGAATCTATGAAGTGACTAAATACATTGGCTCTTTCCCTTCCCTAACAGGTCTACCTGTTCTTACAGCTAGGCCCAACCTCCTCTGCTTTCCACACTTCCTAAGCTGCGCTGCCTGGTAAAAACTCACACATGAGCCTGCGCTGGACATTTCACATCACATAAACCTTAACAAGAGCCTTTTCTTTTATTTACTATGATAATGAGACAACGAGAATGATAATTATGGAGCCTGCTAGAGTGGTTTGGTGTGCTGTGCTCTGATCCCTGCTGCTGGGTCTTGTGAAGTGCAATCAGGCAAGCTCTGAAGTTTCAACATAGTTTACACAGTTTCCATATGCACCCAGGAGCGGACCCTGTGCCACAGCCCTCTGCATCCCAATCACACCCAGCAAAAACTTGTCCCCCAGGAGTATTGACACTCCCAAGCTCACAGGAAATCCAGGGACAAAGAGTGGAGCAGAGATTGAAGGAAAGGCCATCCAGAGACTGCTCCCCCTAGGGATCCATCCCATCTGCAGACACCAAACCCAGACACTACTGCTGATGCCAAGATGCACTTGCTGATAGGAGCCTGGTATGGCTGTCCTCCAAGAGGCTTTGCCAGCACCAGACCAATACAGATGCAGATACTCATAGCCAACCATCAGACTGAGCACAGGGACCCTAATAGAGGAGCTAGGGGAAAGACTGAAGTTAAAGGGGTTTGCAACCCCATACGAAGAACAACATCAACCAACCAAAACCCCTCAAAGCTCCCAGGGACTAACCACCAACCACAAAAGTACACATGAGGTGACCCATGGCTCCAGCTGGATATATAGCAGAGGATGGCCTTATCTATCATCAATGGGAGGGGAAGCCCTTGATCCTGTGGAGACCCGATGCCTCAACATAGGGTAATGTTAGGGCAGTGTGACAGGAGTGGGTGCTTGAGTCGGGAGCTCCCTCATAGAAGCCGGGGGTGAGGGATGGAATGGGGGTTTGCAGAGGGGAAACCAGGACGGGAGATAACATTTGAAATGTAAACAAATAAAATAACCAATACAAAAGAATGATAATTATGCATGGAACTGATATTTACTAGTTAGTCAGGGAACCAGTGTGATGCTGCAATGGCTTTTGCAACTCTACCTAATATTAATTTTTAAAAACTTCATTATATCTATACTCAATGTATTCATTTTTTATTTTTCATGTATTGAGATTATACTTGTATAATTTTCTCCTTCCCTTTCCTACCTCTGAACCCTCATATATCCCCCAGCTCTTTCAAATTCATAACATATAAATGTAATATATAATACCATAGATATATTTAAAAATCACATTATATATACATATATACATAATAAATATTCAAAAATATAAGCACAACCTGCTCAGTCTGTATACCAGTACTTGTCTGCATGTTTTCAAGGCTAGCAATTCAGTATTTGAGGCCCAGTTAGTATGCTCTTCCCTAAGAAAGACCATTTCTGCAGCTCTCAGTATCCCTCAATTGCTAATAGTTCTTTGTTAAGGGTTGAGGCATCATGAGGTTTTTTGTTTTTTTTGTTTTTGTTTTTGGGGGTTTTGTTTTTGTTTTTGTTTTTGTTTTTTGTTTTTTTGTTTGTTTGTTTTTTGTTTTTTGGCTTTTCGAGACAGGGTTTCTCTATATAGCCCTGGCTGTCCTGGAACTCACTCTGTAGACCAGGCTAGCCTCAAACTCAGAAATCCTCTTGCCTCTGCCTCCCAAGTGCTGGGATTAAAGGCATGCGCCACCACGCCCGGCGCATCATGGGTTTTTACCCACCTACAACAGCATGCCTGGACTTGGAATCCTTGTTCAGTTCATGTTTCGACAGCAGTGCTGATGATTTTTCATAGGTGTTGCTTCCACCATGTATAGGAGACACAGTTTACAGCAAACTACATGATTCTCCTGCTTTTCAATCTTTCCACTCCCTCTTCTGAAATGTTTCCTGAGCCATAGGTGCAGGAATCGTTTCGTAGGTGTACCCATTTGGGGCTGAGCTTCACATCCTTGCACTTTGATTGGTTGCTGTTTTCTAGAATGGTCTCTGTCTGTTGCAAAGAGAAATTTCCTTGAGGAAGGATGAGGGCTACACTTACCTGTGCACACAAGAACAAAAATTTAGAATGTTAGGGATTATGCTAGTTTAATAGAGTAGCAGACATAGGTACTTGTACTCCAAGATCCATGACTAGCCTTGTGTCCTTGGCTAGGTTTCCAGTACCAGGCTTGGTTTCTCTCTGGTTGAACAGGGAAGTCTTAAGTCCAAATTAGAGAGCTGTTGATGACTGCCAGAGTATGCCTGTATTACCGCACCTTTAGAGTTATCAATGCCATGCTGATTGTTGCTATAGTTCATATTGTTGTAGTCATAGTTTGGAACGACTGTTGGTTCCTTCCCTTTTTTGGAAGTTACATGCACCTCCTGGTACCATGAAGGCTAGTTCTGAGGGAAGAAGTATTCAGGTCAGTTCTAGCTCACGGCCCTCTTTAGATCTAAGATTTTGTTTTTACATGATCTAAGACTCTAACATATCCAAAAATATTAGTTATCTCTAATTGGACATGATACATACATGGTTGGGAAGGGGAGTTGAAACGAGGCACTTCCTTTCTTCAAGGTGGCTAATGAAGGGAGAACCATCAGGGGGTTCCCTGTTGATGGAAAGACAAAGGAGAAACCAGAAGACATAGATCTGTGGCTCATTTGACCCAAAACCTTAAAAAAATATGTCTGATATTTTCTGCACTCGAGCCTGGTCACATTTATCCTGGAGGATGGAAAGCATGTGGTCTAGCAGGAAATAGCCAACATTGTATTAGCCTACAATTCCTCTCTTTTGAGGGAGGAGGACACTCATTTGATTCTTCAGATTGTCTGCTTCCACTTTGCATGTACACACTTAATAGCCTGCCAGCATAGGCTTTCAACAGTTGGCAACCCCTACCCCTGGTCAAGGAGGATCTCAGGTTGGCACAGGTAACAGCAGGCACTTCTCTCAGTTTGATGCTCCTTGGTGATGTACTATCAAGGTCCCTTAGAAAGGTCCATGGTGGGACACCCCAACTGCCGCACCAAACAACTCCACTCAAGCAGGAAACAGTAAGATCACCATCACCTACACTGCAAAGAGCAGCTGGGGTGACCTCTTCAGAAGGCTGGTCTGGAATGATGAGAATGTGAAGTAAAACTAGCCAGGCAGTTTTAGGGCATGGACACTAAAGAACAGCAGTTCCCAGAAGGTCTGCGATCCTATCTGCAGTTCTGTCCTTGGCCAGAGTCCAGAAATGCCAGAAGGAAGTCCTGGTTTCCTGTCATCTTCTCTCCTCTTTGTGTAACCAATGCCAACTGTGTGACCGCTCATGCCTCACCCCACTTCCTGCTGTTGATCCTATAAAAAGCTGCCAGACTAGCAGGTGCTTGATGGTACCCCTTGATGGCACTATTCCTGGAACCTGCTCCTGTTATCCAGTAGCTCTGCCTTCTTTCCCCTAAGCAGCCAGTAATACAACTCTTTTCTAAAACTCACCCTCTCTGTCCCATGAATTTCATTCTTCAAATTCATACAAGAACCTAGAGCCACTGAAAGTTTTGTATGACCTTGAGTTTCCAGAACCCTGACTCCTGAGTAAATAAGTCCACCTAGATGAAGAAAGTCTCTGTCAAACCCAAAGACAGAACCACCACCACCACCACCACCACCACCACCACCCCTCTCCACTTCAGATCTTGTGAGAAATCAAAACTAAAAGGGAAACAACGTGTAGTAGCTGACACTAAGCAATACAGCCTGAAAAGTCCAGTGACACATCAAAGAAGGTCCACAGTGAAATGGAGAACAACCTGGGTGCCTACCATAGATCTGAGTGTAGCACACAGGGGTCTGGGCTCCTAACCCACCATAGAGACATCCCTCAGGTTGCTGGACAGGGTCAGGTCCATACCCATGTGGCATCACACTTGCTGTCCCAAGTACAGGAACATTACTTAAGCAGCTGCCTACAATGACATCCTAAGGACATTCCCAGTACTCAGGGACATCCCCTACAGTGCTCACAGTATAGGTCCAGTTCTCTGGGGGCTTCTTGTAAGAGGATCCCAGAAAAGGCTCATCTCCAGGAACCTGCTTGAATACAGTCCCCCTCCCCCTAGGACAAGCCTTTACCAAAGGGGGTTTATCGTATCATAATGGTCATGGAAGGGTCAGTATCCAGAAGACCAGATAAACAGGATGCTCCCTAATGTAGGCTCAGTACCCAGAAGACATCTATACTTACTTCATGGAAGGAAGGACAAGCACACTGAGGGCTGCGCTCATGCTGGAAACAGTGAGGACCAGTAACAATGCTGTTGAACTTACATTGCTCCTAGGGCAGACCCAATATCAAGAGGGTTATCCACATATGTCCTCAAGGCTAGCCCATTGCCTATGGGAACTGCCTCATTGCTGAATTCAGGTACCTTATCCTGGGAGCCACTAGCACACTGAACTCCATGTTAGGCCCCAGTACCCAGGGGGCCAGCTGAGAACTGCCTACCAGAGTATTGACTGGTACTTGTGAGCCCATCTGCATACTTTTCAGGTTAGAGTCAATACCCAGGTGGCCATGAGCACACTGCGTCCAATGGAAGGCCCAGTATCCAAAGGAACAATTCCAGGCTAGTCTACTTAAAGCCCAGTACCATGGGGTACCTCACACATTTGCCACTTCAAGCCCTGTGCCACAATCTGGCTTGAGGACAAGGGCAGTACCTCAAAGACCACTTGCACTCTACAACCTATGCATGTGTAGCTCCAACAAGTAGGAGATGACCCACCCTGGCCAAAATGCATCCTTAGTACCCAGGGGCTGTCTACATGTTGACCTAAGGACAGGCACAGTCCTTAGGTACCTCAGGGACTTCACCACAGCTGACCTTAACTCATGCTCAATCCCCAGGATTAGCCCACTGAGGACACCACCTCTTTCACTGAGAATTCAGGCACTCAATACCCCTGCTTCCCTGGAATCTTCCTGTGTCTTCCATTCCAACATACAGGATCCCATTCTTTTGCAAGCAGTGTTCTCACTCCCAAAGCTTCCTGAAAATCTGGACTTCAACTTCTCTCCAGATTCCTGGAGGATGGGACTCTGCATTTTATTTTCAGCAATCTCAAGAACTATACAAGATGAGGTTCTCCTTAGGGGCTCCACAGAAGCTTTCAGACTTTATGTAGTACAGAGCAGGGAATCCAAATCCCTGAATTATCTTTGTTCTGCACCACACTGGCCTGAAGACCAAGCAGCCAGTCTAGCTTCATCTCCTGCTCCCACCTAGACTACTGATGCTCTGGTTACTGCTAGAAATACAACACGTGGATTATGTTCTGACTCCCAACCTCTCAGTGGATGTTTGAAACTGAAGCGGGCACTACTCTATCCCATCTATACTGAAGACATTGTGTCCCAGACCCTAGCAGCCAAAAATAAGGACCCCAAGATCAAACAAGAGAGGACCATAGAGGTTGTCATAACAGCTACTACTTACTGAATACTACCTGCAGCACCCAGAAACCTATTGGGATCTCAGATTACATAGTTTGTCCATGTCCCGCAGACCCTATCTGCCCTGTTTGGAATTTAGTAGGATCCAGCACAATTCACCTGGATCAGACCCCCTCCACCGCTGCCCCGAGCATCCCGGATCTGACTATATCTGTATGTCAGGCAGCCTGGGAGGCCCATGTGTCTCCTGGGGGCAAGTAAGACCCCAGGCATCCTTCCACACTACCTTCCTAGCCTAGTTCTGAGAGACAGATATACCTCTCCACACTGAAGCTGATTACAGCTTGCTTTCCTCCTACCCTGAGCCTTTATGCAAAAGAAACTCCAATGTTTCACAAGTCCCCAGAGGTAACTGAGGTACATGGGCTGTTCCTAGTCTAATGACAGCAAAGCCTAGATTCAGATTCAGATAACTGGGTATAGGTACCCACTCCAAACCATGGGCTGAAAGTAGAGGCATGGCCAGAATCAGACCTCTGTCTACGTAATTTCCTCTCCTTAGAAGGCTTTGAGCCCAGAGTGGGCCATGATCAGTATCTCAGCTCTCATGGTGCTGAGCTCCTGTTTGAGGCACAGAAGCCACGCGCCAATGTTCCTTCCCAAGTATGAATAGCTTTCCTGCAGGTAAGATAACCCCTCAGACCCAGACAGCATAGTTTCTTGTCTCTTGAAGGGGGCTATTCTGAATACTAGAATGCAGGAGGGGAGAGAGGCTATACATGTAGAAGGACAGTCAAGTGACTACTTTTGAAAATCCCCTGGTTTCTTCACATCAGCATCTCCCGTGTGTGGTGAATGGTAGGAAACTGCCCCCTCCCACCCCGGGAAGGAGAGAGAGTGCTTTGCTCGTGGGTCTCACTTCTCTCCCCTGCCTCCCCCTGCAAATGATCACAGCTTGGAAACTTCTTTAAAGGAAGTGGTTGCTCTTGTGGCCCCAAGTCCTGAAGATGAAGCGCTTCTGGTTAAAATGATTCAGCAAGAAACCACGCCCCACTGAAGCTACCCCACCATGCCCTGGTCCTGGAGCTGTACTTGCCGAGCACTTGGCCCACTACATGCTCCCTGCATTCCCCCAGCCATGTGGCTGGCCATTCTGCTTGCCCTCTGCTGCCTAACTTCTGACACCCATGGGGCACGCCCCCCAGGTAAGAGAAGGGTCATCTGGCCCCATCCCAGAGTACTGTTCTGACCACCTTTTAGTCGAAGTATGGGGAGCCTGGCCTGTTAGTCTTGCATCTTTCTTAGGACACTCTTGGAACCCTGTGAAAGACCCTGGCAAGGGGCTGTGGATCCTGGCAGCACTTCTTCTAAGCAGAATAGACATCAGGGATCAAGCATAACAGCAGCCACAGGGATAAAGAGAACAACTTCTGTTCTTTTCTGTTCAAGGGCCTCACTCAGTCTATATATGACAGCTTTACTTTTCTAATTGACTTTACTGCAGAGACCCCAGTAAGATATGTATTATGCAAGTCAGCATGCTAGTGGCCAGTGAGGGGTGGCAGCCGCCTATGTTGGAAAGCTGAGATACAACCAGGCTAGCTAGCTTGCTAACCATCAGCCATGAGTGCCTGTTTCCCTACAGAGAGCTGGAAGATGTCTGCCCCAGCAAGCAGATTCAGAACATAGATAAAGTTTGAGGGCCCTGCCTCTAACTGACAAAAAAGCTGATAACTGACCATCTCCCAGTAGATGAAGACAGCGCTTATGCATAAGGCTTTTGTCATTCTTCCTCCTTAAAGCAGGCTGGGAGGCAGTGAAAGGGAATACCCAAGAGACACCAAGGACATAGAATCCCCCTTCACAGCAATTAGGTGCCAAGAAGTAAGTGTAGAGACACAGTAGGGCATAGCCTCCAAATCTAAGACCCAAGTAGATGCTGTGAATGGGGCACTGTGGACACAGGGCAGTAATGGGTAGGGGAGCTTCTGTTCTGAGGATGAGGATGGACCACAGCAGTTCGGGGGCCATTGGCAAAGAGGTGTTAACTGGTAAAAGAGGAGATAGCACTAAGCACAGACCAGGCCACAGACCTTGCCGCTCCATGTCCTGCTCCCCGTGGTCTTAGTGCTCACGAGGAGGCCCTTCCTGGCCTACCTACGATTCCTCTGCCCCAGTTGTCCAGAGAGAAGCTGGTGTTCATGCTGCAAAGCCCTCTTGGCCTATGTGAGAGATCTGGGGAAGACATTGGCACTGGCTATCTCACCGATCCTGGGGTTTCCGTTTTTTATACTCGGTGTTTTGAAGATGCTGTGTTTGCCTCTTCTGAGGCCTAATTCAACAGAGTGGCCACATCTACCACATTATAGTTAACACCGCAGGACAGCTGTTGGGGGAGATATTGGAGGACTGCCAGTTCCCTGTCTCTACCATGTTAACTTCCCCCAAATTTGTGAGCTGAAAGGAATCCTCTCCATTCTCCTGCCCTCAACAGCTTCTCTGAGCCACCCCCTTCAGGCCTCTCTGCCCAGACCCAAATAAACAGCACCCTCACACTGGAGCCTGGGAATACTACAAGCCCCTTATACATCATCTCAAGCCCCATATACACCATCTCAAGCCCCATATACACCATCTCAAGCCCCTTATACACCATCTCAAGCCCCATATACACCATCTCAAACCCCTTATACACCATCTCAAGCCCCATATACACCATCTCAAGCCCCATATACACCATCTCAAGCCCCTTATACACCATCTCAAGCCCCATATACACCATCTCAAACACCTTATACACCATCTCAAGCCCCATATACACCATCTCAAGCCCCATATACACCATCTCAAGCCCCATATACACCATCTGAGAAGTCCGGAACTTCCTTCAGCCTGCCCTTTGAGATGCCAGTAACTGGTTCTTACCTGAATGTCTTAGAGAAAGTAGCTCAGTGATGATCTCACAAAGTGCTTATAGGCCTGGGGTACAACAGTGCCCACCACTGCCTGCAAGTCAATGGCCAGGCCTTTGCTCTGCTGTGCTAATGAACCACATCTCTACCCACTATGGTTCCTCCCTTCCTGATGCTTCCATTAAGGCCTCCGATGCAAAATGGGGTACTCTCAAGCTCCTCTCAAACAGCTGGGAACCTTGACCTCTAATGATTCATATTCATATTCTCATTCTCTCTCCCTCTTCCCTCCCTCCCTCCTTCCCTTTTTCCCTCCCTCCCTTCCTCCCTCCCTCCCTTGCTCTCTCCCTCTCTCCTTCCCTCCCTTCCCTACTTCCTGTGGAATTCTGGAATCCTCTGTGAGCCAAGGCAAAGCAACAGGGATACTGAATGTGTCTGATCTGAGCATATGGCATAGCTCTGTGCCTAGGAGTTAAACTGCCCCAAGCAGTATCCCCAATCTTCAGAATTTAGGAAATTGCCACATTCATTGTCTCTGCCTCTTAGCTGTTGGTGAGAATGGGGAGCCTTCTTTCTCAATGTGTCACTTCTTCCACAAAGGTTCCCTGCTGGTGGTCACCGTTTGCCTCATCGCCTGCCCCTTTCCAGTAGGACTTGCAGAGGAGGGCTGTTTGCTTAGGCAAGAAACCTGCAGCCATGTAGCCACCTGCTCTGCATAGCAAGGGCTAAGGGCATAACTAGGCCTGGGTATACTGGATTCCCACAGAAAGTTCTAAAAGCTGTTCTAGGTTGGGTCTAGGCCTGAATGGGCCGCTGACATAGATTTCCCATGAACATGTTTGTCCTCAAAGATCCTTGCTGCAGTCATATCATACCTGATATGGTACTGGGTGATACTGACTCTACTGCTTCGTGCAAACTGCCTTGTTTATTCTTATCCTTCGAGGTCAGTGTTATCATCATCCTCATTTACAAATGGAACATGGAGGCTCAAAAAGGTTAAGGAGCTTGCCCAAGCTAGCACAGCCAATGAGAACAGCTGAGATTCTAACACTGGATGTGTCCCAGTTGGTAAAGACAAGAGTTAATCAGAGAAAAAAAAAAAAAAAGGAGACAATGCTGCCTCAAAGAAGCCCACCCCACCCTCATCACTCAGGACCTCAAAGCATAAGAATCACCCACAGAACTCATGGGAAAGACACAGACTCAATGGATTTTGATGGTATAGGTGAGGGGCCCTAAGAGGTAAAGGTGTGGGTGGCTCATCAGCAGCTGGGCAGAGCTTGGCATTTGTCTTATCACCATTCCAGTCCTCGGACTTCCTCGGCTTCTGTGAGAACATCAGAAAGGGCTTGAGAGCAAACTAGAACAGTCCAGAGGAGACTGTACAGGACTCAGCTATGAGACATCTACGGACCAGACCAGATCCCAAAGCCATACTGGACAAGAACACTGACAGCATGCTACTTACTTAGGATAAAAAGCCTTAGGGGCCCATGCCTAGAAAGCCTGGAAACAACTATAAGCTGTAACTGGCTCTTGGTCTCTAGCTTGGAAGCCCTTTGCTGGGAGAGACCCTGCTTGGTCAAGCACGGTTGGCCTCCCTTTCCTAAGAGAAGATGGGATGTCTCAACGTCATGTGTTCCAATGATCACAGCTTCTCTACTATACCACTCTCCCCTCAGCCCACAGAAGACCTATAGCGGGCGGCAGATAGATGATGCTTGCTGTACTGTCCTGGCTCCCCTCACTCGGGTTTAAATAAGCAAGGAGAACAGCCTTCTCTAGTGTTTCACTTGAGGTTCTCTGATAGACTGCCGATATCCAGGAAGGACCTCCCTGTTCTCCTGATACCCTTACCCTCTCGTATCTGCTGTGACAGGTTCCCCTGCTAAAGACTGACCAACAGGCCTGACCACTATGCCTTGGGTATCATGATTCTAGCAGCCACATGGACAAACAGCCTGCTCGTGTTTAATAAAAACCTGACTCCTTCACTGGCCCCAGAGCCTGAAACCTTCCCCAAGCTCTGACAGAAAAGCCTTCTGGTGGGACCCAACTTTCCTGTCCCCCAGTTCTGAGGTGTCATTTACCTACAGTATTAATTCCTAACCCCCAGTTCGGTAAAAGCTATTTCTCCAACTACTTCCTCTGGACCTCAATTACTATCTACTCAGTCACTTGGATAGAGGGATCACTTGTCCCCAAAAGGAACTTGGTATCTAGAGTTGAAACAACAGCACAGCCACACCAGCCAGCACCTGCATCTTGGTGTCCAGTCTAGACAGTCACCAAATACTTATATCGATAAAGTCTAAAAAGTTTACCAATCTAATGCCCTGCTATCCCATTCCCTCCACTAACTTTGAGCTTTTTATTTTCATTGCATTTTAATTGGTTTTTTTTTTTTTTTTTTTTTTTGGTTTTTTGAGACAGGGTTTCTCTTTATAGCTCTGGCTGTCCTGGAGCTCACTTTGTAGACCAGGCTGGCCTCGAACTCAGAAATCCGCCTGCCTCTGCCTCCCGAGTGCTGGGATTAAAGGCGTGCGCCACCACGCCCGGCCGTGCATTTTAATTGTTATTACGTGTATTTATTTATGTGCAGGGCCACATGTGGACAACTGTAGAGGTCAGAGAACTTGAGAGCTGGTTCTCTCTCCCACCAGCATCAGCCTTAGGTCATCGTGCTGAACAACCAGCACCTTTACCCCTGAGCCATCTCAGCAGCCCTTTAGTTTCATATGCAACTCATCCCTGGCTATTAGGGGGGAAACGTTAAAAATAAAGAGAAACACAAATTCAAGACATTAAGAACCACAAGCCACTTTCTGCTGTAGGGAGCCAACTGCTTCACTGATTCTTCTATCTTCCTAATGATAAAAGTCCAGACCCTGAAGCCAAGTGGCCAAATACATACACCTGGCCAAGTCCTGCCCTCCTCACTTCACCACTCTGATCTCTGTGATACTGAAGATGGATCCCATGAATAAGCTGAGCAAGGGACTGACTGATCAGGGTCTCCAGTGGGGTGGGTTTTCAGGCCCAGTCACACCGATGCCTCTGGGAGCAGGGAATCCCAAGAAGAGAAACTGGAATTCCAAGTTATACCTAGCTGTAAGAATTTCCTCATACTGTTCCCTCATTTATTTATTTATTTTTTTTACAAATATGGACTCCTTGGTACAGGAAACCAGGTCTAGGAAGAAACCAGCTAACCACCCTCTCATACCCACAGCATACTAGACTCTGGACCCAAAACTCAAGGGATAACATTCACTCAACAGGAGAGAGAAGAGCTGTATACCAGAACCTCAGGAGCCAGTACATACACAGTGGTGGAGTCATGAGCTGTGTTTAAGGTGTACCTGACTTAGGCTGGACTCAGGCTGCTCTGACAAGGTGTAAGACTGCAGGAGGGACACCACGGGGGATGACAGCCAGCCTCAAGGACCAGTCTGGGCAAATTCTAACACATTTCCTGTCTGGAGTTTTGCTGCCTGGTACCCCATGTTGAGAATAACCCTGGGTTCTGAAAAAGGTCACGTAGGCAGCGACTAGGGGACAGGAACTATATGCACTATTGTTCAGCCCAGGGCATCTGTTCTTAACTTCAAGAGTATAATAAAGGTGCACAAAAGTCAGGTAGTGAAGGAAACAGGTGGTAGGCACACGGGACAGTGGAGGAAGGCTAGGACCACACAGCTGAGAGAACTGGGTACCACCCAGGGGATGAGCCATGACCCTTTGACTCAGGTATTCCCTTGACATCAATGGTTTTTGTCTGGTTCTTTTGTTTCTTTCAGATTTTTGTTCCAAAGATTTGAACTCCAGTGTGAAGCCAGGATTCCCCAAAACAATAGAGACCAATAACCCAGGAGTGCTTAAGGCCGCCAGGCACAGTGTGGAAAAGTTCAACAACTGCACAAATGACATCTTTTTGTTCAAGGAGTCCCATGTCAGCAAAGCCCTGGTACAGGTGAGGAGCTAGGACCAATAGCTGGCACCTCAGGACAGCTCTGGGAAGCTGAGCCATATAACCCATTACCTACAACACTGGAACAGAAGTTGTACTGTAGCCAAGACCAGTGTGACCCAGAGCTGAGCCTCATAGCCTGGCACCTTTTTTTGTTTTAGTAAAACTGCCAAATCTCTGGTTGGAACCCATCAGTAGCAGTAAGAAATGGCAGGGTTCTAGAGTGGTGTGCTGAGGCTGGCAGCCTGCAGGGATGCACAACAGTACCAGTCAGGGCTGCTCTGCCAGGGTCCAGGGTCCAGATCATCTCCTGTCACTATCCCTCTCCCACAGTCCACAAAGCCACTCTAGTATTTTCCATTGCAGCCATTCATTTTTTCCACCTGGAACTGGGCCTACTCCCTTCTCAGACCTACAAGTCCACTCTTTCTCCAGCCTGCCCAAGTGTCACCATTCAAAGCCAGCCTTCTTGATAATTGATTGTATGTCCATTCAGAACTTTCCTGCCCAGGGTACCTTAGGGGTACAGCCAGTCTTGCTAATCATGTGTCTCAAGAACATGTGTTAACATGACAGGAGGGAGGTCTTGGCAGTCTCTCATTTGCTTTACACAGTGGCCCTGAAAGCACTCTGCTACTGTGAAGCTGGCTTCAGAAGATATACACTTGTGTGTTGGAGCCTAGAGGGAAAGGGGTACAGAAAGGCCCTGCTCTGAGGGTGGTAGCTTTATAGCATTCCTGTTTGTTCTGGGCCAAAGGCTATGGTGTCTTCTATAGTCTTCTTTTGGCAAGTATAAACTCTTTTAGAGTGTAATATTCTATAAGAAATGATACTAGGGCTGGAGAGATGGCCCAGTGGTTAAGTGTGCTGACTGCTCTTACAGAGGTCCTGAGTTCAATTCCCAGCAAACACATGGTGGCTCACAACCATCAGTAATGGGATCTGATACCCTCCTTTGGTGTATCTGAAGACAGCAACAGTGTACTCACATAAAATAAATAAATAAATCGGAGAGAGAGAGAGAGAGAGAGAATGCTTCAGGCACACTGGTGTGTGGCACTATCAGTGCTCTAAGGACCAGCCTCTGACAATCAGAGCCTAAGCCTGAGTGCCCAAGGTCCCCCATAAGGGAGATGAGCACTGTCCCTGTGTACTCTCATGATGTTGGAGACTGTTTCACATGTTATCTGGTTAAGACTGGGACTAAAACTTGAGGAATTTTCCAGCTACACAGAAACAAGCAAGGAAAAAGAACTAAGTCACAGCTGTGTCCAAGTAGAGAACTATTATGATGAAACTCAAAATAAACCAGTTCCCATGAAAGTGGGGAATCCAGCAGGTACCTACATGTATGCCAACAAGCAATACAGAAGTTAGCAGGCTTAACATTTATTTAAGCATCACTGGGGGTTAAAATGGAGGGTTGTTTGGTAGGTTGAAATGAGATGACAGATAAGAGGGAGAAGGTTAGTCTTTACCTATGGCTGTGGCAACCCCACCCTGATGTTTCTCTAGAATGCAAAGTTCCAGGCAGAAACCTAAAAGGGGCCATAAGACACTGCTCAACAGGAAAGGAAGAGGGATGCCTGGAGTCTGGACCTGTTCACCTGCAGCAGCTCTCCTGGCCAAGTCCAGAACTTGCCTCCCCAGTACTCTCCTTACCTGCTTTAAGACATGCCTCACCAGCTGGGGAGGCAATGACCACTTTGCCTCCTATGCCAAGTAAAGTAGTCCTTGGGCTTTTGGTTTCTTCAGGTGGTGAAAGGCTTGAAATATATGCTGGAGGTGAAAATCGGCCGAACTACATGCAGGAAGACCATGCCCCACCCACTGGACAACTGTGACTTCCAAACCAACCCTGTCTTGAAGCGGGTAAGCAGAAGAGCCTGTCTATTGAGTAGCTTCCCTCCACCGCAGCACACTTCTACACCTCAAACCCAGGGAGATGTTCCCTCCCAACCATGAACACATGACAGCAGCAGCAGCAGCAGCAGCAGCAGCAGGCACGCTCTCCAGGGACGCAGGGTTGAAAAACAGTATCCTCCCAGCCCTTGCATGACCTATGCCACCTGACTTTCACTTCCAGAAGTCTCTTTGCAGAGCAATGCTCTGAATGTGGAATAGGGAGATTTCAGCAGAAAATGTTTTCAAATGATTCAGGAATCATATACAACACTTACAGATACAGGATATGTTATAAAAATGTAAGTGCTGTATTTACTATATCTGATCTCTCTAAAGAGAAAAGGCAAAAGCTATGTGGTAAACTTTAACATATCATAATAATAGCTAAGGAGTATATACGCTTGAATCATTCCAACGTTTAGGCTTGAAGATTTTCAAAACAAAAACTGGAGGTGGGTATGGGAAGACTGACTCAGCACAGAATACATGCAAATGTATATGAGTTCCCAATTGCCTGGCACGTACAAGGGGAATTAAGGGAGCTGCCCTGGGTGGGCAGGGTCTCAGTGGCAGCTGAAGTCCTAAGATGAGCCCTTTTTCTGTTTGTTTCAGACTCTATATTGCTACTCTGAAGTCTGGGTCATCCCCTGGCTCCACAGTTTTGAGGTGCCTGTTCTCCTCTGCCAATGACTTCTGTCTCTTTAGCCAGACTGCAGCTGTGATACATATCCACTCGTGTTTTCCCCACTCCTTATTTTCCACCCCATCCTGGCCATCTCAGATCCTCGGGGCCTGCTTACCAGTGAGCAGATTAACATGCCAGTGGGTCATAAGGGGGCTGGAATGGGAGAATATAGTGCCCTCCTCTCCAGATTAACTGTATTCACACTTTCTTCTAAAATGAATTCTTCTGGTGCTACACACCTAGCTTCAGGATGTGGGCATACAGAGAGTCCTTTGATGACATTACTGGAGCACATGCAGAGCAAAGCAGATACAGTCAACAAGGTGGTAGTGTGGGAAGCTTCTTGATGCCTGACTGCATGAGCAGATTCTGTATCCGTCTGCTCTACTACCATCAGACTAATATTGATGGGGATGATTTATCATAAATAAAAATCTGATCATCTAAAAGCAATACTGTGTGCCATCCTTTACAGGAACCCAGGAAAGTGGGTGGCCTGGTGAATTTTGTTTCCATAAAACCTCAAGAAGCTTCATGTAGTGATAAGCTGTAAGCTCAAGCGTGCTGATGACCTAAGTAACTGGCCCAGACCTTGACATCAACAGGGTAGCAACACCCACAGAGAATAGAGGAACTCTGGGAGCATTTCTGAAGGAAGAGTGCCTGCACCCAAGTCCTCTGCTGTCATGAAGGTTAATACTTTAGTAGCAAGCTCAACACAGGGTAGGATAAATGATGGGTCCAAACACCTCAAAGTCAGCCACTGGGAAACAGAAGACGGAGCCTGGATAAAGGGGCTGGGGTGAGATAGACAGGCTGTGTTGGGCCCTAGAAGAATGAAGGATTGCAAGGAACGGGGAACTTGGAAAAGACAGCAAGGGAGCTTGAACTGGAAGATGCACAGGGGCAGAGCAGAGGGTAAACCCAGAATGGGCTGGCAGCTATGTCTCACAGCTTTCATTCTGAGAGAAGGCCATCCATCATCACTAAGTCCACATATGCAAGCTGGGCATGGTACACACAGTTCTAGCTACTCAGGAGCTGAGGCAGAAAGACCTAAGGTCAGGAATCCAAGACCAGCCTCAACATAGCAAGACCATGTCTCAAAAAAAAAAAAAATAGGTAAGACAGTATGTGAAAAACTTTCAAAATTTTGCAAAAACACTCAATCAAGATCTGGGTAGGTCTGGTAAATTGTTATTAAGCAAAAAGCAAGGAATAACCAAGATACAATTCACAGACCACATGGAACTCAAGAAGGAAGGCCAAAGTGTAGATGCTTTGTTCCTTCTTAGAAGGGGGAACAAAATACTCACAGGAGGAAATACAAAGTGTGGATCAGAGACTGAAGGAAAGGCCATCCAGAGACTACCCCACCTGGGGATTCATGCCATATACAGACACTTATAGCAGATGGCAAGAAGTGCTTGCTGACAGAAGCCTAATATAGCTGTCTCCTGAGAGGTTCTGCCAGAGCCTCACAAATACAGAGACAGATGCTCCCAGCCTACCATGGGACTGAGCACGGGGTCTCCAATGGAGGAGTTAGAGAAAGGACAAAAGGAGCCGGGCGTGGTGGCGCACGCCTTTAATCCCAGCACTCGGGAGGCAGAGGCAGGCGGATTTCTGAGTTCGAGGTCAGCCTGGTCTACAGAGTGAGCTCCTGGACAGCCAGGGCTACACAGAGAAACCCTGTCTCGAAAAACCAAAAAAAAAAAAAAAAAAAAAAAAAAAAAAGAAAAGAAAAGAAAAAGGACAGAAGGAGCTAAAGGGGTTTGCTACCCCATAGAAAGAACAATATCAACAAACCTGATCCCCCAGAGCTCCCAGGGACTAAACCACCAACCAAAGAGTACTCATGGCTCCAGCAACTTATGTAGCAGAGGATGACCTTGTCAGGCATCAATGGGAGGAGAGGCCCTTGGTCCCATAAAGGCTCGATGCCCCAGTGTAGAGGAATGCCAGGGCTGGGAGGTAGGAGTGGGTGGGTGGGTGGAGGAGCACCTTCACAGAAGCAGAGGGAGGGGGGATGGGATAGAGGGTTTCTGGAGGGGGGACCGGGAAGGAGATCACATTTGAAATGTAAATAAATAAAATATCCAATTAAAAAAAAAGAACACACCTTGATATTAAAAAGAAAGAAAAAATATGGGTAGGTGCAGTGTGTGTGTGTGTGTATGTGTACACGTGCACGCACACATGTCCCATTTATTGGGTTCTTATATATACCACTCTTCCAACCCTTATTCCATCCTAATCCCTTCCTTCCTTCCAATACTAGGTAGAGGAGAAATAAGGTTAGAGGGGAAAGGGGATGTAGACTTCTTTAGATTATTTCCTGATGATTAGAGGCATCAAGTTCCTGGGGGCAAGTCCAGTCTTCATCGTCAGGATACCTCCAACTCCTTCTCGCCTCTTTGCTCATGGCCACTTGACAAACTGCACGCAGCAGCGGGAACCAACTGAAGCCTCCCGGAGCGTACCCCACCCCTCTCCGGGTTCTGGTATTTATACCCTCTGATAAGTTCCCATAATTCCAAGTGTAAACTATCTGCGGCTAGACAATAATCACAACCCTCCTAGTACGTGAAACAAATAACTGCCACCTGCTGTGAAGCAGCCTCTTATCCCACACCTGGGATTAAAACAAATCGTATTCACAGAACATAACTGGGTTTTTAAAGAAACCAAAATTTTCACTACAGGTATGCAGACCATAAAAATTTCAAACGGTACTTACACTGTCAAGTAAAAACTGACTCTTAATAGCTTTTAACAATTGAGGCAAATTATTAATGACTTGATTAATGTTATAAGAATATTAGTTAAGTCATATTAGAGAACATTCCCTTTACGTTTATAAGAAAAGCATGTCCCACATATTTAAGACAACCCCCTTTAGCGCCTCACCATGACAAATTACCAGGTAAACACAGGAAATGACACTTGGGAGCTGAAAGCACAGCTGAGTCAAAATGAAGAGTCCTTTGCTACAAATGTAAAACAATTAACTTCACCAGTGAGAATTTAGTCCTAAAGACAAAACCCTCTTCTCAAAAACAACTGGCAGTCAACTTAGAGGCCCAGGACATGCAGAGTCCTTAGAGACTCGTCGGTAGCCCAGCTATCCATGCATACCCGATGGATGAGGCACATCATGTCACTGCTATTACAAGTAGTCACATGGCTGTTCAAGTCTCTTTCCTCTAAAGTTCCATAAACAGTATTGAGAGCTGGTTAGCCGATGAAACAGGATTGCATTCACTGGTCTGAAGCCCATTTGACCATAAACCTACTGCTGCTTTTTTTCTACAAAGCCAGTTCCAAGGAGGTGACAACTTAAACTCCTGCCACTTCTCCAACTGAACATGAGCAGTGTGAGGAGAGGAGGGCCAGCCAATGGTTTTCATTTACCTCACCTACTGACAATTTTTCAATTTTTAATATCATTAACTATTCAAACTACTGTTTCTGTCAAGTCATTTCAAATACTTCCAGAGACACAGTTTTTCAGCATTCTTACACCCAAGGAGAAAAGAAACAGTGCCAAGAGCAGAAAATGCAAACAGGAGAGAAGGCGACCAACATACCTGGGATGAGTCAAAGCTGGGAAATGCGACCTGGGACCCTTGGTATCCTGACAGGTCCCCTAACTTTACTTCTAAGCAAATTAAATGGCTGTCTTGCCCTAAAATAATATCCTTACCGAATGAGTTTTCATACTGACACTGTTAAGGCATTAAAGTAGAAAAATACAATAATTAAAGTAGAGAAGAAACTTCTGGACCATTTTATCAAAAGGAGTAATCAGCAGAAAAGTGGGTTTAATATGATTTATTATTATCAAAATTAAGACCAGTGTATAAACATACTTGCCAAGAAATAAGCAACTTTGAGCTTATTACATTAGCACAAACATTATATCAACAGTTCACTAATCACATCTGTAGGTCTAAAAGGAATCAAGCCATAAAAGGGCATTTCTAAAACACCCCTGTGCAGGTACAAACTCACTGGGTCACCCAATTCCAGTGGAGAAGGCAGTCAGAAAGAAACCCAATGAAATTCTCCTGGCCACTAAAATAGGAGTCTTGAAAACCCTCTGGCATGGAAAGAAGCTTGTAGAGGGTGGGAGAGCACACCTTTACTGTGGAGAAATACCCGAAGTCCAGGTATTCTCACACATCTCACACGGCCCCTGAGAACAAGTTTCAGCTTGAATAATCCCTGCCTCAACACATGCATTACCACTTCCATGGCATACTGCAATACCACCCCCAAAAGCATGACCCCCTTTAGAATGAAGATACAAGTGTCAGATAGAGCCAATGGCAATACAAAGGTCCCTGCACAGCTAATCCCCTGCTCTAATCATCAAACCCTGAGCCCTGTGACAGGTGTATTAAATTTTCCAGGTACTAGAGAATTCTTGTACTTAGCATGTTTTTTTAAAGAGAAATGGCTTTCCATGATTTGTCTTCCCCATAGCAGATACACTATCTCCCTCTAAAAATGACATCAAGTCCAGGTGAGAGGCACCTCTTGGGAGAAAGTATGGGTAAGGTCCATACCTTCTCCAGGTTACAGCAGCTACTCCCACACTTCCAAGGCCTAGCAGGAGCACAGGGACAGAGCTGTGTGTCCACGGCTCCTTCCAGACCTATGTGACTGAGTGTGGTGATTTCTGGCATGCACAGTGGGGCAGCTGCTGGGCTGGCTAAATCGACTGGAGACTGAGTCTGCAGATGAAGGGAGACCTGAAGGAGCCCAGGTACAGGTATCCATCATGTTCATGCGCCTCACTCACATAGGTGGCCACCTGCCCATCAGGATCATGCAGGCTTCTCCGGAAGGCACCACTGTCACTGACTTCTAGGACCAGGCTATATCGTGGCACAAACTTCATCACTGTGTCCTGACTGAACAGCTGGAAGAGAAGTACCAGGGAGGAGAGCTTACCTTCTGACCACACAACTTCTCGTCACCTAAGAATAGTCCAGCATCCTTGGGCCAGGGAGGTTCCCATAGGGCAGTAGCAGAATCATGGCCCTCACTCCCATGCAGATCAGACCACGATTGTTAAGTCTTCTCAGAGACAGCAATGCATAGCCATTCACAGAGAAATGCAAGATACATTCCAAGAGATCACTAAAGTCAAGGTGAGAACCATCTTTGCCTGCCAGAACACTGGGTCAAAACCAGTAACAGCTTAACCAAAGTAAGCCATGAGTCCTCTATAGATATTCAAGGAGTGGGAGAGGCAAGCAATGTAGTTTTAAAGCCTTTCACACTCAGAAAGGGACTAGGAAAGTTAAGTCAGTAAGTCCATCCTAACAATATCACCTCTAAAAAGCCCATTTTTCCATCTTCCTTGAAGCTTGGTCTGCAGTCCCTGTGGGCATGCCCCTGCACAGAGCTGGGCACCTCTGAGCACAGCTACCAACAGGTGTAGTCTTGTGGGGCTCATAAAGAGTTCAAGGTGAGAAATCTCATGGAGGGATGTGATTTCTGGCACTGAAGAAAGACACTGGAAAGGAGCAACCCTGTGTGGAGTTTAGAACCAGGCCAGAGTCTCCTAAGATGGGGTCAATGGCTATAGCATGGCTGTACTTGGAGGAATTGATTAAACAGTAAACACATCTATCTATGTATGGTGTCGTACCTGTAACCCCAGCACTAGAGAGGTAGAAAGTGAGTTCTAGTCAATTCTAGGCAATTAGTAAAATCCTGTCTCTAAAACTAAGGAAATATATGCAGGATCAGAGGATCTAGGCATCTCACTGTTAGACAAGGAAGGTACACAGATGAAGGGAACTAAAAAAACTAGAATAAAGCCCATAGGGCTCAGTTACACTAGAGATAGTTTGCATAAACTATGGCTTTTAAATTTAAATAGATATGACAAATAAATGTAATTGTAAGCATTTGCTTGTATTTCCTAGCCCTGCCTCTAAGGAGCCTGATAACAGGTGGCTTCTGAAGTCAGCAGGGTGAAATGACAAAATACTCAGAAGCAAGGCAAACACAGAAGGAGGCAAGGGCAGGGCACAAGTGTTTCAACTTTTAGTATGGGCTAATGAATAAAATCGGTTTATCATTCTAGGGAAGGCCCTTTGTAAGCGAAGTGCTTACCACTCAAAGGACCCAGGTAAAGAGCCAGAAGTGGCAGCACATGCCCAATGCTAGGGACACAGAAACAGGCAGATCCCTGGGGCTCAAAGGCTGGGCTGCCCTGCCTATCTGATGAGACCGTGTTTCACAAAACATGGTAGACAGCTCCAGAAGACTGACCATATGGTTAAAATCAGTCTTTACACACATGCACACACCTCGTGTGAACACATAAATGTGCTTAAAAGTAGGTATGACAGGTACCAAATGTTCCATCTATACCTGGAAGTTTGAGAACTATAGAAACAATAGAGAGCAATAAAAATAGACCACGAGACTCATATCCATCTTGCTTTTTGAAATTAATTTTCATAATTACCTTAAAAATCATTCTCTTAATAAAAGGCTTGTCAGATAAGAAATCCAACATGGAAAACCCAGGGTTAGCACGAATGGTTGCAGCAGCAACCCAGTATCCACCAGAGCTGCTAGGCCGGATATTGTCAGGAAATCCAGGCATGTTCTCCACAAACATATCTGCCCCTCCTTTCATCAGGCCAGACACATAGACTCTGAAAAACATGCCCAAGTAGGCAATGAGAAATAGAAAAAAAATTTAAAGAAAAGTTTTTAGCCAAGCACAAAACTGGTCTTAGTTCAAATATATGTACAGAAAATGCCATCCACGTATCTGTCATGAATGCAAGCAAAGCTGCTAACAGACATCTTAGAGACTACACAGGCAGGAAGAACCAAAGCCTACCTTACAGGAAACAGAGTGCAGGCTATACTGGTGGCATGAAATCAAGACATACTGTACTGTGACCCTTGCAAAGGCTGAGACATAAGTAAGCCCAGTCTAACTTCAACTTTCTCATCATTACATAGACAGGAGGTGTGAAGCATCTCAGATATCTATTCACCTCATGTCTATCCCGCCACAGGCCATGGCAAGCTCCGGAGAAGAACTGATAGCTCCACTCACACCACACACATACCTTCGTATCCTGGCCATAGATGTCTCTGCCACTAGGACAAAGTCTTCCTCAGGAGAGAGCTGAACTCCATTAGGGAACTGCAACTGGTCCAACAAAACCTTCACTTCTTTCGTCACAGTATCGTACTCTAACAGGCTGTGGAAGACCCAACACAACAGTCACAAGAGAGAAGAGCCCATGGTCTCTTGTGGGCTTTGGGAAGGGTACAGTGACTCAGTCTCCTACTGGAGTGATAAAACCCAAGTCATCAATCTACGTGGCTGTGGCCCCAGGCTGGCTAGTAAGGACTCTCCCAGCCTACAGCTGATCCAGTATCCTCTTGCTGACCAGAAAACTACATCAGCACAGTGAGAGCCATTACACCAGCCTTTAGAGGCATGGCCTGAAACCCAGGCCTGCTGGTGGACCTCACCTACTCTCTAGAACCACCCTTATGACTAGACTTCATTTTATTTCCTCTGAGGAAGTGAGATCATCCTAAGCCACTAAGGTTGTATTTGTACACGCTGGCACAGTGTGCTAAGACCCTACTACAGCTTCCAGCAGAAACAGGGTCTGCTGCCATCACCTGAAGCCAAGCCCCTAATAGAAAGAAAGGCCAAAAGGAACACTTGCCGCCCATCATCAGTGGCCTCCATCACCAGAAGCAGGTAGTCTCGTCTCTGCCACTTGCTGCTGGAATCCGTGAAATAAATCTTCCTTCCATCCCGAGTAACAGTGAGGTCATTCATAAAGGACATCTTCTTGCCCTCGATGGGCGTCTCAGAGGATAGCAGCAGTTTCACTGAACCTGAAGTTATAAGAAATTAAAGATTTGCTGTCACTTTAGGAATTTGTTTCTTGATAATTTCACAATGTTAATCAACACAACTGGCATCAAGAGAAAAAACTAAAATGAGCTTTTCTATCCCCCAGTGAGCTTTTTTAATCCCCTAGATACCAGCTATAGGTGATAATCTTTTAGGGTTTTTTGGTTGGTTTATTTGTTTGTTTGTTTGTTTTTAACTAAATTTTACTGAAGGTAGAATCCATCCTAAGGATGAAGAATACATTCTTAAATTAAGATCAACAAAATTAAAACAAAACCTATTAAGAACAATATGTAAAAGTATCTAGTACTATGTGTTAGCCTGGGAGAAAAAAAAAATCAGGTATTCCATTTGTCTACTTTTGTATTAGCAGCAATAATAGTGAGTGTTTCAAACTAGCCAGAAATGAGGAACACACTGCAGTTCTAGGTATGAGAGGCAAAGGTTAGAGAAGGGCAAAAACTCAGTAACTGGAGACCAGCTTGGGTAGTACAATGAGACCTCCCAGCTCACAACTCAAAATTCAAAGAACAGAAAGGACGTATATTGAGTGGCAAGCTTCCTATACACTATTATTTAACCCTGTGCAAGAATCCACAGGGAAGATCTACTATTAACCTCCTGTGCTCTATGGAAAAACAGGGACAGAGAGGCCAAGCAACCTCCCTAGACATAACCAACAGAAAGAAGCACCAATCTGCAATGCCCATGGTCTAGCCCCATGTATAGATCCTCCATGCCGTGTCTTCCATGGAGAGAGCACACGGAACATATTATAATACCATTTCTGGTAGTACCATGACCAGTCACAAGAAAAAAGAGGAGTAATTGCCTAAGGGGAAAAAGATTCTCTGACAAGAGGATGAGGAATGTTGTTTACAAAATAACCCTTCTGAGTGTGGAGCAGAGACTGAAGGAATGACCATCCAGACTACCCCACCTGGGGAGCCATCCCATAGACAGTCACCAAACCCAAACACTATTGTGGATGCCAACAAGAGCTTGCTGACAAGAGCCTGATATAGCTGCCTCATGAGAGGCTCTGCCAGTGCCAGACAAATACAGAAGTGGATGCTCACAGCTATCCATTGGATGGAGCACAGGGTCCTCAATGAAGGAGCTAGAGAAAGTACCCAAGGAGTCAAAGGAATTTGCAGCCCCATAGGAGGAACAACAATATGAATTAACCAGTACCCCACCCCCCAGAGCTCCCTGAGAGTATATCACTAACCAAAGAAAACACATGGTGGGACTCATGGCTCTAGCTGCATATGTAGCACAAGATGGCCTAGTCGGTCATCAATGGGAGGAGAGGCCCTTGGTACTGTGAAGGCTCTATGCCCCAATATAGGGGAATGCCAGGACCAGGAAACAGGAGTGGGTGGGTTGGTGAGAGGGGGAATGGGGGAGGGGATGGAGGTTTTCAGAGGGGAAACCAGGAAAGGGGATAACATTTGAAATGTAAATAAAGAAAATATCTAATAAAAAAATTACGAAAAAAAAATAACCCTTCTGAGAGGCAGTGGCTAAAATACAGATGCTGGAGAATAACTGGGTAGGAACCAAAGCAGGTTTAGAAGGACAACTTTCTGGTGGCCGATACAGTATCAGTGGGCAATACTTGTGGTATTATTTAGTAAGAAAACACTGCAATTGTCTGAAGACTATATTTAACAATCTTATTAAATGTGTTTCATATGTATACTCTTTGAAAAATCTGAAAATATCAAAGAAACAAGTTGTAACATACGTTTCTGAGGATTTACTTCGAACAGTCCCTTGTACGCATCAACCACAAAAAGAGTCCCATTGGGCCCTGCCCGGATGCCCAGGGGTCTCCCACAGGTAGGTTCATCATCTCGGGTTTCTAGGAAGATAAACGATAGGAATCGGCGGCTGCTCCAAGAGTCTACCTGTGCCCTCTTCAGTGTCCAAGTATCTCTTCCATACCTCCCTAAACAGACACCATGCTAGACAGAGCAAAAAGACCACAGTGTTAGAACCTGACCTGCCTCAGCTGAGGGCCATTGCAAGAGCTCAACATCAGTGCTTACTGTAGGTGCTGCCACCGCACATCCTCACAGAATGCGCTCACTACAGGGTGCTTACTGCAAGTGCTACTGCACCACAAGGGGCGCCCACTACCAGTCTCAGCGGAGGTGCTGAGTGCAGGTGCTACGTGGAGTGGGAAGGACTGAAAAAGCAAATCTTGAGTATGAGCGTGGGTATACAAAGATGCCTGAAAAGGTACTCATTAAATGGCAGCACAGACATCGCAAAAGATGCAAGATGATTTTTTTTATTTTGGTCTTGTATATTAATATTGTTTTTATTTTGAAATAAAAACACAATTTTTTATAAACTATCCCAGTTATCAAAAATGACAACTAGGCTGTGTACCCCAGCGATAAAACAATTGCCTGGTCATCAGGTCCTAGATTCCACCTAGACTACCACAAAAAATATTAAATAAATAAAAATTTACAATGAGTTAATTAATAAATAATGGTAAGAATCCTTTGGCCCAGTTTTTAAACAGTGGATTCTTCTGCTCACGCTTCCAAAGTTTGAATGAGACTTGAGTAACATGACTGAAATCCCTGAGGAGCTTCTAAAGAATTACATGAAAGCCCCAGGACAGTCATAAAGACCCTGCCTTTATATAAAGCAGCACCCACATCCACAGCCATTAGCAGCTGACGTTCCTGGAAGGCAACCAGAGTGGGATGCTGAGGGGATATGGCACCAGAAAGTACATGACCACTGCCCAACTGGACACTCCAAGGCCAGATGACCTGGCAATAAAAAAAAACGGAGGCAGCACCACAGCATGTCCTATCTGCCAAATAGTCAGCAGATCTCCAAGGGTGAAAATGACTGCTTTCCAAATGAAGCTTCATCAACTTACTGCAAGGGCCTGAACCGAACCGAGCGATGGTCTCTATTTCTCCATTTTCAAGTTTTACAACTCGGCCATCTGCTGTACCAGTAAACAGCACATCTGTATATGAAGACAAAAGGGAAAAGATCATTGGCCTAGTAGCTATGACCACACTGTCTCTTCTGAAAGGCCTGGTTATATTTTAACAGCCAGAAAGAAAATAGCAATTCTGAAAATGATGGTGAGATGATGTATAGGAAAATTTTAAACCCTTAAAATGTAAAGAAACAAGCCAGCAGGTGAGGAGTAGCGGGTGGGAGTGGCACACACAGTTAGTCCCAGCACTAAGGAGGTAGAGGTGGATGAGCCTGTGAGTTTGAGGCCAGGCTAGTGCATAGAGCAAACTCCAGGACTGCCAGTGCTACAAAGATAAACTCTGTCTCTGGGGAAAAAAACATTAAAGTAACAAAATTATGGGGGCTGACTCTGGAGCTTCCTTGAAGGATGAAATTGACCAAAGCTTTACATAGAGAAATAGACATAATGAACAGAACTATGCATGTTAAAGAAACTGAATAATTAACAATAGTGCGACAAAAAGCATCAGTCCCCCTGGAGGGTATCATCCTGAGTGAGGTAACCCAATCACAAAAGAACTCACATGATATGTACTCACTGATAAGTGGATATTTGCCCAGAAACTTAGAATACCCAAGATACAACTTGCAAAACATATGAAACTCAAGAAGAAAGAAGACCAAAGTGTGGTCACTTTGCCCCTTCTTAGAATTGGGAACAAAACACCCATGGAAGGAGTTAAGAGACAAAGTTTGGGGCTTAGACGAAAAGATGGACCATCTAGAGACTGCCGCACCCGGGGATCCATCCCATAATCAGCCTCCAAGCGTAGACACCATTGCATACACCAGCAAGATTTTGCTGAAAGGACCCTGATATAGCTGTCTCTTGTGAGGCTATGCTGGTGCCTGGCAAACAGAAGTGGATGCTCACAGTCAGCTATTGGATGGAACACAGGGCCCCCAATGGAGAAGCTAGAGAAAGTACCCAAGGAGCTAAAGGGATCTGCAACCCTATTGGTGGAACAACAATATGAACTAACCAGTACCCCCGGAGCTCGTGTCTCTAGCTGCATATGTAGCAGAAGATGGCCTAGTCAGCCATCATTGGGAAGAGAGGCCCCTTGGTCTTGCAAACTTTATATGCCTCAGTACAGGGGAACACCAGGGCCAAGAAGTGGGAGTGTATGGGTAGTGGAGGGGGGGAGGGTATGGGGGACTTTTGGGATAGCATTTGAAATGTAAAATAAGAAAATACCTAATTTTAAAAAATTAAAGAAATTAAAAAACTGGTGAACTCTACCTTAAAAAATTACAGCCAAATATCTAAAATTTGCTTCAGAAGACAGAAGCTGAAATGATACTTCTTACCTTATTCTACAAGTTACAACTTCTGTATTGCCCTAAAAAAGACACTAAGGGAGACTATCAGCCACTATCCACAAACACAGACACAAAAGGCACCTGAAGAGAATGTATGACTCTAATGCTACAAGGTTCTGAAAACAGCAAACAACGCAGAAATTTAAGTCACTAGTAGCCAAAAGTTAAAGAGGGAAGAACAACACAGGTAAATTTTAGGACAGTGAAAATATCTTGTATGATGGCATTACAAATCTGTCCAAATCCCAGAGTACCCAATGCCAATAGTGACCCCTAACTAAAACTGACAGTGGCAACAGCAGCATAGCTCTGGAAGGTGACAGCCGTGAGAAGGCAAAGCCTGCACACTGAGCCCAGCACCCACTCTGATGACATCTCTATTTTTTTGTTCCATCATGAAAAATAGTTTGTCTGGTCAAAAGCCTAAGGCTGAGAAGCTAGAAGTCCTTTAGGGGAACCAACTATACTATTTTGCTAAGTAGAAATGGTATCATACTGCCTTCTACACATATATGTTTGCACACATAGATTAGTGTTGCCCTCAGCCTTGGTCAGAGCTTTTCTCTGCAGTGGGTGATGGCTAATGCAGACTTCAACTGGTCAAATTGTCACTGAAGGTAAGTGACTGCTGAGTGCTCAAGCCTCAGAAGACATCCACATAACTGTCCCTCTAAGGCTCAAGAAACATCCCAGGAGAGAGGAACCGAAAGACTATAAAAGCCACAGGATGGGGAAGAATTCGGAGAAGCACTGTCTCATACATGTGGCATGGCTGTCACCTGCATGAACTCAGAAGCTCTGATTACCTGGACAGGAAGGGCTCTGTCAACATTTCATCATGGACTAGGGCGGGGCTCCTGAGTAATCCCCTGAGGATATACTGCAGTTAGAGGGTGCTGAGAGGAGAGTAGTTTTCTCCAGTGATACAGCCAGTTACACTGCCCTGTCCTAGTAGATAACCCCCATGCATACTCTTGCAAGGAACCCTACTTAAGCTCAGTGGGCCATTTAAAGGTAAACAAATAAAAACACGAACAGAAACAAATAAAACACAAACAGAAAGATGTGAAAAGAGACGACTTGGTAGGAAGAACAAAGTGTTCAGAGGGCGTGAAAATGAGTAAAAGAGAGTGAGGGGGTGAAAATGACAAAAATATATGTGTGCTTGAAGTTATCAAAGATAATAATAAATATATAAAACTGAAACAATTTTTTGAACATTTCTGACAGAGAATTAACAAAGTAGGTTTTATAACTTTGAGGTTAAAAGCACTCTCGTGGTTCATCTTGGACCCCTATTTGTGAAGAATTCAAAACTCACTGTCTAGAAAGAATCTCTGCACTACTGCTGCTAAAGTGTTGATGTTAGTGAAAATAACATAATTGCTGAAAAACATTTTTAAAAATGGTTCACTTGAAAACAGATGAAGTATGCTAATTGATGGTTGCTCTCCTAGCACTCGTCCCCAGGCAGGCAGCACCTGCCACCCTCCCCCAGGACACCGTTCACACAATGCTGCTGCAGCAGTAGCAGGTGTCTGTGTGCCCACTTATGCCTCACATCCACAAGAACAGCAGCAGAGAGGTAGCCTTGGGTCCACACCAAAAATGTCACCCGGTACACAGCTCTTCAATATGGAGAGAGGGAGAATGGATGCAGTCTCTAAGGCAGCAAAGGCCAACAAGCAACACTTACAAGTTCCAGTGGGACAACAGCACTGGCTCCTCACCACGACTGATGAACCTTACCAACAAATGCCAAGACCTTTTAAGAGAAACAGAAGTTCTACCATGAAGTCCTTACTCTTACTGGAAAAAAAATGTATTTCACAAGCCATATAACAAAGCAACAGCAACTACAGAAATGAGCAGCCAGTGGGTCTGGAGGGAAAAAGCAGGTGCAGAACAAGAGTCTGCCAAACACCTATGCAGCAGTGGCTCTGGCCAGCTGAGAAACAAAACTAAGTGCACAGCACACAATGTCCACAGTCACTGCCCAGGGACTGTAACAGACTCAGGGATGCAGCATTTCAAAGCTGCTACTCAGAAATCCCCAACCCAGTCTAAGTTTGTTCAACTCATTAACTGTGTCCTTTCACTACTAAGCTTAATTCTCATCCTAATCAACAAAAAACAATAACACAGACACACACACAAGCCCTACTGCCTGACTGCAGAATCAAACACATTTACATCAGACCCAATTCTTGTTTTCAGAAGACCCATCCTGAGATGGATGGTTTAGTGGAGATACTGAGAACCTCTATTGTTCACTTCAAAATAAGACCCGTGCAAAACAAAGACAAAGGGAGCAAAGAGCTAGGGTGCTATCAAAGAACACCTACCTAACTAACTAGATAACTCACTGTCAGTGTCTGCATCTGCCTTTTGCCTCCTTACAATACTAAGCAGAAGAAAGGACTCTGTATAAGTTAACTCAAAATCACCCAGTGCAGCTGGGCAGTGGTAGTGAATACCTTTAATCCTAGCACGCAGGAGGGAGAGCAAGCAGATCTCTGAGTTTAATTCCAGCTCTATAGAACAAGTTCCAAAATAGGCAAGGCTACTCAGAGAAACCATGTCTTGAAAAACAAAACAAACAAAACAACAATAAAAATTACAAAAAAAGGAATGCAAATCAGACAGAGAATTAGAGAGTTGTTCCCTTGAGATGTTCACAGGTGAGATTCAAGCCCAGAGCTCCCTCCCCTATCTGGGAGCTGTGTACCACTGCAGCTACTCTCATAGAACCCACCACCCTGAGCAGCAGTGGCAACCTGAAAATCAGCCAAGTGTACTCTACAGGTCCCCTGGATTACTTACCCCCAATATTTACTATGGATTCTGGTCCACTAAGTTGGTTTTCAAATAGCCTTTCTGCTTGCCGCAACTTCGTATTTGGATGCAGAACACCAAACATGAAAGGGGGTTCTTTGAAGCTGTAAAATAATACAATTGCAGGATTTTGTGTATAGAAATATTTATGAAGAAAAATGTTTCCTAAGGACCCATGGCATGTCTAGTTCCCTGTTTTGACACACAGAACACATTCCCAAAACATCTTTGAATGCCAGAAAATTAAAGGTTAAGGGGAAAAATTAAAGAATGTCAGAAAAGATTACACTAGGAAATAATTAACAAAAACATTGCAAGTCCCCATACCGCAGACATCCTGAGGGTCTGTCTCATCACCATCCATGGCCTCAAGACAGTTAAACAGACTCTCACTCTGTGACGCAGACAGCTCTGTAACTAGTTCTCTTTTTTTGTTGTTTTTTTGGTTTTTTTTGTTGTTGTTGTTGTTCTGTTTTTCGAGACAGGATTTCTCTGTAGCCCTGGCTATCCTGGAACTCACTTTGTAGACCAGGCTGGCCTCGAACTCAGAAATCCGCCTGCCTCTGCCTCCCAAGTGCTGGGATTAAAGGCGTGCGCCACCATGTCCAGCTTGTAACTAGTTCTCTAGCTAGTACTGTCTGCCTGACATGGAGGAAGCCCTGTTGGCCTTCCACAGCTGACTACATTCTTGTTTCACATGTATTGGTAAGAAAGGAAGCCAGTCATGGAATAGCATCCAGTGCTTATGACCTCACACAGGTTCACTCCCCCGAGCCCTAGACCATCATCCCCTCCCAAAGTAACTCCAGCAACTTTTTTTCCCAATTCATTTCCATCCACAGGCAAAAGTGCCATAGCTGCCAGCTACCACTGAGGCCACTTTTATATGTAAGTACACTGTAGCTGTCTTCAGACACTCCAGAAGAGGGAGTCAGATCTTGTTACGGATGGTTGTGAGCCACCATGTGGTTGCTGGGATTTGAACTCCGGACCTTCGGAAGAGCAGTCGGGTGCTCTTACCCACTGAGCCATCTCACCAGCCTGAGGCCACTTTTTTTTTTTTTAATATTTTTTTTATTACGTATTTTCCTCAATTACATTTCCAATGCTATACCAAAAGTCTCCCACACCCTCCCCGCCACTTCCCTAGCCACCCATTCCCATTTTTTGGCCCTGGCGTTCCCCTGTACTGGGGCATATAAAGTTTGCATGTCCAATGGGCCTCTCTTTCCAGTGATGGCCTACTAGGCCATCTTTTGATACATATGCAGCTAGAGTCAAGAGCTCCGGGGTACTGGTTAGTTCATAATGTTGTTGCACCTACAGGGTTGCAGATCTCTTTAGCTCCTTGGGTACTTTCTCTAGCTCCTCCATCGGGGGCCCTGTGATCCATCCAATAGCTGACTGTGAGCATCCACTTATGTGTTTGCTAGGCCCTGGCCTAGTCTCACAAGAGACAGCTATATCAGGGTCCTTGCAGCAAACGCTTGCTAGTGTATGCAATGGTGTCATTGTTTGGAGGCTAATTATGGGATGGATCCCTGGATATGGGAGTCTCTAGATGGTCCATCCTTTTGTCTCAGCTCCAAACTTTGTCTCTGTAAGTCCTTCCATGGGTGATTGTTTCCAATTCTAAGAAGGGGCAAAGTGTCCACACTTTGGTCTTCGTTCTTCTTCAGTTTCATGTGTTTTGCAAATTGTATCTTATATCTTGGGTATCCTAAGTTTCTGGGCTAATATCCACTTATCAGTGAGTACATATTGTGTGAGTTCCTTTGTGATTGTGTTACCTCACTCAGGATGATGCCCTCCAGGTCCAACCATTTGCCTAGGAGTTTCATAAATTCATTCTTTTTAATAGCTGAGTAGTACTCCATTGTGTAAATGATTGCACCTTCCTCCCAGAGGTCCTCGACTGCCGCTCTGCCATGGCCAGTGTCTTCTCTCCTCTGTTTCTTGATCCCTACAATCTATTCTCAATCAAGCACTCCACTTCACATCACAGCATCTGTCCACTGATGCAAACGCTCCATCTCACTCAGAACCGAAGTCTTTGGAGTAACTTCTTATGCTGCCCAGTCTGGGCCTGCACTGCCCAGTCTAGTCCTGTTACCTCTTCCATTTTGTTGTTTCTTCTGCTCCTCATTCCAGCCCCAACCCCTTGTAGGGTCTTGGGTACCAGGTATTTTTGGTCCTTACCATTAACTCTCTCATAAGCTCCTCTTTCCTCTTTAGTGAAGCCTACTCTGAACACCCAAATTAAAATCTGCCACCTCCCTGGGCCTGGGCCTGGGCCTGGGCCTGGGCCTGGGCCTGGGCCTGGGCCTGGGCCTGGGCCTGGGCCTGGGCCTGTACTTCCTCTAATCTCCCATGGCACTTATCATCATCTCACGTACTTTTGGATTTGTTTCTCTGGTGTGTTTACTATCTGGCCCCATTAGAAGGGATGCTGTGTAGACCAGGAATCCCTTCCTGCTTCCCTCTGCTCTATCTCAAGAACAGTTCCCAATGCACACTGCTAAGGAGGAGGAAGAGAACTATTTCCCAAACCACCACCCCGCCCCCAATTAAGCAAGGCAGTTTCCTGGCCTGCTCCTGAGTAGAGGAGAAGCCAGGGGACTGGAGGGTGGTTGAGAACCTGGGGGATAAAAAGCTCTCTATTCTGCCTACCTGTCAGTTCATGACAATGCACTTTACTCCCTGGGGCCACTTCTGAGTCAGCACCACACTTGAATTAAATTCTCTCTCTTACCCTCTGCCCTGGCTCTCAGTTGTGGCATTCCACCAGTCATAAGATCAAACCCTTTCAGCTTAGCCAGGAAACTTCAGGTGGGGCAGTAAGTAGCCTATCTACTTTGGCCAAGGAATGTAGTTCTGACTCTGCTAGCCCAACCACCAAGCTAAGTGTGCAAAGCAAACCATGTTTGAACACAAAGCCAATACCAGAGACACTCAACCCTCTGCACCTTGGTTTAAATCCCACCACTCAGGAAGTTCTAAAGTATTAGTGTGTTTTTTCCTGCCCACAGGCAACCTGAGAAAAATCTCAGCAGGAAGGTAACCAGAAAATGTAGAGTCAGGGATAAGTGGCCCGTGCCCATCATCCCAGCACTCAGGGGGCTAAAGCTGGATATTGTCACAAGCTTGATGCCAACCTGGGCTACAAAGGGAGACCATGTCTCAAAGGGTGGAGGAAACAAAGAACAGGGACAGTCAGACTTGGATACAAATGGAAAGAGCAGGCAAGCAAGATCCTCATGGTAGTAGTTGGCAGCAGAGGACAGCCACCAAAAAGGCCATATCAGACAATGTTTGGGGCCTTACCTGGCTAGTCAGGGTACTCAGAGTTAAAGCCAGTGACACTTGTTCACCCTTGCTAACTCTGTAGCTATACTGTTTATGTCCAGTTATTCATCTTTTTGTTGTCCTCGTAGTTTTTCAGCCAGGATCATGTTTTGGTCTTTCTTCTGCAATCAAGCTTACTAAATCTCTTTGCTAGCTCTGTCAAATCTAAGTGTGCTGAGTTTGTCTCACACAAACGTCCACAATCCAGGACATTATCCTGGAGCATGCCATCTTAACAGATCTTTGCTCAGTAGCTTCCAATCCAGTTTACCTCTCATAGGGCCTAGAAAACCAATGAGTTTCTACTTAGAAACAAAAAGACTGTTTTGCATAGGAGGATATGGGTGTTTCTAGGCATTTTAAATATATACTTAGCAATTAGAGTCAAATTTAAGATGAAAAAGACAGCAATGTTTTGGAGAATAGGTTTTGTTGCTACCATTTTAAAGAGCATCAGGATAATGAAGTCCACCGGCACCTGAGAGTAGAACAGTGTTTCAGAAGTACACATTTTGCTACGAGAATGAAACTCAAAACTTCAAAGGGTCAAAAATAAAACAAAAAATAAACTCACTTTAGGAGTAAGCGAGGATATCAAAAGCTAAGGAGAGCCGGGCGTGGTGGTGCACGCCTTAAATCTCAGCACTTGGGAGGCAGAGGCAGGTGAATTTCTGAATTCGAGGCCAGCCTGGTGTACAGAGTGAGTTCCAGGACAGCCAGGACTATACAGAGAAACCCTGTCTTGAAAAAACCAAAAGGAAAAAAAAAAAGCTAAGAGAAACTAGTGTGTAGCCACACTGAAATCCCAGCACTCAAGAAGCTGAGGCAGGCTAGGCTGGAATACTAAGTGGGACCTTGTCACAGGAAGGAAAGAAACAAGAAAGGGAGAGAGGGAGGGAGGGACGGACAGAGGGAGGGAGGGGCAGGTTGAGGAAGACTGAAAATCAGCATTACAAAAAGCATATAAAATTAAACCCAAGTAGGACCTCCACTTACAGGAAAAGAAGAAAAGCCATGTCCCACGCACACTCTGAGCTCCTACAAGTGGGAGAATAACCTGAGTGGCCTAAAACCATAGAGAGCTCACTCTAAGACAGGCTTATGGAAAACTTCTCTAACTCACAGATGTCCCCAAATGCCTTACCTCTCTACATCACTAAGTTCCTGCTGGCTTTTCTGCTCCTCTACCAACCACATATGACCACACGGACAGCCCTGTCATTCTGCTCACATCTCACCATGTTATCAAATGTATCCTCAAAGATTCTGTCATTAAGAGGTCAGATATGCAGTTCAACACACTTCTCTTTCGCAACGGAAAAGGAAGGTGGTTTTGAAGAACAAGCCTTTGTCTTCCTACTCCCTCCACAGTAACAGCTGCACAATCATCCAGTCTAAAGGGCTGCAACTCCTGCCTCTTTTGTCTTGTCACCTACTACATGACCTCTCTGACTACTCAGACTTCTAAGTGTGCTCTGAGCTCTCTCTAGTAACCTGGAGGACACTTCCAAATACACAGTCACACTTACTAGCCCCTCCACACACGATTAATAATGATGACAGAGGCTACGAGAAGATGGCAGCTCTACCTTCCTCCCATGTGACACAGCACCATTTGTCACATAGTTGTGCTGTAAGCAGAGTCATTTGTCTGTTTATTAACATTTTTCTTCATCTCACTTCACTGTGAATCTTGAGTTCTCAGCCAATCTATTCCTTTTGCTCTGTGTTTAGGGGCCCATTCTCCTAATTTCTAGATGTATCGGTCCCAAATCTGAGCTCATGGAGACTCTCAGCTGCACCTTAACCCTCTTGCCTCACCAGGCTCCCCTTGTACAATGTCAAATCCTCACTGAGTTGTTTTCCATTCGCCATGGCCGCATACCCTTTCCAGTTAAGCTCATCACTATTCTTCTCACACACAAACTGGCCTTTCCTGGGGTCAAAGGCTTTCAGTCAACTCCAAAGTTACATTTTCACCTGCTGTTTGCTTGACAAGGCTAGAATCAACCAGGCTTCTGATCTGAAGCTATACACACTGTTCACTCCGATGTCTTATTCAAGGAGACCTAGATCAGTTCAGCTGGGAGTAGACTGAGACATCTTTCTACAGGTTAAGAAGGACCTATGAAAAGACTACCAGACTGTCCTCAGACTCAAACAGGAAGTGTGAAGGAAGGTGTACCCACTGGCAAAAGATAATAAGCAACCCCTCAATCTAACAAAGCTAGCATTTCTTCTGGATCCTACAATGCAAGCTAATCTCATTTCCACAGCAGTACACACCTTTATTTGCAGTCACTCATTATTTTGGTTTTGATTTTTACAGTGCTGGGATCAAATCAAGGGTCTTTGCACTTTCCATACCTTCCCCCGCCCCCGAACACACACACATACACACACACATCATTTGGTAATTCTAAATATAACAAACAAGGTGATTCTTGCCCACATGTCCACCTAGGATTAGAAATGTCCTCCCTCATCTCTGAAGTCTGGTAGACCTGTACCTTAGCTGCCGGACAAGTTCTTAGTGAATTGGATCCAATATAAAACCTTAATTTTTATATACAAAACACCAACACATTATTTAGTTGTATATATTACCTTCCCTTTATAGTTAGAGAAAGTTCTTGTATAAAGCCCTTAAAGCTTTACATGAAGTACTAACTCACCTAAAATAAACTTCAGACGGTTTCACTCCCACTAGTGTCTCCAAGGGGAGCCTAGACTCTTTTGCATGATGATTTGAAGTTTTGCTACTACAGAATCTATGTGAATTCCCTATGTGAATTTGTCAAACTTATTTAACCAAATAGAAGAACTAGGATTTCCTTTGATTTCTAGAAGCAGGTACTGCAAAATAATTGGGAAAACAGAGGCTCAGAGAGTTAAGAGAGCTCCTTCATGAAAATCTCAACCTACCTTCCCTTTTCTCCAGGCCAAACCACACAGCTCTTCTATAACCAGCCCAAGTTCAATATCAGCAAACACCAATAAGAGCCTGACTCTTCCCTGCCAATCACAAACATGACTACATGTTAAGGGTTTGTTTTTTTTTTCAAATTACAATAAACTGATTCCTCACAGTCCTTCACTGGTGAATTATAACTTAACAGAATTATATAATTACAAATCTTAAAAACTAGTTACTTACAAAAGCTACATAAAGTGATTTAAATCACCATAGGGTGCTTCTGCTACTTCAAATGAACTAAGGTCAGTTATTTCAATCTTTTTAAGTTTCCCTGAATCTGATTTTCATACCTGGTTTATATAACAATGTCAGGGACAATTTCATACATATTGAGTTATAGCTAATTCAACATGAAACTCAATTCCTACTCGTGAGTAACCAATTCCCAATCCCCACCGATTCTATCACACAGCCCCACTTGGTGGTAGAACCCTTCCCAAGACTGCTGAGCACTTACCTGAAACTCTGAGGATCTATGGGGGACTCCAACAGCATCATGGCTCCAAGTAGGGGAATGGCAAGGGACACGGCCAGCATCAAAAAGGTCATTCTGAAAACTCTGCCACTAAAGGAACTGCCAGAAATAAAACAGAGTGACAATCAGCGCAGCCACATACACTGACAGCCTGGCTGCTCTGAAGGCCCACTCGGAAGCACAACCGCTCACCTAGTTTCTCTGCTCACCCAGTTTCCCCACTGCAAGGTCACTAGCTTTGTGGTTCATAGTTAAATTTTAGCAGTTTGGCAATCTTGGCAGACATGACTATTTCTTTGTGTAAAATCTTGCAGCTGTGTCTGGTCAGTCATAGTCCAGATATTCTTTCTTCTAGCAGAATTTTAAAGGAAAAACTCACAGAATTAATGAATACAAAATGTAATGGAAGAGCCATGCCCAGTTCACAAACCTGTAGCCCACCACTTACAAGTCTGAAGGAGGAGGATTATAAGTTTAAGATCAGTCAGGACTACATGCCAACATTCTGCCTCAGAAAAGCTGGGAGAAAAGACTTGCAACAACATGATAGATATATTCACCTAACTTACACAAAGAAGGTAAGCAGACGGGTGGGGATGGACTGAGATTTTCATGAAGGAAACAGAAGCCCTGACAACTCTGAGGCCCTAATTTCCAAACTATTATGTACCTCCCCATTTCAAGAATCAGAGGAAATCCTCCTTCTTCTTCCTTTGGTAGAATTTGGTAGGTATTCCTGGGGAATTCAAATGGATTCAGCAGTTAAAATTCCAAAAGGCCAGGCTTTAGAGATTGCTTCAGGTTAAGAGCACTGACTGCTCTCCCAGAGGTCCTGAGTTCAATTCCCAGCAACCACATGGTGGCTCACAACCATCTGTAGTGGGATCTGATGCCCTCTTCTAGTATGTCTAAAGACACCTATAGTGTACATATACATAGAATAAATAAATCTTTTTTTAAAAAAAGAACAAACTAAATTCCAAAAGGCTTTACCAATCTAAGTGCTATCTCTGGAATCTGAGTAGCTTTCAGACAAATGACAGCATTGACCAGAACACCTCACATATTCTTATCTGGTTTAAAAAAAAAAATAAGTGACGACTGTTAGCCTCTTGCTAAACCTCACAGAATCATTATCTCTTTACATAAATGACACGAATTTTTACTGAACACTTGACATTAAGATTAACTTAAGGGGGCTGGTAATACAGTGGATAAAGGCTCTTATTGCCAAGGCTGATAACCTGAATTCAGTCCGCAGAATTCAAATAGTGGAAAGCCTACATGTACACTGTGTCATGGATGCCCACACATCTATACTCATGCATAAACACATACAAATACACACATACGAAAATAATTTTAAAAAAAAAAGGTTAACGAGAAAATTTTAAAAAGCTAAAATCATGAACTTATGAAATTTTTCCTATCTAAAAATTTTAAATATACACTTAAAAAAATGAGGAGTCATATTTAACAGAACAGATCTGAGGGAAGGGTTTGAGGATGGATTTTATTTTTGACAGGCAATGCCCACTGCCAAAACTGGAACACCAGAAAAGCAGAATGGAGTCTAGGCCTGCTGTTGCCATTAGCAATAGTAGAGAGTAGAAAATGTCTGGACCCAGAGCCCTTGTTATAAAACACTATGAAAGGTTACAGTGCTACTATGTATCTTCAAGTATTATGTTAATGGAACCACACAACATATGATTTTTAGTAATTAACCTCTCTCTTCAACTTGCAACTTGGCCATGGTAACCCAGAATCCTTCATTCAGCTGCCACTTGTCCAGTAATTCTGACTAGATCTCTTGGTTCAGTGTCAGCCTGTAGACCCCATGTTTGTCTTCTTCACCACTTTCAGCCCCTCCATGGCTTTGAGGACTGGACAAGCCACACTCTTGAAGCCTCTACTAAGGGCTGGGCCTGATGCTATTTCTCTGAAGTCCTCCGTAGGTGTCAGTTATAGAGCCAACACCATCACCAACCCAGAGTTAGATGTGCTGCACTGTGGAAGCAACTTGTGTGTAAAACCAGTTCTCATAGCAGGGAGCATGATCTTTATGTCTGGTCAGACTGCCTGTGTCTGCTCACTCAGGGCCTTTCAGCTCTGAGGAAAGCTGCCAGAACTCTGGTGACCTACTGCTGGTTTACCTCTTTTAAAATAGCACCAGGCATCAAGAAGCCTCTATGAAAGAGGAAGGACTTCTTTTACTTAGCATAAGATCTTTCAGGATCATTCATGTATTTGCGATATAATATGTCAGTATTATTCTTTTTACGGGTTTTTCCTGGTATAAGACTATCCCCACCGTGTGTGTGTGTGTGTGTGTGTGTGTGTGTGTGTACACCCAAATATGTTCATCTACTCATCTACTTATGGACATCTCTGTGTGAATGGAAATTGTTCCTTCTATATAGTGTAGCTTTGAGCTTATTTAATAGGTAAAAAGTGTCTGAATGGAATAATGAGAATAGCCAACCAACACTACAAACACTACAAATCTACTGACCCTCACATATTAAAATGGTAACTATGTGTTACCAGAATTACATCTCAATCTCCCCCCCCCAAATACATATATATAAATTTATACAGTGGTAAATTACAAAACTCTATCATTTTATAAAACAAAAACCACTAAATTGGAGATTTTAAGTAAATTCTGTGATTTGTTTCCACTAAAGAAAAAAGAAATTCAAAGTCAATGAATCTTCTATGCAAACTGCCACACCAAAGCCTGGGACTGTGTTTTTTGTTTGGTTGTTGTTGTTTTTGTTGTTGCTTGGAAACAGCCTAAGTTTTTTACCACAATAGAAATAAATTGAGAGGTATCCATTCAATAAAGCAGGACTGGCTACAGTACCAATGACAGAAAGATGGTTTTTAAAAGCAAAAGCAAGACTCCCAAAGAGAGACACAGTCAAAGCACCCAGAGAACATTATACAATCCAACCAGGATATCCCTGTCCTTGAAAGGACACTGATGCAATCATTCACTTCATCTGAACCAATGGAGAACCACATATAATCCCAGACCGGTGGTTGCAGGTTGTCATTTAACCAAAGCAAGCATGAAAATCTAACCAAAGTAAAGTTTTCTTTTTCACTGTCTAACAAAACAAATTCTCCTAATCTGCCTCAGACTCACAAAAAGTTCCTTTTATCATACTGTTCCTCACATAGGAAGAGGGTGTTGGGACTAGAACTCAAAAGCCTCACAATGCTAAGCATGCCCTGTCCCATTAAGTTCCATTTCCGGCCCCTGTACCTTATATTTTAAAACTCTTAACTTGCTAATCTGATTCAGAGTGTGGCACACTACTTGAGTCACTGCCCCTTCACATCATGGTAAAAGGTTCAATTGTGTCCAAAATAAGTCCAGCCAGGATTCAAGGCAATAGCTGGAAAAGTAACCAGAATTCCAAAGATGACTTGTAATGGATGTCCCACATCTCCCATTTTGTCAGGATCTGAGCAAGCACCTTTTTTCTTTCAGTGGCCTTAGTGGTGGAACCCTCTTAAATGTTAGGCCAACACTGCCACTGAGTGATATCCTTCGACCCTTGACAGGATTTCCTGGGTCCTAGTACTATTACTACCTTACAGTTAATAGGATCGAAGCTAAAGAGAAATTTAGAAGGCCCCCTATTAGGTGCTCCAAACTTAACTTCCTCCATCAAAACAACCTTCATAGCTTTTGTTTGGATGCTTGCTTGCTTGCTTGCTTGCTTGCTTGGTTTTGGTTTGGTTTGGTTTGGTTTTGGTTTGATTTTTTGAGTCAGGTTTTCTTTATTATGTAGCCCTGGCTGTCCTGGAACACAATGGGTTGACCAGTCTGGCCTCCATTGCACAGAGATCCACCTGCCTCTGCCTGCCAAATGCTGGGATTCAGAGACATGAGTCACATTAATGAGCATATTCCCAGCTTTAAACAATGCCTGGAGATTCTGATCTATGGATCCAGAGTAGGCATTTTACCCATCATTTGTTCCTAGTGCACAGCTGGACACCATTAATCTTATCCAACTTGCTTCAAGACTACACTATCCAGCTTCTACTAGTAATTTTAATTTTGCTGATCTAGTTGTTTGTTTGTTTTTTAGGTGGTGTTATTTTGGTTTGGTTTGAAAACAGGGTTTCTCTGTCTAGCCCTGGCTGTCCTGAAAATCACTTTTATAGACCAGGCTGGCCTCCAACTCAGATCTACCTGCCTCTGCCTCCTGAGTACTGGGATTAAAAGCATGTGCCCCCACTACCTAGCTAGTTAAGTTTTATGAAAACTGAGTATGACTTACCAGAAAATAATCCCCCATGATGATGAAAATAAAGTAGGCACTGACCAGGGGTAGCTATTGAGCACTTGAGATGGAGAGAGCTTGTCACATAAATGAGGCAAGCTACTCTGGAACTCTTACTCTGCACACACTTATTTACTCTTAGCGGAGGCTAACTCTTTTGACCTCACTACTGATCCTGAGACTTGAGAGTCCACTTCTAACCCTCGGTACTTGATGTTGGCTTTCCCCAGTCTGGGCACCTGCCTAATTTAGCTTTTACTTTTATCTCTATTTTCATTTACAGAACACCACACACTCCTGCTGGCAACTTATTTTCCAGATGAACCCTGAACAACCAACTTATTTGTCCAAATTTCTTAAGAAGAGCCTAGAGCAATGCTTTCTCCCTTGAGAATATGACACCCTGAATTGCCTGCAGTCTCTCTGGGAAAGGGCAAGTCACAGTGATGCAACCTGTTCTGACAACTGTGTCGACAAAAGCCACCACTTACAAAATCTTCTGCCATTTCAACAGCCAAATTTGAAGGGTATTCTTCAACTCTCCCTGTATTTGAACACCAGACCACGGGGCCTTCAAGAGACACAAAGCCTTGAATGAGATAAAAAGACACCAAGAATTCAAGAATGAACTGTGAACTCTGCAGAAAAAAAAAAAAATCTATTGGCTTCAAATCCACACAGTAACAAGCAACCTAGGAAGCGTGAAGGCCAAAGAGCAACAAGTCTCATCTTTCAAAGAAACTGAACCTCGAATCTGCTCATTTTTCACATTCTTTTCTCTTAGAATCATTTTTCTCTAAAAAGAGTAAGAATTTGTTGTCTTAATTGAGCAATTACAGAAAAGCAAGTGGTGGTGGTGTACGCCTTTAATCCCAGCATTTGGGAGGCAGAAACAAGTGGATTTCTGAGGTCGGGGCCAGACTGGTCTATAAAGTGAGTTCCAGGACAGCCAGGACTACACAGAGAAACCCTGTGTCAAAAAACAAAAACAAAAAGACCCATTTGAAGACACACATAGACAGTGCTGAGATGTAAACACTATAATCCTAACTCTCTTATCTCCATCTTAGATTGGAAAATTTGAAAATTGAACTTAGACCTCCAGAAACTCACTGAAACACTGTTGTTAAATCTCAGTGCATCTTTCACTCCTGAAGACTTACATATACTTAAAAACTAAAGCAAACTTTCTAAACAGAAGGGTGTTTCTAAAGACAGTCTCACAGTGTAAGGATTGCTCTTTCAATAAAGTTCCTAAAGCATTTGGGAAACCCGTGTCAAACAGTGACTCTAACAGGCGGTGGCATGTTAAAATGCCCCACTCGTCTGTGCTCCACACTGACTACAAGGATTCAACAATCAAATCTGCTGTGTAGCTCACTCAGACATTCTGAAGCTTTAACCCCAAAACTCACTCTCACAGCACAATTGTGAAAGATGCTTCTCAATGACAGTCCAGCATTCAGGTCTGTCCTTCACTCACTCTCACCTCATCCTCCAAGTCTGTAATGTCATTCACTCTCAGAGACCTCAAGAACCCTGTCCAAGTGAATGTTGCTTTTCCTGCAAGTCAGGAAACTTTCCAAAGTATTGCAAAATGCTCCTTTCTCTATTAAAATCTGTTTTTCTTCTTTTATTCTAATAATCAAGGTTTCCACCACTCCATTCTGAGGTGTGTCTAAGATTTTTGATACTGCAACCTCCTGTTATCATCTACAAAATTCACATTCTACTGTGCAACAATATTTAGGAAGGAAGGATGGAAGGGAGGAAGGGAGGGAGAGAGAGAAAGAGAGAGAGAGAAATCTAGTAATGTTTTAAGTCAGTTTAAGATTTTGTGTTAGGTTTGCAGGTTTTAGCAAGTCTAAAATTTATTCTAAAATTGTTTGTTTATACTTTTTTCAGATTCCATGCTTTCTATTTTTTTAATTTTCTGCACTGAAAATCAAGTCCAGGACCTTGGGTGTATTAGGTAAGTGTCCAACCTCTGAGCTCCCAACTTTCAGATCTCTTCACAAAATTTCCTGATTCATATTCAATCCTCTACCCTTACAGTAGTCAAGAAGATAGTTGGACAAACTATTAGAGATGACTACAAGAAAAAAAATACAGGAGAACTGCTGAAAACGACAAACAGGAATGTTATCACTGTAAGTATAGAAAGGTGGGTGGCTATAACTCACTTTAAAAGCAACCATTTCACCGGGCGGTGGTGGTACATGCCTTTAGTCCCAGCACTCGGGAGGCAGAGGCAGGCGAGTTTCTGAGTTCAAGGCCAGACTGGTCTACAAAGTGAGTTCCAGGACAGCCAGGGCTATGCAGAGAAACCCTGTCTTGAAAAACCAAAAAAAAAAAAAAAAAAAAAAAAAAGCAACCATTACAGATCACTAAAGATAAAATAAGAAACATGTTGACAAACAGCAAATATGTTTACAAATGGCAAAGTCAAAACAGTGTAAGCACAAATGTAAGACATTGGAAAAGATCAGATGGAAAGAGACAGTTTGGTGTCTAATTTGTAGTCATTAAGGAAGAAATCCAACAGAGAACCTTAAAAAAAAAAAAAAGATAAATATGCCCCTTTGCCTGTGGGTCAGAAGTATCACAGAAGCTGTTCTAAATATCAGGCCAATCTATCAAGAGTCCCCGGGTGCCCAGGCTTCAAAACACTTTACTTCTCCAAGTGCCCGGATAGGGCTCTCTACAGCTCCACCCTTTCCTAGTTCTCCTAGTTCCTGCAGTTAGGTTTGGCCACTCCTTGCTTATCCATTAAAAGACTCACCAACCATCAGCAATTAATTAGCAATACCCACAACAAGCAAGGTGAGCAATTTGTCATAATCTACCCACATTTAGCAATGTGAGTCCTAGTTAATGAGATTTCAAGGCTACCTAGGATGGCTGGTCTCCCTAATCAAGATCCATACTAGTTAGTACCTTCCTGTTCTTTTACAAACTCCTCTTTCCAAAGCCAAAACATGTTTGTATGTTTATCTTATCATTAGTCAAACCGATCATCAGAAGCAAAAACTGTCTCTCATCTAGTATGTACCACATCCCTTCATCACATTGCTGGTGACCAAAGAAATATTTCTAATATTTCTATCATATAAGTTAATTCCACAACTTTGAGGCTGATCTAGATATTCAAAGTACAAAATTCTGGTCACCAAGTTGAAAAGTCAATTTTAAATGTCTTCTAGTATGGTTTAAGGAGCATGCTTCATATGTGGGCTAATAGTGCATTTTGAAAGTCAGAAAGACTGGGGCCAAAAAAAAAATTCTTTTTAAGGATTTACTGTCAGTAACTACTGTCCCTATTACAAAAACCTGCAAGGCCGAATTCTCAGAAACACTGCCAACAATGTCAGTCGGTTCTCTACTCCACGCTGAGGAGTACAGACTGCGCGGCGACAGTAGATGCAGGAGGAGGATCTTCGCAGAAAGGAAACCCAGCATCTTTTCTGACTTCTCTTTAAGGAAAGTGAATAACAAGGAACGCGAAAGACTCGGCTGAGGGCAGTGGTCAGGTGGCTGTCCCAGGAGTATCAGAGGTTCCAACAAGGACACATCGGGAAGATGCGTGCAACTAAAGGAAGGCAAAAGGCGTTGGCTCCAGCGGCTGGGTGGCAAGAAGGGACAGAAAAGGTCCACAGCAGCGTGAGGGAGGACAACCAGGTTCACGCAAGGCCTCGCCCCGCAGATTGTCCTGTCAGCCCGAACCCGGCTCCTGGGTCCAAGCCGGGATAATGAGGAGGGTTCTCTCCCGTGGGATGATCCCAGCCCAGGTCCTGCCTACCTGCCCTCCTTGACCTCCGGGACCTGGCCATCGTCCGTGACGACCTGGGGCCGCAGGGGCCGACGCTGCCGCAGCCCGTCCGCTTCGCTCATTCTGCCGCCTCTCCACTGACACCTCCAACACCGCCTTGACACTCAGCAACGCGGGTTTCAGAACCACCCCCTGGCGCGAGGAAATGACGTAAACTTAGCGCCGGAGCTGCAATGCAGGCCCCACCCCCTTTTGGAGATTGGCACAGCAGTAAGGCTCCACCCCCTGGCCCCAGCCTACAGCTGCAGGCAAATGGTGAGGGGGTCCCTCCCTCAGTGAGCCGAGTCTGGATAGCGAGGCTGCAGCGGGTCTTCCTCAAGTCCGAGTGCAGGGCGGTGAAGTCTGCAGTAACAAGCTTGCAAAGAGAAGATGCCACTGATTCTTAACGAAATGTGTTCAATGCAGTAATCCCCGCCTGAACTGTTATCTTTTCTGAAAAGACTCCGCTGAAGTTCAAAATGTGTCCTTTTGGTTAAGATCAGATGTTGACTGCTAGAGATTCAAGTGGTTATACAATAGACATTTGATAAATTTTCTAAAGGGAGTTACCTAAAGACAGGCCCAAGTAGAAAAGACCGCTAATAGCAAAACTTTAAGAATCATGAAGCAAACACCAGGTAGTGCTTCCACGGTATTATAGCGAGTCGGACATACTCCTGGAGGTGAAGTGAGCAGACCGCAGGCAAATCCCTCCTTTCTGGAACTAATGGGAGCCATGACTTCAATACATGTAAATTGTAATACAGTGGTGATTTAAAGAGAGAAACTTGGTCTAGTGGAAGCATTTAGCCGGTGAAGGAATGTGGGGGTAGGATTGGAAGGAAAAAGGCGGACAGGAGAATTTCAGGCAGCAATAACCAAGTAGGGCATTGGGAAGGATCTCTAGGATATAGGTGCTGGGTTTTGTACCTCACTTGGGATTTTACAGAAGCAAACATGCCATTATCTTTTCGGCACTAGATGGCGATAGAATGCCACCTCAATGTTCTATTTTCCTATCTCTTGAGGGAAGTGGAGATTTCTTAACACTCAGTTCTGTAGGGATCTCAGGTTATATATAATCCAAGCCTTGGCAACATGGTACTTGAGTCCATCATTGAAGACAGACATTATAAAGATAATATCGTGGGTAATTTTAACAACTGCTGTGTGGGTCTGGCGCCTACCTGCATGCCTGAATGGCTTCCCCTTCTGATTGCATGTCTCTGACTTTGTCATGTTACTCCTTGTTTCCTTGTGATACGTTTTTCTTCTACCTCCACCTAAACCACCTTTATCATCCAGAATCCATTTCAAGAGTCATTGCTGAAAATCTCTTATTAAATATCCAGAGTATCTCCATCTATGGGAGGCTCTATGAACATTCCTGAGCTGTCACAAGTAGCCTGTTGCATCCAGTGCCTGTTACGTGGGTTATGCGTATCCTATGCCCAGTGTGAAACACATGGGCCAAAACAACCCGGAACACACACACGAAGAATAATAAAAGAGTTGAATACACTGAACTTCCTACATAAAAGGAATTCACCAGACGACGTGTGAGCCCCTCAGTTATGAAAGACTGCTCATGAAATTCGGGGCTAAAGTTAGAAATGGTCTTGGCACGGATCGGTTAGAGTCTGTAAACTAGGAAAGTGTCTGGAAGAGCCAGGGGCCATATCTCTAAAACAAATGAGTCCACAGGGAATTGCTGGGAGATACACTCATGGCCTTATCTTGAAGCACATGAGTCTGAATGAGCTGGGGTTAGAATAGGCTGAGCTTCGATCATTTGTGTTATGCAATACGACTTAGGGGTTTTCTGTTTGCAAGTCACGGTAAAGTCCATTTTGCTTGTTGTATGTGGTCGTAGTGCTCTATTGTCCCACATCACCCTCCAGCCCTGCAGCCAATCAGCATTACTGTCTCATTGTACCAACTGTTTGCACAAAGAGAAATGGGACTGCCATGCAAGGTTAGCTCAGGTTTCCCAACCTCAGCACTGATAACATTTGGGGTGAGATAATCCTTTGTTGTAGAGGGAAAGTGGCAGTTGTCATGAGTATAGGATATTTTGCACCACCCCCGGCCTTTACCCTTTAAATGTCAGTAGCACCCCACCCAGTTTAGTGCTAAAGTTAATCTGGAGCACCAAAATCCTGTGCTGTGAAAAATTTGGTGCTCAGCATGGGTGATACTGGAAGGTAATGGCGTTTGTAAGAAGTTGGCCCTACTGGGCCACTGGAGGCCTTTGATGAGAGTATAGGAGTTAATCCCTTTTCTCTTTTACTTTTCCCATTTCTCCACATTGGAGTAGCAATTGCTCCACCACATACCCCCACCATAATGTACCACCACAGATCCAAAGCAGCCAACTGATCATAAGTTGAAGCCTTTACAATCCTGAGTCACCGTAAACCTCCTATAAATTGATTGTCTCAGTATTTATTATAATGACAAGAGATTAGAAACAAATAATATTTTTTTAATGTCTTGAAACATTGCCCAAATGTCCTGCAAGGGACAAAAGGGCCCTTGACTGGGAACCACTGGGTGAGACTACTACACATCCTGTGACTTAAGATGCAGCTCACTTTCACTGAAACGTTCGTCTACACAGACGACATTTATCACAACAAAAATGGGGCCATCCCAGCATGGAAAAAGAAGCACATGATATTATGCAGTCATCTCCCAATGTGGTAAACTATACAAAATAGAAACAAACCTGAATTTAGTCTTAAGCTTTACTCTCTAATCCCATACTGATTCAATTCTTTATACAGATACTTCCCAAAAGCCTGTCAGGTCCTAAGGGTTGTTACAAAACAAAGGTCCTCAGATGTGTCTATATTCATGGTTGTAAATGGGGAGGGAAGATAGAAAACATAGATGACTGTTGTAAATATTATAAAGGAGTGGCACAAAGGACAAGCTAGGTATCCTGAGACCTTCAGGGAAAGCTGTGCTGACATAGGAGTAAACCAGTGGAGCATGTGCACCAACTCTAGATAAGTAAGATTCCAGATGAAGAGCTGGGAGGATAGAGAAGGGCAAGAGACAAAGTAGGAGGACTTGAGGGGTCCTGAGGTTGGTGACCAAGGGGTGCTAAGCAAGGGTAGGCTTCAGGGTCCACTGATGAAAGATCAACCATCTAAAGGGGACAGCAAATGATAAGAAGGTGGAAAGAAGGGCCCAGAGAGATAACTAAATGGTTAAGCACATCTGCCCTTGTAGAGGATCCTGGTTAAGTTCCCACCACCCATGTGGCAGTTTACAACTATCTACAACTCCATTTCCAGGTGATTCAAAGCCCTTGTCTAGCCTCTATGGGCCCCAAGCACACATATGTGTATATACATACTTTTAGACAAAACATTTACGTTAACTGCATAAATAAGTAGTTTTTAAGTGGAATAGCAGTATTGAAAAAGAGATTCCAGATAAATTGCCATGTCATAGTAGAAAGTTCTGTTTTCAGGGCAGGTAGGGCAGAAGAGAGTAGGCTCAAGAATGTTGAAGAACCTATGCACAGTTGATAGAAACAGCTACAAGAGCCAGCTTAGGATGAGAGAAGGCTAGGCATGATGGTATCCTAATGTATTCACAGCTACTCTGGATGCTGAGGCAGGAGAGTCACTGAAGCCCAGGAGTTTGAGCCCAGCTTGGACAACATAGCAAAGTCCATCTCAAACATAAATAGAAAAGGACAATTAGGAAGACTTTATTAGCTGCACAAAGGGAGATGCTATAGAACTGGGCATAGAATAAATAGGTTTCACGGGACTGGAAGAGGATATGAAGAAAAGAATAAGAAGAAAGAGAAAGAGGATGGGGAAGAAGAAGAAAACAAAGAAGGAGGAGGAGCAGGAGGAGAAGGAAAAACTGCTGCTGCCTCCACTGCAACAAAGCCCTTCGCCACTCACCAACAAACCTAACAGGACCGGCCATCGCTTTTCCCCCCAAGCTTCCCTGGCAGTGCCTGAAGTTTGGCTCTTCTTTCACTGTGAAACATAAAAAAATCTCAACTGTTGCTATTCTAGCCTGAAACAGTAAGGTGGCCACAGGCAATGGATCTTGCCATAAAATAAATGCAGAGGTGGGCGTCCTTTTTAAAAGGAGTGGATACCAACCTACTGCCTGCAGCAGCAGCTACTTGCAGATAAGGAAAATGGCCCCTGATGTCTAAGCCAGTCAATAGAGACATTCATGCTGCCCCTGAGAATATCCCATCTGACACACCAACAACCCTTTGCATGGCTTCAAATCTGGTGTTCCACGTGTTAAATGTCAAACCTGAAGGTTTGAAATACCAGAGGTTTCTATTCAACATATAAAGTTAGCCTGGCCTCCAGGTTCTCCCAGCATCCCTTAGTCCCTACCTGTTACACTATATAGCTGTTATACCCTGCCCTCTACACTGAACTCTCCAGCTCAGGGGCTGGGCTGCCCTTCCCCTAGAAGCTTTTCCATATATAATTCAGACGTTTCGGTCACCTGCCCTGTTTTGTATCTTTGGCTTCCTAGCTGTGCACCTGATTCCCCTCTCCCTCCCACTCCCCCTCTCTTATGGTTCAAGATCACAACTACTCCAGACTCTCTCCCTATAATAAACTTCCTCCTCCACCATACCTGGGAGCAGTCATGTCCTTTCCTCTTTATTTCTTTTTTTCATCCACCATGGCCTTCCATTTCATTTGTCCCACAAGTCACTAACTACAGTTCCTGCCCAAATCCTTATTCCTGGACAGAACATCTTGTTTTGCAGCATTCAGTAGAAGTCTGTAGCCCTATGGGACAGGCAGTTAAAAACCCACAGAGCAGACAGGGTGCTACCAGTGTAGGCAGGGCAAGACTGGCTTCCTGAGTGATGAGTGTTCTGCCAAGTATACAGGAAAGGGACAAGCTGAAAATGGGCTGCTGAGGATAATTACTGTAATTGTCCCATTTATTCTTTCAACCAGTCCAGCCTCAGCAGCCAGAGTCTTAGCACACTCAGTAAGTGATATCTACCAGTGGAATGGATATGTATGTTTGTTACCTGGCCAGGAAGTGAAACTTTCCAGCCCAATTGTTCTTTTAGCAATGACATTTTTTTTTTTAAACTGGCACCTCATTACTTGTGTTTAATTACACCCAGAAGCCATTTTGGTTTTGTGTTTTATGGTTTGTTTTCCACAGTGTCAGGAACCCAAGCTGTACTCCTACACTACATGCTAGGGCCCTGGAAACCATGTTCTGGTTTGGTTTGGTTTGGTTTGGTTTGGTTTGGTTTGGTTTGGTTTGGTTTGGTTTGGTTTGGTCTGGTCTGGCTTGGCTTGGCTTGGCTTGGCTTGAAATAGAATCTCTCTGTGTAGCTTTGGCTATCCTGGAACTCACTATGTAGACCATGGTGGTCTCAAACTCACAGAGATCTGCCTGTCATTGCCTCCTGAGTGCTAGGATTAAAAGTGTGTGCTGCTGTGCCTGGCTTAGAAACTACTTTTTAAAAGCAAGTTACCGGGCTGGTGAGATGGCTCAGTGGGTAAGAGCACCCTACTGCTCTTCCAAAGGTCCGAAGTTCAAATTCCAGCAACCACATGGTGGCTCACAACCACCCGTAATGAGATCTGATGCCCTCTTCTGGTGCGTCTGAAGAAGACAGCTACAGTGTACTTACATATAATATATAAATAAATAAATAAATAAATAAATAAATAAATAAATAAATAAATAGCAAGTTACCACCTGGGCTGTTGTTATTGGTGGTGTTGTTATTGTTGTTGTTTTTGTTGGGTTTTTGTTTTTTTGCTTTTTTGGTTTTTTTGATGATGATTACTGTCCTGGCTTTTATTTTGTTACACCAATTGATTGACATCTGTGAGATGGGAGTCTTTAACTCCCAGTGATAAAGTTCATGGTTTAGGCTAAGAAGTCCATCTTTAGGAAAGAAAATGGTCCAAGGTGTGTTTGCTCTGTCTCAAAACTGTCAGACTTATAGGAACGGAGAAAGAGAGCCTGAGGTTACTCAACTGGTGACGTTTACCAAGAAAATTCCACTGAACAGCAAGGGAAGCTAGGGGTGCTGGTTCTCTCGGTCGGGTTCCAGACTCCTCAGAGATCCATGATCTAGGAGGACAACTAACACCCATTCCCTTCCCTGGCCTACTTCTGCGCTTATTGAAAGAAGGATTCCTGTCTCCTCCACCGACTTCAGAAGACTGAAATCCTAATAGTATATTGTCAACACATAAATGGCTAACCCACCATGACCAGAGCACTGAAGAATCGTCAAGTAAAGTTAGACATGTCTGAGACAGGGGTCTGAGGGCCCTGGGTTTCAGAACAAACTGTGCTACATATCTCAAAGCATAAAAATAAAAATCTGAAAAATATTTACGTTTAGAAATATAAAAGATGCTCTTCATCTGGCGTTCACGCCTATCTGCCAGTATTTTGGAAGCTGAGGCAGGATGAACAGGAATTTGAGGTGAATGCTGAGCTACCTAGCAAGTTCTATAGCAGTCTGGGCTACTCTGAAACCTGGTCTCATACCACTGCCGCCGCCCCACCCCAAACACACACACACACACACACACACACACACACACACACATTTAGTATAGCTGAATTAGTTACTTTTCTGTTGCTCTGATAAAATACCATGGCCAGAAACTATTTTGGGGGGAATAGTTTATTTGGGACTTAAAGTTCCAGAGGGGTAAGTCTACCATGTCAGGGAAGCATGGCAGCAAGCCAAATTGGCAGTAAGAGTAGGAAACTGAGAGAAACACATATTCAGCCTCAGACACACAGCTAACTGGGAATGGACGCCTTTAATCCCAGCACTCGGGAGGCAGAGGCAGGCGGATTTCTGAGTTCGAGGCCAGCCTGGTCTACAAAGTGAGTGCCAGGACAGCCAGGGCTACGCAGAGAAACCCTGTCTCGAAAAACCAAAATAAATAAATAAATAAATAAATAAATAAAGGCTACACCACCTAAACCCCCCCCCAAACAGTACTTCTAACTGGGGTCAAGTGTTCATACATAAGCTTACGGGGAGTATTCTCATTGAAACCACCACAAGCGCTTCTGCTGACTGGAAGAAGCTGGAAGCCAGGGTCCTGTGGCAACTCCTCTGTAGAAGGGCAGATGAAGGTCAATAATACCAAACAAACACAGACAAGGAATCTTGGGTGCTAGAGGAACCATGCCCAGAAACCCAGAGCCCTCTGTTGGTTATCTCCATGGTAACCAAGGGGCCCTGTTGCAGGCCCCCAGAATGTAAGCAGCCATCCAAGGGTATACGCAGCTTATCTGATAGCTTTCACAATGTCTTCGTTTTGTAGTCCTTATCTACTTAGAGGGAGGCAGCTTAGTCTCAGAACTCTGACAGCCCAGAAGCCATCTCCCCCACCCCAGTTTTTCAGTATGATATGAAGATGAAACATTGTCTAAGTTTGGATTGCTATAACAGAAAGCTGCAGACTGGGTGACTCAAAAGACAGTTTCTGACAGTCCTGCAGAATGAGAAAGTAAGACACTGGCAGATTCCACATTTGGTAAGCACCTACTTCCTGGCTTGCATGCTTCAGTTTCTCTGCTGTGTCCAGCAAAGGGAGAAAGTAGGTAGGCGCTTCCACGCCTTTTTATAAAAGCACTATACCAGTCATAAAGGCAAGATGGCAAGGGAAATTATATAAATCAGAATAGAGGAAGCTGAAGCTCACTGACAAAGTTCTTTTTTATTTATTTTTATTTACATTTCAGATGTTATTACCCCCTTCTCAGTTTCTCCTCCACAAACCCCCTACCCCTACCCCCGCCTCTATGGGGATGCTCCCCCACTGACCCACCCACTCCCTCCTCAGCCCTAGCATCCCCCTTCACTGGGTCATCAAGCCTCCACAGGACCAAGGGCCTCCCCTTCCAGTGATGCTAACTAAGGTCATCCTCTAAGGCCATCCTCTGCTACATACATAGCTAGAACCATGGGCCCCCCATGTATACTCTGTGGTTGGGGGTTTAATCCATGGGAGCTTTCAGGGGTCTGGTTGGTTGATATTGTTGGTCTTCCTATGGGATTGCAAACCCCTTCAGCTCCTTCAGTCCTTGACTGGCAATGGTTTTGTTGTTGTTGTTGTTGTTTGTTTGTTTGTTTGTTTGTTTGTTTGTTTTAAATGGCACTTTAAGAGAGGCATCCTGTTGGCCTAGATCTCTAAAATGGCCTCTTATTCTGCATCAAGACTGCATATCCTTGGTCCAGAAATGGAAGACAACCCTTCAATCTAGACATGGAGAACACTCAATTGGTCTAAACGAAAAGATACTCCCCTTGGACTTTATCTAGGCTACTTTTCTTTCCAAAATAACCCATTCAGAGAGCACCTCAAAGTTCACAGTAAGATAACTTTAAAAATCAAGCTGTTTTCTAGCAGTGGTGGCACACACCTTTGATCCCAGCACTTGGGAGACAGGAGCAGGCAGATCTCTGTGAGTTCAAGGCCAGCCTGGTCTATAGAGCTGGTTCCAGGAGGAATTTGTTCATGTAGCCAAGGCTACACAAAGAAACCCTGTCTCAAAAAAACGGTGTGTGTGTGTGTGTGTGTGTGTGTGTATGTGGTGTCACCCAAAAACTTCGTCAAGCAGGACCATATGTGTGATTAAGCCCAGGGTTCATGGGTTCAGACTATTTTCAGGCACTCTACCTAGGTCATCTAGGAAGAATAGCATCTATAAAGGGTGTAAGCCCTGCCACAAGGCCTCGCTTGTACACAGAATCTGGGAAATCTCCATTTCTGACATTGTTCCCTGCCGGGTATGGTGAGGGTAGTAACAGTACAGAACATTAGCTCGTAGAAGACTCCAATACCTCTCTGTGGGTTGTGGCCAATCGGATCTTAAAATGAGGAATTGAAGAAACTGATGGACCTCTTTTTCATCAGGTCAGCTTCTGTGGGTACACCTGGGATGGATGTTCCCCAGCATTTCCTGTGATTGCCCTTCGTGTAAGCATGATAATCAAGGGATACGTAGTAGCCATTTCACTGCCATACATTTTTGCCATTTATTTGTCCACTTGTATATATGTGTACCTGTGTCATCTATGTGTGTGCAGTGCACAGACAGCACACAAGAGGTCAGAGATGGCAACCTGCAGCAGTCTTTTCTCTCCTTCCACTATATGGGCTATGGAGACTGAACTCAGATCATTTTGCTTGGCAGTAAGCACCTTTGCCTTCTTACCCATCTCTACCAGCAGCCTGTTCTTCTCTCTGCATTGTAGTACCAAAAAACTGGGTTCTTTGTCTAAAATTTCAATGAAAACAAAAACCTAGACACAGGGGAAGTCCCAAGAGAAATGAGCAGGTAGCTTTCTAAGCCTTCACTAATCCCTGGGTCCTTCTTCTTCTGGTCCTTATTTTCTTATCAAGCAAGAGGTAGATAATAATCCACTCCCATGGTATCTTTATGTGTTCCCTATTGTCCCTGACAGTATCAGATGGTCATACCTGAGCTTGTTACTGAAGATGGGCCCCATGGGGCTAGGAAATGAGCGTCATAAACTCACACATGCAGCCAGAGTTAGCCACTTAACACGGTCAGGTGGTTTCCCTGCAGAAATGGTGGCTTTCCCAGAAGCAGTGCCATGATAGCTTGAATCGATAAGGTGCTTGCCTTGAGACCTGAGTTCTAGCCTCAGAACCAAGGGGAAATAGGCAGGAATGAATAGAATAGGCAGGTGTTCACTTGTAACCCCAGCATTAGGGAGTTGGAGATAGAATCTACAGGGCTCACTGGCCAGCCAGACTAGCCACTTGGTGAGTCCCAAGTCTAGTGAGAGACCTTGTCTTAAAAAAGAAAAGGTAGATGGTGCTATGAGGTTGTCTTCTGGCCTCAAAGCACACCACACAGACACACACACAGACACACACACGAATACACGGCACCAACATTTTTTGTGTGGACTATCTTTTGAGTTGGATAGACCCCTTTTCGTTTTCCCTTAGGATTATGTTGGCTAGGGTGGGAGTGGGGTGGGGGTAAAGGTCTGATTGAGTGATAACCTAGCGTTCAGGAGGCCCTAGATTCAATCCCCAACCAGGAAGAAACAAAATAGAATAACGTCAACCAAAAACATCCCCATAAGAAGACAGTGAACAAAATAAAGCTTTATTTGGATATTTCTACAAATCATTCCGAGAGCTTCTATCAGTAACCTGGAGACCTAGGCCATTTCAAAGGGCACAGTAACTATACTCAGCCACGTCCATCACATGGCTCTTCACTGCTGATTGTAACAAAGGACTATTAAGATTTGTTCATACTACAACCATTCCACCTCCTGGGAGCGTCAGCATGTTTACCCCATTACCCAAGACGTCAGGACAGACAGTAAGTGTGCAGTAGCTAAGATCCCCTGAAACACCCACATAGCTAAGTTCTGTGGACCAGACAGAACAGGCTTCCTCTGCCCCCAGGGGCCCTGCTCACAGAGCTGCCTCCCCTTCAGCCCTCCCATGCTTAGCCACAATCTAGCTACAAAATAAGCTTTTCATGACTTCACTATTTGCATCACTCACCAATGTCCAGAGGACTTAAGGCACATCAAAAGAGAACTTGCTCAGGAGCACCAAGTGTCATCGTCATTGGACCACAGTGAGTTCTTGCTGCCCCAACCACAAAAGAAAGGGCAGGCAGAGTCTTAAGGAGCTCAGTTCAGATGAGACCAGAGGCTTAATAAGACACCCGAGTTTTCACTGGCTACCATGAACAACCTCACACGTTTGAAGCAATATGTTCTCCTACTATGAGGCACCTTGGAGAAAGAAACTCCTTCCAGATCACAGCTTAGAGAAACAAACCCAAATGATTTCACAAGTAAAGGAGAGGACATTCACTCCGACTCTTGGGAGTTAGAGGTGTGGTGTGCAGCTCAGAGGTAGAGCTCTTGCTTGCCTAGTGTGCAGGAGGCCCTGAGTGCAATCCCTACCATACAAAATGTAAGAATTGTCCAGTTTGTTCTATCATAAAATGAACCAAATATGAAATGGATGCAGGAGTTGGATATGGTGACTTGGATTAGCAGGATCAGGAGAGTTATGTGTCAGAGGCACAAACATCTCTGGTTTGGACTTTAAGCACATTGAATGGTAATAAAATTTTTTTAAAAAGCGCATTCTGTTATCTTCATCCCTGGGGAGGTAAGAAGGGAGATTCTTCCCACGGGGTGTGTGTGTGTGTGTGTGTAACTAAATGTTCACATTATACTCAAATGTTCTGCTATTCTCCCCAAATAGAAAAAGTACAAAAAAATAAAATAATTTGTGTTTTGTATCTAAACACATCTGGAGAAAGCATGACAGTTTTGGAGCTAAGACCTCTGGTCACCCTGTTCTGGCTTAGTGCCAATTATGACTTGATTCTGGAAACCAGATGTAGAACAAAGGCCTTCCCCCACCCTCCAGAAGCAGCCCTCTGGGCCCCAGGAGAAAGAAAAAGGGGCTTCAGCTTCAAATAGGGCAGTAGACGGGTCATGTGTTCAGAAGAAACACCTTTGAAGCTGCTTTCCCTGAGGATGTCCAGGGGTCCTATGCAGCCTTGTCTGAACAACACAGAGGCACACCTCTCAGTTGGTAGCAGCCCGCTGCTCTTCATACTTCTGGAAGGCACTCAAGATTTCTGTGATGACGCTGGGGTCCTCCAGGGTAGTGGTGTCCCCTAGATCCTGTCCCCTGCTGGTGATGATCTTCCTCAGTAGTCTCCTCATCACTTTCCCAGATCTGGTTTTGGGGAGACGCTTCACCACCTGGCAAAGATGAGTGGTGTTAGGGTCTGGGCAGCGCCCTCTGACAAAGCGACTGCCCTGGGATGAGACTTCTCCTATGCAGGTTGACACTCCCACAGAGGACTACAAAGCAACTTTGCCTGATATATAAACCAAGCAAGGTCTTAATCCCCCTGCAAACTGAGCCTGAAGCTGACATCAATCCAAAGGGCAGGATCTAACCTGTAACCAAGCTTTGCTGATCCGCCTCCAGGTGTGACCAATGAGCCTGTTTTGTCTACCACAATGCTTGAGTGGTTTCCTCCTTAGCCCAAGCCTCTGGCTTAGTTGGGTAAAAGCCTCTGAGTAGAATGTTTGGAAGGGGTGTGTGTGTGTGTGTGTGTGTGTGTGTGTGTGTGTGTGTGTGTGTGTGTGTGTGTAGACGGTAGTACTTGCTGGAGATTGAAGCCCTATCTGGAAATAGTTAATGTTACAAGTTCAACTGATAGGCCAGCATTGCGAGCACTATGAAGGGATGATGAACCCTTCTTGCCTCAAAGAATTCCAACCTAGAAATCATTGTGGAGAGGTATCAGCAAAGAAAGAAAGAAAAAAAAAAAAGTCTGAAGAGACTCAAGGGTGGCCCAGGCCTTCCCACAGGAAATGAATCCTTTACAGGAAATAGGAAACATGTTCAGAAACCACATGAGACTGGAGAACGCCATGTCTCTCAAATCTTTAAAATCTGTAGTTTGACTGAGACATAGCTGAGTGGTGGAGTTCAAGTTCAGCATTCAGAAGTCTCTGGGCTCAACTCTGTTACGATTTGAATCTTAGATGTTCTCCAAAGACTATGTGGAAGGAATGGTCAACAGTCTGTGGTGCTGTTGGGGTATAGTGAAACTTTCAGGAGGTGGGAGTCTGGTGAGAGAAAGAAAGGTCATTCAAGGGGTGGTCTTTGAAGGATATATTCAATCCCTTCTCCACTACCATGATTTAAGCAGCTTTGTTTGTCACATGCTTCCCACCAAGATAAAAGGTGTTGCTACCGGACAAAATACAGCCCCTCCAACCAACCATAAACTGTAACCCTGAGCCAAAATAAAACCTTCCCATCATTTAAGTTAATTGCCTCAGGCATTTTGCCTCAGAGATAGAAAGCAAACACATACCTAACATCACAAAAAGAAAAAACTAAATAAAATTTATGCTTTCCTTACCATTCAGTCCCGTACCAGTAGCCATCGTTCGAGTGCTACAGTACAAGAGTGTCTAGCCTTGCCTTGTGTCTAGCCTTGCCTAGGGCTGTGTCCTAAACAAGTGTCTGCTGTAAACTCACGAAAAACACTCAGCGAAACCCAAACCACTAATGACCCCGTTTTGATGTTGGGATAAAAGGAACCCCTTGCTTGTAAAAGTTGAGCATTGCTTGACATTTGTGGAAAGCAGAAACTTAAAGAGAGTGATGCTCTCCCCCTAAGGTGGAGTTGACTCACCAGGATCTGGTCAGGCACAGCATACTTGGCGATCTTGGTGGCCACCGACAACTTGAGTTCATTCACTACCATGTTCTCATCACTGATGTTATCTTTCAGCACAATGAAGGCAAATGCAGCTGGAAAGAGAGCAAAGACTGGGAAGTGCTAGGTCCTGAGTCTGTCTTGAATTCCCTCTTACGAGCTGCTGTAAACCCAGAGGGTTTCTAAATCCTGAGATGGTTTCACAGTAGCGACTGGTTTCAGCTACTGTAGCCCTGACAGAGCAATGTCCAAGGCACAGGAAGTGAAAGCAACTCCAACAGCGGCTCTGACAGCGTCCCCCATGGGTGAGAGCATGACACAGCCACAGTGCTGATGGCTGTGTGTGACCTGGGACAAGTGACTTAACGTTCTGTTCCCTCATCTGGGAAAGAATGCATGACATGGGCTGCCTGGAAATAGACACAAGATTGTGTATCAGCATACGGGTGAACACATAGCTGTTTTTACTTCAAAATTCTGTCCCCTGAGGCTGGGGAGATGGCTTAATCAGTAAAGAACGGGCCACATAAGGATAATAACTTGAATTCAGATCCCTAGTACTTGGGTAAAGAAGCAGGCATGCGTGGTGGTACATGCCTGTAATCCTAGCACTGGGGAGGTAGAAATAGGAGGATCCTTGGAGCTTGCTGGCTAGCCATCCTAGCCAATCAGTGAGCTCCAGGTTCAGTGAGAGACCGTGTATTAAAAAATTCAGTGGAGCAGGTGTCCTTATTGCATGTTGGAGCATCTTCTGGGTATATGCCCAGGAGTGGTATAGCTGGGTCCTCAGGTAGTACTATGTCCAATTTTTTGAGGAACTATCAACTGATTTCCAGCGTGGTTGTACCAGCTTGCAATCCCACCAGCAATGGAGGAGTGTTCCTCTTTCTCCACATCCTCGCCAGAATCTGCTGTCCTGAGTTTTTTATCTTAGCCATTCTGACTGGTGTGAGGTGGAATCTCAAGCTCCACTATGTTCATAGCAGCCTTATTTATTATATCCAGAAGCTGGAAAGAACCCAGATGTCCTTCAACAGAGGAATGGATACAGAAACGGTGGTACATTTACACAATGGAGTACTACTCCGCTATTAAAAACAATGAATTCATGAAGTTCTTAGGCAAAATATCATCCTGAGTGAGGTAACCCAAATCACAAAAGAACACACATGGTATGCACTCACTGATAAGTGGATATTAGCCCAGAAATTCAGAATACACAAGATATAATTCACAGTCCACATGAAGCCCAAGAAGAAGGAAAACCACAGTGTGGATACTTCGGTCCTTCTTAGAAGGGGGATCAAAATACCCATGGGAGGAGATACAGAGCCAAAGTTTGGAGCAGAAACTGAAGGAAAGGTCATCCAGTGACTGTCCTACCTGGGGATCCATCCCATATACAGTTACCAAACACAAACACTATTGTGGATGCCAGCAAATGCTTGCTGACAGGAGCCTGATATAGCTGTCTCCTGAGAGGCTCTGACAAATACAGAAGTAGATGCTCAAGCCATCCATTAGACTGAGCACAGGGACCCCAGTGGAGGAGCTAGAGAAAGTACCCAAGGAACTGAAGGGGTTTGCAGCCCCATAGGAGGAACAATATGAACCAACCAGTACCCCCAGAGCTCCTGGGACTAGACCACCAACCAAAGAGTACACATGGAGGGACCCATGCCTCTAGCCACATATGTAGCAGAGGATGGCCTTGTGGGACATCAGTGAGAGGAGAGGCCTTTAGTCTTGTGAAGGCTAGATGCCCCAGTGTAGGGGACTGCCAGGACAGGGAAGCAGGAGTGGGTGGGTTAGTGAGCAGGGGGAGGGGGATAGGATAGGGGAATTTTTGGAGGGGAAACCAGGAAAGTGGATAAAATTTGAAATGTAAATAAAGAAAATATCTAATAAAAAATTAGTGGAGGACAACTGAGCAAGACATTTGATTTTGACCTCTGACTTTCACATGCATGTGTGCTATACAATCATGCATACACACACACACACACACACACACACACACACACACACACATTACATGGCCATAGGTCAATTGCTGGTTGAGTATGCTGGGGCTACTGTGTTCAACAGTATCAAACTTCAACCTTGAAAAGCTCCATCATGGAAGAAAGTTCTGCCAGGCTGCAATGACATTTTCCACTATCCTGGCAAGGTTCAGAAAGGACACTTCTGCTACCACACAAAAATCTAATTTTACTCTTTGTCTATTTCCATTTTCCAAATGTAGCCTCCCCCTGAACTTCTGGAATCTACTACAGCATGTAGCATCCCCATTGACCAGGCTTACTATTCAATGTCTGTCTCTCCTTTCTGTTTCCTGACCATCCCATCAGGTGGTTCCATGATGGCAGAGGCTCTACCTACTTTACGTTCCTTGGCATCTCTCAGCATCTAAAACCATGCCCTGAGTGTGGTAGGTGCTTGTTAAATGTGTTGACAAATGATTATTTCCTGCCCAAGCTACAATCTATGCAATGAACTCAGCTGCTACTAGAAAGGTTTCCCCATCATTACCTGAAAAACTCTTATTCATCCCTCAAAGGCAAGCTTGGTTAACATATACCCTGTGACAATTTCTCTTACTCTGTCCATAGGTTACAGTATTTGGTATCTAGAATGGTTGGTAGCTTCACTATCCCTACTCCATCAGGTTGTGAGATCTTTAGAGGAAAGAACTACATTGTTTCATTATGGCAGCTGAGGGGACTATGAAGACAGACAAACCTGGATTGCTGATTCCCGAGGCAGGGATGAAGGGCTGTGGAAGAGCAGGTTAAGAGCCAGAGACGTGCAAGGTTCAAATGGTCACAAACCAGCAGGACTAGAAGCTAGCCAAAGCTTCAGGTCCTCACAAACTAGACCCACGAGTGCTCAGAGGAAGTGAGGACAAACTCCAAATGTGTTCAAGCAGCTTGACACTAAGAACTGTGAATGGGTTATCCATGAATTACAAATCTGTTCGAAGCCAGTAGCATCACACTATATGTAAATTTCCCTCCCAGCCCTGCAGGCATTGAAGGGCTGGCAATACCTGATGCTGAAAGCTGATGCTGGAGTACAGAGGCCAGAGGACTCAGAGAGAATGCTAAGCATCAGACACCACACTGGGAGTGCCCTTGAAGAACCCACATGCAGGCAGAACAGGTGAGACAGAGCACAACCCAACACATAGCCTATCCCATCTAAAGCTATCCAGCTGCAATGCAGCTTCCTTGACCTTGTTCCTATTTTCTAGGGTTCACCCAAGGGCTGATAGACCCCCAAGGACAAGGCAGAAGGTGGCTGGGGTCACAGGCCACTTTCAGCACTTTTTGCCCTCTCGGGTTCAGTCAGGACTGAAGTATTGGCACTGTCTTGGGACTTGGGAATTGAACCTTCACAGCTTCCAAATGGTGGGAGTCTACCAGGGCACTGAAGATTCTTGAACCATGGAGATATCAAATGCAGGGACCCCAGAAGTGGGTCCAGATCCCTATGCAAATGAGGTACCTTCACAGTTACCCATGAGGAACTGTTCCCACCGTTACCCCACTCCCTTCTCGATGATATCTAGACATTGCCTCGGCTGGAGGGTGTCCCAAACAGCTCTCGCACATGCCTTTGTTCCAATAGCAAAGCCACAGCCACCTCAGTTCTATGATTTCTAAGGATGTTGTTTTTGAAGCACTTGATTGATTTTTAAATTTTGCAACAAGTCAGTTCAAAGAAAGTATCTAATGGGACTGGAGCGATGGCTTAGCAGTTAAGAACACTGGCTACTCTTCCAGAAGACAGAAGTCCTAGTCTCAGAATTTACACGGCAGCTGATAACCATCCATAAATCCAGTTCCAGGAGATCCAATACCCCATCTCACTACCTCTGCAAGTACCACACACGTGATGCACGGATACACATGCAGGCAAAACATCCATAGACATTAAATAAAGATATCAAAGAGAAAGAAAGGCAGTATCTAAGGTGCTGTGGTGGAGCTCGGTAGTAGACTGCATGCTTAGCACGTTTGAGGACTTGGTTTCTGGCTGGGACGTGAAAAAGGTTAAATGTCTGGTTAATCATGAGAGTTACCACAGCACATAAGTGTAGACAAGAGTCAGGTGACACTTGGAGCACGCTGTAACACAGAGTGCCCCTAAGAGGAGAGAGAACACTCAATCCCAGGCCACTTCACAGGGCATACAAGGTCATTTTGTGTAGAAATGACCTCATATGTGCTTAGAATATGGCCATGTCACACCAGGCCACAGAGTCTGCCATTGCAACACTCAAGTGTCCTTTCTAGACACAGCCACTTGGGAATCAGCTGGCTCTGGGGAAATTTTCTTTTAAATATATCATTGATTTAAGAACATTCTGATAATTTACTCTGCCCTCCCTTACCATGTCAATTATGCTATGGGATGCCAAGTTTCCCCTGCATCTCAGGGAAGCACACGGACTGCTCTAGGGCATAGCCTAGTGCACAGGTATAGCAGCTACAGAGCTGGCATGAGTGCTGAAACCAAGCGGGTGGGTGGGCAGGAAGATATGTATGTGGCTTAGAAAGTGCCCCAGTCAGAGATACCGGAAACAGACTTCTCAGGCTCAGCTAGGGTCCAAATCATGGTTTCTTATGGCTGAATGTCCTTAAAGGTCAGTAAATCTGGGCATTTTGTAGCTTAGACTTAATATTTACCTTGATCAGTGTCCTCATCAGGAAGGTAACAGTATAGCCCATAAGGCCCTATGACTGTATCCTGTTGTCTTTCTATTGGGGCACCCTGCTGCACATGATCCTCCACTATAGAAAGAAGGGGGGACACTCACCTTCTCCTTTGATATCATGAGGGTACCCAATGACAGCAGTTTCTGGAACAGCGGGATGGTCAGCCTGTGCAGAACAGAGGGCAAAAGGCCCTGAGATGACTTGGGGTTTGCATTCCCATCCTGACTCTGAGATCAACAGATGCATCGTGAGAATACCAGGCAAAGTAAAAGGCAGGCTGGGCTTAGCTTACCATTGCATCCTCAATCTCTGCAGTCCCCAGGCGATGACCACTGATATTGATGACATCATCCATGCGCCCTGTGATCTGGTAATAGCCACCCTCTGTCCGGTGAGCTCCGTCTCCAGTGAAGTAATAACCTACACAGTAGTGAGGCATCCAAGGCCAGGGGCTCTGAGTCAGGCCCAGCGCAGTCCAAGTTCCTAACCTGTTATCTCTCTCCAACAACCAACAAATAAACATCTCCCTCAGTGGTCTATTGAGAGGGCAAGTGGCACGGAGTCTACGTCATATGAATGATGTCAAGAATGTTAATGTCCAGAAAACAGAAAACAGCAGGGATGCTCATAAAGATGAATGGCAGCTGTAACCTTGAGACTGAAAGTTGCTACTTCCAGCAAGGCAGAGACCTTGGCAGCCACACAAACTTCCAACCCAGGACCCAAAAGAAACATTGAGAAGAATGGGAATGTAAACTATGAACACCCAGCCTCTGTGACAGCTTCCCAATCATGTCTTATCATTCATTTCTTCCCCATTATCTTCTATGATGTCCATCCCAGGCCAGAGCCATGGATATACTCATGTTCATCCTGGCCCTTACACAGGGTCCGCATGCCCACCCGATCTCCCAACCAAGATAAGGAAGGCCTGAGAAGTAAAGGGAGGGTCCAGAGACAGACTCACTTTCACAGAGCTGCCATGAATTTAACCAGATCCCCTATCTATAGAAACAGGACTCCAGGAATCCCTGGAGAAGACATGGGGATCTATCCTAGCTGCTCACCTGGGTATGCTCTGAAGTAGGCATCTACGAACCTCTGGTGGTCACCATAGATGGTCCTTGCCATGCCTGGCCAAGCTTTGGAAATACACAAGGCCCCAGAGACATCTCCACCCTCCAAAACATTGCCCTACAGATGGAGAGAGACATTCATGAGAGGCCTGGCCAGCCCTGGGAGAAAGTCAAAGAATTGACTATCGGCTTGACCCGAGGCAGGCAATATGAAGCACTGGATAGAACTGCCCAGAGCTTTCCTCCTGACAAAGTTTGATGAGAGCCCTGGCTTGCAGCAGTCATTAGCAGTGCTGTTTAAGAAAGGGCTGTGGGGCATGTGTGAGGACCTGGCCTTTACTCCAGGGACTAGACCCTGCATCTTAGCAAAGGACAGAAACCAGGGGGTAGAAGGCTTGCCAGATGAGTAGCAAGGCCTTATGTGCAAAACCCTCACACCTTCTCATCCATGAGTGCAGGGACGATGCCAAAAAACGGCCTCATGGCCATGCCTGGGAGGATCTCTGCCCCAACTTCCGAGGGCCGTGGTGCAATGCAGATGCCTCCAGTTTCTGCAGGAAGGATGAAGAAACACCAATTGACCTGGGAGCCAGGGACAGATATATTCCACTATGTTCTCATCTAGGCTTGGTCTGTAGTCTTCTCTTCTCGGGTACTACCCTCTGTCCAATAGGCCCTCACTGGGTCAGGCCTATGTTTGAAATAGGGAAGGGTGAAAAGCCACCTACTTGCACAGGAAGATGGAAGAAATAAACTGCTGGAAGCTAAGACCAATGAATGGTGAAACCTGTGTGGTCATTTCTCTGGCACCTGAATCAGTTAGTACGCATGGTCGTGTTTCATGAAGCACACTGGGAAAAGTTCTCTGTCCCGTGTCTTCCAGAACAGACCAGAGATGTTATGTGAACCTGTCTCATGCTGGCCACTTGCAACTAAGGCTTTCGACAGCTGTGTTACTGAACATCCCAAGGAGTCGGATATATATATGGAAAATGCCACAGAGGGGAAAAAAACACTTCTTTCTCAGAAAGTGTGTGTGTTCAGAAAGTGGTGGTGCTGAGGCAGAAAGCTATTGAGCACGGATGAGGTCCAGCACTGCACCAAAATTAAAAAGAAAGGAAGCAAGCAAGGAAAGGGCCTCTGCCTGTAAAGGAGAATGGGCCCTGGGGACTCGTTAGGCCACTGGCCCTAGTTTGTCACCTCATTTCCTCCTCACTCTGGAGCTCACACAGAGGCTGTAAGATACACATGAAACCGAGGTTCACGAGGGCATTGCATGTCCCAGACAGCAGACAGGCTGTACCTCTGAACCTTCTCCTGTGCAACTGCATGCTGAAGGGACATGGGCCTCGTGAGCACCATCACAGTCACTTTTGAGAGCACGAACCCTGGTGCTAGGTATGCATGAGCCCACTCCTGTCCCAGGTTAGTCCTCAGGCCTGGGACAACTCCCCCTCAGGGACACTCACCCGTCTGCCACCAAGTGTCCACCAGTGTACATCTGCCATCACCCACGACTTTGTGGAGCCACTCCCAGGCTTCGTGGTTGATAGGCTCTCCCACTGAAACCACACAAAAGCAAGAAGGAAATTAACAGGCTTCAAAATAACCTCAAACACAAAGGAATACATTATTAGGGAGGAAGAGCTCAGTGACCTTCCTGATGGCTACACCAAGGGACCTGGAAAGGTCTGCGTTCCCATGACCATAGCCATCAAAGTAATGCACATCATGATGACTACATGCACTCTGATAGCTCAAAAGGTTTGAAACTATGGACAAACAGGATGCTACCCATAGTACAGGACTGAAAGCTGGCGCCAAGTTTCTGAGGAGCAAGTATGGTGCATCTGCTATAATTAAGAGAGCATACATGGGGCTGGAGAGATGGCTCAGGGGTTAAGAGCTCTGTGCTCTTCCAGAGGTCCTGAGTTCAATTCCCAGCAGCCACATGGTGGCTCACAACCATCTACAGGGGGGATCTGATGCTCTTCTTCAGGCAGGCAGATGTTTTTGCAGCAGAGCACTCATAAATTAAATAAATTAAAAAAAATTTTTAAAAAGAGAGAAAGTATACATTTCATACAACTCTTTTGGACAATTAGCAGGGGTAGAATCTAGTAAAGCTAAAGATGTGTTTGCCCTACTACCTGAAATTTTGACTTCTGACATTTATTCCATAGAACTCAGAATAGACACCTGACAAGGAATAGACATGAACACAGATGGACCCATGCCAGGCTTGCTCATCACTGCCAGAAAAAGACTGCCTTTAAGGGCAGGAATCACAGCAAGAGGTTGCCAGAGAGAGCCTTCTATATCCTTTTCTGCTTTCTAGCCTATTTTCTTCTATTGTTTGTTTTTGTTTTGTTTGTTTGTTTTTCGAGACAGGGTTTCTCTGTATAGCCCTGGCTGTTCTGGAACTCACTTTGTAGACCAGGCTGGCCTCGAACTCAGAAATCCACCTGCCTCTGCCTCCCGAGTGCTGGGATTAAAGGTGTGCGCCACCACGCCCGGCTATTCTTCTATTGTTGATCTAGGTCATGATCACCTGTGTTGTGTTTGAGAGAAAGTCTCTATCAACCTGGCTCCTTGGCATCTGTATGCTTGACTGGCTCTTAAGCTCTAAAATGAGATGCTCTGCCCTAGCATCCCATGGCCTGACTTCGTGCAGTGTCTGTCAGGACAGCTCCCAAGGCTAGCACACAACCTCGCTCATCAGTTTAGAGCAATTATTGCTGAAACAGTGGAGTGCCCCCGCCCCACCCTGTTGAGTATAACTACCCAGTTTAGCATTACCGAGCAAAGCCCCAGGCCCATGCTAAGGCACACAGCACTGTGCTTACCTGACCCCAGTGTGCGCAGGGAAGAGCGGTCATACTTTTTCACCCAGGCGTCCCCATACTTCAGCAGCAGCCGGACAGCTGTCGGGGCACCATAGAACTGGTTGATCTTTAGCCTCTGCACTGTCTCCCAGTAACGACCTACAAGAGAGTCACAGTCAGCCAGGTAGTCCACCAAGCATGACCTATTTTATACATGCAAGCCAAGCTCAGAGTTTTGAGGCCCGCATCTATGCATGTGATCATAGAGAGGGAGCCCCTACCATCCTTGAAGAAAGGGGTCCCAGAGAACTCCCTAACTACAAGGTGGGCATACAAAAGCTTCTACACCCAACCTCAGATAACAGCATCACGTGAGGTGTTCCACGTGAGCTAGTCGGGGATCAGTTTCAGACGTTTCTGCTGCAAGTTTAAAAAAAAAGTGACATGGAACTTTGGTCCCTAAATTATTAAATGGTCCCTCAAGTAATGACCCATCTTCCTTTGAAAACAGCACAGCTGCTGGTATAATACTCACACCTAATACTAGAAACCCCATAGATCACACTGTTCCATGAAGCCGCTCTTAAGCAATGATCCTCTGTCCCTGCTATCACCCCTTTAAGCTTCCTTGAATATGGCTGAGGGGGGGACCAAGAGGCTTAGCAAAGAAAAGGTTCACACCCCAGTACTGAGGCATGTTAGAGCAAGAGCCAGCAACAATTCGACCACATTAAAGTAAATATTTGGGAAAACTGTATTACGTGAGAGAAACACAGAAAGACAGCAGGAGGTGGTCATGTCCTCAAAGATGCAACTTAACAAGGGTTATGAATGGTTCTGAAGCTTGGGCGGTGGGACTGAGGAGAGTGGGAAAGATGGATGGATGGCCCAGGCTTTGAGGAAAGACCACATGTAGACAATGGGAGTGGCTCTAAAAATGAAATGGGGAACGCTGAAGAAATGACTCTCAGCAGGCAGCTTACAATACAGGGACAAGAAACATGAAATGGGCAGTTTTGAGATGAGTTTGCTCCTGGTCGAACTCCCTCTGATCTTTCTGCACATGGCATTAGGCTCCAGTTCATCTAGCAAGGCACAGAGCCTAGCAAATCCAGGGTCTATCTGGCCTCTGGTCAATGGGACACAAGAACTGTCCCCTTGCCAGATGCAAGCCTCCAGGCTTCTGTGACTCTTTCCTCCAACCTCGAGATCCCTCCCCTACTACCTCAAGCCAGCCTCACCAGAATTCTTGGTCCTCACCAGCATCAGGGTAAACTGGGGTGCTCTCAAAAAGGACTGTGGTAGCTCCATTGCAGAGGGGTCCATACACCACATAGCTGTGTCCTGTGATCCAACCGATGTCAGCCACACAGCCAAAGACATCACCTGGCTGGTAGTCAAACACGAGCTACAGACACAGGAGAGTACCCTCAAGAGCTTGTCTTCCCCGAGTCACTCTTTTCCTACCCACCACTAAGACACAGTTGTGTGCCCAGCAGTCTGTAACTGTGACAGCCACCACAGCTGTCAGGAGTAAGGTGAGTGATGGCTGCAGAGGTTTTCCACAGAGCCCAGCAGAAGACAGAACCCCAAACACAGACAGTGACCGTGACCATGTGGCCATTACAAGTACCAAACTGTACATGGTACATGAGCCCAGGGAATGATTGCAAGCCAAATAATGCTGAGTTACAGGATGAAGTTTGCTCTGGAGTTCATGTGTGATCTAAAGACGGTCCATGTCCTGAACCATGTATGCACTGATGTATGCCATTTAATCTCAGTATACAATTAAGGTGTGGCAACTTGAAGTGGATATGTGCCTTGGAATTAGAACATAGTCTTGTCATGCAAGAAGCCCTAAGTTTAATCTGTAGCAGCAAGAGAAGAAAAAAAGATCTGGCATATTTCTGAACTACCTTATACCACTAGGTTTTTTTTTTTTTAACATTCTAAAAACTCAAACATTCTAGAAATCAAATGCAAGTACCTATTGAGCACCATCAGCTTCTGTAAGCATGCAAGGGACACTTGCTTCCCCTTGCTTCCCCTTGGGATCCTGTTGACCATTTGAGGAAAACAAAGCTCAGGGACACTGTGACAAATGACTGACAAAGACAAACTCTAAGGAAATGAAAGGGACCAAAGGGAACCCGCAGAGTAAAGAAGGCACCCAGATACTGTGATGAGCAGAAATACTTATGCCTAGGGATATGCTTTGGTATGAACCTCGAAAGAAACATGGGACAGTAATATATCACGTTATAAAAGATGGGATTGCAGAAAGGGCTCCTGCAAGGCCAGTAAACATTCCGCTTCTTTACCAAAGTGGAATCGTTTTATAGTAATTCATTGATACACAGATTGGCATTTGGTAGGATTTGTAGATTTTTTAAAAAGAGGTTTGCTGGCTATGGTGGCACACACCTTTAAATATTTGCATGTGAAAGGCAGAGGCAGGCAAGCTTCTGTGTGTTTGAGGTCTCTCTGATCTACATAGCAAATTCCAGGCCAGTCAAGACTACTACATAGATAGGAAGACCCTGCCTCAAATATATATATATATATATATATATATATATATATATATATATATACATATATATATACATATATATATACACACACATACATATATGTATTACATTTCAAATAAATGTAAATATGACAAATAAATAAATATGAGATGGAGAATGCTGAAGCAATGGCTCTCAGCAGGCAGCTTCCATTATAGGGACAGGAAGCATGAAATGGTGGGCAGTTTAAATATAAATATAAAATATAAATATTTAAACCTTTCCCGGTTTCCCCTCTGCAAACTTCCTATCCCATCCCCCCTTACCCTGCTTCTATGAGGGTGTTCCCCACCCACCCACCCACCATCCACTCCTGCCTCACTGCCCCAGCATTTCTCTACACTGGGGCATTAAGCCTTCCCAGGACCAAGGGCCTCCCTTCCCATCCATGCCAGATAAGGCCCCTTTAGGATGCTCTAATCTTAAAACCACCAAGCACTCAAGAGCAAAACAATTGTGTATGTAATTCAGATCCAAATTGTCTGCCCTGGGACTGAAGATTTCTTTCCCCATATTTCCATACAGGAAACCCTGGGCTTGTGTGCTGTCATTCTCCAAAAGTCTCAACAGCCAGGAAGGTCTACGACTCTGTTGCATAGCCCACTGTGGCTCACACCTCCATACCCTTCACAGCCAACAATCTTCTTTCCTAACAGTCTCAACGACATCAGCATGCACCCATGTGCATGGGAATACCCATAAACACATGATCACATGCCTGTGGGGAAATATGCTCATTTGTATATATCCACATGCATCTATACACATATAAACATTCCCCCAAGTGAACACATACATGCATATCAAAACATGTACACTTGAACCAAGGACCCTGGCACAAACTGTCATCTGAGCACAGGGAAGCCCCAGTGTGGACATCTCTAACATCTTCCACTGAGGACAGAGACATGGCAGCCTCAGCATTGGCACAAACTAAACCAGCCAGGTCCCAGCAGAGCTGGGCACACCTACATGGGAACAAGAGTTTCACTCCAACAGACACAGAGAGTGTGCTACGGAGCTGCATGGGCTCTTGGGAACACCCCAGGCCTCCTTATACCTCAAGGCCTGAGTGTGACACCTAGCATAGAAAAAGTTTCCAACACTAAATGAGCAGAAAGACATACATCTGTCATGCTGTTCCTACTTGTGTTTAATCTTAGCCACAGAAGTCTCTACTCCCGATGCTCTAAAAAAAAAAAAAAAGAACTCTTAAGTAGTGAAAAATATGCTTCTTGCATCTCTGTACCTTGTGGGAGTTTGAATAAGAATGGCTCCCATGGGCCCATATGTTTGAATGTGCAGTTATAAGGAAGTGGTGTTATTTGAGAAGGATTAAGAGGTGTGGCCTCAGGGGCTGGAGAGATGCTTCAGCAGTTAAGAGCGCCGACTGCTCTTCTGAAGGTCGTGAGTTCAAATCCCAGCAACCACATGATGGCTCACAACCATCCGTAATGAGATCTGATGCCCTCTTCTGGGGTGTCTGAAGACAGCTACAGTGTACTTACATAATAAATAAATAAATCTTTAAATTAAAAAAAAAAAAAAAGAGGTGTGGCCTCATTGGAGTTGGTACGGCCCTGTTGAAGAAAGTGTGTCACTGAGTGTGAGCTTGGGAATTTCAAAAAGCCCGCATCAGACCCAGCATGCAGTCTCTGTCTCTCGTCTCTGTCTTTTCTCTCCTCTTTCTTTCTTTCTTTCTTTCTTTCTTTCTTTCTTTCTTTCTTTCTTTCTTTCTTTCTTTCTTTCTTTTTTCTTTCTTTCTTTCTTTCTTTCTTTCTTTCTTTCTTTCTTTCTTCTTTCTTCCTTTCTTTCTTCTTTCTTTCTTTCTTTCCTTCTCTCTCTCTCTCTCTCTCTCTCTCTCTCTCTCTCTCTCTCTCTCTCTCTCTCCCTCCCTCCCTCCCTCCTCCCTCCGTTCCTCCCTTCCTCCCTTTGGATCAAGATATAAAGCTCTTAGCTACTTCTCCATTGATATGCATGCTCTGTTACCATGCTCCCTGCTATGATGATAATGAACTAAGCCTTTGAAACTGTGAGCACCCAATTAAGCACTTTTATACATGCATATGTATATATGTATATATGTATGTATGTATGTATATATATGCATGTATATATGTCTGTATGTATATATGTATGTATATATGTATGTATGTATGTATATATGTATATATGTGTATATGTGTATGTGTGTATGTGTGTATGTGTATATGTGTATATGTGTATATGTGTATATGTATATATGTATGCATGTATACATGTATACATGTATATATGTATATTGTATATATGTATATATGTATACATGTACATATGAGTTACCTTTGTTGTGGTGTCTCTTCACAGTTACTGAACTGTGTCTAAGACAGAAGTTGGTACCAGGGACTGGGATACTGCTATGGCAGGTCTGACCATGCTGTTTGTTGGAGGAATATTGAAGACTTTGGGACTTTGGACTAGAAAAGCAGTTGAACACTTTAAGCAGACTTTAATTGGACATTCTAGTAGGAGCATGGAAGACAGTGCTGAGGGTTATTTGCTGAGGGGGCCCATCTCAAGAAGTTTCAGAAGGGAAGAATATTAGTAAGTGGCTTAGTGACCATCCTTGTGATATCTTGGCGAAAAGTGGCTTCTTTCAACCCTCATCTATCTGAGACTTAATTAAGAGTTGCTTTGGCAGAGGAGATTTCAAGACTGCCTTGTATTGACTCTGCCACTTGGTCATTAATCACTCTTATGTAGATGTATAATAAAAAGGAACAAGCTGAACAAAGGAAAATTAGAAATGCATAGTTTGAGGGGGAAAAAGCACCAGAAAAGGTGATGTTCAAGCCAAGTCCTGTGCTCAAGGAGATAAAAAAAAAAGCCTGGTGCTACATGGAATAAATAGAGTGGCAAGCTCGGGGCAAGACTCCACCCAGATAAGCTTCCAACTTGTAAAAAAGGAATTAAGCAGCAAAGGAAACCATCAACAACAGAAAGCAGATACAAATGTAATTGAAAAAAGGAGCCAGGTTCCAGCTTCAACGAACAGCAGAATTTGGCAGCTTCAGCCACCCACATGATGTGGTTTTAGCATCAAGGATATAAGAAAGGGGTTGGGGAATCCCTCCCCCCATTCAACCCCCAGCTAAGGAAAGCTTCTGAGGCTAGGGATATGTCAGGGGTTTCCCTGAATGGAGGCCCAGAGAAGCCCTTACATGGAACTGAGATAGTGAAGCCTGGATTGTGTTAGAGGCCCCCAGATGTTGGTGTAGCCAGACATGAAATACTGCCAAAGAGAGCTGCTAGCAAGGAGTGGAATCAGCCCAAGAGAGAGAAGTGTGTTGCAGTCATCAAGATTGAAAGGAGTTGGAAATCTGAAAAGCACTTTGACATCAGACATAGTGATGCAGAATTTGGAATTTTCCCTGTTGGGGTTCAGTTTTGCTTTCATCCAGTATTTCCTCATTATACTCCTTTCCCCCTTCTTAGAATGGTAATGTATATTCTATGCTATGCATGTTGGAAGTATGTCATCTACTTTTTGATTTTGATTATAATTAAGAGAATGCCATGAGACTCAGGGACTTTGGACTTTAGAACAGAGTTAAGACTGTGATAGACTATGAGGACTTTTGCAGTCGGACTGAATAAATTTTGTATTATGATATGACTACAGGCCGATAGGGACTAGGGAGTGGAATGTCATGGTTTGAATGAGAATTTCCCCATAGGCTCATAAAGGTGAAAGAGGTTTTTCCAGTACACAACATGATCTTGGGCTTCACAGCGTGATCAAATATCCTGCGACAGGCTTAAGTTTGTTTTTCTGCAAACCTGGAGATGGAAGCCAGGGCCTTGTACATAGTAAGCGTACATTCTACCACCCCAGCCCTGTTCATACCCTTTCTTTGTATAATGCAGCCAGCCAGGGCTCCATCCCCACACCTCCAGAAGAAGGAGTTGGAACAGAGCTGCTGAGCCACAGCAGGCTCAGATGCATGCCAGTTCTTCTTTCTTTTACACACATCACGACTCATAGCAGCCTGCTCAAGAGCATGCTACGAGCAAACATCTGCACCACAAGCCTGTGGCTGCAGAAATTCTAACCATCACTGCACATTCTCCTTGCCCTACCCAGACTGCCAGAGCCCTGGCAGGAGGCATCCTTCACCCTTTTCCCCCGGGCTCCTACCTTGTGCGTCATGGCAGCATACAGTAGATAGCCTGCTTGTGTATGAACGAGCCCTTTGGGTGTCCCGGTGCTCCCTGAGGTGTAGAGCATAAAGAGCATGTCTTCACTGCTCATGCTCTCAGGGGTGCAGACAGGGGCCTCCTTAGCCATCTCCTGGAAGGGACAGAAGCACATCACCAGGTCAAGACATCTAGCCTCTCCCATGCACTAAGGCCCTGGACAGCGCTACCTTTTCCCTAGCTGAAGTCAGGATTCTCAAAGTGACATTCTCTGTCAGTTTCAAAGGCAAAGCCCCAAAAGGAGTGAGGCTGGTCGTGAAGCCTGCTGTTTGCGCTCCTACTTAGCATATGAAAAACTCTGGACTCCATTCCCCCTAGGGCAGAGAAAGGCAGGCAAATGAGGAGTATGTGGGAGGAGGGGACCCTCTAAGAAGTCTTGACTGAGAGCCTAACAATTCTCAGACCCAGGCGATCTACTAATAATCTCTCCTCACCCTGTACACCACGTGAGGTAAACCCACCTGTTCAAGGGGGATATCCAGACTCCCCATGGGAACCTTGGTGTCCGTCCTGTGAGCCACCAGGACATGCTGGACTGTTGGGCAGCTCTTCACAGCTTCATCCACTATTTTCTTCAGCTCCACCACACGCCCTCCCCGGAGTCCTTGGTTGAAGGTGATAACAGCCTTGCATTTGGCTAAGGGATACAACACAGACATATCTGATCAGTGTAGACCTTCACAGCCCAACCTGACGTGGAGCTGCATATTCCAGGCCTAAGAGTATGGCAGAGGAAGTCCAATCAAGTAAAAGAAGCAACAGAAAAAAAAAAAAAAAGCAAGTGTTTGCTTGCTGTGGAAGCTCAGTTGTCACATAGAAGTGCCCCGTCTTTCCTCAATTCTGAAGATTGGGAGTGTTGTGTGTTTGTGGGGGTGGGGGTGGGAGTGGGGGGTGGGAGTGGGGGACGTTAAAATTACCTTGAGACTAAACTGTTCTTCCACAAGTTAACAGCATAAAGACAGTTTCCCAGCCAGGATCCTACCCTCTGACCTGCCCCAGGGGCTTTCTCCAAGTAAGGGATGGACAGATTGCCTATTGTAAGCAACTTGACAGAGAAACACCAAGAGATAAAGACCAAGTTCCAAGGTTTTCACATAGCCATCCCTGCCAGTGACTATAGGCCAGAGAATAGAACCACTGTTTCGAGGAAGGTGCCAGGAGTTGTGTTCAAGCCTTGCTTTCAGCGGAGCACTCCCATTGCCTTCATGGGAGCACTCACCTGTCACATACATTCTCTTCAAGGACCCAGGCAGGTTTTGCTCAAGATTCTCCCTGAATGTCCAAACTCCTACAGCCAAGCTAGCTGAGGCCCAGGGCAGAATGTGAGAGAGACTATAGGACTGAGGGACTACCCTTCACACTACCTCACAGGGATAAACCAGCCGAATCCCATTTGTGATTAATTTCAGTCTATGTGTAAGAGTCTAGAGTAACTCATCTGTTGTGATACTGCCTATAGGGGCTTCCCACATCCCTGAGTGTTATGGTTTGAATTTCAAGTGTCGGGGCTGGAGAGATGGCTCAGTGGGTAAGAGCACCCGACTGCTCTTCCAAAGGTCCGGAGTTCAAATCCCAACAACCACATGGTGGCTCACAACCATCCGTAACAAGATCTGACTCCCTCTTCTGGAGTGTCTGAAGACAGCTACAGTGTACTTACATATAATAAATAAATAAATCTTTAAAGAAAAAAAAAAGAAGAAGAATTTCAAGTGTCTCCCACAGGTCCCCAAGCTGGTGGTGATATTTTTAGTGGTTCTGGGAACTTCAGGAGGTAGAACCTGGCTATAATGTGTTACCTGGGGCATGCAGTTGAAGGTTGTACTCCACACACACACACACACACACACACACAGAGTCTCTTTCTCTGCTTTCTGTCTGCTATGCAGTGAGCAGCCTCTGCTTAATGGTCCCATTACTGTGTCCTCACTGTGGGCACAGAATCAACAGAGCCAAACAAAATGGACTGACTCCCCCTGAAACCCTAACCCAAAATAAAATCTTCCTTACTTAATGTGTTTTTATAAGGCATTTGGTCACAATGTTACAAAAATAATTAACACACCAGGATCTTAAATCTGTATCAAGGGCTTATCCCACATCCAGGACCAAGGTACTGGAAAGTTTCCCCAACCAACTGTCTTCACAAAGAAGCTCTCAAGAAACAGAATATAAATCAGCAATGCATGTGGTTACTCTGATGCATGGGTCATACATTGCTGAAGCTCTGGAGTCCTGTCTGGGCTCCTCTTCCCAGCTCTAAGGCCCACTGTCAATGGCACTTCCCAGGATCACCTCCCAGATGACTGAAGACACAGGTTCTTCTTACACACTGCCAATCATGAAGAGTAGCTGCAGGAGAAGCCCTCCTGAGCCCCATAACCAGCCAACCTTTACACTCTCATACTGTTTATTCAGAGATCCTGGAGATTCTGGAAGCTTCCCCAGAACCCAGTTACCAAATAACCATATCCTATAGCCAGATAGGGTCAGCGATGATTCTTCATCTCAGAGACTGTTAGCAAACATTAGTCACCATGGTCACAGGAGCAGGAGAGAAAGGAGTAGCCTGCTAAATGCTACAGCATTAGCTCTTGTGGAAAATTCCAGCTTTCCTACTTACCAGCTCTGTGATCTGGAGTAAATCACTTAATTCTTTGTGTCTATTTCCAAATTTAAAGGAAATAGTAGTCAAGCATTTTGGCGCACACCTTCGAGACCAGAACTTGGCAGGCTGATCTCTGAAAGGTGAAGCCAGGCTGATCTACATAGTGAGTTGCAGGACAGTCAGAGCTACATAGGAAGACCCTAGCTAAAAAACAAAGTGTGTGGGGAGGGGCAATAGTCACCTTTTCATCAAGAAAAGACCAGGACCAGACTGGCACGGGCAAGTGAAGATTTGATATTTATAAAACACCTTGATCCTTGAACAATGGAGTCCTATTCACTTAGCACCAATTCTCAAAACCTTTCAAAAATAGAAGGAAGGTATACTTCTAAGTTCATTTTATGAGGCCAGCATTGTGTTGATGCCAATGCCAGACAAAAACACTAAAAGAAAACTATAGATGAATAAATATCCCTCCTGAACAATGGTGCAGAAGCCCTCAATGCCATGCTAGTCTCAAAACTATACCCCATAGCAGGAAAGCAAGGATGGTTCAGCAAGCAGAACCCAGAAATAATTATATTACACCACATTGATAGAATAAAGAAAAAAGCCTATGTTTCAACAAATGAAGAAAAAGCATTTGACAAATTCAACATCATTTACTCTAGAAACATAAAACAACAAAAGAGGAATCCAATGAAGCATCCTCAACCTGAAAAGGGGCATCTGTCCCATGCCCTGACATCATAGCGGACATCATACTCAGAGTGAAAAAACCTAAAGTGCTTCCTCTGAGATCAGCACAAAGATGAACATGCCAATTCACCCCACTACTAGGTAACATGGCCACAGGACTTGCCAGTTCATCCCACCACTAGGCAACATGGTCACAGGACTTGCAACCAGAGCCAGCCAAGAGAACTAGTCATCAAGAGTGGAAAGGAGGAAGTAACATTATCTCTACCCATAGAAGGCACGGTTCTGTGGGTAGGAAATCTTATGCATCCATTTTAAACCTATGAAGGTTAATACATAATCAATAAACTTTACAGATATATATATAAGAAAAATGAAATTTTCAGTTGCATTTGATGGGCAAAGTTCATTTATAATCCCTGCCCCAAAAGCCTGAGGCCAGTAAATTTCAAGCCAGTGAGAAGACTGTCTTACAAACCCAAGGGTGGAGGTGTGTTGGTCTTAGCTCAATTCTAACACACACACACACACACACACACACACTTCATTGTACTTCTCTTGAAATGAGCAACTGCAAGTATACTAAGACGAAGAAAAAAACAGGACACATACAAACTTTCAGTGGCTTCCAGAACCTGTAACCTTCCTTGAGGAGCCTGACCAGGGTCTGTATATGGAAAACAGAAGGCTCAAGCTATATAGGCAGTGTGCCACCATCCATCCATCCATCCATCATCCATCCATCCATCATCCATTCATCCATCCATCCATCTATCCACCCACCCACCCAGCTCTCTGATAACACTAAAACCAAGGACACACTGCTGCTTTTCTTCCTAGGGACTCAGACCCACCTGCAATCTGAAAGTTTATCTTTTAAAGCAGGGTATCTCTATGTAGCCCTGGATGTTCTGGAACTCTCTATATGGACCATACTGGCCTCAAACTCACAGGGACTCACCTGCCTTTGCCTCCTGAGTGCTTGGTTTAAAGGAGTGTGCCACTATACCCTATAGGTCTGAAAGTCTTACCAATGAACCACATGCTGCTCAACTCCTCCAGGCTTCTGGAGACAGGTATTCTCCATCCCTCAGTGTTGTTCCTTGCCAGTGCTGTTGAATCTTGGTACCTTTCAAGCCTCCTCCACCCCTGTGCCCTTTCACCTGCAGTGTGGCCCTGCCAGGTCTTCTAGGCCTCACATTCATATCTAGGCCTGTTCATTAACCATGGGCCTGCCCTGGTGGCACCTGTCATTTGTCTGAGCAACTTCTTACTAATGGGTAGTGCTATTAGTCTTGTCTGAGAGCCCAAGGTCTGGGGACTCCTGAGCTCCACCCATGCCCACCCATGCTCACCATCATTGATCCTCCCAGCCAAGGACTCTGCACTAAAGCCAGCAAATACCACTGTGTGGATAGCTCCAATCCTGGCACAGGCCAGCATTGCTGCCACAGCCAGTGGGGACACAGGCATGTAGATGGCCACACGGTCCCCTCGGTGCACTCCATGTCTCTTCAGTGTATTGGCCAGGCGGCATGTGGTCTCCAGAAGTTCCCTACAGCATAAAAAAGAAGACGTCATCAGAGACAGGGGAGAGCCACAGTACAGCACAATGGAGCGTGGGACAAGTCACCGACTGCAGGCACTGTCTCCCACTCCAGTGCAGGAGGAAAGAATTTACAGCTTGACAAGACAGAAATGTTTTCCATGTAAGTGCATCATATGTCATGTTGCTAAGGCTGTCCTCACAACCATTTTGGTTTCCAAGAGGTCACGTTCCTAAGACTTCTGAAAATGTTGGCTTCCAAAAACAAACAAACAAACAAATAAACAAATAAACAAAAAAGGCAGGTTTTTAAAGAAAGTCTTCTGGCAGGAGAAAAGAAGGCTCCCAGCCTTCTATATTCATAGAAGTCAAGGGCACCAAGAAACACTTCTAGTTAGGGACTTAGATCTCAGTGGGACAAGGGCCAACTTAATGAAGCCAGAGTGACTGGGAAGAGAAAACAACAGAAAGATGACTATCCTGCCTGTAACCCCTGGGAAGAGTTGACAGGGAGGGGTCTGTGTTAGGTACTGTTGGGGCGCAGGTGACAGATTGGCTACACACACACACACACACACCTGCATCTACATGATATGAGTCCTTCACCAGGTCACAACATTTAGCCAGCCAAACAAAAGATAGCAAGCTGGGTTGGCTCCGAGTTAACTCAGGATCCTTTCATAAGCATAACCCTTTATTAATCATTGTTCATGACACTGAGTATAGGATAGGAAAGCTGCCACATTATGGAGGCAGAAGAGAAGAAAAGCAGAGACAGGACAGAAGTAAGTTTGTGGTGCCCATCAAAGCTCTTTGAACGCCTTATCTCATTAAATTTGGGCATGGTAAATGGATACTCAGCTATTTTCCCTCTTTTCTATACAATTTTTACATTAATTAACTCAGAAAGGCCCTTTTTCTGGGTTGAGGGAGGCCACCACTGGCCACATTCCTGCCCTCTGAGCTGCACTAAGATGTTCTAAATAAGGCAGAGCCAGGCCCAGGGAGGGACCCTGCTTCAAGCCCCTGAAAAGCATAGTTGCCTATCCACAGGGCTTCAAAATAGTCTAAATTCAACAAGATGCCTCTGGGAAACCAGACCAGAATGAAAATACAGCCCCCTTCTCAGCCTTCCTTCAAGGAGCTCTTTGTTTCTTCTGAAGCCATCCTGCAAAGGAATACAAATGAGCCTCATGCCCATCCACGCTGTGATTGGTCCAGCTGCTGGCCACTCCTACCTCGCTCAGTCCAGTGCCCCTTCCATCTTTTCTCCCTGAAGCTGTAAAGAGGACAAAGGTGGCATTCAGTGGCACTCGGTCTACCCTTTCCCTGAGTTAACAATGAAAGAACACTTCCCAGACCCTCCTCATAGACTCTAGGGCCCAGAAACACCCCTCTCTGCTGAGGAGGCTGCCCACAGCTAAAACAGCAGCTGTGATCAGCAGTTCCTTCCGCTCCATTTTCACAGCCCTCGCGCTTATGCCCTGGGCAGCGCTCAGAGAGATGGAGTGCCCTGCTTGCTGACCAGTGGTGTTGAAACCCAGCTTTTGCCCTGCAGACCAGGGGCAGCAGTTTAGAGAAAGAAGGACGGTGGCCTATTTGTATAGCAACACTTTCCTATAGCAGACACAACCCTACTACAAGTTCTGCAGTCAACCTGACACTGGCCTAAAGTCACACAATGTAAGTACACACCCCCACACACAACTACAGCCTGAGAGTCTCAGATGAGTTCCAAAAATGCTAGAGAGAGAGTTCAGAGGGAGGAGAGGAAGAAGCTGTTATTCATTCATTCATTCATTCATTCATTTATTCATTTTTCTTTCAATCAAAGTTCGGTGGTAGTAGTGATTTTTGTTACTTTGAGATAGGACCCCATAGCCCATGCTAACCTGAAACTCTCCAAATAGCTTAGGCTAGACTGGAACTCACCACCTCCTGTGTCAACTCAAATGTGTTAGATTTACAAGTGTGCACAGCCATGTCTAGCTCAAAGTGGGTTTATTTGGTGGGGGGGGGGTGTTTTTTTGGTTTTGTTTTGTTTTGTTTTGTTTTGTTTTAATGACTATATCAAAAGCTTCTTTCCCTCCTAGTCATTCCCAAATGCTAGCCCAAGGGAGGAACATATTGATTGGTGTGTGTTGTGTTTAGGAAACAATAAGCTGACTTTGGCTCTCCATGTTCATGAAATAAACACTAACTGAGAATCTCATCCTCTTTAGTAACCACCCCACTAGAGCTCAAGGTTTGCTTAGACACAGCTTTCTCTCCCAGCAAGGCACAGCAGGTCCTGCACCCTATCTTGAAGAAACAGCCCAGGGGAACAGTAACTGAACCATGAAGCCTGATTCTTTGGTGATGAAATGTACTCATTCTGCTGTTTATAACCCTCAGAGAACGGAAGCAACAGAAATGGGCTGGGCAGGGCCATAAACCAAGTACGCCATCATGTAATGTTATGACCATGACCTTTAGCAAAGAGCTTTGATGAAAACATTGAGTCATCTGGGCATGGTGGCACATGCCTTTAACCCCAACACTTGGGAGGCAGAGGCAGGTGGATCTTTGTGAGTTCAAGGCCAGCCTGGTTTACTCCAGGACAGCCAAAGCTGTTACACAGAGAAATCCAGTCTTGAAAAAAGAAAAAGAAAAAAGTATTGAGAGCCACATATCAACATGGGAAACTCCCAAAGCTGCTTTTTGCCAGAAAGTTCAGAAAGCAGATAAGCTTTCCTTGAGGTGTGTTGCCTGTGATGAAGGTACTGAGTGAGACCCAGAAGGGTCTGAGCAAAGATGAGGTTCTGTTGTGGAACAATGTCCTTTGGGCATAGCAACCATTACCCTGCTAACTGGAGCAGCTGTGAATACCAGAGGACACTCTCAAGGCCTGGCCCTACTGTCCACTCATAGAAAAGAGTAATTTTATTCATCAGAGACTCCAGCCCCTCCCTCCGGCACCGCCCCCTTTCCCAGACCGAGATGTATGCAATTCTCCTCTAGCTGCTTGTGATCTTGAGGGTGCTAGAAGTGTATAGAGTTTGAAAAGTAGCCATGCATGCTGAAGTGGCACTTTTCAGTGATGGCAAAAGTTTGGGGTGGAGGGGGGGTCGCTTCTGCTCCTGTAACAAACCCCTCTCCCATGATTCTATAAATAACTCTAATAAACATTATTTCACCACACTAGCCTGGAGTAGAACTGTTGCTTTGCCCCATCTACCATAAGCAGACATATCTACCCAAGAAAAGCTAATGTAACAAGATCCTAATAGGCTCCTCATGCTTTGGGATAAATGACCTTATAAAAGAGTCCAGCACTAAGGGGACTGCAGGTCCTAACTATGACTGATGTCCCAAGCATCTTTAAAGGCGTCCCATAGATCGCAGCTATCATTACAGAAAATGGGCTAAGAGGTAGGCAAAGAGTGAATGCAGACAGTTCCATAACTGCCCTTTTCTTTTTCTACACTGGGTGTTGCACCCTGGAGACTTCACACATATAAGGCAATCGCTCTATCACTGACCTGCACACACAGTTAACTTTATTTATTAAAACAGACAGTTTTAGAGATAAATGTTTACACTGTTCTGTGGCTAGAAGCCAGAGCCTTACACAGGCAAGGCAAGCACCCTACCACTGGCAGCTCACACCCTTAATTCTCTGATGACTCCTTAACAGAGGCAGGCGCTCACAGGTCTCTTTCCCAGGAAAGAGAACACAAAATGCCAGTTTGTCCTATGTACTTGGCAGGATCTGATCCTTGGCTCTAAGGAAATGTGACCTAAGGGTCTGTGGAGGCTCTGAGCCATCCACCTGCTTTGTGGTCACTAGCCGGTACAATAGCGGGGGCAGATCTAAGAAGGGTGCATGATCAACCACAAGACAGCTGCTGCCCTTTGAGGTCCAGACATTCACTGGGGCCTGAGGTTGAGAGAGGCCTAGAAGAAGGCAGGCCAACCGTATACCATTGGTACAACCACACCACCTACCTGCCATGTGCCACCCCCCCTCCTCCAGCCACACTCGCTTCCCAGTGTGAGCACAGGAAGCCTCTCCCAGCATGGTGCTAGCATCAGGGTGATCCATCACCTTGTACCACCTCTTCCTAAAATGGCTGGTTCCCTAACTCAATTTCTCATTTCCTTCCTGCCTTATGAGAGCAGTAACTAACAGCAGTAGTATGCCCTGTATCCAGAATTGTTCCAAGCCTTCAGACAGAAGAACTTTTGTAATAGCTTTCTGTCACCGAAACAAACTACCTGAGATAATCACCTTAGTAAAAGAAAAGGTTTGTTTTGGGTTCTTGGTTTCATACTTACTTATTATTTCATGGTTATTTCTGTTGCTCTGGACCTGTAGTGGAGGCTCAGTACATCACAGTGAGAGTATATGATGAAGCCTTCCATGTCAGGGTGACAGGGAGAAAGAGGAAAGGAAGTGGGAAGGGAACACACTAAAATCCCAATATCTCCTTCAAGAACATGCCCACAATGACCTAAAGACCTCCCAGTAGACTTTACTTCTTGAAGGGTTTTACTAACTTTTACCACCATAGGCTGCACACAGTACTGTTGGCAGATGGGTCTCTCAGGGTGGCAGGGGTAGGGCGTGGGGTGGAGAACAACAGTTAAGACTTATACTTCAACTGCCAAACGATCTGTGGGCTCTGAGCTCTCTTTCTCCATACAAGGAAACTGAGTCACATGAAAGTTAAGCTGTTTTTTTTTTCTCGGAGTTATTCAACCAAACAAATTAGAGCCGGATGTGAACTCAAGCATGACATAGCTCTAAAAGCCTGGCGCTTACCCAGTGCTCCTTAGGAACCTTGGTATCATAATAATTTCCTTTCTTCCTAATATAAAGTGTCTCCCAAATCATGATTTCCCCCATCAGCACAATAATGTTATTACCGTTCCTCTTGAGCTAGTTTGCTTTTAAACGCTTATTTGTTTTATAAGAGGACTAGGCTGAGTGGAGACAGCCTATGCTCGGCACGTGTGAGCACTGAGTTCCATTCCCCAGTGCAGACGATAGGAAGGAAGGGAAACAGAAGCAGATTTGTTCAAAAGGGAAGTTAGGGACTAAGGAGATGGCTCAGCAGTTAAAAGAGCATACTGGTCCTGCACAGAACCCAAGTCCAGGTCCCAGTACCCACATAGGACTGTCACACTTGTGACTCCAGCTCCACAGAGGATCCAAAGCCTCTGGAGTCTCTGAGCACCTCCACTCACAGGTACATCCATAGGCAGAGACATGCAATGCTCATAATTTAAAAATAAACCTTCTTGAGATTGGGGAAGTTGGTAAAAGAACGGATTGAAGTCGACCGCCTTGGAAGCTAGATTTCTTTGTACCAACAGAATGGAGAAGAGGTACAGGGGAGAAGCAAAACACCACAGTCAGCACCTTCTGTCCCTGGGATTGCCCCGGCCATGTCCAGGTCACATCCCTCATCCCTGACCACAGCCAGCAGGCTGTCAGCCAAAAATATACCCCTGCAGGATAGAAGTATCCAGTCAGACCCGAAAAAGACTGTTCTCGTTATGGACTGATTTTCTCTTGTTCACCTTCCGTTTATGAAAAAGAAGTTCTCTTCCTTCCTGGCTCAAAGTGCAGCTCACACATCCCAGAGGAGGCAAGTGCTAAAGCAATAAGCACTCAGGAGGCTCCCCGCAGGCTGGAAGCCCAAAGAGCTGGTGGGATCCCAGCATGGAAGCCAGCAAAAGCAGCTGGGCCTGGAAGAACACTCCGCCCTGGATGGCAGACTTGTTTACTGCTCCAAAACCACACAGGGAGTCCTTTTCCTAGTGAGCTGTGAAAGTGAATGTAGCTATTAATTTCCTAAAAACATTCACTTTTCCAGGTAATTAAAAAAAAAAAAGACAACGGACAGACAAACCCACAGGATGTTTCCTGTTGCGGGTTTGCATGGCTCCCATGCCACCTGGTGACAATCCAGCAATCACTCTTCACAAGTTCTTGTGGCAAAACAGAGATGCTGAGGACCCATGGAAAGTTCCAGACTAGGCACAAGCTGGGAGTCATTCTCTTTTGAGGCTTTCCTGTGAGTCCACAGAGCACTGCAGCTTGACACTTAGAGAATGGTCTCTGGGAAATATTTATTCCAGCAGACACTCCAGGAGTCAAATCTAGCCTGGGTGCTTTCCCTGCCTCTTGAAGCAGCTTGGGGAAAGAGAGAAGGAGAGACAGCTCCTATGACCCCGTCACACTGGCAAGTGTTCAAAAAGCAGCTTTCTTGGGAAGACAGTCCTGTAGCATGGCTGATTTCAAACCCCCATGAAGACTCCCTAAACAAGGTGTTGAAAGCTAAGTACAGAATCAGTGGTATGGATACTTAGGTAAACTTGTCTTGCTGCCCCAGGACGCCCCTCAAAACAGCCTGCGTCCTCCAACCTCTGTGAGAATGTCTATATAAATAACTTAAACTAAGCTTTTCTCCCATCATTAAAAAAAAAAACGTCAGTCATATAATTTCTATTTACTACCTGGGAGGTGGGGAAGAGCAACCACATGCCTCTTCTTATTCCAGTGCTGTCAATTCCTGTTCCTGGTTGAATGACTTCTCACCCTCGCTTTCAGATGACCGTGAGTTCTGTGTCATCTAAGAGGTTGGGCCCTCTGCCCTTTGGGATACAGGTTCAAAGGCAGAGAGCACACTAGCACAGCTCCCTTGGGTAGCTCTGCCACTTAGGTCAAGTAGCTCATGCTGGCTGAGAGGCTAGAACTAGCCCATAAATGCTGGAACCCTCACCAGGCCTGGTGCCTTTCCTTGCAGGCTCAAGGCTTCCTGGCAATTTGCACAAAGAATTTCCATTTGTGCCAGTGGGGAACGCTGTTCCAACGACCTCATGCAAAACAATAGAACCATCCACCTCACCCGCCAAAGACCCAGATCTCCTCTCCAGGCTTTACCATGTCTCCCAGCCCTCTGGTGCCACGAACCCTGCTCCTGCCCAACTGCCCTCGGTGGCGCCTGCTTATCCTCCAGGACCTATGTGATCGTAAAGGCAACGCCTATCAGTGAGCAGGGCACTGCCTGCATTGGGATGCTACCTTAGCCGTGGTTGGTATATTAATTACTTTTCTCCTTGCTGAGATCAAATATCGAAGAAGAAGCCATTCAAAGATGGAAGAGTTCAATTGCTTGTTTGTTTGTTTGTTTGTTTGTTTTACAGTTCAAGAGATTACCGTCCTAACAGGGAAAGCAAGAGGCAGGAGCAAAGGAAGTGCAAGGTCCAGGGCATCTGCAGTCAGGAAGCTTCCTGCCAAAGCTTCAGACATAAATGTGGCACACAGCCCCTATTCTCTTTACATTCAGTCTGGACCCCCAGCCTATGGAGTGTGTCTCCTACAGTTGGGTGGGGGGTGGGGGTGGGGGACAGGTCTTCCCACGTTAGTCTGTTAACCTAATCCACAAACTCCCTTACAGACAAAGCCAATTCTGAATCCTGTCAAGTTGACAACCAACATTAAGCACCGCACAGGCAGGGAGTCTCTGGGCTTCAGAGACTGCCCCTGTGAGAGGCAACAGGACAGCAGATGGAAATATTTTCTATACCTCTGCAGAGGCCAAGCTGAGTGCAAACCTAAGAATGGCCTTTCCAGCTGTATGAGATTCCCAGCTCCAGAAGCCCTCTGGGAGTCAGAGATGTAACCTTGAATAGTGACCTAAGATCATCCACAAGAGCGCCTGGCTGCTCAGACACAGCGGGGGTGGAAAGACCACAGGGTACAACCAACAGGAGGAGGGCTGCAGACTGGACACAAAGGAGATAAAAGACTTCAGGAGGACAGAGGGCTGGGTGGCAGAACCCTCACAGTCTGTCCTCACCATCCCAAGTCTGTACCCTAAGGCATGGCATGCTGTGTCCCCCACATAAGAAAAGGGCAAGGGTGAGGGAGTGAAAATGTCCCTGGAGAGGAGCATAGAATGCAGTGCTGGGGGAGGAGACCAGTTTCACATTTCTAGGTAGCAAGAGGTCTGTCTGATCCATGGGTCTGCTGTCCCAAAGAGGACCCTCCTGCGGGGGGTGGGGATGGGGGGCACAGGAAGTCACAGCTGCATACAGCAAAGCTGGAGTCAGGCTAACTCCTAACCTACAGTCTAGAAGCAGGAAGAAAAACACAAAACAGCAACGAGGAAGCTCTTCCCTTCAGGCTTCTCAAGCAGGGGCAGAGGCTCTGCCCCATCCCTTAGAAAGAAAACGAGTCCCCCTTTTCTCTCCTTCAGTTGAAGCTTTTCCATCACCTGCAAGCTGTCTACCCCCACCTGCTCTTGCATAGCAGAAGAGAGGTCACAAAGTGGAGACCCAGCTTCGAGGGAGGTGCTTGTTTCTGTGTGTTCTTCAAGTTGAACCTTGGCCAGGTTTGCCCAGAGAGAAACCTCAAAAAGGCTCCATCAAAGAGGTCTCGTGAGACATAAATAAACTTTCTTAGCAGTCCAACGTTCTTTCCAACCTAAGTGTAAACTTCTTAGTGTGCCCAAAAGACAAGCAAATGCAGTATCCATATGTAAGAAAATTCAAAACATCTTCGAGCTTCGATGTAAGAAGCCAAGGTCTTAAGGAAAGGTTTAAAATAAGTGTATCCAAGACTGGAGAGATGGCTCAAAGGTTAGGGTTGCATAGTGCTCTCGCAAAGGAACAAGGTTCACAATGCCCTCTTGTGTCTTTCTTTTTTTTTTAATTTATTTATTTTTATTTTTTATTTTTATTAAGACATTTTTTCCTTTTTTTTCTACTAGATATTCTCTTTATTTACATTTTAAATGTTATCCCCTTTCCTAGTTTTCCCTCTGAAAATCTCCTATTCCCTTCCCCCTCCCCCTGCTCACCAACCCACCCACTCCTGATTCCTGACCCAGGCATTCCCCTATACTGGGGCATTGAACCTTCACAGGACCAAGGGCCTCTCCTAGGCCATCCTCTGCTACATATGCAGCTAGAGCCATGAGTCCTATCATGTGTTTTCTTTGATTGGTGGTTTAGTCCCAGGGAGCTCTGGGGGTACTGGTCAGTTCATATTGTTGCTCCTCCTATGGGGCTGCAAACCTCTTCATCTCCTTGGGTAGTTTCTCTAGCTCCTTCATTAGGGACCCTGTGCTCCGTCCAATGGATGACTGTGAGCATCCACTTCTGTATTTGTCAGGCACTGGCAGAGTCTCTCAGGAGATAGCTATATCAGGCCCCTGTCAGCAAGCACTTGTTGGCATCCACCATAGTGTCTGGTTTTGGTGGTTGTTTATGGGATAGATCCCCAGGTGGGGCAGTCAATGGATAGTCATTCCTTCAGTCTCTGCTCTGAACTTTGTCTCTGTAACTCCATCTATGGGTATTTTGTTCCCCCTTCTAAGGAGGACCAAAGTATCCTTCTTGAGTTTCATGCGTTTTGCAAATTGTATCTTGGATATTCTGAGCTTCTGGGTTGATATCCACTTATCAGTAAGTGCATATCATGTGTGTTCTTTTGTGATTGGGTTACCTCACTTAGGATGATATCCTCCAGACCCACCCATTTGGCAAGAATTTTATAAATTCATTGTTTTTAATAACGGTGTAGTACTTCATTGTGTAAATGTACCACTGTATCCATTTTCTGTATCCATTCCTCTGTATAGGGACATCTGGGTTCTTTCCAGCTTCTGGCTACTATGAATAAGGCTGCTATGAATATAGTGGAGCATGTGTCCTTCTTACCGGTTGGGACATCTTCTGGGTATAACTCTTGTGTCTTTCATGAGCTCATGCACACATAGTGTCTCTGTGTGTCTCTTTGTCTTTCACACACACAATAAACCATGGCACATCGCACACTCAGCACTCATCTCAGTGTGAGAGAAGAATGATTCCACTTTGCAGATGAGGAAACTCCAGTCAGAGGGGTGATGTGTGCTTGACCACACATAGCTGGGGAGAAGGGAGACCATGGAGCAGGCCTACTGAAGACCTTGGCACAAGATTACCTGGTCAGACCCCGCCAAAGGCTGTCTTCCTCTGCCTTTCAACCCAAGTCTTCCCAGAACCTCCTCAACTGATGTCCAAAGAGTGACTTCCTATTTCCTATCATTTCAAGCCAAAGAGACTAGCCCCTTCTTGTCACATTGGTAGACACTCAGGGTCCAGGACAGAAATAGGTTCCTAGGGAAGTGGTTCCAGCTCAAGGTTCCCCCACCTCCACGCTGACTTCAGTATGTGGTGTAGGTCATCTCTGTCAAATGTATAAGGGGAGACCCACCGCACCACCACAGTCCAGACCCCATTCTTCACTTCCCTGTGGTTGTAGAGGAATTTTAATCTGGCAACATAGCTACTCTGGCAAGGAATTACGCCAAAGACCTTCTAGGTCTGTGTGGTACGGTGGAATGATACACCTTTAATCACTCTGGCTGGAATACAGACATGCTCTTAGTACACGCCTTTAACCCCAAACAATGAATGTAAAGTTAGTTTGCTGGAGGAAGCAGCCATGTTTGAAAGTGGCATCTAATTGAGAGCCAGACAAAGTAATGAATCAGGGAAAGACTTGACAGAATGAAGAAGGAAAGGGACCAATAAGATGAAAGAGGGAGAAGGAAGAAAACCAATAAAATAAAAGAAGGGTACAGGGAGAGCGATGGAGGCCAATGAATATGAGCAAAGCATAAAGATAGGCATATAAAATGGCATAATGAAAAAAAAATGGCACAATGAAACCCATTATGTCGTACACTGAAAGAGAAAAGCTGATCTTAGGGCCTGTCATTTGAGCTCTGGTTCAGAGAAGAACTGTATTAACTCAGACCTGGTGCCTTTCTTCTGAGGTCATGCTTGTAGACTCCAGGGCCTCAGTCAGTTCCCCGACTTACACCCTCTCCCACCTAGAAATCTGGGCTAAACCCCTCAAGCACGACAGGGAGGGCCCTACCAGCTAGGCAAACAGAGTCCTAAAACCTCATCAAGCCTACCACAGATGCACTGGGGTTTCTCCACATGTACCAGGAGTCTCTGCAATGTCCACCTGAGGTATGCAGGGTTGTCATGTAAAAGACACCCAGGGGGTGAGAAGGGGCACTGCCCAGGTGCCATCTGCCCACCTTCCTTGAAAAGGACCAGATTATCCATGCTTTGCCTAGTGGCTTACCTCTGCCCACAAGTGTTAAGGGGAACTCTGCCTACCACTTTCCTATGGTCACACAGCCTACTTACTTGGAGTGGACATAGGACATCCAATCTGAACTTCAATCTCAAGTGCCTCTGGCAGAGTGTCCCAGGGAACTGTGTCCTTTGTCTCATTACTCACTGCTCTGAGTTTGTGGCCATATACAAAAGGCTATGTGAAGTGGGTTATATAGACCAGGGTGCAAAATACATGGCCCTGAAGGGCACATGTATGTCTACTCACAGGCAAAGGTTAATAAGTCACTCTGGGCATGTATTCTCAAAGGACAGTGCCAAGGCATAAAGCAAGTCTGTGCCTACCCTTGCTGTGGGAATTGACTTAGAAGGCATGTGAGACGGAGTGCGTGCACATGCATGCGTGTTTGCCTCCATGCTTGTCACACTGTGGTGACTCTTGAGTTCCCAGGATAGGGGTGTTATTCAGGGCTGAATCCCAAATTCCTGGGTAAAGATGTTGTTAGTTCACAAAACCAGATTACTCAGAAATATTACTCAGAAATACACCTGTGAGAGAGCTTAGTAGACACAATGGTGAGAGGCACTGGCACCTGAGGAAGGCAACACATTAGTGTCCATCCATGACTAGGTAAATCCCAGACCAGATGCCGACATGGTTCCTTCCAATGGGCTTCATCCCAGGATCCATCAGGCCCCAGAAACATCTGCTGACATGGCCCTTAGCACTTGATGTGGGTTCATAGCACTGACCTTGCTGACGCAGAGTTAAACTGTAGTTCTCTACCCACACAAGGCATTTGCCCATAAACAAACAACACCACGTTCTGAGTCTGTCTCTTTATCTGTAAGATTTGATTCAAAACTATATCAGAAAAAAAAATTGATCAACAGTACAGTACTTGGGGAACTAGACAGAAGAACTGATAATGTGCAAGGGACAAAAACAGTATCTTAAAATATACAAGCATTTTGCATTGGAATCAGCAAACGGGTTCATTGCAGGTAGATTTCATATCAAAATAGAAAACAAGCACATATGATCTATCCTCGGGTTAGTCACACACACACATGTTGAGAGCTTGTACGGGTTTGAAGTGTGACTGTGACCTCTCCCCCAGAGACTCGTGTGTTTGAACAACAGTACCAGTTGTTTCCTAGCAACTGGTACTGTTTAGAAGCAGTAGAAGGGAGAACCTTGCTGGAGGAAGTGGGTCACTCAGTAGCAGGTCCTAGAGGTAATAGTCTGGCCCAGCTTCCTTTCGGAACTCTTTCTGCCTCCTGATGACCACACTAGGTGACCAACTGTCCCACTCTTCCACCACTACAGAACAGCCTGCAGTTATTCTTTCATCAGCATGACAGACTGTACACCCTCAAACTGTGAGCCAAAAGGAAGCCCCTCCTCCCCTCGTTTGCTTCTTGTTAGATATTTGGTGGCGATGATTTAAAAAAAAAATACCTAATACAGTATTGATATTACCACAACTCACTTTGAAACAGACCGGAAAATAGTATAGATACACAGACAAGGCAGGGGGATGGGGTGGGGGTGGGGGTTGTGATATCACACCACAAAACAAATACCGTAAAATTTAGGTGGTAAGTAGAAACCGTTTCAAGTTTTTTCATAGCAAAATGTTGAAAATAATAATTAACATTATTATTATCATTGTTGTTATTATTATTATTATCTAATCAAATTATTTTCTTTAAAATAATTCTGTCATGATGTTTTGGGTTTTTTTATTGGATATTTTCTTTATTTACTTTTCGAATGTTATCCCCTTTCCTGGTTCCCCCTCCAAAAACCTCCATCCCCTCCTCACTCCCCCTGCTCCCCAACCCACCCACTCCTACAATATCCCTGGTCAGCTGTTGACCTTACTCTTGCTAGCTCTCATTAGTGGTTTTGCAACTCAGTGCATATGCTCAGCTCAGTCTCTTTGGGCCAATCCTGGACAGTCATTTTCACTTCACTGACAACCCCCGTTTTACAGAAAGGGAAGTGGTGTCAGACCATCAGGCAGGAGGATAATCTGAACCAGTGAGGACCATAGGAAACAAACGGGACAAAGGTCACTGGTGCCAGTCTGCTCCAGTGCAGATTCTCTCTATACGGTCCCAGGTCCTGTCTACATGCAGATGTCCAGGTCGCCTGTAAGCTTCAGAAAAAAGCTCCTTCTGGAACCAGAAAAACATACCGCCCTCATCATCGCCTGTAATAATTACAACCCCTCAGGGTTCTATCTGGTTTTCTTTGCAGCACTGGGTATTACATTTAGGGCCCACTACTTTACCCATAGTCCCATAGTGTTCTCTGCCCTTGTATTTTCTTTGTGTGTGGTTTTGGGGTGAGCTGTTTGTGCATGTTTGTTGAGACAGAGGCTTTCGAAGTAACACATGTTGGCCTCATACTTTCCATCTTCCAGCTTTCTAGTACAAGTGTGCACCACTGTGCCTGGCCACACCGAGTTCCTTTAAATGCTCAGGGCTGTAGTGTAGCTCAATGGCAGAGCACTTGCCTGGGATAATCAAATGTCTTGAATTTCATCCCTAGCAGCAGCAGAAGAATAACTATGAGAGAGAGAGAGAGAGAGAGAGAGAGAGAGAGAGAGAGAGAGAGAGAGAGAGAGAGAGAATGAAAATCTAAGAGTCTGGAGCTTAACCTTTGAGTCTACAGGACTTGTGACCACCACACAGGGGAAAGAAATCACTTTATTTCAGAGGTAATATGTAATCTGTCTACTGGTATGTATGTAGCAAATCAAACACCTAAAATGGCCAGGGAGGGGCTGATTAGAGACCTTCATACACTTAGCTCAGTTTCGGAGTGTATGTAACACTTTGCCCAGCAGCAGACACAGCCATCCAGTTCTAAGCCATCAGAGACCTAGCAGAGCACAGCAAACTAATTCTGCACGTTTGTAGAGGGACAGCTCAGTAGACAGACACTTCACTTATATATTCAGAAGTGTGTCTGTGTGTCTGGGAGCTACTTTACTCCCGTCAACCTCAAATCTCTCTTGTCTTTAATGAGCTGGCTGCAAACCTGAGCGTTCTGTGTGGTTAACCTTTAAACCTTCAACCATACATTTCAGCAGCTCAGATTGCCAAATACCACTGCATCCGGCCATAGGGCATCCCTAGCAGCCTGTGCACCAACGGTTCTAAGCGCACCTGTCTTGGGGAGTGAGGGAAACCGTGGTCCTTTGAGCAGCATCAGAGAAGGACCCCAGCTGTCTAGTAAGTGCCTCTGCCCTGCCACATGTGACTTTTGTCTTTTAATGAATGACAGTGCCCAAGCAGTTTGAGAAGGATGTATATTGACATGCAAATGGAGTTAGACCTGAAATCCTTACAAAGCAGCCATGTGGGCATCCCCTCATCCAGGCTCAGAGCAATAAGATGCTGTTGGTCTGTGGGCCACATGGGGGCTGAAGCCAGGTACCAGAGGGGTAAAAAACAACTACAGGAGCCCTGAGCTCAGCCCAGAAAGGGAGAGAGGTGGCAAAGTATGCCACAGCCCTCAAGCTATGAAGGCTATATAGTATGCCAGAGGGCTGGTAGGTAGGGTAGATAAGGCATGAGTGGGCCAGTAACACTACCAGTTTCTACAGAAGATTAAAAATATCACCTTGGGGGCTGGAGAATTGGCTCAGTGGTTAAGAGTGAGTTCTTACAAAGAGTCCAGTTCCTAGCATTCACATCCTACCTCTACCTCTGGCTCCAGGGCACCCAGTGCCCTCTGCTGGACTCTGTGGGGACCTGCACTCTCATGCACATACCCCCACACTCATGCACACATCTACACACATATACACATGATTTTAAAAATAATTAAAATATTTCTTTTTTTTTAAGTTACCTTGCTTTCTACAACCTGAGAATGGTATACCAGGATTGAATTTGGTCTGGAATAAGACTAGAATTTCAGAAGCGCATGGGAAATGAGAGTCCAGTTGCCCCTGAGTTACCTGAGTGTCCACAAGCAATTGCTACGCTCAGAGCCCTGGCCTGAAACTGTTTCCATGAACACTCCTCCTATGCCCCGTTTATTCCCAGGCCCCAGCCACCATACTTTCTCCCTGCCGCCAGGATATGGTATTTCTGCTCAATAGTTGGATCTCAGATTAAACATCCTCTGGGAGACCTTTCCTAACTATTCAACCTATTCAACTATTCAAAGTGACCTTCTGCCATGCTTTGGAGATTGGTTGTTATTGTGACATACTCTAACCAGTAGTAACTGATATAAAGGCATGAAAAAACACTTGCTAGACAATTGGTTGGATATGGAAAGGCTGAAGCTACATACTTGGAAGACCTGAACATGGAACCATGAACACAGAACACATGACTTAAGTACATAGCAGGCCAGAGATGCCGTTATAAAGATAAATTATAGATGCTGTTATAAAGATAAATTGTATCTTTAGCCAAAAGGTGGTTGTTGTTGTTGTTATTTATTATTATTATTATTATTATTATTATTATTATTATTATTATTACTAGGGATAGAGCCTGAGGTCTTCGGCTAGGCAAGCATGCTCTCAGTGAGTTATACCTATGCTCAGCTAATGAGGCATCAATGAAGAGGCAATACCCTCCCTGCTGTACCACAGCATCTGTTGTAACACAACCCAGAGGCAGCAGCTTCAGGTAGCCAGTTATCCAAGGACCTATCAAAGTCTATGGCCACATCTCCCTGAATGTTCCCTACTTCATCTAAAACCTTGGTACTGCATCACACACTTGGTAATCCAAGTCCAGTTAGTGTGTAGGTTCCATTTATGAAATCAAGGAACATTGTCAGCCTTTTTAAAAAACTTATGTAAATGACCACCCCACCATAAGATATATAGAAAAAGGCCAGCAGCTGGCATTGATAACAGGTAGTTCTTTGCTGCCTGTTTAAACCATTACAGGATAACAATGGAGGGCAGGATGGTATGAAGGAACCTGGAGCTAACCTTACTCAAATTAAGATCTACTACTATGTGACCTTAGGCAGACCACTTAATTTCTGTGCATTTCACATCAGTGACAGGAGACACTGGTAGCAAGTGCTCCAAAGACGCCATCCACATTCAGGCTCTGACAGCTTTAGCTCCTGTGCATGAGTTTGCCCTGTCTTATCTGAGTACCTCCAGCTCAGGGTTTTTGTTGAACTGAATACAACTAGAATTCTGTATGCTCTGATACCTGCCACAACCTGTCTTGCCCACATCTCCTTTACCTGAGCTAACGGAACACCCCCAAAGCTGAAACATCTCCCAGTGCTTAGATAATTCCATGTCCTGAGCCAGACACAGCAGCAGAATAGGGCCAATGCCTCCCCAGTCTCTTAACATCGCTGTAGGAATCTTCAGCCATTAGGCATCACCAAGCAAACACACAACCGGAGTCCTTCCAGACTAGAAAGTGTGTTAAGGGTCACAAAGGGGTCATGCACCTTCCCCAAATCCAAACCTCAGAAAGGTCCAGGTGGTGTTTTGGGTGTTGAGGGTCCCAGGTGACACACAGTACCTGTAAGTGATTCTCACTTCTGTCCCAGGTTCATCTCTCTCCCAGATCAAAGCTACGGTCTCAGGAGACTTCTGCACATGCTGATCCAGGCAGTTGACTATGCAAAGAAAAGTTAACAAATGTTATTCCAGATGCTGTAGAGGAGAATGGAATAGGGTTTGATTTGCTGTGGTTTGCTGTCCCCGCAGAGCAGGATCTCCTCTCTCTCAGGAAGGAGTAACTGCCACAACTGCAGAGAACAGGGACAATCACTACATACCCGACCTGCCTACAAGGTGACCTTCCACACAGACTCTGAGGTCGCCCCACCATTCCAGCGGTCTCCACACTGGATCCACGTGGCATCACCACCTTAAGCTGGACATGCCTTTCAAGAAAGTTCTCCCCTCCCCCTCTGCTACCCCAAGCACAGCTCACATGACTTGCTGGAAAAAGCACAAGGTCAGTGGGCTTGTTTACCATAAACCTGAGGACGAGTGGGCTCAGTTCTGTTGACATCCTGTTCACTGATCACTTGATTTTAAAGGTGAGCTTAACTCAGGTCAGTTCATGCCATGCCCACTTCTACCCAAGCCTCAAGGTATTTGGAGGAAATCTGAGATGGACTCAGAATGTTTGTTCAACAGATCACTGGGCCTGAAGTTACCCAGACAGGACAAACCCCTTCACAGAAGCAAAGAGCAACTTGGGATAAACAGTCACAGCCAGAGCCTGGATGTGAGCAGCACCGTGAAGGACCCACTACCAGTATTTCTCATCCCTGGTGTGAAGTGCAGAGATGGAGCAGCCTGCCGAAGGTCACACACTAACAGATATGACTCGGACTAGCTCCAGGTCCCTCACATGGCCCTCCACTCTCCTTGAAATGGTCCAAACAGGCAGTCAAGAACTGCTCTGTGCAGCCGATGGGAGAAAGCTGAGCCCACTCTGTGGCAAAGGGGAGAGGAGCTATGAAGAGGTGTGATCCACAGACAGAAGAATCTTAGAACTGTGCAGAACGGGGAAGTATGCAAGCAGCTGAGAATAGGCAGACCCTACAGAGAATGGAAAAACAAGGCTGTTGGGGGAAGAAACTAGCAAGCTAGCTTCACAAATGTCAGCTGAATGCGCTGCCAGGCTGAATCTAGTTTACTGGTGTGGCGATTGTGTGTGTGTATGTGTGTGTGTGTGTGTGTGTGTGTGTGTGTGTGTGTGTACACAAATGCCCAAACACCAAGAGTTTTCATCCTAAAATCATGGCTTCAGAGCTTGTTAACAGTCAACAAAGAAGTCAGCCCTTGGCACAGGGCTATGTCCCCAGCTGCCTGGTGGTGGAGGTGACTCTGAACTGGTCATGACAAGTTAGGAAAGGTCACCAGGGAATCAATGCTATGGAAAGTCATGAAAGAGAATCAGGATAGAACTGGTTAAGAGCAGGAAGTATGAGTTGTTCTGGACAGCTGGGAGCCCACCAACCCCTGGCAGAGACTATGCATTTTAAGCAAACAGTCCTGCTGCAGCCTGCCTTGGAACCACACACTGGCAGACTCTTGTGTGTTTACAGGTACATCACTGTATATGACGCTTCCAGATTTTGTGGGGATTCCATTTCTTTCTCTTCCTGGTGGGGGTGTGGGGGTAATTAAGGTACTTGATAGCCCAGTATGACACCTGGCCATACCTTATTGGTTGGCAGCCTGCAGCTGCCTAAAAAAAATCCTCAGGTCTGGCTCCAGGCCAGCCACCCACTAACTACAATGCCCTTGTCATTTACTTCAAGTCTCAGCTTTTTAATCCACAGGGTGGCATAGCAACCCCTGACTCTGGGTGAGTATAAGAATTAGCCACCCACAAGTGTGTCATGAGATTGGGCCTGAGGATGTCACAGTGTTCCCAAGGAACTTGCCAACAGAATAATCCATTCCTTAGAGCCATCACAGTATGGGTTCTGACAGAACCATGAACCTAAAATTCCAAGTTCATAATGGGTTTTTTTTTTAGCAAATACTACAATTCCTCCCACCGCTTCAGTTACAGGGAAGAAAAGAAGGGGGTGGCAAAGAGAAAAGGAAAGAGGCTGGGAGGAGAAACAGGAGAGTGAGAGACAAAGAGGAGAAAGGAAGGGAAGGGATAGGGGAGAAGGAAAAGGGAAGTGAGGAAAGAGGCAAGGGGGGAAAAGGAAAGCAGGGAAGGTTGGGGAGAGGAAAGAAGACACAGAGGATACTCTGCCTGCCTAAACAAAACCTCTACATGGAAAACAAAAGCAACTCAATCCAAAGAATGGGCCGTGAGACAAGAACTTTCCACCTTCAAGCATTTTCAGGAGGAAATGGGCCGGGGCCCAGCACAACTGAAGGCAGAGCTCAAGCCCCACCTCCTACTTTAAGCCTTCCAAGTCCCCCTTACACAGTGAGCCTCTGTCCTCCCACCTCTCAGTGGGCCTACTCCAGGTAACACTTCCTTACTGTGCCCAGAGACCTTTCTCCCGGGACTGGTGGAGAGCCACAGACCTTCTTCACCTGCCCTGTGGGTACCTTGAGCACATCACCCCAGTACAGATGCACTTGTTTACTCTGTCAAAGCAAAATGAACAGGAGACCATTGTTTTGGTCTAAGCTCTAGCACAGGCCAGACTAAAAATCAAAACGGAATTGTTCATGCTAAAGTTCATATCGCCAAGCTGAAACACGGCTGTTCATCAGACCTTTGGAGGAATCAAGATCAGAGGCACGAAAGTTGAAACCAAACTTTCAGTGTGCCTTGTGGTGAAGTTCTCCCGCCTATGTGCATATTCAGAAAAGGAGACACACAGCCTTGGTGAGCTAGCTGTCCATTGTTTTCACATGGCCCTGTCTCCCTGTTCCTACCTTTCAAGGGATGTAGCTGAAATAGCCAATCCGTTTTCTGATCTCTACTGTGAGTTCTCAGCCCTTCTCTGGCTACAAAAGCCAGCTTTTGATACTTGATATCTTTTATGAGACTAAGTGTTGTCCAACTGACCGTGTTAAAGCACATCATAGTAGTTCTTCCAACAGCAGATTTGTCATCTATCTCTTTGTGTCACTCGGGTGCTATGACAGTGGGCATCTTCCACTGTTTCTGAGGTTGGGCCTTTGTGTCTCCATCTATACAACAGGACCATTCCATGTTTGCATCATTAAGAGTGAGATATGGCCCTTAAAAACAGGGTACCTACTCAGCCATGGGGCTCCTTCTCGGTAACTGTAGCACACAGCAGCCCAGCCCAGATCCTAACACAGTCTTATGAGCAGTTCCATTAATGCTTGTTAGTGGATCAGAGATTTAGTTTTATTAACAACACACACACAAATTACAGGTGTTATTACTTCTATTACAAAGATGTGGCACACAATAATGTAGGAATTTTCAAACTTCCACCCCCAACCTTATAGCACAAGGAACGGAATGCAGAGTTTCCTACAGGCTAAATAACTGTACAACTACGAAACCACACCCTTGGTCCAAAAAGCTCTGATTGGTTGTTTAAATACACACACCCCCATACCCTGCTCAGATGTAAGTGAATCCAGCACACAAAGCTTCAAGCGTCATGAAAAGGAACTGGGATTAATAAGCACACGAGGATTCACAATGGCTTTCTTTAAATAGCGAATTTCCCTGGCACATTGTGAGAACTTTCGTTCCAAAAGCTATATTTGCCAACTTTCCAGAAGCAGCTGCTATTTAAAGCAAGTCACGCTTCTGACGACGGAGAAGAATTCAGATTCTTCCAGAAGCTCTGCCTCGTGAAACTGGAACTGCGTTTTCATTTGGAGTTCCTTAAAAGGTTCGACCAGCTTTATCTGCCATCATCTCAGCCATCGAGGAAAGCATCAGCAACGTGACTTCTGTTTGTGCGGTGTTCCTAAAGCATCTAGAGGCCTTGGTGGGATTCAGTGGCTGAGTACCAGCCTAGCCTCTGTGAGACTCTGGGCTCCATTCCCAAAAGAAAAAACAAAAACAGAAAAAAAAAAAAAAAAACAGAAAAACAAAAAACAACCAAACAAAAACACCCAAGAAGACTCTCAATGGATAGTTAAAGTTAAAATTAGTTTATTCCAGCCAGGCATAGTGGCAATATGCCTTTAATCCCAGGACTAGGAGGTGAAGGCAGAGGCAGATGAATCTCTTTGCATTCCAGAACAGCTTGATCTACAAAGTAGATCTGAGACTTACTGCTAAACAAGCTCACACTTTCTAGCTCTTTCTGAACTCTAGCTGGCTGGTCAACTCAGCTGTTCTTGCTCAAACTTGTCTCCAAGATGACCGATTCAATCTGGCTTCTCTTAGTTTCTAACTGAATTGCTCTCTTTGGCCTCATACTAACTTTAGCAAGTTGTTTGACTCTTCTGGCTCCTCCTCATTCTCTGGCTTGTTCTGTCTTCACCTATGTCTAGCTTGTTATCTCTCTGCAACCTGTCTCTGTAGAAGTGTCCTGGTAAAACTGCCTCCCTCCCTCTCCACCCTCTCTCTCTCTCTGCACTGCTCTCTTACGTAGCTTCCCCTTCTTCTCTCTTCTCATGAGAATTGGACAGATCCTATTCTGTCAAATTTTTCTCCAGTTGGTCACTTTGTCTGCCACTCAATTAAATGTCACTTTCAAACATAGGTGCTTCCTTCTACAAACTAACTTTACCTTCATTGTTTGGGATTAAAAGTGTATATTCCAGCCAGAGGGATTAAAGTTGTGTGCTAAAGGCTAGGCCACACCAGGACTAGAAAAAGGTATTTTTCAGTAAATAACACAATCTCAGGGTTTACAGTGTGATCAAATATCCTGCAACAGGGTCTGTTTCAGATGGGCACAATACTCAGCAGCCTCCTGAAGGACAAACCAAGGTCACTGCTTCCCCAAATGCTTCATTAATAATTAACAGCCATGAGTGGTTGGGGCTGCACTGTGCTAAGAACAGTGTCAAGAGCTTTAATCTCACCTAATCCTAGCAAGAGCCCCGGCTGTGTGTGCTGAGAACATCATCTGATGGGGCAACAAGGGCAACCAAGTACCCTCCCCACCCCAGACAGCCTGCTCAGCAGGAGCCTTCATTCCTACCTGGGTCTCTTGACCCTCAGGACACAGAACTTTCCATGAACCTAGCCATTATACCATGAGACGCTTTGTATGGTTTGCAGGACATGTTTCAGTTGAGGCCAGCCTGAAATTTCACTTATCACAGCTGTACAATCCATTCTCAGGAACCGTGATGAAATAACAGAGGATAGCTATTTTTATAAACAGTTATTTAGCTCATATATCTAGAAGTTCAAAGGCTTGTGTCTGGTAATGCTGTCTTTGATGAGTGTGTCTTAAGATGAGGCAGAGCATCATGTGGAATGAGACATCCATTATCTCTTCTGGCCACTCCCTCTTATAAAACACCAAGATCAGAACCTTTTATCTCAGCCCAGATAACCTCTCCCAATCCTAGCTACCTCCCTCATAATAACTGACAAGGGGACTTTACTGAGGAGCTTAGGGGATGAACCATATTCTAAGCATAGCACCACTCAGGCCTCAAACCAGGAGGTGAGACATCAGGGAAGGGGAGAGAGCGGACCCCCGTGGGCCCTGTCCAGAGTCCTGACCTAAGACCTCAGGATAATAAAAGGGTCATTATCCAGCAGTACAGCCAAATTAGAGTATGGAACAATGGTAACTACAATAATGTTCCAGGACACACTGCTCTCTTTAGATCAAATATAAGGAAACATGTGAAGTGAAATGAAGTAAGAATTAAGACCTCAGTGTAGCTCAAAAGGCCCAGCTGAAACCACCAAACTGTGCTGTTTGTGCTGTGCCAAGCACCTGCAGGGCCTGTCAATCACAGCTGGAAGACGCCCAGCCACGGGGTTTCTAAACCTAAGAGTCTAGAGTGGGCCCCCGAATTTGCATCTCTAAAAGCTTCCCGGTCCAGCAGCAGTGGTCTGGACCTTTGAAAAGCATTAGTCTGGCGATCACTGGAAGGATAATAGTGCCACTCAAATTTTTGGAACAAGTTGTCATTATCACACATAAACAGATCAGGCCTAAACAGCCCAAGCACTTAACAACTCTCTAAGTGGCTCCCAGAGCAGCTGCAGTCAGTCTGTTCCCTGTTCACACTGTAACCCCTGGAGGTTGCAGAAATGGGCAAAGGGCAAAGATGCTGCTGACAGATAGGAAGCCAGACATTTGGAGAAGCTGCTTTCTTGCATGTCAGTTTGGCGAAGTTCAGCCTCTGTCTGGCTCACACAGCTCTAATAGTAGAAGAACGGAGGCCAGAGAATTCCTAGAAGACCACACCCAAGACTCACCATAAGGCTGATACCACTTCTTATCAGCTACAACCTTGGTCGTCCCAGCAGCCTTGACCTCTTAAGGGAGAGGTTTCCAAAGAAGCCGCACACTTTCTGCCCACTTCCTTCTGCAAACTGCTATACTCACTTGAAGGACACTTTCTGCAAACGCAAGAACTTCTTAACCCAAGTTGAAGAATTTGCTGACTCAAGTCTAAAGGCAACACTTATCTAGTAAAAAGACTCATTTAGATTAAACTTGTCAAGTGATATACAATATGGAGGGAAAAATAACTTGTCCAAAGTTTCTTTAAAGTTTTGTGCTTTAAAAAAAAAGCCAGACCCTATAATTTCTGAATATATTAAATCAGAAGTGCTACAGCTTATTGATCACCAGTCAGTCTGGACAGGTTCAGTATCCCCGCCCCCCAGCACCGCGGCACAGACAGCATAAGAGGTGAGTATTGCTTTCCCGTTTTACAAATGGGGCGATTGAGATGCACCAAAGCTGAAGAGGTAGTGAAACTGCAGACACCAGATTCCACCTCTAACTTTGGTCCTTAAAGCATCACCTGTCACCCCGTCTTAAGGACCTTCAGTTCCTCGTCCCTTACGCATCTCTGACCCATCCAACCCTCGCTCCCATCCCACTGGAATGCAAAAGTTCCCAACCCTCTGCTGTACACCAGAGACACAGCCTGTCTGTCCAGCCCCTCCTTCAGTTCTCAGCGCCTCAGTGTGTTTCCCTGCCTCCAGCCTCAGCAGAATCCGGGCTCATCAGAAAACTGACAGCTAGAGTGACTGATGTGTCTCGTTTAGAGATCAAGGGGGAGGCTGGTACAGAGTCCAAGCTGGCCTTGAGTTCAGCTCCTCTTGACTCAGACTCCGGAGAGCTGAGGTTACCCCTGCCTTTGACACTGTAGACGTTTGTTTTTGGGGTGCAATTCTTAGACCCAGAACTTCCTGCCCACATGCCCCAACGGGAGGAGATACGTAGTTCCCTCCCAGGGGCTGACACTTTCTTCTTCCTGCACCCACCAAGGCTCTGTTTACACTGCAGGGTTTGTCCTCAGGGGAGCCTCGAGCCCTAGCACCCGCAGTTGCCGATAGCAACCTATGTACTTTGCATTTACCCTGCTGATCTGCCCCCCCCCCCCCCAGCAGAAAAGCCTGGGCTCTTGGAGCATGGGCTCTCTCCATCTAGGCCTTTCTGGGGTCCTAAGCTTTGTGTTTGAAGACAAAGCCCCCTAGAATCTGTGTTAGGGTAGAACACTCTGAGGTTAAACCGGTATCCCCATTTTCCCGCTAGAGACAGCGCTGCAGATTTGGGAGGGTAACTGCTGCTTCGCCAGCTGCAGTTTCTGGACCCGGTGGGATACAGAACAAAGTGACGTGACCCAAGGATTAGGGTGGGTGGTGAAGAATTCTGGAGAAAAGAGCCAAGGCCTGGGGGCAGCTGCTACTGACTGGGGCCTCCGGAGTCTCGGCGAAAATGAGCTGGACCCAGCAAGGCACTCACCAGACACATTCAACTGGCCTCCCAGGAACCAGCCGATCTTGCCCGTCCTGAAGTCGCAGTCCCAGACAGTATGGTAAGGAGTGTCCCAAACTAGTGTGTCACGGGCCAGCGGCCCCCAGAAGGCGGCCGGCTCCTGGGCTGCCTGAGCGCTCAACGCGGGGTATGAGCCTGGCTGCGCTACTGCAGGAACGCAGCCCGGGAGTCGGGTGGCGGTCGAGCGAGACACGCTCAGTGACCACCCCGATTGTCCAGAGCGCCCTTGCAGGCCACGCAGCAGTCGCCCCACACCGCTGCCGAGGCTGCGCGCCGCCATCTCGCCGGACGCCCCACGCGGGTGCGGGAGCCTAGGCGCCCCTAAGAGTCTCCACGGCCCCGCCCCGGCTCCGCCCCCGCGGCCACCACCCACTACTTTTCTCCGGGTGAAGCAGCTTCCTTGAGCCTGCCCCTTCCCACCTCTTCTCCCGTCCTGGACAGGTGCTCGGGGAGATGGGTAGAACTAGGTTTTGTTGTGAGCCCAGTCCCAGGCTAGCCCGCGCTTTCGGCTTCAGTTTCCTGGGTTTCTGCGATCTCTTTTTACAGACCAAATAACTTTCTAGCTGGCGACAGAAGCTGCAAGTACACGGTTGGCCCAGCCTCCGGACCTGGGACACAGGCAGCGCTCTGAGATAGGATTGGGAACGCGACTAAGTGGTCATAAGAGCGAAGCAGCTCACAGATGGTGTGGATGAACCGTCAGTTGGTTCAACATACCATAGACTGAAGTCAAAGCTTTCCTCCTTAGACCTTCTGAGAGTAAAGCCTTCCCCCAATGGTGCGGGCCTGTACAACCATGCCACACACACCTAAATCACCCGCAGCGGGCTAAAGGGCTGATGAGCAAGCCTGGGGGCCTTCAAACAGGAAAGGAGGTACTATGAAGGCCTGAGTCCAGTAACAATATTTTGGTTACCAGCTGCTGACCTCTGCCAGGGCAGGTACCACTTCTTACCTTAGGACCCTTTGCTGATTCCAGGTGGTGGGAAGCTATGGGAAAGAATAAATCAATGTCCACAGCACATCGGGCCTCGTTGACCATCAGCTCCGTCATGAAGTTCAAGTTTTTGTTACTGAATAATCAAGAGTAAAAGGAAATGTGTCTCTACCAAATACTTAAGTGAATAAATAATAAAAAAATAAACACTAGAGGTCGGAGACTTTGGAAAACTGGTTTGTGGAGTTCTTCGGGCTGGCAAAGACTTTTTCCTGTTGGCTAGGACAGCTGTAGATAGGTAGTTTCCTTGGAGGGGATACTGTGGGTAAGCTGCTGAGGAGGAAGGCGGTGCCAACAGCTAGCACAGGCATATGCCCTGCCCTCAGCCAAGCACTTGTCCTTAATTCAAAAGTTAGGCAAGTGGGCACAGTGGTGCACATCTGGGGTCCCAGCTATTCACGAGTCTGAGGCAAAAAGATCACACCCTGGAGACCATGAGTTTGAGAGTAGCCTGGACAACATTGCTAGTCTCCACCTTAAGAGACCAAATCAAACCAAAAGCTAGGCTAGGGCCAGAAACAAAACAATGGAAAACAGAAGGTTATATAATGCTCGAATAAATAAGGAAGCACTCAAGCTAATAAAAAGAGACTTATAAAAAAGCACATTTTAGTTGAACACATAAAGCTATAGTAAGAGAAAGGGCAGGCTCTGCCAGGTGGTCTGAGAGACACCCACCAACACTTCCTCCTCCAGTGTGTACTTGGCATTTCCTGCTCCACCAAGACAAGGAGACTGAGCTGGAGGTGTGGAGGCTGAGTTGGGGGTGTGGCTCAGAGACAAAACACCTGCCTAGCATGCACAGGCCCTGAGTTCTACTGCCAGCATGCATAACCCTCTAAAAGGATGAAGATCCGGGCTAGTTGACCCCCTAGCTTTACTCCAGAGGACATGGCAGAAGTGATACTTTGACAGTCTTGCTAGATGCCAAGGCTGTGTTGAGGGAACCCCGTGTGCTGCTTCTTTTTTGGTTGGTTGCCATGGTGTGAGGGAGTTGGTCCTGCCTTCTGGGGGTAAAGAACCCACAGAGAGACTGAGTTGCCCCAGCCCACAACCAGGAACAGCTCTGGACAGATGTGCATCCACCTTGGCTGCTCTATACCAGGTATGGAGCCTCACCCTCAGCACAAAAGACCTTTCTAGTGATTTGCGAGGTTGGAAGAAGTCTCAGATAATCTTAACTTTATTACTCAGCTGTAGCTAGCTGGCACAAAAACTACTCCTAAAACGTGAGGCCTTCCCTTTCTTTGCCAGTTCCTACATCTCACCCCCTGCACGTGTTGTCTTCTCTCTCGTTGCCGTCAAAGTGCTGGAGTGTCAGGTCTCAATCCTCCACTTTCCCCTCCAGGTCCCCTTGTCTTTCAAGCTGGAACCTGGAACCGGGACCTTTCCTCCAGTTTCAGCCCATATTCAAATGTTAAGTTTTGTGTTTTGTTTTTTTGAGACAGTGCCAGCCTCAGACTTGAATGACCTTGAACTTTTAGTCCTCCTCCCTACCTGCACTTCTTGTGTATCACGCAGATGTGTCACCATACTTTGTATATGGGATGTTGGGAACCAAACCGAGGGCTTCAAGCATTCTAGCCAAATAGTGTCCCAACTGAGCGCAGCCCCAGCCCCTATTTAAATGTCTAATCAACCTCTTAAATATACGACATCCTGAAACCTCTTTCTCAAACACTGTCCTTCCAGATTAAAGAAGGAGAATACATTTTCTCACTGTTCAAGGGGCATATACCCTTGTCAACCTAGACTCTTCTCTCATACATGGTACTAGCAACCTATTAGCAAGTACCCCAGGGGTCACCTTCAGAATAATAGCCCCTCCCCCACCCCACCACCACTCATCCCCTATCCGAACATACTTAGCTTTTTTTTTTTTTTTAAATATTATTCAATGGGCTTGCAGTTGTGTTCACCCTTTTCTTGTATGGCCTAATCAGCTAATGCAGTTTCTTTAAGAACAAAGGTTAAGAGCTGGAGCTATCTGCAGCTGTGGCTCAGTGGTGGAGCCGTTGCCTAGCATGTACAAGGCCCTAGGTTCCATCCCCAGCATCAGGGAGAAAAAGGAAGAAAGAAAAGGAAAGGAAAAGTAGGATAGAAAAAGAAAACAAAGATCAGGTGAGGTCTGTCTGCACTCGGAACAAGCCGGTGTCTCCTATACGCCTTTCTTCCCCAGTACCTACCCGGCAAGGCTCATCCTTCATATTGGAAGAGCTGCCCATGGACTTTACCTCATGAGCATCTTCCAGGCAGCAGAGACATACTGACTGCTGGGCCCCTTGGCAGGCTTAGTGCTTCACAACCTGCATTTACCACATCCCCAGAAGCCATATGTGTACTGTCAAGTATGAGAAATGCCCGGGACAGAGGTTTATGCTTATAGTCCCAGCTACTTGGGAATCTGAGGCAGGAGGATCCCTTGCTAGCTGTACAACACAGCAAGATTTTGTCTCCCAAAAGGAAAAGAAAAAAGGAGAAGGGAAGGATCTAAGAGAAAGAGGAGGGGTCTACTTGATCCAGGCCCACCTCCTTCGGGTGTTTTCTCCACCCTCACTTTCTCAGTCAGCAGCCACACTGGCCTCCTGACCTCCAAACAGCAGGCACACTCCTGCCTCAGAACTTTGCACAGACTACTTCTCTTGCCTGGGTCACTTTGTCCTAGAGACCCATGTAGACCACCTCCCTCCACTTCCTTCAGACCTCTTCAAACTCCCTTTGTCCACAGCTCTGTTCTGTCGCCCTCATGGACGCATCACCTCGGCGTTCACATCCATGTCCGACTTCTGACTTCACTGTTCTCGGTAGCACATGTATATAAGCTTTTTGTATACTTCTCTCTCTTCTTGAAAGCTGGGACATCTTGAGATGGGAGAAGATACCAGCTTCTGTGTTTGGGATTCTGTCTCCAACACCCAGACTTTTCCTGGCACATAGTGCATGCACAGTAGTTGCCTGTTAAAAACAAGTGTGTGAGACAGTACAGAAGCTTCTCTACGATTGCCATGGGATACGTGGGGAGTGCACCTTTCTATCGTCTTTGCTTCCTGAGAAATGTATTTTCACCCCACCCCCTCCAATTTTTCACTAAGAGTTAAACCCAAGGTCTTCTGCATGCTTACCCTGCACTATAACTTGGAGCTACAACTCTGCCTCTGCCTCTGTTTCCAAATAAAGACACACCACCCAGTTCCTGTGTCCTCTTCGGATTGGATATGTACACGAAGCAGAACTGCACTCTCTACTGCCAAGCTAAGAGGCCACATGGGGCCCTTCCTCCAGAGTGTCACAGCCTAAGGCTGAGGTTGTCCCTCTGAAACCGGAAGGGTGAGCCTTACCCAGCCCTGGGTCCACAAGTTGCTTTTCTGGAGCCCTCAGCTGTGAGAACACCGGTCATGGGGCCATGTTGGTTTTCCCTTTTGCAGCCTGGCTTTGAAGTCAGTAGGATGCGGGGCTGAAAACCTCAGGCTGCAGGAAGGGAGCCTGGGGCTTGTCTTTCATCTCAGCACTGGTCTTAGCAGAGTTACTCCTGAGCCTTCAAGCCCTGAAGCTTGATGCACTTGTTCTCATGCCCAAGGCCAGGAACAAGGCGGGGGGGGGGGGGTCATTTGTAACTCTGGGCCTCAAGGGCTTATTGGGCAATTAATTCCCAGAGGTGCTCACCTCTACCACTCGTGTGCCTTGGGTTTCATGGCTCCTATCTCATATCATAAAGAGAGGTTAGAAAAAGAAAAAAATCATAACCATTCAATGATCTCAACTAGCTTTATTTTCAATCCTTGATGTACCATCCCATGAAATATACCAGGTGTTCCCACAGACCAGGCAGAGAAAGTGGGTTGGGAAGACAGAGAAGAACTGAAGAAAGCAGAGACAGCGGCCAAAAGGCAGATGGTCATTTCCAAATGACTTTTCTTGTAGAGTCAGGAACAGACAACAGGGGGTAAATCACAGTGGCTCAACCCGAGACCCCCCAGCTTCCCGTTCTGTGCAAGGAAGAATGTGGATGGCACGCCATCACCAGCCCTGCTGAGAACATGGGACACGTGGTTCCATCACCAGCCCTGCTGAGAACATGGGACACGTGGTTCCATCACCAGCCCTGCTGAGAACATGGGACACATGGTTCCATCACCAGCCCTGCTGAGAACATGGGACACGTGGTTCCATCACCAGCCCTGCTGAGAACATGGGACACGTGGTTCCATCACCAGCCCTGCTGAGAACATGGGACACGTGGTTCCATCACCAGCCCTGCTGAGAACATGGGACACGTGGTTCCATCACCAGCCCTGCTGAGAACATGGGACACGTGGTTCCATCACCAGCCCTGCTGAGAACATGGGACACGTGGTTCCATCACCAGCCCTGCTGAGAACATGGGACACGTGGTTCCATCACCAGCCCTGCTGAGAACATGGGACACGTGGTTCTTTGCTCTCTGTTCCTCTGAAGATGAGATCAGCTGCCCAGTTTCATCTTTGTGGCATATACTTTAGCATGAATAACCCCATCTATTTGTGTGTGGGCTTGGGAGTGTGCACATGTGCACAGTCATGTGTGAGTGATGCATATAATATATACAAGTCTGCATGTCCAGGCCAGAGGATAGCATCTGTCATTGTCAGGAGCAGACACGGATCCTCATTGGCCTGGGGCTTATGAATTAGGGTAGACTAGCTGGCCAGCAAGCCCAAGGAACTCTCCTGTCTCTGTCTCCCGAGCCCTGACATTACAAACACACACAGAGAACACCACTATGCTTGGTATTTTTTTGTGGGTTCTCAGAACCAAGCCTGTGTCTTTGTGTTTGTGAAGCAAACACTTCACAGACTGAGGCATCCTTCCAACTCAGGGTTTCTGGCTTTTCTACTATTCCCAGTCAAAAAGAATGGCCTCCTGTGATATTTGCATAATAAAAGAAGCAGTCACAGGCTAAGGATAGAGCCCAATAGTGGGACACTTGCCAGGCACAAGAAGCCCTGGGTTCCAGTACCGTGAGAAACTAAATAAATAGTGAAACATTTTGGTTGGAAGTGGATTTTTTTAAGGACCCTCTTCCATTATTAAGGCCTAGCATGGAGTCACCAAATCCTTTCATTGTCAAGTAAGTGGCCTCCAAAGGCCCTCTAAAACTCCCGCTTCCTATACCGTGTCTCCTCCATCTTATTTATCCACCACTCCCACATCCCATGCTTCTTTCAGTTGACACTTATAAGAGATCTGTATGTCCCTTCTGTATACACTGGCAGAGCTGAGGGGCATCCACCAGGCAAAAGGCCTTGCACTCAGTGAGGTAATGATGCCTGTTCGGATCACGAGAATGCAAAGCAAAACTAAAACGGGGAGTCCGTGACAGACAGAGCACTGAAAAGGGTCAAAGGAAGTCGAGCCAGAAGCCAAGCATTCTGGGTGACTTCTCCTTTCTCACAGACTCGGTGATGACATGGAAGTATGCGGTTGCTCTGTATACACGTGCCCTTTGGCAGTGGAGGCCTAATGGTCCCTACTCGACCGCAGCAGGCCCAGGGTCTAATGGTGTAACACTGCGGATGCGTAGAAGCTATATACACTCAGCAGGATTAGCCCAACAGACACGCAGATGCACAGGAGACAAGAGCTGACCCTCGAGAGGAAGAAGTGAAAAGCAGAAGCAACTTCAGGAGGGTGACAGAGGGTGACAGAGTGATGCCTTCCTGGGGGCGCTGAATTTCCCCCATCTTCATGCCCATCTGCTCCAGGGTGTTCTGAGAGTACTGCATGAGGCACTCCATGGTGGATCAGCCCCAGTTAGCTCCAGCCACGTGATCAGGAAAGCTGGCTAACACCAAAACATGTTAATGTTGTTAGTGCTGGGGGTGGAGCCCTGGGCATTACATATGCTAAGCACATATTCACTGGGCTACACTTGGTGCCTGGGAATTCATTAGCTCACTGTAGTCCTACAACACTCTTAAAAAGGCATGCCCCTTTTCTGGGGACCTGAATGTCTCCCCAAATCCTGTGCCTAATCTCACTCAAGACCTTCATTGTTTTGTCTCAGGGATGTCCTTACGCATCTGGATCCATCTATTCTTTTTCTGAGTTGAAGGTCCCCAACACTTCCTGCACCCCATCCCACCTCCTGTGGTCTTGGACCAAGTGCACTGTTCATCCTTTCAAGTAGATTCTTCTTGAAGATTTGTTTTTGCCGCAAGTTCCAAGGTTCCTGCCCCCCCCCCCAATGACAAGAGACTACAAAGAAGAAGGTGACTCAGAGAACGGGATTCTGTCAGATCTAAACTATCAGGTTCGTGTCCTGCCCCCAAGCCGGAAAGGCAGACTACAACTGCCATCACATCTGGCTACAGTCTCAGCAATTTTGGGCCTCCCAACCTCTCAGCCAAGACCCAAGGAGGAAGATTTATAGGGCAGGTGTGACTTGAAGACAGATCACAGTCAAGGATGAGCCAGAAAACACCTGCTGAGTTTCTGGACAGTCAGCGAGTGATTAAACATGACCCAGCCCTGAGGACCTCAGCTGGGAATCCCAAGAGGACATGTGTTTGCTGATCAGGAGCGAAACAGAGTGTCAACAATTACAGCCCCCAAGGAATTGTAAAACTGACCAACACTGCCACCAGGTGGCAGAAGTCTACCCTTGCCTTCAAAGCTATTTCTGTCCTGTGTAGGCAACTCTGCCTGTAGTCTGCCCCTGGATAAATCAACTGGAACATAAGACATTTCTTAAAGGATGCCACCATGGAAAGAAGCCCAGAACTACCTCAATACTGCTTACCCTTAAAATAATTAAAATAATTAATTATTAAAATTAATAATTAATTAAATTAAAATAATCTTACAATAATTCATGAACACAGGAAGACCAGCAGAGGCAGTTTGATAGTTATCACCTCAATGATTCTGACTCTGGATAAGCAGATGAGAGATCTATCTTTTTAATGTTCAAGACACACAGTTAATTTGGTCAATTGGGTATATAAAATTTATTTAATTAATAAGTAGATTTCATTTTATGAATGAATAATTATATTTACTTTTAAAATATGATAAATTAAGGCACATGCACTCCAAGATTAAAAAGAAACTGGAGGAAAAGCCCCCCAGCAGGTGGCAGATAAGTACAGTGGAAAGAAAGAAAATGTGTAGCCCAAGATTCATACAGAGGGGGCTGGAGAGGTGGCTCAGAAGTTAAGAGCACTGCCTGGTCTTCCAGAGGACCTGAGTTCAATTCCCAGCAACCACTTGGTGGCTCACCATCATCTATACTGGGGTATGATGCCCTCTTCTGTGATGCAGGTGTACATACAGGTAGCACACTCATATAAATAAAATAAATGAGTAAGGCAAGAGAGGAAGAAAGAAAGAAAGAAAGAAAGAAAGAAAGAAAGAAAGAAAGAAAGAAAGAAAGAAAGAAAGAAAGAAAGGAAGAAAGGAAGGAAGGAAGGAAGGAAGAAAGATGAGAGCAGAAGTTGCCAGGACCCAGATGAGCAGCAGGGAAACCTTCAGGATTTTGGCTGAAAGTCACGGAGAAGAAGCACACCAGAGGCCTTTCCTAGATGAAGGCATGATGCGACTACCCTGCTCCAGATGGAGGCAGAAACATGTTTGCAGGTGAAAGTGAATGCATAACTCTTAGAAAACTAAAATCATTACAGAACTTCTAAGCCAATCAGTGAAAGGATTGGAGCAAAAGTTTGTAAGCAGGAACAGCAAGCAAACAACAAACTAAGCAGGGCCAACTGTTCAGGATGCTGAGACCGAAGGATCACTTAAGCCTGGGAGCTGAAGCCCAGCCTAGGCTTCACAGCAACACTCAAAAATCAAACGAACAAGAAAACCTAAGAGTGGCCATGTATAGTGTCTCACACCTTTAATCCTTACATGTGAGGGGCAGAAACAGAAGCAGACATATCTCTGTGTGTTTGAGGTCAGCCTGATCTACATATCAAGTTCCAAGCCAGCCAGAGACACACAATAACCGCAACAGTAGCAACAACAACAGCAACAGCAACAACAACAAAAGAGTAGGTGTAATGGGGAAAGAACAAATAAGGATAATAAGGTAGAGATGATAAAATAGGATTAAGGAACATGCCCTACCTCTATCCTAGCAGTAACTATGAGCTAAATAAATCCCCCCCATCAAAGAAGAATATATAGCAGAGTCAAAAAGATTCGTAACTTTGGAAAAGAGGACACAAGTCACAGAATGTGGGACACACACACACATTTAGAGATTCCAGGAAAGAGAACACAGAGAGGTTGAGTTAAAAGCTGCAGCATTTCTGTTATCAATGAAAGACTTCAAAAATCATGGACACACACAGAGTCCAAGCAGGCTAAATACACTGTACACCATCACTTACAGCATCCTAGGCAAAGTATCTAACAGTGTTGTTGTTATAAAACTGGAAAAGACAGACTTCCAACCCAGGAATGGGGATTGGTCATCAACCTTAGAAACATAGATGTATCTTATATATAGGACAGTTTCACCTCTATGGAGTACCTATGAGACATATTTTCAGTGTCTCACCAGTGGGTGAATATAAACAAGTGTTAGTGACAGGAAATGCCTGTTATGGCCATGGGGCTAAGAAAAACAAGATACAGGCAAAATCCTGGGCAACAGGAGCATAAAAGGTGGCAGGTCAGAGGCAACTTCCTAGAATCCTTTCACTATTTGAGGAGTTCTAATCTACATTTAATAGTTATGTGAGATCAGCCACATGTAATACAGAATGTATAACTTCTAATCTAGTAGAGGGGGAAATGGAGGAAACTGAATGATCGAAAGAGGAAAACACAGATGTTAACTAAGAAACTAAGCATGGCAGGAAACGCAAAGCGTGCACACACAGAGACACATAGACACACACAGACACACACACACAGACACACACACACAGACACACAAACAGACATGCATATACAACAGAGAGACACAGACAGACATACAGACACACACACAGACACACACACAGACACACACACATATGCACACAGAGAGACACAGACACACAAACATATACACACAGACATACACACACAGAGACACACAAACACACACATATATGCACACAGAGACACTCACACATATACACAGAGACACAGACACATAAACATATACACACAGAGACACAGAGACAGACACACATATACACACAGAGATACAGAAACAGACACACATATACACACAGAGATACAGAGACACACACATATACACACAGAGACACAGAAACAGACACACATATACACACAGAGACACAGAGACACACACATATACACACAGAGACAGACACACATATATACACAGAGACACAGAGACAGACACAGACACACACAGACACACACACACATATACACAAAGAGACAGACACACACAGTGACACATACACACAGACACACACAGAGACACACATACATATACCCACAGAGACACATATAGAAACAAACACACAGAGACACACACATAAACAGACACACACATGCTGATAAAAGTAAATGACTAAGTTGACGCTGTAGTAACAATAGGTCCACTGCACAACACAGTAACTATGAATAACAACCAACATCTGTTGAAATGACCACTGTTGGTCACTCTAGATTAGAGACGTTCCCCTCATCCCCTGCTCTTGTTTCTGTGATCAATGCCTGTAAAAACGAACAAACAAAAAATCTTAAAGAAAGAAGGGTTTGGTTTTGGCTCATAGTTTGAGGACAAGGTCCATCATGCCGGGGAAGGCGTGACAGACGGAGTGTGAAGCAACACGTCACATTTTGTCTGCAGTCTGGAAACAGAGAGAGGTCAATGCTAACAAGAAGCTCACTCTTTTTCCAACAAAGAATAGAGGGTCTTTGTTGAAAGGGAATGAAAGAGAAATCCTGAAATGTCAATATAAGACCGAATAAAATCAAGATGGGCCACACTTGGAAACTAAGACATTTCTGTGCAGAGATCAGAGAACACAGAGAAAAACAAGTCTGGTGGTGTTGAGGGCAACTGGGAGGGCTGAGTAGAAAAGGACAGAAAATTTCTCTAATGCAAATATGGCTTTGCAATGGACAGAGTGGATGCATGTTTGCAATAGCTGCCAGTAGGTGGCGCCATTGTGCCATTTGTGATAAACCAGGTCCTAAAGCTTTTTCCCCTGCGTGAACTTGTAAGCTTGAGGACCAGTAAACGCCAGAGAAATTTGAGAATATCTGTTTCTTCAGCCAAGGCAGTGGTCCTTGAGAGGAGCTGCCCTCCAGACCAGATTTTACCTGCCTGTTTGTCAGAAGTGTGGTTCTTGTTTTGTCAACAAAATAACAAAGGTGGGAACTAAAGTAAGAAAACTGGAAGGCTCGCGATCTCCAGCCTAAATCAGCATTTCAAGTACAGCTTTCATGAGTGAGAGAGAAACCCACGAAGACTTTCGATGCTTTGGTTTGCATGAGATTTCAGTTGCCCAAGGACTAGAACTCACGACCGTCACTTAATTTTGTTTAGAAATTAGTGAAAGCTTCAGCTAGATTAGAGACGTTCCCCTCATCCCCTGCTCTTTTTATTCACGGCCTGCCTTCTTTCTCTGTACTATTTTGTTCCCTGTCTGTAGATTGAGCCACTCAACCATAAATCAGAAATATTTCTAAAGCCCATAGGTAAGTGAACATGTATCCATTTTCCCTTATCATTTCCTAAATGACACACCCTTCAGCCATCTACCTGGCATTTACACCGTGTTAGGTGTGATAAGTCATCTCGAAGGGACTGAGCTGTGTGGGAGGGTGTGTGCCAGGTCTATGAAGACACTGTGTTGTACCAGTTACTTTCTGTTACTGTGAGAAGTCACCCATTCAGCTCCCCACCCTCCTCCCTCGACCTCCTGGCTGTCAGAAATATAGCTGTGCACCACCACACCTGGCTTCATATGAAGTTTCTAGGAGCCTGATGTTTCATTTACTGAGTGCCTTCCTTCGGTGGATACCTATGTGTGGTGTGAGTTCCCGTCTATGCACTTACATGTGTGGGAGTGCACCTGTAAGGGAGGTTCCCGTGCACATATGTGTGTATGTGTATGTAGTGTGTGTGTGGGGGTGTGCGTATGTATGTATGTATGTGTAGGCACAGACTTAAAATTAATGTTGGGCATCTTCCTCTATTGTTCCCCACTTATTTATTGAGGCAGGGCCTCTCACTGAAGCTACCGATCACCAATTATGGCTACTCTTAACTAGCCAGCTTGCCCTGGTGGTCCCTCGCTTCTGCCTCCTGAGTTGGATTACAGGCAGACCACCATCCCTGTCTAGCATTTCCATGGATTCTGGGGATCCAAACCTCAGACCTCATGCTTGCACAGCAAACATTTTATCCATTAAACAGTCTCCTCAGCTCCTTCCTCTTCAGTGTTTTTAATATCTATCAATATAACCTTATTGTATAGTTTGAGATGCTAATAAATGTGTAAGCAGTTTATTTCATAACATCAAAATACCTTAGCATTGCCAGGTTATGTATAATATTTAAAAAAAAATACCTTTGTGTGCTTGGTGTAGACCTGCATACAAAGAGCATGTCTGGCCTTCTGTTGGGTTGTAAACACTGAGAATTATTTGCACATTTCACACTTCTGTTTATGGCGCTAAATAGAGCTGGGAGGTGGGTGTGTCGACTTTGGGGGTTCTGGAATTAGGATGATGTTAGTGTTAGAAATCTTCTTGCTTTTTTTTTTTTTTTGTGTACCAGAGCAATGTCTGTACCATTAAAATGCTTTGTTGAACTTTTAAGAATTCGCCTGTGGCTTAACCATCGATCCACAGCCATATTGTAGTACAATGCTCTATGGATTCCTTGCTTAATGATCTTTAATATTTTGTGCTTTTGCTCATTTAGTGCTAGTGGTATGCATTTCCTCAGGAAAAAAAAGTGACATTTGTAGATTTTTTTCCCTAATAAAAATGTTATGGGTTTGAATTTTGTTATTATTTTATTTTGTTCTAGTATGGGGGTATTTGGTCTGCTTATATGTCTGTACCCTTCACACATTCCCAGTTCCCACAAAAGCAGAAAGAGGGCATTGTATCACCCACAGTGGAGTTACAGGTATTTGTGAGCTTTCATGTGAATACTGAGAGCTGAACCCAGGTCCCCTGAAAGAGTAGTGAGTGCTCTAAACCACCAGCTCCCCAGCCCAATTTCTGAAGAGTTTTAAAACAAATTAATGAACATACTGGTTATTTTAGTTGTGAATAGTGATTTTTATTTTATTTGTTATTTTTTTAAAACAATATCTCATGGCCAGGCCTTTGATTGCAGCACTTAAGAAGCAGAGGCCAAGCAGAGGCCAGCCTGGTACACAGTGAGTTCTAAGACAACCAGAGCTCTACAGTGAGGCCAGCCTGGTACACAGTGAGTTCTAAGACAACCAGAGCTCTACAGTGAGGCCAGCCTGGTACACAGTGAGTTCTAAGACAACCAGAGCTCTACAGTGAGGCCAGCCTGGTACACAGTGAGTTCTAAGACAACCAGAGCTCTACAGTGAGGCCAGCCTGGTACACAGTGAGTTCTAAGACAACCAGAGCTCTACAGTGAGGCCAGCCTGGTACACAGTGAGTTCTAAGACAACCAGAGCTCTACAGTGAGGCCAGCCTGGTACACAGTGAGTTCTAAGACAACCAGAGCTCTACAGTGAGGCCAGCCTGGTACACAGTGAGTTCTAAGACAACCAGAGCTCTACAGTGAGGCCAGCCTGGTACACAGTGAGTTCTAAGACAACCAGAGCTCTACAGTGAGGCCAGCCTGGTACACAGTGAGTTCTAAGACAACCAGAGCTCTACAGTGAGGCCAGCCTGGTACACAGTGAGTTCTAAGACAACCAGAGCTCTACAGTGAGGCCAGCCTGGTACACAGTGAGTTCTAAGACAACCAGAGCTCTACAGTGAGGCCAGCCTGGTACACAGTGAGTTCTAAGACAACCAGAGCTCTACAGTGAGGCCAGCCTGGTACACAGTGAGTTCTAAGACAACCAGAGCTCTACAGTGAGGCCAGCCTGGTACACAGTGAGTTCTAAGACAACCAGAGCTCTACAGTGAGACCAGCCTGGTACACAGTGAGTTCTAAGACAACCAGAGCTCTACAGTGAGGCCAGCCTGGTACACAGTGAGTTCTAAGACAACCAGAGCTCTACAGTGAGGCCAGCCTGGTACACAGTGAGTTCTAAGACAACCAGAGCTCTACAGTGAGGCCAGCCTGGTACACAGTGAGTTCTAAGACAACCAGAGCTCTACAGTGAGGCCAGCCTGGTACACAGTGAGTTCTAAGACAACCAGAGCTCTACAGTGAGGCCAGCCTGGTACACAGTGAGTTCTAAGACAATCAGAGCTCTACAGTGAGGCCAGCCTGGTACACAGTGAGTTCTAAGACAACCAGAGCTCTACAGTGAGGCCAGCCTGGTACACAGTGAGTTCTAAGACAACCAGAGCTCTACAGTGAGGCCAGCCTGGTACACAGTGAGTTCTAAGACAACCAGAGCTCTATAGTGAGGCCAGCCTGGTACACAGTGAGTTCTAAGACAACCAGAGCTCTACAGTGAGGCCAGCCTGGTACACAGTGAGTTCTAAGACAACCAGAGCTCTACAGTGAGATCCTCTCTTGGGAGGAAAAAAATTCTCACTCTGTAGCAAAGGCTAACCTAGAACTTGAGGTCCTCTGTCCCAGCCTCCCAAATACCACCACACTGAGCTATAGTGCTTTTCTTACATATTTAACACAGTTTTAGCTGGGGGATCACAGTGACACAAAATTGTGGTCCAGCTACTGAGGAGGTTGGGGCAGAGGGATCGCTGGTTGGGCAACATAGCAAAAGTCTGTGTCAAGGGAAAAAAAGAAAAATATTTATACATATATACATTATGTATGTATGTATGTATGTATGTATGTATGTATGTATGTATTCAAATATATAGCTTTCCTCTTTTCTCACACCATTTTCCCATTACTTATTAATTTACTTTACATCCTGATCGAGAGCTTCTCCCACCTTCTCCCCCTCCCCCCAGTTCCTCCCTTTCCTCTCCCCTCCCCACCCCCACCTCCTTCTCCTCAGAAGAGGGGACACCTCACATGGATATCAGCCAGGCTTGGCATGCCAAGCTGCAGTGAGCTGAGGTGCCGATAGGGGAGGGGGATCCAAAGGAAGGCAATGAGGTCAGAGACGGCCCCTGCTTCTGCTTTAGGAGCCCCACGTGAAGACCCAGCTGCACATCTGTTACATTGCCCCACACCATTTTTGTTATCTCCGTTTTCCTTAGAATGTTTCAGAGACGTTTGCCCATCGTTCACATGTTGATTTAGAACCAGTTGCTGGATATTATTTATTTCATTTTCAGTGTACTTTAGACATCTTTATTTCTACTTATCTCTTCCCCCTCTAAGGGCTTCTCACCTAGCAACACTTCATCATCATCTCATGGGGTTAATACTTCACTGATACAGAGCATAACACTATGGAACTAACATAGGACAAACATAGACTAAAGGAAGAGACTGCCCGCTTTCTTATCTAAAGAAACTGGGGTGGAGGTGGGGACAGCCTAACTTGATGGGTTCCTGAGATAATCTGCAGAGGAAGCTGCCCAAAACAGACAACAACCCTTCTTCAGCCTCTGAACTCCAAAAGTCAGGGCTGCTGCCACACAGTACACGACACAGACCCTGTGCTAAGTGCTGCAGGCTGAAAGACAGCTTGCTCGGCATGTTTCCAGACTGAAAAAGGGGCATAAGGGGAGAGCCTACTGAGGGGCCAGTTAGTAGCTTTGAGCCAGACACACCACACATTTATTTTTAAATAATAAATAAATGGCAAAGGAAATACAGGAAAAACAACATTCATGAATCCAAGTTACTAAAGTGCTTTCAAACATAAATTCAAAAAGACCAAGAAGTTGGGTCTGACCTTCAGACAGTCTCCAGATATTTAACAATTGCTTAATCATGGCTCCAGGTGACATCAGAGAAGGAGGGGCTTGTGGCTTTCTTTGTTGTTTATACATCGAATATTCAAGGCCCATCAAGTGACTGAGAACACAAAATTATCACCTATCACAAAGACAGAGATGTCCTAGACCCTGCTCAAGGAATGGTAATATAGCATTCATTCATTCATTCATTCATTCATTCCTCTGAAGCCTAGAGATTGTATAACAATTATATTCACACCTGTAACCCAGCACTAGAGAGACTGAGGCAGGAGATCATGAAAATGAAGCGAGCCTGGGCTGCACAGCAAGAACCCGTTTCAACCAAACCAAACCAAATATTCTAACTTAGAGTGAGGAGGTCAGACCAGCCCTCTTAATGACTGAACCACATCTTAAATAATGCTAGGTGGTAACAATCTCTCTCTCTCTCTCTCTCTCTCTCTCTCTCTCTCTCTCTCTCAACTGGGATGCTCTTGAACATCTGATCTCCTGTCTCCACCCCCTGAGTGCTGGGATTGCAGGTGTGTGCTACTAGATCTGGTTTGTGTGGTGCTGGGTATTGAATCCAGGCCTTCTTGTGTACTATGAACTAAGCGACGTCATACCCCATCCCTAAAATTTTCTTTGAACTTCAAACCTTCCATGTTCAGATTCTACTACGGAAAAACAAGATTTTAGACCAAACTGACTGGCTTGAGAGGTTGTATGAATGTTCCCCACTCTAGGAGTAAATGGAACTCTCCCTACGTCATTATTTATTCAGTGTTGTAGTGTTGCTTTTTATCCAGACATTTCAGAAAGAAAATCAAACTGAAGGTGTTTGTCCAAGTTTTGGGGGGGAGCAATCTGTCAGTCTCAGGAGGCTCCCACCTGTGGGGGCTGGGGCAGCCCTGGGGCTTGGGGATGTCCCTGAGTACTGGACCCTGGGGGCATTTTCTTAGTCTCCTGCCTGGAAGAGCTGGACAGGTCAATGGCCACATCTTCCAGGCTATTCTCAGGGCTCAGGGTTGTTTTGTCTGGTCCCCTCTCGGGTCCATCCTGATCCTTATTAGCACCCTTTTTGAGATGGTCAAACTCCCAGAGTCCCGCCAACTTGTCTTCACTTTCTGGTTTTCTCATCCCTGTGGACTTTTTATGCATCCCTGGAAAACAAAAAGGAAAGCCAACAACAATAAAATTTTTGTTTGGTTTTGAGACAGGGTCTTTCCATGCAGTCCTGGCTGTCCTGGATCTTGCTATGTACCCCAGGCTCACCTCAAATGCACAGGGACCTCGGACACATCAAAGGCATGCGCCACCACACCAGGCTCAAAAATATTTTTCAATTCAGCAGTTAGGTACAGTCCTTCCTGATCGCTGTTCTTTCAGCCTGTCTAAAATGTTCTTCCCAGTGTTCCTCTGGGGCCGAGAGGAGAGAGACCAGGTAGCTAACTCCCAATATTAGGGTTTGAAAAATTCCATTTGTCAACTTCTGCAAAAGCGCTTTGTTGAGTGACATTGTTTGTTTGTTTGTTTAAATGACAGAATGAATCCTGTCCAACATTTGCTTGTGTATGACTGAGGTCCCATGGATGCCAGCAAGCATCCCTATTTGTGTGATTTCAGAGGACTGGGCTTGGCTCCCTACCCACCCCCCACTTCTGTCTAATCTCTTTAGTCTTTAGGCAAAGTCCAGGCTATATTAACCATGCTATCTCTGGTTCTCAGCCCAACACCAGGCAGAAAAACTGTTGAACTTTCCCAGCCTAAAATACCACTAGGATCCACCTAACTAATTTGCTGGTAGTAATTATCTCGCGGCCCAATCTTGCAAACCCTGAACCCAAAGAGTACAATAAGGGTAAGAGCCCAGAAAGGGCTTGACCTCTACAATAGAGGAACTCTCTAAGGTACGTTTGTTAAATCAGGACCAAGACCTGACCTACTGCTTCAGCAGTGTAGACAAAATGGAATGATCTAGATTTTCCCTGCTCAGCATGGCCTTATTAACCCTGCACTCTAAACAGTATAGCTTCTACACTTTCTAGTAGTATTCCCTACTTTGATAATATGTATCGTACATAATGCAAGTATACCTGTCCACTTATACATTTTGAATATGTGTTTACCAATGTGACTAGCCTAAAGGGATTTTTCTCACACACTGCCTCCACAGTTTCAACAGAAAATTAAGGCTCAGAATTAACGAAAAATTAAGAGTCCAGACTGGGCCTAAACCTGAGACCTTTTTGCTCTGTATATTTATGGTGAGAATATAGCTCTTTCTCGCTCTCAGTCACCGCTTACCCAGAAGCCAGGGTGCACAGGAGCCCTGAAGGCTATCTGCAGAGTTGAGCACGCTGTCCGGCAGTGGAATGCAGTGGCGCACCATGGCTCCGTAGAGCCCGTACTCAGCCATCACACTGCTGCCACCCCAGCGCTTCTCTCGCTTACGCCACTTGGCCCTCCGGTTCTGGAACCAGACCTGGTTAGAGGCAGAGGGGAGACGGAGGGGCTCAAGAAGAGACACTATGAAAAGGAGTGCCTAGAGAAGCGCATGCGCATGCGTCCAGGACCCTGGGTCTACAAAGGGACCACTCCCCACCCCTGGCCTGCAGGCTAGTGTGGCAGCAGCCCTCCAAACCCACAAGGACTCGGCATTATGGACATAAGGTTGGAGGTACTTCCTTTGAAGTGTTCTAAGGAGTTATGGAAGCAAAAACAAAGAATGAAAAGACCCCTATATTCTGCCTACAGTGTTTCCTGGGTTTTCTGTTTAGAAAGTTCACAGGGGCGAAGGCTCCTTCAAATCTCAGATTAATTGATTGTTGCTATCTCTTTTATAGAAAAGTACATTCATTTAAACAATACGACAAGATTAAATCACTGAATCACTGTCAACTCTTCCAAAGAGCATATCTGCCAGTATATGACAACCTTCCCGGTGGATACCCATATGACACAGAGACAGCACAGGGTGACTCAGGCTATATATGGTGATGTCTCTGAGAACTGAAGATGAGCGTTAAACATTTTTACTAATATATCTCCATGTGGTATCTAGTATAACATCCAATTGTGTGATTTTTTTTAAAATATCATTTTCATTGTGACATCTTTATTAATTTTGTGTGCACGAATGTAGAAATTGGTATGCCTCCGCACACAAATGTCAGAGAACAATTTGCAAGAATTAGCACTCTCCTACCAAGTGAGTACCGGAGATCTAACTTAGGCCTAAGTGTTGGTCGCAGGCCCATTTGATGGCTCACAATTGTATAATATCTGAGGGCAGGTTAAGGATGATAGAAGGAAAAAAAGGCATAAAGGCTACAGGGAGCCTTTTAGTGCCTTTAACTGGGTCACTCTCAGTTCTCAAATGAAGAGGACCACCCTGAGCTTTTCTGAGTGGCTGTGGGTTGCTCACTGTGTGGATGGCAGGTTCTGTGCAGGGTCTTTGAGAAAGGAAGGGCAGCAGACACCTGTATTCGGTCTTCCGGGAGTTCTGTTTTCGCAGCCAGCATTTCCCGAGCGTACACGTCAGGGTAGTGGGCCTCGCCAAAGGCCTTCTCCAGTTCTTCGAGTTGATGGGCAGTGAAAACCGTCCTGTAGAGAGCCAGAAACACACGTGAAATATGCCCAAGAGATAAAAACCCATTTACAAATGCACAAAACCATGCCTTTAAAATAGTACAGATCTCGAGCCAGGCAGTGGTGGCACATGCCTTTAATCCCAGCATTTGGGAGGCAGAGGCAGGCAGATTTCTGAGTTCGAGGCCAGCCTGGTCTACAGAATGAGTTCCAGGACAGCCAGGGCTATACAGAGAAACCCTGTCTCAAAAAAAAAAAAAAAAAACAAAAAACAAAAATACAGATAGCTTCCTAAGAATTGCAGGTCACCTTTGAAAATATGGATATGTGTGGTTGTCACTGCACACCAGCAGTAGACTGCTGAGCCTTCAATACACTCTCAGTTGCTGTTCTCATAGACAATAGGGTTGTGTCCATCTGAGGAAACACGGACAGTGAAGGCAGCCTGGACCCATACCTGTGCCTCCGCTTCTTCCTTTTGCCCAGGGTGAGGGACATCTTCGGGTCATTCTTTTCTTCAGATGGACTGTCCCCATCTGTTGGCACAAGAAGATGACTCTCTGAAAATGTTAAAAATTTGCTACATTGTGGGCATCTTAATGTGAAGGCTAACGCTGTGTGCTTATTAAGAATGTACTTAGTAGCGTGCAGAAGCCAGACCTAGGCCCTGTACACATTTGTACAGGCACGCAGCTTGATCTTCATGTGGATCCCCTAACAACTGGAGCAGGGAGAGGGGGATGTCTCTGACTCTGTTGCCTGCCATTGGATCCCCTTCCCTTAACTGGACTGCCTGGTTTGGCCTCAGTGTGAGAGGATGCTCTTAAGCTAAAACCAGATGTCTCATGGCAGATTGGTGCCCAAGGTAGGTGTCCACTTCTCTGAGAAGGAGAGTGGGTAATGGGGGGAGGGATTTGTAAAGGTGAGACTGGGAGGGGGGCTGTAATCAGGATGTAAAGCGAATAAATGAATTAATGAAGAAAAAATAACTTTACGGTTATATAAAAGCTCTGTTGGTTGGAAAAAGAGAAGAATATACTTAGTAAAATGCACAGTCAAAGACAGCAATTCCCACATTCCAGACACTATCTTCGTTTTTTCAATTATTCCTCACAAATAAATAGACAAAGGTAGCTGGTATTGTTGGCCTGCCAGATCACACAGGTCAAGTTGTTGTGATGAAGTTAGGATCCAAATTTCATATCCTGTAAAGTCAACGCTACTCGGCTACTAAGTGTCTTTTCTAACCAGAGTTCCACTGATCACCCTCCTCCAGCTGCCTCCCTCCTCCCCCTAATGTTCACATGGGCATTTCTGAAAGGCAGGATTTGTGACATCAAATCTTTGTCAAAACTCACCCTGCCCTGATGCACGAATCCTAGAGACATAGCCCAGGAAGCTTGTGCACCCATGACATACATATCTCAGTAATGTATAAATTCCCCTGAAAACAATACCATTCAACTGTGAGGTTATCTACCCATATTCAACATATCAAAAAATCTCAGGGTAAGAAAAGCTAAAAGCCAAACTATTATCAGATTCGTTGTTTGAAAACAGAATTGCCCACCGTTTTTTAAAAATGAGTAGACAAAAGTAACGAAATAACACCAATTTTGTTTCTATATTAATGATATCACCACAAAACAGCATATTTGGATTATAATATTCTAGGATGTGCTTTGGAGTATCCGGAGCCAGTGATACTTGAATGAGGAAAGACATGAGAAGTGGCCGCAGAGACTTGTGGCAGACTTGTGAGTCTGGAAGATTTAATATCTCCCAAAGTAAAATAGTTTTACATTGATTCATGGAAATGATAATATTTGCATATGTTGGATTTACAATCTAGTATTTAAATTAATGTCAACCATCTCTTTTTTTTCTTTTAAGCTGACAGGATTTCTCACCAGTCACATGATGCTGTTTCTGCAGGAAATACCTTCGCAGAATAAAACTTTAGACTTGCATTTCACCTTTCCCTTTATTAATATTACGAGAAGAAAGAAGCCACCCTATGAAAATAGCGGGTTTTTTTGGGGGGGGGGTGGCACAACAAGTAGAGGGTTTCGTCTCATCCTTCAGAGACCCTGGCCAGCCCCTCTGTGCTCTACAGGCTCCATCCACTCTATCCTAGCCCCGTGTTCTGTAGGACAGTTTCCTTGGGTCCGCGGTTTTGTTTGGTTTTGTTGTTTTGGGTTTTTGCATAATTCTCTCCCCTGGAGCTCGCATCCCTGGGCTCTCAGTTTTTTGCCCCGTGGAAAGAATGTCTTTGCTTCCTTCTCTTTTCCCACAATGCGCCAAGATCTCCTCCTCCCCGAGAAAAATAAGTAGACTCCGAACCGAATATGAGTCTACCTAACTACACCAGAGTGAGTGGATGGCTTCTCTCACCTGCCGGTATTGGGTAGAAGGCGATAAAGAGAGAGAGGCTAGAGACCCAAAACTTCCTTCTCAGCACCGGGTGAGGCCAAGAGTTCAGCTTACCACCCAGGCTTCTTAAACTACCAGTCAGTTCTCTCGACTCTGCCTTAGGGATGCAAGACATAGACACCGGTTCTCCGGATTATCCGCCACCCAAAACTGGTACTAAGTGCTGAGAGAAAGGGGCTGAGAGATGGTCACAAGATCCATCGGAACCCTTGGTGGCTGTTCCCACCTGCGGTAATGGGGCTTGGGAGGAGAGGCTGCGGTTTAGAAACCGGCAGGAGGTGCAGGGGTCTGTCAGGACTGAGATCTCTCTGGGAGCGAGCAGGCGTAACCCAGGTGCTTGGAGGCGGGAAGCATTGACTAAATTACCCGACGTGGAGACGCTCTCGCTGCGCTGCTGGCTGCCGAGCGCAGGCGGCGGGTGGACGGGGCCCTGGGCGACAGCAGGCTCGGGTCCTGCAGGCGGCAGTAGCCGCAGATCGGCGAGGAGCAGGCAGCGCGCGCGAGCGGCGGCGGCAGCGGAAGGGGGCTGCGCCCCGAAGCCGCAGAGGAGGCCCAGGCCCAGCGGGAGAGCCCCGCGAGCAGGGCAAGAGCCGCAGAGTCCTGGCCCCGGTCCCGGTCCCGGCCCCGACCCTGTTGCCTCCGCTGGAGTTTCACTGTTGGATCTTAGCCCAGGCTCCACCGGAGTTGGCAGGTCTGCCTCCAATCCCAGCAGGTCATTGATGGCAAAGCTTCGAAGGCGAGAGCCGGTGGGAGGACAGCCTGGCGCCAGGGCTCTACTCCTGGAGCGCGCATCCGAAAGCCCATCCCGTCCAGTCATGCTTCTCAGTCCTCTAGGCTAGGTGCCGGAGTTGAGTCCTCTCTGGCCACCTGTGCAGAGGACGCTAGCTCAGGCGACCCCTTTTATGCTGGAGAAGCTGTCCCTGAGACCTAGACAGCCTAGAAGGCGCCAATCAGCAGGGAGCAGACGCATCCAAGCTCCCACCAGCAGGTTCAGGCGCCATCAGCTCCCCTCCCCTGAGTTGTTGGCCTCCCAGCTGCAGTCTTCCTAGCCACCCCTCTCTCTCTCCAGCTGTCCCTTACCCACCCCATCCCCATTCTCTGGAACGAGAAGAAAAATGAGCAACAAGGGTTGTGTTGTCTCCCCTCTCCTATGAAACCCACAAGTTCCACATTCGTAATGGGTCTCTTTTATGGACACCCCTGGCCTTCAAACACCTCACACTCCCCACTAATCTGTAAGATCTAGGGACGGTTCCCAAGCATGCGCGCGCACACACACACACATACACACACACACACACACACCACTTCCACCCAGACTACACTGGCCAGTCTCTTCAACTCCAGCACCCAGTCTGAAAATCCCTGAAGAAAACTTGATATTTTGTATTTAACCCACCGCCGGCCAATCTATAGCCAAAAACTCTTCCCTCACTGGATCTTTAAGGGCTACAGTAGAGTGCAATACAGTCCCAAATTGGCTTGGTGCTGCGAAGGGGCAGGAGATAGGAGGAGAGGGAGATGTGGACTGGGAGGACTAAAACCTTGGACAGGCTTAACAGAAATATACACAACCCAGTGAAAATTTAATTTCACGTGAGTAATGGCTATTGTTTTAGAATAACGGTGTACCATATTTGATTCAGCGATCCTAAGTGAGGTCAGGGATGTGGAACTACTACGGAGACTAACAAACTACCGTTCGGATTTATGATTAGTCAAAGGCAACCTGACTGGCACGTAAGAATTCCAAATTTGTTGAAACTGGAGCTAATTAAAACGCGTAGGGGGAGGGGGGGAGAAATGGCTCAATGGTTAAAAGCACTGACCACTCTTGCAGGGGACCCACAGGGCAGCTCACAACTGTCTGTAACGCCAGTGCCAAGGGATCTGGCTCCCTCACACAGACATACATAAAAACAAACAAAAAAAAATGTCATTGCATATAAACTAACAAACAAACAAAGGACTCTGGGCCAGCCCTTCTGACTCAGTCTCCAGCCCAGACGCCTACCCTCTCTTGGGGGCCCTGCTTGCTTGTGCTTCAGGAAATTGCCTGGCTTCCAAACCAGGCGGACAGACAGCCCAGCTGCAATTTTGGGGGACCTACTTTGGGGGACCTACGGAGCCGTAGCTGGGCTTCCTCCACCTGGAACCCCGTCAGAGACCCACACAGTGCATCTCCCTTGCTGTCTTCACTGTTTGAGGGCGCCACCACTAAGCCAGAGGATTAAACAAGGGGCTCTAAGAAAGACAATAACAAGAGGCTGCGCATTAACTTTCCATTATTAAAAGAAGACCCAAATCTCCCCTCCAAGCTGTTCTCCCGGATTAGCAAGCCAGTAACTTTCCTTCGGGATAATTGTCCATTGAGTCACTCGCTAGAGGGGTGGATGAGTGGGGAGAAATCTTTTCAGGTCTGCCAGGAATGTTGCTCAAAATTCACCTCTAGATTTAGGGGGAGACATCAGAAATATAGAGACTTGCCAATTAGCAGCTGTGTGCCTTCATAAATCCAAATTTAGGCTTGCAGCTAAGAAAGATACTCAGGAGTGCACTCTTTTGTGGTCTGTAGCCAGAGTAAGTGACTCAGCCCGGATCACCTCAAATAGAAGAGGCCGCAGAGACCTTGCCACGGGCCTGCAGCCAAGGTCCTGGGCTCTCCTAGATTCTACCTCAGGGTGGAAGGTCACCCAGATGACAGACTCCCCACACTCCAAGTAGATGCTAGAAATACAAAGCAACCAAAAGGTTGGGGGTAGGAAAAATGCTCTACTTCATCCCCTGGGGACAGTCCAGAGCAGATGTTTCCAACTCCTTGAGGAAGATCTTATCAAATAAACCCATTTTACTGATGAGAAGTTACTCAAACAAGTCAACTCGTCTCATGGAACAAGGAAAGAGAAATGGGAATAGTGAGGCAGAGCCAGGCTGAGGAAAAAGCTGGGCTAGGGCTCTGAGGGGTTACGGGATCCTGCTATTCCTGAACAGAAGCAACCCCACTGCTGCCTGCTGCCCAACTGGCAGGATGGTGGGGGTCTGCAGGAACTCTGGTAGGAGAGCTGGATCTTTGGGCACCTTTCTGGCAAAGGAAAGTGATATCAAAGAGTTCTCTCATGGGGCCTTCAAGGTGGCTCAGAAGGTAAAGGTATTTGCCTCTATCCAATGAGTCCTGAACACACATAGTGGAAGGAGAGAACTCACTCCCCTCCTGTTCCATAAGTGAACACCCTGGCATGCGCGAGTCCCTCTAACATACAAAATAAGTAAGAAGTGTGTGTGTGGGGGGGTACTGATTGGCTGTCATGGTCCTCTTCCTACTAAGGGACACTGTGCCACTGCACCCCCACTGCTGTCTCAAGTCCAATACTGGCACCAAGGGATGGAGACTCAAGAGCAAGAGACGGGGACGATGCTTCACTCAGTGTCCTTGAACACTTCTAGTAGTTTAAGAGACAGGAGCACTAGAGATGGATCTGTCACTGAACCTACCCACACTGTATGTCCCACCTCTGGGTGGATAAAGACAGGCTGGGAAGTTTGCACCTACCTTGGTGTATTGGCAGCCTGGTGGGGACTCCTCTTGGCCTCTTCTCACCATGGGCAGATATGATGCCTCTGCCACTCCCCTTGGGACCCTAAATCCATTAAGGAGTCCAGATCTGTCTTCATCATCCAGGATTATCTGGGATTTAACTAATCAAAGTTTCCCCTCGAATTATTTCCAGGGAAGGCTTCCAGACCCTCTCTGTTGCCAGCTACAAATGTGGCAAGCCACTGCTTCTCCAGTTTGCCCAGTTTAGGTGCATGGCAGCCTTCCACAGAACCAGGCTGGGGCTTTCCTAACAAGGGCTGGTCCACTGACACTGCTCTTCATCTTTCAGAACCGCTGCTGGCCTGGCTGCTATTCAAAGTCTCAGAAACAACAGGAGTGTGGTAGCATGTGGGATGTTCATATCTCCTTCTCTGCTTCTTGTTAAGTGTGGTTAGAGCCCCGCATATTGGCTCATGCCTATAATTCCCATACTTGGGATACTGAGACAGGAAAATCACCATTCCGTGGAAGCCAACAGGTCACCTGTGCTACAGAGTAAAAACCTACCTTAAAACAAAACCAATCAAACCAAAAAAAGTTGTAGGAAATCTGTTTTTCCTGTCCCTACTCTTTCCTTGGTCAGCCTGCCTCCCCTGCTCCTGCCCACCCCACCCCTGCCCCACCCCTGTCCCTCAGCTTCACATCTTTTCCTTGAGATTCTCTTGACTCTTGAGTCCACTTTGCCAGCTAGCCACATGTGACAAGAATTAGCAGGTTCTGAAAAACTCTGGATCACAGTACAGAAGTGAGCTCCACAGACAGGAGCCGTGCACTCTACTCTGCCTCTGCAAGGTCCTAGTAGGAGTTTCCAGGATCCGGTAAGGTGATGACTACGCTCCACATTGCTTTCTCCTTCCCAGATTGTTGGTGTCCCACTCAGACTCCATTCTTGGACCCTTGCACTAGGTAAATATGGACTGACTTTTTACCCTGTCTCGATGGGAGAGATTGTTCTTCTGTAGACAGAAATCCCACAAAACAGAGTCTCAGCACTGAGTTACTAAGAGGTCACACACTTGTTTCAAGGAGGACAATTGCAGTGTCTGTTTCCAGTTCCTCCCCATTCATGGATAAGGCAGTGGCAACTTTGCTTGGCTCCTTCTCCTGCTTCTCTGATATCCCTCTGTTCTGAGATCCTACCCTCCCATGAATCTATACTCAGACACTGACTCCAGTTTTGTGTCCAGGGACCTCATCTTCAAGCACGTCTTGTCCTGCCTTGCTTCCTCACTGTGTTCCCTGAAGTCATCTTCAGACTGATACCTCCCGGAATGCCTGACTGAGCGTCCACACCTGGGCATCCTTCCTCTTCCTGACAGAGCTCACAGCACAGCACCATCTCACCAACAAGGATTTTCAGGTTCGTCTTCAGCCTGGGACACACTCTTGAAGCCTGTCTGTATTTCACAAGCATATTAGAAAAGTGTTGAATTGGATGGATCACAGGGCCCCCAATGGAGGAGCTAGAGATAATACCCAAGGAGCTAAAGGGATCTGCAACCCTATAGGTGGAACAACATTATGAACTAACCAGTACCCCGAAGCTCTTGACTCTAGCTGCATATGTATCAAAAAGATGGCCTAGTCGGCCGTCACTGGAAAGAGAGGCCCATTGGACTTGCAAACTTTATATGCTCCAGTACAGGGGAATGCCAGGGCCAAAAAAGTGGGAGTGGATGGGTAGGGGGGTACGGGGGAGGGTATGGGGGACTTTTGGGATAGCATTGGAAATGTAAATAGGAAAATACCTAATAAAAAATTAAAAATAATAATAATAAATAAAAAATAAAAAACCTTCTGCATTAAAAAAAAAGAAAAAGAAAAGTGTTAAAGTGTTGAGAGCCCAGCCAGAGCAAGATTCAGTATCCTCTATCCAGCCCATCTCTCCCCAACTTCACATTTCCTCCTGCTCAGGAGCCTACAGCATTCTGAGGTAGCTCTGCACTATCCCTCCAGCCTGGCCTCCAATTTCTAATGCACCTAAACTGGGCAAACTGGAGAAGCAGTGGCTTGCCACATTTGTAGCTGGCAACAGAGAGGGTCTGGGGAGGGGGAGGGGGTGGGGGAGGGGGAGGGGGAGGGGGAGGGGGAGGGGGAGGGAGAGGGAGAGGGAGAGGGAGAGGGAGAGGGAGAGGGAGAGGGAGAGAGAGTATGTTTTTTAAAATAAATATATCAGCCAGGCCATGGTGGTACATGCCTTTACTCTCAGCACTTAAGGGCAGAAGTAGGTAGATCTCTATGAGTTCAAGGCCAACCTGGTCTACAGAGTGAGTTCCACAATAGTCAAGACTACACAGAGAAACAAGGTTTGTCTTGAAAAACAAACAAACAAAAACAATTAGCTAAGTAAGAAAGTAAGTAAGTAAATCTTTTTTAAACTATAAAAGATTTTGGAGGTTGGGGAAAGGGCTCAGATGGTAAAGTGCCTACCACTCAAACATGAGGACCTGAGTTTAGAACCCCAGTACCGATGTAAAAAAGTCATGAACAGAGGAACATGGTTATAATTCTAGCACTGGGGAAGTAGAAAGAAGCAGGGCTTAATGGGTAGCCAATATAGCCTGCTTGGTGAACTCCAGGCCAGTGCATGATCTTGTCTTAAAAGAAATTATTTAAAAAAATATGGGTGATACCTGAGAAACAACAGAAACACACACAGAGACAGACAGACGCGCGCGCACACACACACACACACACACACACACACACACACACACATCAAGATAGGCCATAATCTGGATTGTAAAATACGCTTTAAGAAATTTAAAAGAACAGAAATCATACAAAGGAGCAGCTATAGCACTCGTGAGCATATTCTAGATCTACAGAGATCCTTGCTCACTGATGTTCACAGCTGCTCTATTCACAATCCTGTGATAGTGAAAATGTGGTGTGTGTACATAATAGAATGTTATTTAGCTATAAAGAAAAATGAAATTATAGAATCTGCAGGCAAATGGATAGAACTTCAACAAAACAAAGCCATCTGAGTGAGGTAGTTCAGGACCAAAATGACAAATGTCAAATGTTCTTTCTCATAGATAGATCATAGCTTTCAATCTTCTAGATTTGAGTATTTAAATTGGAATACCTGTAGAAGCCAAAAACCTTAAAGGGGTCCATGGTAGAAGAGGGGATAAGAAAAGGGGCACAGTAGAAACAGACCAGAGATGGAGAAAGGGGATAATGGGGGAATTTGAGCAGAGGCCAAATTTGTTTGGAAAAGCAGTATAGAAACCTACTGTGTATTCTATGAAAAGCACAAATGGCAAAGTGACAGGACGAACTACAGGCATGGAGACAAGATGCACAAAGCACATGACTGCATAAAAACCATGTCCAAATATACAGAAAGAACATTTAAAGGCAGTTTGTCCATTTATTTAAAAACTTCACATGATCTTACCACATGATGCAATGATCATATTTTTTTGGTATTTATACTAAACACTGTGTTGGTAATCATGCTCTCACAAAGTGACTGCTCAGAGCTGGCTTTTCATAACACTCCAGGGCTGGAAGTAAACAACCTGATTCACCCACTGAGAAATACACAAACTGTATTACATACAGGCAGTGGGATATTCCGTTATTAAAATAATGAAAAGAGCCAGGCACAGTGGCTCAGCCTTTAATCCCAGCACTTGGGATGCAGAGGCAAGTGGATCTCTATGAGTTCAAGACCGATCAGCCTGGTCTACAAAGTGAGTTCCAGGACTATAGTCAGGGCTACACAGAGAAACCCTGTCTCAGGAAAAACAAAAATCAAGACAGTCTGATCTCCATAGAGAATTCCAGGACAGCCAGAGCTACATAGAGAGAGCCTGGGGAGAAACAAAAGAAATGAAAATGTAAAGATAGGGAGAAATCCTCAGTGGCTGTGACTCAGTAAAGGAAACCAATCTGAAAAAGCCACACACTGTGTGACTCCACATCTGACGTTCCAGAAAAGGCAAAGCAAAGGAGACCCTCAAGAGATCACCGGCTGATGAGTAGGAGGCAGAGACAAACAGGTAGCATATGGGGGACATTCTGCAGTGAAAGCCTTGTGGTACTTCAGTTGTCAGTCTCAGAATTTATAATCCAATGAATCCCTAAATTGTGGACTTGGTTCCTAACAAATGGCCCAACATAGATTTATTGATTATAGGGAATACATGTAATTACCGAAGATATTAATGACAGGAGGTCTGAAGGGGACTTAGGGTGTAATATGGGAACTCTCTGTACTTTCTGTTCACTTTCTTAAAATAAAAAGGCAAAGTGTGGTTCCCAAAGCTGCCAAGGACCACAAGGAAGAGCCTGCTCTCAGTTCCTCACCACCCTGGTTTTCACCTTCAGTTTGGTCCCGGAAATCCCCCTTAAATGTTGCAAGATAAATGGTGAGTTTAAAAAGAATGTTTATCCAGCGTTTCTACGGATGGTTCTATTTAATCCATTCACAATTATTTTAAAAAAGAATATCCAGGGGCTAGAACTGATTTATATACTATTTGCCTTGCATGCATGAGGCCCTGGGCTCCTTGTCCATGCATAAAAGTACACACTGTACTCACATCACTCTGGGGATGCAGACAAGAGGATCAGGAGTGCAGAGCCATTCTTGGCTGCCTCTGTGTCTTAGTCAGGGTTTCTATTCCTGCACAACATCATGACCAAGAAGCAAGTTGGGGAGGAAAGGGTTTATTCGGCTTACACTTCCATGCTGCTGTTCATCACCAAAGGAAGTCAGGACTGGAACTCAGACAGGTCAGGGAGCAGGAGCTGATACAGAGGCCAAGGAGGGATGTTCTTTACTGGCTTGCCTCTCCTGGCTTGCTCAGCCTACTCTCTTATAGAACCCAAGACTACCAGCCCAGGGATGGTCCCACCCACAAGGGGCCTTTCCCCCTTGATCACTAATTGAGAAAATGCCTTACAGTTGGATCTCATGGAGGCATTTCCTCAACTGAAGCTCCTTTCTCTGTGATAACTCCAGCTGTGTCAAGTTGACACAAAAATAGCCAGTACAATTGACCCCTTGTCAACTTGACACACAAACACATCACTAGTAAGCCTCAACCCTTACATTCTTATTCATCCCCAAGATCTAAATAACTTTAAAAGCCCCACAGTCTTTACATATTCTTAAAATTTCAATCTCTTTAAAATATCCATCTCTTTTAAAATCCAAAGTCTTTTTACAATTAAAAGTCTCTTAACTGTGGGCTCCACTAAAACAGTTTCTTCCTTCAAGAGGGAAAATATCAGGGCACAGTCACAATCAAAGCAAAAATCAATCTCCAACCGTCCAACGTCTGGGATCCAACTCACGATCTTCTGGGCTCCTCCAAGGGCTTGGGTCACTTCTCCAACCATGCCCTTTGTAGCACACACGTCGTCCTCTGGGCTCCAGATGCCTGTACTCCACTGCTGCTGCTGCTCTTGGTGGTCATCTTGTGGTACTGGCATCTCCAAAACACTGCGTGACCCCTTCAGTCCTGGGCCTTCAATTACAACTGGGGCTGCACCTTCACCAATGGCCTTCCATGGCCTCTCACAGTGCCGAGCCTGAGCTGCTGTGCATGACCCCTTCATGCCTTCAAAACCAGTACCACCTGGGTGACCCTTACACATTACCAAGTCCCGCTGCAGAAGGAGTACAACCTTGCCTATCTCTGGAACACAGCCTCTTTGTGCTTTCAGAAAACACTTCCCAGAAGATGTCACCTCAACGATGCTGGTCTCTTCTTAATCACCGCTAATTTCTTAGCTCCAGCTAACCAGCATCAATAGTCCCAGTAATGCAAAGTTTTTGCTTTAGTAGTTCTGGTATCTTGTTAATCACAGCTGATTCTTCAGCCCCAGCTAACCAGAACTACAAAATCTTCACAATAAAAACAGCAATGGCCCTGAAGAGAGTCTTTAATTTTCCCTCTGGAATTTCACAAAACAGGCCTCCATCTTCTGCACTGTTCTCAGCATTATCTTCCAAGCTCCTACACAACATCTGACAGAGCTCTTAACAACGAATGGATCTTCAAGCCCAAAGTTCCAAAGTCCTTCCACAGTCCTCCCCAAAACATGGTCAGGTTGTCACAGGAATACCCCACTCTGCTGGTACCAATTTGTCTTAGTCAGGGTTTCTATTCCTGCACAACATCATGACCAAGAAGCAAGTTGGGGAGGAAAGGGTTTATTCGGCTTACACTTCCATGCTGCTGTTCATCACCAAAGGAAGTCAGGACTGGAACTCAGACAGGTCAGGGAGCAGGAGCTGATACAGAGGCCAAGGAGGGATGTTCTTTACTGGCTTGCCTCTCCTGGCTTGCTCAGCCTACTCTCTTATAGAACCCAAGACTACCAGCCCAGGGATGGTCCCACCCACAAGGGGCCTTTCCCCCTTGATCACTAATTGAGAAAATGCCTTACAGTTGGATCTCATGGAGGCATTTCCTCAACTGAAGCTCCTTTCTCTGTGATAACTCCAGCTGTGTCAAGTTGACACAAAAATAGCCAGTACACTCTGTTACATAAGACCTTGTCTTTTTTAAAAAAGTAAAACAGATAATGTCCTTCACATAAAATTGTCAAGCTGTCTCTATTTGGAAGTGTCAGGACCAATCAGAACTAATTTAAGGAGAAGAAAACTAGTTGGTGGGATGTGACAGCAAATGTGACACGTGGAATGATGAGATGCAGCTGGGTCTGCAGAAACAGGTTTTTTTTTTTTTTTTTTTTGGTTTTTCGAGACAGGGTTTCTCTGTGTAGCCCTGGCTGTTCTGGCACTCACTTTGTAGACCAGGCTGGCCTCGAACTCAGAAATCCGCCTGCCTCTGCCTCCCAAGCAGAAACAGTTTTGAGACCCTTCTCCTTCTGGATCTATGTCTGAGTGCTCCAATTCTCCACCATAGAGCACCCTACATGTCCAGGGAGGGAGCATCTGGTACAAGTGACATCGTGCATGGCAAGCATTGAGCACACTGTACCTACTCATCACTTGTGGGGCTCCTGTTCGCTGAAGGATGTGATGAAACTGTCCTGAAGGGAGCAGGTAGATTGGTTCAGAGCTGTGCACTTGTCAGCCATTATCTCCAGCTACCACAACAAGAGCACAATAAGAAACGTGTGAAGAGATGGGGCGGGGGCAAAATGGAAGGAAAAGTGGGTGCTCTGCCTGTGGAAGTAGAGGCTCTGGGGTCAGTCTAAGTGGAGAGCCTAAAGCAGATGACTGGGCCAGTCCCCTACTGACCATCTTTGGTCTGGCTTTTCTTTCAGAGATATAAGGTGGATGTGTTGGGGCAAGGGACATTTCAGTCAATAAAAGAGGGACATCTCAAAGAGAACAAAAAGAAAAAAGGGGGATTGGTGGGCTACCTAGCTTTGAAAAAAAAGGGGCGGTTGAGATTTTGAAGGCTGCTGGGGCAAGGGTCAGGCATGAGGAGGAAGGCATTCCCTGATGTAAACTAGATGGCAGAGTTCACAGCATGTGAAGCCAGGTGTCCCATCTTAAAGAAACAGGCAAGGAAACAACCCAGAGCTGTCCTGAGAAAAGGAAGAACCTGAAAGAAATTATCCAAGGTTGAGTCTATATCCACCTTCTCCTTCCCTGTTTATTACCAGTACGAACTTCTCTGCACCCACACAGCCTGTCTCTTCCTTCCCTAGTCATGAGACCCTTGCCTGCCGCCTTCTTCCCCAATACTTGGAGAAGGGCAGAACAGGCTGAAAAAAAATTTCCAAGCAAATGGTCCCAAGAAACAAGCTGAAGTAGCCATTCTAATATCCAGTAAAATAGACTTTCAACCAAAAGTTATCAAAAGAGATGGGAAATCTTATTCATACCCACCATACGAAAAGTCCAAATTGAACTCTCAATTCTAAACATGTATGCCCCATAGGCAAGGGCACCCACATGAATAAAAGAAACATTACTAAAGCTCAAAACACACATTGAACATTGCATAATAATAGTGGGAGATTTCAACACCCCACTCTCACCAATGGACAGATTCTGGAAACAAGTCTAAATAGAGACACAGTGAAACTAACAGAAGTCATGAAGCAAATTGATTTAACAGGTATCTACAGAACATTTCACACTAAAACAAAAGAATATACCTACTTCTCAGCACCTCATGATACCTTCTCCAAAACTGACCATATAATCAGACAGAAAACAAGCCTCAATAGATACAAGAAGATTGAAACAATCCCAAGCATTCTATCAGATCACCACGGACTAAAGCTGGTCTTCAATAACAACAAAAACAACTAAAGCCCACATAATCATGGAAATTAAATAACTCTCTACTCAATGATAATGTGGTCAGGGAAGAAAGAAAGAAAGAAAGAAAGAAAGAAAGAAAGAAAGAAAGAAAGAAAGAAAGAAAGAAAGAAATTAAAGATTTTCTGGAATTTAACAAAACTGAAGACACACATTCCCAAACTTATGGGAAACAATGAAAGCAGTGCTAAGAGGAAACTTCATAGCACTGAGTACCTTCATAAAGAAATTGGAGAGATCTTACACTAGGAACTTAACAGTGTATCCGAAAGCACTAAAAGAAAAAGAAGCAAACACACCCAAGAGGAGTAGATGGCAGGAAATAGTCAAACTCAGGGCTGGAATCAACCAATTAGAAACAAAGAGAACAATACAAAGAATCAACAAAACTAAGAGCTGGTTTTTTGAGAAAATCAACACGATAGATAAACTCTTAGCCAAATTAACTAAAGGGCACAGAGACAGTATGCAAATTAACAAAATCAGGAATGAAAAGGGAAACATAACAAAAGAAACTGAGGAAATCCAAGCATCATCAGATCCTGCTACAAAAGCCTATATTCAACAAAACTGGAGAATCTTGATGAAATGGGTGATTTTCTAAACCAATAACAGGTACCAAAGTTAAATCAGGACCAGATAAACTAGCTAAACAGTTCCATAACCCCTAAGGAAATAGAAGCAGTCATTATAAGTCTCCCAACCAAAACAAAAAACAAACAAACAAACAAACAAACAAAATGCCCAGGGCCAGATAGTTTTAGTGCAGAATTCTATCAGACCAATACTTTGAGAACTATTCCACAAAATAGAAAGAGAAGGATACCACCTAATTCGTTCTATGAAGCCACAGTTAGGCTGATACTTAAACTACAAAAGATCCAACAAAGAAGGAGAACTTCAGACCAATCTCACTTATGAATATTAATGCAAAAATACTCAATAAAATTCTAGGAAACAGAATCCAAGAACAGATCAAAACCATCATTCACCACAATCAAGTAGGCTTTATTCCAGGGATGCAGGGATGGTTCAATATATGAAAATCCATCAATGTAATCAACTATATAAACAAACTCAAAGAAAAGTAATCACACGATCATCTCATTGGATGCTTTAAAAACCTTTGATAATATACAACACCCCTTCATGTTAAAAGTTTTGGAAATATCAGGAATTCAAGGCCAATACCTAAACATAATAAAAGTAATATACAACAAACCAACAGACAACATCAAATTAAATGGAGAGAAACTTGAAACAATCCCACTAAAATCAGGAATAAGACAAGGCTGCCAACTCTCCCTATTCATTCGATATAGTCTAGCTTGAGCAGTTATACAACAAAAGGAGGTCAAAGGGACGCAAACTGGAAAGGAAGAAGTCAAGGTATCACTATTTGCAGATGATATGATAGTATACATAAGTGACCCCAAAAATTCTACCAGAGAACTTCCTCACATGATAAACAACTTAAGCAAAGTGGCTGGATATAATATCAATGCAAATAAAACAGTAGCCTTCCTCTACACAAAGGATAAAAGGGCCAAAAAAGAAATTAGAGAAACAACACCCTTCACAATAATCACAAATAATATAAAATATGTTGGTGTAACTCTAACTAAGAAAGTGAAAGATCTGTATAACAAGAACTTCAAGTCTCTGAAGTAAGAAATCAAAGAAGACCTCAGAAGACAGAAAGATCTCCCATGCTCATGGATTGGTAGGATTAACATAGTAAAAACAGCCATCTTACCAAAAGCAATCTAAAGATTCAGTGCAATCACCATCAACATTCCATCTCAACTCTTCACAGAGATTGGAGGAGGAATTCCCAACGTCATCTGGAATAACAAAAAATCCAGAATAGGGAAACTATTCTACCAATAAAAGAACTTCTGGGGGCTGGAGAGATGGCTCAGGGGTTAAGAGCACTGACTGCTCTTCCGAAGGTCCTGAGTTCAATTCCCGACAACCACATGGTGGCTCACAACCATCTGTAATGAGATCTGGCGCCCTCTTCTGGAGTGTCTGAAGACAGCTACAGTGTACTTACATATAATAAATAAATAAATTAAAAAAAAAAAAGAACTTCTGGGAGAATCACCATCCCTGACCTCAAGCTGTACTGTAGAGCAATGGTGATAAAATCCACATGGTATTGGTACAGAAATTGACAGGTACATCAATGGAATAGAATTGAAGATCCACAAAAAACCCCATATATCTATGGTAACTTGATCTTTGACAAAGGAGCTAAAACTGTCCAATGGGGAAAAGAAAGCATTTATTATTTTATTATTATTATGGTTTGTTTTTGGTTTATTTTTTTTTTACGAGACAGGGTTTCTCTGTGTAGCCCTGGCTATCCTGGCACTCACTTTGTAGACCAGGCTGGCCTCGAACTCAGAAATCTGCCTGCCTCTGCCTCCCAAGTGCTGGGATTAAAGGTGTGCGCTGCCACCACCCGGCAAGAAAGCATTTTCAAAACACGGTGCTGGTCTAACTGACAGTCTGAATGTAGAAGAAAGCAAATCGATTCATTCTTATCTCCTTGTACATTGCTCAAGTCCAAGTGGATCAAGGACCTCTACATAAAACTAGATACACTGAATCTAATAGAAGAGAAAGTGGAAACGATCCTCAAACACATTGCCACAGGGGATAATTTCATGAGCATTACACCAACGGTTCAGGCTCTAACATCAGCAATTGACAAATGAGACCTCATGAAACAGGAAAGCTTCTGTAAGGCAAAGGACAAAACAGCAACCTACAGATTGGGAAAAGATCTTTACCAATTCTACATCCAATAGAGGGCTAATATCCACAACATACAAAGAACTCAAGAAGTTAGACTCCAGAAGCCAAATAACCTAATTTTAAAATGGGGTACAGAGCTAAACAAAGAATTCTCAACTGAGGAATCTCAAATGGCTGAGAAGCACCTAAAGAAATGTTCAACATTCTTAGTCATCAGGGAAATGCAAATCAAAATGACCCTGAGATTTCACCTCATACCAATCAGACTGGCTAAAAACAAACAAACAAACAAACAACAACAACAAAAACCTCAGGTGACAGCAGATGCTGGTGAGGATGTGGAAAGAGAGGAACACTCCTCCATTGCTGGTGGGATTGTAAGCTGGTACAACCACTTTGGAAATTAATCTGGTGATTCCTCAAAAAACTGGAAATAGTTCTACCTGAAAAACCCAGCAAAGGGGAATGTTGGAGGGGTGAACTGGGAGTGGGTGAGTGGGTGGAGAAGTACCCTCTTAGAGGCAAACAGGAGCAGGAGATGGGGGGGGGCAATGGTTGAAATGTAAATAAATAAAATAATTAATAAAAATACCAAAAAATTAATGCATGTAAAATGGCATTGGGAGCCAGGGGTGGTAACACACATCTACAATCTCAGAAGTAACAAAGCAAAGGCTGGAAAACTGAGAGAAGTCTAATGCCAGCCTCTAAAACATTGTCATCTGTAAAATAGTTATTATTGGGCCGGAGTGATGGCTCAGCGGTTAAGAGCACTGACTGCTCTTCTGAAGGTCCTGAGTTCAAATCCCAGCAACCACATGGTGGCTCACAACCATCCATAATGAGATCTGATGCCCTCTTATGGAGTGTCTGAAGTCAGCTATAGTGTACTTACATAGAATAAATAAATAAATCTTTAAAAAATTGTTATTATTGTTCAGTAGAACAATATGCCACATGTATGTTTAAAATTCAGAGTCATTAGAGTCAAGAGCTCCTGTTTTATTGGACAAATGCATCTTTTTTATTCTATTTCTTTAATTGTACCTCGATAAATTGTCCACATCCTCTTTAAGGCCCTTCAGCATATCTGTGATTGCTATTTTGAAGTCCTTGTCTTTATGGTCAGATAAATTGCTTTTTTTTTTTTTTTTTTTTTTTGAGGGTATGTTGAAATATGGCTGTTGTCTTCTGGAAGAGGCACGCTTGTCTTTGCTATTCATGTTTATGTTTTTTTGTGCTGTTATCTTGGCATCTGGAGTCATGACCATTGAGGTGTTTCTTGTTATAGATACCCAGCCTTGACTTTGTTGGTGGGTATTCTGTTCTTTGGCTGCTATTGGCCACTCTGGCCCTAGGCAAGTGTGGTGACTGTGGGGTCCCTGGTAGAGAGCGCTTAGGTGGGTCAGTGGTGAGTGACACAAAGTAACGGAGATGGACTAGAAGGGCCTGTGGGAAAGAGCTAAGGGGACTCTGGGTCTTCACCAGGAGGCAGAGTCCTTAGGGGATGGAGGTGGAATAGGAAGAGGGGCTCCTGCAAGCAGGTTGCAGCAGGACTGAGTAAGCCTGAAGAGACTGGAATGAAAGAGCTAGGGACATCCTAGCTCCTTGAAATAGATGTTTAGAGTTAGGTCCACATGTTCAAGATGTGCATCACTAGACTGACAGTTGTCAGACTCCATTAATCTTTCTTTTCATTTTCCATGTGTGTGATATTAAGATCTCATATCAATGAAGTGAATGGATCTGGATGTAGCTGCTTTCAGACAGCCTCACTTGCAAACCTGTGTCTTTGCATACATGTGTGTCCACGGGCACATGTGTGTCCGTGTACATTTGCACATGGAAGCTAGAGGTCAAATGCCAGTGTTGGTCTTCAGCATCTTGTTTTGAGATAGGGTCGGTCCTTCTCTGGCCCAAGGCTTGAAGATTAGGGTTAACTGATGAATGCTAAGTTTCCCACAAGAAGAAGGAGGAGGAGGAGAAGGAGGAGGAGGAGGAAGAAGAGGAGGAGGAAGAAGGAGGAGGAGGAGGAGGAGGAGGAGGAGGAGGAGGAGGAGAAGGAGAAGGAGAAGGAGAAGGAGAAGGAGAAGGAGAAGGAGAAGGAGAAGGAGAAGGAGAAGGAGAAGGAGAAGGAGAAGGAGAAGGAGAAGGAGAAGGAGAAGGAGAAGGAGAAGGAGAAGGAAAAAGAAAACTTGAAATGCAAGTTTTAGTAAGTACCTAAAAAGTAACATTGCATTTTATTTATTCATTTTGTGTGCTGGGAAGGGGTGCGTGCTCATGCCACATTGTGCACATGGAGGCCTGAGGACAAGTTGCATGAGTCAGTTGGTTCTGTCCTTCTACCATGTGGGAGTCATGGGAAATGAGCCTAAGTCATCTGGTTGGTGACATTCCCCATTGAGTCATCTTGCAAGCCCTTAATCAGCTTTTAAAGCCCAAATCAATGTTTATAGTTGTTCATTTTGAGAATGTACAGCATTGCCGGGCGTGGTGGCGCACACCTTTAATCCCAGCACTCAGGAAGCAGAGACAGGCGGATTCCTGAGTTCGAGGCCAGCCTGGTCTACAAAGTGAGTTCCAGGACAGCCAGGGCTATACAGAGAAACCCTGTCTCGAAAAACCGAAGAGAGAGAGAGAGAGAGAGAGAGAGAGAGAGAGAGAGAGAGAGAGAGAGAGAGAGAGAGAGAATGTACAGCATTAAGACTTTTCTCAGACCCATCTGACTGTTGATTGCACCTACTTTTCCTGCCTTAGAGGGTCCTGCTTCATTAGTATGTCTAATCTCTGTTAGTGATACTGTTTACAGAATGAAACAAGAGAACGAAAAATGAAGGGGAATTTTAAAAGGATGGACTTTAGAAATGTTCCTGGCAGGTCTGAACAAAACATAATATATTCAATCTGCTTCTAGTTTTATGTGTCATCTTGCAGGGACTAGTGAATAGCATCATGTTGAGTGAACAGGGAGGCAGATACCCATGCATGCATACACACGGGGACTGACTAACCGATGATGTATCTGGTACATTTATCTCAGCTTCCCACAGATAAGCAATGGAACTAATCCTGCTAAATGAAGCTGTTTTTCTCATGAAATTGGTCCTTCCACTGTGCGTTAGGAAGATATTTATCCTGCACATGGATATACCTTATGTTCTGGGGTGAGAGTGAAATGTTGATCTTGCTCATACTGCGATGCTAATGGCTCCTGTTTAAGAGCATTAACTGTGAAACATACCACTATTCCAGCCCCCGTGTCACAGAGCCAAAAGTCATTTGTAGTGGACAGCCTCCACCTTCCACCTTATTGGATATTACTATTATTACTATTATTATTCCTAGAAAATAAGATCAAAAGCCTCATACATGCTAAGCAGCGCTTCAAAACTGACCTACACTCCCAGAGCCCCCATCTCATTTTTAAAATGTCTTATAGATTTCCAATATTCTTTCCACCAAAGTCTGTGGTAACATTCTCCCATTAGGAAAAGTGGCCATTAATGAATGTGTGAGACAGAGGGCTGAAGATTTGGCTAAGTGGTAGAATGTGTGATTAACTATCATGGGTTCCTGTCTCTAACACCACAAGAAAAATAAATAAATAATAAACTGGAAACTTTCCGCCAATATGTTCTCCTCATGGCGCTCAGTTGGTTGTTCTCCCAAGTATATTGGTCATAGCTACATAAAGGAAGCACTCTTAACTACTGAGCTGGGAGATGGCTCAGTAGTTAAGAGCTCTTGCTGTTCTTCCAAAGGACCCCTTGTTCAGTTCCCAGCACCCAAGTTGGGCAGTCACAACCACCTGTAACTCTGCTTCAGAGAATCTAAAACTTCTTTCTGATCTCAATAGGTACCTGCATACATATAACATATCTACAAAGAGACAATGCACTCACTTATATAAATAAAATTATATCTTTAGAATTTCCTCGTGGCCTGCGGACCTACAGCAGCTCATGAGGCTGATTGAGCTTTGGAGCACCACACTTGTAATGCCTTCCAGCCACTGCTGAAGGGTGGGTATGCCATTAAAGCCTCCTCCTGGAGAGAAAACCGAGCTAGGAACAGAGAAAAAGGGAAGGATGAGGGCCCAGGGCCACCTGTCCAGGATATAGCTCTTGTCAGGTCTTTTTTTTTTTATCCATTATATCATTAAAAATTATTGAATATGATTTTATAGGTATGAATGTTTTGTCTGCATGTACATATGTGCACCACCTGTGTGTACAGCTCCCACGGAGGTCAGAAGAGAGTACTTGCTGTAACTGGAGTCACAGGCAATTGTAAACTGCCTTGTGGGTTCCTGGGAACGGAACCCAGGTGTTCTGCACCGGACATGCTTGGTCTTAATCACTGAGCCACCTCTCCAGCCTCTTAGGCCATGCTGGTCAAGAGCAGCACTCAGAGCCCCAAAGCAAACCTCTCCCCGCTGGTGTCCTGGGGCCAATGTGTGATTATTTAGGATCTGGCTTAAGTTTTATGTTGTTCATTTTGTTTTTCACTTAGCAGCTTTGTGTTAATAGAAAGTCCACTCACTGAAGGATTTGCCTGGGATTTCTGTAATAAAATAGAAGGATTTGCAACAAATGCTGAAAGAACCTTCAGCAGAAGTGGTATTTTCCAAGCGATTATAAAGCCTGGAACATATTGTCATCCTGGGGCTGCGGGCCTAGCTTCCTCACTGAAAGGCAGTAACAGATGTCCCGTTAATGTTCAGTGATTAAATGTCACTCTGAGCCCCTTCCTGTCTACACAACCCGTCTCTTGCTTTCTGTAGCCATAGTGGTACTGTTGCCTACAAACCTCCCATTTTCTGAAAACCATGGGATATGAGCTTTGTGTCCATAGCAGCCATGCCTTGCTTTATCCTGCCCTCATCCCACAAGACACCTAGGGACAATGAGACTTATGCCAACAATGGGAAGTACAACCTTCCTTTAAGAGCATGTCCCGTGGAGAGGGCTGTACTAGCAAGACCTGCAAAGGAAGAAACAGCCATGATGTTAGAGATGCTGGCATCATGGTCCCCTCTGAACTTTATCCCAGGGGAAGAACTAAATAGAAGTTAGTACTTTGATGGCAGTTCATTGCTGTAACAGGAAAAAACAAACAAACAAACAAACAAACAAACAAAAAACCCTGAGAACATCTCAGAAGTCCTTAAATGTTGATCCGTTCACTGGATTGGATAAGATGTGATCATTTAGTGAACACTAGGCTAAATGTGACCAACTGGCCCACAGTTATTTTCTTTCTCATATTCTCACCAAAATTAAATACAGAAAACATAATAAAATAAAATAAAAGTTAAAAGCAAAGAAAATGGAACAGGAGGAAAAAAAAAAAAACAACCAAAACAGCGTTGCCAAGAGGTGGGAAGAGGGTGTCAGATCCCCTGAAATGGGAGTTATGTATGGCTGTGAGCCACCATGTAGGTCCTGGGAACCCCACTCCTCTCTGCAAGAGGAACTACGGTTGTCAGCCACTAAGCCATCTCCCCAGCTCCTTAAAATTAACTTTTGAAAGATGAAGAGAGAAAACCCTTCAAACCAGTGTATGAAAATGAGCGATACTTCCATGGGGTCTTCATTAAGGTGGGCAGGTTTCCCTCAGAAAGTTTGATCGGAGTGCTGGAAAAGAATCCTGCCAACTGCGAACTTACAGCTGATGGAGCTATTCTGCTTTGAAAGCACAGAAGAAATTAAAATGCCTAGAGACAGACCAAAGCTGAGGTAATCCATTGGCACCAGACCTCATCTGCAACAAATGCCCACAGTCCTGAAGGGCAAGGTGGAGAGACGCAAGATGATAAGCCCATCTCATATGAAGAAACGAGGATGTCAATGAAGGCCAATGCAACTTTAAAGGTTATGATTACCCCAGTGACAGTTTCTACCTCTTCTGTATGATTTTTAAAAGCCTATTGTATATTTTGATTTTTAGATAGATGGACCCCAAGCTCACAGCCCGGTCAGAGCTTTCACGGTGCTGGGATTGCAAGTGTGTACCATCATAACCAGCTCGAGACAAAGAGGTATCTTCTAAAATTATTGATCTGAAAGATACTGCTATTATAACTTGGTTTCTAACTCCACATTCTTCTTTTTACATAAGTTAAGAGAAATATTCATTTAAGGAGCATGCTGTATTGTGAAAATGTCACTTTATTGCATCAACAACTGAAAACAAAGGGTACAAGCCTGGAAAGGGCACATTTTTGTACTGTTGTTTCTGCCCACCTTTCTGAGTAACTTTCTCTTCTCATATATCGAAATTGAGACCGATTAAACTCAAATTACAGTGCTAAACCTTAAGTGTGAGGTCTGGAGATACAGCTTAGCAGTTAAGAGCGTTTGTTGCTCTTGTAGAGGACCCAAGGTCAACTTCCAGCACCCATATGGTGGTTCACAGCCATCCATTATTCCTGTTCAGGGAACCTGACTCTCTTCTGACCTCCAAGGGCACTGGGTATGCATATGGTGCACATAAATACATATATGCAGGCAAAACAAGCACACACTTTAAATAAGCAAGCAAGCAAACACCTTAAGAATACTAAATATAGTCCTCATGGTAACCACAGATGAAATATCTATATAAAACAAAATTCCTGTATGATCTAGCAGTCCCATGTGTGGGTATGTATTCAAAGAGAATGAAGTTGGCACCTCAGATACACCCCATGTGCTCATTACATATGGTGGGAAATGGAAGTGGTGGAATACATATCCTCACTGGGGTCATATAAAACATTTCAGCCAGTGACAAACTGCATATATCATATGTCACATAAATTACGTCATGAGAGTCACTGCTGGACCACCATGAGGTTGAGTCTGCTTCTCTTTCTGAGTAGCTTTCTTCTCTTTCATCTGTCGTTTAGGTGCTTCCTCCAGTTCTTGGGATTTCTTCACTTTTTTTTTTCTTTTGGCTTTGTTTGGTTGGTTTTGTTTTTGAGACAGGGTCTCTCTACATAGCTCTTGATGTCCTGGAACTCACAGAGATTCATCTGCCTCTGCCTTCCAAGTGCTGGGATCAAAGGCATGCATTACCACACCCCAACTTTGTCTCTCCAGAGCTCCCTTCCCACCCTGTGGCTGCTTCCCATGCCTAACTCAAACCAGCATGACTCCCTCTCTCCTTCTAAAGCTTATTACTTAAACATTCTTCTCTCAAAACAAAGCAAAAGACTATGTCACCACTAAATAAAGTCCATGATCTTTGGCCAAACTCTGGCTTCTAAATAGAACCAATTATATATAAATGCATTTTGTGGGTGGGGGGGGGGCTGAATATAGACTGAATACTTGATCACAATCTAGTATATGTACCCATAGAGAGTGGTTTTGAAGTTCCATAGAATGTTTCCTTTGGAAATGTATGCTGAAGCATTTGAGTGAGATGTCAAGATGTCTGCACATATTTCAAATAGAAGGAGTACAAATATTGAAAGATGAGAGCAAATGGTGAATTCAAGTGGTTGTTTTTATAAGTTCTCATTTTATGACTCCCAGTGTTTCAGAAAGTTTGAAACAAGAGGGCAGAGTAAATACAAGACTGATCTCTCTCAGCTGCTAGAAACAAGCAGAGGTTGATCTCTTGTTTCTGATCTTTGTGCAGCCGCCTAAGGTAGGCTGTCTGAGTTCTCTGAAAGCAACACATTCCTCAATGGACTCTGGATGTAGGAAGTTTAAGTAGAAATCAGCAGGACTGGGAGGCAGGTGGTTTCTAATGCTGTGATAAAATGATTTCCCCACAAGCATTTTGGGAAAGGAAAGGGTTTATTTGGCTTATAGGTTACAGTACATCTTAGAAGCCAAGGAAGAAACCCAAAGGCAGAAAGTAAAACAAAAGCCATGGAGGAAGGCTGGTACCTCCCCCAAAAGACCGGAAATTCTCACATCACTCTTATCAAGAAAATCCTTGGGGCAGGAGCTCAGCGGTTAAGAGCACTGACTGCTCTCTCAGAGGCCCTGAATTCAATTTTCAGCAACCACATTATGACTCACAACCAACTATAATGGGATCCAATGAATTCTTCTGGTGTGTCTGAAGAGAGCACACACAGTAAATAAATCTAAAAAGGGTGGGGGGAGAAGAAGAAAATCCTCACAGACATATTCACAGGCCATACTGATGAAAGAAATTCCTTAATAGAAGTTCCTTTCTCTCATAAGACTCAAGTTGGCAACAACTGGACAAAAACCAACCAGCCCAAATGCCTCTAACAAGAACAGGGAAGAATTAAGATGAAGGAAAGGGTGGTTTTTATTTTTTTTAATCAGAAATTGATTTTCCAGGGTTGGAGAGATGGCTCACTGTTAAGTATATGTGCTACTCTACGCAAAGGACTTGAGTTAGAATCCCAGCATCCACACTGAGTGGCTCGCAATTAATCCCCTGTGACTCTAGCTCCAGGGTATCCAGTGTCCTCTTCTTGATCCTGCGAACACATACTGCTCTCACCCCACACGTAACACATAATTAAAAATAAGATAAATCTTTTTTATTAGATTTTCTTTATTTACATTTCATATGCCATCTCGAACGTTCCCTATACACTCTCCCCACCCTGCTCCCCTAACCACTCACTCCCACTTCTTGGCCCTGGTGTTCCCCTGTACTGGGGCATATAAAGTTTGCAAGACCAAGGGGCCTCTCTTCCCATTGATGGCCGACTAGGCCATCTTCTGCTACATATGCAGCTAGAGACACGAGCTCCGGGAGTACTGGTTAGTTCATATTGTTGTTCCACCTATAGTGTTGCAGACCCCTTCAGCTCTTTGGGTACTTTCTCTAGCTCCTCCACTGGGGGCCCTGTGTTCCATCCTATAGATGACCGTGAGCATCCACTTCGTTATTTGCCAGGCACTGGCATAGCCTCACACGAGACAGCTATATCAGGGTCCTTTCAGCAAAATTTTGCTGGCATATGCAATAGTGTCTGGGTTTGGTGGCTGATTATGGGATGGATCCCCGGGTGCGGTAGTCTCTGGATGGTCCATCCTTTCGTCTTAGCTCCAAACTTTGTCTCTGTAACTCCTTCCATGGGTATAATAAAATAAATCTTAATAAATACATTTATATTCTCCCAGTCCTGGAGGATGGAAGTCTGTGATCAAGACAGTGATAGAGTCATGGGCTCCTGAGGTCCATCTGATGGCCTCTCTCCATAGCTATAGATGGTCACCTTCTTACTGTGGCTTCATGTGGCCATTATCTCTTGTTCCTTCCCTTTTATGGATACCAGTCTCGTTGGATTCAGGTCCCACTCTTATGACATAATTTAGCCTCAATTACTTTGTAAAAGACCCTGTCTTCAAACAGTCATGTTGGGGAATGAAGTCTTCAGCATATGGATGTTGGGAGGATTCTACTAAAATTGTATTAGTTAATTCTCCATCACTGTGACCAAATTACCTGACATAGACAACTTAGAGGACAGATGATGATTGGGGCTTATGGTTTCAGAACGTTTTGTTCCTTATGTGCCAGAGCAAAATAGCTTGTGCCACAACTGGACAAGGGAACAGAAAAGGGGAGTTGCTCACTGATACTCAGCTGGCTTTCCTCGTTTTCCTCTTTTAATGTGTCTAGCCCTCGGCCCATAGAATGGTGCCATCCACATTCAGAGTCTTCTGCATTTTTTGGCTTCAGTCGATCCTCTCAAGAAGTCAATTTTGATGAAGTGAAAGGAGCTCAGAGTTCTGGGTGGGAGATGGCTCATGCGTAGTCTCAGGCTGCCTTAAATACATCATTGAACAAAGTAGTTGAGGAAAGTGCATGGCAGCATCCGTAGCTGAGACAGAGAGGACCCCGGCTCTATAGCTACCGTCTCAGACCTGAGCAGCATGTCCCATTCAATGGGGTCTTTCAGTTATACTCCCTGCTACTGTAGAGGAGTATCTTGCTCGGTGCACACAGGAAGGAAGCTGCACATCTGTGGTCTCCATTCTCTAGATCAGAATACCACTGCCTTTCAGTATCCAAGGAGCCCAATTCCAGGACCTGGTAAATAGCTGGGGTGGTGGCGCCTAAGCCTCAAATCCTAGCACTCAGAAGACAGACAGGGGGAATCTCTGAGTTTGAGGTCAGAACAAGTTCCAGGACAATCACAGACACAGGAAACTCTGACTTGAAAACCAAATCAAACTAAACAAACAAACTAAACCAGGACCTGGTAAATAACAAAAATTCACCAATGTTTAAGAAGCTGACATAAAGTGACTTAGTGTGTGACGATAACCTACACACACCCTCATATAGACTATAATCACCACTATATGGCTAACACCCTGTAGCACGTCAAGACTAGGAAGGGAACTAAAATTGACCCCTTATTAATTATTGACTTTTCTCCAGAGGATATGTGTTAAAAAGAGAAGTAATGCCATTGTTTAAACAAATATTGCACAAACACTGTCTTTAGTAAGACTGTAATCAGCTTCACCCACTTTCCATCTAATCTGATTGAAGCAGATTTTCTACAAAATCTTTTTTATTTTGTTGCTATTAAAAGATCATCTATTTGGATTGGCCTCAAACTCGTAAGTTACTGGGTCCAATGTATAAGTTCACAGATGATCTAACCAGAAGCTAAATTAAAACAGGGGGAAAAAAGAAAAAGTAGGAAAAGAAGGGGATTTTCCTATCCAGTGGAATTTGCAGGGGAACTGACAGGCGCTGCGTTATTGGATGCATTTAGACTATTTTCCAGCTCTCAGTTATAAGTCGGGCATCATAATGCCTTTAGACTCTCTGCACTTACTCCATAATAATTATCCTTTAATACTCTTATAAATGAACTTTTAGCTTATCTTCCATTAATTCTACGGAACAAGCAAAGCCATCTAGATAAAATGTTTAACCCTTTTGTGCTCTTCTCTGTCACAGAGGTAAAGTAGAAAACCCCTTGAATGGAATTTCACCACACCCCAGGGTACACATGAACTTGAATTTCAGTTACCCTCTCCTCCCAGTCCCATGGGAGATTCACAGTATGTGTGTGGAACAGCTATACCTCTAGGTATCTCCTGTGGGGCGGGCACAGTCTATATCTTCCTGCTGCTGCCCACAGTGAGACTAGTGGTATCCAGGGTGTGGATGCTTGGCTAAAAGGAGCCCACCATAAGGTCAGATGCCAGAGGCAGGTGTCTTCCTTCATCCTCACAAGGGGAAGCTCCCAGTAAGATGCCAAGCACCTTGGCAGTAGTAGGACGATGCTCTGAGTCAGGATGACTTCTGTCTCAAAGCCCACCCTGCAAAGATGTGGTATCACCTAGGTAACAGACTTGACCTCCTTGGCTCTGTAGCTTGTAAGGTAAAAATGGCCTTCGTGCTTATTCCACAGGTCTATTATGTGATATGGTCAGGGCAATCTGAATACAATACCAGTAAAATCCACTGTGCAGGTGCAAGCAATGTCTCATCTAAACTGCAAAAGGCTTTTTGTCTAGTCTGGGGGCTCACTGAGAATGCCCCTGAGAGCAGCCCTCAACCACAGGCAGGGATCTCCTCGGGTGTGGGTGGGCTCAGGTCTACAGAGCCACTGACCCTGGTGCAACAGTGTTGCTCATGCCAAAGCCAGCAGGGTGATGAGCTGGTTCAGGCTCCTCTCTCTCCTGTTCCACTTTACTTCCCACTCCAGTTCCTTGAGATGGTGAAGAATTCATTAGCGGTGGCTGTTTAGTCCCTGGGATGAAAGCTCAGCTGCTTCCAGCTGCCTCTGCTTTGTTTACCAGCCTCCCCATGGGTGGCATCTTCCTGTCAGTCACCTTTGATCAAAGCTGAGTTATTATGTCCACCTAGAGCTAGCAGAAGCATCTACCAGCTTATTCTGGGGTGCTCTCTAAGCTGATGTAGGGGCTGCCTCATGAGTGTCTCCATTGTCTCTGGACTCCAGGGAGGCCCCACATCATTCTTGATCTTCAGGAGCTACAAAAACAGAGAAAGAAAAGGGACAGTCCTCAGTCTACCTACCAAGGAGCTAGAGAAACCAGAATAGCTCAGAGTAAATGTCCTGGTCTTGGGACCACTGAAGCACAGCTAGGTTAGGAATTGCTGTGTCAGGGTTATGGAGGTATGCTCCCCACCATACAGTAATACCCCAGCCACCCAACCTGGCAACCATATCAGCCCGGAACCATTCTGAACAAGCCAGCTTCAGTTTCCAGAGGGAGCCAGGAACAGGTGTCAGGAGTGTGCTCTCACAGCTGCTGAGTACACAGCCTCTAATGGGGAAATATGATCACAGAGAATCCATCCATCCATCCATCCATCCATCCATCCATCCATCCATCATTCCACATGCTTAGAGATTTAAGCAGCTGTGTCCAACCTTTTCACACTGAACCATGGCACTGTCATTTACAGAGCTCATGCTCAAGAGCCTTGTAATTAGTCAGGTGTGGTGGCTCACACCTTTAATCTGAGCACTCAGGAGGCAGAGGCAGGTTGATTTCTGTGAGTTCAAGGACAATGTGATCTGCATAGTGAGTTTCAGGTCAGCCAAGGTCACCTGGTAAGACTCTGACATCAATGGAATGATTGTGTTACCAAAAATCAATCAACCAATCAATCAATCAATTGCAGAAAATTTAAAATCTCATTATATTTTAAGTGTGTAAAACTGTATTGGACCACATTCATAATCATATTGGAGTGCTTGCAAGTCACAGGCTACAGATTACAAACTGTACTTTAGAGCATTTTTTAGTTCATTTCCATTACTATAACTAAAAACCTTAGGCTGAGTACGTTAAAAACAACAGAACTGACTGCTCTAAGTTCTAGCACCAGGAAAGTCCAAGATCAAAGTTTAACAGACTGGGTGTCTATCGAGATTCGTTCCTCTTCATCAGAGGTTGAAACCAGACATGAAAATGGTGGAAACACAACCAACCTACATACCATGAACAACACAGACAAAACTCTCAAGCTAAGCAGTGCCATGCTGAGTTACCCCCCCGGAGTGTCGTCATCTTTCATAAACATCCTGGCCTCATGGCAAGTGTGAGCGACTATGGGCTCTTGGCCTGCTGATATTGTGCATGAGCCATGTCTGCTGCTACAGGCAACAGGCTGCGTTCACTCTGTGTTACAGCCTCAAATCTGGTATGTCTACATGTGGAGCAGAGTGGAATCTGACTCCCGGATTAAGACAGCAAAGGGGACAGACACACTGTGAAGACAAAGACGGCAACTCTTTTATTCCATTTTAGTCACCCATAGAATGTCTGTAGGGTCCACTAAGGACTCAGTGTTTTGTTTCTTTGTTTGTTTGCTTGGTTTTTGTTCATTTTGTGTTGTTATTGTTTTCATGTTGCTGTTTAGCGAAAATGAACCTTGAATTTTTGCAACTTACCCTGGAAATGGCTATAGTCCATACGTCAGAGCTGTGATCTACAGTGGGAGCTAACCACGTATTGCTTAGCCATGTGGCCTCCAAAATTTGAGATTTTTAAGTTAATGAAGAGCAAAATGCTGTGATTTTGCCCCGACAGATTGATTCTGGAGGCTGGCTTATCAAGGGCATTTTTCTTGATAATAATCTCCTTATCTTAGTCATTTGTGTGGCCATCTCAGGCACATCACCAGTTTTAGCTTGTTTAGTCATAAGGGCTCTTGGTCTATAGTCATTCTCGCCTTGTGGCTTAATCTGGTGTTTTATAACAAAGCTGTAGAAAGCATGTTTGTTTGTTTTTTAAGTGTGTATGTGTGTGTGTGTGTGTGTGTGCAGCCATACACATGCCATACTTCATGTGTGGATGTCAGAAGACAACCTCAGTTGTGTGTTCTCATCTTTCAACCTTGCTTTGTTGCTCACTGCTATGTACACCAGAATGGCTAGCCCACACGCTTCTAGGGATTCTTCTGTCTCCATCTCCTAACCCCATCTCAAAACTGGGATTATAAAATGTATATGCTACCCTACCGCATATGACTTTTACATAGGTTATGGCGTTTGAACTCAGGTCCTTATGTTTGCATGTAAGCAATGGGAAGCAGTTTAGAGTCCCAGTGTTTATCTGCCTTTTATCCTCTTGTGGTGATAACACAAGTCACAGATTGTATCTTCTAGGCATTCTGACAGGATAGAAGTCAATGAAAGAAGGGCACTGTGTCCTTATATGTCAGAAGAGACTAAAAGGCTTCCTCACTGTGACAGCTAGTTTTGACACAACTTAGAATCAATCACCTAGGAAGACTGTCTCAATGAGGGACTGTCAACTTTAGGTTGGCATGTTTGGTATTTCTGCAGGATGGTCTTAATTAAGTTAATTGACATGAGAAGATCTAGCCCACTGTGGGCAGCACCATTCCCTAGGCAAAGAGGGCAGAACTGCACAAGAATAGACAAGTTGGCTTGAACACAAGCAAGCAAGTATTATGCATTTATTTCTCTCTGTTCTTGATTGTAAATATGATGTGACTAGCTGAAGTTCCTACCTTGACACAATGTTTGATTTACTATAACTTGTAATTGTAAGCTTAAATAAAACTCCTTTTCTCCTAAATTGCTCTTTGTCAGAATGTTTTACCACAGCAATGGACATGAAACTAGAACACTCATTAATTCCATTTGTGAGATTGAAAGACTCTGAGAGGAGCCCCTCACTCAGGCCTCAGGACAATAGCGGACACCCAAGAACTCACAATAGACCTAGCTTGATGCAAACCACACGAGGCTTTATTTGGGGAAAGCCAGAGCTCTGGGGACGACTCATATCCCAAGCAGGGGTAGAGGAGTCGACCTCGAGGGGAAAGAGGTCCCAGTTTTTATAGGCCCTCAGGGGAGAAAGGAGAAGGGGGGGAGTAGGGGATTTCCAGACCTAAACAATGTCTATTCTCAAGAAATGGGTATGGGAGGGGTACAAGGAAAGAGTCTGGTGCAGGTGTAGCAACTCAGGATTAGCCGGGCTGTGGTTGCTGGGGAGATTTTCTGACTCTTTCTCAGCAACCAATATCACAAACACCTGGCAATGGGCTTCATCAGTGGGCACACACATGGGTTCAAGGAACGGTCAAAACATTGGCAGACACACAGGTTCAAGCAGTGGCCAGAGCATTGTGCACCTCTATTTTTCTAAATCAGTGAAGCTAGTTCTGCTAACAGTGACATCTATCTTGCCAATTTCAGGGCTTCTGTGACCTTTTACATTCTGTCAGGATCTTTCAAGATCAGAACTCTCATGACTTACTGTCTACTAAAGACTTCACCTCTAAACTCTGTCACACTGGGTGTTAGGGTTCAACATATGAATCGGAAGTTACCATCACTCAGATCAAGGCAAAGCATAAATGAAGGCTTATCTAGGAGCTCCAGGGCTAGACATCTGAAAGAATCCACAAGAGGCAAAATGAAGACTCCATGCCAAACCTTCTCCAGAAAAGAAAATTTATAACTAAGTCATTTTTGTTAATTTGGAAACACTGTGTACAAAGGGTCACATGAAACAACCTAGCATCCATGTCAAGCTGCTCACAACTGCCTGTATCTCCCGATCCAGCGGATTCAATGCTTAATTCTGGCCTCCATGTGCACCACCCCCCAACACACACACATGGTACACATCAGTGGGAAAACTCGACTAATTAAGGTTGAAGTCCACCATGACCAGACAGCCTCAGGGTTCAGTGCATTATGGAAGACTTCCTTTGTTAGTGGGTTTTCTGACCTTGTCCGGGGAGTTCTAAGCCCCTACACTTGTCTCTACTTGAGGAATGTCATGTAGCCTTAATCAGTTTATAGGACCAATTTCATTTCCTGACAAAATCTGTTCAGCCAGCACCTAAGATTCCTGAAATGCTTCCCCATGTTAATGAAGCATTCCTGGTACCCTAAGCCCCCAGCCAGTGACCTTTGTCCATCCTGGATGTCCCTACCCTCAGTCCTCCAAAACTTCATAAGCCTTCATAACCAAGTAAGGTTGATCTGCCTACTGACTTCGGGTCCTCGGCTTCCAAACCCCCCTCTTCAACATCTCTGCTTGCACTGCCCCCCCATAGATTGTATCAGCTGATCCATGAGAGTAGAGAGACCCTCATGCCCACAGATATACACATATATACATAAACAAAAATAATAAAAATAAAAAAGAATAAGGAAACATAAAACATAAACAATATGCTATGTATTAGGAGCCACATATTTAACTGAGCAAAATGACACTGAATGAAACTCAGTTTCTGATCTATTCGGTCAGCGAATATTTATTCAGTGATGATAATGTTCTGGACTCTGATCTCTATATTTAGTAGACATGTATGTCTTTAGTGGACATAGACATAAATTCTGTCTTTGTGAAGGATGCTTCTGACTTTAATCTGAAATTCTTTGAGTCTCATGCAATAATGCAATTATTCCCTTGTCCTTGAGGAACTGGGCTCCAAAAGAATTGCAAATAATGGCAAATCTATTATCAAGTCTCAACATCTGTAAGTATTGGGGTACCAGGGGTGGTGGCTTGAAGTGAGAATACCCCGCCCTGGGCTCATATGTTTGAATGACTGGTCCCCAGTTGATGGAACTGTTTTGGAATTAGCGGGTGTAGCTTCCTTGGAAGAGGTGTGTTACTGAAGATGGGCGTTGAGGTTTCAAAAGCCTACACCAGGCCCCCTCATTCTCCCTCTCCCCTCTCCCCCCTCCACTCTCCCTCCTTTTCTCTCCTGCCTCTCCCCTCTCCTCTCTGCCTTATGCCTGTGGATCAGATGTAAGCTCTCTACTCCAGTATCATCATACCTGCTGACTGCCTTGCTTTCTGTCTTCATTGTCATGAACTCAGCGGTCTGAACTGCAGGCAAGCCCCCAGTTAAATGTTCTCTTTTATAAGTTGCTTTGGTCTTGGTGTTTCTTCACAGAACAGAAGAGTAACTAAGACACCAGAGATGTGGACTCTCCAGCAGCCCCAGAGAGAGGATCTCAGGGCTAGGACACCTTTTAGGAAATACCTGCCTTCTAACTCCAACAACCAACCACAAACTTTCAGATAGAATTTACAATTCAGATAGAATTTACAACTGAATAATGATGTTGCCCCACCTAGGGTGGTGAATCTGGTTTAAAGACCTAAACTTCAAATAATGTAAAGAATGCTCTGATGGCTGGTGAGAGTCTTGTCACCAAATAGTACTTGGGGAAAATTAAAGTTCTCACAAAAGGGACTAGGGCCAGAGTCCCTCACCAGCACATCATGAACAACAGCACCCACCCCTTCCCCGTTATTTTCCTCTTTCAGGTAAAGTTTCTTATAGATTCTATGACATTCTTTCATTGGCTTTGAAAACAAAGGTACTTAGCCACCAAGCTCTTTGCAGGTGTCACCTGGCCAGGCTGACCCACATGTTTACTGCAAACTTAAGAAATAGTCATCTAGGCAAGGAATCTTCCTAAAAGCATTTTCTGGTCATCGTTAAGGAACTCAATCCTCTCTCTTAGATTAGAGATAAAGTCCTGATTACCAGAGCAAAGCACCTAGCAAATTCCATACTCATTCCCCCGATGGCATAATCCCCACACCAATCAATTGACCACAGGGCATACACACCCCTGCAATGTCATGTGTTAATGCCAGGGAATCTAATAACTATCTGATTGTTTTTCTATAAGGGGCAGAGCTCAAAACAACATGACAAAAACTACATCATAGCCAGACACAAAACAAGCTGCTCACCCATTCCATGTGGACGCTCAACTGCAGCTCACCTTAAAACATAAACATGTTTACTTTCTAAAGTGGTTCTTCACTTCTGGTTATAGAAGTTTCTGCTCTCTTGTGGAAAATGAAGAAAATAAGAAAATAACAGTTTCTCATAAGTCTTTGATCCATAAGTAAGCCCTGTTAACAATTTTGATATGTTCCGTGTGTTCCATGTGTGTGTGTGTGTATGTGTGTGTATGTGTGTGTGTCTGTGTCTGTGTGTGTCTGTGTCTGTGTGTCTCTGTGTGTGTGTGTGTTTGTGTGTCTGTGTGTGTATCTATGTGTATATGTGGTTTTCAAGACAGAGTCTCTCTACATAGCTTAGCTGTCCTGAAACTAACTATATAGACCAGGCTGGCCTCAAATGCACAGAAATCCACCCACCTCTGCCTCCTGCTGTGTGCCACCACACTCAGCTTGGTATCACAGTACAGGGACAATTTGTTAACCATCTTCTTCACCCAGCATTTGACATTTTTCTTCATGTGTACTTAGTACGGGGTTCATGTGTGTGCATTCATGTTCACATATATGTGGCTCCACATATGTGTGCAGTGCACATGCACATATGTGTGCAGGACTTTATGTGGAGACTGAGGTTGATGACTTTGATCACTCTCCACCTTATTCACTGAGGCAGGATCTCTCAGTTGAAGCCAGAGCTTGCTGATGTGGCTAGCCTGGCTAGTCAACCTTGCCCTGCTTTCTGAGGATGATAATTAAGGTGGCAACCATGACTGCTCAGCATCCACACAGGTTCTGGAGATTCCAACGCCACAGTCTCGTGTTTGCGCAGCAAACTTGAGCCGCTGAGCCATCTCCACAGCCCCTCCCTTATTGGTGTTCTAACTGTTCTGTATGCACATTTGTTGAGGCGTAAGTGATAGCCTCTGAGTGGTAGGGGTATTTTGCTTTTTGTTTATTTTCTGTATTTTTACCATCTGTGTTTTCAAGTTTCTATCTGTCTTTCCTCCTCCTTCTCTTCCTCCTCTTAATTTTTTCTGTGGCATCTGGTTCTGTTCTGTTCTGGTTCTGTGGAATTTTGATCTGTGGACATGACAGGGTAGGGTTGACAATATCCAATATTCTCCTGTCCAGGGCAACAAGCAAGATATCACATGGCCCATCTGGTTATTTCTGGTTACTTGGGAGTTCAGCCAGTTACCAGTTCTTTTTCCTGACCCTCCTTGGGGAGCCCTGTGAGACTGGGGATCCAGAAATTGGAAAGGCTTGGCGCCTTCGTGTCCACTACCAGGACTGCAATGCCTAGGCTACACAACAGAGCCGAGGTACCCTGAGGACCTTGCACGATACAGAAGGGCAAGAGATTGGATAGACCCATCACACAACACCGGGTATTGCTAGGAGCTGAGATGGAAACCTAAGAACCCAGGCCTCACTAAACCAAGGAAACCTGATACTGAGGAAAGCCTCTGGTGAGTTCCTGATACCAGGGTTGTGCAGGGAGGCAATTGAAAAAAAGCCTCCTATTTTTTAACAACAACAAAAAATTCTTTGGTTGAACTAGTGACTCTCTGCATGACCCCAATTGTTGTTGTCATTCCCCCCTTGATGGTATTGTATTACTTTGTTTGTTCATTTTTGGACTGTCTCTACCTCTTATAGATTCTGTGTTCTGTGTATTGGTTTCATTTGTGTCTTCTCTGTCTCGTCTGTGTATCTGAGCCCCTATTAATCTTCTCTAGTTGCAAGTGGACTTGGGAGCCAGACCAAGTTCTAGCTGCTGCCACTCCCATGTCACTGGGCTGGAGCAATGTAGGTACCTCCTCCCTAGCATGCTGCCCTGGGTGACTTTCACCCTGCCAAGGCCCAAATCCACCACTGCCACTTGCCATACCTGCTTCAATAGCTGAGGCTCAAATTTTCTTTCTGGTCACTGAATTCAGTTTAGCAGGGATTCAAATGTCTTTTGGATATGAGTAATGGTTGAAATATTGTTTAATGCTGTTCTGCTGTATTGAAAAGCTAGTGCTAGAATTGGAGAGTTTCTGTCCTATGTCAGGTGACCCACCTGATCTTGTTGGAGAAAGAAAAAAAAAAAAAAAAAAGCAAGGCAGAGCAGCTAAGAATATGGGACTATTGGTTTAACTGCCAAAATTTTTTTGCTAAGACACAAACCTTATCTCAAGATTTGTAAGACTATTATACAACTTTTATGTACCTCAGGATTTATAAGTTTATTGGTTATGGCTTTAAAAGCTATAGAGTCTGTAAGAAAAGTTGCCTTAAAACTTGTAACACAGAGTTAATAATTATAAAGTTATTTAGGTAATCTTAAAACAAAGACCTACCATCAGTGTCTATAGTTCTGGGCAAGTCTCCAAATTTACTAACCTTGCTGTTCTAGTGAGCATGGATTAAATGCTTAAGGGCTTACCCTGAGAAAGGCTCAAGGCTATACTGGAATCCCAAACACTTAGTATGGTTGCCAGCTAACTAAAGTTAAGACCACAACTACTATACACCAGAAACTAAGATATTCCTATCTTATGATGCAGCAAGACAATGACCCACGCTGGTAAAGAGGCTATATATACAATGTCTGCCCTTACCTAAGGTCTATCCAGGCTCACAGAGTCTGACTTAAGAATGCATATGTAGCCTTCTTGTCTTTGCTAGCTTTGTTAAGCTTTAGCTATCTTGATAAACTGAGGCCTACAAAAAAAATGTGATATTCTGCAATGCTGCACTATGAGAGGACCAGGAAAATAAAGTTCACAGTCTTCCTATGGACTGTATTTATGACTTAACATTTTATTTTGATATTAAAAGGCCTTCAATTCAAGAACTGTAATTTTTTTTAAAGACTAAACTTAGCAGGGACAAAACTGTAGAACCCTAATCTTAATAAAGATACTAACTTGTCTACAAACTGTTAAAAATAATTAATACATGCAGATTGATAGTCACCTGATAGATGATCAAACTCTTTACAAATATAATTCATTTACAAACACAAGCTCTATTTAGTCTCATAAAAACAAGTAACTAAAACAAGTAAAGTTTATTTAAAATCATGAGTACTTCATAGATGTCTCTTAAAACTTTCCAGAGATTTGTTAAATATGGTATTCAAAATGTTTAATAGAAAAAGCTTCTATGACAGAGATGCCAGACTCTAGCAACAACCCTGCGGTCTCCACAGAAGACAGATGGGGCATTGCCAACTGTAACTGGATTGTGGTAACACTAACATGAAGGGGGAAAACTGTTCTGTGATTCGCCTGCTACCAGAGCTCTGCCCAAACTGTGGACAGTGTGGGGCCAACCATCCCAAGTCCCTTCTCCATAGGAAAATCTATCAAACCTGGGTCTGGCAGCTGAAGGCCAGTGCTGCTCTGTATGGCAGCTAAAGATTAAATACTATTCTGTATGAGAGCCAAAGACTGATACCTGCCCCCAGTGAAGCCATCAAGACCACAGGAGCCTATGGCAACAACCTAGGTCATTGGTAAGTGTCTGTAATTGTAGCTGTTAGCCCATACACTTCTCAGATCTCTGATGGTGTTGACAGCTAACTGTAGCCCCATCAATTTATCAGTTCCCTGGTCAATGCGCTTCACACATAAAAACCAGGCCTTACTTTTCTAGAGCTATTATGTCACCTGATGAAAAAGGCAGGTTTTTTTTCTAATTTATTTTTTTATTAGGTATTTTCTTCATTTACATTTCCAATGCTATCCCAAAAGTCCCCCCTGACCCTCCCCGCCCCCCCCCACCCCCCTACCCACCCACTCCCACTTCTTGGCCCTGGCGTTCCACTGAACTGAGACATATAAAGTTTGCAAGACCAAGGGGCCTCTCTTCCCAATGATGGCTAACTAGGCCATCTTCTGATACATATGCAGCTAGAGACACGAGCTCGGGGGTACTGGTTAGTTCATATTGTTGTTCCACCTATAGGGTTGCAGATCCCTTTAGCTCCTTGGACACTTTCTCTAGCTCCTCCATTGGGGGCCCTGTGATCCATCCAATAGCTGACTGTGAGCATCCAAATCTGTGTTTGCTAGGCCCCGGCATAGCCTCACAAGAGACAGCTATATCAGGGTCCTTTCAGCAAAATCTTGATAGTGTATGCAATGGTATCAGTGTTTGGAGGCTGATTAAAAGGCAGGTTTTATTACTAACAGGCTTCATATTAAAGGATAAACAAGTTTCAGATGTAACTTTTATTATTTAAAGAAATTTTCTTTGCAATGACTTCTCTCAGTAATCATCCACTTATGTAGATCTAATGATAAATAATTGGATAAAAAATTTAAATGTTTATATAAATTTTAAAATTCTAAAAATAAATTAAATTATAAACATCTGAGGATATAAAAGCCTAAATAAGTGGTAAGAGTCTAAAAAATATGATTTAAAATATATAAATATAAGTTATTCTATGCAATTATTTTACTAAGATTTCAAAAGTTCAAAGCATTTTATACACTGAGCCATCTCTCCAGCCCAAGAAGCAGATTTTTTTAAAATCAGAATGACTCAAAGTATTTTTCCCCAGTAAGTGTTGTTAAATTCAGGAGTCTTTGAAATTTACTTAAGAGAAAATTCTGAATCAGGTATAATTGTGCTGACATGTGCTTGTAATCCCATTACTTGGAAGATGGAGGCAGAAAAAAACAACCCAGAAATTTACCGCCACCTTTCGATACGTAGTGATTTAAAGGCCAGCCAGAAATGCATGAGACCCTGTCTCCATTAAAAAAAAAAAAGTAAGAAAAAAAATCTTTATCAACAACATGGGTTGTTCCTGAGAGAGAAAGCCAGATCATACCCCGTTTCCCCCCAGTATTGTAATCTTATGGTTCTTTAAATCTCCCTAATTAAATTGTCTGATTGGGTCCCTACTCCCCACACCTCCCCTCATCCCTTCGCGTTTATTCTCCGCACACATCCTTGGAAGGGGCAACTGACAAGCTGTTGGTGAGCAGACTCCGCTCCCCAACAATATGCTGCCCAGACAGACCGCCCGGGCCAGGGCCACTACCCTCCTTTGTTCGGAGGCCAACTGGCAAGGGGCAGTTGAATGTCTTCTGAGCAAACAAAAGACCTGCTCAAGTGTGCAGCTATTTGGGGCAGTGGCCACTCCCTCTGCTGGTGGTTAAGGCCGGCCCTACCTAGAGCCAGCTGCTAAGTCCTGGGGAAAGAATAGAGCAGGCATGTGGCCTTCACAAAGGCTGCTGGCCCCAGGGTCTTCACCAGCCACTCCAGTGGAGGAGCATCCTCAGCATATGGGTCCCCAGGGCCCTCCTCTCAGTTAACAATCATGACTTCCCTCTTCAGGACACAACAACATTCTGAGACCTTAAATGGGCCATGAAACTACATTAAATTCCCAAGGCAGCCTGAACCAAGATGCTAATTGGCTTGGCTGGGGATTCTCCCCTTCCAGGAGACAGATTGGCTCATTTTTCAAATGACTAATTATTAATTTGAAGCCATGAATAGAAAGAGATGGGAAGGACCTGTCACCTCCTGCTTAGTAAATGTTAAAGCTTTGTGATTTGTTTTAGTCACAACAAGGAGCCAAGGGGGTCTTCGAGTGGGCAAGCAGCCAGGCACAGCTCTCGTACAGACAGACTGCATCGTATTAGTTCTTCCCTCTGTAAAACGTAATGGAAGCTATTTATAATGACTGTCACCATCCAAGTTTATGGAAGACAAGAGTCATGCTATCTTAGGGTCTCAACAAATTGATGAAATCTCCAAACTTTATATAAAAAGTTAAGTTGTTACCATTTTGAGTTGACAGAATTCAAAAATAAAAAACTGCTTCATCCAATACTAATTCATGACTACACCACACCTTTAATACTACCATGTTATCAATATGCCCTCTGCTACTTGTGGTTGGATGGCATAGCTTTATTGCACTGTATTTTAGCTTATTCAAAGCTTTTGCCTGTTAATTAATATATCATAATTTTACAGTGACTCATTTCTCCAACATTTAATTTTTAAATGTTCAAATATGTAGGTGTTTTGATAAAATTTATAGTGATTCTCCATAGAGACATTCAAGCCCCAGCCCCATAGCAACTCTATTTTCTTCATCACGTTCAAAATCCTTTTTGCTATTATATTTTAATGTTGGGGTGACCTTCCTCAGATTGTATGAAGGTGTGTCTCTGTATTTTCAATTGTTAATCCTGGGACAGTAGAGAGCTAAGTGCTGGCAGGTTTTTTGTATTGTCACTTCTATGGCCCATCAGCAGCTTCCAGGTTATAAGGGCTTGTCCTTTCACATCTGCCCAAAAACATGAAGGTCAGGTATCGTTCATTGTCCAAAGGCAAGCCAAGAGATCTTCTGGTATTGTCTTACTTTACTGCTGGTTGTTTATAATTAAGGGCTCATTGTATGGGACAGGATGTATGGGGGTGGGACTTCCGGGCAGGCAGAGCAAGGGTGGGGGAGAGAGAGAGGGAAAGGGAGGAGGGAGAGGGAGAGGGAGGAGGGAGAGGGAAAGGGGTAGGAGGGAGGAGAAGGATGAAACAAGGGGGAGAGATTGAATGAAACCGAGAGAGGAAGTGGATGGAAGGGAAGGGCAGAAAGGTAAAGAGCTAGCCCCGTGGGTGGGGGACACAGACCGGAAAATCAGGTTAAGTTAGAAGCTAGCTGAGAGTCTGCCCCAGCAAAAGGCCTACAGCTTTAAACTGTATAAAGTCTGTCTTACTGAGCTTCTGGCAGGATATAAGAAAACCCCGTACTATTTTAATACATAGGAAACTTCAATAAATGAAATGATCTGTATTTTTTTTCTCAACTCCTATAAAATATTTTTTATTTAAATCACCAAGTTGTTAATATGCCCGTCAATATCTAAGGAGGCTGAGGATTACTTCTAAACCAAAACTAGTCTTTTAAGCCCACATGTGCAAGGTGTGATTTTTCTCCAAACAGATTTAAAATTTTCACATGTCACTTCAGCACCGGCCGAGACATTCTGTACTAAACAGCCTCCGAACCAGGAATGTAGCTGCACTAACACAGGTGATTTTTTGAGAGAGAGAAAGATCACCAATTCGTATTTGAGATTAATGGATAGAAGTTTGTAAAGTGTGGGGGCAGGGAGGGTATTTCTGGTTTCAAAGTATTTCTTCAGAAGATACTTACTGATTTCAAAAGGAAGTGTGGAAACTTAACCAATGAGGGGTCTGGTAAAGCCACCTTAACGGTGAGCCAATGAGAGGCCGATGGAGGAGGAGCCAGTCGATGGTGGGAGGAGCCAGCCTATGGTGGGATGAGCCACGCCATGAGGCTGACCAGAAGCACAGAGTGGTACACTCTTTTCTGTTCAGGGTATTCTTGACAAATAAGTAAAACCTGAATCGAACCTCTGTAATCGTTAGTTGAACCCATACTAAGACAAACAACTCCTCGAAACTGTCAGAAGCTGAGGCACGGTTCTGATACAGCAAAAGAAAAGGCCCATCAAGGTTTTGAAAACTAGTTCTTTCTTGTCAAGAAGATGAAATCTCTGGCCTGGGTAGAGACCAAAATCCCAAGCTACCCAAAACATAACAAAGTTAATCATTGCAGCCAGGCAACTACCCCTTTGGGAAGTGAGACCACCCCAAGGACAGCAGCTCACCTTATCCCATGCTAAAGACATCGGTAGACTAATTATCGCTTTGATGAGGCAAAGCTTTCCTTCCCAGAGTTGCTACTCTGTAGCCCAGTCCCTAGTGTTTCCGCGAGGCTTGGCTGGGTCTGTCAGACTTTCTGAGTCCTGATGGAACTCCTTCACTTTTCTTCGTTTTTCTGCTTCTCTCTTTCTGATGCTGGCCAGAGGCTAAGTATGCCTTCTTGGCACCTCGGGTTTTCTTACTCTTTCTCTAAAGCTCTCCTCACCCGGTGGCTGCTTGTCCACCTTGCGTCTTTCCTGCAACCTGCTTAACTCAGGCAGCTTGGCTTTTCCCCTTCTCTTCCTCTGGGCACCTGCTGAGATCTACAACTCTCCTGTCCGATTTGTTGTTGTTGTTTGGTTTGGTTTTGCTTTGTTTTTTTTTGGGGGGGGGGTTGTTATTGTTGTTGTTGTTTTTGGTTGGTTGGTTTTATTTTTGTTGTTTTCAACTCTAGTACAACTGTTCTCTTTAACTAAACTTTGGCCTTTGCTCTCTTCAAATAAACTTTGACTCTAACTTTTCTTGCCTTCTGATTTTTAATTGGTGGAGAAATTTAACTTATTCCTACACTCCTAGACAGTCCCAGCTTTGTGGTGGAATCCGTGTTTAACGTGAAGAAGAATCTGGATTCAGTCCCTAGAACCAATAAAGGGAGAAAGGGAGGGGTAGTGAAGGGGAGACGGAGCAAGAGGTGAAGGTCGTGGGAAATATACTGACTGAGAGTTTGTTCCCCATTGAAGGAGATGAGGAATGGCCACTGTAACACACAATCAGATCTCCTGTTATAAAGGACATTAACTGAAAATGCTACTTCCTGACTCTATAGGAATCACCCGTTCTGAACATTCCATATAAATAGAAACATCAATTCTGTGCCCTTCTGTGTCTGGCTTCCTTCACTTGGCACTGATGTCTTCAAGATGGTGATGCCAATGCTTCCTCCCCTTCCAGTAGCATTCCTTTGTGTGTCTATGCCATGCTTTGTGTATCCACTCCTCAACTGAGAGGTGCTTAGATGGAGTCAACCTTTAGCTACTGTGAACAGTTGCTGCTATGAGCATTTGTGGACAACTGCATGCTTGAGCACCTGGGGTTTCCTGGAATTGGGTCTTTGCTTAGGAGGCGAGCTGCTTGATCGGGTGGTAATTCTGCCTTCATCCTTTTGAGGGACCACTAGCCTGTTTTCCAGAGCGGCTTCATCATCTTACATTCCCATGGGAATGGATAAGAGGTCTCATTTCCCTACATCCTCACTAACTCTTGTCTCTTCCTTTATATATTTTTCTTCTCTCATAGACATCCTTCTGGACGTGAATTAGGACATCAAGGTTTTGACTTCACTTCCCTAATGCCTAGATGCTAAGTATCTCTCAGGATTGCTGGCCATTTATCTTCTTCTTGCTAGTGTTGCTGTTTTAATGAGCTGTTTAGATATCCTAGATGCCCTGTCTATTTAAAAATTAAATAGATAACTACATGGGATGGGGGTGGGGGGCATTCCTATTCAGACCACCAAAGATACCCTTGGTGGCATGGGTGAAACCTGAGAAGTGTGAGTTTGATTCTGGTTTTGTATGAGTGTTGAATTTCTGATTTTGTTTTCTTTTGAGACCGGGTCTGACTATGTGGTCCAGGCTGACCTTGAACTCACGGGCTCTAGCTAACCATTCCTAAAGAGAGTGCTACCACACCTGGATACTTTCCTGATCTTGATGAGCCACTGTAACTGTGTAAGAGAGTGCCTTAGACAGAGATTAACAAGACTAATTACGGCTATTGAACTCCTAAGCAATTAGAGCCTGCCCTGCACAGTCTAGTATTAGCCGCACTTTTATTGCCTAATGATTTGTTGGATGGACGCGACCTCCCTAAGGGTGTTCTGTATTTGTAACAATCACGTTTAATATATTGGCAAGTGTGTTTGTTTTCCCGGCAGACTTTGGGTCACAAGGGGAATAATGGGAGATAAAAGAGTTAGCACTGGCCATTCTAGAATGGAGCCACCCAGTGGGTGAAGCTGAGAGCCCTCTCAGTGGGTAACAGCTAAAATCCGGAGCTGGAGATTTAAAGCAGGTAAGGATGACCAGGCATGGATCCAGGATAGCCATATACCACCTCTTAAGTCACGAAAGGTTGATGCTGACTCAGGTGTGAACTTGTGTGAAAACCATTAAGCCACTTAAGACCTGAGCACTTGGCCACGTGTGGAGTTGAAAAAGTTGCTCTTTTCCCAACCTACTCACAAAATCTAATAATCACAGACTTATTTTTAAAATTTTACCATTCTTTTCTGATTAGCAACACATGGTTTGGCTCGAACTCTGAAAGACACACAATACGACACCACAATTTCCCCAGTTCCCTCTTTCGGAGATGACTGCTACAAACAGTTTAAATCTGTTCCTCAGAGGAACAGATTTTGAAACTCAGTTTCAAAAGAGCTCTCAAATTTTAAGGAGTTTTCTCCAGGGTATGCTAGCAAATGAAAAGTGCATGTAAGGGATGCGCGTGAAATGCAAGCTTTGACAGGCGACAGGGGTTCCTGCTCCATAAAGAAAAGAGACAAACTATCTTTGCCTGTGCCTGGAACCTCACTGCAAGACAATGGGAGAAATGGCTTAGAGAGAGGACCTGTCACAGGCACTGAGGTGGGGAGTGTACAGATGTGGAACAGGTTCGTTCATATTTTAAAGTCAGGAGAAATGCAAACATGGAAAAAGTGAGAGAGCCTCCATGAGTCCTTTGATACGACGGGGTTCCTCCTGTTTACATGCGGTTAAATCGCAAGACACTAACAGCTTACGGGGCTGAGGCTGGTGTAATCACATGATCTGGGGGGAAATAATTAGGGAATCTGGCCAGGGATCAACTTGGTATTTTATTTTGTTTTATATTTTTATTTTTAAGGGCAATTATATATATATATATATATATATATATATATATATCCTAGCAGTATATGTTTTCTCCATAAATACTTATGAGTCCCCAATTCAGACCTCAGAACTCATTTTATAATTGATTTTTAACTCAGCCAATTCCCTACTCATTTACTTATATGAAGATATGCATACATATGTATTTGTGACATGGTGCTGCTGGCTCTATCCTTTGTGTGGTCTTATACTGACACCTAATGCTTGCTAAGGAAATGATGTCAGTCAGGCCTGGTGACACAGACCCCTGTTCACAGTGGTAGGAGGCTGAAGGTTAAGTTCAAGCACTCCAGGCCACACAACACGCTCCAGACAGGTCTGAGCAATGTACCAAGACCCTCTCGAAAAGAAAAGAGAAAGAAGGAGAGAAATGACAGTAACAAGCCAGACATACAGAAAACACCTCTGAGGAACAGATTTAAACTGTTTGTAGCAGTCATCTCCGAAAGAGGGAACTGGGGAAATTGTGGTGTCCTATTGTGTGTCTTTCAGAGTTCGAGCCAAACCATGTGTTGCTAATCAGAAAAGAATGGTAAAATTTAAAAAAATAAGTCTGTGATTATTAGATTTTGTGAGTAGGTTGGAAAAAGAGCAATCCTTTCTCCATCCTTTGACCCAAGTACTTAACAAGGACAAAAAACAAACACATGGAGCTGCAGAGATGTCTCAAGGGTTAAGAGCACTGGATACTCTTTCATGGTACCTGGGTACTGTTCCCAGCACCCACATGGCAGCAGTAACTTCAGTTCCAGAGAGTATAGCACCCTCTTCTGGCCTCCAAGATACTGTAAACATGGTACACAAGGGCACCTTTGATTTCAGCACTCCAGTGGCAAAGGCAAGTGGATCTCTGTGAGTTTGAGGTCAGCCTGGTTCACAACGAAAGTTCCAGGACAACCAGAGCTACATAGTGAGATCCTGTTTCAAAAATACCCAAAGTTCCTTCTGGTCTCCACCTGCACCAGAGGCTGATCCCAAGCATCGAGCTCAGTGCCCCACCCTAAAGCTCTGCCTGTCTCTCCAGAGGCCAGCTCTAACCCAGGCACACACAAGTTGAACAAATCCAGCCCCCTGCTCCAATTTCCCCCACCTGCAGGGACCCCAGCAAGCCTAGCACCTGTGGCCTCTGTACCACCCAGTCAGAGTTCCATCTTCCTTCTCATCCTAGCCCACACCAGCAGCAGTTGCAGAGTCCCAACCCAACAGTGGTGCCTGCCTCTCAAGAGACCTGCTTCATCTCAAAACACTCGGGTCAATCGAAAGCCAGAGACAACTAGATGGTGAAAGGCAAGCACAGGAAGGTAATCAATAGAAGCCAATACAGTATGGCAACATCGTAACCCAGTTCTCCTACTACAGCAAGCCCTGGATATCCTAACTCAGATACACACAAACTCAGTCAGATACACATACACTAACTAGGAAAATATAAAGCTTTAAATGCATTTATTAGAAGGCAGGCTGTAAATTGATGGAAAACATTTAGCTAAAGTTAGGAAAACAAAAATGGACAAAAAGAAAGTATGAAACATTATGGAGAAGCTCAACAGTGCCAGAAGTCAGTTTTGCTGAAAGGGAGAAAAAGAAATGTCCAAAGTTCTGAAACAAGAGGAGAGAGAGAGAGAGAGAGAGAGAGAGAGAGAGAGAGAGAGAGAGAGAGAGAGAGAATAGATAGGTAGATAGATAATGTTTTGAGGAAAATGGAAGCTCCAACTAGAAGAAAATCTGTTCATAATGTTATTCCAATAAAGATAGAAACAGTGAAGTGGGAAATTTTCGTTAAAGAGACTAAAATATCTTGGAAGCAAAATAGAAAACTTAACCTTAAAAATGGAATCAGAAAATCCAAATATCCCCCAAAATATGCATAGTTTATCAACTATTCAAGACACAGAAAATTCAATCCTTGAATACTTAAATGATTTTAAAAATACCATCTTGACTAACCAAATCCAGCGATGCATTCAAATATGCTTTGTACTGGGAATGTAAAATGACTCAGTGTTAGAACTTAATTCACCACATTAATAATACAATTAAATTATTGGGGGCTGTGCTGGAGAGATGATTTAAAGGTTAGGAGCATGTCTTCCACAGGACTCAGGTACTGTTCTTTTTTTTTTTTTTTTTTTTTTTTTTTTTTTTTTTTTTTTTTTGGTTTTTTGAGACAGGGTTTCTCTGTATAGCCCTGGCTGTCCTGGAACTCACCTTGTAGACCAGGCTGACCTCAAACTCAGAAATCTGCCTGCCTCTACCCCTCTGCCCCTCTGCCTCTGCCCCTCTGCCCCTCTGCCCCTCTGCCTCTGCCCCTCTGCCTCTTCCCCCTGCCTCTGCCCCTCTGCTTCTGCCTCTGCCCCTCTGCCCCTCTGCCCCTCTGACACTGCCCCCCTGCCCCTGCCCCCCTGCCGCTGCCCTGCCTCTGCCCCGCCTCTGCCCCTGCCTCCCGAGTGCTGGGATTAAAGCCGTGTACCACCACGCCCAGCTCTCAGGTTCTGTTCTTAGCACCCATGTGATGTCTTACAGTTGTTCATAGCTCCAGTAGCAGGGCCTCCAGCACCCTCTTCTGGCCTTTTGAACATAAGGTACACACACAGTACTTATTACATACATACAGGTAAATACTCATACACATAAAATAAATAAATCTTTTTAAAGCCTTATGTTTCGGTATACACCTTTAATCTCAGCACTCTGGAAGCATAAGCAGGCAGATCTCTGAGTTTGAGACCATCCGTTCCATGCCAACCAAGACTATATAGTAAGACCTCTCTCAAAAACGGGGGGGCGTGGCTGGAGAGATGACTCAACGGTTAAGAGCACTGTCTGCTCTTCTGGAGGTCCTGAGTTCAATTCCCAGCAACCACATGGTGGCTCACAACCATCTGTAATGAGATAGGATGCCCTCTTCTGGAGTGTCTGAAGACAGCTACAGTGTACTTACATATAATAAATAAATAAATAAATCTTTTAAAAAGAAAGAGAAATAAAACAAAAATATTTTTTTTTTAAAAAAAAGAATGCTCCTGAACTAAAAAGAGAGGAGACTTTTCTATCTCTGACAATGGGTGGCATCACACTTCCGGGTAAAATGTTAGCATCTTCCTGGGGAGGAGACAGCGGTGAATCAACAGGGTGATTCCACCAATCTCTGCTCACCAAGGTATTTAATAAAGTGCTCAGGTGTCACGGGGTTTTTACAGCTGTACTTCTTGTCTCAGCCAGGTTGTCACTGCACTGCAGGGTGCCCTCTGGAGAACCATGCCTCAGGAAGCCCACAGAACCCACAGAAGGGCTAGAGTGACAGGTAAGAATAATAGCAAGCGTCATGAGAGTGAGGGCTAAGCACTTGTTTCTTCTACCTAGGCTTTGATATGCAAGGCTCACCGTGAACAAAGTAGGCCTGAGGTTTTGGAGGAGTTACAAAGAATATATATGGTTGGAAAAGCAATAATTTGAGGAAGGAATCACAGAGGTGGGCTGGGGACATGGCTCAGCAGGTAAAGGCACATGCTGCCAAGTCTGACGAGCTGAGTTCAATCCCCAGACCACACATAGTGTGCCATGGCATATGTGCATACATGCCCAGACAAATAAAAGAATGTAATATTTTTAACTATAAGAAACAATGATCTTTTCACAATAGACTATATAATGATAAAGAATAAATGTGAGAAACAATGAGCACTTCCTAATAAGAGCACTGGAAACTCAGAGTAGTGAAATTGAGGTACGTTACTTTATGGCCTTGGAAAGACCTGTGCCAGCCTAGAATTATAGGCATGTTTACCGGGGCAAAGAGCAATCTTTATATGCCTTAAACCATGACCCTTCCTCCTACTTGGCCCAGGACTACTTGCTGCCCGACCCTACTGCCCTTGGGGGTTGAAGGTGAGATGGTGTGGAGTCAACGACACAGACTAGGGAGCAGGTGAGAAAAAGAGCAGCAAGCTCCTCTGAACACGGCAGCAGCTCCTTTAATACCCTCCACCTGAGCCCCATTGGTCCCAAGATGCATCCCTTCTAAACAACAGTTCCTGATTGGCTGGCATTGTCTGTGCTGTCAGTCCTTGGTCTCCAGGCAGTCCTCAATTAGGTCCTCCTGCGGGGGATACTTCGAGTCCCCACCCCCACCCCCACCTCCACCCCCGCCGGCATTTACATAGAGGTGGCCCTGTCACTACACACCTGCTACACCTTCCTCCTGGTTTTGAACAACCAAGAGGGTGCAATCTTAGGCATCATCTAGGTCTTATCTTCCCCTCTAATCCCTTACATTTGTCTTTTTTCAACAACCATACATGGGTTTATCTCTGTTTCACCTCCTGTTTATTTTAAAGCTTATCTTGGGATGCATGACCCTGCAAGCAAACTTGGCTATTAGTAATTTTCTACTCTAAATTGCAAGTTTGTGTGATGAGTGTGGGTGGAGGTTGCTTAGCAGAGTTTGGGAGGAGGGGACCAACTAGACCATCAGGCATTAGCAGGAGTCTTGTGCCTTCTGGTAGCTGCACCTAAGCTGGCTCAAGGCATCACTGAAAAATGAACCATCAGATTTTTTTTTCTAACAAAAAAGAAATCAGAGAGGCGACTAGATTTTTTTTTTTTTTTTTTTTTTTTTTTTTTTTGGTTTTTCGAGACAGGGTTTCTCTGTGTAGCCCTGGCTGTCCTGAAACTCACTCTGTAGACCAGGCTGGCCTCGAACTCAGAAATCCGCCTGCCTCTGCCTCCCAAGTGCTGGGATTAAAGGCATGCGCCACCACGCCCGGCTCGATTTTTTTTTTTTTTTTTTGGTATTATATTAAATGACCTATAATCTGTAAGTGTCTGACACCAATCCCGCTCACCCACTCAGTGACCCCCGGAAACACCAATAGAGGGATAAGGAAGGAAGACATGAAAGACAGGAAGCCACACTTTTTTGCCATGCGTTCCAAGTGTTGATGTACCGGAGACAGGCTGTGCTGCTTGGGAGGAAGCCAGGATGTACACTGGCCGCAGGCTCCTCCCAGGATCATTATCCAGAACTTCCATTCACTGGGTATTTCTCTGACTGACTAAAAACCTTGGATGTTCCAGATGTAGTGGGGGTGAATCAGGAGGATGAGAACTTCTGAAACCCAGGATCTTGCAGAACCATGTTACCCTGATTCTTCTGTATGTTTGTCTTGATCTTTCAAAGTGCTAAGGATTATACTCAGCGTCTCCCTCATGCTAGGCAAATGTCTATGACTGAGCTACATCCTCAGCCCTTCTTTGACATTTCTATTTAGAGACAGGCTGTCATGAAACTGTCCATGCTAGCTCTGAACTTTCTATTCACCTACTTCAGCCTCCTGTGTCCTAAAATGACAGGACAGCAGCACCAGGCCCTGCTCCTGCTTCATTTAACAGACTTACAGCACATGTAACTACGCAAGCACAGCTGAGCAGTCAGCATGCAAGACAATGGCTCTCTCTACTCTTAGTCACTGAGTATGCTAAGATAGGTCACATACTCATTGACTTCCTTAGTCCACAAAGCAGGGCCAGTCATACATAGCTGCTGTCAGAACATATGCCTACATTCTTGCTCTGCGCACATCTCTATCTGTGTCATCTCCTCCAGCTTCGGAGCAGATGCTTCTCAGCATCTTCCTTCTAAAGGGGGAAAGCTTCAGGCGCATCCTGATGATCCATTTAGTCCTTCAATAAATATTTTGAATGCTTTCTTAACTTGGGTTTTCCTGCATGCTGTTTGAGAAAAGAGCATATAAAGAAGTTATTTCACTTGGTGCTCCCCCTGAAATATGGTTAAGGAAGAAGCTTAGGAAGCCTGGGGAGAAGCCACTACAATGGGCAACGAAGGCTCATCCTGCTGTGGACTCTGTGAAGGGCAGACAGATATTTATCTACACACAGTTAAGAGCTGCTATGAAGCATATGTACTGTCCACTGCTTACCACCTTGTCTCTGCCTAAACACACAGCACTGTAAGACTCAACAATCTACATCAAATGTACTTATATCCTGTAGATAAGCAGCCAGGGACCACAGCCTCCTAGGCACATAGCTAGCCACCCCCCTCTTTCATTAAGATCCAGAAAGGCTGCTAGGATAGAAAATGTCTCAACAGTATCTGCCATCTACTTGTACCTCAGAATTTGAAAAGCAGACCACTCTGGATTTTATTAGTTTATTAAGAGGACTCTTAATATTCTGAACTAAAGCACTGGAGAAGACACTGTTTCCATAAGAACCCTAGCTCAAGCTCCCTCCTGCTCAAGATGTTGCCAAAGGTTGTTCCAAGACAACAGAGAACTTGGCTGTAGTTGCTTCTGGGAAAGCTAGCCTTTATCTCCTTTGACATCTAGATTGTGCTGGCTGCCATAAGCACTAAAGAGAACAGCAAAGAAATGGCAGTCATAATGAGATCTCTTTACTACCATTAGAATGTCTATACCATAGGCAGGGTCAGGTTCTAGGCTCCTGATATGCAAATACCAGGTGCTGGGCAAGCACTATTGCTCAGAGCAGATGACATCATATGCTCTTGGGAAGCTTACACTTCAGTAGTAAAACAGAGAACGAACTGTTGGGTGTGACTTATACTGTGAAGGAAATACACAAAGAATGGTAGAGAATAGCTTGGAGAGATCCACTGTAAATGAAACAGTCTGAGAAGGTGGCACTGTGTTATTTTAAAAGTGAGAAAAGATCTACAAAAGAAAATGCCTGAGAGAATAGCTTTCTAAGTAGTGAGTATGACCACATGTAAAGACTAAGACAAAAATTCTAGAGAATTTGAGAGAAGTATTGTGAAAGTGGAGAAGATGGTAAAAGATGTGAAGGCAGAAGACAGAAGCAGGGTCCTTACAGGTCCACGAACAAACTTCAAAACACTAGAAAATTAAGTCAAAACTGTGAGGTGCAGTTTTTCTACTACAAGTTAGCAAAGAACCCAGTGTTTGGAAGGACTCCACCGTTGAAGACGTGGGGAACCCATGCTTTCACACGTTATTTGTAAGAGTGTTAATTAGTACAATAACTGAAGAGAAAATTGAGTCATATCACTGGAGTTGTTTTCAAAGAGCATATAGTTTATCATAGCCAATTCCAATACTAAGACTCTCTCCCACAGCACATCCATAGTGAGTAGCAAGATAGTCAGTCCTTGGGATGCTGTAGTGCTATGTACAACAAAACAGCCAGGGAAGGGGGGAGGGGAGAGCTTTTAAGATCCGCCAAATAAGAGACTTCCGTTGTAATCAGATCTTGGTGGTTTTATTAAAGTGAGACAAGGCAAGGTCCAATGAGCTGCTCACATGCCGTTTACAATAGTTTCGCGGGACTAATAGCGATTGCCAACCCTACTCTCACACAGTATCCCCGCACTCTGTGGTGAGCATCCACCCACTCACTCCCTGAGTACCCCATCTTGTCATTAGAAATCCTTGCTTTTAGGCTTTCCCAGCCGATAGACAGGGACGCCCTCCAGGAACAAGACCAGTGCCCTGCACCCCAATGTATAGATGCCATCATGTGGGCAGGAAGAAGCGGAGTCCTGGTTCGGTGGAGAAAAGACAACTTGGGAGATATTCAGACAGATGAATTAGGGACATACATCCAGAGTCTCGCTGCAGTTAGGAGCTGACAACCTTGTGGCTTCTAGGAAGACATCAGAAAATATGGCCAAGGATAAAGGACGCTTGAAAGCACCGCATTCTCTATTGTGAATGCATATCCTATCACGAATTCCCTTGAAAGTAAAAGAGGAAGCAACTTGGGTGTGGAGGGATGCAGGAGGAAAGCCTACAGAAGGACGAGGTGATGGATTAGATTGAAGTAACTCCTATTCCAGTCAAGACAAGGCTCTGTTCCTCCCACACCTCAGGACTTGTTAGAAGGATCCAAGATAAGCAGGAGCTCCAGAGCCCCCTACTGGCAGAAAGAAAAATAAACACCCAGAGAGCACATGGCTATTGCGCCTGCGTGGCTGGCAAACGCCACGGCACACGCGCATCACCTCCGTCCTGCCTACCCGGTGACGCAAAGTGCACGTAGGCGGAGACAGCTTCTCAGCATCTGCTGGGGGTTTGCTTCCACGCGTTAAGGCTCTGTTGACACGGACGGGCGCTGGAGAGCTGGGCGCGCGGTGTGTGGTCGCTGTCTGCCTCGGGCTACGCCACTACCTCTCCTGCGGGGCCGAGGGAGCCGTGCAGGGTAAGCGGGGCCAGCGAAATGTGCTTGGCTCGGAGGACTGATTACGGTTGGTCTCCCCACGCGCGCGAGGGACGGGGTTCCCCTTGATGCAGTTCCAATGCCTGATACCTCCCTGGGCCCGGAGACAGCTCCGGGGGGGAGGCCTCAGGGTCACTTGCGCTCTCGGTCCATTCAACTGGCTGTCTTTCCGTCCCTGCTGCGTAGCCCTCGCACGTCTACAACACACCGTGGGACTCGTGAGCTATGCTGTAGGCCAAGCAGCAGGGGTCTCTGCCCGAGTGTAGACCACAGCCCTGCCGCGTCCATTCATTCTGCTGGCCTGTGCTGACCCGCCCCCCGCAGAACCAGGCCCAGGCGCCTCCCCTTCTGCACTGGACAGTCCAACTGGGAGGCTCAGGAAACCGGGGAAACCCTGTCTTCTGACTGTGTGGAAGGTGGGAACCGTGGTGACATCGAAGAGCTTACCAGGGTGGTTCTGCCTGAGTTGGTGTGTGGCCACAGGTGCTTCAGGCTAAAGGAGAGAGAAAGGTCCTGATGTAGACACCCAGAATGTAGGACAGGGAGTCAGGGGGAACACATTTTTATTTTAAAAGCATCAGGAAGTAATTGGATTTGAGACACCATTGCTGAGTAGGTCACAGTGGACACAGCCCTTCACCCTGAGAGTATATCCCAAAAAAATCAGTCACCTGAAAATACCTGGTCCTTTTATGTCTGCAGATCCTGTGTGGTGAGGGGTGTAGGGAATGCTCATAGCCAGAATAGGAAAATCTCAGACAGTGAGGAAGGAAATTCCCTAGGGAGAGGCAGAGGACTGTGGTTACAGGATCTCTCCTGGGGTGCTGCAGAGCCGTTAAATGTGAATCACATTTAACAATGTGATTAGTCCTTGAAAAGAATGCAGCAAGCATAAAGGTAAGTCTGAATATTGCCCGCCCCCCTTCTCCTGCCCTGGAAGAAGGGTAGACTAAGATGGTGTGCATCTGAGTCCCATCTGGGGCCTCATGGACAGAACCTGAGAGTTACACAGCTCTCTGTGTACTTAGGTCTGGAAGAACCTACTGGCCCACGCAGGCATAGCACCCTGCAAAAGAATCAGGAGGAGGTAGTCTTCACCAGACTGTTAATCTATATATATATATATTTTTTTTCTTTCTACAACTACCAGGAGAAATACGTGACGCTTTGTTAATGTGCTTTATTTCTGGACACATATTTAGCATGTGCAGCAGTCATTTGTAATCATAGCTTGGTTCCTGTCTTTTAATGCAAACCTGAAAAAAATCTGGCAGCTGCCAGTTTGAATCAGACGGAGCATATTTCTGAGCTCTAGCCTCCCCTCCTCGCCCTCTAACATTCTCTGACTCCAGTATCTACCTGACAGGAGGTGGACCTCCCCAAGTCACCTCTGCTTGCCTCTGTGTGCTGCTTCCTGTTCCGTTCCACTTCCTGCTCATTCTCCACTTGGCTTTAGTTCAAGCTGCTGCTTCTGCAAACTCTGTTCTGCAAAGTGCAAACTAAGGTTGAGCTGTTCTCAGTGAGCTTTTTTGGGAGTCTGATCAGTATACCACCACTGGGTGTTAGACATAGCTAGAGAAAAGTAGTCCTCGTGCACTACTCCTTAGCTGTGGACAGACACTTCAACCCGACAGAATAAAGTTGATGTTTGGAGTTGAGCCTCTGAAATATGGCTATCCTGTGGACCAGTTTGTCTGGTTCTGGTCCTGTACCCCCTGGATATGATGTTCTGTTTGGATTGTTCATATCATCTAGAGCTTGCTGATATGTAAATGCAGTGATTGTAAATGCAGATTGATAAGTGTTGTCAGGTTGTACAAAGTAAGAGTCTTGTATTTCCAGGTTGGTGTAGGGCGCTCAGAGCACATGATGAAGATGTTCGGGCTGGGGAAGGCAGTGGTAGTAGGATTTTAGCAGAGGTTTTAGGATAGGGTCAGAATTGGACAAAATTGGCCCAGTTGATGGCTGAACATTCTGGGAATGGACAATAGTATGTGCGCAAAGGGCCTGGGACGGGTAGGAGCTGAGTTTTCAGGGCAAAAAGAAGCACTGTGCTCTTGGAGTGCTTGGGCAAGGATCAAAGGTATGGTATGAGGTGCAAGTACCCACAGCAGGTGATGGATGAGAGGAGCTCGTGAGAGCATTGGGTAGCTCTTAGGTGCAGAGGAACCAAGAGTATGGCAGGAGCTGGGGCCTGGCAAGGGAGGCTTACTCCTTGGCATCTGCCAAGAAAACCTTTTGTTCTGAGCCCTACATGTGGCAGGAACGGGGGAAAGTTTTGTCTTATTTTCTTGCTCTGGGCCTGGGGCTCAGAGGCAGCATTCATATAACCTGGGCTGCTTGCCTAAGAGTGTTTGAGTGTGACCAGAGATGGGACCAAGGAAGGCCTGCTCTGTGTACAGTGTCATCCCACTTCTGTTTTACCCAGACCAGCTCAGGATGAGTTCCCTGGCCTAGAACTACTGTTCTCTCCTCACGCAGGGCAGCCACAGGGTCCTTCTGCCCATAGTTGTCCCATGTGATGTGTCCTCTGCTCATCTACAAAGCCTGTAGAGCTTATGTTCTTTGTGGCTCCCCTTGAGCACATTGAATTTCCAGGATGCATTGCAAGTTATATGGTGGTCCTTCATGAACAGCCATCCACCTGCCTTGCAGAGGAGACCCTTGGAGGATTTACCCTGACCTACTCACACACTGCTGCCAGCCAGACACAAGTCCTACTTGAGGCCCATACCACCAAGCCTCCTGCTCTCCCAGGATTAGCTGCTGCGTTTCAATAACTGAAGAGTGTGAGTCGTGAAAAGACGGGCAGACATCCCTTGCGGACAGGAGAAGCCTTGAGATGCAGGGCCCTCATGTCTCATCTTTTTGAGACCAGGAGCTACTAAAAAAAAGAAATTGAATATCTAGGGGTGATGGTGCCCACCTCAACTCCCATCACTGAAAAGGCAGAGGCAGGAAGGTTGAGGTTTGAGACCAGCCTGGACTTCATATCAAAAACCTGTCTCAATAAACCTTTCTGAAAAAATTAAAAACTGTATTTTAAAAATGAGTGCGTGATTTTTGCTTAGATTATATTAGATCAAAACTGATGTGCCGCAGACCCTCTGGGTCCCATGCCTGCGTAGGAAAGAGTTCTCTTGAGCAGATGGGCAAAGAGTCGGATGGGACAGACAGAGACACACACAAGAGAGGTGTCGAATCTGAATGTAATGTCTTGGTAAAACATGAGACTATTATATTACAGCGAATATCATAAATTGTAAAACATAATAGATACGGTACATTGAAGTTTCCCAGGTGCAAGAGGAGTGACTTTAAAAAGACTATGTTTACTTAGAGATAAACGCCTGCTTTAGCCCTGACCAGGCAAAAGTTTTACACTTTGTTAATTGCTCCAGGGGGTTTAAATCTTGACAGGCTTCAAGAGTAATGTAGTGTCACTGACCCCGAAATTCTCTAGGCCTTGTTAAATTATATCTAATTTGGAGAATTTCCATTATCAGGATAGTATATCAACTTGCTCTGGTGTGGAATGTAGTTTGTAGTAAATATTTCTATCTCAGTGAGACTTTTAGTCTCTTTTTGCAGATAACTGAGCTAATGGCTAGTGTTTTATTGTTTTATGGTAGAGCTAAATTAGTTACTGAATAGGTTAAGCTCCTTGCTGTTATCTGGGATCTTAGAACACTGGGAAAGGCTTTAGCTATGTTAGAATTCAATCTTAAAAGGCATTTACTATAAGGTAATGCTTAATAGAGTGCACGTGAGTCTATACATTAGACTAACGGTGAGTGGAGGATTAATATTATGATTTTTAAAATTTTGGGGAGAAAAATGTCAGACTTCAGGAAGAGAGTCCCCTTTGAAACCCATTGCTTCATTGGTCAGTTTCCCAGCTTTCGCTATGTCAAACTGACTCAACCAAAGTACGTGACACTGATGGCCTCATTTTAATTCATTTTGCCACCTGGCTAGAGTTTTATAAGCTTTGAAAGACCAGACATGATTTACCCCTGGACAGGAGTGCGTCTTACAAATGAGAAGCAGTTTCCATTAAGCTTGCAGAAAATAGAAGGCCAGTGTTTGATAGCTGTCTCAGGTTCACTCTCGTTGTTCACATGGCCAGTTTTAAGCTCCCAGGAAAGTGAATCCTGAAGGTACAATCTCAGAAGTGTGAGTAAAGATGTGAAGGATGGGTGGGTCCTGTGGCTCTGTCACTGGAATGGTCTGCGGACACTGGGTTCTCTGATATAAGCAGCAGCATGTCCCAGTGTGTTTTGTTTGGAAGTTACCCAGTGTTTATAACCCTCAGTCCTGGACCATCCCTCCCAGAATCATCAAGAAAATCAAGAAAAGCCTCTGACTCCTGGGCAGTGGGGTGCAGACCAGTATGGGGCTGCATACTTTGTCCCCGGACCTAGGAACTTCTGACATACACTGTCGGCTCCTCCAGCCTAATGTGACTGACTTCATTCTTCTCTCTTCAACCAGCAGCGGCTACATAGTTCCCAGCAGACTGAGAAATGAGAAAAATACCAAACCATGGGACCCTGCGGATGACGAAGGTGGCATATCCCCTGGGACTGTGCGTGGGCCTGTTCATCTATGTTGCCTATATCAAGTGGCACCGGGCCTCTGCTGCCCAGGCCTTCTTCACCATTGCTGGGGCTGCCTCGGGGGCACGGTGGACCCAGCAGGCCTTCAGCTCCCCAGGCTCAGCTGCACGTGGTCATGAGGTCTTCTATGGGATCATGTTTGATGCTGGGAGTACCGGCACCCGCATCCACGTCTTCCAGTTCGCCCGGCCACCTGGAGGTATCTGTCTAACTCTGAGCCATGAGTTATGGGCACAGACACAGGATCTGACTTCCCCACTCTCAGGGCAAGGATCTTGAGAATTCCTGACTTCAGAAGAGAGTGTGTGGCTTGAGCCCCTGCTCCAGAGTAACGTAGAAGCCTGCTAACATGAAATTATTACGGCACTGGGGCAAAGCTCAGTGGGAGAAGCACGTGTAAGGCCCTGGGTGTGAGTACCAGACCTCTTGAAAAAAGAAGTGCAGTTACTAAGAGATACTCAGTGGCTACAAAGCCCGTGCCACTAACCTCCCCTGGAGCCCAAGGCTCTTCTTACACGAGTGAGTAGTGACTACCATTGATGGGGAGATAAGACCCTAGAGGGCATTTAGTAGCCTGTCCCCTCCCTGTGTCCACAGTAGGCCTTGTAACTGAACCTGTCATTTGGGCCATGTCATGTTGATATTGGGAGATCTCAAGGCAGGAAACAACTCTAGAGTCAGGCTCAGGGAAGCCAGGATCCCAGGCAAGTCAGAACAGTAGCAGAAACCTGGGACTGAGGCTTGCAGATCTGCTGCTGTAGGTCCTGCATGGCACTGAGGGCTCTGGACCTCAGGCCCTACCCGCTTTGCTTCCCAGGAGTGGGGACATTAGGCAGAAGGTGGGTGCTTGTCTCCAGGATCCCTTGGCTGCCTGGGTCTTGACTTAGCTCTCTTGTCTGTTGCCCTGAAATCTACCCTCTTTGTGCATCTGACTTTCAATCAGTCAGCTTTCTGCCCCTCTGCTTTGTCCTAGTCCCATCTCCAGGTCCCTAGTAGCCAGACACCATCCTGGCATTAACTGCTCTGTCAGCATGAGATCCCTGGCAACTCTTCCCAGAGCTACAGTAGCCTGTTTTACTTGCTTCTGAATTAATTTTTATATGTCTTTATGTGTTTGGGCCAGAACTTTGCTTAAAAAAAAAACTTTATTGAGGATCACTTAGATTTTAAAAGTCTGCATCCATTCAAGGTGTTAAATTTAAACAGTTAAGCTGGATGCGATGGCGCATGCCTTTAATTCCAGTACAAGCAGAGGCAGGCAGATATCTGTGAGTCCAAGGTCAGCCTGGTGTGCATAGTGAGTCCCAGGAGAGCCAAGGGTACATATAGAGACCCTGCCTGAAAAACAACAATAGTAGCAATTTAATAAAGTTTTGCGGACTGAAAAGCATAAACGATGCCCTGCCCTTCTGTAAATTTGTCCCATTTGTACATTGAGAACTTTTATACTTCGTAGCTGTCTTAGTCAGGGTTTCTATTCCTGCACAAACATCATGGCCAAGAAGCAAGTTGGGGAGGAAAGGGTTTATTCAGCTTACACTTCTACATTGCTATTCATCACCAAAGGACGTCAGAACTGGAACTCAAGCAGGTCAGGAAGCAGGAGCTGATGCAGAGGCCATGGAGGGATGTTCCTTACTGGCTTGCTTCCTCTGGCTTGCTCAGCCTGCTCTCTTATAGAACCAAGACTACCAGCCCAGAAATGGTCCCACCCTCAAGGGGCCTCCCCACTTTGACCACTAATTGAGAAAATGCCTTACAGTTGGATCTCATGGAGGCATCTCCTCAACTGAAGGTCCTTTCTCTGTGATAACTCCAGCTGTGTCAAGTTGCCACAAAACCAGCCAGTACAATAGCTAAACATTTAAACACCAAATCTACTTACCTCCCAAGTTGGTTTTGAGACCGAATGTAACAGGGGTGGTTGGGAGGGAATCCTGAGTGGTGGAACACTGTCCTAGCATGTCTGAGGCCCTGACTCAGTTTCTAGCACCAAATTTTTAAAAGTAATCTTTCAGTTTAAGCAGTAGTAACGATAATCCAGTGTTTGCCTTTAGGGAGAACAGTCATTTTGAAAAGTTTTGTTCCTTTTTTTCTGGTCCTGTTTTTTCCTTCCTCGGTCCTCATATTTACATATTCATATTTGGAACTGGCGTCTTCAGCCACAGGATGCCTCTGGGTACTTTAATGCAGCCCACTCCTCCGAACATCAAACACTCAACTTCTTAAGAAGAAAAACAAACCCTTCAGAAGCTTGTTCAAGGCCCATCTAAGAATATCATCTTATAATTATGGGCATCGTGTTTATGTTACAGTTTAAGACCATTTATTAAATCAGCAAGAGTTATCTTAAGTAAGGTGTCCTCAATAAAGTTAGGGTGTGAGTTGTCTGCTCCGTGCAGTGCTGGAATCAATCCCAGGGCCTCTAGCTTGCTAGGCAAAGACACTCACCCCCGCCTGCCTTTATACACACAGACACACATATACACCCATGTATGCGCACACACACATTTAATAAAGGAGAGCTCTGGTGTAGGCTTTACTCAGCTAAACTAAATTGCAGGATTTAAACAAAAATAGTCCCTCGTAATTGGTCATCATGGTCAGGCCTCCGCTCTTAACATCAGCTAGTCTCTGTTGTATATCCTCATAACTCTGTATATATTCATAGTTTCATCTTTTAAAAATGTTTTCCCTTTAGAAACTCCCACCTTGACCCATGAAACCTTCAAAGCACTGAAGCCTGGGCTTTCTGCTTATGCTGATGATGTTGAAAAGGTAACTATGTTCTGTGTCTGTTTTCCCTTCTAGTGTCCCCTAACAGACTTACTAGCCAGCCCCTTCTGAACTGGATCCGTTGACTGTCCCCTGAGAGAAAAAGATCTTCCTTGCTGCCTGAGGATAGAGGGGTAGAGAGAGGTACAGGTCTCACCCACCGGTGTGGTGTATGTCATGAGGCCCTCCCCTAATCCTTATGCAGTTCAGAAGCTCACATCCACAGATGTACAGAAGCATTGTTGTGGAGCTGGAGAGATGGTTCAGTGGTTAAGAGCACTGACGGTTCTTCCATAGGAATCAGGTTCCATTTCCAGCACCTACAGAACAGTTTATTACCATCTGTAACTCCAGGCCCAGGGACTCTAATGCCTTCTTCTGGCCTCTGTGGGCATGGCACACACGTAGTACAGTGTGTACAAGTGTGCAGGCAAAACACTCATACAAGCAATAAATGAAAAAGAGAAGGCTGTATTTGGACTTTAAAATATTTATAAAATATCTAATAAAAATTGTTTAAAAAATCTATAGTTTTTGTATAAGTTTTGTATAATATTCTGTGATACAAGGGGCTAGGGATAGAGCCCAGGGCTTCCCAGGGCTTGGCCAGTGCTCTGATACAGAGCTACAACTCCCATAGTGCATTTGTAGTTTTAATTTTTCATTACAGTTCCTCTGACTGAAGGAACATTTACTAAAAATATTAATGTTAAAACTGTTATGCTAGGGCTAGCAGAGAAACTCGGTGGTGAAGTGCTTGCCTAGCACGCCTGGTCCCCTGGGCTTCATCTCCAGTACCCACCCCACAAAAATAATAAATACAAAGTACACGTAATTCATGAAAGCCCCAAACCAAATAAATGTAATAGAATAAATAAATATAAAGCAAATTTCATTAAAGTGAAGTAAGGACTTTTGTAAGCGTGTAGCTTTTAGACGTCTGATGTTCTTCATGTGCTAGCGTAGGTGAGCTGAAGACACCTGGCCTTCTTCGAAAGCAGAAACTAGCAGTCAGAGAGCTCTGACCTCCCTGTCATTCCTTTATCTTTTTCTTCTTTTAAATGCTGTTTATGAAACCCAGGGCTTCTCATGTGTGAGCCACATCCTTAGCCCAGGTCCAGCATTTCTCAGAGCATGAGCTATGGTTATTCCTGTCCACAGTTGCATCATGGTTGCAGACAGGGTAGTACAGGACTTGGCTATACAACAAACAAATTAGTGATTTGGCTAAATTGAATTGAATGTCATGCTTAGATTAATTAACTAGGGGAATTAAAACTCCAACTTATAGATAAGTGACACACTCAGTGAGATGAGTGTCCTGGCTGCTTCCAGAATGTGCCCTGCTTCCTCATGGAGTCTTCAAGACCCGCTTTGTGTGTCCTTGGACAAATATTTGAGACCTCTCCCTCTTTTTATTTTGCATCCACAGTAGGGAGGTAGAGTCTGTCATGTTCGGGTGGATTTGTGGAGTTGGAATTCTAGGTAAAAAGTGAGTTTTCCCCTTGGGCAGGCTTTACTATTTACCCATGTTTACATCAGAGCCACCCTTTGAGCTTTCTGGCAAGTGATGGCACCCTAATGAGGCTATTCATGGGACTCAGGTCTATGAATGACGCTACAATTTGCTAGTTTCTCCATGACGTCCAGGGAAGTAGTCCCAACCCTGTGAGGTCACCTGGTGAGGGCTGGTGTCTAAGTTAGGATCTCTATTGCTTTGATGAATACCATGACCAAAAAGCAAGTTAGGGAGGAAAGAGGTTATTGAGTTTGCACTTCCCCATTGCAAGTCTATCAATGAAGGAAGCTAGGACAAGGGACTCGAGTAAGGTAGGAGCCTAGAGACAGGATCTGATACAGAGGCCGTGGTAGCCTGCTTACTCAGCCTACTTTCTTATAGAACCCAGGACCACCAGGGATGACACCACCACCCAGTTCCATAGGCCTTCCCCCATCAATCACTAGTTAAGAAAACACCCTACAGCTGAATCTTATGGAGGCGTTTTCTTAATTGAGCCCCACTTCTTTCAGGTAACTCTAGCTTGTGTCAAGTTGACACAAAACTAACCAGCACAGGTGATGACAGACCAGAGCATAAATCTTGCTCGGAAAGCATGGAAGCTATGTAAAAGGAGGCTCAGCCCGTGGCTCTTGCCCTGTTTTCACATGCCATGTTCTATGCCAAGGGCTATCCTCCATGTTCTGGCCTCCTTGTGTTCTCACAACTGGCCAGTGCTGCTTGATGCAATGGCTCTGCTGTTTTTGAAATTAAGAGAAAGGGGTCAGGAGGTGCATACGCAGGTAGATTCACTAGCTTCACGTGGCTGCTGAACTAAGTTCAAGTCCCAGAACCCACATGAAAAGCCCAGTGTGGTGAGTCACGTTGCTTATATAACTCATGCCATAGCAGAAACGAGAGACCCTGCCTACACAGGTGGAAGGTGAGCACTGACACCTGGAGGTTGCCCTCTGTTCTCTACATGTGAATATGTGCATGTGCGTGCGCACACATCCCCCAAATGTAATTCTTAAGTTAGATAATATATTTAAATATACATTTTAAAGTGTGGTGGTACCTGGGTAGTATGTATAACAGCCCTGATTTGCTTTCACAACATCCACAGAGTGCTCAGGGGATCCAAGAGCTTCTGAATGTTGCTAAGCAACACATTCCTTATGATTTCTGGAAGGCTACCCCTCTGGTTCTCAAGGCCACAGCCGGTTTGCGCCTGCTGCCGGGAGAAAAGGCTCAGAAGTTGCTGCAAAAGGTAAGCTTAGCCGTTCCCCCAACTGGAGAGTGGTTAAGGATCACTAAAAACACTAACCATGCTGGGCGTGCTGGTGTACATCTGTCACCCAGCACCGAGATGGCAGAGCAAGATCGTAAGCCAGAGGCCATGATGAGCTCCAGAGTGAGACATTGTCTCAGAACAAAATAGCCACTAACGTCCCAGTTAGTGTCAAGCAGGCAGGACATAGAAGAGAAAACCATTGGAACTTTCATAGTATCACTTTAGGAATCTTCTTTCTAACATGTAAGAAAATGACTGTTTTAAAATTATGTTGTGCTTCTGAAGGGTGCCCTCCCCACAAGGTATGTGAGCTGGGCTGGTGTCTTAGCCTGAGCTCAGTTGTGGCTACCCAAGAGACCCTCAGCCTCTTCCCCGGTTATGGTGCTTTTTGGGGGACCTAGTGTCCCCAGACAGCCACTTTACACTTCATACTAGGGATACATCCTCATCCCCAGAATATATAGCTAATTCTCTTCCCATCTACCAAGTTTAGGAAGATACAGTCTCCCTCAACCTCTAGATTATTCTTACACTGTTTGTATGCAAGATGGTGGCACAGTACACCTTCTTAGGCGACAAAGGAGGCAGACACTGCAGTCTCATGTCCTGGGATTCCTTAGAAAGTAAAGAAACATACCCAGTTACACACACCCCCTACACCCTCTGCCAGGCTCTGATACCCATGTTCCTACCTATATATATGCAGACCACATGAGTGGTCCCCAGGCTTAAGCTCCACCTCATAGGGCTTTTTGCCCTTCATGTCCCAACCCAAAGCCAGGCAGTGTTTGGGGACTCATGGGGCTTGGTGCATGCCAACCCTCTCTAGGCTATCTTTTTTCTCAGAACTCTGTTATCCCCAGCAGTTAAAGATGGAGTACCTGGAGTGGCATGTTCCTTAGCTATCTATCCTAGGGTTATCAGCCAAGGACACCTCTATAGAGATTGCAGAAGCTTGAAACAGTGTAAGCTTTGCCTCAGAGAACACTGCAGAACCTTCCAGTGTTCTGTCACAGCCAACAGCCAGCTGAACACATCCTTGGGAACCTCCGATCTTAATTCTGAAGATTGAACACATCCTCCCTGCCCCGGCTTGGGTGGAGGGTGAGATACTCCAGCTGACCTCAAACTCCAGGTCTCCTGCCTTCCTAGCTCTGGGAGTACAAATGAAGTTCGTAGAGCTGTAGCTCCATGCTGGGCTAAGAAGTGTTTCTTCTTGCGTTTAGGTGAAGGAGGTGTTCAAGGCATCACCCTTCCTTGTCGGGGATGACTGTGTTTCCATCATGAACGGCACAGACGAAGGTAGAGTTGACAAATGGGCATCTCATCAGTGCATGTCCCAGTCAGACAAATGTGCCACTGCTGCTGCTGCCACCACTGCTGTTTCTGTTGCTGCCGCTGCTGCCGCCGCTGCTGCTGCACCTACACCGACTCCAGGCCTGAAGGCACTGTCGCCAGGCCAGGTCATGGTCTTGTGCACAGCTTTATTGTGCACAACAGTTACGTTGTTAGAGACAAGCTTTTTACCTGGTACAGGTGAAGCCTTTGAAAACATCATGTTAGAGCCGGGCGTGGTGGCGCACGCCTTTAATCCCAGCACTTGGGAGGCAGAGGCAGGCGGATTTCTGAGTTCGAGGCCAGCCTGGTCTACAGAGTGAGTTCCAGGACAGCCAGGACTACGCAGAGAAACCCTGTCTCGAAAAACCAAAAAAAAAAAAAAAAAAAAAAAAAAACGAAAACATCATGTTTTGGGTTTTAAGGGCATTTTAAGAACAGTAGTTGCTGACAGGCTGGGAATATTGTGGTTATATAACTCGTTCTGAGACTGACCCTTGAGTCTCCTCCCTGGCTAGTGATTTTAAATAAGACCTTAAGAGTGAGCTTGTCTGGAGGGCAGATGTAGCATTGGATTCTTTTTCTACCTCTTTTAAAAGTGGAAGCTGGTGACAAAATCCTGGAGGAGACATGGCATTTGGTAATGTGTTCTAAGGGTTTAGTGTGTGCCCGAAGACCCTGGGTTCTTGGCTGGAAATGGCAAGCGATGCCCACCATGCCCCTGAAATCTGGAAATAGGTAGCAGCCCCATGTGTCAAGGATTAAAATGCAGTCTGGAGACATGGCTTAGCTATTATGAGTACTTGCTACCCTTTCAGAAGACACAAGTTCAGTTCCCACCTACCACGTGGTGGCTTCTAACCACCCATGACTCTAGTTCCAGGGGCTTTAACCCCTCTTCTGGCCTTCATGGGTATCAGGCACACACGAAGTCCACAGATATACATGCAAGTAAAACACCCATGCACAGAAAAGACATTTCGAACTCTTTTTTTTTTTTTTTTTTTTAAGGAATTAAAATACTTGTGCGATTCTCTTACAGGTGTTTCGGCCTGGATCACTGTCAACTTCCTGACAGGTGTGTGTCTACCTACCGAATGGGAAAGGCTACTGGCTCACTGTCCCTAGCAAAGGAGTGCCTGTCAGGCTTTCTGAAGTACAGAGGCCCCATTCCCATAACGCCCAGATTCAGTGTTGCTGACTTACTTGGAGGCAGATAGGGTGGCGGCATGTCCAGACAGGTCAGGCAGAATCAACCCGTATGTGCCTGTGTCTAGAGCTCCTTCCTACCCCTGCTCTTCTTTCAGCTCAACCCCAGCCCAGCATCCACTGGAGCTCTGACCTGTAGTCATGAGAAGCAGTGAATAGAACCTGGTCATGGGCCTAGAGAGATTGCTCAGTGGTTAGGAGCACTGGCTGCTCTTCCAGAGGTCCTGAGCTCCATGAGCTCAACCACACGGTGGCTCACAACCATCTGGGATGTAATGGGATCTGATGCCCTCTTCTGGCACTCAGGCGAAAGGGGTTCATGCAGATAGAGTACTTAAATACATAAAACAAATAAGTCTGTTTTAAAAAACAAAGATTAAAAAAAAAGCCAGTCAGGCCTTAAAATATTGGCTGTGATGTGCTTGCTAATGAGCTCTGGCAGGAACACCTGCCTGTGGAAACAGGTTGTGAAGAGACACTTGCAGATTGTTCTCAGTGTGGCCCCTTCACTGGAGAAGGGCAGTGTGTCTGTATAGAAGGAAGAAAGGGTTTTCCTGGCAGGTCTCACCAAGATGAGGGCACAAAGATACTGGTGGGTAGGCTTGGGCTCTCTACTGCAGATGCTTTGGGAGCACTGTGTCTGGGGTGGGGCTGGCCGAAGAGGATGCCTCGCAGAGAGGACCTGTGTCAGAATAGCAAAGTCAGTGTTTCTCTCTGTGGTCAGTGTGATCCTGTTCTTCACACCACAGCCACAGTATGCAGAGCCGTGGCTCGTGGATACCTTGAACTTGCCGTTGTCTAAGGAGTTGCAGCAGCCTCTCTGCCTTTTTCCCCACTCGGAAAGGCTTCTGACCTCTCTTTGGTCTTCCTGGTGTCCTCATTTCCTTCCTAACACGACAGCACTATCTATGCTTATACTCACTGTGATCTAGGCAGTCTGAAGACCCCAGGAAGCAGCAGTGTGGGCATGCTGGATTTGGGCGGAGGATCCACTCAGATCACCTTCCTCCCACGTGTCGAGGTAACCAGTCCTGCCTGCTGACCAGGTGTGTGCATCACAGTCAGGGGAGCTGCAGTCACCCAGAGGAGGCCCCTCAGAGAAGGCCCTTGGCCACTGGAAGGCGCTCTGCCCCTCTGAGTTCTCTCACAGATAACGACTTAGATTTTTAACTCTACCCACTAAAATCCAAAATAAAAACCTGCTCTTCATTGAGGTAAAACCAAATGATGACTAGTGTTGTGCTAGAGACTAGATACCTCCCATCCTCCACAGAGTTCCAGGAGCAAGAGCGGACAGTGTGGCTCATAGGCAGGAGGGAGGTCAGCCTTCAAGATAAACATTCTAAATGAGGTTAAAAAAAAAAGCAACTTGCATTTCATGCCATCTATTTCAAATACCTCTCTTTTCAGCCACATCTTGTTTTCAGTGTGTTACACACTGTGTAAAGATATTTATATAGGCGTGGTGGCACACTCCTTTAATCCCAGCACTCGGGAGGCAGAGGCAGGCAGATTTCTGAGTTCGAGGCCAGCCTGGTCTACAAAGTGAGTTCCAGGACAGCCAGGGCTATACAGAGAAACCCTGTCTCAAAAAAAAAAAAAAATTATACAACTAGAAACTGAAGCTATGATTCTATTCACTTTCTGAGACAGATGCTTATCTAGTCTGAGTGGACTGTGTGTGTCAGAAGAGGCAAGATGCAGCTGGTCTTGTGCTGTACATCTGTAAGCCCAGTTCTGGGGGGAGACTGAGGTTGGAGGACTAGAAGGGCAAAGCTCGCCTAGACAAGTTAACAGGACCTTTATCTCAAAATGATGAGGAGGAGGAGGGGGAGGAGGAGTGGAGAAGGAGGAGGAGGGGGGAGGAGGAGGAATGCTGAGGATGTTGCTTTGTTTACTGGTCAAGTTCTTAGAACTTAAGAGCCCTGGTTTGGTCCCTAATATGGAAAGAAATACAAAAAACAACAAAACAGCTTAAGAGAAACCACTCACCCCAGATGGGTTTGGTTTTGGTTTTTTTACTCCTTGCTCCTCATTGTTTCATAGTCAGAAATGTAGTGGGAAACTCACTTGTGTCCCAGTTCTGTGATTCAGGGAGGAGGGCATGGTGTTGTGGAAAGCAGGGGCAACAGTAGCTCCATGTTCCTCCCCAGGGTACCCTGCAGGCCTCCCCGCCCGGCCACCTGACAGCGCTGCAGATGTTTAACAGGACTTACAAGCTGTACTCCTACAGGTGGGTTTGCTCACTCCTGGTACCACCCACGGATGCCTCATGGCGGGATCCTTTCCCATGTACGTGCCAGATCCCAGAATCTCACGCCAAGAGACTACCTGGGCCCTTCTTGTCCTGCCTCCCCTGCTTCTCCTATGTACTTCATTTTAAAATTCACTGTAAAACCACATTCTTCTTTGGTGCTTGTCCTGTTCTGTTCTACTTTGGGGGAGGCTTGGAAAAGACTTAAGAGGTGAGGAGTGGGCTGCCGGCTAGCCACAAGGCACTTCCTGCACCTCATAAAAGAAAATGATAGACTCTGCCTGCCTCGCTGCTGTGTGTACAGATTCCATTAGAGCTCAAGACAGGCTCTCAGTTCAATTAGTGTTTCAGCCACGGGGCTCATAGAAAACGCAGTGAAAACCTTACTCACATTGAGCCCAGGCAGGTGTATGTGTGTATGCCCAGCCTCACCAAGATTTGTCTCCACAGCTACCTGGGGCTGGGACTGATGTCGGCACGACTGGCTATCTTGGGCGGTGTGGAGGGGAAACCTGGTGAGTAGAACATTTGCTCTAGGCTCTCTCCCTCCTCTCAGTGCTCCTCCTCCTCCTCCTCCTCTTCTCTTCCCCTTCTTCCTGCACTACACAGCAGCATATCAGCCATTGGCCACTCAGTCAGCTTAGGTGGAATATGTCCAGGTCTAAGGTAAGATGGGGTACGAATGGCCCTTTGAACATTCCTCTGAGTTATCATTCTTGAAAGAGATAGTAGGGGCTTGCTAGAAAGATGACACAGTGGCTAAGAGCTCTGGCTAGAGGAGCTCTGGCCCACTCTTCTAGAGGACCCAGGTTCTATTCCCAGTTCACAACTGTCTGTAACTCTTGCCCCAAGGGATCTGAACCCTCTTCTATCCCCTGCAGATGGTGCACATATGTGGCACACCCACATATATATATGTAGGCAAGACACCTATGTACATAAAATAAAGGGAAGTTTTTTGGCTAAAAAAAAAGGAGAGATACTAGGGAAATAATTTCTGAATCATGTCACCTGAGTTTGGAATCACCTCATGTGTCACTTTCTGTCACTTAACAGTAGCTGGGGCGAATGACACCAAGGAAGAGTTTGTCTGACTTATGGTTCTGGGGGTTTAAGTTCATGGTCACTTACTTATATTACCTTTGGGTTGTGGTCAATCAGGACATCATGAAGGGAGCATGTGGCTGGACATACTGTTCACCTGCTGGCGGCAGGAAGCAAAGGACGAAAGAGACCCCAGGAGTCCTTCAAGGAAATGCCCTGATGACCTAACTTCTCCTGGGGCCCACCTACTAAAGGTTTCACCCCAGCATAATAGTTCTAAAGCCTGGGAGCAAGCTTTCAGAGCATAGCTTCTGGGTCCAGTTCATGCTGTGAGCACAGATTCACTCTGTAGCATGGTAACACCTGGTGGCACCTGTCCTTGCCTTCCTACCAGCCTGCCAGTTACTCCCAGCCTCAGCTATCTGCAAAATTGGGTTGCATTGGTCTCCTCCAACTAGGGTCATCGTGATAACTGATGAAATAGCACTTGGCCCAGTGTCTGGGACCTTAGATGCCCAGAGGACATGCGATGCTTCATTTCACTGGGTCACAGTCATGTTCCTGAGCAAGCAAGATTGGCTGCCTGTGACAGAGCAGGGCTTTTCTCCAGCTGACCTGGACTGTCCTGGGAGATGGGGCTCATTGCACCCCAGCATCCTGTAGAATGCCTGTAGCATTCTCTGTTGCACCCCTACCCAGTCTTTTAAGCTCCTTTTAATGGTCATGGCACTGTTTGCTTCTTACCTACATGGTCATCTCTATTTCAGCTGAGAATGACAAGGAACTGGTCAGCCCCTGTCTGTCTCCCCGGTTCCGAGGAGAGTGGGAGCATGCGGAGGTCACCTATAGAATTTCAGGACAGAAGGCAGGTAGGTGGCATTGCTGTCAGGCTCATGAGGGACAATGGTAGTCTGCTTCCCCTGTCCCTTTTCCAGATCACTGTACAAAGCAGGCCCCAACACAGACAAGGCTGGACCTTCCCTAGTGCAGGCAGCCAAGAGCTGTGGCAAGATTGTGAAGGCTTGTATGGAGAGCTGGGCCCTCTGCAGGGTCTCTACACAAAGTCTCCTTGTCTCTCACCAAATACCTCTGTCCAAAGAGCCCAGTTTCTGAACAGACCTCCAGTGGGAGAGGAACTGGCTGCCATGGGACCTGAGACAAATAGCCACATTTGGGCTTCTGGCCCAAAAGCTCTTCCCTGGCTGGTTCTGTGCAGAGAGAAATGAAGGCTGCTTCTGCCAACAGCCCAGGGTACACAGCCCCCACCACCCTGTCACTGGCCTTCATCCTGGTCTGTGTTACTCTGGGTCCTTTGACTTTCTTCAAGGAGAAATACTGGGATGTTGTTCCCAGGCTAGACGCAATACATATGGCATATCTGCCTTTGGTTGTTGTGTGGTCAGCCTGGTTCTACTGTCAGTTTTGCAGGTCTAACTCGTTCCTCAGAAAGGGTTGCACTTGGGGAAGGTACAGCCTTGTCTGTGTTGGCGGACGCTTTTTAGAAGTATCTGGAAAAGAAACAGGGGGAAGGCCAGGTCTTGCCACCACAGTATCTGCTTTCTGATAGGAGGAATTAGATGAGGAAATAAGAGCCTTGAAGCCAAAATGACCTAGAATGGGTGAGGCATGGCAGATGGCGGTATTAACGAGGAAGGCCCATACATAGCATTTCAGCCAGGGTGTGAAGAGATAGGGTCAAGCTGCCCATATCTAAACAGTGTTCTGGTCAAGGATGCAGAGTGTGCAGCAGCTGAAGCTTCAGTGAATATGGAGGTAGTGTGGCTGATCTGACCAAGGTCAGAGAGAGGAAATGGAGTCTGGGAGCTGAGAGCATAGCTGGGAGGCCCATGGAGGATCACTGGGAAGGAGAGGAGAGGGAAACTAGTTAAAGCCAGTCTAAGACAGGGTCATTAAAGTGCCCATTGGATGACCAGGGAAGTTGAATGATCTTCAGAGTTTCTCAGCTTCTGGGCTTTCTGCCATCCAGATACATAGCTTGGCAGATGGCCCATGGCTACTTCCTGGTTTGTGAGGTAGGGAGGTTGCATGTTGTGTGGCTAAGTTAAAACAAGCTGCTGGGTTGACAAGTATGGAGTGGAGGACCACACAGGGCCAGACAACACACCATCCAGTGTTTAGATACAGGATCCTCCTGGTAAGGCCTGCTCCATGCCTGAGGACTTGCAAATGCCTGGAGAGTGCCTGCTGGGAGCCATGTGGCCTCTGTGCCCTGGGCTTGCTGACGTTAGCTGTGTGCTCTCTCTTGTCTTTTACAGTGGGCCTCTATGAGCTGTGTGCCAGCAGAGTATCAGAAGTCCTCCGAAATAAAGTACACAGGACGGAAGAGGCACAGCACGTGGACTTCTATGCGTTTTCCTACTACTATGACCTTGCAGCCAGCTTTGGCCTTATAGGTAAGGGCCAGGCCAGTCTGGGCAGAGGGCCAGTGCTCGCCAGTAGTGGCTTTGTTGGTATGTGTGAAGTGAGTGGGCTCAGGGAACAGTGTGAGAGGCAGGAAGGAGTAAGCCCCTTCTCATAGGTAAGTGAGTTCCTTTGAGCCAGTCAGAAGGTAGGGCTGCTGCTGCTTCACTCACTGTGTACTGCCCGGCCTTGCCCTGTGGCCTCAGCTCCGGAGCCCCTTGGGATGGCTAACCACATGCTCTCTTTCTGAGGAAGGGGTTAGACCAGCAATGAGGGGCTCACCTTGGTCTAAAGAGCCAGGGCAGGGTAGACAGCAAGCCAGTGGGGTTTGTTGAGGCTGTCAGTAGCCAGTCTGTGAAAAGGGTACAAAGGTACCTTGGTGGTTTAAAAAAACCGTTTTCTTTTCAAAAAAAATTATTTAGATTATATACTTATACCTAATCTATGTAAATGGATATATATGAATGTTTTACCTGCAAGTGTGTGTGTGCACCACATTCACTGCTGGCCTGTGGAGGCCCAAAAGGGGCATTGGATCTCCTGGACCTGGAGATAAAGATGGTTGTACTGGGAACCAAATCCTCTACAAGAGCAACAAGCATCTAAATCTCTGAAAGCTATCTCCCCAGCTCGTGCTCCCTCCCCCTCCTCCCTCCCCCTCCTCCCTCCCCCTCCTCCCTCCCCCTCCCCCTCTTCCCCCCACCTCGTGTGTGTGTGTGTGTGTGTGTGTGTGTGTGTGTGTGTGTGTGTGTGTGTGTGGTCTGCTCATATTTGTATGTACCACATAGGTGCCTGCCTGGCCCATGGAGGCCAGGAGATAGATAGCATTAGATCCCCTAGAACTGGAGATACAGATGATTGTGAGCCACCATGTAGATGTCAGAGTCAAATCCTTTACCTCTGGAAGAACAGCCAATGCTCTTAACTGCTAAGACACCCGTCCAGCCCCCAAAACAGTTTCCTTAAAGAAATAACTCAAGGCAATGCAGATGCATTGGCTGGGGTAACAAGCATGCTAAGTAATGCTTCCTGAAAGCAGGAGATTCCCACAGCCTCTTTTCTGGCTCCGGAGCTAGAGCAGGGGACACTCACTTGTGTACTCTTGACCACACCAAAGCTATGGGCATTGCAGTGCAGGGGTCCCCACTTCAACTTGCTTTGCAGCCTTCTGGGTGGGGGTGGGGGCCTTCTTCTTTGGAGCCAGCTCTGTGAGGCCCTTGCCTTGGCTTTTCTACGAATAACTTCTGCTACCTATGTGGCAGCTCTGAGGAAGGAAGATAACCCTACAGTCACATGCTGTCAGTGTGTCTCTGAGGAGAGAGGCAGTGCCTCCAGAGTCCAGAGAAGTTCACTCGCCTCCCGATGCACTACTCTGTGCTTCTACTGTTGCTAGTTTCAAGCACTTGCTTTTTCCTGGGGCCCAGAGATACTGGTGAGGCTCCTTGGGGGACATTGCAGAGTTGGGGATAAGGTTAGCCCCCTATCCTGAATGGTGCTGGTAGAGATACCTGCTCATCTTAAGCTGCACCTCTTCTGATTCTATGGTAGCTCTGTGGCAGAGCACTTGCCCAGCATACGTGAGGCTAAAGATTTGATTCCTTGGGACTTTTAAAAGGAGACACAGGAGCAGTGAGTGTGGGCAGCTCCCCGAAGTCAGCAGTGGTTACATATAAGAAAGACCCACGTCTGCATGTTTATGTGTGCTGTGGACCTCCTGGTATGGGGTCTGCAAGTGCCAGCCTGGGACATCAGTGGCATCACATGGTTCCACCATGTTCCTGCTGAATGGGTGTCTATCTTATCCAACAGATGCAGAGAAAGGAGGCAGCCTTGTAGTTGGAGACTTTGAGATAGCAGCCAAGTACGGTGAGTGGTGCTGTAACTGTCAGGGGTTGTAGGAACAGAAACCCCATGTGCTTGTGATGGGCACAAGGCCCAGAATTGCTGGGCTTGGTACCTTATTCTGTCCAGTAGACAGTGCTGGAGGTGTGTAAGGGCAGGATGCAGAGTATACTAGGCTCAGCTAAGGCCTAAATCCAGGATGCTACCCTCTGGTGGAAGGTATCCCCAGATGTGAAAGGCCATAGTCCCGGTGCCTGTCCTCGCTCTCCTTACCATCATGCCCTTTCTGCACCCGTTCTGTGTCACATCACCCTGGCACCTAAGACTGAGTGTCATGTCCATATTCAGCCCTGCTGGCTGCTGCTCCCAGTTTGCAGTTGAAAGCTCATGAGCTTTGCGGTTTTCTCCATAGGAGTTTTCTTCTCCTCTCTCCCCCATCCTCCCCTACCAATAGCGTGGTGGTTTCATGCTTTCCTGGCACATCTTGACTTTTTCCCGGACTTTGGATGTCTGGGTGGATTTGCCCGTCTATCAAGAATAGATTCTAGGAACTATAGAAATGGTTTGAGAGTGTTTGCTGCACAAACATGAGAATCTGAACTCAGATACCCGGAACCCACATAAAAATCTGGGTGTGGTTGCCTGTGCTTACAAAGCCCAGGCTGAGGGGGAGAAGACAGAAGGGTTGCTGAGGCTTGTTGGCCAACTGCTGAGCTCCAGGTTCAAATGAGAGACCTTGTCGCAAGGGAATAAAGTAGAGAGTACTATAGCAGGAGACCAGATGTTCTCCTCTGTCCTCTGTGCCCACACAAGGGCACACACAAGGATAGACTTGGAATTAAAGGATAGCTTTAATGTCATTATTGTAAAGCTTGATTCTAGGTATGTTGACACCTAGAAAGTTTTGAGGGTCTCAGATACAGAGATGTGGTCAGGAGATGGGGTTACTCCAAGGTAAGAGTAACCCCTTGGTTACTCTTATCACTTGGTTACTTACCACTGTTTCCCCAAGATAAGACATTCAAGACTCTTTTGGCCCTGGCATCCAGGCCTAGTCGAAGTTGAGACTGGCCTCTTGGTCTGCCAATAGGATGGTTCCACTGTAGTTTGACAGTAAATCAGAAGTGAAGAGCACTGGGCAGTGGTGGCACACACCTTTAATCCTAGCACTTAGGAGGCAGAGGCAGGCAGATCTCTGAGTTTAAGACTACCCTGGTCTACAGAGTGAGTTCCAGGAAAGCCAGGGCTATGCCAAAAAACACTCAAAGAAACAAATAGTAATAAAAAAGAAGTGAAGAGCGACACCCACAGCAGTTGGGGCCAGGGTTGTTGCTCCATCCCAACTAGAGATTGTCTAAAACACAACTGAGAGTCGGCATCTCTCCCAGTGTGCCGCACTCTGGAGACACAGCCGCCGAGCAGCCCCTTTGCCTGCATGGACCTCACCTATATCAGCCTACTGCTCCACGAGTTTGGTTTTCCCGGGGACAAGGTGCTGAAGGTAAGTATGTGTGCCACATTCCACTTGTGGGGTGGGGTGCTGGGAACTGTTGACCCTACTGTTTGAATTTTTATCTCCTGCTCCTATCCCTGCTTTAAAGAAACAGCCCAGCACTGTGTCTATCCTCCTCAGCCACTGCCTTCTTCCACAGACACCACCCGGTCTCTGCAGCTCAGGCCTGTGACCTCATCTTCTCTTTTCCTTTGTCTTTTCAAGCTGGCTCGGAAAATTGACAATGTTGAAACCAGCTGGGCTCTGGGAGCTATTTTTCATTACATCGACTCCCTGAAGAGACAGAAGGTTCCTGCCTTGTAGCAGCTGAGCCCTACTCCCTGCCTCAACCAGAATTCCAAGGCTCCCAACTCCATGGACCCCTCTGTCTTGGAAGTGACACCATCCTTGAGGAGCCTGTGTCTGGCTGAGACCCTCTGGGCCTGCAGTGGCATCTGCAGATTTGCCTGGGACATGGCCCGTGTACTAGCCCTGCTACACCACACTAGCTGGGGCAGGGCCAGGGTAGGAATGCTGCCTGGCCTGAGGCCATCTCCCTGCCTTACTTACCTCCAAGTGGGCAGGGAGCCAGGTGGGGCCCAGGGCACATGCTAAGATAGAGATGCAGCCCTGTTCTTATCCCATCCGTGTGCAGGATTGTGGCTGCTTTTATGTGTTTCTGTGATGTGAGTCTTGTTTTGTCTCCCAGCCCCTGTTCCCTCATGAGCCAGGCCTCTCTGCCTTCCCAGAGTTGTGGGAGTTGAAGTAACCTGACCGACCTTGCACATCCAAGGGGAGCGCATCTTGAATGTGGCCATCTCTTCCTCAGGACAGACATGTGAAGTTACCTGGAGCTTTGCTGTCCCACCTTTGAACGGTATAGCATTAACTGACATGGGGACACTGAGTAGGAAGAAGATGGCCCAGTGCCTCTTTACAGACCCAGCGTGCCACCTTTGCAGAGACTGTGGGTGTGAGCAGAGCTGTGAGAATGTTCAGGGCCGTTGCTCAAGTACTACCTTGTGAGCTGTGAGTGCTTTACGTTAAAACTGAGCCCCTCTTCTGGACACAACTATGTCCCAGTGAATGTATTCCTGCTATGAGCCACTTGCAGACTAGTGGGGCAGATTAGAAAGCTCAGCCCGGAACCATACTACTCCTCACCCCACCCCCTCACTCGGCTGCAGCTGGCTTCCCTATGGTCCCCTCAGTGAATGTACAGTTCATAGAATAAGCTGAGCCACCACTGTTCAACTCAAAATAAAGGTTTACAAGGGTTTCTCTCTTTTGCCTCATTAGTGAGCGCCCAGCATTTAAAACCTGCCCAAGTGGGACAATGGGTAGTAGCAGAAACCCAGCAGCAGTGACAGCAGCAGCAGCAGCAGGCCACCCGGAGGCCTGGGCTGTTTTGGGGTTGGGGGGTCCCTGTCCCAGCTTTCTATGGAGCTCCTCCCTCTCCTGAGACATAGCTGACAGTTTGACTAGGGACAGCTCTGGGTACATCACTCTAGGTCACTCTGCGCTCAACAATGATTTGGCTTGATTCTGGCATAGTTCCAAAAGGGCCGCATACCAGGGGGAAAGACAGTGAGCCCACTGATACCCCGGATGCTCACATCCCCCAAGCCTGTGGTGAGTTCACAAGGTTTGGCCCTGAAAAACACTCCCTACCTCCCACCTCCTACACTAAGAATTCCACTTGGACTGGCCAGAGGAGCAGAGTTCTCCAGGCAAAAGGGGTAGGAAAGACTCCAAGGAGCCAGTTTCCTCATCTCACTTCTCTGACACCTTTCCCCTGCTACTCAAGTAACTCCAAGAGGATCTCGCCTGGAGTGCTCACAACAGCTTCATGATGGTCACGTGTCCATAAAGAAGCTAGGTCCCTGCACAGTGGAGCCTGAGAGTCGCAGGGCAGGTAATGGGTAGGAGGAAGCCTGTATAAGACCTAACAGTCCTGGGAGGGTCGCGGGGGTCAGTGGGACCCCAATTCCAAGGCAGTAGGGAGACCCTTGAACCTGAGCAAAAGTGAACCTGGTAGTCTCCCCAAAATGAAACCTTGGAGGGGCTTGTAGCCAGTATATAACTTGGGTCTAAAAAAGATAAAGCAGATAAAAAGTCACCTGGGACCAGAGCCAGGAAGATTTTGCTGTGAAGGGTATGGAAGAACCTATCCTGTTTCACACTGCACCTCCTACCGCTTGGCAGAGTCCACACGGCCGGCCTCTTCCTCTTAGAGCTAATGGCCTGAATATTTAAAGACCTCCAGAGACACAGCATAAAAGCCGCAAGACGGAAACACAAAAGCAGGTAGGGTTCGTGATCTCATGAAGAAGTAAACAGCTGGATACTTCCCAAAAGAACACCAATTAGCTCAGGGTATTTTTAGGCCCAGCAAAATATGCAAGTCACTTCACCCTTGGTGCCTTTCACGATGATAAAGAAGATGGGTTTTCTTTAAATAGCTGCATCACTCTGGCCTGTATGGGTCACTGGGTCCACCCAGCACAGCCCTCACACCTCCTGCCATGTGCCCTGCCAGACACTGCTCCTACTTGAATGGCAGACACCCTGGCTGCCTGCTGTGGTGGGTGGTGACAGGACCTCAGGCCGTCCTGCTACTTCCATGTTCTTGTCTGTGAGCCATGCGTGGACACGTGACACTGTCCATCTAAGAACATTAGCATTTTAAGTTGGACTGGTGGGGGCTTCCCTCGCCCACACAGCCACTGCCTCATGGTTCGTGGTTTGATGTTTGCCGTTCTGGCAGACTGTAAAGTGTGCCTGGTGAGTCCTCTGATTCACCTTTGCCTCTAAATGCCAGCTGTGTTCCCTGTGGAACATCTGTTCATGTCTTCCATTTCTCAAGAACACTCATCTTTAAAAAAAAACAAAAAACAAAAACAAAACCCTGATTTTTAGGATTTTTATTAAGGAGATTAATTAACCCATTGTGGTAAGATGTATACATTTTTTTTTCCTTTGCCACTCCTATTTTACTTTCTGGCAGGTCTTTAATGTATATTAAAACCGTTTATTTAAACTGATCAGACCTATAATCACATACAAATTTGTCTTGTGGCTTCCAGGTTTTGTGTCATAGTTACAGAGGCTTCCTAACTTGAACAGTTTTGACCATCGTGGGGTTGGGACGTGGTGCACTGGCAGTGTACCTGCCTGGCACCCACAAGGCCTCGAGTTCAGCTCCCAGCACTACAGTTAACTAAGGGGACATTTTATGATTTTAGTTTTTTCCATTAATTAGGAGCTTGAAGTTTTTTTGGAAACTTTCAAGTGCAAGGGATCATTGTTTGAGAGTGACTCACTTTTCAAACCATATCAGAGTCTTCAACCATTTAAAAGTCTTAGGAAGGGTGAGTTCAGACTATAACAATACTGTCTCAGGTAAAGACAGAGATGAGGCCTGGAGAGATGGCTCAGCGGTTAAGAATACTGACTGCTCTTCCGAAGGTCCTGAGTTCAATTCCCAGCAACCACATGGTGGCTCACAACCATCCATAACGAGGTCTGGAGCCCTCTTCTGGAGTGTCTGAAGACAGCTACAGTGTACTTACATAATATAAATAAATAAAATCTTAAAAAAAAAAAAAAGAAAAAGACAGATGAGATGACTTCAAACCACACTTTAAAAGCATGGCAGTCATAATAGGATCAACAGCCATCATCCCAGGCAGGAGCTTGGAGAAAGGCTTGGTGTGAAGGTTCCAGTCATGCAGATGGGACCTGTTTTAGAGAAGTTGAAATGTGAAGGATGCTTGAAGCAGTTGGGGGTGGCTGCCAGAAAAGCTTTGGGTTCGGTGGGAAATAACAGGTGTCCAGCATGACCTGAAGGCTGTGCCTTTCCAGAGCCAAGTTCTCTGACTTAGTCACAAGAAATCTACTTTCAGGTTTTGAAATAAGAACAAAACATGTTTTGCCTGGGGCTAGAGAGTTTGCTAAATGTTCTTGCAGAGGAACTAGATTCAGTTTCCAGAACCCAGATGGTGGTCACAGACTTCTGTAACTCCAGTTCCAGGGGCTCTAACACCCTCTTCTGAGCTCTGTGGGCACAGGGTATACTTGTGCGCAAGTACATACATGCAGCCAAACAGTCATGCACATAAAATTAAATGAAACTTTAAAAAAAAAACAATAATAACAACAACAGTAATAAAAGACATTCTTCCTCGTGAGAACAAATACCTCCTATGAGCATCCAAGGATTCTGCAGACAGAGCACGCAGCGTTAGATCCAGGACTGCCAATGTCTTTGCTTTGCTTTGAAAGTCATGGACAAATGTATTTGGCTTTGGCTGCTGTAACAGAAAACCACAACCTGGGTAATTTATACTGAATAGAATAAATTACCTTTGGCTCACAGTTCTGGAAGTCAGAAAGTCCAAGCTCATGGTGCAGGCCTCTGGTGGGAACCTTCATGCTGTATCCTATGATAAAAAAGCAGAATGGGAAAAGAAGGCGATAAAAAAATCATGACGCTTGTGTGCATGCGTGTGTGGGTATGCTCATCCACGTGCACATGAAGTAAGAAGCTGACTTCAAGTATCTTCTGTCCTTTTTTTTTTTAATAAAGCAAGCTTTCTCTATCTTACTGAACCAAGAGCTTGCTGTTCAGCAAAAGAGCTAGGATTCCCTCAGAATCTACTTGTCCACACCAACAGCATTCCATCCTGGACTTAAAGGCATGTACCACCCATCATGCTTGGTTTTTGTATGCATTCATAACACTGGAGAAGACTAACCCACTCTCCTGATAATCGTCTCTGTTTGCTCAGTAGGGAGCCCGTCACCTTTGATTGGGGCTTCACCTCCTTACAGTGCTGCATCAGAAATTGTTTCCAGTGCAGTGCATGATGGACTTATTCAGACCATAACACCAGGGAGCGAGCACACTTAGATCTCTTCTTCAGTTAAGTTAGATTAGCAATGGCTTTGGTTGATTGAGTGGTCCCTGTGCCAGGCATCAATAATTTCATCTTGTGCGATCACTAGGGTCACGAGCCACACAACTAGCCCCCTTTCATCTCTCTCTTGCCATGGCATGCTGGACCTTAAGGAGCTCAAAGGATTCTCTAGGGCCTAGTGAGTAAGGGAATGAGAGGCAGCCACTCAGACACAGAACTAGAGACCTCTCACCCTAAGCCGGTTACCTCAATCCTTGTGGAGGAGGCCTTGCCAGAGCAGTGTTCCTGGTCACACTAGCCCATACACTACAGGCTGGGCTCCACCCTAAAGAATCAGTCATAGTTCTCAAAATGTGTTCTGTGATGCTTGGGAAAGTAGACACAATGAGAAACAACACTTCTGGGCCTAACCACCCCTGTATTATCCGACAACCTTCAGTCCTTTCCTGTGTTGTTGATTGCAGAGATTCTAAGGTTTCTATGGAAGAGGGTTGGTGCTGCCTCGTAAATCCTAGTGTCAGCCACACGATTTACATAGTTCTCAAGCAGACATCCCCCTATAAGGTAGCCTGTCTCCAGAAGCAGTCTGGGGTTGGAAGAATGCAAAGCATGAGTATACGTGTTCTTCTACTGAGCCATCCCCCACCCCCCAGCCCCTGCTGAGATCTGTGGTACAGAGCCAGGCAGTGGGAGATCTAGAGTCTGCTAGGCTGGCGTGCTCTGAAAACACAGCTTTAGGGTTGGAACCCACCCAGGGAGAACAGCTTAGGATAAAATGGCTTTGCAAATCAAAGTGCCAAAGCTTAGAGGTCTGCCAGAAATTGTTTTAAGGCCTGAGAGAGATGTGGGAATAAAAATAGGGTTTGAACTTTCTGAGGAGTAGGAGATTGCAAAGAATAAGGTATCTTTTTTTCCCCCCAAGATTGGGAGACACATACTAGACAAACACTCTACCACTAAGCCATAATCCCAGACCTTCAAAGGACCTCTATTTATTTTTAATGAGTACTTTAAGGCTGGAAAGATGCCTTACTGGTCAAGAGCATGGACTGCTCTTCCAGGACCCAGGTTTTAGTACCACACCCCCTGTCAGCTTACAGCAATCTATAACTTCAGTTCCAGGAAATGTGATACCCTTGTCTGGCCACTGTCAACACCAGCCATGTGAGTGGTACACAGACATACATGCAGACAACACATAAATAAAAGGAACACATTGGAATGTTACTTAGTCTTTAAAAGGAATGAAGTTCTGGGGCTGTGGTTAAATTTGTAGGGTAAAGCTATCTAGCTTGTACAAAGGCTGTAGGTTCAATTTTCAGCCCAGGATTAGAAAGAAAAAGGGACTAGACACAAAAGATAACATATTCTATGATTTGGCTTACATAAAACATCCAAAGAAAAGACAGAACCAAGATGGCAGTTTACTGGAGCAGGTATGGAGGAACTGATAGTAACTGCAAACTGGTACAGATTGCAGGATTTGTGGAAGAGAGTGAGAAGGTCATTTACACTTAAATAACATGGTGGTTTGAATATCCTGTAGCCCATGGAGTGGCACTATTAGGAGGGATGGCCTTGTTGAAGTAGGTTTGGCCTTGTTGGAGGAAGTGTGTCACAGTGCCAGTGGGCTTTGGGACCCTCCTAACTGCCTGAGGATGCTGAGTCTTCTGGATAACTTCAGATCAGGATGTACAACTCTCAGCTCCTTTCCCTGGACACTGCCATGCTTCCTGCTATGATGATAATGAGCTGAACCTCTGAACCTGTAAGCCAACCCCTGTTATATGTTGTTCCTAATAAGAGTTGCCTTGGTCATGGTATCTTTCCTCAGCAATGGGTACCCGACAAATAATAATGGTGGCACAACTCTATAAACACACTAAAAACCCTTGAATTGTGCACTTTAAATAGATAGCTTATGATATGCAAACTAGTTCAGTAAAGCAGTTTGCAAAGTGGATGCATAGAATCAGGAATGAAGGTCCCAGGACATGTGAGGCCCTATGCTCCTGATATAACACTGTAAGGGAAATAATATAAAAACAAGTTTCTCTTCGGGCAACTCTTTGGTTTAGCTTTACCTCTTCCTTCCTTCCTTCCTGCCTCCCTCTCTCTCTCACTCTCTTCCTTCCTTCCTTCTTTCCTTCCTTCCTTCCTTCCTTCCTTCCTTCCTTCCTTCCTGCCTCCCTCTCTCTCTCACTCTCTTCCTTCCTTCCTTCCTTCCTTCCTTCCTTCCTTCCTTCCTTCCTTCTTTCCTTCCTCCTCCTCCTCCTCCTCCTCCTCCTCCTCCTCCTCCTCCTCCTCCTCCTCTCTCTCTCTCTCTCTCTCTCTCTCTCTCTCTCTCTTTCTTTTTTATTTTTTTTCAAAACAGGGTTTCTCTATATAGCCCTGGCTGTCCTGGAACTCACTTTGTAGACCAGGCTGGCCTGGAACTCAGAAATCCACCTGCCTCTGCCTCCCGAGTGCTGGGATTAAAGGCGTGCACCACTACACCCAGCTTGCTTGCTTTTCTTTCTTTCTTTCTTTCTTTCTTTCTTTCTTTCTTTCTTTCTTTCTTTCTTTCTTTCTTTCTTTCCTTTCTCTCTCTCTCTCTCTCTCTCTCTCTCTCTCTCTCTCTCTCTCTCTCTCTCTCTCTCTCTCCTCCTCCTCCTCCTCCTCCTCCTCCTGCTTTTTTTATTGTTGTTCTTAAAGAGCACAGCAGAGTCCCTTGTTATTTCAACCCTAAGGCTTGTTTTCAGACATGTAGTCTCATTAATTCTCGAGAGAAGAGCCAGGCCTACTTGCTAGCTGGCAATTCTGGGGGAGGGTCGATCAACTGAGAAAAGTCTGCCCAGAAGAAGGAAGGAAATTGAAATCCCCGATGGGTCATGTACGCCTTCCCTCTCCACCCTGCCTAGCATTTCCTTGTAGGGTCCTCTGCTCTTTTGCCTTGTCAGTGGGTGCTCCCAGGCAGAGCTCCACCCAGATCAAACAGCCAGGGTTCAGCAGCAAGGCAAGGCAAATAGACTTTTGGCAGGAAATCTTCCCCGCCTTTCCTTCTTAGACAGAGCTCCGTGTTTGGCTCCGTCTCCGCCAGACTGGCTCTGCATGAGATGATGCTTGCTGTTCTGAGGACTCACTGTGGCCATAGCTTCCCACTTGGCAGCTTTGTTTCTAGCTTTTGCCAGTTCAGCTGATTTTTAAGACTTTCTTGATTAGATACCATTTTCATACAGTAAAATGTACAGATCTTAAAACAACTACTTAAGTATACTCCTAGAACACTGAACACATTGATCACCCTGGGGAGTTTCACTCAGTGTCCTGGCAACCATCTGGTTCTCATCACAACACATCTATTTTGGGTTCTGGAGATTCAACATGTGCTATACCCTTAGCCCCTTAATGATGCCTGATAGTGTCAACCCTCCAAAGTCACATGGCCGGAGTCACACAGTGGTACTCTCCGTCTCGAGCTTTGTTTTATTTATTTATTTATTTATTTGAACACAAGGTCTTGCTTATCCTTGGCTGGCCTGGAACTTGCTATGTAGACCAGGCTGTCCTCAAACTCAGATTCATCTGCCTCTCCCTCCAGGGTACTAGGATTAGAGTCTGACACATCAGAACATCCACTAGCTTTCGCTTAATGTCTGCCTTCAGTTACTACCTCCCCATTCTCTCAGCTGTAATTCCATGCCCACCAAAAGGACTTGGGAGGGGGCTGCAGAGAGTAGCCTGAAGTGGAACTGTAAGGATTCTTTGGAAAGTTAATTAGATGGTGTTTTTGGGGGGCAAACACCTGAAGGGACATTTCTTTAAAGTGGACATAGGTGTGTAAAGCAAGGCAGACTCATGAAGGAACTTTTCACTGAAGCAGACAGAAATGAAAGGATGGTCTGCTAAAGCAACCAGATGTGAAGGAGTCTTTGCTAACAGCACACATCCATTGGTCTGCCTTACACTGTGTAGTTGAGCTGCGTTTGTCAGGACTCCATAGAGAGAACTGCACCAAAAAAACTTCTGGTGGTGTGCTGCAGTTTCTTGTCACTTCCACAGACTCGGGCTGCTTGGATGCACAGGGTAAGACAACACACGCTGAGGCAAAACCCGTACTGAGGCAAGGCACGTGGAGGACGTGTGATGTTTGGAGGGTGTAAATAGGACTCCACAGAGTGACAGACAGAGCTTGGCTTGCTGGTACAGCTAGCTCTGTAATGCTTGTGGGTCTTGAGGCTTCCCTCATCTTTGCTTCCCTGTGAAGAGGCACTGCTGAGAACTTCTCCTGGTGTTCCTGTTAGTCCCTCCTGTTGACTTGAGCTGAGGCTGAGACCTGGCTGTCTCTGCTAGGTCACGTCATTGTTGTTGCTAACCCAACTCTATCGAACTGGACTGCTGGTATATCCATCAAGTGTTTGGAATGGACCAAGCTGCTGCTGTCCTCTAGACTATGACTGAACTGCTAATTTCCAGACAACACAGACTGGAGTTGCTCCAAAGAACTGTTTTAAACAGGTCCACTTCCTACATATCTTTTCCACTACCTTTGGTGGGTGGTGGGCTACAAGGGAGGTTAAAGCATTTAAGAACCATCATTAAAAAAATTTTTTTTTTAATTAAAATTACAGTAGCTCTTGCAGGAAATGGTAGTTTGCAGGAAGAGTCTAGGCTTGGAGTTCCCCTCAGAAAGTATGAGACCTACAGTCTAAACTGGGTAGCTCTAGTAGGGGACATCCAAAGATAGGGGTGACTGGGAGGAAACCAAAGCAGCAGCTGAGGGTAATCCCAGGAGAGACCCCAGCATAGAGCCATGTGCCAGCAGCTTCTCCTGGGAGACGGCCATCAGCAACAGGTTTCTCAGTCACTTTGGGGACAAGGTGAGCCCACAAACTGGCTGTGGCGGACATGTAAATGAGTATGAGAAGGCAGAAGGCAGAGACCTGAGGAAGAATGTGGAGCCCAGCTGGGGTGGGGTGAACAAGGAGCTAAATGAGGATGAGAGCTGAGGCTTTGGCTACTCCTGTCCCACAGTGCTTCCCATGAGTGAATGGGCCTTCCTGATTGCACCTGCCATGTTACCACAAAGGAGTAGTCCAAGAGATCTCTGCCCCTCAGTTGTACCTGCCCCAGGGTTCATGTAGCTAACATCTGACAGAGCTTCAGCACTCTGGATATGCTCTTCTGAGCTGGCCTCTACCACACAACACTGTTCATCTGCTCCAGTGGGAATGACTGTGAATATGTGATTATGTCACACACACACACACACACTATATATATATATATATATATATATATATATATATATACACACATTCAAAGATTCGTGGGCATTTACATAGTTTCCAGTTCGAGACTTAATGAAGCTATTAGTCACATTTTTGCACATGACTTCAGGTGAACATAAGCATTTCTATTGGATGTTTTCTTTGGGGTAGAATTTCAAGGTCAAGAAGAGGTCATTCAGCTTTTGTGTGTACTTCCAGTTTCTCAAGTGTTTGTATGTAAAGCCTCTTATTGGTATAGAAGCCAAAGAGGCTAGGCTGCACCCTGAGTCAGTGGCCAATACTGAAACCACAGACATCCCAGTGATGCTAACGTGTGTAACCCAAGAGGTTCTGGGTCATTTCAGAGAAGTTCTGGTGTTACTGGGAGACTTAAAGATACTTCTCCACTTGCTCTTATCTGTCTGAAAAGAAAATTATTCCATATTCTGGTGTGAGGTAGAGCAACACTCTCCAGTGATTGCCCAGTACTCAGGAGGTAGATGCAGGGAAGATCACTAGTTTGAGGCCAGCTTAGACTATACAACAGCATCCTGTCTCAAGCCAAGGGCAATTGTCTGGCCTTTGTGGGCCGCTGGGTTCAGAAACAAAGGTCACTGGTGTTGAGGAAATGAGCTGGCCATTACATTTCCAGTTCCCACTGGGTTTCCTGTGTATAATACCTCTGGCATTTAGGTTATAGTGGTAATGATTTTCTAGATTACTTTTTTAGAGACTTGAAGACCACTTGTATATTAATTTATTTGGGATTAAATATTCCATATTATTATGCTCATCCTTAAATGGGATGTCTATATCATACCCTTCCTGACAAGGCTCAGAAGTTGTCATAGAAGAGGAGGTGGGGGCTGGAGAGATGGCTCAGCGGTTAAAAGCACTGACTGCTCTTCCAGACGTCCTGAGTTCAATTCCCAGCAACCACATGGTGACTCACAGCCATCTGTAATGGGATCTGATGCCCTCTTCTGGTGTGTCTGAAGACAGCAACAAACAATGTAGTCATATACATAAAATAAAAAAATAAATAGAAGAAGGAGGAAGAGGAGGAGGAGGAAAGATTGTAGGAGCCAGTGATGGTGGATGACTGTAAGGAAAATATTTTGGGTACAGCAGAGACGGTGCACATGGAATCTCATAGCAGTTGTGATAACATACACAAGCTCTGCACTAGCTCAAACCAGACAAGATCCTGGCATGGAAAGGAGAGGTAGGCATGAAGTCCCACCCCTTCCTGAGGAACTATTGGCAATTTTTCTGGGGAAAGTCAGGGTTTTTTTTTTTTGTTTGTTTGTTTAGTTGGTTTTTTAAGGTGTGGTCCCTTAAGGGGCTGGAGAGATGGCTCAGAGGTTAAAAGCACTGGCTGCTCTTCCAGAGGTCCTGAGTTCAATTCTCAGCAACCACATGGTGTTTCATAACCATCTGTAATGAGATCTGATGCCCTCTTCTGGCCTGCAGGCAGAACGCTATATACATAATACAAAAATAAATCTTAAAAAAAAAACAAAAAAACTTAAATAAAAAAAAAAAAAAAAAAAGGTGTGGTCCCTAGTAGGTTGGTGGTACTGGGAGCACAAATTGGACTTAATGGTTTTTTTTGTTTTGATTTTTTTTTTTTTTTCCGAGACAGGGTTTCTCTGTATAGCCCTGGCTGTCCTGGAACTCACTTTGTAGACCAGGCTGGCCTCGAACTCAGAAATCCACCTGCCTCTGCCTCTCGAGTGCTGGGATTAAAGGCGTGTGCCACCACGCCCGGCTTGATTTTTTTAAAAGGGACACAAAGTTGGGCGGGTAGGGAGAGGTGGCAGATCTGGGAAGAGTTTGGAAAGGGGTAGAATATGATCAAAATACATTGTATTAACATTTCAAAGAATAAAAAACATTGCAAATAAAAGATTGAGACTTGGAGGGAAGCTGATTAAAACTCAGGACATAGGCAGCTCAGCATTTGATTCCAGCACTCAAGCCAATATCTGTGAGAAAGGCTAGAATGATCTATATAGTGAGACTCTCAAAAATGAACAAAAAACCAAATTCAGGAAGTAAACAACTCAGTAACTTCAGAGAGTTCCTTTTCCACTCACTTTTCATGAGTTGTTACTTTTGGTGATGCAGTTGTCTCTAAGTCAAGTCTGCTTTTGTAAACAATCCTAACAAAACTTCCTGTTTCACCAAGTTCAACTTTGGTGGTATCCTCATGTTAACCTGTTGCCATAGTAAGCAGACATTTGTTCATGACTCCTTAGACTAGTGTCACAAAGTACCATTTTTTTTTTTTTTTTTGATTCTTCACTTGAGTCTGCTCATGTTTGATGGGGTGTGTCTTAGGGTTTTGTTGCTGTGAAGAGACACCATGACCAAGGCAACTCTTATAAAGGAAAACATTTAATTGGGGCTGGCTGACAGTTTCTGAGGTTCAGTCCACTATTATCATGGTGGGAAGCATGACAGCGTCCAGGCAGACATGGGGATGGAGGAGCTGAGAGTTCTACATCTTGATCTGAAGGCAGCCAGGATGAAAATTGTCTTCTTCCAGCAGCCAAGAGGAGGCTTTGATTCCACCCTGGGCGGAGCTTAGGCGTAGGAGGCCTCAAAGCCCACTTACACAGTGACACACTTCCTCTAACAAGGCCACACCTATCTATTCCAATAAGGCTACACCTCCTGATAATGCTACTTCCTATGGTCAACTATTGAAACACAAGAATCTATAGGGGCCAAACTTTACCAAACCACTACAGGATGCTCACCTTTTATTAGTTTGTTTGTTGATTTTTTTTTTTTTTTCTTTTGAGAGAGAGTGTCACCCTGTAGCTCAGGCTGGCCTGAAACTCAGTATGTAGCCTAAGGTAATCCTCCTGCCTCAAGCTCTCCATTGCTATAATTACAGACAGGCATGTGCTACCATTCGGAGTTTGACATCTCTATCTTCACACTGTGCCTATCTCTCTTGCTACTTTAACCATTGGGTCAGATTTTATTGGCTCTGCATGCTGACACGTAAAGCACTTGAGAAATCTTTTTGCTGGGATTATAATCCAAAGAGAACTTAACCTAGAATTGCCAAGACCCTCTCCTCTCTTCAAGGCTCAAGACACCAGCTGCTGTGACCAGAAACCCCAAACTATGAAAAGAAGAAGAAAAAAAATAGCAACACCTAAATTCCTAGGTCTCTCTGTATCTAGTCCAAGGGAGGACGTGAGAATTCGTCCCCTTTCTTCATCTGCTTCTCTCCTCTGTCTGTCCCCGTCTTATATCTGTGACCTTACACACTCACCACACACACACCAGATGCTGGTGAGCAAAGTTGCTTCCCCCCATTCTTAGACCACCGAATAAAGCCTTGCTTTCTCGCTAGCATTGCCTCTAGGGTAGACAGTTGTTTTGTGTAGGATGAACCTGGGGACCTGAGTTCAGTAACACCAGCTTCAGCTGACATCTGGGCTACACAGACAGTATTGAATCAGAATCAGCATCTGGCTGTCCGTCAAGAGGGAGACGAATGTAAAATTGTTAAAGTGTGAAGCCTGGGAGATGGGAAGATTCTTTGATGGAATTGAAAGCCAGGGCAAACAAAGCTGAGGAGACGGAGGTGAGGGGAAGCAACTGGGCTGGGAGACTGACTGGGTGGGTTATATGATTGTGAACAATAGACTGTGGTTTAAATCTTTGTCTCCTCCCAAACTCGTGTAGAGACCATGGAGGAACACTGCTTGTTCTCTGTGACTCACCCAGCTTTCTCTTCTATACAACCCAGGACCATCTGCCCAAGGCTGGGGCCACCCACAGCGGGCTGAGCCTTCCCGCATGGAGCATGAATCAAGAAGATGACTCCCACGCTGGCTTGCAGACCAATCTGATGGTGGCATACTCACAATTGAGGTTCCACTTCCCAGGTGACTGTAGCTTTCACGAAGCTGATAAAAATTAACCAGAACAATGAGGGAGGCCTTCCATGTCACGCGAGGTCACTCCAAAGGCGGGTCTTCATTTAACCAGGTCCAGCCACTTACCTTCATTTCTTGAAAGGTCTGGTCTATGGTTATTTAACACTTGGCTGACCAGCATAAAGAAGCCGGCAGTATTGCCTGGAATTCGGGAGCTTCAGTTTTCTCCACTTCTGAGTTAACAACTGTAGAGAGTACAGATCGTCAGAGGAATAGGGTCAGTTCCCCTATTTCGTGCCAAAGTCGATAGCTGAACCTTCCCCACATAGTAGGTATATAATCTCAGTCAGACCAGAAAAGTCTTTGAACAACTGTTTTGAAGCAGGTCAGCCAGTGTTGAGATTACAGGCATGGCTAGCTCTTTGGAAGCCTGTAGTCTGTTCCCCAGGACTGTGGAAGTGTCATGAGGGCACACACACTGAGAAGACTTCTGAGCTGCCAAATCACTCTCAAGAATCAGAGTCCCCAGCCCCCAGCCTAGCAGGAGCCCCACAGCCCTGCCATCAGGGGCTGAAATTTGATCTTGCTGACTTGAGAATCCCAAGGAAAAAGTGTGGAGTGAATTCCAAATCAGAGCTAGAGTAGTCGGGGAAGCATTCCGGTGTGTCCTCGTCTCCCAAGAAGTCTGCCGCTGAGTAGAGGTTGAGGTAAATTAATTTTGGAATCATCAAACCAGGAACAACTTAATTTGCCTTTTCTAGAGCTGGCGCTGGAATGCAGGGTACCCATTGTGCAAACCACACTATTACTGAGCTACACCTCCAGCCCTACACCTGGACTTTTATGACATCCCCTGTGGCAACCTTTATCTCCATAGGCAGGACCATCTGCATCCCCATCAGCTAACCTAAAGAAGCAAATGAAGGCAAGTCACTGACCTCACTATGTGAGGAAAGTGGCTCCACAAGGGAAGGCAGTTCTTCTGGGGCCAAGGGAGTTTCCAGGAGGCAGGCAGCACTGTATACCGATGACCAGAGGGTCTCATCCCAGAGCTCCCTGGGAAAAAGTGCCACGCGGCAGCTCTGGAAGCTGCTCCCCACACATGGTGAAGGGTCATGTGTCTCTGTCAGAGAGGATGATCTCTAGCCATTCCTTCAAAAACTATATATATTCACGTATCTGTCAGAGAGGCTGATCTGTAGCCATTCCTTCAAAAACTATATATATTCACATATGTATGTATGTCTGTATAATTTTATGATAGCTTGGTGTCTGGTTATGTAGGAGTCAATTGGATTAAAGTTTTACTTAGGTAGGTTGAGTCCTGCCTTGTTAAAAAAAAAAAAAAAAACCACCCACCCTTTATCTGGAAAACAAACATTTGCCAAAACTGCCCGAAGGGAAAGCTGTCACAGAGGACTAAGGTCATGCTGAACCTCCTCTTACAGTTCGCTAAGAGAAAAGTTCTTTTACAGACCAAGACTACTGTTATTTGCAATGCCTGTATGCCTTTTTATTGCTACCTGCCTGATACATATTATTGAAATTATAATGTATTCTTATATAAAACATTTGTCTCTGCAATTTATGTTGCTGTAAACACGCCTAACTAAACTCCCTTAATGATTAAGGGACTCAGAGACCACTCTGAGATGGTCCCCTAAGCAGGCAGTGTTGCCTCCTGACCTATAAACGGTAAGAAATTTGGGCTGGCCTGAACCCTTTCAGAGCCTCTGCTTGCTTCCCTGACCACCAATGAAATGTTTCTCCTTCCTCTCCATGTGCATGGCTGACTTCTTGCTGGGTGGAATTTTTCTTTAACAACCAGAAGGGGTGTGATTGATGGTAGCCTCTGCCCATCCTTGGAGAGAATGCTGTATACTTAATTTGCAGCAGATTTTCTGTGTTTGTCACTGCAGCCTAGACTGGCGATTTGTATTATGAGGAGTTCCATGCAGTTTGTTCTCCAGAGCTGAAGTGGTGTCATGGAGGAACAAACATTGATATGACTTATGAATTTTTAGTTTTTGCACAAACGACGTTATTTTCTTGCGTGTGTTTTCAGAACCACCTATCTGCTTGGTGACGAGTCCCAGCAGGTATTGGGGGCTGTCTGTCAAGCATGTGCACACTTCTCCGAACGTTTAACAGAGCTCAGCTACACCTGAGCACCCAATGCAGTCCTAAAAAGGGCATCTGGTGATTCTTTGCAGAGCCGTCAGTCCCTGCAGCCCCAGAAACTCCAGGAAGTCCCTCAATGGCAATAGTTTGCCTTCCAGTGTGGCAGGCGCAGCCACTGGTTCTGTTTCTACTTTTGCCTCATAAAAGTGGTAAATCTTAGGTATGGGGAAGCTGCAGTCCGGTTTTTCCAGCCTCAGACACACCAGTAAAGGAATAAACCATTACCCCTCGAGCGTCCACGTTCTCTTCCCGGCTGAAACAGTCTGATTGACGGGCTCTTTCTCCGAGGCCCCGCCTCATCAGTCAATCAGTCCACGCCCATCCACAGGGCCAGGCCCTCTCGCAAAGCGCAGGCGCAATCCGTACTAGCCGGCCTCCGCCGCAGTCCTTGGCGCCAGAGACACCGCAGCATCCCAACGCTAGAGTCTTCTCTGCTCGCTCAGGTTCGTCCCTTGTCCTCTGCCTCTTCTGGCGCCATGGCGAAGCCGTTGACGGACAGTGAGAGGCAGAAGCAGATCAGCGTGCGTGGCATCGCGGGGCTGGGCGACGTGGCCGAGGTGCGGAAGAGCTTCAACAGACACCTGCATTTCACGCTGGTCAAGGACCGCAATGTGGCCACGCCCCGCGACTACTTCTTCGCTCTGGCACACACAGTTCGCGACCACCTAGTGGGCCGCTGGATCCGCACGCAGCAGCATTACTACGAGCGGGACCCCAAGGTGAGCAGCCCGCCCTCCCTGGGAGGGAGACCGAGCCCAGGGCAGGGCGGGCCCCGCCCCCCCAGTATCGCCCACGGGCCTGATCCCTGTTGCACCACGGTCACCTGCGACCAATGAAGAGACAGTAGAGTTATGCATCTTCCTTCGAAGGACCGGTGCATACCCTCGCTTTCGGGTTTCGTTTTAATTGAGACCCATCCCCCTGCTCCCCGGCCCGCAGTCCCCAGTCCCTAAGTATGGCTTTGAGTGGCCCTAGTCTTCCACCGCAGTCAGTCCCCCACCGGTACGTTGTCTGGAATCTGGCAGTATGGAGCCAGGCCTCTGCCCACGGCGGAGTTGCGCATCCCAGAGAAGTGCTCTAGGGGTCTGCTCTTGCCGGCGGATTTTCCGGCTGTTTCCCAGCTGTACACTTCCGAGATGGCTTCAGAGTTCATGCTTTCTCTACTCCCCACTCCCCTCCCCCTTTTGTTTTTCTGCAGCCCCGAGAGAAGACGGGGGACTGGAACTAGATCCGGTAGTTTTATGAGTTGGAAAGGGGTGAGATCAGTAATCTGCAGGGAATTGTCCCGCCCCGTGCTCCCCACCCCACCCCCTACTCCGAGACTGATGAGAAGAAAATCATTTGTAATGCCTGCCTGAAACAGGAGAGGTCCGAAACTCAAAGATGGAATCCTCGTGGGGAAGGCTGCCTTTGAGGTTTCCACTTTGACAAAACTTGTTTGCAAGTTGCTTTAGAAGTTGTAGCTTTTTTCTGTTTTACAAACCTTTATTCTTAGTAGGAAAACAAAATACACTGAACGGAGTCTTTGACAGTTCTCACCACCCCAACCCCCAAAACTTCTCAGCCCTGTCTGCTGGACTGTTAACTCTGTGCAATTAAGCTGGCTTCAAACCCACGGAAACCCACCTGCCTCTGCCTCCAGAGTGCTGGGATTAAGGCATGTGCCAGCTCCACCAGGTCCCCCAGTCCTCCTTATTCTGTCCCGTTTATGTTTCCAGGTAATTGCTGTTCCTAAATACACAGGTATGCATATTTGTATGCTGCACAATTTTGTGGCTTTTATTTCATCCGAAACCATTTGTGGCTTCACTCATAAACAGGGCTCTAGGTCAGTAATACATACTGGTGCTTTTCAGCTTATGCAGGTATCATATTTTTACACATACCCCTGTTGCAAGAATTTCTTCTTTCTTTTCTCTCTTTCTCTCTTTCTTTCTCTCTTTCCTTTCTCTCTCTCTCTCTCTCTCTCTCTCTCTCTCTCTCTCTCTCTCTCTCTCTTTCTGCATTTGGTATGGAGAATTCTGCCTATCTTGTATTAAGACAGAGTGAAAACTAGCAAGGAAAAAACTCTTGCCTGTCTGGGGCCAGTTAGTGATGATCTGATTTGCAGTAGAAATCTGGGCACCCAGCCGGGCGGTGGTGGAGCATACCTTTAATCCCAGCACTCGGGAGGCAGAGACAGGCAGATTTCTGAGTTCAAGGCCAGCCTGGTCTACAGAGTGAGTTCCAGACAGCCAGGGCTATACAGAGGAACCCTGTCTTGAAAAACAAACAAACAAACAAACAAAAAAAACAAAAAGAAAAAAAAAAAAGAAATCTGGGCACCCAACAGCTGTCTTAGTGACAGAGCTTTTTAGAGTAATTTTTTTATAGGGCATTAAAGTATATTTGATAATTGCTAAGAGTAAAAATTAATTGCTTTCCAAACTCATTCTGGGGCTTTTTCCCTTCCTGAAATAAAGATGCTGAGGACAGGCTGTTAGAATGCTAGTTGGGCTTCTTCATAGTTAGTATGCAAGGCAGCTTCTAAAGAAGTGGCCCCAAATGGCTAAAACAGGTTATTGCAACAAGGGCTTGGGATCACTGCCAGGGAAACTGGCCAGGGGCAGCGGCTCCCCCAGAATGCCTTGTTAGTAGAGGAGCTGTGTTGCTCAGATTCACTGGTGTTGTCCAAACAGTGGATGACAAGGGATCCAGCTTTGCCTGCAGTTCAAGGTCATTTCTCAGGAGTTGGAGGACACTGTAGGACTCCTGTTGTGGTGAGTCCAGAGAATAAGGAAATGACTCTCTGGGCAGCAATCTACCCAACAGGTATGATGGTGTGTTCCTGTAGGCTCAGCTACCCCAGAGTTTGAGGCACCCTTGGCACAATCCCGTCTCATTCAGGAGACAGGAGAGGTATGATACAGCGGCAGAGCCCAGCTTTGGGTGTTTGATATCCTGGTTTTCAGTGTTTGTCTGAGTAACTGATGCTGACAATCAGCCAGTTCACCTCTCTGCATCATGTGAGGAATGTACTTCCAACAAACCACGTCCGAGCCATCCCAGGCTCTGGCAGTGAGTGCCTGGGGGATGTGAGCCTACATGGCTCAGGCTGGAAGCAGGATGGCCTGTTTGATACAGCAGTGCTTTTATTAGTTCTTCTTTTACAGATATGCAACTTCACACGCATGCTGAGGGGAAGATTAGAAAACATTGATGAGCTAGCAGGGCCGTGTTAACTGTAGTTTCACAGATTACATTGGAAGCGTGGCTCAGTTTGTTTTCTGCATCCTTTCTCTGCCCTGGCAAAAACATTTGGGGCTTTTTTCTAACTTATTTCTTATTATATGTAAAACTTGTGTGTGTTGTGTGTGTGTGTGTGTACACGTATGCATGAGGCAGGTGCATATCCTACCAAAATCCGTGTTCAGGCCAGAGGAGAACTTTGAGAATTCAGTTCTTTGCTTCTGGCATGTGGCCCTGGGTACACTAATGGCTTGGGTTGATGGCTGTAGCTTCAGCTGCTGAGTCACCTTGGCAGCTCTTAGTTTTTTTGTTTTTGTTTTTGTTTTTGTTTTTTTTTTGTTTTGTTTTTTGGTTTTTTTGAGACAGGGTTTCTCTATATAACCCTGGCTGTCCTGGAACTCACTTAGTAGACCAGGCTGGCCTGAACTCAGACATCCACCTGCCTCTGCCTCCCGAGTGCTGGGATTAAAGGCGTGCGCCACCACACCTGGCAAGCTCTTAGTTTTTAAAGCCTTCCATGTGTTCAGTCTTAGGAGTGCACAGCCCCTCAGACTTTCTCAGACCCTCCTGTGTGGCTGCTGAATTTTCTTTTACTTAGTGGCGTTTTGCTTTTGTTCTTTCTTAATTGTGTTGTTTGTTGTTTGTACTGGTGTTTTGCCTCCATTTACTTCTGTACAGCAGTTTCAAGCCTGGTGTCCACAGAGGCCATGAAAGGGTGATGGACTCTCCTGGGACCTGAGCTACAGACAGACAGTTGTGACCTGCCACGTGCGTGCTTGGGATTGAACCCAGGTCCTCTGGAAGAGCGGCCAGTGCTTTAACCACTGATTCATGGCTCCAGCCCTAGCTAGCATTGTGGTTGTTAGAAACAGTAATTACACTCATAGTATAGATTCTCATAGTTTCTTACGAGGTCTACAAGTTCATCCTGAAACAGCAGAGCCTTGGAGAGCACACTCAGTTTAGGGACCAGAAGTCCTGCGCAGCAAAGGACCTAAGTCTAACCTCCCCCCCCACCCCCCGCTTTTTTTTTGTTTTTTTTTGGTTTTTTTTTTGTTTGTTTGTTTGTTTTGTTTTGTTTTTTGTTTTTTTGAGAGGTCTAACCCCTTTTACAATTTTTGCTTTACTTAGTGGTACCGGAGATCAGACCTAAGGTCTGAAGCATTCTGGGTTTACCTGTCACTGAGCAGTGTGAACACTTTCAGCCCTAAACTCCTTTCCATCCTGATTTTTCCCATTTTCCCACTTTGTGATATGCTACTGTGTGTTTAGATTGACACCCACTCACCCCACCCCCATTTAGTTGGGATCTCTTCATGTAGCCCGGGATGGTCTTGAGTGCTACCCACACCAACTAGCTGGGTATAGTTTTTAGCCTTCCTTAGCCTCATGTTTTTTCATCTTTAAAACAAAGAGAGTTGAGCTATAGAGTCTATTTTTGAAGCTTATGTCATTCTAACATGGTCAGGTTTTATGTTTGCTTGTAAAATGTCCCCATTTAATGTTGACATTCCCTTTATGCAGAAATGCTGGGAGCCAGAAGAGTCCAAGGCCATCTTTGGTTACATAGCAAGTTTGAGAACAGCATGAACCATACAAGAGACCCTGTCTCAAAATCCAATATCTCACTAGGTGTGGTGGCACATGTTTTTGAGGCATAGGCGGGTTTGTTTCTGAGTTCAAGGCCTGGTCTTCATAGTGAGTTCTAGGCTATCCAGGGCTATACAGTAAAACCCTGTCTTGGAGGAAGAGGGAGACAGGGAAGAGAAAAAAAGAGGAGGAGAAAGAGGAAGAGGAGAAAGAGAACGAGGAGGAGGAGACCAAAAATAAGAAGGAGGAGGAGGAGATAAAGGAGGAGGAGGAAAAGAAGGGGGAGGAGGAGGAGGAGAAGGAGAAGGAGAAGGAGAAGGAGAGGGAGAGGAAGAGGAAGAGGAAGAGGAAGAGGAAGAGGAGGAGAAAACCAAAAATAAAAAGGAGGAGGAGAAAGAGGAGGAGGAGGAAGAGGAGAAGGAGAAGGAGAAGGAGAAGGAGAAGAAGAAGACCAAAAATCAAACTCTATCCAGAAAGATTTGAGCAAGATGTAACATGAGAGTCACAAGCTAAAATAAGCATAGCCAAGACATGGGTAGAAAAAGACTTAGGATCTACAGCAAGCAAGGAGAGTATGGAAGTTATTTCCAAAGCAGTGTCCTCTCAGAACAGAGCAGGCATTGAAAAGTTAGTCACAAGGCCTGTGATATACTGGGACTGACTTCCTCCTAAGCATGCTCACTTAAGCAGTGGACTTCTGAGTATACTCATTTCAAGGTCAGGGATCACACATTTCAAATATTAAAGTGTGAGACCTTGTCTCAAAAAAGAAAAAGATTAAAGGGCAGGCGGATTTCTGAGTTCGAGGCCAGCCTGGTCTACAGAGTGAGTTCTAGGACAGCCAGGGCTACACAGAGAAACCCTGTCTCAAAAAAACAAAAAAGAAAACCAAAAAGAAAGGAAGGAAGGAAGGAAGGAAGGAAGGAAGGAAGGAAGGAAGGAAGGAAGGAAAGAAAGAAAGAAAGAAAGAAAGAAAGAAAGAAAGAAAGAAAGAAAGAAAGAAAGAAAGAAAAAGAAAAACTAGTTGTGTAACCTGTGGACAGCTGACCTTGTATGAGGCTTCATGGTATCGGTAGATTGAGGAAAAACAGCTCTTCTAAGAAGATAAACACAGTGAATTTGCATGGTCTTGCAGCATGTCTGGACCAGCTGCTGAGAAGTTAATCCAGCAACCTGGGTAGTCTGTGAGCACTGTATCTGGGGCTTTGTTAGAATTTATAAACAGCGGGAGCTAATGCTAAAATCTTCTTGACATTACTAGTCTTCTGATACGTTTCTACTTGTGTGTATGAAGGTCATCTTTCTCTCTAGCAGCAGGCTTCCCCGACAGCAGATAACGCAGGTCTTTGGTCTCAGACTGGTGGTAGGCTCAGTGTTGACCAGAAGAAGATGCCTGTCAGTGAGCACGCACCTTTGGCCTCTACTCTTACAGGCTATGAAGGTTAATTTTATGTGTAAACTTGGCTGGGACACAGTGCCCAGACATTAACATTGTCCTGATTTACAGGAAGATGGGTTTGGGGGTCAGATGAACACTTCAATCCATAGATTTGATTCTACATTTTATTTGTTTTAAGGCACACCTCCCCATGTAGCTCAGTTGGCTTTGAACTTGTGATCTTCCCACCTTTGCCTCCTGGCTGGGATTATAGGCATAGACCACTGCATTTAGCTTTAACTTAATTAAACATGTAATTGCTACTGTCTTGGTCAAAGTTGTATTGCTGTAAAGAGGCACCATGACCACAGTAACTCTTATAAAAGAAAGTATTTCATTGGGGCCGGCTTACATACAGTTCAGAGGTTTAGTGCACTGTCATCGTGGCAGGAAGCATGGCAGCGTGCAGGCAGACATGGTGCTGGTGAATTAGCTTGACAGTTCTACATCCGGATCAGCAGGCTGTAAGACAGGAGACACAGGACCTGGCTTGAGCATTTGAAACCCCAAAGCCCACTGGCATTGATATATCTTCCCCTCCCCCACACAGGGCCACACCTCCTAACAGTGCCTCTCCCTGGTAACCAAGCATTCAAATATATGAGTCTATGGGAACCATTCCTATTCAAACTACCATAGACCTCATTCGGGTAAATCTTGAGTTCTTGACTGCTACAGAAAAGAATTTCAGAATGATGGCAAGCCAGGAAGTTTATTAAGATTAAAAAAAAAGAGGGAGAAGGATTCAGTTCTGCTGTTGGAATGCTTGCCTGGCACAAACAAAGGTCTGGTTTTGATCCAGGAATTAACATAAATAGGGTGTGGTGACAGACACTGACCCCAGAACTCCTGAGTGGATCAGGAGAATCGATTCAGGCCCATCTCATCTACCTAGCAAGGTCAAGGCCAGACTGAGTCTGAACTGTCCAGCCATTAATCACCTATGTGATTCCCCTGGCAGCCAGGCTCCGTTCCTGTGGCTTGCTTGCAGTTACCTCACGAACAGAACCAGATGTGGCTGGATAACAAAAGACACTACACTCCTTGCCATTTGCTTTATTTTGTTTTGCTTTTTGCTATTGTTTGAGGCAAAGGGTCCCACCTCCAGATCCTTCCATCTCTGCCTCTCTGCTAGGATTATAGGGTCTGTGCCACATGTCCCCAGCAGTGTTCATTTTGTATTTATTACCATTTAGAAAATGTATTTCTTACCATTTAGAAAAGTGAGAAAAATAAAAGAAGGGCTTAGGCACTCTAGCCATGAAGACCAAGTGTTTATATCTTAGTACATTCTACAAGGGTCTGAGAACCTTGTAGAATGAATTCTGCTGTCTGGTTGCTTATGGACTGGCCTTGCAGTTCTGCCAGCCTGGTCTATCCTGCAGAGTTTGATTTTGTACTTAGATCAGTACAAGTAACTTAAAGCAGTTACCCCCAGATCCTTCCATCCAGTGTGCACTGTTTGTTGGTTTTGTTTCTCTGGAGGTCTTCTAACACATAGGGCCTGCAGATGGCTGTAAGGACCATTTTACCTTATGTCTTTACTCAGATATTTTATTTTGTTTAGTTTGTTTGTTTTGGTTTTTCAAGACAGGGTTTCTCTGTATAGCTCTGGCTGTCCTGGAACTCACTTTGTAGACCAGGCTGGCCTCGAACTCAGAAACTCAGAAATCCGCCTGCCTCTGCCTCGCTGGGATTAAAGGCGTGCACCACCACGCCCAGCTTTTTTTTTTTTTTTTGGTTTTTGTTTTCTTAGATATTTTAAAATGATTTTTTTCCATTAAAAATAAAGGGGTTGGGGGATGTGCAGGGAGAGTACTCAGCAGTTAAGAACACGTGCTGCTTTTGCAAAGGACTTGAGTACATCCCAGTACTCACGTTGGATGGCTCCCAACTGTCTATAACTCCAGCTCTAGGGCAATCTGACATTTCTGGCCTCCACAGGCACTGATACCCCTGCATATAGCTACACACAGATCCACATACAAGCATATAATTTAAAATGGTAAAAGTAATTCTGAAATATATTGGGGGGTCCCAGAAAGACCCTGCTTCAAAGAGAAGGTGGAGAGTGATAATAGGTAGAGTCGGACACCTGATGCCTTCCTCTGGCCTCTAGATACCTACATGGATGTCATACAACACACACACACACACACACACACACACACACACACACACACACACACACATTTCTTTTGGTGCCAGGTTTTGAACTCAGGATCTCGATCATAGCCAACAAACATTCTGCCTCTGAGCTACACCCCGTGCCCTTTCTATGACTTTCACAGCTTTATTGTCATGGTTATAGATTTAAAATTTGCATGCCGGGCGTGGTGGCGCACGCCTTTAATCCCAGCACTCGGGAGGCAGAGGCAGTCGGATTTCTGAGTTCGAGGCCAGCCTGGTCTACAAAGTGAGTTCCAGGACAGCCAGGGCTACACAGAGAAACCCTGTCTCGAAAAACCAAAAAAAAAAAAAAAAAAAAAAAAATTTGCAAGAGGCTGAGTATGAGGGCATAGCTTTAGTCTTAGCACTTGGGAGGCAGAGACAGACAGAGTTCTGAGAGTCAGTGCTGGCTTAATATACATAGTGAGATCCTGTCTCTAACCAAAGTAAGATGTGCATGACCCATACACAGACTTCTCCATAGTTCTTATCAAATAAGGTCGAGGGAGTTGTGTCAGGCAGGCCTCATAGCCTATGGCAGATGCCATGGTTTGTAAGGCTGATCTAAGAGTGACACCTCGTTCCCCCAGACACACACAAGAACTGAGCTGCTGCTGAGCTGCTGTAGTGTGGATACTGTGCTATGGTTAGAAGGTAAGGGCAGGTCCTGTCTGCCAGTTAGGAGGACCCTCCCCTGCCTAGTGTTTCCTCTCTCGCTAGACCTCACTTCACCCTGGGAAAATGTCTGGGCTCTGTTCATCTTATAGGAAGGAAGCTGGAGGGCAAAGACCCAGCACACTGGTGTGGCTCTCTGTATCTAAAGGGGTCAGGAGTTTTCCCAGGACCTGGCCTGTGGTATACTGTGCTCACGGGTCTGTCATTGTGTGCCTGTGTCATATTAGTGCCTTTTGACAGACAGCGGCTGTCTGTTGATGGGTGCTGTTCTGTGCCTTTAGTCGCTGAAAATTGAACAGAACCAGATAGACAAGGACTGTTGCCCCGTGGCCCTGGGAACAGATAGAGAGATCTCTGACCAGCTGCCTACAGTCTTGATTATCTTGATGAAAGCAGTTGCCCAAGTCTTTGTTTTGTGTCCAGAGTGTTGGAAAATTCTCCTTCCTTTTCCAGCAGGGTACCCAGCCATTTCTACAAATGCCATTTCTGCAAATGGAGACTCCTCATTAAGGATTTTGTTCAGAAGAGGGAAAAGGAGTTAGCTGAGGATGGTGACGTCTCAAAGGCCCAGTTGTGATTAGACCAGGTGTGGTGGTGATACCACATGTCTGTAATTTCATCACTGAGGTGAGGCAAGAGAATCACAAGTTCAGGGCCAGCCAGAGGTACCCAGCTAGATCCTGTATCAAAGGCTGAAAAAGAAAACAATGTAAAAACATTATGGCTCCACCTGCTGGCATTCAACTCCATTTCTGGAGAGTCCTTTACCTTGGAAGGTTCCTTTGAAAGGTCACTTGTTTTGTGTAGTATTGTGTTCAGATTTTACCTGCATAGCTAAAGAGCTTCATTAGTGTTTTTCTGTGATTTTTCTAGTAGGGGGTTGAAGAGTGTGGCTCATGGGTAGAGCACTTGCATACGTGAGCAAAGCGTTGGGGTTCCATCCTTAAACACTACAAAAGCAATCCCCCAACAAACACTGTCTGTAGTTAAATGGACACGTTCCAGAGAAGGGCCAACAGTGGTATGAGGGTTTAGGAATCCAGCTGCCATTTTCTGGCTGGGACAGGCAAGGTGAGTCTCTCACCCATGTCCCTGAGCAGGCAAGCCCAGAGCACCATGGTCCTGACGGGTAGGCAGGACTGTGAGGCTGAGTGTTAGCGAGTGACTCTCAAGCTGGGGCTTGGACAAGTGTCCCCACAGCTGCTTCCCAGGGTCGCCACATGCTAACTGATTGAGTTCTGCAAAGACCCTTTAAAGTGTATGATGTATGAGCCCCAGGCTGGCTCCTTGGCAACTCCAGGGTGACTGTATTGTGCTCAGAGGGTGAACTCCGCGTGCTGAGCACCCAGGTGGCCAAGGCTGGCCAGCCTGAACTGGGCCTCTGTTGGAACCATCAAGTCCGTCCATTTTCTTGGCTGGCTCCTCCAACAAGCTTCTTTTAGTTGCAGGATTTCACTCTGCCATCGTAAGGAAACGGAGAAAACAGTGTCAACACAGATGAAGAAATAAGAACATTCTTTAAAAGCAAGTTGCAGAAACCCTAAAGAAAGCATCTCCCAGTGCTTCTGGTTGCCCCTGGCCAGTGGCTTCTCTGCTTATGTGATCAACCTGCAGGGAAAATGGAATCAGAGGTTTCAGGTGTAGGCCCAGTATGGGTTGGGAGCCTGAGTGTATTCTCTTGAGATCCACAATACATTTCTTTTCACGGTGCTGGCTGGAAGGTACAAATTTTGGCAGAAAGGACAAACTGTAACACCTTAAAAAATATAGATTTTGGGCTGAACATGGTGATGCTTGCCTTTAATCCCAGCACTTGAGAAGCAGAGGAAGGAGGATCTCTGTGAGTTCAAGGTTGGTCTACTCTACAGAGAGAGTTCCAGGCTAGTCAGCCACACAGTGAGACCCATGTCTTTAAAAAAAAAATGCTGGGGAGATGGCTCAGTGAGTTCAGATTCCTGGAATTCCAGTAAAACCTGGGTCTGGTGGCATGCATCTGTAATATTAGTACTCCTGTATTGAGATGGGAGATGGAGACAGGAGAATCCCCTGGAAGCCCATAGGCATACTTGACTGACATATGCAGTGCAGCAGCAGAAACCAAAAGAGAGGCTGTCTCAAGGAGATGGGAAGTAAGAGCTGATTCCAAAAAGATGTCAGCTGACCTCCACATATCCATCATGGAACATACATGCCATCACACACACACACACACACACACACACACACACAGTTTTTAGGAAAAGCAAAATAGGACGTTGAATAAAGATCATACTCCTAATTGGTCAACTTTTTATAGACCCTCTTAGGAAAAACTCAGCAGTAGATAATTGGGGAGACACAGGCCTGTAGCTAGCACACCTCATTGTGCACTGTACCTGTGCTTTTTTTCTTTTCTTTTCTTTTTTTTTTTTTTTTTGGTTTTTCGAGACAGGGTTTCTCTGTATAGCCCTGGCTGTCCTGGCACTCACTTTGTAGACCAGGCTGGCCTCGAACTCAGAAATCTGCTTGCCTCTGCCTCCCGAGTGCTGGGATTAAAGGCAGAGGCGTGCACCTGTTTCTTTTCTTTTGTTAAAGATTTATTTATTGTATGTATATGAGTACATTGTAGCTGTGTTCAGAGACACCAGAAGAGGTCATGCAATCCCATTACAGATGGTTGCGAGCCACCATGTGGTTGCTGGGAATTGAGCTCAGGACCTCTGGAAGAGCAGTCAGTGCTCTTAACCACTGAGCGTTCCAAGTCTGTTACCTTTATTCAACTGCAATCTTTAGATGTTAAATGGAGAGTTCTAGAAATAAGCCCCATAAGGCTTTTCTTCTTGTTAGCTTCATTTATTCATATAATGTATTTTGATCAAGTCAGTTGGCAGTCCCTCCTCCTGGTCCCCCACTACCCATCTTTCCCTCTTAACTTCATGTGCTTTTTTTTAAAGATATACCAAGTCCACTAAGTACTATCTAAGTACTCTGTACTATCTATATGTACAGAGGTGTAGGACCATCTATGGAAATATGGGTAGCCTTTCAGGGGGAGCATCTCTGAGAAAAACATATTCACCTACCCCCAGCAGCCATCGGTTGCCAATATCTTTTCAGTCGGGTGGGATTTCATGAGTCCTCCCCCGTGTTTGTGCTAGGATTGTGGCTGGCTTGATTGTGCAATGCTTGTGCATGCAGACACAGCTTCTGGGAGTCCCTGCATCTAGCAGCTCTTTCATGTCCAGCGAACAATGTTTCAATGCAGACCATTTGAACTTAAACTCATTCTGCTCCCTCTTCTATGATGGTCTCTGAGCCTGGGAGGGAGTGGATGTGGTGTAGACTGTCTTAATGAGAGCTGAGCACCCTGATGTAAAGCTAAGAACTTCGGGGACAGCTTACTGATGTGCCCAGCACTATGAAAGCCAGTAGGCATGCAGCTGCCAATTGGTACTAGCTTGATTCTCCATGTCCCATAACTCAAGTCTGTGGTATCTTCAGCAATAGGTGTTATTTATTTATCAGGTTCTTGGTGTGTGTGTGTGTGTGTGTGTGTGTGTGTGTGTGTGTGTGTAACCAAAGAGCAATGGCCTATAATGGTTAGGAAACAGATCTATGTGACCACTCTGACTAATAAGTCAAAAGGAGGTAATTCATTTCCGCTATTGATAACACCAAAAGCTTCCATTTGTATACTGCTCAGAGGACTGCAATGGGCTCCTGCATCCATTCCTTGCTTTGCCTGTGTTATAAGTCATCCCTCTGTCCAGCATATTCCAGCTGCCCTTTGGTCACTTTGTGGTGCTTGTAGTTGTCATGTGGACAATTTCAGGATCATAGTGTATTCAAGTGACTTACTTTATTGGCTGGCCCCAAAACACAGGATAGTGCTGGCAATTTTCACGTCAAATAGAAGCTGTACAGAGCTTCCTTTACACAAACAGGTGAACATTCTTGACCTAAGGAAAGAAAAAAAAGAATATGTTGGGGTTGCTGATATGTATTACAAAGTAATATATTTTGGAGAGGCACCATAATCACTAGAATGTATTTCTTGTTATTATCAAACAACAATATTATATTTTCTTTTCATTTTGCTATGTATAAATTAAGTACACATATACATATATATACATACATATATACATACTCACAAATATTTTGAAAAAACATGGTACATATTAGTTGACACAATATCACAAATGCATAGAACCAGAAGTGTTTTTAGATTTTGGAGTTTAATATTTGCATAGACTTGGCTAGTCCAACATCTCTCTCTCCCACTCCCACTCCTACCCCTCCAAAAAAAGAAAAGAAAAGAAAATGTCAGATAAGAGGTGCTCGACCCAAGTAGAGTATATTTTTAGGCATCCGCTGAGAATTTCGGAGGTGCTCACGCTTAGATAAGGCTGGGAATACGCTATGTACTCGGTATGTAATGAGAAAGAATTGCTGTGTGGACCTTGAGCATGCAGTATTTCCCCAGGCAGCTGGGATATAGCTGAATTCTGTAGGTGTTCACATTTGTTAATAAGCCTCGCCCAGACAGGACTTGTGGCTTCCTTTGCACTATGGAAAAGCTATAAAGTAATAAGGTGGCTCAATTGTACTGCAAATAAAGCATAAGGTGATTAAAAGGCGAGAAGCAGTGCACCGTGAACCAGTTGTTAACAGCAGGTGCGATTAGAGCTGTCCAAGGACTTGCTCGTGACCCTGCAATATGTTTCGGTCGTTTAAAAGAGACTGAAATTTGGATAGAAATTCAGTATTAATTCATTGAGTTAAACAAAGAATGGGGGAGCAGAGACCAGACTCTAACTTTGTGATTTTTTAATATATTTTTTCAATGGTTAACTTTAGTGTTCTGGAATTGTCTCCTTTTGACATTTTATTTCCTGTTCTGGGACACCAACTCTGCCCACATTGGGTAAGGGGAGACCCTTAATCCTTTTCTTCTCAACCTGCTGTACCTTGAATTTGTGATCCTTCTGTCTTTACCTCCCGAGTCTGGAATTATAGGACCATACTTCTACACTCACATTGTGTGTGTGTGTGTGTGTGTGTGTGTGTGTACTCTCTTGTGCAGGTGCTCCAAGAGACCAGAGATGTGATTCTATTTTCCTCTGTCTCTTGTTTTTCCTTCTCGTCTGTTCTCAGTTGGATCCTTTGTGGTTCTAGATGTTTGGAGTGGGATGGGGTGGTTTTCACTTATGAACTTGCATTCTGTGGAAGATGCTGTGTGGTTTTGTCTATTATATTTCCTGTCCCATCTTCCTGCCTGGTTTTCAGGTGAGCACCATCCCCTGGGACTGCCGAGAGTGTGCTAAGAGAATTCTTTTAAGGTGTTTTTTGAGTGTGTCCTTGAGTGAGAAAGATCACATTGAGGTGTGTTTGCTCGTGAGCATCTGCTGTGAGAACATGTAGGCGCTGGACATTTGTAGAGCTGTGAAGTGGGCTCACAGTGGATGTCTGTCCCTTACCACCCCTGGGTTGTAAGTGGCATTTGAGACATTTTCTAACTTTGCTGCCCATAGTATTGGCTTCTTTTCCTTTTTACTTATTCATTCACCCATCCATCCATCCATCCATCCATCCATCCATCCATCCATTCATTAGCTGTTTTCTTATTTGCTTGCTTATTTATTTATTTATTTACTTACTTACTTACTTATTTGAGGCAAGGACTTACCATGCAACTCAGGCGGTACTAGAACTCAGCTGTATAGATCAGGTTGGGCTCTAACTCACAGTGATCCACCTGCCTCTGCCTCTTGAGTGCTCCCATGCCCTGCTTAGTGTACGGGAGGTCCTCGTTTGATCTGAAAATGTGGGAGAAAGGAGCTGGAGAGGGAGCAAGTGGGGGAAGAGTATTCACAGGCTCGTGCATTCAGCAACACAATCAAGAACACTGCAGTTATCACACTGATAAGCCCATCCATAGCTTTTTGTTGTTACCCGCCCAAACACTGTCCTCGTAGCCTTTGGCATCTGTCAGCCTGTCTAGTCCTCTGTCCTCCCTAGTCTTTCTTTGTAGCAGGGATTAAGCCCACTACCTCATACATGTAGGTCAGGGCCTCATGCATGTAGGTCAGGGCCTCATACAATCCCTGAGCTATATAGCCTGAGCTTTTTAAATCTAATGTGTGTATGAATGTTGTATGTAAGGATATTGCATTTGTGCTTGGTGCTTGCAGGAGCCAGAAGAGGGCACCAGATTCCTTGGCACTGGAGTTACAGCCAGCTATGAGCCATGGTATGGTTGCTGGGAACCGAACCCAGATCCTAGTAAAACATCCAGTGCTCTCAACTGCCTATCTCTCAGCCCCTATCTGCGAGTTTTTAATCACAGTCCTTTTGTCCCAGGGACCCACTGAGTTACCCAGACAGGTTTTAAAAGTGGCGTCCCCCTGCCTCAGCCTCCCTACTAAGCACCAGGCCCAGTCAGGCCCTACTTTTGCTAGCACATGCTAGAATGAGACATACTGGCAAATGGTTACAGCTTAAATACCCTGTGCACAGCGCAGAAGGAGGTGCAGGTATAAGCAGTTTTCTGAGAGATAAGAAACAATTTGTTAAAGAACTCTATGGAGAAGCCAGGTTTTTTTTTGTTTTTTTGTTTTGTTTTTTTGTTTTTTTGAGACAGGGTTTCTTTGTATACCTGGCTGTCCTGGAACTCACTTTGTAGACCAGGCTGGCCTCGAACTCAGTAATCCACCTGCCTCTGCCTCCCGAGTGCTGGGATTAAAGGCGTGCGCCACCACGCCCAGTCGAGAAGCCAGTTTTTAAGGGAATCCTTAGACAGTGCGGCATAGCCTGCAGTAAAGTTGCCTTGGCCCACAGACTCAGCAACCTTTTGTAGGGGTTCTCTGCAGTGCTGAGTGGGCCTGAGGGAGAGGGCAGGGTGTAACAGAAGTCAGTCAGTGTCAGTCTTTGTTGTTAAGGAGTCAGTGCTTCGTGGCTCACAGAATGTCAGTAAGAAGACAGAAGCATCATCGTTGTCGTTGGGGGACTCTGACCAGGTAGACAAGGGAACTTGGCTAAGAGCCATCCCCTGTCTTGGAATGTACAGTTCTGAAGTGCCTTCCAAGATGTCTCTGCAGGTCAGCACCTGTTGGTGTGGTATTGATTTCTGAGTCTTGACAGTAGCTCCTAGAACCTGTTGAGGCCGGTAGCACTGTGTGTGGCCATGGCTGGTAACACTGTGTGTGGCCACGGTCCAAGTTAAAACACCTCACTAAATCAAGCACACACACCACACCTCATACCAAGGAAATATACCTCACGGCCAGCAAAAACCAGTCTTTGCTTTGAGGGAATGATGTCTTTACTAGGGTGGCCAACATCTGCATTCCTGTTTATTGTCTGCTTCTGGTGGGCTTAAGAAGCCACCCTAAGAGACAATCAATCTCACCATGTCACTCAGGTTGGCTTCACATTTCTAGTCCATCCCCCTGCCTCAGCCTCCCAAGCAGCTGGAACAACAAGAACACACACCATGGCCTGTTTATATTTAATATTTGGAAACATTTCCTCCTTTGTAAGCTGTTTTCTCTCATGTTGGGAACAGAGCCTGTCTCAGGGCACACAGCTGGTGAGAGGCCAGCCTAGCTCACTGTGGGATCTGCCGGCTGTAGAAGCCTGTTCTCAGGTTCTAGGATGACCTAACTCCTCTGTCAGAGGAGATCCGTTCTGTGCACTGGAGACTCAGGAGAGTACAGCTACTCTGCAGTAAGGTGTCAGGATTGGGTTCCCATGAAAGTCCTACCTGGGGGCTTCGTGACTCCCTCCCTGCTGCGTCTCCTGTTTGCGGACAGAATGGGAAACTAAGATTTTGTTTTCTGTCTTCAGCGCATCTACTACCTTTCCCTGGAATTCTACATGGGCCGCACGCTGCAGAATACCATGGTGAACCTGGGCCTTCAGACTGCATGCGACGAAGCCACTTATCAGGTGTGTTTAATCTGTCCCCTGAAGAGTGACCGCTGGCATTAGGACACCTGTGCCCTGGAGTGTTTTACCCTGCCAGGAAGGAGCATGTCCCTTCCTCAAGGGGAGAACGTAAGACTGTAAGGGACGATAATAAATGGGATTATTATGAGAACACTGGTTTGAGTGGTGATGCTGTGGTTTAGAAGTTTCTAGAAATGTACTCCCTTCTCCCAGTCCAGGGGTAGGTTTTGAATATGTCATGATCTATTTGGTTTCACTCTCTGATCCTCAGACATCCTCCTGACCTCATTGTGCTGTGCAGGTGTGGAAGGAAGTACCTCCTCTCATGGAAGAAGCCAACTGTTCAGGCATTTTCTCTGCCCTAATTTTACACAGGTCGTTTGTAGCCTCAGCAGAGCTGTGCTTATCTCCCAGTCTCTCTTCGCTCTCCTCTCTCCTCTGGAACGCTGGTCTCAGATGGGGAAGTTCTGTAGTGAGACCTTGCAACATGGGTACATGAAGGTCTTTAGAGAGGGGTGGACCCCCCCCCCCACGTTGCTGCAGCACCCCATCTGCTTTGTTCAGAGCTTAGGTATGAGGAGTTTGGGGGCCTGGTAGGGACATAAGTCCAGCATGGGTGTAAGTCTTGTTGGAGACCACCTTCTCTCCTAAGGATGTTAGTCACCTTTCTATTGCTATGAAAAAATAATGTAGAGAAATCTAAAGAAAGAAAGATCCATTTCGGTTCCAGTCTCAGTGGCCTGAGACAGGAAGCCCTGCATGGGATGAAGCCACTTTCCAGGTGAGCATGTGGCAGAGTCGGCTGCCCGCTTCCCAGAGCCAGCAATCAAGGACAGAGATACAGGGGCAAGACGCACTTCTGGAGGGTGCCTTCCCCGCAGGGACCCATTTCCTCTAACTAGACCTCCCCTGGTAGTCCTTACGCAGCCTGTGTCTTCATCAGTGGCTCAGCCTGTTCCTGAGGACACAGCTTTTGCGATCCAGTCACCTCCTCTCAAGGTCAAGGCTGTACTCTCACAGCTAGGACTTGAGAAGAAACCGCTTTCCTCTGAATCCGCTTATCAACAGCGCTCTGGAGAACAGTTACAGAAACGTTTGAATACATATGAACAGTATTCTCATCAGCTTTAACTCAGGGCGTCAATATGATCTCTAGAAAACAAGGACTCAGACACTCCCACCCTGTGATGACGCTTCTCAGGCCATCTAACTGCTCTGAATGCCTTAGAATTTCTCCTCCTCCTCTTCCTCTTCCTCCTCCCCCTCCTCTTCCTCCTTCTTCTGCTCCTCCTCCTTCTCTTCTTCCTCATCCTCCTTTTTCCTCTTCTTCCTTCTCTTCCTCCCTCTCTCCCACTTCCCCTCCTTTTTGAGACAGGGGTTTTTCTGTGTAGCCCTAGCTGTCCTGGAACTCACTCTGTAGACCAGGCTGGCTTCAAACTCAGAAATCCGCCTGCCTCTGCCTCCCAAGTGCCAGAATTAAAGGTGTGCACCATCACTGCCCAAATGAATTTTTAATTTTAGGTTTTTGGGTTTTTTTATGCATATGGGTTTTTTGTACACCATTTGCATGCAGTGCCCATTGAGACCAGAAGAGGGCATCATATCCCATGGAACTAGAGTTACAGACAGCTATGAGCCACCCTGTGGATGTAGGAAACTGAGCCAGTGTCCTGGAAGAACTGTCTCTCCAGCCCCAGATTACCTTAGAACTTCTAAAACAGAATACTTGAAGTTGATTGAGACACCTCCTAAATGTCTTTTAGCTTATATGTATCTCTTTTTTGTTTTTGTTTTTTTTTCCTCTGTTTTATGGTTTATTTGTTGGAAACGGATTTATCGTATAGAGTTGTCTTCCTCCCCGTGTGTCCCCACTTATGTTAACAGCACAAGGATGTCTCCTCACGATGGGTCTCAGTGTCCTACAGTAATATGTTCTGGCTAGGTAGATAGGCAAGAACTGGAAATGAAAGGCCTCCAGATTAGAAAGAGGTAAAGCCATCAACACACAGATGACATGAACTAGAAAATTGTAAGAAATCCATAAAGAAATATTAGAGCTGGCCAGGGAGTACCTCGGGTTTTCAGGATATAGGATTGATCTGCAGAAACTATCAATATCTTAATATATCTGCTGATTAACATCCAAAGTGGACCCAAGATGGTAGTTCCGCTTATAGTGGCACCAGAAGGAATAAAGCAGGTGTAGATGTAACAAAAAAATGCACCCCACCCACCCCTGCCCCACCCCAATGCAGAGCTTATACTCTAGAAGCAAGTTGAAAGAAACTCAGGAAGGTTTAAAAATGAAGACATTTTTTGTTAACAGCTTGGAGGACCTAGGCTTGTTAAGATGCAGAGCTCTCACAGTGATCTGTAGATTTAATCCAGTCCTTTTCAAAATCCCAGTCAGTTTCTTCAGAGTCTGATAAGATAATCTGCATATCTGGGTGGACTTCCAAGAGAACCAGGTAGGAGATTCACACTTCCCAATTCCAGAACTTACTGTAAAGCAGCAATCAACCAAGCCTGGGTCCTGCTGGCAGAAAGTCACATATATCAGCCACCAAATAGCCAAGAGCCCAGAAAAAAGCCTGCACATTGAGGGTAAATCTCTTCTTGAATTTAAAATAATGGCTGGAAAGTTTGTATTACATTAAGTTTCCCATCTTAGCCATTCTTTGTGTACAGTGAACGGCATTTAGGGCATTCACACCATTTGCAGCTATCACCACCACCCATCTGCAGAACCTGTACACTTTCCAAAATATGCCTTACCCAACTCAGCCCCTGGAAGCCACCATTGTTCTTCATGTTTCTTCATTTGGCTCTTCTGGGTATCTCATGAGTGAAACTACAGGGTACCCTTAGCACAGTGTCCTGAAGGGTCACCTGTGTGGCAGTGTGTGCTGGTCCTTTGTTGCTCTCATCTTTTTCAATAAAGGAACAACTTTATACATATTTTTATGTAGGTAATTGGCTGTATCCTGTAGGAACACATACTCCCCCAAAGTAGTTCCAACGGAATACAGAGTAAACGGAATTCCCTTGCAAAAGCAAAGACATTAGGTTGTAAGCATTAAATGATCGATACACAGTTCTCTCAGTCAGCAGCTGAATCAGTGAGGCCAGAGAAGCTGAGGCGCTACTTCCCCCCCACCCCCCATCATCTCAGCATTTCTGCCTCTCCTTGGGTCCTGGATCTCCCCACATTGCTGGTCAAGGCTGAGTATACTTTATCCTATGTGTGTGCCATGTTTCCCTTATTCATCTGTCCATGAACATGGCTGCTCCTGCCTTCTGACATCACGGATAATGGTGCCATGACCACAAGGGTACAACTCGCAGAGCCTGCAGTCAGTAGCTTTGAGTCTATAGCTAGAAGTGTGGTGGCTATGGCTATAGCATCTGCTTCTCCTTTGTGATGCTGGGCCTTGAACTAGAACTTCTGGGTGTGCCAAGCAAGTGTCCCTCTGAGTGGCAGCTCCAACTCCCTGGTGCCTGTGATTTGCCTTTGTTTGAAAGTCAGTGGTGGTGAGTGTATTTCTTGTGCTTAGTGGGAATTTGTTTACCTTTGGAGCTCAGTCAATTTAAGTATCATTGCCCACGTTTGAGTCAGGTTGCTTGTTTCTTGAGACTCAGTTTCTAGATGTCTCTGTTTATTCCGGATACTAATCTCCTATCAGATACTCACTCGGCTTACACATTTTTTTCCTTCCATTCTGTAAGTTGTCTTTTCACTTTGTTGATGGTGTCCTTTAATTCAAAAAGTTTAGAAATGTTATGCAGTTCTTTTGTTTGATTTTCTTATTGCCTATGCTTTTGGTTTTTGTTTTGTTTTGCTTTCTTGCTTTGGAATGGATTTGGGTGTGGGGTGACGGTGTGGGATGACGGCTCAGTGGTTAAGAGTGCTTGCTGCTCTTGTAGAGGATCCAAGTTCAGTTCTAGGTGTATGAAATGGCTCCTCACCCTCTGTAAATCCAACTCCAGGAGATCAGGCACCCTCTTCTGGCCTCTGTGAGCATCTGTTCATACACAGCATATATGCGTGTATGCACGCGTGAGCACACACACACACACACACACACACACACAAATCTTCAAAAGAAGGAAAGAATATGGGTGTATACCTAGGTACATTGGATTTCATCAAAATCATAATTAGCAGCTTGTCGAATTTGCTTACTTGCTCACTGTAAGCTGGTTGGTAGCCTGGCGTTATGACGTATTTATAACTATTGAGCTCTTCTTTGTTCTTTAAGGATCTTACTGTATGTGTAGCTGCAGCCAGTCTTGGACTGGGAACCCTCCTGCTTTAGCCTCCTGAGTGCTGGGATTACAGGAAGGGTCACCATACCACACGAGATACATTGAATTTTGAATGGTTACCGTTAGTAGGTTGTGAGATACCTGAGAACTTTCACTTCTGTGTATTGATGAATATTAAGTTGTACCGTTGAATTTTCAGTCTGAAAGAAATCAGACTCAAGACTTAGATGCTTTCAGCTTGTTGGAGGGGCCGTAGTAAATAATACTGAAATGTCACCTCTGCTTTGGTTTGCAGTTGGGATTGGACTTGGAGGAGCTAGAGGAGATAGAGGAAGATGCTGGCCTTGGGAATGGCGGCCTGGGGCGCCTGGCAGGTAAGCTGCTCTGCATCCTGCTGACTTGGTGGGAGATCACAGGAAAAGGCCAGTGTCACATGTGCTTCTGACACCCACCTATCTCCCTCAGACACATGGGCAAACGTGTTTGTGTCAAAATCTTTATCATTAGAGAGAGAGAAAAAAAAAAGAAAATGTACATTTTCTTCCAGCCATGTTTGTCAGCATTGGGTCAGTGGTGCCAAGAAGGTTCCCATGGCTCCTCCACCCATCCCCCTAACACTTTTAGGATTCAAAAGCCAGTGCTTTGGTAGTATTGCCCATGCCCAGTGAGGCTATGGCTTCCAGCCAATAAGCTGATGGCTTTTGTTAGAATAGGGCCAAATATTGGGCCATGTTGCTTTGTATGGCTACCACATTTGAGAGCATGCCCAAGTGACATTTACTTCTTTGAATATTTTACAGACTTTTAGGGGCTGTACAAGCTAGGTTAAAAAAAAAAAAAACCAAAAACAAACCATAGAAGCTGAAATAGCAATCTGGCTTCGTGGTGGGGTGAGGGAGAGAGAATGTTCAGTATCCTTTCTGGAAGTTGCTATTTGATAAACTGAGACATGCTTTAAAATGTCCGTGTGTGTTTTTTCACATGTTAACTAAATTCTTTGAGATTTCTACAGCATCATGTTTCTTTCAGATAAAACTTTACTTGAATCTACATAAAGAAATGACTTGGCAGCCAGGCCTAGTGGTGAAGTCTCAGCACTGGGGGAGGGGATCTCTGAGTTTGAGGCCAGCCTGGTGTAAAAAGGAAGTCCAGGACAGCCAGGGCTGGTTACACTGAGAAACCCTGACTTGAAAAATCAAAGAAAAAAGAAATGACTTGTCCTGCCTCCCTCACCCTGCTTCGGGTCTAGCCAGGCTTGGTGTCTTGGACACACTCTTCAGCTACTCTTCGCCCAACCCTCCGTGACATGTGGCCGTCACTATCTTGCCTTGTGCTTACTCTGTTGACTCGGAGCCTGTGTTCCTTCCTGAATGTTCTTTAATAAGCTTTGCAACAGCCTGGTGAGCCCACCTCTGATCTCGGGGTGGCCCGCCTCTGCCTTGGTGCCTGCTGTGATGTTTTCATGTTCCCTGATGCCAAGCACCTTTCCTTGTCACCTGCCCTGCATGGCCTGGACCTGGATGCCCTCCTCCCTGCTTGCCTCTTCTCTGGCCTGGTGTTAGTTCAGGATGGCTTGATTGGTCAGTATCTTTCCCAGAAGAACGGGTCCAGCACAGGCGTCCAGGCCTTCCTCATTCCTCTCCCTTGCTGGTGTTTGCATTTGGTGACTCAGACATGTATTTTACCTGCTAGTGTTCCCCGTGGCACCCTTCCTACTATCCCCCTGGTTTCTTTCTCCTTCCTTTTTTCCGGTTGTCCGCTTTGAGAAAAGATCTTACTGTGTGGTGCTGGCTAGCCTGGAACTCACTATGTAGACTAGGCTGGCCTCAAATCCACCAAGATCCACCTTTCTATGTCCCCTGGGATTAAAGGCGTGTAACCATCATTCCCGGCCCAAGTCAGAAATTTTAACACAGCTTCTTTCTGCATTTTTATTCAAAACACTTGCAATTTTCTTTCTTTCTCAGGAAGTTTTTTTTTTAAACTGATTTTTCTAAGACTGATTTATTTATTTGTTTAAGTACACTGTAGCAGTCTTCACACACACCAGAAGAGGGCATCAGATCCCATTACAGATGGCTGTGAGCCACCATGTGGTTCCTGGGAATTGAACTCGGGACCTCTGGAAGAGCAGTCAGTGCTCTTAACCACTGAGCCATCTCTCCAGCCCCAAACTGATTTTTCATGAAAAATAATTTTGTGTATATGGGTGTTCTGTCAGCATCACATGTATACATGTGCACTGCATGCATGTCTGGTGCCTTCAGAGGTCAGAAGAGGGAGGGCATCAGCTTCCCTGGAAGTGGAATTAAGGACAGTTGTAAGCCATCTTGTGGGAGATGGGAAGTCAACCTGGGTTCTCTGTAACAACAGCCAGTGTTCTCAACCACTGAACCCCGAACCACCCCTCCAGCCTCTCTCAAGAGGTTTCGATCGGAACAAAACAAGAGCTCCATTTGCTGACACGCTGCTCCAGCTAATGTTGCAGACCGTAGTGGGGCTGTGGAGTGGGTGTTTAGTATTCAGAGCCATGAAGTGCACACCACTGGCCTGGTTTCTGTGGCTTATTCCCACGAAGAGAGGCTCAGATGAGTCCCTGCTGTCAGAGCTGTAGATGGAGGGTGCACATTTCAGAGCAAGTTGGCAGAGAAAGGACCTGACCATGAACTCTGGGAGTCCTCGCTCTTGCCCTGCTCTTGGGTAAGGAGGACTCCAGGGTGCCCTTTTGTGAAACTCGGGGTTGCTATGGTTACCCCTGGCCAAATCCCAGTGGAACCTTGCTACCAGTCAAGTCTGTTAATGGGTTGTGATTTGTCATTTGATATTTTTCAGCCTGCTTCCTTGATTCAATGGCTACCCTGGGTCTGGCTGCATACGGCTATGGAATCCGATATGAATTTGGGATTTTCAACCAAAAAATTGTCAATGGCTGGCAGGTGGGTGACTTTAGGTGTGACCGTTGTTTTCCAGTCCCCGTTCATACTTGGAAGGGAGTGAACTCTTGGAGTGAACTCATCTGAGTGTGTTCTGCACTCCACGGAGAAAGCTGGCTACTTCTCAGCACAGGGCAGCAGGAAGCAGGCAGCTCTGGAGAGGCTGGTCCCATGTGAGTCCTTGGCAAATAGCTTCTACATGGTGACAGGGAAATCATGTGGGAAGATACACAGGTTCATTTGAGTTTCAGGAGACCCCAGAGAGGGCCATTAACAGTGGTAGGCAGGGCACTACAAGCCATGTGCTGGTGTCCAGGATGGATTGTACATGGGGTAAGGATATTGCTGTTGGGGTTCATCCTCTGGGACAATTGGATAACTAGAAAAGCAAAGGTGAGTATGGTGACTCATGCCTGTAACTCTGACCCTCCCAAGAGGCCAGAGGCAGGGGGATTGCCACAGGTTAGTCTGGTTTACTTTTTGAGTTCTAAGCCAGCTAGGTCTACATAGGAAGACCCTGTTTCAAAACAATAGCCTTGACTAGACTAGGACAAAAGCAATTATTATCCCTTTAGTGCCCATCCTCTGCCTTCAGCACCACTGAGGCAGCGATTATAGCAACAAGTGCAGGCATGGCTGTGCAGGGCTGCGGCTGCAGGCTGCGGGCTGCAGAGCTCTCTGGTGCTGCCTGTGTTTGGGAAGGTGCTGCTTCTGTAGCTGTCTTTGGGATTATTCCATAGGACACACCAGCCGTGGTACTGAAAAGTTTCAGTGATAGACCAGGGACTGCTGCCATAGTATCAAAGGCAGGATTGATCACCATGGATGGAGGTGTCCTGTTGGGACTAAAGAGATAGATGGATAGCGACTGGATCTGTGTCACTTTCCTGCACACCCTAGATAGAGATTCCTTATTTCTGTGAAAGAACCATTTAAAAAAACAATTCCATCAGGGAGGTTGCAGCTCATTCCCTAGCACTTTATCAGGTGGGAATGGTGGCTGACTCTTGTGATGCCAAAATGTGAGAGAAGGAGGAGACAGAAAGATCAAGAGTTCAAAGTCACCCTCAGCTACAGATTGAGTTCGAGGTCAGCCTGAGCTATATGAGACTGTCTCAAAGCAAAATAAAGTAAAACAAACAAACAAACAAACCCTTCCGAGTAACATGTTGGGACTGTTTGTTTGTTCTGAGGAAAACCCACCTGTTTCACTCAAGATTTGAGATTGCTGATGGCAGTGGGTTTTGCACAGTCACTGATCAAGGTCTGGGGAAATGGCTGATTTGAATATGGCTTGTCTAGAGGGCATCATCCTCTAGAGAGATGTGTTCTCTGCCTTCCTGTGGGATACCTCCTAGGACAGTCCCCGGGGAATTTAGGGCTTGCTTTTTTTTTTTTTTTTTTTTTTTTTTTTAAGACAAGGCTTCATATAGCTCAAACTGGCCTCTAACTCGCTAGAATCTGAGGTTCACTTTGAATTTCTCGTTTTCCTGTCTCTATCACCAAGTGAAATAATTACAGGAATGTTCCACCATCCCTATCTCTGCACCTTGGTATTGTGGGCTCCATTTTTCTCATTTTCTACTGTGGTATGTGTGTGTGTGTGTGTGTGTGTATGCGTGCATGCATGTGGACACACTATGAATATGTGTATTTATGGGTTTTGACATTGTGTAGGTAAAAATTCATTTGTGTGTGTGCCTACAAGTAATCTATTCTGGCCATCTATGCGTTTCGCAGATTCTGGGGATCTGAACTCCAGTCCCCGTGCTTGCCCATCAAGTGTTTAACTGTGGCTGCCTCCCCGGCCCCGCTTCCACCTTAATAGCAGCTCTGTGCAGGTGTAACATCATTCTTGGCGGGTTCACAGTTGGGAAACAGCCTGACTATCTCCAGAGCACTGTCCATTTTCCATCGTGATTAGTGTTTGACAGTTGTTAACCCTCTGTCTTCTGCTGTCTCTGTCCTGGAATTGTTCTGGACATTTCCTATAAATGTAGTCATTCAGTGTGTGTGTGTGTGTGTTCTTTAAGATTTACCCATAGTGCAAGGCTATCAGTCCTTCATCTGGGTGGTTTTTAGTGTCTTTTTATTTAGGTGTCTTTTTCTGAATTGTATAGGAATTTGTGACTTTAGTAGTATATGTGGCCTGACGTTGACTGGGTTTTTGGAGCCAGGCACTATATAATCTCTGCATTTTGCATGCCGAGGTCAAGGGCAGGGTTAGCTTGTAGGTATTGCTGGTATTGTCTCATCCTTACTGAGACTTTCCTTCCTGACTCTCCCTCCAGGTTGAAGAAGCTGATGACTGGCTACGCTACGGAAATCCCTGGGAGAAGGCACGGCCGGAGTACATGCTGCCGGTGCATTTCTATGGGAGGGTGGAGCACACCCCTGACGGGGTCCTCTGGCTGGACACGCAGGTATGGAGCTCTGGCCCAGGGGCTCACTGCTGTTGAGCAAGAGGGCTGCTGTCTTAGTTAGGGTTTGACTGCTGTGAACAGACACCATGGCCAAGGCAAGTCTTTAAAGGACAACATTTAATTGGTGCTGGCTTACAGGTTCGGAGGTTCAGTCCAGTATCATCAAGGTGGGAACATGGCAGCATCCAGGCAGGCATGGTACAGGAGGAGCTGAGAGTTCTTCTATATCCTCATCTGCTTGTGGAAGACTGACTTCCAGGCAGCTAGGAGTAGGATCTTCAAGCCCACAGTGACACACGTAGGTCACAGTGACACAACAAGGCCACACCTCCAAATAGCACCACTCCCTGGGCCAAGTATGTACAAACCACCACAGCTGCCCTAAGGAGAAGTCACCTTGACTTCAACTTGGGAGGGTGGCATACTGTTTCCTTGGGGGACTTAAGGTAAAAGCCAAGGAAGGGTTTATCTCCTGCATATGTCAGTACTTACACTTCGGTGCGTGCTCCTTGGAATGGAATATATGCACCTCACATAGCTGCCTTACAGTTTAGCCAGTGCTGTGCGTTGTGTGTATTGTGTGCGTTGGTGCTCACAGCCAGCATGTACTGCTGGGTGACACAGTGCTAGTGAATCATGTCCTGGCTGGGAGGAAGGCCCCAGGAGGATGAAACAGCTCCCAGGTTAGTTACGGAGTACTGACTACTGCTATCCCCTGGTATCACTTGTGGCCCACGGCTCTGTAGTGTCTGAGCCAGCCAAGCTCCAGGTGGGTATGGCCGTGGCTTTGGCTAGTGTGCCTCCCTCCCAGCTGGTTTGGAAAGATGCAGTACAAGAGGACCAATCACTCCATGGCTGGGAGCACACACCTTGGTCCCTGGAGAAGGGGAGGACAGGGGACAAGGTAAGAATAGTGAGCCTTAAACCAGGCATGGTGGTGCATGCCTTTAATTCCAGCACTCGGGAGGCAGAGGCAGGCAGATTTCTGAGTTTGAGGCCAGCTTGGTCTACAGAGTGAGTTCCAGGACAGCCAGGGCTGGCTATACAGAGAAACCCTGTCTCGAAAAAAAACAAAACAAAACAAAAAAAGAATAGTGAGCCTTAGTCATTGGGGATATAGAGGAATGGGCAAGCATGGGGGCCTGGTGGCTGGGGAAGTTGTTTTGATATTTCAAAATATAGTTTTAAATGGCACACCTGGAGCTAGCGTAGTCTAGGGCCATTCTAGGCAGGCTGCACACATTTTTAAAAAGTGGGTTTTAACTTGAAAAAGCAGAGAAGCAGTCCCATGTCCTGAATGACTGTGCTTATGATAATTATGTCAGCATACATGGTGAGAGCCTTAGCTCTGAAGTCCGTAGACAGGGAGGTTGGGTGGTTGAACGCGTTCTCCATAAGGTGAGCGTGTATAGGACAGGAGTGAGCCTTGGCAGCAAATATGAAGACAGAGGTGATACCAGAGTTCATCCTGGTGAGCCGCATACACTGCCCTTTTAAGTTCCTTAGAGCTAACTGACTTGCAGAGTTGCTTGGCTGGCTTAGCAAGGAAGGACCATGGCAGAGTGACTGTGTTCCTGTCTGGGCAGATTTAGATACCTGGAGGGTAGAGTCAAGGCAACCCACAAGAGGAGCATTGCCAAAGAGGTTGGGAAATGAAGGTGGGTGTGAAGAGGAGTTAGCCAGAGCCTGGCCTAGCCCATGCAGAGTGAAGGGAGAACATGGGTATATGGGGGAGAGGTGAGGTGCCCATGCCGTGGCTCCTCAAGAGGCCAGCATGGGAAGATTATTCAGCTGGTGCCAGCACTGAAGTACATGAATCTGGGAGACATACGTGTGGTTGGGGAAGATGTCAGAGTGTGGCTGCCATCCCTCTCAGATGGCCATGCCAGCTCCCTGAGAATCAAGAGGTGGCAGGTAAAGGTCGAAGGTGGGAACATGGAGACAGGGAGGCTAGGCTGTGGGGACTAAGGGATCTTTGCTGGCTCAGTCCTAAGTGAGCTTCCTTACTTATGACCAGGTGGTACTCGCCATGCCCTATGACACCCCAGTGCCTGGGTATAAGAACAACACTGTCAACACCATGAGGCTCTGGTCTGCCAAGGCACCCAATGACTTCAAGCTGAAGGACTGTAAGTTCCCACCATGGCTCCTGTGCCTGTCTGTTTAGATGGCTTATCCAAACACTGGGACCTCACCACTCCTGCCCCTATTTTTATACTCTCTGCTGGGAGGGAGGAAGTGGTGTCGTGAAGTGCATGGCCCTAACAGCTCCTGTGCAAACAAGAGTTAGGGTAGACAGGGTGCCAGGCTCCAGCTGTGCAGGGTCATAGTCATTTAGACCACGTGTCCCCAAGAGAAGAGCCGGGGGTTACAGTGGACGTGAGGTACTGTGAGAGGGGAGATGGGTCCTCTGCTGGGAATGAGGATGACAGGGGCCCAGGGACACCTCAAGCTTCTCCAGGAAGCTGCTGAGCAGCTGAAGTGCCTCACGTCACAAGACCGCTGGGCCCGGAGGAGGCTGCACTGATGGGGCTCTGTCTCTCTTTAGTCAACGTTGGGGACTACATCGAAGCTGTCCTGGACAGGAACTTGGCTGAGAACATCTCCAGGGTCCTATATCCCAATGACAATGTGAGTGGCTCTTGGGACTCTCTTTAAAGGGTAGACATGGAAGCTGGAGACCTGTGTGTACATGGGGTGGTAGCACCCGTCTGGCTGCAGTGCCTGGATATGCTTAGGAAACTGTTAACCGCATGCCTGTCACATGCTAGGCGGTGACGGCTGAATCCTCTGCTCCGACCTGGGTCCAGTGTCTGTTGGTGTGTTGCTATCAGAGGAGTTTAGCATGTCCAAAGCCCTGAGCTCAGGCCCCAACACCAAAAAATAACATCCCCCACAAACAAAATCAGAGTTTGCCTATCTTGATTGGTGGTGCACTCTTTAAAGTGAAATTTTTTTTCTCAAAGTTTTATGTGCATATAATATAGCATTGGAGACCTGAACCAAATGTCCATATATCTTGAGACTAGGTACTCCCCCAAACTTCAGGCGTGGGGTGTCTGCTGGTGTCTGTCTTGAGAACTGGTTCTGAGTAACTGTGTTGCTCCTCATCTCTGGACTTGTCACCCTCACTGATAGACAAGACAGACACCTTGTAACCAGGTGACCCTGTGCTGAAGGCGTACTTGTAGGCCACACTGTCAGGCGGACTGGTTTTAACCATGCAGGCCTCCAGCCTACCACCTTGAGTAGGGCACCTGAGCTGGCCCTCTGGAGGGTTAAGAATGACCCCAGGGGGCTGGAGAGATGGTTCAGCAGTTAAGAGCACTGACTGTTCTTCCAGAGGTCCCGAGTTCAGTTCCCAGCAACTACATGGTGGCTCACAACCCTCTGTAATGGGACCTAGTGCCCTCTTCTGGTGTGTCTGAAGACAGCTACTGTGTACTATTATACATAAAGTAAATAAATCTTTTTTTTTAAAAAAAGGAATGACCCCAGGGATGTATGGGCAAGCACAAGCAACTGTAGGGCCCATCAGAGTTGTGGAGTCTTGTGTTGGAGGTGGGTGCCCTAACAATGCTGCCTTGCAGTTCTTCGAGGGGAAGGAGCTGCGGCTGAAGCAGGAGTACTTTGTGGTGGCAGCCACCCTCCAGGACATCATTCGAAGGTTCAAGTCTTCCAGGTTTGGCTGTCGGGACCCAGTGAGAACTTCTTTCGAGACGTTCCCAGACAAGGTCTGTGAAGGGAGTGAGCTCACTGTCATGCAGTGGGCTTTCTTTCTTGTGTTTGGGAGGGGTAGGAGGAATTGGCATCGTTTCCTGAGTCTCAGGGTCACTTCTAAAACTAGTGCAGCCCTTGTGTGTCAAAAGTGGAGGGAGGCAGGGAGGTCACTGTGAAAGGCTCCTGACGCATGTGGCAGGCTCACCGTGGCAATTCTAAACAAAGCTGTCCCATCTGAGCTGAGGGGAAAGTGACCTCTGAGGGTACCACATCCTGAAGTCCCTTCTGCACCTTCTCAGAGCAGAGCTGCTCTTGGGACACATCTGCCCATGGGTTGCAGCTACTCGAGGGGACAGCTGGCTGCAGGTCACAGCTGCCAACAGAGCCAGCATCTACCTCCTGACCCCTTAGGCTCCTGGGCTCCTCCAGAGTGCACTGCTAGGCTGGCTCCTTCAAACCCTGGGTCACCACTTCAGGTATCAAGAGTGAGAGAACTAAATAGCACCCTTCATGAACTCTAGGTAGCCATCCAACTGAATGACACCCACCCCGCACTCTCCATCCCCGAGCTCATGCGGATCCTGGTGGACGTGGAGAAGGTGGACTGGGATAAGGTGAGTGTGGAAAGGGAAGACAGTGCGCTCCTGGGACCAGGGTCGGGTGACGGCATCCTCGTTAGACCTCAAGCTGTGCCACACATGGAGATGGTGGGCTGAGCTAGACCCAGGAAGTAGTGCCTTTTTCCCAGCCTCAGGAGATCAGGGAAATTGACATTGAGAGTGTCGAGGCTGCCCTGGAGAGTGGCTCTCAGAGATAGATGCTCTATTGTTTACAGGCTCAGTGAGGGTAAGGATGATGGGACAGAAGAGACAAGCTTGAAGTTTGGCTAGGCATGGTGGCACATGCCTTTACTCCCAGCACTTGGGAGGCAGAGGCAGGTGATCTCTGTGAATTTGAGGCTAGCCTCATCTAATAGTGAGTTTCTGGCCAGCCAGGGCTACATTGTGATACTCTGTTTCAAAACATCAAGGAAAGAAAACAACCTAGAAGTGTTAAGCTTTTGGGAACCTATTAGTTGGCTGTGGTGGTGTCAAGCACTCAGGAGGTTGAAGCAGGAAAATAACAAGTTCAAACCTAGCCTGGGCTACATCGTGATGACAAAGTCTGGAAGTCGACAGTGTTTGTATTTGAAGACTGTCTAGAGGCTCCATTTTTCTTGGTCCTCATCTTCTTCTTGGTTGGCTTTAACTAGATCACCAGAAACCATAAGCCAGTTTTCTTCTTCCTTTTCAGGAACCAGAGCCCCTCTCTGGCCTAATGGTATACACTCCTGTTGAGGCCATGCCCTGGGGTGGCAAGCCATACGGTACCCAGTGTCCTCTGCACTGTGGGTGTCTGGTAGTTTAATGGAAACTAGCAGAAAACTGCCACATTGTGTGATAGTTCGCCAGCAGCAGAGTGACTACAAAGGAGAAACTAAAAGGTCACTGTCAGAGCGTAGGGCCAGGAGATAGGGTCATTTGTGTATGTCTACAGTGTGGTGACTAGCCTGAGCTGGTGACATGCCTAGAGAGCAGAGGGCAGGGATGGGTGAGCACCTTCCCTCATGGCTCCAGTGTGTCTGTGTGACATCTGCTGTTCTCAATGTGTAGGCCTGGGAGGTCACCAAGAAGACCTGTGCCTACACCAATCACACGGTGCTGCCCGAGGCCCTGGAGCGCTGGCCAGTGGCCATGTTTGAGAAGCTGCTTCCGAGGCACCTGGAAATAATCTATGCCATCAACCAGAGACACTTGGATGTGAGCATAGGTCGTGGGTAGGGACTGGGCAGTAACACACGACAGCTCCACCACACTGGCCTCATTCTACCCAGCAGAAGAGCTATTGTACTGTGAGGGCAGACTTGTCACCCGGCAGAGCTGCGGGTTGCCCTGTGAGACCCCTGCTCGGTGCATGGGAAGCATGCATGCAGATAAAGGTCCAGTCTGAGCAGGCTGTGAATCTGAGTGTCTTTCCTGGAGGTGTCCTGACAGCTCCAGGCAACTCAGAAACAGAGCCTGTCTGTCCCTTTTCCCCACAGAGAGGATGGTGGCACGCGATCAGAGAAAGCTCTGGTTTGGGCAATTGCCATACCTTTGCACGTGGGATGAATCTGGGTCATTGTCTCACTGAGCCATACCCCAGCTTTTTTGTGACTTCTTCAACCTTTGGGGGGAAAGAACAGCTCTTTTTCCTGATGAAAGTATAGCTTCGTGCTGTTCCTGTAAACAGCGGCCATGCATGGCCTAGCTTTCTTAGCACTCCACTAACTACCCAATGGTGTCCTGACACTTTTCACACAGAACAGTCCTATAGGTCCCAGGACCTTATATGGGTGAAATATTTGATTCAGGGCCCCCATGAATACGTCTGAGCTAGGATTTGGGTGAAGGCACTGGGGTGAGTGGGCTAGTGTCACAGCTTGGCAGCGGTGGACCCTCCTTTGGGTGTGGTGGGCTGTCCCCAGGCAGTAGCTAGCACCTCAGTTGCTGAGGGATGCTCAGCCCTGTGTTCTTGGCTTCAGCACGTGGCTGCCCTGTTTCCTGGGGATGTGGACCGACTGAGGAGGATGTCCGTGATTGAGGAAGGGGACTGCAAGAGAATCAACATGGCACACCTGTGTGTGATTGGGTCCCACGCTGTGAACGGGGTGGCAAGGATTCACTCTGAGATCGTGAAGCAGTCTGTGTGAGTGGGGGGCTCTGCACCAAGTCGGGGGGGCTCCTCTCTGATTCCCAGCCTAACTCTGATTTGGCCACCACACATACCATGAACAGGGTTTGACATACAGCCCCTGTACCACTCAGTCACTTGTGGGCATGATGGAGGTGCCCAAAGCCCCCACCATATCACACACCAGTATGTTCACAGGTGACTTGATGGGTGACATTGGAGAGACACCTCTTTTGGCTGCCAGAGTCACTCCTCTTGTGCTCCTGCGTTTTTGGTCAAGTGTCAAGTTAAGCTGCATCTGCTGTAGGTTGGGTCCTATGGATGTCCCATGTAGGCTGGCTGTCCTTCTGTCCTTTGGACCCTACAATGAGGAGTATGATAGCATTAAGGAATTTCTTTCTCCTGGGTTTTTTGGTTTTTTTGGTTTTTTTGCTTTTTGCTTTTTTTGTGAGACAGAGTGTCTCTGTGTAGCCCAGGCTGGCCTCAAACTCAGAGATATGCCTGCCTCTGCCTCCTGAATGGTAGGATTAAAGGTGTGCACCAGCACCTGGCTCTCCCTCCCATTCCTTTCCTGGAGAGCTGAGTACCCACCACAGCCAAAGCAGCGCCCTGGGTGAGAATTCCTTAGCCACGTCCGTCAGTGTGCAAGCCCTCCTGAGTTCTGGGGCTTGGCTCAGCACCTTGCATATTCCTCTCCACACCAAACTTCTGAGGCAGGTGGCTCACAGGATACAGGTGTAGAAAGGGAGCCCAGGGTGTAAGCTCTCTAGCCTGTTCAGTCTCCACTCTCACGACCTGGTCTGTGCCTTCTAGATCTGTCTAGAAACAGTCAAGTCCTAACACCCAGAACACTATAGTCACACAAGCCCACGGCCACACGTGGCTGCCGCATCCTGCCTTTATGCCACTTCTGTTTTCAGTGCGAGTACCTGCTCTTTGTGCTTCAGGAAGCCCAGCAGCTGAGCTCCAGGGCCTCTCAGTAAAGAGCTTAAGCTTTCTGGATACCTGGTTTAAACCAGCATTTGTGACAGCTCCGTGCTGTCTGTGTTCATAGCTTTAAGGACTTTTACGAACTGGAGCCAGAGAAGTTCCAGAACAAGACCAATGGCATCACGCCCCGACGGTGGCTGCTGTTGTGTAACCCGGGGCTGGCAGAAATCATTGTCGAGGTGAGTTCCCAGCCTTGCTTTGTGATCTGTGAGATGCCGGGCCAGAGTCTGGAAAGAAGCAGCGGGCACAGTTAAATCCCAGGAGGCTCCCCAAGCTTTTCTCTGAGTGACTCTTGACCTAGTGGGAATATTTCATTTATTTCCAGCAGTGGCCCTGGGACATGAGCAGTAGAGACCTCCCAGCACACGATTATGGCCCAGCTCTGGCCTAAGTGCCAGCCTGCACTTCAGAAAGGCCTAGAGTCTAGCTGAGTGGCAGCCACCAGCTTGAGAGGACTCAAGGCTGTATCCCTAATCACATGTATTCCTATGCCAGACCCTGTGCTGGAGTCAGGATTGCAGGGTTGGCCTCGACAATATGCTTAAGGCCTCCCTTGAAGGGCACAGTACCCTGCGGCTGAGGAATGCAGTCCACCTGGAACTTCACTGGGGAGGAGGCTCTGGAAAAGTCAGGGAAGCCTGAATCAGCTTCTCTGGGGACAGTGCCCATGCCCTCAAGGGGTCTGGGAGCCAGTGCAGTGTCTATACCGCACCAGGCATCTCATGGGAAGAGGCAAGGGGGACCCCGTGTGGGAAGTAGATAGCAGGAAGGCCCTTAAGGGGATGCTTTGGAAATGGTGTTGCTATGGTAATGAGAAGGTAGCCTCTTTGTTCGTGGTGGTGGAGGTTGGGAGGAAGAATTGCTCTGCCGGTCCAAGGCATCACCCATGATAGGGTGTCTCAAACAGGAGGTGCTGACAAGGCTTGTGAGTTTGTTGTGTCCTAATGGCTATGTGACTGTGGGTCTGAGAGGAGCGGGTAGGAGGGCTCAGGAGGGCAGAAAGATCCCAAGAAAAGTAGGGTGAAGGGTGACAGATAGAGGGGCAAGCTTTGTGATGGCTGAGGCATGGTGAACAGAAGACATGTATCCTCTTAACGCAGAGAATTGGGGAAGGTTTCCTGACCGATCTGAGCCAACTGAAGAAGCTGCTGTCACTGGTTGATGATGAGGCCTTCATCAGAGACGTAGCCAAGGTTAAGCAGGTAGGCTTCGTTGGCCCACAGTCTGCTTCCCTTGGTCTTAGCAAGGGGTCAGGACCTCTCTCAGCTTTCTAGACAAGGACCCATTTATCTTTGGGGTCATGCAACAAGTGGGTAAATGAAGCCCTGCCAAGTGAATCTTCGGCTCATTCTGCTCCCCCATCAGCAGTGGGGAAGCCTCTAGAGGAGCTGGGGCATTCTCTTTTCGTCTGGGAGAGTTGAGGTGTTGTGGCCTCCGTTAGACACTGGCACCTCCAACACAACAGGACCCAAGACTATCCCTCCATGGGGGCATGTGGCAGGGATGTTGGCCTCAGTATTTGGGTCAGCAGGAAGCCATGGCTTGGGTACCCATGGCAGTGCAGAGTCTTCCAAGCCCAGAATTCTGCTTTAGTCTCTCCAGCTACTTCTCAGCTACTTTGTCTCACTCGCACTGACCCTGCCTGCTTCTTGTGCTGGCGGATCGGATCACACTTGTGGCTCCCTTTGGTTTTGTCCCCCGTGATCTGCATAGCTCCAGGTCTGCACTGGGCCTTAGCTTTTCACTTATTTGAATGGCCAGAACACCCATTTTTATTGTAACCCACATTTCCCTACTCCGAACTCTCTCCTACTGCTGTCTGTGTTCCCAGCTCATGTCCAGTGTTGTCCATGCTGATCCTGGAGAGACAAGAGACTTGGGTCAGGTGGGAAGTAGGAATGCTCGTGGGCCTGGGAGAGCTTGCAGGGTTCCTGTGTCGGTATAGCCACCATCTTCCATTTCTCAGGAAAACAAGCTGAAGTTCTCTGCCCAGCTAGAGAAGGAGTACAAGGTGAAGATCAACCCTGCATCCATGTTTGATGTGCACGTGAAGAGGATCCACGAATATAAGCGACAGCTGCTCAACTGCCTACACATTATCACCCTGTACAACCGTGAGTTCCAGGGCCCCATTGCACGATTACACAACATCTGCCTTCTCTCACAAGCCACAGGTGGTCCAGGACTCTATCCTCAACCCCTGCCTTTCACGTGTGTCTGTGTGTGTGTGTGTGTGTGTGTGTGTGTGTGTGTGTGTGTGTGTATTTGTGTATTATGTAATATGATAAGTTCTTTTGAGTCACAGCCAGGTTTTCTGAGTTCTCATTCTTGGAGCCTAAGGTTGGAGAACCTACAGTCCTTGGAACACAGGGCCTTTGGGTTATCTGCAAAGGCCAAGAACAGTCTGTTGAGCTTCAGTATAGGGTGGGGGTCTGTTGAGTTCTCAGACAATGTCTTATGCTCTTTTTAGTTAGTTTTTAAAGCTTATTATTGCTATAATGATTTTGTCTTCTTTGGAAAGATTATATTTATTAGACTACCCATGTGGGTTCTGAGAACCAAGCCTAGGTCTTCCGTAAGAATAGCTAACACTCTTACCCACCGGGCTACCTCTCCAGCCCGGCTCTCTGGTTTTCTTGATGATATGGATTCTTTGTGGTGTCGTGGTGCTTGCCCCTGCAAGCCACTCGACCTGGGGCTCAGGATGAGCTGGATGGCTAGGAGGATGCTGAAGGATACTGCGTGATTTGTCATCAGTGGTCTTGGCTTGCCTCTTCCTCCAGCCTGGTGTGCAAGTGCAAAGCTAGGGAGAGCCTGTTCCTCCGAGTGACGGGCTTCTGCAGATGTAGTATGGCCACAGCTATGTGTCACCTAGGCAAAAATACACAGCCCGATGAGTGTACCTAACCCTGGGTCATCCTGGGGGGCTGGGCAGGGATCATCTGGTAACGATTCCTCTTCTGTTTGATCTCCAGGAATAAAGAAGGATCCAGCCAAGGCCTTTGTGCCCAGGACTGTTATGATTGGGGGCAAGGTGAGGTAACTTCCTTCTCCTTCCTTGATGTTGGGCCTAGGAAGCGCCTGCTTTCCTGTCCTGTAGACAGCCGGCTTGCTTAGAAAGCAGGTGTCCGTATACACATGCCAGAGCACCTGGCCCTGAGCAGCTGGGTTGGGGAAAGGAACCCTTTATGTAAGGTTGGATCCCAGTGGCTTTATGGAGTACACCTCCCATCCAGACCCCACCCTTGCCACCCCCTTCTCTGCCTCCAGGATTTCATAGTACAGTTGTGGCTGGAGACACGGAGACATGGCTATGACTGTTCCGCCTGCCACACCTGAGACCACACTAGGTGTAACATGGTTTGAGCTGATTTTATTCACTGTGGTACATTCCAGTGGTACCAGACATGCTTGCTACTTTCTACACAAGTAGTGGCTGGGTCTTGTCTGTTAGGGTGTAGTTCATTTTTGAGAGACTGCCGTGGGACAACCTCCCATGCCTGCCCACAGATGGCATTCCTGCTGTTCCTGGCCTTCCATGGCTGGAGTGAGGCAGACATAGGTACTGCCATTGGCCACAAGGCCATCCTCTCCTCAGATGATAGGGCCTGGAGGGTCAGGCACAGAATCAGCTCACCTCTCCTTGTTTGGTCTCTGCCCCTACCCATCATTTGGTATTCTGGCAGCAAATTTGGATGTCATATATGTTAGTATTTTAGTATGTACAATCCAAAGCAGTGTGGGCTTTTAGGGAGGTTATAAAGTATTACAACAAAAAAAAAAACTTAGAGAAAAGCAGGAGGGGCTGCCGAGCGTCCTGCTCAACCATGTCAGAGTGAAGTCCAGATGATAGAACACGTTATACTTCATGGTCCATCTTCTCAAGTGGCGTTTCTGCAAAACTACAAGATGTTTTAGTCTTCAGCATCACTGTGGAATATCATACATCACCCAGGAAAAGGATTCTTCCACGCCAATAAATACTGTGGGACCGCTACCCACTTTGTCTTACTGAAGTTGAAATGTTTTTCTCTTGAGTTGGGGCTTCTCATTATGTCACCCAAACTGGCTCCAAAGTCACCTTCCTGCCTCAGCCCTGGAGTGGCTGGGACTACAAGCAAGAGTCACCGTGTCCAGCTAAAGTTACATTCACTCTTGCAGTGCTTGGGATAAAACCCAGGGCTTGTCACAAGCTTTCTACCACACACTTTGCCCTATAAGTATTTCTAGTAGTTTGAATCAAGACTTCGAAGAAAGTCCTCAGGTTGAGATTGATGTCTTAGTTTTTCTTAAACCTGTGAGTTTTCCTTATGTCTTCTTTAATTTTCAGTATATTTGTTAAAGAAGTTGGCTTTTTCTTGAGGCTAGCCTTTTCTGAACATGTCTTAGTTAGGGTTTTACTGCTGTGAACAGACACCATGACCTAGCCAACTCTTATAACAACATTTAATTGGGGCTGGCTCACAGGTTCAGAGGGTCAGTCCGTCCGTTATCATCCAGGTGAGGGGAGCATGGCAGTGTCCAGGTAGGCATGGTGCAGGCAGAGCTGAGAGTTTTCCATCTTCATCCAAAGGAAACCAAGGAACAGACTGTCCTCTGGCAGCTAGGAGGAGGTTCTTAAAGCCCACATCCACAGTGACACACTTCCTCAAACAAGGCTACCACACCTGATAGCGCCACTCCCTGGGCCAAGCATGTTCAAACCACTACAATATCCCTCTGGTACATTTTAGTATATCTCTTCATTTTCTGTAGTTTCTGAAAGTTAATAGTTCCAGAAGTCTTCATTTCTTTTATCTTGTAGTTTCTTTTTTTCTTTTTGTTTTTTTGTTTGTTTTTTAAGACAGGGTCTCACTATGTAACCCTTGCTGTCCTGGAACTCACTATGTAAACCAGGCTGGCCTCGAACTCACAGAGACCTACCTGCCTTTGCCTTCTGAGTGCTGAGGTTAAAGGTGCGCACCACTACACTTGGCTACATCTTGTAGTTTCTAAAACACTGACTAGAATAAAAAAAAAAAAAATCAAACTCAAGGCTAGTAAGTCTCACAAGTGAGGTGACATTTGGAGTCAGTAGAAGTTAAGACAGTCAGACAAGGCTAGGTCCTTCTATTTCCCCACCACTAGCAGGGACACTGCCGGTGTGACCTCCATGGTCTGCAGTCTACTGTGTCACTGTGGATGTGGGCTTTAAGAACCTCCTCCTAGCTGCCAGAGGACAGTCTGTTCCTTGGTTTCCTTTGGATGAAGATGGAAAACTCTCAGCTCTGCCTGCACCATGCCTACCTGGACACTGCAGGTCTCCATGGCTCACAGGTCCCTGTCTCACATGCCTAGGAGCCAGAAGTGTCACTGAGTGCTCCCTGGATCCTTTTTGGAACCTGAACTTGGTGTTGATGTTAAGTTCCCCTAACTCTCACCTTCCTTCTAGGCAGCTCCTGGTTACCACATGGCTAAGATGATCATCAAGCTGGTCACATCCATTGGAGATGTTGTCAACCATGATCCAGTTGTGGGCGACAGGCTCAGAGTGATCTTCTTGGAGAACTACCGTGTGTCTTTAGCTGAGAAAGGTAACCCTAGACTCCCTGACTAGGTTCTGCTTGGGGCTGGGAACAGACAGGGTTGGCAGTGCTGATCAGGCCTGCCTGTTCTCCACTTAAGTCACCTGCCAGGGGAACACTGTGTGTCATGAGTATGTCCAAGAGCCTTTGCACATGATAGGCAAAGCCAGTGTCATTCTTGGCATCTGGACCTCCTTGTGCCTGCCTGGATTTCACTGTTGCTTCTCCCACCCTCAGCTCTGCCTGCTGCCCTTGGGGCTCTCACTACAGCACAGTGTGACTCCCTTGATGTCTCTGAACCTTGTCCTCACCCTGTCTCTCTTCCCTCCCTCCTGCCCCCTCCCTCCCTCTTCCTTAGAGATGTGCTGCTTGTGCCAGCACTGCTGTCATCCTTTTCTGGGGACACCTCAAAGCCTTAGCTAAGCTGGTCCAGAGGAGTCTTGAAAATTCAGGTGGCTCCTTTGTGGTCAGTCTCCTTGCTTATTTGGCAGTGAGCACAATGGCTTCCTATCCTAGGATCCTCCTCCTTGGAGACAGGATATCTCAAGGGGGGAACGGAATGTAGGATGGGTGGGTGAAGCAGGCCTTAGGCTGAGCTGCCATCCCGTGTTTCTCTGTCCCGCAGTGATCCCAGCGGCTGACCTGTCCCAGCAGATATCCACTGCGGGCACTGAAGCCTCGGGCACAGGCAATATGAAGTTCATGCTCAATGGAGCGCTCACCATCGGCACCATGGATGGTGCCAATGTGGAGATGGCCGAGGAGGCCGGGGAGGAGAACCTTTTCATCTTCGGTATGCGGGTGGAAGATGTCGAGGCCCTGGACCAGAAAGGGTATGTGTTGGATATGTGACAGCTTTGGGGAGGGGGCTGTAAAGGGTGACATGGGTCAGGGACTCAGTACTCATTGAGTCCATTCATAAGTACAAAACATGAGGTTCCCCAGGAGTCTGGCTGCTCCTGCATGTCCCCGACCGAGACAAGCACTCCTCCCGTCAACTGAGGCCCTGGTTACAAGCCTCTTCCTACAGGGACTTTACCACTCAGGGCCAGACAAGACACAGGCCATAGACCTTGCCATTTTGAAATGGAATGTAGAAAATCTCAAACAGTACAGAGAGCTTCTGTCTCCCACTCGTCCAGCTTCCCACTGTTTACATCTTACTGCGGGTATACAGTCTCTCAGTGACACACTGTTGTTAAAGTCCATGCTGTATTGCCCTTTCCGGCCTTTGGTGGCTGAGGTCGTTGTGCATCCCCATTTCTGATCTGAAAGCAGCTGCTTTTCCTGACCCTGACACTTGATGAGGGATCCTAGCCTGTGAATTTAAAGACCGTGCAATTTTAATTGCTTTCTAGAACTCCTGGCGGGGGGTGTGTGTGTGTTCGTTCAGTGAGACCTTAGGTAGCAGTGAGATCAAACTGTCCTTGTCACCCCAAGAGCTCATGTATTTGTGTAGGGTGTCTCAGTTTCTCTCTCAGCTTTGTGTCCTGGGGCCTGAATGTCCCTCATTCCTCTCAGATTTCTTGGTAAGTCACAGCTAGCTTTATGCCAACCTGTCTGGCTTTAGTCCTTCATTCTAGGGTCCCACTAGGACCCTCTCAGGCATCATGTCTCTCAAAGTCTCAAAGTGTACTCCTTTGGTTTTCTTGTTTTTCAGAGCTCTGGCCAGGATTTTATGGTGGTGGACTTTGAGTTCTTTAGCAGAAAGATGAAGGGAGCCTTTTGTGTAATACAGATACCGTAATAACCTTTCTCTGAATAGTAAAGGAAGCAGGGATTGATTTTTATCTAACCAGCTACATCTCAAGGGCCTGGAGGCCACATGGGATCAGTAGCTGATACCCTTGGCCACTAGGAGGAGTTGCCACAGAATAGAGGCATAACCTGTTCCCACAGCCTGTCTTTGAGGCTGCTTGTCTGGGGTTTCCAGTGCTAAGTGACCTCATCTCTCCTAGGTACAATGCCAGAGAATTCTATGAGCGCCTGCCTGAGCTGAGGCAGGCTGTGGATCAGATCAGCAGTGGCTTCTTTTCTCCCAAAGATCCAGACTGCTTCAAGGACGTGGTTAACATGCTGATGAACCATGACAGGTAGGAGACAACCTCTATTACTTTGGCTTTCCAAGTTGGCCACTAGTCCCCACTACTGAGACAGTTGAACTCTCCTGGTGGGCTGAAAACTCCATGTTATGAGGGTAAGATCTGTTTTTATGATCTTCTCTCCACCTCAGTCCAGGAGACCTTACCACAGCCACATCTGCAGTGGCTTCTAGTGATACCTTGGGGACCTTGGACCATAGGAGGTGGCTAGCAGCACCACCCAGCCCCCAGACCTCATAGGTGTGAACAAGGGGGAGCTCTGTCCCCTGGGCTGTTGCAGACCAGCAGAGGGTGCTCAGGAGTGTACCCTCTATGTGATGGCAGGGAGGGTATCTATGACAAGTGTTAGTCTCAGGGACATTCCCTGGTTAAAATGGAATCAGTTGGTCTCATTGCAAACTTACAATGTAGTCAGTGTTTGAGGTATATCGTTAAACATGGCATGGTTATACCCAACCTAGTTACATGGCAGGTCTACAAAGACACTGGTGCCTCGGGGTAGTGTTTACCCTGCTGGTAAAAGTTGAATCTGCTATTAACCTCTCCACTTTGGATTGCTCTGGTGAACCTGTCTTTAAGGTTCTTTAAAGCCAGCGCTGCCCACTGGCTTCAGACTAGATGCACAGCACAGAGTGGGACCCTGTTGGAGGCTATGATGAGGGACTTTTAAATAGTGAATCATGCCTCTGCCTAGATAGTAAAATAAAATGCACCGTGGGCTTGCCGTTTGGGTTTGCCTCTGGGGATATGCACTTCTAACACCTATTTTGGAAATGACAATTTCCTTAAAAGAAATTGGTGAAACCAGACTTTCTAAAAAGCACCCCCAGAACCTAAGGACTCTCAGAGAAGCCTGTGGACTTAGTAAAGCCTGGTACCCACAGGCAGAATAGTCTCCACTTTGGCCCCCAACAGAGCTGGGAGGGTAGGAGGGGCATTAGTTTGGGCCAATCATTCCTGGTCTGGCTGGGAAATTGTCCTGTGGGAAATACCAGAGGACGGGCATTCCAGGCTGGGCTCCTTACCCACTGCACATCCTGCCCTGACCCAGCCTCCTCCTCCTGTTTCAGATTCAAGGTATTTGCAGACTATGAAGCCTACATCCAATGCCAGGCCCAGGTGGACCATCTATACCGGGTAAGGCTTGTGGGCCTAGATGTGTTTGGCTAGGTCTGTGTGGATCTGTTTGGGGGTTAGACCACTTCTCAACCCAGGGTTGAGACCAGAGGGGCGGGCTGCTCTGATATCAGTCTGTCCAGCCTGTTTCTAGGTCAGCTCTCCGGGTATTAGGTGTCATGAGGAAAACCTCTCCTGATAGTCAGCACTAGAATAAGGAACCTGAAAATATCACCCATGGGTCTGGCCCACAAGAATCAAGATCTTCCTAGAAGGCTCCTTCCATTGACATCTGGAGCCTCCAGTCCGGGGACAGTTTTGAAGTTCTAGAGCAAGCTGTAATGAAGCTGAAGTTTTACAAGGGAGTGCTTAGTCATTTTTGAACATTGGGTCTGCCTGTGGCAGTTGCTCACCAGTTTGTGCTCTTGGCTTAATGTTGTGAGCCATGCCTTAGGAGCCTCTAGAAGATAAAACAGTAATCCAGTCTTAAGCAACTGGTCCCTTAATCTAGTGTGTCTCTTCTGGCCAAGTGAGGGCTTTTCTGTGAGCACATGGTTGCAGTCTCTTCTACCACAGACTGCCCCAAGGCTCAGAGTTCATCTGTTAATGTCATCATGCTCTGCAGGCTTGGGCTCCTAGGATCCCTTAGCTCTGCCAAATGCTAATCAGTCTGTTTTTCCCTTCACAGAATTCCAAGGAGTGGACTAAAAAGGTGATCAGGAATATAGCCTGCTCTGGCAAGTTCTCCAGTGACCGGACCATCACTGAATACGCCCGGGAGATCTGGGGTGTGGAGCCCTCTGACCTGCAGATCCCACCCCCCAACCTCCCCAAGGACTAATTAATTATCCCACACAGTGAGACCAGTGACTTGCTTAGCTGACTGTGCCCACGCCAGTCTTCAGGCACTGCAAGCAGCCACTGGTCCCTGCTATCTGAAGTGCTCTGCTTCCAGGGAGGAGCATGGGAATGGCTTTGAGGAACTGGGTAAGGAAGAAGACGTGGCATCCTCCTGGTTTCTTACAGAAGAACTGTTGCAGAGTTCACAGCACAGATGGGCAGAGATGGTCCCCACAGCTTCAGCCCATCACCATCCCCAGAGGCCGAGCAGGGAGGGAGTAGAGCTGAGCCCCTGAAATCCTGCACGTAGCTGAGTGAGCTTAAGCCTTTAGTTTGGAGCGTGAATAGGGATCTGTGGTGTAGCCAGTATTCCTATGTTCTGCTAGTACCTGGGTTACCAGCCATAGGGTACAGCCAGCCCCAGTGTGTGGTCTTGTCCTGCTGGGTAGAACCTTTGCTTCAGGCTTCATGCTCACAGCTTCCTGTCCTTTGCCCTTGACTGTACTGAGTACGTGGGTGGTTGATCCATATAGGCCATGCCTCTAGCCATCTGTGGAAGCCTGTGGGTGTCAAGTAGAACCCTGAACCCCTGGAGAGGAGCACTGAAGAGAGAAAGAGAGACCTTTATCCTGTAACTGAGGCCTTGGTTGAGGACTGGCAATTTTATAGAGGGTTGGTTTAGTTCTTTGCTTTTCAACAGGAAATAACACTTCGTGAGGAACTGAAACTAGCTAAGCCTTCCTTTCTAGCAAGTAAACCTTGAACTTGGTCAGTGTGGATATTTCTGCTAGGCTGACGACTCAGCTGCTGGCCCTGCAGAGGGTCCAGTGCACACTCCACTCTGCTACAGCAGCATGGTGAGGAGGACCCACCACAGGAGCTGCGCTCCTCAGAGGGCAGAATCTGCATTAAGTGCTGCCCAAAGGAGAGTGCGTTGTCATAGAAACCACATAAAACTATCCTTCCAGAGGCTTCACCACCTTGCACTGCTCTATCTGGTTGGGGGTGGGCAGGAGAACCCCTCGCTTTCCTCACCATGGGAGCATTTGCTGGGAAGTGTCTTTTCAGGACTGAAATCACCGGAACCACTGTGGTAGCTTGGGGTGGGTGGGCAGGTTCTAGGGCTGGTCATCTGTTGCCCTGTGCACGAGGTCCCTCGAAGCCACAATACACGGCCACCCTTCTACTACTTGCTGTTACCTCCTTGTATGAGAAATGGATTAAACTTCTATGCCTGTGGTTGGTCACTGTGGTATCTGCATTTCCACCATGACATACAGTTTCAGGTAACTCCCACGAGAGGCTAGAGGATATAAGCCTGGATAATCACCCTGTGGAATAGGCTGCAGTTGTCCCTTTGTAGCCAAGCCCAAGTTGCTGGCACAGACCAGTTTATACAAGGACTCTGATGCCCATGCCTTCTTGATAGTGAATAGTAGGTGGGTAACACGGGCTGGGCTTAGTAAAGCTAAATCCCTGGTCCTATGTCTTGAGAATCACTTAGGGAGCTAGCTCTATGATGCTCTGCTGTGGGTGAGTATGAGTTCCAGGCATGGGTCCTCCAACTAGCCCACGCCTGCTAATGCTGGGCCTCTGACCTCGGAGGAACAGACAGCTACACTCCCAAGATCTTCCAGCACAGATACCTTGAGATGTAAAACTCTGTAGTTTTGACCTGGGGGAAAAGTCCAAGATCAGGAAAGGCTGGGTCCTCAGTGGCCTTGGACCTCCACATCTAGAGGATGCAGGCAGTGTAGATATTTGTACTCAACTGTAAAATGGGACCATAGCCCATGGCTGCTCCTCATGTCAGTTCTTGCTAAGCTTCTCAGCCCTGCTTAGTCTATAGGTGTACAGCTTTAGGTCAAGCTGCTTTGACAAAAGGCCAAGCACACTTGGACCAAGACACATTGGTGAAATGTGTCTGGCATGTTCCCAGGTCCTGGTTATACAGCTCGTATCCTCTGGAAGATCAGTGCTTCTTTGTTGGCCATGCCAATGTTCCTGCCTAGTGTGGTCATGTGGGCTCTTTGTCTAGGCCTGCCTTTTAGGAGTAGGTGCCTCCATTCAGAGCAGAACCCAGTGCCTGAAGAGTTGGGGGCAGATCTTTGACTTCTGTGGGGACTGTGTCTGGGGCAGGGGTCAGGAACAGAGCTGTGAGGGGCAGCAAAGAAGAAACTCTGATTCCTGCTTTGTAGAGAAAACAATAAATAGACCACCACCGAGATTTTATTCTTAAATAAATGCTCAGTCTACGGCCAGGTTAGGTGACAGACAGGTGGGCAGAATGGAAGGAAGTGCAGATCCAGGTGCCCCTTACTGTGGGTAATCAGATGCCAGGAGAGGCAGGGACAGCTGAGGAAGGCAAGCGGGTACATGAGCTGTAGGAGACAAACTGAGCCACGTGGAATCTGTTCTGTAAACGCCAGGAAGGGCAGAAAGAATCTTAAGCAATGGTGTCAAGAGAGCCTGGAGTGGTCCTGAGCTCCTGAGCCCTTCCCGGGCTCCCTATGCCCAGCATATGGGGTCCACCTGCTGTCTATAAGCCTTCCCAAAAGGAGCTCAGATACAGTGGTCACCAGAGGGTCGGGGGGCCACCTGCCTGCCACCGGGTTTTCCTCACAGATCCATCAGGAGCCTCTGCCCGCTGTGTCTGAGTCCTCTTTCTAGGTATGCACTGGGCTCCTGAGCACCACAGGTGGTGGCACTCTGGGCTTCTGGGTGCCAGACTTCTGTCCAGGGGAGAAGGAAGGAAGGTGGGTCTTCATGCTCCTTCATGGGCCAGTCTCAGTGCTGGCGTTCCAGTTCCGACTTCCCTAGGAATTCCCTAGACCAGAGAAGGATAAGCATGAGCGAAACTGTGTGGACTTAAGAGCACACTCCCCACAGTCCTCAGGTGGCTGCCTTAGGTGCTGGAGGCAGCAAAGAATCTAGGGCTCCAGGCCACCTGACAAGAAAGCCCTCGGAGTGAGGCAGGAAGAACACTGCAGCTCCCAAGTCAAATCCCAGGCAAGGCTGGGAATGGGGAGAGGAAAGATGTCCATTCTAAACAGAACTTATTCAGCTCCCTGCCCCAAATAGCAGCCTTTACTGTAATGTAGCTTTGCTTCTGGAATTTCTAAGGAGCTAGAGTCTGGACTACACAGGATATTGCTCTTTGGGAGATAATTTATGCAACCAGTTTTAGTTGGCCCTTAGCCCACTTCTCAAGCCTACTGGCATGAACAGCAAACTCCTCTCAGCAGCAACATGCTCAACAAGTAGCCCAGTGCTCTGGGTTCATGTGCTGCACAGCAGCCCCAGTATGGTGGACAGGGAGGGTTGGACTGCTGAGTGGTGGCGAGTGGATCCTGGGTCATCTGACAAGGAGCTAGGTGATGATATGGGGAAATCTATGTAGAAGCATGGAGGATAGCCACATGGGAGGCCAGCCAGAAACTGATCCTTGTTACTCCACACTCATACTTTGGTTCTGGGCTGCAGCCTACATCTTGTCCAAGAGTGACTAGTGTGTAGTAGCCAGAAACAGGGCCTCCCTTTAGGAAGCTGTATCCTGTACTCCTGTACATATGAAGCCTTCCATGTACTGGGAGTGGTGCATGTGCACACTGAAAGGCCCTCATGATGCTTGCACACTGCACACACATGGCAGCCTGAGTAAGGATGGCGCATGTGCACACTGTTAGGTACTCCCCTATTCGTGTGTTCATGTGTGTTTATACGTTGTGTACTGGAAGGTCATATGCCCCATCTGATCATATTATCCAGAAGGAGAACAAACATTGTAACTTCTACATGGTGTTGGTGGAAGGCCCTTGAATCACTGACCCTGCAGCACACTTCTGAGTGGCTCAAATGGCTTCAGTGGCAGTCACTTGCTGCACAGCTAGGTGTGAGGCTAGCTGTCCAGAGAGGCTCAAGGGTTAGAAGAGAATGTCTCACCTCAGTATCCTTGGAAGCTCTGGGCTCTTGTAGATGTATTTATGTCTGTAGCCAAGGTCTGAGTGAAAGGGGATAAACTGGACTTTGAAGTCTCGGAAACTTCGAGATGGTGCAGCAATGTTGTATAGCTGGTGAGAGGGAGAGAGGAATCAGGCTAGAGCCCAACGGAGAACTGCCTATGACCTCTCCCCTTCCTCCAGAGAACAGCCCAAGTGCCCATGGACACTGCTTCTGTCATTACAGCCTACACAGCCAGGTCCAAGAAGCCAGAGACTGGGCTAACAGAGACCAAATGCTATGCATTGCCACTTCCTTAAAGTCCACCATTTTTCTGCTCTTCTACTTCTACTTCCACAGTGCCCTTCCTCTGAGAACAGCTAAGGGGCAGCTCAGTTCCATGCAGCAGGGGTGCGCTGCTGGGCAGTTCAACTCTCTTGGATGGCTTCATCTTCTGTGTAACTTACAAAGCCTGCCCAAAGTGAGTCCTGTGCCAAGTCTGTTGATGAGGCATGCCAAGCACTTCTCTAGGCACTCCTGGGCCCAGTATGGTATTCTTTACACACCACGCCCACTCCCCGCCGCCCCCGCCCCTCCCCCCCCCCCCCCCATCTAAGCCAGCTTTCCAGCAGCAAAGTCAATGCAGATTTAGTAGCAGCAAGTGCTAGGTCCCTCCCTGCAGTTTATCCATGAAGGCAAGAATACAGCCTAGATGTCTTTATATGAGTTCTGCCAACTGAGCCACATGTGGTCCCCTCAATCCTCCCATGTCAGCCTGGGTTCTAATGCTTGTTTGTCATAGTTTCTGGTGGATAGAACAGCAGTCTGCTCTTGACCCTGACAACAGACCTCATAGGTCGTCAAGCACCTGGAAAAGATGCAGACTAATGTGACGGGAGCCCACTTCACGACACAGCGGGCAGAGCCTGCTTCCCTACCTTGCGTGCTCAACCTGATCTACACTGAGGGCGAATGGCAACTACTGTAGCAGGGGCAGCATCACACAACACCTACCTTTCTACCGAGATGAAAGGGCACAACTGGATCATCCTCAGCATGCAAGATGAGCAGAGGACAGGAGATGTGCTTCATACTGCAGGAGAAAGGGGTTGCTAGGTGGAGACCAAAGAGGGGTCGCCTATACCCATCACCCTGGGCAGAGATCTGGGTTTATGGTGTGTTCTTCCTTGATGCTTAATAGCCTGAATGTAGCTACGTTTCTTTTTACTATAGAACTAAGAAATAACTTCTTAGGTTTTGTTTTGTTTTGTTTGAAATAATTATGTATTTCAGCTAAGCGATAGATGTCAATCTAGAGGTCATTTCACTCCCCAACATCTGATCCCTCCGTATTTTATGAAAATGAAAGACCATTAACTTAGCCAGTAGATACATTAATAGCAAAAACAACAACACACAATCTTTACAAATAAGAGCATTTAAGTGCTCTAAGAATCTTACTGCAAATGGATATTACTAAGAATCTGTTGGTTAAAAGAATCCGTGCTCCACTTAATCTTGTGTAATTGACATTTAAGTCATTCTAGCTTTGAGTCTTTAATGGCAAATGTCACAACAGGTCCAACAGAGCCAGAGTTCTTCAGCAAGCCACAGTGTAGAAAGAACAGCTACCAGGACTGGACAGGGCGACTGGGGTAGCCACTTGAGCTGTTTCAATCTTGACCTCTAGTAGAGCTGTGCACTTCCCTGAAGTTAGCACAGTGCCATCCCGACATGAAGCAGGACCTTGCCTCGAGAGAGCGTGCGACCCCAAACATAACCTCCTACTAGCTGGCACCCAGCACACATAGGACTCATGTTGGAGCATTTCCTGTATATATACCCCCCACACACATATGCACGAGTAGGTAAAGGCCAGAGGATAATCTTAGACATTATGTCCAGGTGCCTGCCTACCTTTTGTTTTGAAACTGGATCTCTTACTGACCTGAGGCAATCAGAAACCTGTTTCTGCCTTCTTAGCACTTGAATTACAAGCATTATCTTCTTGCCTGGCTTTTTCTTTACATGAGTTCTGGAGCTAAAACTAGGGTCTTCATGCTTACAAGAAAAGCACCCAGTGGTGGGGCATCTGATAAGCTGTTTCCTTTAACCTAAGCCTCTTGGAGAAAGCGGCAAATCCTTGGTACAGAAACTGTCCACGTGAGCACAGGAAGGTCCCATTTACACATGAAGCTGTTATGCAGGTTAAAGCAGGTTCCACTGGTGCAGGGTTCCTCAGCTACCCATATCCACCTATCTCTGTGGGAGAGCTGGAGCCAAAGGCTTCCTGGGGCCAATACTCACTTTTTTAAAAAGCAAATTTGCTTTACTCAGATAACTTTCCTGTAAGATCTACAAAGGTAATACTTAAGCAAGGGGTTTTGTTTGTAATGGTTACTTAAATTTTAATATGGTACATTTTTATTTTTAGAAGCAAAATACATACCTGAAGGAAAACTGCTTATGTTTTCACATCTATTTCAATGTGGTCACTATTAAATTTAAATACTGCTTTAATGTCTATTTAGAGGCCCTGGGTTCTAGACTGGAAAAATATATGGGCAAAAATATGTTATTAATTTTTTACAATTCTTTACTTCTATACAAAAAGAAAAGTGTTCCTTTTTAATGACTGTTTTCATTATCTACTTGTTCAGTAGATACAGCACTTGCTGCACAATCCTGACAATAGAATGTGACTTCTGGAGCTTATGTAGCAGGCATCTGTAATCCCAGCACCCCTGCGGTTAAGACAGGAAATAGAGGCAGGAGGATGGCCCAGAAGCTGTGGGTCAGCATGCCTAGAATAAATATGCAGCATGGCAGAAACAGAGAGAGAGAGAGAGAGAGAGAGAGAGAGAGCGCATGACAGCCTGCCTGAGGAGGTGGGAGGAGAAACCCCGGGACGCTGACTCCAGATGCACACAGTGGCAGAGACAGACCTGCCCTGCCATCTAAATGCTCTTTCTTTTTTCTAATACTAAGCTCAATTTGACTTTCCCTTTCAAAAGACACCGTCTCGGGGACCAGCCTGCGTCTTCTGAAGCCCACTCTGTCGGGCTAATACGGCGCTGAGTCATGGGGTGGGGCCCTGTGTCTTTCTATTCACTCCACCACAATACTCACTTTTCGTCATTTGCAAATTTAATTCCACTGCTTGTAATGGGGTCGAGGAAGAACCAGTCAAAGCCAGGGAAGTATCGGTATATCTGAACAAGACAGAAAGCGGTTTCAGAAGGGCTACCATAGCTGTGCAGAAGGAAAAGGCTGAGAGTTATGGCAGTTTAGGTTCAAGGAATTAGGGAGACGTGCAGTTCCCATTTCCTGCTTCGTCCTGGCTTTGCGACTGGGGAGAGAAGACCCATCTTCCGGCCCCGTAGATCAGATGGGACTTCCACACCTCACATGCAACCACCAACCAGACTCTCCACAGACAGAAAGACAGACAGACAGACAGATGCCCACCAAGGAAATGGGACTCAAAGGCTGTTTCCTCACAAACTGTCAGGGAGAAGAAGCACCAGTGACATGAGAAAATAAAGGGGTGCTCTGGCCATGGGTGGGGCATGAAATCTCAGGCACACACTGGTCAGGAGCTGAAGTGGGAAGTAGGAGGGCGGGGTCGGGAAAAGGATGGATTTCACCCAATGAGGGAGAGGTGGGGACAGACCGGCCCTAGAGTCCTTAGCAAGGTTACCTGGATTTTACTCTGAGACAATCCTGGGACGTCCAGTGCACTGAGCCTGGGTTCCAATAATCCTCTAGTACCCAGAGTGTAGGCTCCACCCCAAGGAGGGAGCTAGCTAGTCTGCAGCCTTCCACAGCACCAAGTGGGCAGAGATGCTGTGAGATCAGGTGTGCAGTGAAGCCAAATAGGACTGGGTATGCAATGTGGCCACAGGGGCAAAGCCTCCTACAATGCCAGTGCCCTTGGCTGAAAGCTACTTCCCCCTTCTTTGGCAGCTCTATGGGCAGGCCTGTGCCGAGAACTATGAGTCTTTAGTAAATGTTAAGTCGTTCCTTTTATGATGACTAGTTTCATTATCTACTTGCTCTTATTTTCATAATTATCATTTTAATAATGAAAATACATTTTATTTTCATATACTTGCCACTGAAAATGGATGACTCTTTGCTTCTTCACGAATATTTGTGAATGGAGACTCCAATATAAGGGCATCTGGTGGCGTCTCTAGACAGACAAAGAGAATAGACAGTGGGTAAGAAGGGACAGAGCCAGTGAACCTAGGTGGCTGGGGTGTGTAGACAGGAGAGAGAGCCCAGGTACCCACTTTGGCAGGAGCCTCACACCACTATCAGGCCCAGCCCCCAAGGGGCTCCAGACGACTTTAAAGGATCCTACTGGGAGGGCAGGTCGGGGCAAACTCTGAGAACACCTGGGGCCCCACCCTTGATGGTCAGCTCATGCTATCACTGTGCAGCTTGCCAGTTAGACCTTGCTTGCCAAGCAAGAATGCATAGCAGGGACTGGATCACTAACAACACGGTTCCCAGCCACACGCTGCCTGGCTCTCTCACCTCGCTCACAGAGGCGCCGTACCAGATTTGTTGCCACTCTGGAAAGAAAAAACAGTTCAGCTGAATTCTGAAGAAAATCCTTTTAAGTGAAGCTGTGCTGATCCTGGAAAATGCTCAGAGAATCTGACCTGAGAAGCTAACTGAGAGCTTCAGGGTGAGCGGGAGGAACAAGGTGAACCATAAGTTGACCTTTCTTAAAAGGTGACAACAGCCACCTCCTGTCCTCAGGCATGTGATCTCTCTCCAGGAACAGTCTCCCACAGGTTGCCCTGTTCCCTCCCTTCAGCTGGAACACTGGCTGGTTGGTACAGTTACTGCTGAGAGACAGGAGGACAGTAGCACTTGTCACCTACCAGGGTCAGGGACCTCCTGCTGTCTTAGAATAACACCTGGCAGATGCTGTGCAGACAACCAAAGAGAAAGCCAGCATCCTTGCACTGGGGGTACCCTCCCTCCTCCCAGCAGGGCTGCAGGATGACACCCACGTGAGGAAAGGGCTAAGTAAGGGCTGAGTCAGTGTGCTCGCACAGGAAGGGATCAGAAGACAAGGGCCAAGGCTCTTTTTAGGACTTCACTCTGCAGAATCCAGGTAGAGCTTTCTTCTTGGTCTTCCCTGCTAAGCTGAAGATGCCAAAGTGACAAAGCTGGTTCCAAACATCTCTACCTGGTGTTCCTGGACTCAGTGGTTGGTAAACACACCCTAAGTCACAGATGACACTGTCTAGGTACTCTGTCTGCACTCTGAAAATGCTTTGAGAGTAGAGCTCCCTGGAACCCTGGCTGCCATCTCCACTGCCCATATTGGTTCTAAGGCACTTCTGAACTCCAGTCTCTCCTTAGTCTCTCACGTGCTTCACTCCCTTACCCCACACAGGGACAGGAACCAGGACTGAGGACTGGAAGACGCTACAGGCTCAGAGACACAGGGCTGCTTCAGAGGTCACACATGAGGCCTGCCTTCACTATATAACCCTTCTGCTTTGAGAGCTCTTACCCAGTGCCCAGTGAATGGCCCCAAATATACACAGGATTATCACCACTTCTTGCTTTGATCCAGTCAAAAACATGGAGTGCGTCATACGTCATGCCTCGCTCCGATGGTGTTCCTACTGAGTCACCCCAACCTGAGAGAGAGGAATGTCAAAGGCAGCTGGTGAACCTACAGCAGCTCCAGTGAAAGCTGCCCCATGAGCAACTGCAGCCCTATCTGTGTGTCCTCAATTCCACTGCACTCTGGTGACAGGGAGACAGGCAGGAGGACACAGAACTGAACTTTCCTTACTTTTGCTGGCTGACAAACCAGACGGCCCTGTCATTCCACATGCATATCAGATTGGGAACTAACAACAGAGCCAGTAAGGCTCACACCAGAACCTCAAATCCGTGCCCTGCTGGCGCCTGCCCACAGGTGGCAGCATCCTTCAAGCTAGTCCTTCCTCTGCTCGACTGACAGGCCAGCACTGAGGCTCGCTAGGACCAGGCCAGGTGGACTGCTGACAAGATGAGCCCCGTCTGCCCAGGGCCAAAAGAAGGAGGCCAAAGAGGAAGCCATGGAGCTGCAGGGAGGAAGGGAGGTCAGGAGAGCCTAGTCCCGAGGCAAGTCTGACTCTCCTCCTCATTTCCAGCAAATATCAAGTACAAACTGCCTTCTCAGTGGCTCAGCACTGAGTCATCATCATATGACTTATGTACACCACAAGTCTCAGAAATAAAATTCTGCTGTGTGAGCAACCCCATAATTATAATACCACCCTCCAAACCCAGGGAAGAAGAGCTGAGGAGGGACTTAACTATAGTCTTAGGCTATCTTGTAGGAGACAAGGGAACATGAAGGAAGAGACAGGCACAGAAATTAGGAGCACAGTCAGAGATAGAACAGGATTGTTCCACACCACAGACAGGCAGACTAAGACCTGAAAGAGAAAATGCAGGGGATAGCTTCTTGAGAGACGACAGGAAGAGAACACAGAAGGGAGGAGGCCTTCTCAGCACACATGAGAAAGAATGTTTCTAAAAACCTTTGTAGAATCGAGAAGGCAGAAAGCAGGAAAAGGAGCAGGACTTTCCAGCTCTTTGCTTAATTCATCACTGTTTTGTTGTTGTTGTTCTTGTTGTTTATTGTTGTTTTTTGAGTCTCTCTGTAGTCCTGGCTATCCTGGAACTCCCTCTGTAGAGAGGGCTGGCCTTGAACTCAGAGATCCATCTGTTTTTGCCTCTTTAGAGCTGAGATTAAAGGCATGTGCCATCACCACCTGACTTAAAACTTTCATCCTGATGGAACTGTCTTTAGCGAAAGCCATCACTGTGTTCAGCAGAACAGTGGCTCCTGGAGAAGTTGACATATTAATCACAGAACTGGTAAACATGTGACCCTTAGGCCAGAAGAGTTACGCTGCATTAAGAATAAAGGCCACAAGGAGTCAGCCTTGATACAGGGGATCTGGGTAAAGCCCAAATGTTCGTAAACATCTTGATAACAGAAAGAGAGGGCAGAGCTGGAGATATGGCTCAGTGGTTAAGAGCACTGACTCCTCTTCCAGAGATCCTGAGTTCAAATCCCAGCAACCACATGGTGGCTCACAACCATCCATAATGGGATCTGATGCCCTCTTCTGGCACGCAGGCATACATGCAGAAAAGGGAAGAAAAAAGCGAGGTCAAAGCGAGGTCAAATGCCAGGGTCCCTCTGCAGCTAGGAAAGGCAAGAGGTTGGGGTCGCTCCAAAAGTCAAGGAAGAACAAAGCTCACAGACGCTTTAATTCTACCTCAGGGGTTAACGATTTTAGACTTCTGATTTCCACAACTACAAGATAATAAATTTGCTTTGTTTAAATAATGCTGTTTGTGGTAATTTGTTACATCAAAAAAAAAAAAAAAAAAAAAAGGAAACTAATATAAATCCCACTTGTAGGTAACAGTGGCTTCCATCCCTTAGTCCAAGGACATCTGAATCACTGCACGAGCCCGAAGAGTCAAACAAGCTAGCTGAGCAGTCTTTGTCCCTTGAGCTCTCCAACTGGGGATTCTATAGAAGAATATCCCTTTAAAAAAGTTGTTCACTGTTAAAAAAAAAAAAAAAAGTATTCCTGCTGCTCATTCTGATTAATGTGAACATTAATCAGAATGCTCACAGCATGTATCAAACTGGATTTTCAGTCTTCTCAGTGACAACCCTGACTAAGACAGAAGCAAGGCTATCCAAGAAGACAAGGGAATCTGTCTGCTCTCAATCAATCTTCTTCCAGTTTTCATTGTTTTACCAAGACTGAAGACTAGCTCTGCTACTGAGTCACATGTCCAGTTGCAGGGAAAACACGAGGCCAATAAAGAGAAAGGACAGTATTTTCTGCATTTAAATGTTGCTATCCGGGCACTGGCAGTAGAGTCAGCACCCAGACGCTAACAGGATGTCTACTACCCTTCCTCCTCTGACAGCACAGTCTGTGCACGCCCAGAATTGCACAAACAAGTTGCCTGCCTCATTTCCAAGCTCTCACACAAGTCTGCCCATCAAGTATAATCAGCAGTGAGGGCATGAACCATTCTTAAAAGGAGCCTCACCTCTGTAGTCAAAGGTGACCACGTGGTAGCCAAGGGAACTCAGCACCTGTGAAGTGAAAGACATCCATTATTGGCAACCAGTCTTAGGCTGAGCAGCTTGCTTCCCACAGAACTCATGCATACAGTGGGAACTTAACAGACTGTGGACATGCAGCTCCTGCCTGGACCCGCTGCTGGAGAATGTCATAAGCTCCTCTGGCTAAGCAACATGGGAAGGATGCCTTTTCTGTTGATGCTTAGATGGCCAAGTGGCCAGCTCCTGTACCTGTCAGGATGATGCTTTACCACACAGGGCAGCAGACAGCTCTCAGGTACTGTCAATAGGCTTGAGGTAGGCAGGATGTTGTTGGTGGACCTCAGGGACTTCATTTTAGGAACCTTACTGCAACCTAGTATTGCTCTCATTTTGTTGAATTTTTCTGTAGTTTTAAAGGCTCCCTCAGATTTACTAGCTGTTCTTGCCCATTCTCATGAAGATCATAACTCTGGGCGTGGTGGCGCACGCCTTTAATCCCAGCACTCAGGAGGCAGAGGCAGAGGCATCTCGAAGTTTGAGGCCAGCCTGGTCTACAGACAAGGCAGTTCCAGGGCAGTCAGGGATACACAGAGAAACCTTGTCTTGAAAAAACAAAACAAACCAAAACCCAAAATAAAACCCAAAACCCCAACCCAAACCAATCATTACTCATGTACAGTGTACTATACACTGGCTTGGGAATGCCTAGAACCATGAAAGAGACTTCCATGCCACCACTGTCACCTACAGGCACTTAGCACTGCACCTTCAGGAAGACGAGGTGCTTTCCCAGGAACAGCCTGGTAATTCCTGCCCTCTCCTAGCCAGCACCCAAAGCCATGTGCGCCTGGACAAAGAGAGTTGCTTCTACTACAGAAAACAACGTCAGATACCTCTTGTCTCATTAGCAGATACCTGAGACAGATTCCCCAAACTGCATGCACTGGTTCTGGAGCCACCTCAGAAGCTACACAATGGAAGAACCATGAAAAACTAGTGGGCATGACCTGGCATGTTCGTTCATGAATGGTGACTTTTCAGAGAGGGTAATTCAAGTGACCCCTTCTAGTCCAGCATCCTGCAGCAAACAGCACTGCTCCTTTGGGCCATCGTCACTCACCTTGTACAGCTCCACACGGTGGTCACCTCCTCTGCAGCATAAAAAGGAGAGAAACAGTAACAACTGTTAGTGCCCCTGTTCAAGGTAGGGCCAAGATAACCCTCAAGAGCCTGGGATCCCAGAGCTGGAGGGATGGTTCAATAGTTAAGAATGCTTACTGTTCTTTCAGAGGATCTGGGTTGAATTCCCAATACCCCCATTAGGCGGCTTACACCTGTTTGTAACTATACTTCCAAAGGATCTGATGCCCTCTGACATTTGTGGGCATCTGCATACATATAGTGTACATAATCTCATATAGGCACACATACATATTTTTAAAAAATGTAAATCTGGGATCCCAAAGCCCATTCAAAGAAAGGCCTAAGGTGACACATGACTCTTTGGATCCACCTAAGTGGCATCAAACGCATTTCCAGCACTTAGGGTATTTCTTAATTATCATATGTACTTTTTCAATAATAACAAATACTTAAAAGCCCCAGATTCAAGAGATACATGGAAACAACACACCCCCATCCTGCCTGGCCATGCTACCCAGCTCTTTCCAGCATCCTAGGGCCAGGGCCACCTGTGTCCATGGATATTGTGTCAAGGAACTTGTCTAGGTACCTTCCTATTTTACCCCTCATTTCCTATCTGGACTCCATGGTCCTGGGAGTTCCTTTCCATGTGTTGCCTCATCAGACTATACTGATGTCCCTTCACATGCCACACACACATGTGGACTATACCTAGACATAGTGAATCCTGGCCCTACCTGCTGAACCTTCATCAGGAGGCCTTTGTTAACTCAGTGTACGAGAATGGCTAGCTCCCAGCAGAGTAGGGTCTTAGCCAAGCATTTGGTAATCCTTTCTTCATCCTTCAAACCTATTTTCCTTCTTATAATGAGCATTGAGGCCATTTCAGGCATATGGTTAGTGGGAATGCCATTGCCAGGACACACGAATGAGTTAGAGGAGTAAAACATATACACTGAAGCACAAAAACGCAAAGAAATGTGTTCAAGACCAGAGGGAAATCATGCCAGATGTTTTTAGCTACCTTGAAAGACACCTTTCCTAAACTCCCCAAACTCCATCCACTGTCTGAAAACAGAAAGTGGGACTGAGAGCTGAGAAAGCTACACCTTCAAGAGACTTCTGTGCTATGATTACTCAGACTGATGGAGCTGCCCGGGGGACTGTGCTTGCGGAGGGAGGGATAGCCAGTGAAGCACTTCAGCAGGTGAGCCATAGCACTTAAGAAATGGGGTGTAGACAGAAGCAGACAGAATGCAGGCACTATAGGCAGCCTCTGGGAGAAGGAGGGCACAGCAAAGCATTGAATGTCACCATATTCCTTTCAGACATAAAGCTACAGGAAAGCTTTGTCCTTTTATTTAACACATTACTATCAGAACCATGTGCCACCGCCAACTACAATTTTCTCACTTAAGGAAAGATGCTACAAGAGCTGTTTGGTCTTTGAAAAGCAGAAGAGAAACCTATTGCAGCCTGTTCTCAACAAAGCAGAGTGCAAACTCTACAGAGCAGCAGCCAAACAGTCTGCTCTTGGCACAGAGACCAGCCTCGTGGGCAGTGCTTCTGGGTTCTTTCTACAGTGCCCTCTGCATGGCTCCATAGCAGATAGCCACCCAGGACTGCCTTCCCTTCTAGAAAGACCCATACATTGTTTTTCTTGCTGTTTCTACCTATAAAAGGTCTACCCTGAAGCTACTCTCACACTGCCCTGCTGGTGAAGGGCTGCCTCCCTTCTGGCTCCTTCAGGCTCTCTCACAGGCAACCCAAAGAAGCATAGAAAAAGGGACCCTGTTATTTTCCAAACAATGCTCTTCTTTCAAAAATGCACCTCCCTATGCCCCTTGCGAACAACATGCTGTGGTATAAAAAGAACGTGGGCTTTTCAGGTGGGAGGCAGCTCCAGCTTAAGCCAGACTAAAGTTCACTGCCTTAAACCCACTCACGAGAAGCATTTGGGATAAAACAGAAAGGCTCAAATGGACAGAGTGTGTACTTTTTCAACAGCCCATTAGGACACACTGATGTTACTGTGTTGATGTGTCAAGACTGCCAGCAGACAGCTCATACACAGACAGCCTAGGACAGACATGCTCAGCCTTTGGCTTTCCCTCTAGTCACTTTTCAATACTCTCTGCCTCTTTTTTAGAAGTGTGAAGAAAAGAGAAAGAAGAGGAAGAAGAGCAGGAGGAAGAAGAGGAGGAGGAGGAGTTCGTGCCTTTTCGTATAGTTGCCCTAGTCTATACTTCGGGGCTATCTCACAGACTTGCCTACCACTTTTCAGATCAGAGGTAACAAACACAGGAAGTCGAGAGGGAGTCAGTATTTTCCTCAAGGGTGTACTGAGGCCACCCCTTGAGTGATTACCATTTCCTTAAAGAGAAGCCCAGTTTCCTAAACTACACTTTAGCAGACACAGTGCCTTCTGATCCAAAGCAGAAAGAAACCCCCGTGGCTAGAGGAGCTTAGTCTCTCTGACAGAAACACATCCCCTTCCATGTGATTCCAGTGCAGCTGCCACAGCTGCTTGCTGCTCAGCACTGTCTCCCAGTGAGCTCTGGGCAGAAGAGACCCACAGGTCCAGAGCACACACGTCTGCCTCCAAACTCTCCCAGTTGTACCTTTCCTTTGTTCTGTAGAAACTCTCCTTGCATGCAGTAGGTCAGTAAATCTGACTACAAAGACCACAGGCATGCTTCCCATAGTCTAAGCTAAGACATCTTCAGCCTAGGAAGGAGCCAGGTGCTGCACAGAGGTCATACTACTTGTGTGGGCTTACCTGGTGCCTGCATTCCCATGCAGGTATAGTATGATGGCATGGTTAGAAGCCAGAGCATCCTCATACCACATCTGGTCCTTCCCTTGGGCATTCTTCCACCAGACAGAGGGGATGGTGTGCCTGGAGACAGAAGCAGAGAGGGGCAACAGGCACCTCCATTAAGGTTGCGGAGACAGAAAGCAGCAAAGCTCCTATCTACATACAAGCGGACAGAAGGGTGGGTGGCACATTATCTCCCCTGTAACAGAAGTAACTGAAACTATACGCTACAAGCTTAGATGCTGACCGCTTTAGAGAGCAAAGGGTCTCTTGCTGGTCAAATAGCTTGTTTAAATGTGAGAGAAATCTGTCCTGTACTAGCTGGCAGAATTTTGCTGCATTCTAGAGCCACAAATACATGGTTAAGTTTACCATCAGACAGGCTGGTCCAGGCTCTTGGATATTGCTATTCTATTTGGCCAAACTCTCCTTCAGAGATATACAAAGGCCAAATTGAAAACTGTTAACCACTGGGGAGAGTCTTAATTGATGTCTACTTTTCCTCTAAAAATCTTAGCCAAATTCACTCTAGATGTTAATGACATAAGTGTTTTAAAAAATCAAGTAGCTAAGTCCTTATTTTGTATTTTAATGTATTCTCTTGTTCATTCACGAGGACCACATTTTTGTGTTTCTAGCCACTGTAATGGTCACTCCCATACAAGCACAAGTCCCATTCCCAGACGCCTGAGAGGCTGTGGCAGGAAGGTTGCTAGGAGTTCTCATCCAGCCTAGGCAGTGTACAGTATCAATGGGGTGTGGGGCAAAGATGTAGACCTATTTTAGACATTTGGAGCAGACATTCTTCTTGGCAGAGGCCCAGTGTGCACACCTCCAACCTGTTAGTAGAGGGCAGCTGACACTGAGCTGATAGCCAAGAAGGGTCCTTGGGTTGCACTCAGGCCTTTGCAGAAGCTGGTGGGAGAATCTGACGACATGGTAGTAAGAGCAGCTAGGAATAGCACCTGCTGTTTCCCAAGGTCATGGAATGGTCTAGGCAGACAGGCAAGGGCAGCGGCAGTGTCTACTACCTTAAGATTTGTATGGCAATCACTCTAACACTCTGGGTACTTAACAATGTGCATAGGGCTGTCAGTGCTTTTTGCCTAAGTACCACCACGACACTTCAGAACATAACAGATCCTTGCTCCTGGTTAAGGGCCAATCATTCTCCCTATATACAGCCCTGTATACAGCTCCAGGTCAAACTCTTGACAGTTCCAAAAGCACACACAGGTCAGCTACTGCTCAATTAAATCAAACCAGAAAATGACAAAGACTCTTCTACTTCCAATGTCCACCGCCAAGAACAAGAGCCTCCCTCCTTGTTCTCTACTCTTTACCAGAGACTGTAAACCGAAGCATCTGAAGGCCCTCTCATGCACACTGGCAGCCTACTTACTGGGTTCATTTACAAACTTCTCACATACACGGTGGGTTTCTGAGGCTGCAAAAAGAGACTGTATGCAACTGAAAAATAAACCCAGCTGAGATAAAGGGACAGTTATTCAGAGCTGCTTCTGAGGGGAAAAAGAAAACACTGATGCGGGTCTGCGCGATTTGACCCAGTTGTTCAGGAATCACCACTTACACAAAAAAGCCATTAAAATAAATCCCAAGGACACTCCAGAGAAGCCACAGAGAGTAAGTCCAGTGTGAATTTATGGAAAAAAGTAAACATCCCTCTCACAGGCCCCTGGGAAGGGCTGCAGGCAGCAGTGATTCGTTTCTGAAAAGATACATTCAAGTCTGTATTTCTCTTTGTGTTCTTACATTCTTTTCGTCTCTAGATTGTTTGGTTTGTTTGTTTAAAAAAAAAAACCTTTGGAAATAAGACTCTAAAAACAATATAGTTACAAAACCTTTGCTGTTTCAAAAACCTCAGGAGAGAGTTTGGTGCCATCTCACACTGCACCACTGAGATCAAATTTAGCTGAGCGCTTCCCTTAGGCTGAAGAATGGATGAGGATAAAAAACAAACAACAGCACCCCAAGTCCAATGTCAAGGGCAGTGCCTGAACTGAACTCATGCAGCCTCCTGAAGAGGCTAAAGCAGCTAGTGCTTCTCTCTCCCCTGCAGCCTTGGTTGAAGACACTCACCAGACTCCAATAGTCACATCATCCTCTGGCTGGAGGTAGTAATTGCAGGTGTGATTCAAACCTTGATCCTGTGGTTTTTTTAAATCAATGAAATAGGGAACCCTCACTGTAGGGAACAAAGAGATGAAGTCAAGGTTAATGGAGAGAACAGACACACACAAAGCAACATTTCTGCTCACCCGTGCATTCACATACACACTTGAGCACACAAAGCACACACCCCACTACAATACATACACCCTCACAATACATGTATTGACAAATACACACCCCATTCCCACAGCATAGGTGAAAACTCCCAACAGCACTAAGTGCTTTGCTGTCAGGATTTTGCCACATGAGAGGCATACTTCAGGGAAGGGGGTAAAGCTAAGAAACACTGAAATACAGCTTGAAAACACTGCAGTTAAGGGCACAGCCAGAGTGGAGCCTGGAACTGGGAAGTTTATTCAAGTGGGAGACTGCAGCAAGAAGGGAAGGTCTTTAACAGGATAAGCTGGCACAAGATAGGCTGAACACAACACAGAGGGGAGAAAACCCTGTAGAAGGACTTAGCTAAGGCACAGCTGAAGGCTGGGCCCAGGGAGCTGGCAGAGGCATTGGTTAAGGGATAACGGATAAGATGACTGGGGTATAGAAGGGAAAGAAGGCACAGAGGTTCACATTTCTGGCACCATCACTTAACCCAGAAAAGACATCAAAATGAATGAAATCTAGAACCTTGTTCAAGTGAACTCAAGGCACTATGCAGAGCCTTGCAGTTAACCGTCATCTGCCAGCAGGGCTGTAACTGGAGAAACTGTATGTAGTTAGCATGCCAAACATGGGGAGATCATGGAAACCTCAGGATGGGAAACATGCAGGATGGGGTAACTGAGAAGGACCTTGCCTCACTGTCACCGCAAACACAAGCAAAGCACATGGGAACCATACCATGTGTCTGGGAGAGGGAACACAGAAAGACATAGGCCAAGTGAGAGTACGCAGAGAGAGTTAATTTTTTTCCTTATATAACACTGTGCTTTATTGCTATGGCAAACAACTTTTGAAGAAAAATTTAATGGGAAAATGAAAATTTTAAATGAATACACCAACAAAGCATAAGTCCCCAGACTAACTTATCCTCACCATGGGGAGAGTGACAAAGAGCAGCATGGTCCTGACTTCTGGGTGACCATGAGCTCTAGAAGGAATCCACGGACAGCTTTTTTGTTGTTGCTGTTTGTGAAGAGGGTGAGTTTCAAAACTAACTTTATGCATCATGTATTAGATCTAACTCATGTCCTTCAATGTGACTTGGCCTCAATGAACACTTTCTGAATAAATGAACCATCTGACTCATGAAGACACGGATACACACGTTCCTTTTACAGAAACTCCTTTGAGCATCTCCCCCAGGCCTTCACGAGAGAGGAATTCTCCCCAGGACTGCAATTCCAGTCACCACATTCCTAATCCACATTCCCCTGAAAAAGCAAGCTGAAGGGTTTTTTTTTGTTTGTTTGTTTTTATTGTTTTATTTTATTTTATTTTATTATTTTTTTTTAATCATTTCTTTTAATTTTTAGGTTAGAACAATAATGGGTCTCTCTTTCCTGGCCATAGATAAGCACTGCAGTGCTGAATTAAGCCAAGGTCATACTGCCTATATCAGGGGAGCATTTCCTTTTTCTTTTTTTTTAATTAGGTATTTTCTTCATTTACATTTCAAATGCTATCCCCTTTCCTAGTTTCCTCTCCGAAAGTCCCCTATAGCCTCCCCCGCCCTGCTCCCCAACCCACCCACTCCTGCTTCCTGGCCCTGGCATTCGCCTGTACTGGGGCATATGATCTTCACAAGACCAAGGGCCTCTCCTCCCATTGATGGCCAACTAGGCCATCATCTGCTACAATTTGCAAAACACATGAAACTCAAGAAGGAAGACCAAAGTGTGGATACTTCATTCCTTCTTAGAATGGGGAACAAAATACCCATGGAAGGAGTTACAAAGTTCGGAGCTGAGACGGAGGAAGGACCATCCAGAGACTGCCCCACTCAGGGATCCATCCCATAAACAACCACCAAACCCAGACACTATTGCATATGCCAGCAAGATTTTGCTGACAAGATCCTGATATAGCCACTCTTGTGAGGCTATGCCAGTGCCTGGCAAATACAGAAGTGGATGCTCACAGTCATCTATTGAATGGAGCACAGGGCCCCCAATGAAGGAGCTAAAGGGGCCTGCAACCCTATTGGAGGAACAACAATAACCAGTCCCCCCCCTCGCCCCCTCCCCGGGCTCATGTCTCTAGTTGCAAGCTGAAGTTTAAAGCTCCTCTTGAGTTTCTGTTACATACTGAATTATGTCCTCCTCAAATCCTCGAACTCAAGACCATGACCTCACTTACAAAGCAGGTCTCTTCAGAGTAACAAATGAGGCCACCAGAGTAGCCTCTACCCACCATGATTAGCATACTTCCAAATAGGGAGACCACATGAAGACTGTGAGTAGATGGAGTGAGGATTCTACAAGCCAAGACATATCAAAGACTGTGGGTCACTGCCAGCTGATGAAACAGGTGGAGGGCTTGCTCACTATGCACAAGGACCTGGAGTTCCATCCCGAGTACAAAAGGAAGGGAGGAATGAGAGAAGAGGAAGAAAGGATGAACTCTACCCAGGTGCCTCAGAGGCTACCAACACTTAGATCTTAGCTTCCAGCCACTAGAACTATGAGAGCATTTTTAAGTCATCCAACCTGTAGACCTGTCAGAGAAATGGACACAATCATACTAAAGCATTCAGATTTTATCCTGACATTAGTGTTACTGGAGACTTGGGAGTCCTCTGGCATATAAAAATGAGACCAAGCAAAGAATATATGCAAGGCTCTGGAAAACAATAGGGCTCCAGCTTACAAGAGCTAGCATTGGCTACTCCCTGAACAATGGGAGAAGCAGGCCTTTACTGGCTGGCCTGAAGGTGGAGCAGAAGCTGTAGATGCTAGGTACTAGAGCTGCTGGAAGATCCGCAGGGTCAGGAGACCAGCTCCACAGAGGATCAGTAAGTCTGCATGAGGGCTAACAGAACCTGACCTGAGGGCGGTGGCAGCACAGAAAGGAAGACAGAAACGCCAGGTCTGTTCCTGTTGCAGCCACCCATCAGAGAGCTAAGGTAACAATGAGACCTGAAGGCTCTGACCAGAAACAAGTCTACTTCCTGTGCTGTCAATGCCAAGCCCTTGCTTCCCTCTATGACCTTCCCACACACTTCTGAAACTTGAGAGCTGTAGCCTCATTTGTAGGTGAGGATAAAATAGGTTATAAGGAGAGAGGGAGGGAGGGAGGGAGGGAGAGGGAGAGGGAGAGGGAGAGGGAGAGGGAGAGGGAGAGAGAGAGAGAGAGAGAGAGAGAGAGAGAGAGAGAGAGAGGGGACTTGAGGAAGAGCAGCAGAGAAGCCTTTGACTGGCATCCAGTTTGCCTTTGTTGCTAACTGGTGTGTGTGTGTGTGTGAGTGTGTGTGTGTGTGCATGTTGTAAACTTTAACATAACTGATAGAGCCAAAACTGCCTACAGAGATTTGTGTCTTCCTGAATTACCTAGCGCCATCTCAGACAGGCATGTTAAAAACAGCAAATGAGCTGTGCTTACTTAGGACATGGACATCTGTAAATATATCAGTACTCCTATCTCATTCCTAAATAAACAATGCACTTATAAAGCCACTTTACAATTTTATTCACAAGGGTAAATTCTTAAAAGAATAAGTAAACCAGCTCATAGATTTTTACCTAGCCTTTTTTGCTTTTAAGTTTGTTTACTCTTTTTTTTTCTTAAAGATTTATTTATTATTATATCTAAGTACACTGTAGCTGTCTTCAGATGCACCAGAAGAGGGCATCAGATCTCATTATGGATGGTTGTGAACCACCATGTGGTTGCTGGGATTTGAACTCAGGACCTTTGGAAGAGCAGTCGGTGCTCTTAACCACTGAGCCATCTCTCCAGCCCCAAGTTTGTTTACTTTTTAAACCTTGTTGTAAGTTACCACAGGATTATACATAGTCACTGTAAACACGCTTAAGCATCCTTCACTATTGCCCCATACGTGTATGAGCACGGTATTCATGCATGTCTCGTGGAATGTCGTGGACGTCTGAGGATAACTTTTGGGAGTCAGTTCTCTCATTCTACTGTGGTTCTGGGGATTAAACTTAGGTCGTCAGGCTTGTGTGGTTTTACCTGCTGAGCCACCTTACTGACCTGTTGACCTTAGCATCTCTTGAGAAACCTAGACCCATGTGTTGTATTACTGTGTACTAACCTTTTTTCTATAGGACTATGGTGACTTGAAAGAGAAATGTCCACTGTAGGTTCATGTAGGTATCTGAAGACTTGGTTCCCAGTTTGTGGTGGTGTTGGAGCACAGGTGTGGCAGGGTGGGGTAGGGTGGGGTGGTACAGCCTTGCTGGAGAAATTAGATCATTGGGTGTCAGCATACTTCCAGTTCTTTCTCCTTTGTGCTTACAGTTGGAGATGTGATCTCTCAGATACCTGCTTTTGCTGCCTTGCCTGCTGCTTGCTTCTATATATCTCCAATACAATGGACTCTTACCCCTCTGGAACCATATGCTAAAATAAACTCTTTCTTCCATAAATTAATTTTGGTCACAACATTTTATCATAGCAACAGAAAAGTAATTAATACAATGACTTTCTTTCTAAACACTTAAAATAAACTCACATATTATAAAAATCCAAGTCAGGTAATCACTGGTAATGTGAAACTCACATTATCAGTCCTGCCTCTGAAGGTGGAATCACAGCCACCCTCCTCAGGGGGGAAAGGTTTGGAAAACTTGTTTTTCCTAGCTCAGCATCCTAACATACTCAATACTTTGTACAGAGAAGGAGGCCAATATAGAGCCATGAAGCACCATTGGGATTCTTGGATTCTAGGGTTCTGGATGAATTCCTGACCAAGTGGTTTTCTGAGGATTAACAGCTAATCTAGAAAGTTCCAAGCCAAGGAAATTCAGGAACTGGGGAGTTTTGTTCTATACGACCAGATCATCCCAGGAAGCTGGTCTGCCAGTTCACCTTTATTCCTGCCCTTCGTGTTCTTGCTTATGCAGACCTTGACAGAGGGCATGTTTAGTCCCCAGGTTTACATTGCCCCAGAGAACTATAGTTACAGGAACCACCTGGCCAATGTGGGTCTAAGTGATCAGAAATCCCACACGGCAGGAAATTGGGATAAGGAGTGCATTAGGGAGAGGTAGCTTCTTAAGTACAGTGGCTCACTCTTCCTCACCATACTGACTCCCTCTCTTATGTGGTTATTACATCTCTCTTAGCCATCAACCCTTTGTGATCCCCATTATTGTGGGATGCTGCCTGATTTTTTTTTAATTGGTTATTTTCTTTATTTACATTTCAAATGATATCCCCCTTCCTGGTTTCCCCTCCAAAAACCTCCTATCCCACACCCCAACCCCTGCTTCTATAAGTGTGTTCCCCCACCCACCAATCCACTCCTGCCTTACTGCCCTAGCATTCCCCTTCACTGGGGTATCGAGCCTCCACAGGACCAAGGGCCTCCCCTCCCATTGATGCCAGATAAGGCAGTGGAGGCACTGACTTATACAATAGCTAAAATAGGAGCAGAGTATGTGGCTCATGGGCATCACAACAGAAATGGCTCCCACATAGAGCATTCATTACTCCATGCTCCATAGATGTGGTCCAGCTCTTATCACTACCTCTCACAGGTTCCTTATAAACAGGACTTGGCTATAACAGGTCAGAAACCATACCAGCAGGTCTCTGGCTTCTCCAGACTTACATTTACTCTAACTACGCTATGCTGTCATGTATCAGCAATCAAAAACCCCAAAGGGCATGACTTGAGACAGATCGTCCACATACAGGTATTCAGTAAAGAGAAAGTAAATAAATATGCAAATGAATAGAAAACAACTTGATTTACCACATTTTTATGAAAGCTGATCTGGAAAAGTATCTGCATGGGTGAAAGGCTGGATGGAGCTACTAGGCTGGGATGGGCATTTGTGACTGCTATCTGGCTACATCTCATTCCATCTTTGTGAGTAATAGAACTAACTGCCTTGTCCCAGGGGTGGTACCGACAAACAGGGCTCAGCAGGTTATCTGGGTTTTATCAATTCCAATAATTTTATAAGGTCAACCAGAGGCTTCTATGGGAGATAAAGAGGTAAGAATGAACATTATGAGGGGTTTAACAAGGACTGCTCAGGGAAGGATGAAGGAGGCTAGTGTTTAATAGAGCTAACCATTTTCCAAGAAAGTTTGAGTTTCTCTCCTGTCTCTGCCACTGAACCAAGACTTTCCTTTTGCTGGGAGACATGTTCCTAACCCTTGAGACAGGACAGCAAAGGGACAGGTGGAGGCACACTCTACCCCTTCAGATGCCAGGCTCGCTCAAACAGCACTGAGATGGAATTAGATGTGGGAAGGAACATTGGGACCCAAGAAGCATGCTCCTATGAACAGGCACATACAAAACAGGCAATAAACTACAATATTAACGTTTCTCAAGGGATTCTCATTGTTACTTATTCCATTCCCTGTTTTTCAGTTAACTTTTTTCATTTTGAAAGAACTCCTTTTTTTTCTAAGAACCTGCATCTAAAGGAGGATAATGCCTTAAAGCAGAGTTTTCTTGTAAATCATACTGTACATTTATTTTCAGATAAATTTGCTATAAACTCATGACTATATTAACCCTGTCCTGAGCCCTAAAGGTTGTCAGGATGGGCAGCACAAGTCCTGAGTCCCATCTGTAAGATAAAAGAACAGAGCTTGTACATACACAGACTTTTCTGGCCTGAGATAAAATCCCAGCCCCAAAGCCTCTACTGCTTTCCAGTCCAAAGGGCAGCTCGTCACACACAAAGGTGGTCACAGATAACTCGGCAAGTTCTGAGCCATTCTGCCCATTCTTCCCAGGAGAGCAGGCCTCACCATGGGAGCAAGGCAGAAAGGGCAAGGCCAGTGGTGCTGTGGGAAAGGCTGTGGGGATAGCCAACCACTGCCCTAAAATGATGCCCATCAGTGACAAGAATATTCTTTGTTCTTTGTTGTGGGTGGTGTATGTATGTGCTACTGCACAGGGACACAGGTCAGAAAACAAGTTTTCAGAGTTGGGTTTCTCCTTCCAGCTTCACATGTGCGTGCATGTGTGAGTGTGTTAGGTATGTGAGTGTGTGGTATGAGTAAGTATGGGTGTGGGTGTGTCTGTGAGTGTGCATGAGTGTGAGTATGTGTGTCTGTGTGTATGTATGTATGTGTGTGTGGTCTATACCTGTATGAGGGTTTATAATGTGAGTGTGACTTGTGTGTGTGAGTGGGTTTGTGGATTTGTGTTTGTATGAGTGTGTGTGAGTATGTGTGTGTAAGTATGTGTCTGTGTATGTGATGTATGTGCATGTGTGAGGGTGTGTGGTATGTGTGAATGTGGTGTGTGTATGAATATGTATGTGAGTGAGTTGTGTTTGAATGTGGTATGCCTATGTGAGAGTATGTGATATGGATGAGTGTGTCTGAGTGTAGTGTATGTGAGTGTATATGGTATATGTGGTGTGTATGAGTATAAGTATGTAGTATGTGTATGATGTGTATTCATTATATGTATGTGTGTGAGTGTGCAAATGTGTATGTGTGAGTGGATGTATATGTATGCATTAGTATGTGTGTCTATGCGTATGTGTGTGTATGTATGTCTGAGTATGTGATTGTGTGAGTGTGTGTGTCTGTGTATATATGTTGTGAGCTACACTATGGTCACATACAAGTGAGTGTGTGTGTGTGTGTGTAGCCATGCTTGCTCAAGCAAAGGCTAAAGATTGATGTCAGGATATCTTTCTTAACCACTTTTCTACTTTTGCAGGGGGAGAAAGTCTCACTATCTGGCTGGCCTGGAATTCATTATCTTGACCAAATGACTTACAGAGCTGCACCTGCCTCTGCCTTCCATGTGCTGGGGTACACTGCGTGCATCCCCATGCTCAGACTCCACCTTAGTTCTTGAAACAGAATCTCTCACTCGACCTGGCGTTTACCCATTTTCAGCTAGGCTGGTTAGTAGGTGAGCCCCGGGATCAGCCTGTCTCTACTACTCAGCACCAGGGTTACAGTGCCACCACACTCAGCTTTTTATGTGGGTGCTGGGGATCCAATTTTAGATCCTTATTCTTGAGCACCAAGCACTTTATCTACTGCACCTCCTCCCTAGCTCAAGTAATTTAAAAACAAAACAACCCAGAAACCCACAGACAGATTTTTATCCTATCATCCCTTCAGAAATACTGCCCAGGGAAGGAGTTCACTGCTACAGTGCTCCTGCAGCAGGCGAGACCCTGGGTTTAAGTCCAACTGCTTCAAAATCAATAAAATCCCAAACCAAGCCTGCACCAGAGCCATCTCTTTTTTTAAAGATTTATTTATTTTATGTACATGAGTACACCATACCTGTCTTCAGACACCAGAAGAGGTCACTGGATCCATTACAGATGGTTGTGAGTCATTATGTGGTTGCTGGGAATTGAATTCAAGACCTCTGGAAGAGGTAGCCATCTTACAACTTCCTCTCTGTGACACAGTGTTGGGGGGGGCATAAACCTGGGGGACAGCCCATTACAGAGCCTCCTGTTAGAGATACATGACTAGACTAGAGAACCCAAAGTTCTGTGCGTGTGGAATAGTTACTATCTCTTCAGAAAACCAGCATGTAAAACTGGGCACTGTGTCTAATGAACCTCGTAGAATCTAGTGAGGAGAAAAAAAAAATCCAAACCAGATCTTTGCTGGCACTTAACTCTGTGCCAAGCAGCAGAGAACACAGCCCTAGGCTACCTAGGCCTAGGCTTAGGTCAGTTATAAGGGCTCTACCAATAAATTACAGTCCTTGGGGCTTCATGCTTGCAAATCCCAGCTTCTTGTCTGTACTTCCTTTAAGGGGACACTAAATCTGAAAAACAACACTGCCTTGTTTTTTTGTATGATTTTGTTTCTTAAGTTTATTCCTTACAAGTTACCAAACGTAGAGATCATAAATTCCTAGAAGTTTGAGAACCTTCCACTTGAAAAACTAAAAATACCTCCTAATATACAACATATGTATTCCTGTTTCCCTTACTAGTTTAAAGAATAGAAATTCCTTGTTAGTATCTGTCAACTTTCTGTAACTAAGTCTATTACAGACTGAACACCCCAAATCTGTAAAACCAGGTCCTACGAAGCCTTGAACTAAGTTCTGAAGCCCGAGCCCTGCCTCCCAGCTGCCTACATCTGGGCTCTGCTCTCACATGAACTGGGCCCTCACAGCACCTTCACAAGGGCCAGACTCACTCTGTAAGTCAGCCTTGCCAAAGATCTGGGGGGAGGAGTCCTCAACCCATCCCAGCATTGACCACAGCCATTTTTAATGCCTCCCACACTCCTTTGCCTCATCTTAGGTATAAAAATGTTAAAAAAAAAAAAAAAGGTTGTTTTTACTAAACACACCAGGAACCCTTCTGCTGCCTCATAGCACAGTACTTCTTCACTTTTTCCTCCCTCTTACCCCTCAAACAGCTTTGGAACCACACAGGGTCCATCTAACTCAAGGCCTAAAACTGTTTTGTAAACAGCACACAATTCCACAAAAATCAAAATGTCTCAATATTTTTTCTTTTATGAGAAAAAAAATGCAGGTTTAAAAAAAGAAAGAAAGAAAAGGACCAATAATAACAATTTAAAACAAAACCACAAGGTGTCATTATTGTTATTATTTTAAAGACAGCGTTCTTTTCTATGGTTTCAATGAACCTGGACTACATAAGTGACAACATGTCTCTTAACATGGCAGCTTCAGACAACTAACTGCCAACATTATTATCTACTTTGGCTCAAGAGAGAGAAATCATCTCCAATACAATATAGCCCCCTAAGGACCCACATGCAACACTGGATGGTAATGCCATCCTTGCCATGCCCCTCCCAGGTCACAGACTCACTCTATCCCTGGGTCTGGGTGGTGGCTCTATTTCTCAACACAATGTACACTTAAAATCTGGACATTTAATGACATGTAAATTCAATCTCAATTAAAATAAAAAAATACCCTTTAAAATCAGAAAGAAAAATTGATACAGAGGACTTACCGAAATTTAAGAATATCAGTTTGGCCTGTATCCCAGGACACAGTTTGACAAGAAATGGAATGGCAATGTAGAACCCCAGAACACAGAGAAGTATCTTCCTTAGTCGGAACCACAGGCTCTTTCGTCTATGAGACAGAAGAAATATGGGTCAAAAGACAGTACATACAATTTTGCCAGTTTATTAACAGCACCTGTGCTGTCTACACAAGTGCCACAGGCATCTTTCCATATAGGGGACACGGCCATTGAGAAAAGTGGTCTCCCATCTGCATTTGTTAAAATAATTGAGATAGTCCTTTAGGTTTTCAACTGTACTAGAGGGAACGTTTTGATTCTTAAAAGGCCAACAGTCCTGTTGATCTGTTACACTGGCCCCTGGGTAAGACACAAGGCCCTCAGAAAGCATCCCACCTGAGATCAGACCCCCGCTTCCACCTCATCCTGGCAGAGTGGCTTCTCTAGGTCTCGAAGGCTCACTACTACTAAAATGCTTTGATCCAGCTCAGTGCTAAGTTACACATTAGCTGTTCGTGGGAAGCAGGAAGTGCTTACGCCAGAACATCAGCAGAACCTGCCCAACCAGGTCCCAGAGGCTGAAAAGGAGACCAACCCTTGGACTCATCCCACGGAATCCCTATCAGGAGGGTTGGTGCCTCAGCTCTCAAGACTCTTCTGATTTCTCTTCTCAGTGTTCTTTAAAGTGTCTCCACCCTTTTCAAACCTGTAGTCTGGTGCTAGCCTCTACATTCATAAAGAAAGAAGTGGGAGAGAGAGTTGAAGGGAGAGGGAGAGAGGGATAAAGGGGAAGAGAAAAAGAGAGAGGGAGAAAGGGGAAGAGAGAGAAAGAGAAAGAGAGAGGGGGGAGAAAGAGGGCTCTAAGATGCATCAACTTGTATTTATTGCTGTCATCCAAGAAGTTAAAACTGAGGCATTAAAACAGAGGCGGTCATAGACGACTTGCCTAGCTCACACAGGGCCCTCAGTTCTAGCACCACTCACACCCAGTGGTCTGAGTTCAAAGCCAGTCTGTGCCACATTTTTGTTTGTTTGTAGTTTCTTCTTGCTAAGTTTTTTTAACGTTAAAGAGTAGGTGATTTCCATCTTATGTAAGCTGTTTCAAAATATAAAGAAAATAAGGCTCAGTAAAAGAGTATGAAGTCCTGGTCTGATCCCAATGAAAAACGGGCTATTGGTTTCACAGTGTGGAGGAAGCACCACTCTGAAATACATGAAAATGATGAAAATACATGAAAATGGTGTTTGCATGAAGCCGTGGGTTTTCCCTGATTTTGCTACATGTGTTTAGTCTGAAAATAGCATCACTTACTTGTGGGCATGGATATAGTTTTAGTTTAGGGGCACTGTGAATGGGGCTGCCAGGAACACTTGAGTTGTGTGGAAAGGCTTTCTCTCTCCTGAGGCATAAGATCCCAGCAACTGAATGCCTTCCAACAGGATAAAAGATGAGTGGACAGACTGGGGCAGGGGCACAGAGTGAAGAATATTTCCACTGCTCTAAAATTCCCTCACAGCTCACTCTCAGTCTTGCTCTGACCTCAGCGCCAGCATCAATTTCCGATCTCCTGTCCTACAGTTTTGCCTTTAGACTTTCAGATAGTCATAATGTTTATTTTGTGCCCATCTTACTAACTTGGCATAGTGCTTTTGGGCTCATCTCTGCTGTTACATGGGCATGTCAGCAGTCCAATATATGTTTTAAAACTCACCTTAGGTGTGATTAGAAACTGCCCGGAAATAAGTAATGGGTCCATCAAGACTTAGACTGACATACTGAGAAATGCTGACTGAGATGCTAAGTGACACAGCAGTTCCCCAGGTGCACTGCAGGCTCATGTGTCCCCGAGATCCTGCAGAGGGCCAGTGAGAGCACTGATTTTCCTAACACTGACCTGGCGTGTGCGCCTTTCTTTCCTAGCTAAGTAAGTATAATGGAAGTTTCTAGATGCTGAACCTCATGTAGTATTAGTAAGCTTGAAAGTACTAGACAGCAGGAGCCACCTGGCTTTTAGGAAGTTGTGAAAACACGGAGCCAATGATATGATTCAGTAAAAACAGGTGGTTGCTGCCATGCCTAAGGACCTGATTTTGATCTCTTGAACCATGCAGAAAAGAGAATTACCTCAAGTTGTTCTCTGAGTTCCCATGTCTGTTCAAAAAATAGATAAACGTAATTTTAAAAAAGAAATCTGTGAGAATATGAATGCCCTCACTGAAACTGCTTATGTTATAAAATAAAGATTTTTTCTATAAGTAATGCGACTTAGAGTAACATGCAATGAGCTTATGATTATTAATATATAAATTAATGCACTTTCTTCCACCTCCTGGGTGCTAGGATTATAGCCATAAATCATAATGATCAGAAATTCCTTTAGCTATAATTTTAATCACTGCCAGTACTGCTAATTACAGTGAGTTTCTACAGTGAGCAGCCTGTCCTGAACTGATGGTAGAAATGAAGCCTGCCTTCAAGGCTCAGGACTTCAGCACCAAGGGAATACATCTCTTCCTTCAAGACACTGAACAGGACCTGGAGTCCTCTTAGAGGTACATGTCTCTCCAAACTTCATGTTCCCAAGTCCGAGGTCACAATTTTTTTTCTCATAAACTGTATAATCATTCAATGTGGTTTTGTTTTTTGGGTTTTTGTTTTGTTTTAGATTTTTTAAATTTCTAATTTATTTATTTATTTAGTCTATGAATACACTGTGGCTGTCTTCAGATACACCAGACGAGGGCATCAGACCCCATTACAGATGGTTGTGAGCTACTGTGTGGTTGTTCAAAATTGAACTCAGGACCTCTGGAAGAGCAGTCAGTGCCCTTAAAACTGCTGAGCCAACTCTCTAGCCCCTCAGTTTTGTTTTGTTTTGTTTCATTTTAAAGTTACTTAGCGCACAGACAAGACTCACTGATCATGAAACAAGAGGGAACTGAAAAAGTCAATGCAATGAGTAGATTTTCCATGGGGCCCTAAAACTGAACTCTTTAATTTGCACAGCAGTATTTATGGTAACAGTGGTGGTGATGGTATAATGTCTTCACTGAAATGATGGTGGGACTGCATTAGTATCTGTGTTGGTCTGTCTGTCTGTCTGTCTCTTGTGTATACACACTCTCTCCCTACCAGGAATATCATCAATGAACTTAAAGTGGCACATCTGAAAAGCTCTAGGGATTTCATTGTTACCTCTGCCCTGGCTTGATTTTTGTAACATAATTGTGGAAAATGTTATTTTGTGGGGAAGGTGAGAGAAAAGAACATTGGATTGCTTGTATATTGTATCTTAATGCCTGGAGAACTGCTTGGTAACTTTGTAAGATGGTGGTTGAAGGAGCTGTACCCTGCAGCTGGGGAAGATAAAACGGGCAGGTTGGCTCAGTGGGTAAAGATCTTTTCTGCAAGCCTATATATGACCTTAGTTGGCTCCCACATGGTGGAAGAAGAGAACCAACCCCTACATATTATTTTCTGACCACACAAGTGTCACACACACACACACACACACACACACACACGTATAAATAAATAATGAAATCCAGGTAATAAGATGGAAAAACACATATAGCTTAAGCAAGGAAAATCCAACATGCAGTCACAACAATAAAGCACTTAGTGAAAAAGGAATCCAGGAGGAAGGCGCGTCCCCTGCCATGGGGGAAGCTCATAACCATGCCAAACCACTAATCCAAACAAAGCAGAACTCCAGAGTGAAACACCAGGCACAGCAGGATACTCGTTGCCATCAGCATGACTTAACACTATCCTGCACGTGTATGTTAAAACAGCTAAGCAAGGGAAACACAAATTATAACCTTGAAACTAAAAGGATAAAAATGGTTGATAGTTTATAAACAAAATATTCAAGCTTTGGATGTAGCTCAGTCAGAGAGCACTCACTCATCACATGTGAGGCTCTTAGTTTAATCCCCAGTCCCACAAAAAATAAATCAACTGAAAATAAAACATTAAAACTTAAAAAGTCATATTGGGCACAAACTCTGCAGCCAGTCCTACAGCATCCAGAGGAGGCTCCACTTCCAGGTGCTCTACCACGCCCAGGATCTTAGGATCAGGGGTGAGTGGGACACAACATCTGTTCCAACACCACCGGGAGTAACTGCGACTAGCATTATCCAGGAACGTAGGAACTGCACTCAACTAGTGGCTTGGATTCCTTCCAGTCTGCACCAGTTTACCTGCAGTCAGACCCACAGTACCAAGAGGAGGTTCAAATCCTAGGCACTCTAACACACCCAGGATTCAAGGATCCCAAGATCCCAGGAGCTTGGTCACACCAGGATCTCAGGGTGACAGAGGCAGCTTGACTCCCAGGAACTCTGATACACCCAAAATCTCAGGATCCCAGGATCCCAGAGACAGCTGGATTCTGAGGAGTTCAGACACAACCAGGATCACAGGAAGGACAGGCTCCAGTCATCTATAATCAGAAGGCAGGAGGCAAGCATAAGAACATCAGCAAAAGAAACCAAGACTACTACTCGGCATCATCAGAACCTAGTTCTCCCACCATAGTAAGTCCTGGATACACCATCACACAGGAAAAGCAACACTTGGGTCTAAAATCACTTCTCATGACAACGATAGAGAACTTCAAGAAGGACATAAATAACTCCCTTAAAGAAATACAGGAAAACACAGGTATAGGTGAAGGAACTGAACAAAACCATACAAGATCAAAAAATGGAAATAGAAACAATAAAGAAATCACAAAGGGAGACAAAAGAAAACCTAGGAAAGAGATCAGGAGTCATAGATGCAAGCATCACCAACAGAATACAAGAGATAGAAGAGAGAATCTCAGGAGCAAAGATGCCATAGAAAACATTGGCACAAGAGTCAAAAAGCTTCTAACCCAAAACATCCAGGAAATCCAGGACACAATGAGAAGACCAAACCTAAGGATAATAAATATAGAAGAGAGTGAAGATTTCCAACTTAAAGGGCCAGTAAGTATCTTCAACAAAATTATAGAAAAAAAAAAAACAAAAACAAAACAAAAAAAAACAAACCTTCCCTAACCTAAAGAAAGAGATGCCCATGAACACATAAGAAGCCTACAGAACTCCAAATTGACTGGACCAGAAAAGAAATTCCTCTCCTCACATAATAATCAAAACACCAAATGCACAAAACAAAGAATATTAAAAGCAGTAAGGGAAAAAGGTCAAGTAACACATAAAGGCAGACCTATCAGAATTACACCAGACTTCTCACCAGAGACTATGAAAGCTAGAAGATCCTGGACAGAGGTTATACAGACCCTAAGAGAACACAAATGGCAGTCCAGGCTACTATACCCAGCAAAACTCTCAATTACCATAGATGGAGAAACCAAGATATTCCATGACAAAACCAAATTTACACAATATCTTTCTACAAATCCAGCCCTACAAAGGATACCAGATTGAAAACACCAATATAAGGAAGGAAACTACACCGTAGAAAAAGCAAGAATGTAATCTTTCAACAAACCTAAAAGAAGAGAGCCACATAAACATAATTCCACCTCTAGCAATAAAAATAACACTATTCCTTAATATCTCTTAACATCAATGGACTCAATTCCCCAATAAAAAGACATAGACTAACAGACTGGGTATGTAAACAGGACCTAGCATTTTGCTGCATACAGAAAATGCACCTCAGTGACAAAGACAGACACTACCTCAGAGTAAAAGGCTGGAAAACAATTTTCTAAGCAAATGGTCCCAAGAAACAAGCTGGAGTAGCCATTCTAATATTGAATAAAATCAACTCTCAACCAAAAGTTACCAAAAAGGATAAGGAGGGACCCTTGATACTGGTCAAAGGAAAAATCTACCAAGATAAACTCTCAATTCTGAACACCTAAGCTCCAAATGTAAGGGCACCTTCATTCATAAAAGAAACTTTACTAAAGCTCAAAGCATACATCGCACCCCACACAATAATAGTGGGAGACTTCAACACCCCATTCTCACCAATAGACAGATCATGGAGACAGAAACTACTCAAGAGACAGTGAAATTTACAGAAGTTATGAACCAAATGAATCTAACAGATATTTATAGAACATTTCATCCTAAAGCAAAAGAATATACCTTCTTCTCAGCACCTCATGGTACCTTTTCCAAAACTGACCATATAATTGGTCACAAAACAGGCCTCAACAGATACAAGAAGACTGAAATAATCCGATGCACCCTAAAGCTGGTCTTAAATTCCAACAAAAACAACAGAAAACATACATACACATGGAAGCTGAACAACACTCTACTCAATGATAACTTGGTCAAAGAAGAAATAAAGAAATAAATTAAAGACTTTTTAGAATTTAATGAAAATGAAGACACATCATACCAAAACTTATGAGACACAATGAAAGCAGTGGTAAAAAGAAAACTCATAGCTCTAAGTGCCTCCAAAAAGAAACTGGAGAGAGCTTACACTAGCAGCTTGACAGCACACCTGAAAGCTATAGAACAAAAAGAAGCAAATACAACCAAGAGGAGTAGACAGCAGGAATTAATCAAACTCAGGGCTGAAATCAACCAAATAGAAACAAAAAGAACTATACAAAGAATGAACAAAACTAGGAGTTGGTTCTTTGAGAAAATCAACAAGATAGATAAACCCTTTAGCCAGACTAACCAGAAGGCATATAGACAGTATCAAAATTAATAAAATCAGAAATGAAAAGGGAGACATAACAACAGGAACCATGGAAATCCAAAAAAATCCTCAGATCCTACTACAAAAGTTTACACTCAACTAAACTGGAAAACCTGGATGAAATGGACAATTTTCTAGACACATTCCAGGTGCCAGAGTTAAAGCAGAATCAGATAAACCATTTAAACAGTCCCATAATCCCTAAAGAAATAGAAGCAGTCAATAGTCTCCCAACCAAAAAAAAAAAAAAAAAGAAAGAAAAAAAAAGAAAAAAGAAAAGCCCAGGACCTGATGGGTTTAGTGGAGAATTCTTTCAGACCTTTACAGAATACTTAATACCAATACTCTTCCAATTATTCCATAAAATAGAAACAGAGGAATACTACCCAATTCATTCTATGAAGCCACAATTATGCTTATACCTGAACCACACAAAGACCAAACAAAAAGAACTTCAGACCAACCTCCCTTATGAACACTGATGGAAAAATACTCAATAAAATTCTTGCCAACTGAATCCAAGAACACATCAAAACCATCATTCACCACAATCAAGTAGGCTTCATCCCAGGGATGCAGGGATGGTTCAATATATGGAAATCCATCAATGTAATCCAGTATATAAACAAACTCAAAGAAACTTTCAGGGACGAGAAAAGGCTGTCTACTCTCTCCCTATGTATTCAATATAATATTAGTTTTAGCTAGAGCAATTAGACAACAAAAGGAGGTCAAAGTGATACAAATTGGAAAGGAAGAACTCAAAATATCACGATTTGCAGATGATATGATTGTATACTTAAGTGACCCCAAAAATTCCACCAAATAACTCCTAAAGCTGATAAACAACTTCAGTAAAGTGGCTGGATATAAAATTAACTCAAACAAATCAGTAGCCTTCCTATACTCAAAAGATAAACAGGCTGAGAAAGAATTAGGGAAACAACATTCTTCACAATAGTTACAAATAATATTACATACCTTGGTGTGACTCTAACCAAGCAAGTGAAAGATCTGTATGATAAGAATTTCAAGTCTCTGAAGAAAGAAGTCAAAGAAGATCTCAGAAGATGGGAAGATCTTCCATGCTCATGGATTGGCAGGATTAATATAGTAAAAATGGCCATCTAGCCAAAAGCAATCTATAGATTTAATGCTATTCCCATCAAAATTCCAAATCATTTCTTCATAGAGTTAGAAAGAGCAATTTGCAAATTCAATTGGAATAACAAAAAACCCAGGATAGCAAAAACTATTCTCAGCACTTCTGGGGGAATCACCATGCCTGACATTAAGCTGTACTACAGAGCAATATATTAATAATAATAATAATAATAATAAATACAAAAAAACTGCATGGTATTGGTACAGGGACAGGCAGGAAGATCAACGGAATAAAATTGAAGACCCAAAGATGAACCCAATTAATTGTAAATTAATCAGGAATTTCAGTATATAAGATTATCTTGTCTGGGTATGGTAGTTCACAACTCAGCACTATGGAGGGTAAAACAGAGGACCACCACAAAGGTTAGAGGCCAACCTGAGTTACAGATGAGTTCTAGGACAGCCTAGGTTATATAATGAGACCCCTACCCTAAGAAACAAAATTAGGCTGGGTATGGTGGCATACACCTTTAATCCCAACACAAGAGGCAGAGGCAGGTGGATCTCTTAAGTATAAGGCCAGACTTGTCTACAGAGTGAGTTCCAGAACAGCCAGGGCTATACAGAGAAACAATGTCTTAAAAAAAGTAAGATAAAAAACATACAAAGGATGATATCATTTGCAAACAGAGTTGAATTTTACTTCTCACTATCTAACTTGGATATTATTTATTTCTGCCTTTACTGCCCTAACTAGAACCTTAGTACAGCGCTGACTAGGAGTGGAGATACTAGACAGTCTTCATTCTGACCTTAGGAAAAAAGTATTGGTTTTTCATTATTTGAGTCTGAAGTCGGAGGTGGGTTTCATCACGTTTGTGTGTGCATGTGAAGGCGCATATGGAGGCCAGAGGAAAACTTCAGTCATGCTCCTCTGGTGCCCTTTTTTAGACAGTCTCTCACTCACCTGCCAAGCAGGTGGAGCTGGTGGGCCAGCAAGCCCCAGAAATTGCCTTGTCTCTGCCTCCCTAGTGCTAAAATTGCAAGCTCACACTACCATGCCTGGTACTTTTTAAAAAAAAATTAATTAATTTTTTTTTTTTTACGTATTCACTTTATATCCTGCTCACTGCTCCCTTCCTGGTCCCCCCTCCTCCCTCTCCTTCTCCCCTGAACAAGTGCCCCCCCCACCCCCAGCCAGGTCTCCCCTCCACACTGGTGCTTCAAGTCTCTGCTTCCTCTCCCATTGAGTCCAGACAAGGCAGGCAAGCTAGTAGAACACATCCCACGTACAGACAACAGCTTTTGGGATAACCCCATTCCAGCTGTTCAGGACTCACAAGAAGGTCAAGCTGCATATCTGCTACAACCTAGATGTCCCTCAACTGAAGAATGGATAAAGAAAATATGGTACAGCTATACAATGGAATACTATTCAGCTATTAAAAACCAAGACATATGAATTCTGCAAGCAAATGGGTGGAACTTGAGAATATCATCCTGAGTGAGGTAACCCAGACCCAAGAGGACATGCATGGCCTGTACTCACTTGTAAGTGGATATTAGCCATAAAATACAGGTACCATGTTATATTGCACAGACCAAAGAAGCTAAACAAGAAGGAAGGGCCAAGCAAGGAAGCTTGAATCTCACTTAGAAGAAAGAGGTAACAGTCATAAGAGGCAGATGGAGGGAGGGAGTTGGGAAAGAGAGAGCATGGGGAGGGGAACGGGAGGTTCAGGATCAGGTGTGGGGAAGAACTGGAGATGGCCATGAAAATGAATGAAAATCTGCTTTTAAAGATGTTTATTGATTTATTTATGTGTGTTTGTGAATATGGGTGCAGCACAGGCGCCACTGAGGCCAGCAGAGGGTGCAGGGTGCCCTAGAGCTGGATTAGAAGCAGTTGTGAGTTGCTTGGTATGGATGCTAGGAAGTGAACACGGGTCCTCACCAAGAGCACCAGGTGCCCTAAACCGCGGAGACAGCCCTCCAGCCCCGCGCCTGCACTCCAGCCCCGCGCCTGCACTCCAGCCCCGCGCCTGCTATTTTCATAGGGTTCTAAGCATCAAGCTCAGGTCAGAGAGTGCAGGCCAGGCACCTTATTGACTGTTAGCTTCCCAGCCCACACGGGTTTTAAAGGATACTTTTCTATTTTGGTTGGTTTGAATGTTTTTATCATGAGAAGTGTTTGAATTTTTTTTTTTTTTTTTTTAAGGTGGTCATTCTTTTTTTTTTTTTTTTTTTTTTATTACATATTTTCCTCAATTACATTTCCAATACTATCCCAAAAGTCCCCCATAGCGCCCCCCACTTCCCTACCCACCCATTCCCATTCTTTTGGCCCTGGCATTCCCCTATATTGGGGCATATAAAGTTTGCAAGTCCAATGGGCCTCTCTTTCCATTGATGGCCGACTAGGCCATCTTTTGATACATATGCAGCTAGAGACAAGAGCTCCAGGGTTCTGGTTAGTACATTATGTTGTTCCAACAATAGGGTTGCAGATCCCTTTAGCTCCTTGGGTACTTTCTCTAGCTTCTCCATTGGGAGCCCTGTGATACATCCAATAGCTGACTGTGAACATCCACTCCTGTGTTTGCTAGGCCCCGGTATCATATCACAAGAGACAGCTATATTTGGGTCCTTTCAGCAAAATCTTGCTAGTGTATGCAATGGTGTCAGCGTTTAGAAGCTGATTATGGGACGGATCCCTGGATACAGCAGTCTCTAGATGGTCCATCCTTTCATCACAGCTACGAACTTTGTCTCTGTAACTCCTTCCCTGGGTGTTTTGTTCCCAATTCTAAGAAGGTGCACAGTGTCCACACTTTGGTCTTCATTCTTCTTGAGTTTCATGCGTTTATCAAATTGTATCTTATATCTTGGGTATCCTAAGTTTTGGGCTAATATCCACTTATCAATGAATACATATTGTGTGAGTTCTTTTGTGATTGTGTTACTTCACTCAAGATGATGCCCTCCAGGTCCATCCATTTGGCTAGGAATTTCATAAATTCATTCTTTTTAATAGCTGAGTAGTACTCCATTGTGTAAATGTACCATAATTTCTGTATCCATTCCTCTGTTGAGGGACATCTGGGTTCTTTCCAGCTTCTGGCTATTATAAATAGGGCTGCTATGAACAAAGCGGAGAATGTGTCCTTTTTACCGGTTGGGACATCTTCTGGATATATGCCCAGGAGAGGTATTGCTGGATCCTCCGGTAGTACTATGTCCAATTTTCTGAGGAACCGCCAGACTGATTTCCAGAGTGGTTGTACAAGCTTGCAATCCCACCAACAATGGAGGAGTGTTCCTCTTTCTCCACATCCTCGCCAGCATCTGCTGTCACCTGAATTTTTGATCTTAGCCATTCTGACTGGTGTGAGGTGGAATCTCAGGGTTGTTTTGATTTGCATTTCCCTGATGATTAAGGATGTTGAACATTTTTTCAGGTGCTTCTCTGCCATTCGGTATTCCTCAGGTGAGAATTCTTTGTTCAGTTCTGAGCCCATTTTTTAATGGGGTTATTTGACTTTCTGGAGTCCACCTTCTTGAGTTCTTTATATATATTGGATATTAGTCCCTTATCTGATTTAGGATAGGTGAAGATCCTTTCCCAATCTGTTGGTGGTTTTTTTGTCTTATTGATGGTGTCTTTAGCCTTGCAGAAGCTTTGTAGTTTCATGAGGTCCCACTTGTCAATTCTCGATCTTACAGCACAAGCCATTACTGTTCTATTCAGGAATTTTTCCCCTGTGCCCATATCTTCAAGGCTTTTCCCCACTTTCTCCTCTATAAGTTTCAGTGTCTCTGGTTTTATGTGAAGTTCCTTGATCCACTTAGACTTGACCTTAGTACAAGGAGATAGGAATGGATCGATTCGCATTCTTCTACATGTTAACAACCAGTTGTACCAGCACCATTTGTTGAAAATGCTGTCTTTCTTCCACTGGATGTTTTTAGCTCCCTTGTCGAAGATCAAGTGACCATAGGTGTGTGGGTTCATTTCTGGGTCCTCAATTCTATTCCATTGGTCTATTTGTCTGTCACTATACCAGTACCATGCAGTTTTTATCACAATTGCTCTGTAGTAGAGCTTTAGGTCCGGCATGGTGATTCCACCAGAGGTTCTTTTATCCTTGAGAAGAGTTTTTGCTATCCTAGGTTTTTTGTTATTCCAGATGAATTTGCAGATTGCACTTTCTAATTCGTTGAAGAATTGATTTGGAATTTTGATGGGGATTGCATTGAATCTGTAGATTGCTTTTGGCAAGATAGCCATTTTTACAATGTTGATCCTGCCAATCCATGAACATGGGAGATCTTTCCATCTTCTGAGATCTTCTATAATTTCTTTCTTCAGAGACTTGAAGTTTTTATTATACAGATCTTTCACTTCCTTAGTTAGAGTCACGCCAAGATATTTTATATTATTTGTGACTATTGAGAAGGGTGTTGTTTCCCTAATTTCTTTCTCAGCCTGTTTATTCTTTGTGTAGAGAAAGGCCATTGATTTGTTTGAGTTAATTTTATATCCAGCTACTTCACCGAAGCTGTTTATCAGGCTTAGGAGTTCTCTGGTGGAATTTTTAGGGTCCCTTATATATACTATCATATCATCTGCAAAAAGTGATATTTTGACTTCATCTTTTCCAATTTGTATCCCTTTGATCTCCTTTTGTTGTCGAATTGCTCTGGCTAGGACTTCAAGTACAATGTTGAATAGGTATGGAGAAAGTGGACAGCCTTGTCTAGTCCCTGATTTTAGAGGGATTGCTTCCAGCTTCTCACCATTTACTTTGATGTTGGCTACTGGTTTGCTGTAGATTGCTTTTATCATGTTTAGGTATGGGCCTTGAATTCCTGATCTTTCCAAGACTTTTATCATGAATGGGTGTTGGATCTTGTCAAATGCTTTTTCCGCATCTAAGGAGATGACCATGTGGTTTTTGTCTTTGAGTTTGTTTATATACTGGATTACGTTGATGGATTTCCGTATATTGAACCATCCCTGCATCCCTGGGATGAAACCTACTTGGTCAGGATGGATGATTGTTTTGATGTGTTCTTGGATTCGGTTAGCAAGAACTTTATTGAGGATTTTTGCATCAATATTCATAAGGGATATTGGTCTGTAGTTTTCTATCTTTGTTGGGTCTTTTTGTAGTTTAGGTATCAGAGTAATTGTGGCTTCATAGAATGAGTTGGGTAGAGTACCTTCTGTTTCTATTTTGTGGAATAGTTTGTGAAGAACTGGGATTAGATCTTCTTTGAAGGTCTGATAGAACTCTGCACTAAACCCATCTGGTCCTGGGCTTTTTTTAGTTGGGAGACTATTAATGACTGCTTCTATTTCTTTGGGGGATATAGGGCTGTTTAGATCATTAACCTGATCTTGATTCAACTTTGGTACCTGGTATCTGTCTAGGAACTTCTCCATTTCATCCAGGTTCTCCAGTTTTGTTGAGTATAGCCTTTGGTAGAAGGATCTGATGGTGTTTTGGATGTCTTCAGGATCTGTTGTTATGTCTCCTTTTTCATTTCTGATTTTGTTAATTAGGATGTTTTCCCTGTGCCCTCTAGTGAGTCTGGCTAAGGGTTTATCTATCTTGTTGATTTTCTCAAAGAACCAGCTCCTTGATTGGTTGATTCTTTGAATAGTTTTTCTTGTTTCCACTTGGTTGATTTCACCCCTGAGTTTGAATATTTCCTGCCGTCTACTCCTCTTGGGTGAATTTGCTTCCTTTTGTTCTAGTGCTTTTAGGTGTGTTGTCAAGCTGCTAATGTGTGCTCTCTCTAGTTTCCTTTTGGAGGCACTCAGAGCTATGAGTTTTCCTCTTAGAAATGCTTTCATTGCGTCCCATAAGTTTGGGTATGTTGTGGCTTCATTTTCATTGAACTCTAAAAAGTCCTTAATTTCTTTCTTTATTCCTTCCTTGACCAAGGTATCATTGAGAAGAGTGTTGTTCAGTTTCCACGTGAAGGTTGGCTTTCTATTATTTATTCTGTTATTGAAGATCAGCCTTAGTCCATGGTGATCTGATAGGATGCATGGGACAATTTCAATATTTTTATATCTGTTGAGGCCTGCTTTGTGACCAATTATGTGGTCAATTTTGGAGAAGGTACCATGAGGTGCTGAGAAGAAGGTATATCCTTTTGTTTTAGGATAGAATGTTCTGTAGATATCTGCCAGATCCATTTGATTCATAATTTCTCTTAGTTTCACTGTGTCCCTGTTTAGTTTCTGTTTCCATGATCTGTCCATTGGTGAAAGTGGTGTGTTGAAGTCTCCCACTATTATTGTATGAGATGCAATGTGTGCTTTGAGCTTTACTAAGGTTTCTTTAATGAATGTGGCTGCCTTTGTATTTGGAGCATAGATATTCAGGATTGATAGTTCCTCTTGGAGGATTTTACCTTTGATGAGTATGAAGTGTCCCTCCCTGTCTTTTTTAATGACTTTGGGTTGGAAGTCAATCTTATCAGATATTAGAATGGCTACTCCAGCTTGTTTCTTCATGCCATTTGCTTGGAAAATTGTTTTCCAGCCTTTCATTCTGAGGTAGTGTCTATCCTTTTCTCTGAGATGAGTTTCCTGTAAGCAGCAAAATGTTGGGTCTTGTTTGTGTAGCCAGTTTGTTAGTCTATGTCTTTTTATCGGGGAGTTGAGTCCATTGATATTAAGAGATATTAAGGAAAAGTAATTGTTGTTTCCTGTTATTTTTGTTGTTAAAGTTGGCATTTTGTTCTTGTGGCTGTCTTCTTTTAGGTTTGTTGAGGGATTACCTTCTTGTTGTTTCTAGGGCGTGGTTCCTGTCCTTGTATTGGTTTTTTTCTGTTATTATCCTTTGAAGGGCTGGATTCGTGGAGAGATAATGTGTGAATTTGGTTTTGTCGTGGAATACTTTGGTTTCTCCATCTATGTTAATTGAGAGTTTGGCTGGGTATAGTAGCCTGGGCTGGAATTTGTGTTCTTTTAGTGTCTGTATAACATCCGTCCAGGATCTTCTGGCTTTCATAGTCTCTGGTGAAAAATCTGGTGTAATTCTGATAGGCTTGCCTTTATATGTTACTTGGCCTTTTTCTCTTACTGCTTTTAGTATTCTATCTTTATTTAGAGCATTTGTTGCTCTGATTATAATGTGTCGGGAGGTATTTCTTTTCTGGTCCAGTCTATTTGGAGTTCTGTAGGCTTCTTGTATGTTCATGGGCATCTCTTTCTTTAGATTTGGGAAGTTTTCTTCTATAATTTTGTTGAAGATGTTTGCTGGTCCTTTGAGTTGAGAATCTTCATTCTCATCCACTCCTATTATCCGTAGGTTTGGTCTTCTCATTGCGTCCTGTATTTCTTGGATGTTTTGAGTTAGGATCTTTTTGCATTTTACATTTTCCTTGATTGTTGTGCCGATGTTCTCTATGGAATCTTCTGCACCTGAGATTCTCTCTTCCATCTCTTGTATTCTGTTGCTGATGCTGGTATCTATGGTTCCAGATTTCTTTCCTAGGGTTTCTATCTCCAGTGTTGCCTCATTTTGGGTTTTCTTTATTGTGTCTACTTCCCTTTTTAGGTCTAGTATGGTTTTGTTCATTTCCATCATCTGTTTGGATGTGTTTTCCTGTTTTTCTGTAAGGACTTCTACCTGTTTGATTATGTTATCGTGTTTTTCTTTAAGGATTTGTAACTCTTTAGCAGTGTTCTCCTGAAATTCTTTAAGGGATTTTTGTGCTTCCTCTTTATTGTCTTCTGCCTGTTTAGCAGTGTTCTCCTGCATTTCTTTAAGTGTGTTATTAACGTCCTTCTTGAAGTCCTGTATCATCATCAGGAGATATGCTTTTAAATCCGTGTCTAACTTTTCCGGTGTGTTGGGGTGCCCTGTACTGGGCGAAGTGGGGGTGCTGGGTTCTGATGATGGTGGGTGGTCTTGGTTTCTGTTAGTAAGATTATTACGTTTACCTTTCGCCATCTGGTAATCTCTGGGGTTAGTTGTTATCGTTGTCACTGTTTAAAGATTGGAGCAGAAGCTGTGTTCCACTCACCAGCAGTCTCTAAATCCTGCGGTAGCTGATGGTACCCCGGTGCTGGTCCAGCCGGAAGAGGCCTGTGGTCCTACTCAGGCCGTTTTTCTGCTTCCCTAACTAATGCAGTCTCTGGTCCCGCGTGCAATTGGATTGGAGCAGAAGCTGTGTTCCACTCTCCAGAAGTCTTAAGATCCTGTGGTGGGTGTTGTGGGTAGCTGGTGAGTGTCAGCCGACCCTGCGCCCCAGCTGCCCAGGTGCTTTTCTGACCGGAAGAGGGTTGTGGCCCTATGTAGGCTGGATTTCTCTCTCCCCAACCAGCGCAGTCTCAGGTCCCGCGTGATTGGACTGGAGCAGAAGCTGTGTTCCACTCACCAGCAGTCCCAAAATCCTGCTGCGGGGGTCGTGGGTAGCTTGCGGGTGTCAGGCAACCCTGTGCTCCTGCTACCCCGGCACTGATCCGGCTGGATGAGGCCTGTGGCCCTACTCAGGCCGGTTTCTGCTTCCCTAACTAATGCAGTCTCAGGTCCCGCACAATTGGATTGGAGCAGAAGCTGTGTTCCACTCACCAGCAGTCCCAAAATCCTGCGGCGGGGGTCGTGGGTAGCTGGCGGGTGTCAGGCAACCCTGCGCTCCCGCTACCCCGGCACTGATCCGGCCGGATGAGGCCTGTGGCCCTATTCAGGCCGGTTTCTGCTTCCCTAACTAATGCAGTCTCAGGTCCCGCGCAATTGGATTGGAGCAGAAGCTGTGTTCCACTCACCAGCAGTCCCAAAATCCTGGTCGTGGGTAGCTGGCGGGTGTCAGGCAACCCTGCGCTCCCGCTACCCCGGCACTGATCCGGCCGGATGAGGCCTGTGGCCCTATTCAGGCCGGTTTCTGCTTCCCTAACTAATGCAGTCTCAGGTCCCGCGCAATTGGATTGGAGCAGAAGCTGTGTTCCACTCACCAGCAGTCCCAAAATCCTGCGGCGGGGGTCGTGGGTAGCTGGCGGGTGTCAGGCAACCCTGCGCTCCCGCTACCCCGGCGCTGATCCGGCCGGATCGTGTTTGAATTTTTTAAATGTTTTTTTTCCTGTATCTATTAAGATGATGGTTTAATTTTTGTAGTTAATTAATATGATGAATTTCATTAGTTACTTTTAGATATCAAACTTATCGTCAGGATAAAATCTCACTTGTTTATGATATATAGATACCTTTTAATGTGTTGCCAGATTTGATTTGCCAGTATTTTGTTGAGGATTCTATAGTTGCATGTATGAGAGACATCACCTGTAGTTTTATAGTGAAATTCTGTCCAGTATTATTATCAGGATAACATTTAGGAAAGTTCTATAAGTAGAACATGTTCCTTCCATGTTTACTTTATGTAAGAGTTTGTGAAGACAAGTTGTTAGTTTGTTTTCAGAGGTTTGGTAACACTTTCCTGTGAGGCTACCTGGTCCTTCCCCTTTCTTTGTAAATTCTAAATTAAGCTCTCCTTGCTGGGCACAGGTCTGCTTAGAGTGTTTCTCATGATCTAAGACAGAGCCTTCATGGTTCCAGGAAGTTGTCTATTTCTCCCTCTCCCTGTTGTCTACTGTAGGCACACAACTGTTCACAGTGTTCCTTCATGATCATGTTGTTTTACATTTCTGTAAAGCTAGCAGTCATTTCTTCAACTTCATTTCTGATTTTATCTATTTATAACTACCCCTGTGTGTGTGTGTGAGAAGAGAGACAGACAGACACACACACACACACACACACACACACACACACACAGAGAGAGAGAGAGAGAGAAATTTTTGGTATTGATTTTTCTCTCTTATATTCTCTTTCATTAATTTCTGAACTATCCTTCATTTTGGTTACTTTTTTTTTTATTCTTCTCCTTAATGGGCCTTAATATTGAAAGTTACCTTGTCTGTCGTCTCTTTCAGAAAGATAAAGATATTTCCCACCAAGCTCTGCTTTAACTATGCCCATAAATTCTGTATCTTCATTTTCATTCTCCTCCAAGTGTTGTATAATTTCCCCTATGACTTCCTCTTTGAAATACTGTTTTTAAGTAGTCTGTTCCCATGAAATTATTAATGATCTGTATTATAAGGGATGTCATTTGACTATATAAAATGCTGGTTGCTATCACAGACATTGAGAAAAGTATGAAAAGCCCTCAATGATAGAAATGCACTGAGTTGATTTCAGTGAACTGGGACAGGGCTTCCTAAATGACTGGAATACGTTTATCTTATTCATATGCGCTTTGTCCTAGGGTCATAAAGCCACAGAGACAAGGTAGAAGGGTACTCTAAGTAAAATCTCCCTCTGACCTACCACTCTCCTTTTCACCTATTACTTTTTCATCACAAGGCAAGCCACAGACACCACAATATTTCTTCAAGTCAAATAATGTAAACTATTGTTTCCCCAGACCTTCCATAAAACTCCTAGTTCAGATGGGGTCCTGCTGAATCGACACACCAAGAAGCTGACACACAGGCTTTCTAGGGCTCTTCTTTTTGCCCAATCCTGTTTCCGTGTGGCTGTCCATGTTTCGATTATGCCTATGGGAAGAAGAAACCAGGAAGCCACTGGGAAGCTGGACAGTTGATCTCATGGAATTGTGGGAAGGTGAACAAGAACTCATCCCCTGCACGGAGAATCCACACTCTGTGGAGATGGAAGGTCCTGCCCTTGGAAAACCCTGTCAGACCTTGTCCCATGTATTTGTTTACTTTGTTCATTATTTCCTTAACACACTTTCTCATATGGCTGAGGCATAGCTCAGCAGTGGATGGAGTGTGAACTTCAGTTCCAACCTCAAGATCACACACACACACACACACACACACCTTTAGAAATGAAGTTGTCAGTGAGTACCCCAGGTTAGGCTGCACCTGAGGCTTCACATTTGATTTCCCTTGGGGGTCCTCAAATTCCCTTTAAGTAGCTAGATATCAATAAATACCAGTGTTTTCAAGTCATCCATCAACCCAACTATCTGATAGGAGTGGTCACTATCTGATCAGCTTCTAGAAGACAGCCCATAAGTTTCCCAGACCCTTTCTTTCCTGGATGTATTATCTGAGTCACTGCAACTCCACTGGCTCTGCCTGTCAGCTACCTGACCTCAGAAAGACTGCAATGCCACAGACCCCAAGAAACCAAGACCACTAGTGTGCTTTCTGAAAAAGGCAGGCAGTGAACAGTTTCAGCGCTAGGGAAAGGCAGATACATTTGACTTTCCCCAAGCCTCACATTGCCAATGCCCTTTAGACAAACCCATCATGCTGAACTCATATTTCCTGTCTAACGTCCTGCTCTTCAGAGGCACCAGTATCTTGACACTGCAGAGATCACCAAATAGTGCAGTGGAGGGGGGGAGGGGGTTGGGGGAGAGGCTAACTCTCCAAGCAAGTGGTAGGTAGCAGCAACTTCTTTCTGAGGACACACTTGCACCTGCCTATCCATCAAGAATTCTGATAGAGTGCTTTCTATCTAAGATCCCTCAGGGCATGCTCTGAGCCAAGTGGTTTTGGGTAAATTCGAGACTGTTTCCTATGTATCTCATAGCCTATGCACCAGTGGGTCTTTTGGAGAATTGCTAGGCCATGGTCCGAGCTGTCCCTGTTTGAGGTCATGGAAGGATGGTCCTGGAAGGACAGCATACTGCTTCTACTTTTTAAGGTCAGAGGTAGCAAGTGAGTTGCTTTGACTAAGGCAACATGAGCAGAAGGGTCTATCCTGAGACATGAAGACAGACTGTGTAGATCTGCGAGGGGTCTATGGCCTGGGTCCTCAGGGACCACAACAAAAATAGCTAGAGCCTAGCAGGACTAAGTGACGAGCTTCAGAGGGCTTGGTTCGTCAGCAAAACCTAAGCCTGCATTATTGTGTTTCCTTAATCTGTCTTTTTGGGTCGCCACCTGGAGTCTTACAGGCTCCTTTCTCCTTCCCAACACCTCAGTTTCCATCTTGCAAATACTTCTTGCCAAAGTGCCTCACAGGATTTTGGTACTTCCCACTCTGTTCTGCAATTTGCACCAAGTCTTCTGGCACCTGCTTCAATCCTATTACCTTTAGTCACCTCAATTACTGCCTCTCAATTCAGACCAGCAACATTTCTTGCTCAGACTAGTCATCTCCTCGACACCACAGCCAATTTGTCAACTAATTACATTGCTAGGAACAGACTCCAAGGCCTCACACATTCTAAGCAAGTATTTTGTTTTGCCATGAGCCATACTCCTAGTCCTAAAACCGTTTCTCTTTTTTGTTGTTGTTGTGTTGTGGACTCCAGGCTAGCTTTGAATCTGTGATCACCCTAGTTTCATCTCCAAAGTGTGGGGATCACAGGCTTGTGCTATTCTGGTAGTGTCAATTGTCAACTTGATAGAATCACGCCTCTAGTATGCCTGTGGGGGATTACCTTGACTGAGGTAGGAAGATCAACTGTGCTAGTTAGTTTCTGTCACAAACTCAAGTCATTTGGGGGGAGAGTGAAAATTACTTGAGAAGAGGCCTTTATCAGATTGGGGTATTTTTGTAACTTAATGATTGATGTGAGAGGGTCCAGCACACCGTGAGTGGTAGGTACTACTCCTGAGCAGGTAGTCCTGGGTTGTGTAAGAAAGCAGGTAGAGAAAGCCATAAGGGGCAAGCCAGTAAGGAACATCCCTCCAAGCTCTCTGCTTTAGTTCTTGCCTCCAGGCTCCTTCCCTGACTTATTTCAATAATGGGCGGTGATGGGGGAAATATAAGGAAAATAAAACAAAACTATTTGCTTTAGCTTATGGTGTTCAGCATAGCAATAGAAAGCAAACTAACATATGGAGTCAGTGGTGCAGATGGTAAAGTGTCTGCTGCCTTGAACTCCCCAACATGAAGGAGTATACCCTTCAACTGTGAGCCAGAGCAAACCTTTGTCACCTACATTGTTTTTTTTTGTTTTTTTTTTTTACAGACTATTTTATTACAGCACTTAGGAAAGTAACTACCATGCCTGGTAATCACCTCTCATTAGTCACATGTATTAGTAACTTTTTAAAATGCATATAATTTCATAATGTAAATGCTTCTGAAATTATATACAAGTATGACCTGTCTGCATGTTTAAGTGGGTTAATTTCTAAATATGAGTGTAATTAGAAGGCCTAACAGTCCCTTCCTGTGCATAATGACTATACATTGGATGGTCCACTTGTCTTCTGGAGCAACCTCCAGCTGCAAGCCTCTGCCTCACACCTGATTGATTCTAGTGCCATACTCTACTGTGTAGCCAGAGAAACCTTTTTAACATGTGACTGGCCACCTAGGTGCCCTGCTGAGCATCTCTGAGACCCCTGTGCTCCACTCAGCACATACTCACTGGTCTCAACCCTCCAGATCCTTCAGTTCCTTACACACCCTGTTTCCCTACCTGGAGCTTCCAGTCCTGACCTCAGCCAGGTCTGCCTCACTGACCCTTTTGCAGTCTTCCTGGAACTCTAGTCTAATTTGGTATTTCTTTCCCCTCCACAGGGGAAATAAGAGAATAGTAAATATATAATTTCTATATGTCTTTCCATGATATATAATGCTGTTGACACTGTTACCAGCACCTAGCAGAGTGTTCAAGAAATACTGCTTATGAAATTAATAACTTAACAAAGGCAGAAGTCTACAGCTTCTATCAAGAATCTTCTGATTAGTTAAGGAAATAAATTCAGCAGGATAATACTTTTGGGGGGTGGAGCTGTGCATCAAACCCAGGACCCACAAGTTGCTAGGTCACCACTCTACCACTGAGCTACATATACCTCCAGTCCTGGAGATCAAGCTCATATAACAGCTTGTACCAGCAATATATTTTCAAGGAAAATAATAATCTATAAAAGTTTGCAAGATATAAGTGAAATAAATATTATGTAGCATATGTATCGAAGGAAAGCATCATATAAAAAAATTTTCATTTTTATCCATAAATAGTTTAATATAAACATTTAATGTAAACAGTTTTTTGGTTTTGTTTGTTTGTTTGTTTTTCGAGACAGGGTTTCTCTGTATAGCCCTGGCTGTCCTGGAACTCACTCTGTAGACCATGCTGGCCTTGAACTCAGAAATCTGCCTGCCTCTGCCTCCTGAGTGCTGGGATTAAAGGCGTGCGCCACCACGCCTGGCTTAATGTTAATAGCTAATGAAGGTGAAAGGAAAGTGGTCCATTTAAAGATTCCAGGCAAACAGGTAAAATCTTTATAACCTTGTCACAATCACCTTCACAATAGTGTTAAAATTGTAAATATTCATACTCTGACTCACCAAATCTCAAATTACCCAAAGTAACAAGACACTTTTTGAAAAAGGAACAGATTGAACACTAGAAAATTGCTAATAATAGCAAAAAGTACCGAGAAAAGCCAGATCCGTAGGAAGTTGATTAAATAAATGATGAACTCATGTATTATGAAAATGCTGGATATATATCATACAGGTTCTTCACAGAGAGAACTATAATTATCCTTTTAAAACTTCCCTGATGTCATGATGGGCAGCCACATGTTCCTCTTGTCCCTTCAATGGCCACTTGGTGCGCAATGGTGTCCTGAAGGCATGCTAACAATTCTGTATCATCTCCAGCCTACATTTAATTCCCTTCTTCTGCTTCTGCATAAGCAGTCTGGACCCGTACACCCTTCTTCATATGGGTCAAAATACAGTGAGGGGCAGGACAAGGCCACACAGGAGAAAATCCCACACAGAGCAAGCATTATCAGGAGTAGGCAAGAGTCTTGGCAAAGCACACAAGAAGGCATTCAGGCCACATGTGGTCCCCTTGTTCACAACAGATCACTCCTACTCCTTTGTATCTTTCAGTCAGACAGCATTATGGCAACCCAGTAGTAGAGAGGGAGGCCAGGGTCAAACAAGGAAGATGGGCTATATAAATGTTAAAAACAATGTCACCTCTATATGAGGACTTGAACCAAATACAATGTACAGTGTGGTTAAGTTACAATTCATAAAATCATGTGCAGAGCTGGGTACAGTGGTACATGCCTGTAACCCCAGCACCGGGGAAAACTCAGGCAAGAACAACTGGAGTTCAAGGCCATACTGTGAGACCCTTTCCAAAAACAAACAGAGAAACACCAAAATCTTATATAGAAATGCAAATTATGCTTGTGTGTACAGAGATTAAAGTATCCAAATGCAACTAGAGGGGTGACTGCTGCCCAGGGACAGAGAGTTTGTAGCTATTTGTTTGCTACTTTATGCCTTCCTATATTATCTGAAAATGGATTTTTAACAATGAACATAGTCACTTTCATACTAGGAAAAACCAAACAAGTTTTGAAAGAACATTGATTTCCAAGAACACTGATTTCCATATGCTATTTTTAAAAGAATATTATTATTATTATTATTATTATTATTATTATTGAAAGGGTTTCTCTGTATAGCCCTGGCTATCTGGAACTCACTTTTTAGACCAGGATGGCCTTGAACTCAGAAATCTGCCTGTCTCTGCCTCCTGAGTGCTGGCATTAAAGGCGTGCGTCACCACTTTTACACGAGTAATTTCTTCTTTTTAGTTTTTCCAAGACAGGGTTTCGCTGGGTAGTCTTGGTTGTCCTGGAACTTGCTCTGTAGACCAGGTTGGTCTCAAACTCACAGAAATTTTCCTGCCTCTGCCTTCAAAGTACTGGGATTAAAGGTATGTGTGTGTGTATTACCACCATCTGTTACACAAGTAACTTTTGATGCAAAAATAATTATTGATATACTGTTAAGTGAAAAACTCTGTAAGATGGTATATTCAATAGGATATCCCTGTGGCTGGCAGTAAAATGCTTGCTGTCCAAGAATGGTAATCTGAGTTTGATCCTCAGAACCCACATTTAAAAAGTTACAGTCTAATGGCAAGCATTTATAATCTCAGTGCTACTGAGTCAAAGACTTGCAGATCCCTGGGGCTTGACAGTCAGCCTAGCCTAATCAGAGTACTTCAGGCCAATGACAAGCTCAATAAGGTAGACAGCTTCCGAGGAAGAACACTCAAAGCACACACACAAACACACACTCATGCACACACACACACACACACACACACAAGCATGAGCATACACTAAATAAATTTAACATTAAAAATACCTGAACAGAAAAATTTACATACAAGTTTAAGATGATAGTTTTAACTGTTCCTTTCACTAAAATAACAGTACAAAATTTAAAGCTATAAAGCCATAAATACCAGTAATGAGAGAAGAGGCATCAATTACATTTGGAAACTAGAGAACAGAAGGACTCCAGGGAATTAAGCCAACACACCTAAAAGGCCCTGAGTCAGCATGTGAGCACAGGAGCTGGTGGCATGAGCTTTGCAGAAGTTGCTCAGGTTGAAACAGGAATCATGATAATTTCACACCACAGACACACAGGCAGACACACCCGATTCCTATTTCATAGAACAGTGTAGTCACAGTTCACATCTACCAGAACACTGAGTTATTAATCCAAGAGGGTAAAAGAAAAGGTTTGAGACGTAGAGTTCTAAACATACTAAAAACAGAAAATAAGTCAGCTGTGAGTTAAGGAGCTGGGGGTGGAGGCACGATGGAAGAGGGGCAGGTTGTGGGGAGTCTGAAGGTAGCAGGAGTAGGGAACTGAGGTACAGATATGAAAGATACACTGTAAAAAAGCTGGGTAGTAGTGGTTTATGCCTTTAATCCCAGCACTTGGAAGGCAGAGGCAGGAGGATTTCTGAGGCTAGCCTGGTCTGAAAGCAAGTTCTAGGACACCCAGGGCTACAGAGAAACCCTGTCTCAAAAACAAAAACAAAGATAAACAACAAAAAATATACTATGAAAGTGTCAAAAAATAAAAAATATTATTTTTAATGAATTAGAAATAAATGTTACATAAAAATATCTTTCTACATATATTATTTCTTAGCAAAGTTTATTTTAATAAAATTTCATTTAGTGTCTGTTCTTGATATTGTGTACTGCTGCGCTACTACTTGAAATACAACTTGTGTTGTTACTCAACTATGCAAAATATAAAGATGCAAAATCACAGACCTAAAAGAACTGCATATGAGCCAGCTTGTCAGAAAGCTACTAAGCAAGGAGATAAAGAGAACTAGGGAGTGGTGATCACAGGGCAAGATCCCACCAAGCTAAACTTACTCTGTGCTTACAGAGGCAGGCAGGTCTCTGAATTCATTTGCTGTGTTGTCTCTTTCTAAGAAGCAGGGGCTGGGGTTATGGAATAGTGATCATTGGGATGATCAAAAGGGAACCAAAAGTAAATGACTGAGTTGATAAGTAAATAAAAGACTGGGCCTTGCTCTGCAAGAGCTGAGCTAACTGAGGAGCCGTCTGGAGATCTCCAGAGAAGACTATCTCGAGCAGAACACAGGCTTGAACCCCAAAACTGACTGAGTCATTTTCCCTCCTCTGTCCAACACCCTTTCTCTCAGGAACGCCTCCTCCAAGCCCAGGCTGGACCTCGCTCACACCTGAGCTGCCTCTGGTCTCCTGAGTACTGGATTACAGGTATGAGCTACCATGTTTGGTTTTCCACTGTATTCCAGCAAAGAATAAGGAAAACTAACAATGTTAAGGTGGGCACAATGGTGAGCATAGGAGGCTGAGACAGTAAAATTTCAAAAACATGCTGGGCAATGAAGCAATAATACTAGAATTAATCTCAGAACAAAAGATTATTGACAATATCAAAAAAGCTAACATTCTCCCACCAGCTGTGGAGAGCTATCCTTGGACCCAGCATTCTAAAATGACGAACCGACCAAGGGGCTGAAAAGAGGGCTCATCAGTTTAAGAGCACTCACTCACTAGCTTCTCTTCACTAGGTCCCAGGTTCAATTCTCAGCACTCAGGTGGCAGCTCCCAATCACACACAACTTGAGTTAAATGGAAGGAAGAAAGGAAGGGAGGGAGGGAGGGAGGGAGGAAGGAAGGAAGGAAGGAAGGAAGGAAGAAAGGAAGGAAGGGAAGGAGGGAGGAAGGGAGGGAGAAATCCTAACTGTAGCAGAATTTCAGCAGACCCATTTTATCTGGTACGAATATGAATTCTTGAGTGATATTAACCTAGGCAATGAAGCAGCCTTTTGTCGGTGATTGTTGTCTAAGATATTACGGGGTTGTTCCTTTGAAGGATTCTCAGAGCCTTTGCATAACTTAGTCCCTAGACATAGCTGGCAAATCAGAGAACTGCTTTGATGTGGCTCCTTCAAGAAGACCCCTAGATAAGAAAAGAGGTTCTGGTATGCAGATAAAGGTGCCCTCTGTGTAACAATAAAAAGAAAGCGGTTCTAGTTAGAAGTTGCCAGCATTCAATCCTCCAGAGGCTGGTCCCCCTGCTGCCAGCAAGGCCTAGACACACCCTGCCTTGTGTCTCAACGATCCACAGTCCCAAATAACGGAGAAAATGAACAAATAACAGATCTGACTGCTAATTATACTATACTGTCACCCCTGGGCCCAGAAATAACTGTTTTTATTAAGGACTGATTCCAGAGTTTTCCAAGATAAACACACACTCTAAATAAATCCTCCCTCTTAAACATAAAGGGTGCATGCCACACTAGATGCTTTCATCTTTGCTTTTTGTTTTCAATTCTACAACATTACCCAGGAATTTTTCTATATCAATTCATATGGCTTTCTTGCTCCTCCTACCTCAATAGACCAACAAGACAAACACTGAGAAAGCATTCTCCCACTCTGAGCAATCAGGTTGTTTCAAGCAAACTCTGCCACAATGAATCACTCTATAAATATACAGTTTTGTGCACGAAGGTATTTCAGGTCTAGGACGGTCCTAAATGCAAACTCTTAGATCAAAATCTTCATCTGTAATTACAAAGTGATTACTCTCCCAAATCCTTGCTTCCCTCAAAAGCAAAGCAGTTGCCACAGATGAAATGTTGTCAGTCTGAGGGGTGGAAATGGCCATCTTGGTGTACTTTGGGCGTTCTATAATTAAGGATCAAAAGTAAAGCTAGGGGTGTAGTTCACTGGTAGAGCAAATGCCTATCTACTTTTGAGACCCTGGGTTGTATCCCCAGTATGGGGAAGGGTGTTTTAGCAGGGAGAAGAAACTAAATGTACTTGAGTGTCCTTTCAGATACTGAGGTGATTTTGGTTTTTAATTAGGTCCTTTGTACAATACAGTATCCATTGCAATTTGATTTTCGTTCTTCTCAGTTACTAGAAGCTTTAAAAAAAATTAAGAAGCCGGGCGTGGTGGCGCACACCTTTAGTCCCAGCACTTGGGAGGCAGAGGCAGGCGGATTTCTGAGTTCGAGGCCAGCCTGGGTCTACAGAGTGAGTTCCAGGACAGCCAAGGCTACACAGAGAAACCCTGTCTCGAAAAACAAAAAAACAAAAAAACAAAAAACAAAAATTAAGAGATTTATTTACTTTACGAGAACTTTGGCAGCATGTATCATATGCATGCTTCATGTCCTTGTAGGTCAGAAGTGGGGATCAGAGCCCCTGGAACTTCTTGTAACTGCCAAACCATCTATCCCAGTTCTTGGAAGCTCTTTGTTAGAGCAGTTAGCTCCTTGTAACGATTCACTCTGTATGATTCCATGCATGGTTCAAGCATTCTTGTTTAAAGTCCAGTTAAGTGGAGCATGTTGACCCACACTCACAATCCCAGCAATTTCGAGGCTGAAGCTGAAGGATCACAATTCAAAAGTGTGCGCCCCACTCTTGCCCCCTGAAAAGTAAAAAGTAAAAAAATATGTAAACATGAATGCTTTGAGGTAGCTGGCTTAATGCAGCCACAAAAGGGAAGAGCTGAGGCCAATTTGCACCTTGCCTCACTCAGTGACGTGGGTTCTTGTGGGTTTTCATTTGTAGTTAGGGGACTCCCTCACAAAGCATGTGAACATGTTTCACGGTGCCATTCCTGAAACTGCTTTAGCTTCTGAGACAGCTTGGATAGGATCCACAGGAAAAAACCAGGTCAGTGTTCTCATTTGAAATACATTAATTAGTGTATATATCACAACAACAAAATGAAGACTGCTATGTTGTTTAATGAACATATATTAATAACATTCATAATTAAAAAGGCCTCTCATACCAAGATTATAAAAAATTTTCATTCATCTTTTCTTCCAGTATTTTTTAACTTAACTCTGATCCATTTGTACATTAAAAAACAACAAGCAAGCACACACACAAACAAGCAAACCACCCAGGGTCCCACTGTGTCGTCCTGACTGTCCTGAAAATCACTGAGATCAGCCTGACTTGGCCTCTCAGGTGTTGTGATTAAGGGCAAGGGGCCACCAAACCCAGCACATTGTACTTTTGATGCTTGGTACACAGAGCAAGATGCAGATTCAAATGTTTTATTTCAAATGTCTATATATCTGCCTCTCAAAGAATTAATAAAAATCAAGGAAGCAAATCTAAAGTAAAACAAACAAACAAACAAACCCAAACAACAACAAACCACTAAAAGAATGAATCCAAGGTTGCAGGTGCAATGACCTGGTAGACTGCATGCCCAGCATTGAACTAGCTTGTTCAAGGACCTGGGCTTGATCTCTAGAACCAGGAAAAAGAGTTTACCCTTCTCCTGGATTACTCACTTGACCCTTATCCTACACTAATTTCCAGAAGGGACCTTACTGATCTCCTGTCCTGGCTCACTTCCTGTTACTCATCTGAGGAGTGCTGTAGCATGGACCAGGCCTGCCACAAAGGGGACCACAAAGAGCAGTAGAGAAACTACATGGATTTGTCCTGAGATCATGATGAGAGAGCAGGCATGAGGTCACACATGGACTAGAACAAGCCAAGGTCAGACTCAGATTAAAGATAAAGGGCCATAGGAAATAGGCAGCCTGGAAGGGTTAGGATAGCTCAGAACCTGCCCAGCTTGGGCTTGCAGTTTGTTAATTGGGAGCTAGAATAGGCTAGAGAAGGCATAGAAATGCTCTGTAGTTATCTGGGTACAAGGAGGGCAGAAAGAAACCCCCCAAAGAAAGACAGCTATACTGATTAGTGATACTCAGCATCAGTCCAAGTGCTGCTTCATCGTCTGCAGGTACTCATGCTCCTGGAGGTCAGAGGTCAAGGTCAGATACCTTTTCAATCTCTTTATACCTCACTTTTTTTCTAGATCAGATTTCTCACAGATTTCTCATTGATTCAGCTGGCCATCACGACTAGGGGTCCTTCTGTCTGTCTTCCCAGCACTGAAATTACAGGTATACATTCTTGTCCTTGAATTTTTTTTCTTTTTTAATGTAGATTCTGGGATTGAACTCAGGTTGCCAGGTTTGGCAGTGCTGCCTTTACCCACGAAACCATCTTGCCAGCCTCAGACTTTCTTTTTCTCAGTCCCCTTCCAGATAATAGAAATGTAGTTCCAAACACTTTGGACTCTAAGCCAGGGTTTGAGATCCCATCCCTCAAGATTAGTACCAGGAGGCCTACCTTCTGGACGACACCTGCTCTGGAGCCAACATCTTACATCATGTGGCAAGCTAATAACTGGGGCTCCTAAGTTCGGCATGGTGGCACACACCTTAAATCTCAGCCCTTGGCAGGCATTCTTCCTTCTGTTTACAGAAGAAGCCTCAGTTACTGGCAAGATGGTAACCTCGGCCTCATCCAAAAGAGACTATTCTAACATCATCATCATTTTAGTTTCTTGTCTAGCATTTGTTCTACTTGGCCAGAATGGGACCACGCAGATCCTAGAGTTTGAGGCTATGAGTTGCTACTCTCATCTTACTTGCTCCCTTTTCTATGGACTCCATTGCTTTCCCACAGGCCCTGGCTAGAAGAAACACTTGTTTTTATTTCTCATGTTTCTGATTGTTAATGTGGTATAGCAAATACTACAAAACTGTTCTAATACATAAACCTGGCTCCACTGTAAGCTAAAAAAAAGTCAGTTATCACACGTTTGAATGTGCTCCCTCTAAAGTTCAGGTGCTGCTGATGTGAAAACATGGCCTTTATAAAATAACCATGAGGGCTCCTCCTTCATGGACCCAACTAAGGACTTACACAGGAGACTTCAGATAGCATTTACCAGCTTGCCTTTCTGCCTTTATCATCTGAGTACACAACATCAAGATGTGTGAAATCTTACAAGTGGTGAACTGTCAGACATTCTGGAACTTTCACCTTGGTCTTTTCAGCCTCTAAAACTATGAGATATAACTTTCTGTTCTTTATAAATTATCCAGTTTAAGGTGTTTTATTATAGTAGCAGAAAATAGACTAAAGTATCTGCAAAAGAATGCAATAAATTCCATTTGTGGAGGTTTCTGATTCTAAGTAATCACACACCTTTAATCCCAGTACTCAAGAGATAGAGGCCAGCCTGGCCTACAGAGGAAGGTACAGGGCTACACAAGGAAAACCCCGTCCCTTAATCAAACAAACAAACAAACAAAAAACAGGAGAAAAAAGTTTAGGCCAGCTAATCACTTGAGCTAAGGAGCTCAATAAATGTCAATGACACAATGAGAACTCTCAAAATAAGAAGGAAAAATGCTAGAGAAATGGTTCAGGAAAGTGATTGCTTTGCATAAGGGCATACGCTTAATCCCCAAAGCCCACATTAAAAAAAAAAAAAAAGGGTCATGGTACAGGTTTGTAATCCTAGCACTGAAGAGATGGAGTTAGATGGAGGTGGGGTAGCCAGCCACCTTAGCTTAGTTTACAGGGCAAGCTCGAGCTCTGTCTCAAAAAACAAAGAGGAGAATGCCTGGGGAATGACACTAGGGGTTGACCTCTGGTCTCCAACAAACATGTGCAAAATGAACATGTACGCATACACACACACACACAAAACAGAGCTATGTATTTCTTATCTTCTTCAATACTTTTTTTTTTTTAAGCACAGAAAATGAGTTCGAGAAGTGTGTTCTAAAATCTGTGATTAATGTAAAAGGGCAAGGACATGATCTATGTTAGCAATGTATAACAATATTTAGCAGCAACATAACATCTGGGTATAGCCAGGCATTAACAGTGTAGCATGTAATCCAAACTACTTGAGAAGCTGAGGCAGGAGGTTTGCAAGTTCAAGCCCTGCTTGGATAGTGAATCCAAGGACAGTTCAAGTAATAAGTGACACCAACTGTCCAAAGAAAAAGAAAGTAGGCCTGGGGCTGTGGCCAAGCAGCAATGCTCTTGCCTAATATGTGCACCCCCAACCCTGCACCAACGCTGCCATCAGGAGGATTAGCCGAAACTGGTGTTTTCTGTGGCTGTCTTTTACATTTCAGAAGTCCTGGATGGGATAACAGACAGGGGAAACAAACTACAGAACTTTATTCTTACAGACCAATGATATAAATGTGTTGACTCTTAGTACAGCCAGCAAGCAAAGAAAGATAGATCATGCTCCCACTGTGGAGAAATGGAAAATGAAGTCAGTGCTATCAAATGGCATGCCCAGGTCGGGACTCTGCTTGGCTATGAGCTCACATCCCTGCCCACTCTTTCCATTCCACCGAATCCTTGTTTGGAATGAAAAAAGCATAGTAAGAAATATACAAAAGAGCACAAAGGAAACATGACCTTGCTTTCTCCATAGTGTTTCAGATTACCTGACAAGGCTTACACACACCAAAGGCCAGCAGGAATAAAACAGAATCCTACCACAGACTAGACCAAACTCATGCAAAAGTACTGTAATGTTCACTTAGCTTTAAAAACAGCTTTACTGAGACATAATTGACACACTAAGTACATGAAGTGCATAATCTACTAAGTTTGAACTTAAATTCCATCACCAGAGTAAAAATAACCAAGAAGCCCGTCTGTGAGCCTGTTTCCAGCCCCTCTCATGCTTCCCTCTCAACCCCTCCAGCTTCAAATGTCTGTGGGTCTACTTTCTGTCACTAGAGATGACTTTGGAAATTTTTGTCTTCACACAGCATATTTGGGGATCCATGCTGTGCACTCACTGTTGGTCCTGTCAATACTCGTTTCTCTCTTTTAAAACCCTCACTTCACCCTCTCAAGCTGGGCAAAGAGACACCTTGGTGGGGATGGTGTTCTTACATCAGTCAGGGGCAGAGCAGATGACAGTCCCTTGTTCATCCTAGTTTGATGCCTGGCTTGATAGCCAAAGCTGTCTCATGCCTAGGACTCATAAAAATCAAATCAAATAAAGTCAAACCCAGGCAGTGCAGCACACGAGGAGGAAGACAAACAAAGATCTGTGGACTGCCATGCCTTCCAGCTCATGGCACAGGCTGGCCATAGTTGCCAGCTTGCCACCACGCCATACAGCACAGATGGAAGATATTGCCCAGGGGCCCGCCAGCTATGTGAGCCACCACAATGTATGAGTATGTGGTGGTCAGATGGAAGAGAAAGAGAAGTGGAGCAACTTGAGCATTATTAAGAGAGATGGAACTGGAGACTTAAGGGTGGAGAGGAGTAGCCTTTTATGAGTGGCCAGCCTCACCCTCTGTGGTCATGGTGAGGTCCCAGTCTGAGCTGACACTGGGGGCCATGTCTGAGTCCAAGGCTACATAGTGGGAGGAATCAGTGTCAATGTCCATGGCTCTATTACCATCACCCTGGTCGAGGCAGCTGCTGGGAAAACACATGGATGTCCAGGAGCTGTGAGTAACTGTCCCTGTGCCTCACTGGATTCAGTGCTCAGGATAGCTGACCCCATCTCTCACTAGTAGCACTCAGGAGAACAGGCCCTATGCCTAGCATAGGCAGCACAGAGGAGCTGGTCTTGGCAAAGGGGTGTGGGTAAAACAACCCTGAGGGCGTAAGTGTGGGAGATCTGACCCTGCCACACGTCTTCCATGAGGTGGCACAGGCGCAGAGGTGATGCGCTCCCTAACAACCCCCCCCAACCCCCCTGCCACCAGGAAAGCTGCCTCCAGGGTCGTAAGTTTGAGAGAGCTAGCCTGCATCTTGCCTGGACAGCATAGCAGAAATGACCCTGGTGGCAGGGGTTACAGGTGAGCCAGCCTGGAGGGTGAGAGCTTGAGAGAACTAGTCTCACCACTCATCTGCCATTAGGTGGGTGTGGGTGTGGGTTTGGGTGTGATGCCTTGACCCTCACCAGTTGGGGTCATGAGAGCTGGCCCTGCCTATCACCAGCTGCAGCACCCAGGAGAACAGGCCCTGCATCTCACCTGAGCAGCACAGTTGGGCTGGCCCTGGTCGGAGGGGGTGGAGATGAACTCACTCCAAAGGCAAGAGCATGGGAGAGCTGGTTCTACCACTCCCCTGCCATGGAGGTAGCCTGGGCCAGGGGGAGATGCCCCCTGCCTCCTCACCTGAGGCAGTTGGAAGGAGTGACCCTGGGGACATGAGAGCAGGTGAGCTGGCTCTGCCCTTCTCTGGCAGCAGCACCCTGCAAAGTGGACCCTACACCTCACCTGAGCAGCAGAGTAAGGCTGGTCCTGGTTGAAGGGGAATGGGTGAGCCAGGACAAGGGAGAGAAAAGGAGAGCTGGTCCCACCACTCCTCTGCCATGAGGTGGCATTAGTGCAGAGGTGAGGCCCTCCCCTATTCACCCCTCACCACCTGAAGCTAGAACTAGCCCTGGGGTCATGAGAGTGGGGGAGCTGACCCTGTAGCGCTCAGAAGAACAGGGCTCTGCACTTTGCCTAGACAATACAGTAGAGCTGACCCTGACAGTGAAGACACAGGTGAGCCAGCTGCAAGGCTGTGAGAGCAGGGTGCTAACCCAGCCCCTCACAGACTGCAGCACTTTGGGGAGTTGGTCTCACGTCTTGACTGGGCAGCACAGTGGAGCTGGCTCTGGAGGTGTGGGTGTGGGTGAACAAACCCCAAGGGCATGAGAGCAGGAGATGCTTTCTACACTTTGTTTTTATTTTGTGTGTGTGTGTTTGATTTTAGAGGGGAGGTTGCAAGGGTGAAGGTCAGATATGAAAGGACAGGGAGATGAGTGGGACTAGGATACATGATATAAAACTAACAAAGAATCAGTAAAAATTTAACAAAAAAAAAAACCAATCCTAGTTTCTTAGAAAACTTTTAAGCTGACAACAAAATGGAACAGAAGCAAACAAGAGAGATTTCTCAAATACTCCTCTCCATATATTTGTACATCCTCCCCTGTATCCCCGGGACCTCCCACAGAGTAGTCCATTTGTCTGCTGAAGAGCTTCCATCAACACATTTGTACCCAGAGGTCATAGTTTAGATGAGGGTTCACATTTGCTATTGTACATTGAGGATTTTTTGTAAATGCATACAATACACATCCAGGATTGCAGAATAACAGTTGTGCTGAGTCAGCTTGCTCTGTCTCTCTCTGTCTCTGTCACCTTCATCCCCTCCTCACTGTCCCCTCCCCAACTCTACTGTGTGGAAACACCAAGGTCCGGAGAGAGGGCTCACTGGATCACTGGAGTGTGCTTTTTATCCTGCCTTGATCCATGATCTGCTAAGATTTGAGGGCCTCAGCCACAGTCTTGCCACCACAAACACTGCCAAGAAATTTACCATGTCCTCCCTGCTATGATAAACTGAACTAAACCAAAATACACTTTTATGCTTTATTGATTCTGTAAAATATTTTGTTATAGTGATGAGAAAAGTAACTAAGATGTATATTTGGAAGCTCTGCCAATTATATGCATAAACATTTATTACTGCTATGATCTCTTCATTAATGGACCCTTTTGTCACTGTGCACTGATATCTTAAAAAATATTATTGCTGTTGGCACTTAATTTGGGTGCCCATTTAGTGTAGTTTTGGGCTTTTTGCAGTGTTAGGGAATAAAACTATACTTAGATGTAGGTCTTTAAAGGACTAATCATGCTAAACAGATCATCTGAGTCAGCACTAATCTACTATAATTAATGGGTATAAGAAGAAATTTGGAGGAAAAAATTAAGCAAGGCAAGAGTGGCAAACACTTTTGATCATCTTCAAGTTCAAGAACAGCCTGGTGTACAGTGAGTTCCAGGACACCCAGGGTTACAAAGAGAAACCTTGTCTCAAACAAACAAACAAACAAACAAAAAGGAGAAACAGGAATAAGTGGTAGAGGAGGAGGAGTAAAAGAGAAAGAAAGAGAGAGAGAGAGAGAGAGAGAGAGAGAAGTGAAGGCTGGTGACTCTGGAGTTGGGAGTGGTGGTGCATCCCTATAAACCAGTACTTCAGAGATAGAAGGGAGATCAAAATTTCAGTCATTTTCAGCTATGTAGAAAGCTTAAGGCCAACCTAGATTACATTCATATGCTATGCTGCCTTGATAAAGAAAACCAAAATATTAATGAGCAATACAGACAAAAGACCATGTGAAGAGAAGGAAGGTAGTCAGCCTTCAGAAAGCAGCTGTGCTAACCTGAGCATCCCAACCTCCAGAATTGTGAGAAAATTTTCATTTAAGTCACCCAGTGTGCCATTACTTTGCAGCAACAGCTTGAGCAAAGGCACAAACCTGGTAACCTTTGATAAGATGGTGGATCTTATGAATATTCAGTGGTGGTGCTGGATAGTGTTACTTCATTTATTTATAGACAAGGTCTCCCTATTTCCCTCTGGACATCCTGGAACTCACTGTGTAGAACAGACTGGCTCAAACTTAAGAGATCCCGCCTCTGCCTTGCATCACACCACACACACACACCACACACACACCACACACACACCACACACACACACCACACACACACCACACACACACCACACACACACACACACACACACACACACACACACTTTTTTCCCAAGTTAGGGCTTCTCTGACTGTACTGGACCTATTTCTGTAAATCAGGCTGCCTTTGAACTCAGAGATCAGTCTGCTGCTGCCTCCCAAGTGCTGTTATCAAGGGTGTGCGCCACCACTGTCTAGCTTGTTTTCTTATACTCTTATCAATACCACTTCGACTTGCTTGAGGACACAGATACAAGGGTCTAATTCTTTTGGGTCTTTCTATTTATGACTAATTGGAGGAACTTGGAGAAGTGTTCAGTGTAGAGCTATTTCTACCACTGAGTGCAATGCTCTTGAATATTTTACTATATACTCCATGATTTTGGTCTTGGAGGAACAGACTAATCTTTTTAATCTTTTAGAGTACTTCAGTCCTCACATGTTGATCAGTGTTCTCCTGAATGCCTACAGACCTCCATGGTCTCTCTTTGCCCCTTGTCTCTTTTTTTTTTTTTAATTTTTTTTTTGATTTATTTATTTATTATATGTAAGTACACTGTAGCTGTCTTCAGACACTCCAGAAGAGGGCACCAGATCTCGTTACGGATGGTTGTGAGCCACCATGTGGTTGCTGGGATTTGAACTCTGGACCTTCGGAAGAGCAGTCGGGTGCTTTTACCCTCTGAGCCATCTCACCAGCCCCGCCCCTTGTCTCTTTTTGGTACTCAATCCAGCAGTCTCTAGACGCTCAGTTCCATATCCACGACCCAGGAGGTCCATTAGATTCCATGCCTCAGTTTCTTCCTTTGCTGTGCTATGGCATGGAAATGCCTCAAAGAAGTCAGGTCCAGAAATCTAATATTAGTCTCATTTGTCAGTCATCTCCAGAGATCACTGGCTTTTATTGCTTAGTGTCAGGTGTTTTGAAAACATTATTTCATCTGAGCATAGGAGAATACATCTCCAATCCCAGTTCTTGGGAGGTGGAGAAACTGGAGTTCAAGACCTGCCTCGGGACAGGTGAGATGGCTCAGTGGTTAAGAGCGCTGACTGCTCTTCTGAAGGCCCCAAGTTCAAATCCCAGAAACCACATGGTGGCTCACAACCATCTGTAACGAGATCTGATGCCCTCTTCTGGTGTGTCTGAAGACAGCTACAGTGTACTCACATAATAACAATAAATAAATCTTAAGAAAAAAAAAAAAAAAAAGGCCTGCCTCACTACATTGTGCTTTTGAAGCCAGTCTGGGCTAAATAAGACTGTAAAAAACAAAGGGTACGTGTATATTCTCTCTCTTTTTGCTGTAGTGCTATTTCGGCTACTTCAAGATAAACTCCCCCTATGTGTCTCTAAGTGGGCTGGAGGTAGAACTTTTTGTTGTTTTGTAAAACAAGGTCTCACTAATTAATTATACCTGGCTGGCCTCAAACTGGTGATCTTCTTGTTTCTGCTTTCTACTGCTGGGGCTACACGTGTGCTCCATGACTCCCGGAGAGGTGGAAGTTCTATTTATCCTTTAAGAGCTGTTCAGAATTGGTTTTCAGCAATACTTGCAATGATGGCTAACCTTCACTATTGACTTGATTGTATTCAGAGGGGTTTGAGACACACCTTTTTAGTGTTGTCAGAGAGGATTAGCTGAGGAAGACCTATCCCGAATATGAGCAGCATCATTTCATGAGCTGGGGACCAGAATGGGATAACAGACAAAGTGACCTGAGTGTCAATATTCACCTCTCTCTGTTTCCCATTTGGCAACATGTAAAATGCAGTTGCCACATGCTCCTGCCAACACAGTGGCTCTCCACTGTGACAAAATGTACCCCCTGAAACTGTGAGTTCAAATAAATCTTTCTTCCCTTAAACTGGTCAGTCCTACTATTGAATAAGGTAAAAAAAGTAACGAAGTACAGGAAACTGGGGCCTCTGAGCGGGTCCTGCTGTGATAAACCCAGTCATAAAGTTCATAGACTTTGAGAACAGGAATGTGGGAGGAATGTGGAAGAATTTGGAGCTGTGGCCTGGAGAAACCTTGGAGTGCTGCAAGCATGGCCTAATGAGCTGTTCTCTTGGAAATTCAGATTAGATTGCCAATAGAAAAGCAGATAAGAAAGACTACTCATCAGGTTTCAACGGGAAACAAGGATTGTTAGGAGCATCGCCAAAGGAAGACCCCAGACTTAAATAGTATGCAAAGGCAAAGAGCGTTTATTCTGCAGAAACTGCCAGCATGCAGGAGTCAACCATGCATCCAATGGTGATAACCTGAGGGGCTGATAGGCCCTCTTTTATGCAGGGCTGGGGGAGTTTTCCAGAAGGATTAGGTAACCTCTAATATGATTGGTAGGGGAAAGCAGTGACAGTACGTTTTTGATTGGCTGCTATGCTGGTTCCATTATATTTGGTGAGACCTTGAAGAATTTTGGAAACCAGCTCAAGTTCTGGCCTTGTTATCTCGTCTAGCTAGGTGTCCCAAGAGCTGACTCAGCTCCAGACTTATCCTCCCTAAGTCAGGGCTGTCACTGACTAAAGGCTGTTGTCAGTGGCTCCTTCTGAGGAGCCTAGTCTGCTTATCAGAGAATTGAAATTTTTATTCCCAAGGTTTTTGGACTTCTCAGATTCCATCAAGAATTCTTATTGAGACTACTTGTGTAGCAATTAGCAAAAGATTGAGCTATGTTCTATATCCTGAAATTTTGAGAGGGGCTAGAAGGTAATATGTTTTACCGAGGTACTTTCAAAACTGTATCCAGTCTACAGCATGCTTACTGATCTCTGCCTTTACAGTGAGACTGCGTAAGTGGAGCAAAGAGATGTGAAAAACATGTGAACAGGATCTTGAGCAAATTTTAAAGTTCACACAGAGTCGCTGAATGACTTTGACATTCTGGCTCAATTAAAGAGTGACCACACTCTGAGCTGGGACAATAGGAAAGACACCAGGAACCCAAGCTATGTCCAAAGTGGCTGGGCTACAGCTCAAGCACATTTGTGCTAAAACTGTGGTGCTAGTTTTAAAGGCCTGCAAAATATACATTTTGTAGAATAGTGAGGGTTTAACGTCAATGTTCAGGAAAGCGACGTGAGCCAGGCAATGTGTGGCAGGGTAGGAATCCCTAAATGGAGCTCCTGAGTGGACTCTTTGTAAAGCTTTGAATGGGAAGCCCAAACGGCAACAGAGACAGACCCCAAGGTGTTGTAGGTGCTAGGATGTGGATTACCACCAAGGAAAGCTGTGCACACTAAGTGGAGTCAGCTCACAACAGATGCCATGTATGTCACAGGTAGCAAAGCTAGTGGGTCATGGCTACCCAAGTCTGTTGTAGACAAGATGATGGCACCATGAGTCCTAAATACTGAACCTAGAACTACAAAATCTGGTGTTTTCCCTGATGGGCTTTGGTCTTGCTCTGGTCTTGTATTTCTTTGCTACATTCCCTTCCTTTTAGAATGGGAAGGCTGTGCCACTATATATTGAATACATGTAACATTTCAAACAATTTTACAGTGGCTCAAGTTAAGGCAATGCTTTGAGTCAAAGCATCAATTCAAAAAGGAGACTCTGAACTTAGCCTTCTGGATAATGTTTGAAGGTACTCTTAATTAGATAAGTGTCATTTGTATTATGAGACAGACGGGTGGGATTTTCTTTGGGGGTGTGAGCGGGAATGTGAAGGGAGGGGATAAATCATTACAGATTCAAGTGATGTGTTTGAAAATTGACAAAGAGAAGACTTGTGATGATTAGCCTTCAATGTCATATTTAGGACCTCCGAGGAGACTGAAGCATATGCCTCAGAGTATCTGTGAGGAGGTTTCAGAGAAAATTAACTGAGAAAGAAAAACCTAATCTGAGTAAGGGACAATCCTAGGGCCAGGGACTTGGATGGAATCTGCACATAAAACAGCTACCACATTAGCAATGAGCAGCTCCACCCACCATGCCTTCCCTTCCCTCTTCAGACTAAGAGCCAAAATAAAAGCCCTCTTTCCCTAAGTTGTCCTGTCTGATGCTCTGCTACAGTAAAGAGAGAAGTAACTACCATTCCATTACTGTAATCACCAAAACAGTTCAAGTGTTTTGGATTTGATCTTATTACAACATATTTTCTTAGAAGGAACAAAAGAATAGAGCCATTAATAAAGATTAGTTCCCCCAACACTAGTAGTTGGATTAAATATTTATTTTTAAGGAGGAAATCTTAACTTTCAAAATCTTATTCCAACACAGTTGGTACAAGAAGCAATTGTACTGCACAGCTGTAAACTTCAAGGCCTAATGAAACATACAACAACAACCTCTAATGTCTCTTTGTTTTCAAAGCAGAAAACAAAAATCATGAGAACTGTGTTGGCGGAGTGGAAGAGCTGAGTATCCCACTGTGGGAAGGTCTGCTTTTGTGAGTATGTTGGGAGAAGGCAGTCAGGGTAGGGTTCTGACAATAACAACAACAAAACAGTTTACCACAGAGGTGGAGCTGATTTTCACGGCTCATACGTGGCCATGTTTCCTATTTTTTCCCCTATAGCACTTCAGCACACTGCTGAAATTTATTTACCTTGGTATTTATGCGCTAGCTTTTGGTTATGTTTCTCCTTCACAAGACTGTAAGCGCAATACAGACTGGGACTTCCCTGACTCTTGTGCCGATTTGGTTGTATTATCTAGCTTTCAAGAAAGGCTAAGTGAAAGCTATTTGCTAAATGAATAAAAGAAGATACAAATCCTATTTCTAATACATACCACACAGTTAAAACTTCGGAGGAGAATGTCACTTCCCTGTTGGCTGTGTCACCGATCCCACTATGGGATCTGTATTACTCTGAATCAGACACACAGGAAGGAGCTGAGTGGGAGAGTGATGGCCCCTGAGATGCTCTTTCACCATAGTGACTGCATCTCCTCGGTGACTGCACACCTAGAGATCCTTCCCTGGATGGCTACAGGATTCCCTACAGAATCTTTGTTTTCTCTTGAGACCTTGGGGACACCGTGGCAAGCTTCCATATGGTCCACACCAGTTTGACAGTCTCTTCCTTCTGGAACTGTAAGCTGGATATTAAGTGTTCTACAATGGTGATCTTTGTTATTTCAGGGTCCTGACATGACATGCTTCGTCAGGATGCCCTGTGTCCCTGAACTTCTGAGACTTTCTCTTTATTTCTAGATGACTCTTCTGGTCAGTGATGCTCTTTGCATTAAATTACTTGGATGAAGTGAAAAGCCAAAAGAAGGATTTTTTTTTAACATAATCAGTACATTTTTAAAAAAGTTACAATAAAGCTGGGTGGTGGTGGTGCATGCCTTTAATCCCAGCACTTGGGAGGCAGAGGCAGGTGGATTTCTGAGTTCGAGGCCAGCCTGGTCTATAGAGTGAGTTCCAGGACAGCCAAGGCTATACAGAGAAACCCTGTCTCGAAAAAAACAAACAAACAAACAAACAAACAAACACAACCAAAAAACAAAAAAGAACAACAACAAAAAAGTTACAATAAATGGGTCTTTAAGGAAGGATGAAATCCTGGGGGAGGGAGTGCACACCTTAAATCCCAGCACTCTGGAGCATTTGGGAAGTAAAGTCAAGAGTATTAGGAATTTAAAGCCATCCTTGGCTACATCATAAGCCTCTAGCTCATAAATGCAAAAAAGAACATCAGGAAATTAAGCATAATGATGAATGAATGTCTATTGTAATCCCAGGACTCAGGAGGTTGAGGCAGAAAAAAGGCAAGTTTAAGGTCAGCTTGGACTATTCAGGAAGACTCTGAAAGAAGATGTATGTGAGAGCAGACAGATTGTCTCCAGTCACTCTTGCATTCTCTGTAGGCCGAAGGCACTGATCAAAACATTTTAGGGTAAAAGCTGACAGCTGCCACCCATAAAAGCTGAAAAACAACAGATTCCCTAGGGAAAAGAATTCTCTACCTGCATCACCAGTTGCTTGCACCGAATCTGGCAAAGCACAGTAATTGATGAATACACTAATTTATAGGTACCCGGCAGTGATGTTACTTTCAGGCAGAGCTACATGGATATTCCAGGATTGAAATGGCACAGGTCAAGGATAAAAGGGCATCATGTATCTGCTACACACATTATTAACAGTAATGGAAATCAGCTGGGCATGATGGCACACACCTTTAATCCCAGCACTCCGGAGGCACAGGCAGGTGGATTTCTGAGTTCGAGGCTAGCCTGGTCTACAAAGTGAGTTCCAGGACAGCCAGGGCTACACAGAGAAACCCTGTCTCGAAAAACCAAAAAAAAAAAAAGTAATGGAAATCAACAGCTTGCTCTTTTCTAGGGCCCCCTCTTTCATGGCATCAAAACAGCTGCCATCAACTCTACATTCTTGCCTTTCCATTTTATGAGTAGCCAATCGATATATCCAAATTTTGTGTGGAGATTCCATTCTTCTCATAACAACTAACATCAATTAATATTTTTCTTCACTTTAAAGTGTAAGACTGCTTCTTTCCAGTTTCAAGAACCAATATAAGATCAAAACATGGCAGATGGTGCTGGCACATTCCTTTAATCCCAACACTCATGAGGCAGAGGCCAGCCTACAGATCAAATTCCAGGATAGCTAGGGCTACACAGAGAAACCATGTCTCATAAAACAAAGAAAGATCACTCCTGACTCTGCCTATATCCCTCCACTGGCACTCCCTCTCTATCTTTTTTCTTTCTTTTTACAGCACTGAGGATCAAGCCCAAGGCCTTGATCATGCTAAGCCAAGTGTTTCTAACACTGGCCATACCCCAGCCCTCTACCTTTATCTTGACAAACTGACTGAAGGAGTAACTGAAAGATCAAGGGAGTAGCTTTATAATAAAAGTGATAGTCTCTGACATGTGATCTCTTGCTTGAAACTACTCCACTTCCTGTTTTTTTTCCCCATAGGATGCCCTTCTACCACGTAATAACACAGCATGAAGGCCCTTACCAGATGTGACCCTCAGTCTTAGACTTCTCAAAATCTACAACTGTGGGCCAAATAAACTCCTCTTATTTATAATCTTCCTAGTCTGTGGTCTTCTGTTATTGCTGTAAAAGCAGACTAAGAGGCTGAAGAAATGGCAGTGGTTTAGGTACAACAACCCGAGCATGTAATTCTATATGAGTGTACAAGCTGGGTGTGAACCCCATGGTGTCTGGAGACCCAGATGGGGTACACCCACAAGGACTAGACTTGTTGGCTGAAAAAAAAAAGGGGAACCTGTGGGTTGGGGAGAGGCTTAAGGTGGAAAATGTCGAGGAGGGCACTCACAGCCTCCTCTAGCCTCCACATATACACAGAAAACATGGGAAGAAGATCTAGAGATTGGTAATGGTGTAAATTGGAGTCATTTGGAGAAAGTTGGAAACAGTCTATATTTTCATGAACAAAGCATTAGGGATGATTCTGATGAGGGCTCAGAAAAAAAGAGCTTCAGCAAAGAAAAGAATTCATCATTTTTGCTTAAGTGTTTGTGAGGTTTCAGACAGTATTCAGTTTCCTTTCTCCTGCTGTCTTTACACATTCTAGCCAAAAGCAACTTAGGAAGGATGGGGGGCTTTCGTTTGGTTTGGTTTGGTTTGGTTTGAGTCAGGTTGTTGCTGTGCAATAGTCCTGGCTGTCCTGGATGTGATCTTCAGACCATGCTGGCCTCAACTCACAGAGATCTGCCTGCCTCTATCTACCGAATGCTGGGATTAAAGGCATGCACCACCATGCCTAGCTTGGGAGGTCAGAGTTTATCTGTCACTGAGAAAAGTCAAGGCAGGAATTCAAGCAGGAACTTGAACAAGAAATCACAGAGAGCTTGCTGGCTCACATGTAGCTTCTATTTAACTAGCTTTCTTTTTTTTTTTTTTAAAGATTTATTTATTATATGTAAGTACACTGTAGCTGTCTTCAGACACTCCAGAAGAGGGCGCCAGATCTCGTTGCGGATGGTTGTGAGCCACCATGTGGTTGCTGGGATTTGAACTCTGGGCCTTCGGAAGAGCAGTCGGGTGCTCTTACCCACTGAGCCATCTCACCAGCCCTTAACTAGCTTTCTTAAATAGCAGAAGAGGACCTGCCCAGGGAAAGGGACGGGGGCCTCTACATCAATTAGCACTCAAGCCAATTCCACACAGCTATGCCCACGGGTTATCTCATCTGGGCAAGCCCTCCTTTAAGAGTCCCTTCTCCACTAACTCTGTTTAACAGTCAACTCAAATTAACAGTCAAAGGTAACTAGGGCAGACAGAAACGAGGAACGACATTGGAAATAGAAAAAAGGCCATCCTTTGTGAGATCTCAAAATGTGGAACTGTATTAGAAATCAGAGTAAAAGGTCATGCTTGTGAGATCTCAGGCAAAAATGAGGAACTATATTTGAAATAAGAGCAAAGGTTACCCTTGTTTATAGTGTTCTAAAAACTTTAGCTTAATTGTGTCCATGCTCTGAGCACTACAACAGGCAGAATGCAAGGCTGTCAACAGTTGAGGAGGCTAGATGTCATGAGGCAGAGCCACCACACAAATACCACTAAGGCAATGCTTACTAAAGTTACAAGGGTGGGGACACCTGCAAGATCCCAGAACTGTAGAGCTACCAGGGAGACTCCAACTGTGGGAGAACTGAGACAAAAGACTCCAACTCACGACTGCTGGTAAGCCCAGTGAAGCTACGGAAGCAGGCACGCTGGAGACATAAAAATTCAAGCACACATGAACACATTGTTACTGTCCTACAGTGCCCAGGATGTGGGATACAGTATTAAAGAACACCATTCTTTACCTTTTAGATGAATGTTATTTTCTCCGATGAGCTTTGGACTTAGTAGGGGATGCCTGCCCTTTGGAATGCCTGTCCCACCATTGTATTTTAAAAGTTTAGGCTCACAGCAGGCCTCAGGATGCACTGTGCTTTGAAAGTCACTAATATCTGATTCAGATAAGACTCTGAACTTAGGACATTTGAGTTGATGCTATAATGTGACTTCTGTCAGAGCTGTGAGACTATTATAATGAAATGCTATAGTTTGAATTCTTCCGAAATACACAATGACCAAAAAAAAAAAAAAAAAAAAAAAAAGGGTTGGCCAAACATCTGGGCGCACATGATCCTTCTTTCTTTCCTTAGTATCCCCAGAAGCATACACTACCACACCCAGCACATGTTGAAACTTACTGATGAATGGGATTGTACTGAGAGGGTGAAATGGTTAATGGGTTGATAAGACTGAATTAGGGCTTGCTACACAGTCAAATGTTCTCCTGTACTTGCTCCGTCTTCTCTAGACTATTCTTTCTCCATGTGATAACTTCTACCATGCTAATCTGGAGCACCGAGGCCCTCCTCAAATGCAGCCCTCTGATACTGGGCTTACAACACTCCAGAACTGCAAATCAAAAAACTAGCCAGGCAGTGGTGGCACACACCTTTGATCCCAGCGCACAGGAGGTATAGGCAGGCAGATCTCTGTGAGTTCGAGGCTAGCCTGGTATACAGAGCAAGTTCTAGGACAGACAGTCAGGGCTACACAGAGAAATCCTGTCTGAAAAAAAAAAAAAACCCACAAAAAACAAAAACTCACTTCTCCAGTCTGTGGTACTGTTACAGCAGCAGCATGTCAACTAAGAGAGTTCTCAGCACACAGTAGTTGGTTCTATTCTTCCAGTTACTCAGAAAAGACTCTCCCCCCACCCCATACTCTTCCATTCAAGCAATCAGAAAATCCTGATAATGCCTCCTTGAATTCCACATTTTTCTTTCCATCTCCAACTCAAGTTTGACAATGTCTTTCTTGCCTGATGACAAGATATCTCTCTCTCTCTCTCTCTCTTTCTCTCTCTCTCTCTCTCTCTCTCTCTCTCTCTCTCTGGTTTCTCTGTGTAGCCCTAGATGTTCTGCTGGTCACTATGTAGATCAGGTTAGCCTCAAACTCATGGAGATCTGCCTGCCTCTGCCTCCCAAGAGCAGGGTTTAAAGGTGTGTGTTACCACTACCCAGCCAAAACTGATCTCTTACTGGCTCTCCGACTCTCCTGAGTAACCAGAGCACCTGACATTATTTCTCTTCCTTTGTCTCCTGTCTCTCCATAGGAAGGTACAGCTCATGCAGGTAAACTGCAGCCTTAAAGTGTTATCACACCTAACAGATATTCAAACTGTTAAAAGAATGGCTCAGGCCTGTTAGGATGGCTCACAGGGTAAGGGCACTGCCAAGCTTTGCAACTTGAGTTCAATCCCTGGGACCCATATGGTAGGAGAAAACTGACACCTAAAAAACTGCCCTCTGACCTTATGTGTATCACAGAGAGAGAGAAAGAGAGAGAGAAAGAGAGAGAGAGAGAGACAGAGAGCACACTGGGGGAAAGGAGTAAGGTAAAAATGGCTTAGAAAAGTGTTGGATGACCCACCAGTATAGTTAGAAATGCTCTAATGTCAACATATACAGGGCTGACCAGATGGCTCACAGGTAAAGATGCTTGCTGCCAAAGCTTGAGGACCCAAGTTTGATCTCTGGGACCCATATAGTGAAAGAAGAGAACTGATTCTGACAAGTTATTTTTTGACGTCCACATCATATGTGAGTGCTGCTCCCACCACCCAAAATAAAACCCACAAATAAATATATGTAATAAAAAAATATACGCTCACCAAGCAGGATATACTAGAAGCACAAGTATGAAGTGCTGCATTGTAATCTGGGGGCAGGAGTGGGAAGGAGTAATGTATTCATGACACAAGCTAACAGCTTTCTCAGTTCCTTTAGCTTATGACATTAGTAATAACAACAGGGATGATTGTACCAGAAGATGCTACCAGCTGATGCTCACCAAGTGCCAGGAATTTTCCACACACCTGGGTCTCATGACAATCCAACTGGGAGGCATTCTTATCCCCATATTACAGATGAAAAAGCAGACTCAGAGGTTAAGTAGCTCATGCCAAGCCACAGATTCTGAAAAGACTCACTAGAGACTCAGATCACTATGCAGCATCCCATAAAATATGGAATTTAGTACAAGGGAAACTAGACCCAAAGGGCAGGTCATCTAGATAAAGGCCATTTTAGTCTAGCACTCTGGCTATTATCTTCCCTATGTTGGCTGGTCCCTCTGTCCACAAGGTAGAACAGGACAAGTGATTTGCTGTGCTGACAGATCCCCTGGCAAAGCACAAAGCCACTGAACCCTTAAGTTTCATGGTACCAACTGTGGACAAAAGCACCGACCTGAAGCTTGTCATAGTTGTGTCATTAAACAGTCTTCCTGCATATTTTATTTGAAATACAAGTATTCTCTTGAGAGCAGGAATCTCGAACAGGATTCCACCTTTATTAGCACAGACCTGATAAACTAACTATCTTCCATGACTTTTTTTTTAATATTAAAAAATTACTTTGTTTGTGTGTGCTTTGTAGCTTTCTCACCTTCTGCCTATACATGGGTTTCAGGAATCAAACTCAGGTCGCCAGACTTGTGCAACAAGCATCTTTCCCCATTGACCCACTTGATGCTATCCTACCCCGTTGTAGCCACAGCTTTTCCATCCAACCTCTTTGTTCCCAGAAATAACAACTCTGAGACTTAATTATGAATAAATCCTTAGGCCATAAGCTTTGAATCATTCCCTGGCTAGGTCATACTTTATATAACCCGTTTATCCTATTCTCTGTGTGCTACATGACTGGTTACCTCTCCTTAGTTTCATGCATCTGTCTCCTCAGAGTTTGGGGCAAATCTCCCTGCTCTTGACCCTTTCCACAATCCCAGCTCGCTCGCTCGCTCTCTCTCTCTCTCTCTCTCTCTCTCTCTCTCTCTGCCAGATGTCCCACCTACTGTTTACTGTATCAGCTAAAAGGCCATCAGCTTTTTATTGACAGGCGTTGCTTCCACACAATACACAAGAGATTCTGTCTATACCCAGGCACTTTTAAAGTATCGAAAATTCCATGATTCTTTCTTTAAGGTGGCCTTCCTGAACAGGTCAAGAAGTCTGTCTCAGTCTTCCCAAAGGCATCTCCCACAGTGTAGACCTGTCTGCCAGGCTCACCACAGAAAGCTGACTTGGGAAGGAATAGTGATTGTGGGCTAAAAGGAACTTTGTCAAACAGAAATATAGAAAATACAGTCCTAATAAAATCTGGAGTCAGGCTATAGAGCAACATGACAAGGTAAGGAACAATGGGAAAAGGCTGACCCAGCGGGGGCCCAGATGAAGTACAACAGCCAACCTGCTGCAATGTAATCGCTGGAGCCAAGTCTGTTACTTCAGGTGCGGTAGTAAAAAGGAGATAAAGAGAGGCCAGCTGTGAACTTCCTCTCATTTTAATCTGTAGGTTAAGGATGATGATGAGACACACACGCAGGGATGCATGGCATGTAAGCTGCAGGTGATACCTTGGAAAGGCTAAAGGCGAAGGGCATGGACCCTGACCTCAGCCTCCTGTCTTTCTGATAAAGCCAGCAGTATCTTGGATGGGTGCCCTTCTCTGGATCGAGGAAAAACGGGAGGTGCTGACTGTGTTCCTTGGTATTTACATGAAGAGTCACGAAACCTCCCATGCAGGTCACTGTATCTGTCCATCCCTAGATTTGGTCGAAAGGCTGGGAGAAGAAAGGCCATCCCTGTAGGTTGAATGCGTGTCTTCTCAGGGTCCACGTTAGAACATGTGTACCTTCTATGCACTGTCAAGAATTCCAAGGTTACAAGAAGAAAAAGAAACTCCTACAAAATCCTTCATCTGCCCATCTCTGCTCATCAGACAAAGCAAGTTATTATCATCCCTCTTCCCAGGGCGTAGGGTTCCTATATTAATTATATCAAATATTTACCTTCAAAAAAAATCACCCTTTGGCCCACCCAGAACTTAAAACAAACAAAATGGGGGCTTTTGGTCTCAAAATTTTTTCCATCTGAATTAGCTACAGGGGGATTTTTTTGTTTTGTTTTTAAGTTGATTAGACCATATTAAAAAAACAAAAAACAAAAAACAAAAAAACACCCCACACAAATGGCACTTAAAAATTCAGCTACCATTTTAAAAAAAATACCACCAGCAACAAACTCTTTAGCAAAAGAACTAGCATTACACTTAATGGCAAAAACAAACAAACAAACAAACCATCAAAAACACTATCAGTAAAGACATGAAAGTGCCCAGTATCAGCCATAGCACTTAACTGTAATAAAGTCAGGAACTAGTCAAGGTACCCAGTAACACCCACAGTACTTGGCTGTCAGTAAAGTCATGGACTAGTCAAAGATGTCCAGAATCATTGATAGTACTTGGCTTTCTGTCAGGATATACCAGGCATCAGGAAAGAGAAGGAAACAAGTGGCATAAAAATTTGAAGACAAGGGACAAAATTCTTATTACTTACAGTTGTCATCACAGAAGACTTAGAAGACCAAAGAGAATCGACTGTAAAAACCATGAGAAATAATGTTACTAGTTATGAGCTAAAACAATAAGAATACATGCTATGATAAAGAATCCTATTTTCAACAACAACAACAAAAGAAATAATTAGGATAAAAATGCATAGGAGAGCGGCCAGCAAGATGACTTATCCAGTAAAGAAGTATTGGAGAACTGAGTTCAACTGCAGAACCTACATAAAGGTAGAAGAGAAAACAAATTTCCTGAAATTGTCCTCTGACCTTTACATTACACAAGTAATTCCACACACATATCATACATACACAAAATAATAAATAAAAAGAGTGTATAGAATTTTTCTAAAGGAAGTACATAGGGAACAAAGAAAAAGGAAAACAGAATTTTAAGATAAAGTAATCAGTAAGACATTTCTGAGAATTTAGGAAATGGGTGTGCAGACTGGATAGTATACATAGCTGAAATATGATACTACCACTATTACATTGTTTCAAATCACTTCTTTTCGTTCAAGTAATTCTAAAGTACTTATAAATAAAATCTGCTCAAAAATAGTCTAGTTCCCAGCCTGAGGGAAAAAAATGGCAAGAAGAGGAATGATTTAAGATGCTAAACAGTGTCAGCTTAAAAGTGTGTGACAGATAGAGGGCCATCATAAGATTTTATCCACTTGCATGTTGCTACAAGTATCCAAAAAGAAGTTAAAAGAAAGAAGCAAGGTCCAAATGTCTTAGGAGCAGGCAACCTACACTGGCAGAGGTCACGATCAGTACTAATTCTTCAGTTCATACTTTGGCTTTACCTGTTAGTTATCAACACAACTCCACTTCTAGGAATTTATTCTGTAGATACTCACTTACTCAACAGGCTTTTTTAATTTTATTTGTTTGTTTGTTTGCTCCCTATCTTTTGGAATGCAGAGGTGGAGAGAGCAACCTACTCTCATTGCGTTTCCATTCTTGCTGGGGAGGAGACAGGTAAGGCAACTCAGCAAGTATTCACGCACTTGTAGCATTACAATGTCAGGTAAGTAAGAAGGTAAACAGGGCTGCGCTGGCCTGAGTGAAAGCCTGGCCAAGGCAACGGGGGTGGGGGTGCGGTGGGGGGGTGGGGGACAACTATGGAGTAATGGTCCGATCTGGCCTTCCTTCATTATGCTTTATTCCCCCAAAGCCTCTGTTCATTCAGAGGATGTGGGCACCATCTGAATGATTCTCTTTGTACTACAATATCAAACAGGTCCTTTTAATACAAGGAAGGTGTCAGAGCAGTATTCCTGCTGGCCTCCCAAACACGGCTATACATAGCAATTTGAGTTTTTCAACGAAAGTTATCTAAGCTATATGCAAAGCATATGAATAAAAGTGCAATCGAATTATCAAGGGTTTTTAATGAAGGTAAACTTTTCTTAAGACAAAGTAAAGAGTACATAAGGTTTTCAAAAGATTGATCACCTGCTAGTTCACTTTTAATTACATGTTACACATTTATTTTGTGTGCATGTATGTGAGGTGGTCTGCATGGAGGTCAAAAGCCAACTTATGGGAGATAGTCCTCTCCTTTCACCATTAAGTCACAAGAAGGATAGATCTCAGGTCATTAGGCCTGATGGCAGGAGTCTTCCCCAGCTGAGCAATCTCACCCACCCTGTGGTAGTAAATTTTACCCACAAATAGCCAGTTCTGGCCTTTCTGCAAGATTGAGAATCACTGACTTAAAGATCTCGGTAGTTGAAGTTCATGATCTTTTAAGCACAGAGCTTCAAGCTCTGATTTTCTTTCTTGGGTAAATGTTTAACATATACAACGAACGATCAATTGATGCAAAAAGAAATGACTGCTACAATTCCTGACTTAGGAACATTGCAAACTAATATTTCTGATCATACACTATCAAGGCTTCAAAACTGCCAACAAATATAATAGTCTACAAACTGTCAAATTAAGAAACCAGCATAGAGGGAAAGAAACCTATCCCTATATAAAACAGGCTACTCAATTTTGAAATCAGCTTTACATAACTGCCTCTTCTCCATCCTAAAAGAAGGATGCAAGTCTAACTCACCAACCAACCCCAGAGGATTCCAGGACCTTACAGAGTAATTTTCAATGACCAATTCCTGTGCAGATTTCAAGTGCCTTGTAACTACCCGCATAGACAACCACCAGTTCTCGCCAACAGCTGAGAATGGATGCATCCATCCTTTCATTTGGATTCTGAAAACGGCTTAACCCTTGAAAGGGGGTCGGCGAATGCAGCTCTGACCTGAGATAAGCTAGCGAAGGGAAGGACCAGACAGGAGAGTTGCTACTGAGCTCCATATAAGGTCAAGGCAAAGCAGGTGAACGGGCTAAGAGCACCTGCAGGGTCTTGAGATTCACCCTGCGTGGTCCTCTTCTTAAGGGCAGCCTTTCAAACTCCTCGGGAGACTCTTTCCAGAGCCAGTCAGGAATACTGGGCCCCTGATTACTATTGACCCAACCGCTAAGTATCCCTGCAGGCTAACCTGATAAGGAGAAGCTCGTGGAGGGGGTGGGAAGGTGAGATGAGGGTTGAAGGAGAGCTCCAGAGGCAGATGTTTGGAGGAAAGAATGGGGTTGGACGGTCCCTGCGGGCCAGACGAGGGGAGGTAGTCTGAAGAAGGGTCGAAGAGGACGCCGGGAGGATGGAACCGTGGGATGCTCCCGCAGCAGATCTCTGAAGGTGGGAGCCTGGGACTACCTGCCCTCCAGGTGAGGGGCCCGCGCGTGTCTGCACCGCATCTCACCTGCCCAGCGCCCGCTTCATGCCCGCGTCGGATGCGCTGTGCGGCTCTGCCGTCCCCTTGCCCGCCAGACGCAGGTTCTGTTTCAAGCTGCAGTCGGCGTCCAGCGCCGCGGCGGCCGAGCCGGAGGAGGACGAGCCTGAAGCGGCGCAGCGCTCATGCTCCAAGGTGACGGGCTCGGTCCGCTTCCTCATCCCGCGGCCCTGTCGGCCAGCAGCTCTCGGCGCCCTGGTTTCGCCCGCCCGCCTGCGCCGACCTCGCTGCAGTCGCCGCCGCTCACAGCCGTCACCACCCGGAGCCGGGAGCCCACTGCGGGTCACATCCCAGCCCCAGGCCGCGACGCCCGCTATGGACCAGCGCCGGAGGCCGATCGGCCACCGCGGCCAATCAGCGCACGAGTCCAGGAAGACCCGCCCCAGACACGCCCCCGGCACCTCCGCTTTACAAGCAGCGCGCCCAGCATCCCCAGCGCCAGCCACAGCCATCTTGGAGAAGGGCGGAATAAGCTGAAACTGCGGGTCATTTTCAGGACAGGGCTAGTCTGAAGGGTTTTACTGCGTTTCCGAAACGGATTAGGGCCAGTTTGGATTCTCCCGCTGGGTCGCTTTAGGTGCAACTCAGGTGCCCTCTGCCTACGAACTGAGGCAGGCCCTATCTAAGTGGTCCGAATGGGGAGGATGCTAGGGAGTCCTTGAGGGCACTAGCCCCGTTTGCTGGGCAAAATAGGCTCTCTACTCCCTCTTTAGGGCATTTGGCGCCCCTAAAAAACTAGAGCCCCAGATGTTCTTTAGGTTTGATATACACAACAAAAAAGCTTTACAGAAAGAGAGAGAGAGAGAAACTCCAGAAGCTAATGTATTGTTTAAACAAGTTTATATTTACTTTTTTTTTTTTTTTTGTCTTTTCTAGTCAGGGTTTCTCTGTGTAGCCCTGGCTGTCCTGGAACTCACTTTGTAGACCAGGCAGGCCTCGAACTTAGAAATCCGCCTACTTCTGCCTCCCATATATTTACTTTTTTATTCTTTCGCTGAATGTAAGAAAATGAACTACCTGTGTATGCTTTGAAATCTATTAAAATTTGGATCTTCATAAGAACGATTAGGACTGGTAAGAAGGCAAGGAAATCCGTTTCAAAGAGGACTTTGCACTCTGACATCCAAATTTAATAATTCAATCCACCTGAAAAAAAAATGAAAGCACACTTTGTAGCTTTTAATAGTTTTTGTTTTGTTTGATATAGCATGCATCTTACTAATGAGTTACTTTTGTAATTTCAACATGTGTGTAAATCAGTTTGAAAAGTATTGGCAACTGATAAAGATTAAGTAGGAATTTAGAAATGTAATGGATTATGTTGTTGGCTTTGTAGCGATAGTTACAACTTGCAGTTCAAGAATTTCTTAAACATTTTTGCTATATTATAACCTAGGTTCATACTGTATGAATATCTACAGTCTTTAAAACATCAACAAAATAGTACTATAGATTTGAATATTCAAAAAGGAAATTAAATACTTAAAGATAGTTTTGACCTATCAGTCATAAATTCTTTATAGAAAAACAAAAGAACAAATAGCCCTGGTAGGACATGCCTGAAGTTATTACAGAAGCTGACATCAGGAGGGTTGCAGATTGGAGGCCAACCCAGGCAATTTAGCGGCTTCTGTCTCAAAATAACACAAATAAAAAGAGCTGAATATAGCTCAGTGATAGCACTTCCTCAGTATACCTGAGGATTGGGGTTCCATTATACAGAGAAGGGGGGAGGAGGAGGAGGAAGAGGAGGAGGGGAAGAACTGGAGGGAGGAGACAGGGTGTGGAGCTAGATTTTGTCAATATGATCCTTATCTCCTGGTCTCCTAAAGTTTAAATATGCTTCCACACTGGGTGCGCTCCCATTGTATCTCTGGGTCATACCCTTTCTACATCTAAGGCTCTTTATCAAATGTTGTACTCCTTGTTGACGTCTAATAGGCATTCAACCTTCCTAGCTCATCCCCTTTCCCTCCCAAGGAATGAATGGGAACTCCATCCTTGGCTTTCTTGGAGTCAAGACTCTGGTCTCATCCTTGATTTTCTCCTTTTTTTTTTTTTATGACACCACATCCATCATCAAGTTTTACATCAACCCTGTATCAAAAATCCAGCATCTAACCAGTTCCTATCTCCTCCACCAATCCCCACCTTGGACCAAACAAACAGCCATCATTCCTCACTTGGATTACTTTAAAGGTCTAAGAGGCCTTTTGCCTTCACTTTTGCTTTGCTTCCTTCTGTCTAACATCTGCCACAGAACTGAATCTGTCACTAAAAATCCCTTCGGTTGGTTCCCACCTCTCTCAAAACTGGAAGCTTGTATTCAAAAGGCTCTACAATAGCCTACCTGACAGAGCTCCAGCCCCACTTTCTGGTCTCAGGAACAAAGTTCTCCCAGGATCACTGCCTCTCTCATGGTCCTTCACAAAGCTACACAGCCCCTCCCTAAGACCTTTACACTTTGATTCTTGTTGAAAAACCCTGCCTCCCTAAAGCCTTCTATCTACAGAGTAACACCCCTCCCCTATGAGAGTTATGTTTGCTGAACACTTACTCAGAACTCTCAGACCTTCTCATTTTTGCTGTGTTCACCTTCCTGGGTTTATTCTGGCTAGTGCGTAGCACCAAAATACTTGACATTGATACATCTTTATCTGTATTGATGTTTTCCACACTGTAAGATAGACTCCAAGAAAGGACCTTGTTTACTGCATTATCTTCAGTATCCGGACCAATGCTTGGCTCATAGTACACACTTCATAAATATTTGCTGAAGGAAAGATAGAATCATCAAGGCTGTGCATGGGTATTCTACTGTTCCCATTTTAAAAGTAAAAGAACTCTAAAGGTCAATAAAAGACTGGCCTCCTGGCTGAAGTTGAAACTAGACATGGATGAGAGGCGGTAACTACGGGTTTGTGAATCATAACCCTATAGCAGTGTTTTGGGAGTTTAATAAACACTATAGTACCTAAGTGTCCCTAATTGACATAAAAAGAAAATCCCTATTTATCTAGCTATCTACCTACTTACCTCTCTGTTGCTTTCTAAGACAGGGTCTCATACTCTAGCCCAGGTTGGCCTGGAACTTTCTGGAATACTCTTGCTTCAGCACCTGGAGTGATAGCATGACAGACATGAGCCACAACACTTTAACAAGTGGTTTCTTTTTAAAGTGGGGGCATCGTCATGGTTGTAGCCTTAACAGGTCACGCCACACTCCAAGCAGCCTCCCTTCCTCCAGGAACAGCTACAGGAATATGACAGACCAGTGCTTTGACTCTGAAGTCACAAAATCTTGCCTTCCCCAGCTGACCCAGAAATAGAGGCAAACTGACTTTAAGCAGCTAGCATGTAGCAGGAGGTACTTTCCATGCCTACTACCTTGTGGCTTTGGACCACCTCCTCCCTCTGCAACTTTTTTTCCTAGGATCTCTGCTTAGTTTGGTGGAACTGAAGTACCCCTCTTCAGAGCCCCACCATACTGTATGTGAATTGATAAGTAGTAAAGCTCTCACTTGAAGAACAGTTTGTCTCAGTACCTCTCTCTGAAACACCTCTCTCAACATTGTCCAGTTTAACAGTCTTGTTGGCTACATTTGCAAAAGAACAAGACAAAAATCTATTATTGTTTTATAGACGTTAACGCTTTTTTCAAAAATCAGCTAACTAGTAAGGCAAAGGCGCACACCTTTCATTCCAGCACCCAGGAGACAGAGGCAGGTGGATCTCTATGACTCTGAGGTCAGCCTGGTCTACACAGTAAGACCCAATTTCAAAGGGGGTGTAAATGAAACAAGTAGGTTTTATGGTATGGTTTTATCTTGCGTTGTGAAGGTTAGAGAAATTTTGTCTACTTGACACAAACGTAATTTTATCTGGGAAGAGGGAATCTTGAGGAACTGCCTTCATCAGAATGGCTTGGACAGTCTGTAGGAGTATTCTTAATTAATAATTGACTTGGGACAGCCCAGACCACTAAGGGGAGTGTCACCCCAAGGCCTGGGAAGCCATGGGAAGCCAGTAAGCAGCCTTCTTCCAGGATCTCTGATTTCCTGCCCTGAATACCCTTTATGGCATGGAACTACAACTGCAAGATGAAATTAGCTCTTTCCTTTTTAATCTTTGGTTATGGTGTCTCATCACAGAAACAGAAGGCAAATCGAGAGTATTTTTACTGTTTTTTGTTTGTTTATTTTTAAGATGGGCTCCTTTAGAATTCCTGAACTGAATTGAAGTAATCTTTCTCTGTCACAAAAGTTCTGGGACTGCAGGCATTCCACCATCAGTTCAGAACCAATTTTAAACTGCTGTTATCTGCGACATTGTCCAGTTTGCGAATATTTTTAACTGTTTTAAAATCAAAAAGTGCCAGAGCAGAAAGTTGGAAGCATAGAGATAAGGTTCTGATCAGTTTATGAGCCATGTGACCTGCAGAGAGTTAACTTTTCTCGTTTACCAGTTCTGCATACTAATAATCTCTTAAGGAAAGTTGTGAGAAGCTAAATATATGTCATAGTTCCTACCATACTGAAAGTACCCAATAAAAGACAGTTTCTTAGGCTGGGGAGATGGCTTAGCGGGTAAGAGCACTGACTGCTCTTTCAAAGGTCCTGAGTACAAATCCCAGCAAGTACATGTGGCTCACAACCATCTGTAATGAGATCGGACGCCCTCTTTTGGTGTGTCTGAAGTCAGCTACAGTATACTTACATATAATAATAAATAAATTACAAAAAAAAAGACACCCCTCCAATCTCCAAACCCCTGTTTTTTTTTTTTAAAAAAACTTTTCTCTTTAATGTTAAACAACCGGCACTGCAAAACTCAAACACTGCATCATAACCAGTAGTTTCTCGACTTTTCTTCAACCTAAAGGTGCCTCTTGCAATCTAAAGATAATTAATTCAAATGGAAAAAATAAAAAGGAGGAGAAGAATGTGCACTTTACTTTGCTGGACAATCGAAAACAGCCCTTTGTTTCAGCCCACAATCTTAGACGCAATTTACTTTCTGGCTTTGCCAGGGAGGAGGAAACCATCCTCTTTAACCCCCATTTTCCTGAAGCTCAGTGAGGTTGCGCAATAAAATAAAATGTTCCTTCTCGGCTACCTTAGTTTAGTTCTCTCCCACCCACCATCTCCACCCCGCACCAGTGCACTTCTATTGGTTGAGCCTATTTGGCGCCAAAGCGAGGAGCTGGTTGCTGGTGTTGTGCGACTCTGAACAATAGAAGTGCCGCGGCTTGGGAACTAGCGACCGTTTGGGGTGACTTGGCAGTTGTCGGCACCACGGGACCCGGGCGCGTCCGTCATGTTCTGCGAAAAAGCTATGGAGCTTGTCCGCGAGTTACACCGCGCGCCGGAAGGGCAGCTGCCGGCCTTTAACGTGAGGAGCGGCGGCCGGGAAGGGGCGTGTCGAGGGCCAGGCCTGGGGGCCTAGGGCGGGGCCTCATGCCTTGGGGCGGAGCCTATGCCTGCTGTTGCTTGCTGGAGATTTTTTTCTCAAGTGTTGGTTGCTGGGCTAACTTTATCTCTTTGCTAGATTCCGAGATCGGAAACAACAAGTTTGAAACGGGGCCAAATCGTAGGAAGAAAAAGACTCATTACTTAGGTTACTTGTTGATTTGGTGACTTGCCCCATCTGAGCATTTCTTGTTTTCGTTTTTTTTGAGATAAGTCCTCATGTAGTCCAAGCTGGCCTGGAACTCTATTTAAAAAACAAAACAAAACAAAACAAATTATGAGTATGTGCCTCATTTGCATGAAGGTGCTTCATGGAAGCCAGAAGAGGGTGTGGGCTATAGGTGGATTGTGGGTGCCAGAGCCATCCCTCCAGATCCACATGCATCTTTATAGCCAGCTTCTTGATGAGCCAATAGCATCTTAATATAACCCCAGTAGTTCTGGGGATTGCTATGAAGCTGTATCCCAGCTTCAGCCTTTGTAAACCATAGATTTGCTTTTCTTGCTTGTAGATTATTGCCTCCCTCCCCCACCCCCCATGTATCTGGGAGCTGACATGTCATGGAACAGGGCCATGTGAAATCATGTAGAATGCAGTCTTTATTTCTGGCCTCTTTTGCTCAGTATAATGTATTTGAGACTATTCTAATATTCAGTAGTTCAGTAGTTTTACAATGCTTTTTTTAAAGGATTTATTTTAAAATTTTGTGTGTATGAATGTTCTGCATGCATGTATATATGTGGCAGTGTGCATGCCTGGTGTCCACAGAGGTCAGAAGATATCAGTGGATTCTCCTGGAACTGACAGTTATAGACAGTTATGAATCACCATGTGGGTGCTAGAAATGTCGAACCTGGGTCCGGTTAAAGGAGCAACCAGTGCCCTTAATCACTGAGCCATCTCTCCAGCCCCTATTGCACTTTTCTTCCTTTTTTTTTTTTTTAAGACTTACTTATTTATTTTACATATGTGAGTGCACTGATGCTGTCTTCAGACACATCAGAAGAGGGCATCAGATTCCATTACAGATGGTGTGAGCCACCATGTGGTTGCTGGGAGTTGAACTCAGGACCTCTAGAAGAGCAGACAGTGCTCTTAATCTCTGAGCCCATCCCTCCAGCCCCCTATTGCACTTTTCCAATGGCTATTTGTTTTATCTTTTAAAAATACACATACAAATATAAACTTGACCATTTTAACTCAGTGTGTGCGCCAGTGCCACTAATTACATTCACATTGTTGTCCAGTCTTCCTCACTGTTTCCAAACCCATTTCATTACTCCAGCAGAAACTTTGTCACTGTTGAGCAGCAATGCCCAGTCAGTCCCCCTTTTCTCACAGGTCCTGATCATCACTTTTCTGTTATATTTATTTACTTATGTGGGTTGGGACATACCATAACACAGGTGTAGAGGTTAGGGGACAAGAGAGTTGTCCTTCTACTGTGTGAGTTACAGGAGGTCAGCAGTCTAGGAAGTAAGTGCCCTTACATGGCGAGCCATCTCACCTGCTCTTTATTTTTTAAAGGACAGTTTTCATTAAGTTGTCAAAGCTGGCCTCAACCTGAGATATTCCTTCCATTTGCTGGCATGGATTCTAGGCCTGTGCTGCTGTGTCTGGCTACATTGCTTTTCTGTGTATGAATTTGCCTTGCCTGGTATTCCAAGTAAGGAGACTCAGACTATAGTCCTTTTGTGTCTGGTGATTCTGGTTTAATGTGGAGTTTTCAGGATCTATGTTTACCATGTGTCGGTACTCATTCCTTCTCATAGCGGAATTACATTCCATTGAGTGATATACCACATTTGGCTTATCTCTCGATCTGTTGGTCCTTTGAATTATTTTTGCTTTTTGACTATTTTGAATAATTCTGCCCAGTCAGTGTGTGCCTATAATTCCAGGATTTGGGGTGCTGAGGCAGGAAATGTAATGTGAGTTTTAGGTCAGCCTGGGTCACATAGTACTAGTAAGACCCTGTCTCAAGAAAACAAATCATGGGGCTGGAGAGATGGCTCAGTGGTTAAGAGCACCGACTGCTTTTCCGAAGGTCCTGAGTTCAAATTCCAGCAACCACATGGTGGCTCACAGCCATCCGTAATGAGATTTGATGCCTTCTTCTGGTGCATCTGAAGACAGCTATAGTGTACTTAGATATAATAATAAATAAATCTTTAAAAAAAGAAAACAAATTATGAAACCCTAAAGATAAAAAAAAATTCAAACACAACACAATTGTTTGTAAGTTTTTGTGTGAGTTGGAGATTTAGTTCAGCACTAGTGGAGGGAATAACAAAGCAAAAAGAAAGAAAACCCGGGCTTGTGTATAACAACCTAGGAGTGGAGTTGCTGGGTCATATGGTAGTTCTGTTTAGCCTTTTTTTTTTTTTTTTGGTGCCAGGCACAGAGCTCACGGTCTTATGCAAGCTAGGAATGTGTTGTTCAAGATAGGGTATATCTGTGTAGTGCCCGAAGACTTTGAGTTCTTGGTCTACCTGCTTGGCATCCTGTGTTCAGGAACTACTTCGTCCATTCCCTTTAATAGTTTGAATAGCTGTGGAACCGATTTCCACAGAACTATACTACTTTATGCTCCTTGACAACATCTATTGCTATGAAAATATTGTGAAGCCTTTTTTTTTTTGTAGTAAGGTATGCAAATGAAAAATCATAGAGATTGAAATGAATAGGTGAATCAATGGATGCATATCAGTATCAGTTTCTACATTTCAGGAGGACGGACTCAGACAAGTTCTGGAGGAGATGAAAGCTTTGTATGAACAAAACCAGTCTGATGTGTAAGTTGTGCTAATATTGATGTTTTAAAAATAAGAAATGACATGTTAAAATCAGAACATGTTATATCTCTTTGGGGATGTTTGTTTTGTTTTTGTTTTTGTTCCCTTTTTTTTGTTTTTTTTTTTTTTTTTTTTCGAGACAAGGTTTCTCTGTATAGCCCTGGCTGTCCTAGAACTCACTCTGTAGACCAGGCTGGCCTCGAACTCAGAAATCCGCCTGCCTCTGCCTCCCAAGTGCTGGGATTAAAGGTGTGCGCCACCACGCCCGGCCTTGTTTTTGTTTTTATTTTAATTCTCTTACTCTGTTTTAACCAACTTGCACAAGTGAGCACAGGACCAGATCTTAAAGGGTTTTCTGCTACTCTGTGCTTGGACAGTGCTTCATAGGTGCTAGATGCTTAATATGACTTCACGATGTGTTGTGATGTGTAACTTCTAAGTTGAAGAAACTAAAGTAGACTTAAAAAGGTGAGACAGGAACAGATAAAGACCACAATGCAATTAAATACTTAGTTCCCACTCTTTGTTTTCATTAACAGATGCCTTAGTGAGTTTGGAAGAGAGGGCCCATTGAGCAGAAATAGCAGTGATCTCTGACAGCATGAGTAGAGTTCATTGAGAACTGGTATCATATTTAGCAGGTCAAAAAAGGGGCTGGACTGTTTAAAACTGGGCATGGTAACTCCCACAATGGAGAATCTGGACGGTGTGAACAAACTTCAAAGGCTGCCATCACATAGTAAGACAAAAACGGGTGCTGCGAGCTAGGTCAAAGCTGAGGTAGTAAAGTGTTGTTGTCCCTGCCCCCCACTCTGAGAGAGGGTTTCTTGCTATAGTCTTGACTGTCTTAGAATTCGCTTTGTAATGCAGAGTGTCCTCAAAATCAGAGATCTACTTGCCTTTGCCTTCCAAGTGTTGGGATTACTGCCCAGTGGCAGTCAGAATCTTAACTGGAGAGGCTTATGAGCTACTTGGATATAGAAATTAATAATATGGGGCATAGAAAACCATAGGAACACAATGCATGCAGATAACAGAAAAATCTTTACCAGTAGAATGAGGAACTAAACAAACAGCAGGGCTGAGGTAAATGTGAGTCAGATGTCAGGTCTTAAACTCGATTCTACAAAGTTGTTAATTAATCCATTCGACAGACATGCTGATAAACGTTTCTGGTATTTCCTTGGTAAATAACATAGTCTAGATTTCTGTTCATGACCCTTCCTATTTAGGAGACAGATCCTAAGTACAAACGTGCATGATGGAAGATGTGCTCTAAAGGAAGGCCATAGGAGAGGATAGTGCTAGGAGACAATACAGAGCATAACAAATGGAGGAATTGAGAGAGTTCCTTAAGGAGAAGACATTTTAGCTGAGGCTTTAAGAATTAGATTTTACTCACAAAAACAGTTAGTGTGGGCAGAGAACATCCAGACAGTGGCCCTAGCAAATGCCAAGGATCATAAAGAGGCAAGTACTCAGGAAAGTCCACTTAGAGACCAGTGTGGCTAGAACTTAGCAGGAGGAGAGGGTGATAGCAGATGAGACATTTGTGTATGAGCTGGGTAGTCTTTGTTTTGAGGTCATCCTGGCTGCTGTATGTATTTAACAAGCAGAGAGGAGGGGACACAGTGTTAAGTCAGGTCATTAAAAAAGTGACCTGGATGCCGGGCATGGTGGCGCAGGCCTTTAATCCCAGCACTTGGGAGGCAGAGGCAGGCGGATTTCAGAGTTTAAGGTCAGCCTGGTGTACAGAGTGAGTTCTAGGACAGCCAGGGCTGCACAGAGAAACCCTGTCTTGAAAAGAAAAAAAAAGTGACCTGAACTATAATAAACAGAATAAAAATATATTTTGGAGTTAGCCTATTAGGTCTTGGTCCAGTAAGGGACTGAATTTTCTGTATTCTCTCTCTACTTTGTGCCATTGAATGGTACTGAAATTTGTCACTTTGTTAAGTTCTCTCTGGGGAGGTGGCCATTGTTTCTGGTTAAAATTATTTGTGAGGGGGCTGGAGAGATGGTAGTGGTAAAGAGGACCAGCTGCTCTGGAGAATACTGGGGTTTGATTTCCAACACCCACGTGGCAGTTCACAATGGTCTCTAACTTCACTCACTGGGTATTTGACACCCTCTTCTGACCTCTGTGGGAACTCCACGCATGTGGTATAAACACCCAAACATATAAGGTAAAATATTATTTATTATTATTTATTCATATATTTATTTATTTTGAGACAGGGTTTCTCTGTGTAGCCCTGGCTGTCCTGGAACTCTCTCTGTAGACCAGGCTATATCTGACTCCCAAGTGATAGGATTAATGGTGTGAACCACCACCACCCAGTTCAAATAAAAAGGATTTTTAAAAACAAATAAGATAGGGCTGGTGGGATGACTCAGTGGGTAGAGGTCCTTGCTACTAAGCTTGATGATTTGAGTTTAATTCCCAGGAACCACGTGGTGAAAGGAAAGTGAAAGTTGCCTTCTTATCTGTTCTCTACATGAACTGCATGCACAAATACATAAATGCAAGAAAAAATGTAAGAATGACTTGTCAACAGAAATGAATCATCATTGATCATGAATCCATCCACTAATCACGTGTAAATATAAAAAGTTTTACATGTGTTTTTTAAATTATTCTTCTATTAAATTTAGGTAATCTTTTGAGAAAATATCTCATTTTGTAGTTCAGGCTTAGCTAAAGCTTTCTGCCCTGCCTTGTTTCCCAAGGGCTGGGATTGTAAACATGGTGCCACCATGCCCTGCTAGTCCATATGTATTGTATTGGTCCCTTATAATCCAGGAGTTATATTCTTACATTGCAAGCAGTTGCAAGGAATGTGGGAAATTAACCTGAGCTCCATAGAGTGGCAGAAGTGTGTCGAATGGCTCTATGCGGTTAGTGGAGTAGTTTAATGCTAGGGCACTTGCCTATCATGTTTGGGGCCTTGGGTTTAATCTCCAGCATCACAAAAACAAAACAACCTAGGTATTCAGTAACAAATACAAGGTCTAACTACTTTATGTAGTCTTGAACACACAGATTTTTCTGCCTCTGCCTCTTAAATGCTGGGATTAAAGGTGTGCCCCACCACACCCAGTACTGGTTTTTTATCTTTTAATATACTGGTGAAAGCCTTGGCGGGGAGGTAGCTCCCCTGCCCTGGGTAACTGCTACTCGCTGTAAATAGATAAAACAAGCAAGTCAGTCAGTCATTCATGCTTTTGCCACTCACCTACCCTGTATCTGTTTCTTGTTCCTTACTTGTTTTTATCAGGAATGAAGCAAAGTCAGCTGGACGAGGGGATCTGATACCAACCATCAAATTTCGGCATTGTGCTTTGTTAAGAAATAGACGCTGCACTATAGCATACCTGTGAGTGTCTTGGGTTTTGCTTGGGGTGTCAGGGAACCTAGGAGGGTTTTTGATGTAATTTGGTTTCTCAGTGGGTAGCAAGGAAGAATAAAAGTTTCTATTGTTCATTTTTATGTTTTTTGTTTGTTTGGTTTGCTTATTTTTGAGACAGGGTTTTACCTATGTAACCATGGCTGACTTTGAACTTACTATATAGACAGGTCTACCTTGAACTCAGAGATCTTTTTGCTTTTACCTCATGAGTGCTAAGATTAATGTCATGTGCTTTAAAAGATTTTTTTTTTTTTAATTATGAATCAGTAGTATATTCATGAAAAGAGTGAGAATGATATAACTTGCCCCGTGGAACTTAGTTCTTCAATCTTAGTGTTTTGTTACATTTCAAGATTTATTTATTTATTTATTTATTTATTTATTTATTTATTATAGTGTTCTGGCTGCGTGTATGCCTGAACACCATAAGAGGGCCCCAGATCTCATTACAGATAGTTGTGAGCCACTATGTGGTTGCTGGGAATTGAACTTAGGTCAGGACCTCAGAAAAAGCAGGCAGTGTTCTTCAGCTCTGAGCCATTTCTGCAGCCATTTTTATGCTGTACTGGTTTGGAGTATCATGATAACTCACTACTGAATTCGTCATACTTTGCTTTTCTGAGCAGCAGGTGTTGCAGGAAATATTAAAAAAAAATAGAACCGGCCCATTGCCACACTTGTGCCTCTGTCCCAGCAGCCTGGCCAGCCATGCACTGGCGGGCAATGGCCAACCTGTTTTTATCTCTTGGAGACTCTGACTCAGAACTCCACAATCTCTCTCGCTACCATGCCAGCCCCATGATTCAAATCTCCACGGCCTTTGTGGTGTACATCTGGCAAACCCACACTTTGCCACTGTACCTTTCTTGAACCCAGACGAGTTGCTGCGTGAAAGAAAATACAACACAAATTTAGTTCAGAAACAATGGTAACTCAATCTCTGGGTGCAACAACTAAAACCGAAACAACTAAAATCAGATTTTAATAAGGCTTACAAGATGATTTTTCTGCTGGCGAATCCTTGCAGATCCGCCATGATACCAGGAAACTCTAGCAGCTACATCTTACCCATCTGCTGTCCCTGTTCCAAAAGGGACCTAAGTCTCTCCTGCTACCTCTCTTCTTCCCTCCAACCTGGAAGTCCCAACTACTCGCCCAGTGGTTGGCTCCTTTAGTCATTAGGTGTTTGGTTCACAAGAACAACACCAGGCCCATCCACAAGAAGCAGGGACCTCATGGCCTTTGTAACTACTGCACATATTGTCACATTTGGAGAAATAAACAATGCCTTTTGGTATTTGTCAGGTTGAAACAGGGTCTGATATAGTCCTGGCTGGCCTTGAACTCAGAGATCTTCCTGCCTCTGCTTCTAAAATTCTGGGATTAAATGCATGTACCACCACACCACACCTAACAATCTAAACTTCTTGTGCACATTTTTTTCCATTGTCCCAAAGATGGTTGCTGTTGATGTCTTTCTATCAGTAGCCAAAGTCCACATGCTCCATTTAGGGTTTTGTGAGTCTTGAGTCTTTTCATCAGAATGACCTTTGACCCTTTTATTCTTATACCATCTAATCTTTTCATGTCCTAGGTATGACCGGTTGCTTCGGATTAGAGCACTCAGGTGGGAATATGGGAGTGTCTTGCCAAATAGTTTACGATTCCACATGTCTGCTGAAGAAGTAAGTTAACACAATTCAACTCTATTAAATTGCTGCTCTCTAATAGTAGTTTCCAGTGTTTCTTTGTTTTCAATGACTACTCGTCAATTTCTAACTCGGACTAACTCCTCACATAATTATATAGGAAGTATGTGGTAGGGTGTAAGTCTTAAGTACCATGTGGAAAACTTTTAGTATTTAATAAAATAGAGTCTCAATATGTTATTTATGAGTGATCTATCTTTGAGATTAAAAACTGGTATTATTACTTGACTGTCTTATATATAATATGTGCATATATGTACAATAATCAACATTACAAATTCATATTGGTAATAAGTCTTGATTGATCCAGTAATCAAGGCACAGGATTACTCCAGATACTGGATTAGAGCCAGATAAACTTAAATTCTGACGATTTAAGAAGTGTCTATCTCCCTATACCTAAATTCTGTCCTTTAAAAATAATAGAGGTTTGCAAGGACTTCAGACACTAAATTGCCTGAAGTTAGACCACACTTCATCTAAGTCTTCCATGAGATTTCCCCTTACTTTAGACAACAGTTACAAGTTTTGACGTCCCATGATTTCTATAGGTTCAGGATGAGTCATAAAACTCAGAATATACTTCAAACTTTAAAGTCTTGAAGCTCAATGGGTACAAAGCAAAGTAGATATAGATTGGAACCAGCCAGACGAGGCTCACAAGGCAAGGGCTGAAAGGGTTGGAAACTCGAAGGTTCTGGTATCCTTGTGGATCAGAGCTTGATATCCTCTTGACACATTCCCTAATGAAGCACATAACGTTGTCATCCAGGTAGTCTTACACAACATTGGTGTCTAAGTGGTTGGGAGTTTATACTCTAGAGACATGACCATTGAATTACCAACCCTGTCACTGACCTCAGTCTTCTCCCCTCCCCCCTCAGGAGGTCACACTGTTAGTGAGATCCAGAGCCCAGTCTAGCTTCTACTCCGTGTCATGAGGTTAGCATAAACCAACCAGGGTCCACTATGAGTCATCTCATTAACAAGATACTCCTGATACTTATCTGTCCTCAACCCTATTTGCATACTGTACTACACCTATTGATTTGTGGGTGTTGAACCAACCTTTTGTCCTTGGAGTGAAGTCAACATACATGGTCGAGATCTGGTCTTCATGTGTCCATGGATTTTTGTGTTTATGCTCATCAGGGAACTTTGACTATAATGTTCTTTTTTTTTTTTTTTTTTTTGGTTCTTCAAGACAGGGTTTTTCTGTGTAGCCCTGGCTGTCCTGGAACTCACTCTGTAGACCAGGCTGGCCTCGAACTCAGAAATCTACCTGCCTCTGCCTTCCAAGTGCTGGGATTAAGGGTGTGCACCGCCACTGCCTGGATATAGTGTTCTTTTTTTGTTGTTGTTGTTGTGTCTTTATGGAGTTTTGGTGTCATGGTAATGCTGGCTTTGTACAGTTTGTCACAGTTTAAAAGTGTTAGCTCTTCTTGAAAGGGTTGGTAGAATTTGACAGTGAGCCTATCTAGTCCTGAGGCTTTTTATTATTTCTCACCTCTTACTACACTTTGGCTTGAACAGTTCTTGTTCTCCTAGGACCTTGAGGTGCATTGCCAGGTAATTTATTTGATATCTAATTTCTCAATATAGGTGCTTATAGCTACCACCTTTCCTCTTAGAACTGCTTTAGCTATGTGCCAAGAGTTCTGGTAAATTACATTCTTATATTATTTGATTCTAGGAAATTTTCAGTTTCTTCCCTACTTTCTTCAAAATTATATTATTAAGTCTTCAAGTACTTGTATAGTTTCAATATTCTTCTTGTTGACTTCTTGTTTTACTACATTAATTTGATAAGATATGAAAAGTTATTTAGATGCTCTTTTTTTTTAAGATTATATTTTATGTATGTGAATATGCTGTAGTTGTCTTCACACACACCAGAAGAGGGCATCAGATCCTATTATAGATTATTATGAGACACCATATGGTTGTTGGGAATTGAACTCAGGACCTCTGGAAGAATAGTCAGTGCTCTTAATCACTGAACCTTCTCTCCAGCCCTCTCTTGTATTTCTTAAGGCTTGATTTGTGGCCCAGAACGTGAGTTCTTTTCCAGAAGCTTGTGGGCTCCCTGCTAGATAGCCAGTCTGTGTACCTCTGATAAGCGCATGTGGTCTATGGTGTAGCTTGTTTTTTTAGATTTATGTATATGAGTGGTTTGCCAGCATGTATGCATGGACACCATATGCATGCCTGGTGCTCTTAGAGGTCAGTAACTGGGTCAGATTCCCTGGAACTGGAATTACAGATGATTATGAGCCACCATGTTGATGCTGGGAACTGAACCTAAGCCCTCTACAAAAGCAACAAGTGTTCTTCACCACTGAACCATCTCATCAGCCCCTGCAGTATAATTTAACTCAGAGGTTTCTTTGTTATCAAAGGGTTTTAATTATCAAAATGAGGTGTTGAAATCACCTACTACTTAGTGTGTCTGGGTCTTTGTGACCGTTTATAGACAGTTACCAGTATTCGTACCTCGACGTATATTTCCAAGTTTTATATCATCTTGTAATTCTTTTTTGCTTTGGTTTATATATATATATATATATATATTTACACATATATATATATTTATTTATTTACACACATATATATATATTTATTTACACACATATATATATATATTTATATACACATATGTGTGTGTGTATCAACTATAATATGTTATAGAAAGATTCTTCTCTAGTCATGTGTCTTTAGAGTCCTAATGCCTCTTGTGCCTGGATATCTTTCTCTAGATTTGGGAATTTTTTGTTGTAATTTCATTGAGTAGAATCTCTCAAACCTTTACAATTTATCTTAACTTCTATCCTGTGGATTCTTAGGTTTGGACTCTTGCTTGTGTGGCAGAACTCTGTCATTGTCTCTGTGGTGATGCTTGGATATAGTGTTTCATCTTCTGCTCCATGGCATCTTTTTTTTTTTTTTTAATTCATTGAGGGTTTTTTTTTTTTCTTTTTATTAACATTATCACAACATCAGAGTCTTTGCGGCCAGTTCTTCAGAAGAAAATTACGGACTTTCATCTCAATTCACCCATTTTACTACCTCACCCTCTGTATTGCTGACTTTTTCTCTTTAGGTTTTGGATCGAATGAAACCATTTATTTGCATTGTCTTAGAAGACATTGATCAGTCTTTACTAGTAAACTTCTGGGATCATTATCTAGCATTTTGGAGGAACTAGTTTGCCACACTTTCTATTTTTGGTCTCTGTCTTACGATGTACATTTCTGTCTGTCTAGATCTCTCTTCCTGTTTTATTTGGAAATCTTTAAGGCTTAATCTCTAGTACTCTCCGTAAAGAAAAAGCAAGTTTCTGCAATAGCAACAGCTAAGAAGCCCAAGATACAGAAATACACGCAAAGACGGGGAATGCAGAAGTGAAACTGGCAAAGCTGCTACAGGATATGGGGCAAAGGCAATTTTTAGAGTGAGTGTGGAAATAGAAAATGAATGACATAAAAGAAGACAGCAGGGAAAAGGGAGAAATAGAAAAACAATGTTTTAACACAAGAAAGAGGAAAGAAGCTGAGTGAGAAAAATGTTACTCAGGGAAAAGAGCAAGGACTAGAAAACAGCAGATGATGTCCCAGTCATGAAAACGTTCAACAACTGGCAAGTGTAAGGAGAATATATATGTATTTTTAATGAGTACTTAAAACCAGTAAGCTAAGGTCGAATCATTCTAAATATAGAGAGGGAGCTATTAAAAAAGGGCAAGACATGGGGCAAAAAAGAAAAGGAGAAAAAACCCATTGCCTAACAGTGAAAAATATCTATAAACTAAATTAGATGAATCACAAAACCAAAACAAAACCTTTAAAAATGGGGAAGACTGTGCAAGAGGGCATAGACTGTAAGAGCCAGAGCAGTCTGCTGTGGGACTGTCTAGAAATGACAAGGAAGCGTCACTCATCATACCCTAGCAATGTGGCTGCCTAACCAGGACCTGGAAAAGTGCACCCCAAGTAGACTGCTAACAAAGACAGAGGCCGAAAATAGAAGGTGTGGCAGAGTCCTGGGGCTCTGTCCACAGACACAGCACTGCAGGGAGGAGTTGACCTTCCTAGGGGTGAGCTGCCTCACTCGTTATCCAATCCAAATGGTTAGCCGTGAAACCACATACATTCAAGTAACACTAAATAGACTGAGCAGACATGTGTATATAGCAGTATATATGTTTATCTATACACAGAAACACACACACACACATACACACACACACATATATATATATACACACACACATATACATACACACATACATATATATATATACACACACACACACATATATATATGTATGTATATATATATATATATATATATGACTTTGAGGGAGGAAGGATGTTACATAGGAGGGATTGGAGGGAGGAAATGAAAGAGGAAAATGATGTGGTTATATTTTAACTAAAAAAAAAATTCAGCAATTTTTTTGATTGTTTTAGGTGTTGGTTTTTTGAGACAGGGATTCTTTGTGTTGCCCTGGCTGTCTTGGAACTTACTGTGTAGACTCTAGATGCCTGTAAGAGTTTATTTATTTATATTTTTGTTTTTGTTTTTCAAGACAGGAATTCTATTTGGAGCCCTACCTGTCCTGGAACTCACTCTGTAGCCCAGGCTGGCCTTGAACTAACAGCAATCCGCTGCCTCTGCCATCTGAGTGCTGGAATTAAAGGTGTGCACCACCACCAGCCCAGCTATTTTTTTTTCCCACAAATAAAGTAAAAATGTCCAGGCATTGTAGTGCACACATTTAATCCCAGCACTCAGGATGCAGAGGCAGGCAGATCTTTGTGAGCTCAATGCCAACTTGGTCTATATAGCAGATTCCAGGACAACCAGGGTTACAGGGTGAAATTGCCTCAAAAAAACAGACTTGTTTTGAGGAGCACAGGCCTTTAATTCCAGCACTGGCAGAGGCAGGTGAATCTCTTGTGTGTTCAAGGCCAGCCTGGTCTACAGAGTGAGGAGTTCCAGGACAGCCAGGGCTACACAGAAACCCTGTCTCCAAAACCAAAACAAACAAACAAACAAACAAACAAAAAGAGGTTAAATGTCTAAGTAACACTAAATAAGAGTACCAAAAAGAATAAAAAGTGAGGGATTCTTCCAGAGTTTGAGAGAAAACACAGATAAGGCACTAGAGTACCTATGGCCATTTTTGAGGTCCTCAGCAATTGGAGCCTACCAGTTCCATTCCTGTGGGCAGGGTAGCTGAGCTGTGGGCCTTTGTCTTCCCTGAGGTTTTTATAAGCTGTTGCTTGCCAGGAGCCTGCCCACCTAAGGGAACAGGTGTTGAAGTGGAACACAGCATTGGAAGCAGGGCAAAAGATGACGATCGGCTCTTCTGTGCTAAAAATGTAACTCGTTATCACTGTTCCTGTGCTTCATTAAGTGCTAGGAAAACCTAACTCTTTATCTCTTATAATTCTCTGCTTGGTAAGTGTTAACTCTTACTTTATACTTCTCTGGCAGTTAGCATACACTGTAGAGCATTGGAGAGTTCAGTGAAGGATTTCTTGCTAAGGCTCCTTTCTTTATTGCCTGGGAGCCTAGCCCCTCACTGGCCAGGTGAGAGGGAGGCTTGGAGCAATTAGCCTTTATTAAACTAGGAAAAGTGAGTCTGTGCAGAGTGAAGCACTTTTATACATGCAAATATGCACAGAAACACACACACATTCATATATACATTGATACATACATATTTTTACATACATACTTTGGCCAGGCCCAGCCATCTGTCTCATCAGCTTACATACTTACACACACACACACACACACACACACACACACCTATACTTATACACACTAACACATCAAGAGGAAAGAGCAAAAGCCTCCATGAGCACGATTCATTGAGCAAGCTCCAGCACAGAAAGAACTCACACATTCTGGATGAAAAATAAATTCCAGCATTTATTGCATAGAAAAAGAAACAAATTTCTACCCTTTTTTGCTCAATGAATTAAATCCAAGTCTGTAAAAAAAAAAAAAAAAAGCCCTGTCCTTATCAGTAAGAAAAGCCTGCCTGCTGCTTTCTGCTCACTGCAGCTCCTTCTGCTCTCTGTGTTCTAACCTGCATCTCCTCTCCCCTCAGGCCTGTTATATTCTGCTGTCTTCTGCTCCTCTTCCATTCTCCTTCTGCCTCCTTAATGTCATTGCTCCTAGTTTTTTGTACTTTTTTAGGAGAATAGATCACATGGTATTCCAAGCATCTCTCCTCAAAAGTTCACAAGTTCAAACAAATCCAAACCATAAATAAGAAGTAACAACAAGATGTTTACATGTGTTTCCACTAAGACTAGTTATCTAAGTAGTTATCATTACCTGCCACTAACTCCACAGGTTCATGTAAAGTTAAAAACTGTTAATTTTAAGTTAGCACGTTTCTGTCAAGAGGCATATCAGCTGAGTATACTCTCATTAGTACTGAAGTTTTGAATAGATGAAACCCCATCAATATTTTATCTCCTGTCCTTACACCAACAATAAATTGTTCATTTCCTTTGATGACCTTTAGTTAATAGTTTTACAACCTAAAGCAAGTATGCCTTAGTTGTAAATCTGTCTGCTTTCTTAGTGCAAACAGCCAGTGACATGTGAAGACTTGCAGAGTTGTTCTTTTATTGTTTGTTTTCCGAGACAGGCTTTCTCTGTGTAGCCCTGGCTGTCCTGGAACTCAATCTATAGACCAGGCTGGCCTCGAACTCAGAAATCTGCCTGTCTCTGCCTCCCAAGTGCTGGGATCAAAGATGTGTATTGCCACCACTGCCCGGCTGACTTACAGAGTTCTTTTTTTTTTTTTTTTTTGGTTTTTCGAGACAGGGTTTCTCTGTGTAGCCCTGGCTGTCCTGGCACTCACTTTGTAGACCAGGCTGGCCTCGAACTCAGAAATCCGCCTGCCTCTGCCTCCCGAGTGCTGGGATTAAAGGCGTGCGCCACCACGCCCGGCTTGACTTACAGAGTTCTAATTGCAGTTTTCTTATTACAGATGGCTCTAATTGCAGCTCTCTTATAAAGAGTTCAATAAGGAAAGGCATTATCAATAGCGAGATTCAACCCTGAGATTTAGCCTTGCCTCCAGGAGCTCATTCATCACAGTCCATGGTGAACCATCTCAGGAAAATCACCTGCTACCCTCTAGCCTCTCCTAGATGGGTTCTGACAGTTGCTCAGACCACACTGGCTAAGTGTCTGACATCTGCCAGAGCAGTTTTTATTTTGGAAGTTGTGATAGCTTTGTCAATTGGACACAACTTAAAATACCTGGGGAGATATCACTGGGCCAGTGGTCATGTCCGTGGAGGCTTTGCATAACTAAGTTAAGTCATGTGGGAAGATCCAGTCTTAGCACGTGTTGGCTTTGAAATGGCAGTACTAGCCGGGCAGTGGTGGCGCATGCCTTTAATCCCAGCACTTGGGAGGCAGAGGCAGGTGGATTTCTGAGTTCAAAGCCAGCCTGGTCTACAGAGTGAGTTCCAGGACAGCCCTGTCTCGAAAAACCTTTAAAAAAAAGTGCAATTTTTCTTAAACTTTGTCAAATGACTATTTTGTTGTTGTTGTTCACAGACGGAGTGGTTCAACCATTATAAAAAGTCTCTTGCTACTTACATGAGGTCACTGGGAGGAGATGAAGGCTTGGACATCACACAAGATGTGAAGCCCCCCAAAAGCCTATATATTGAAGTATGTGTACCTACTTTAATGCATATATTGTGCTACCCTCTATAAAACTAAAGGTTTACTGGCTTCTCTTAAAATGGAAAGAACCGAAAGAAGACAAAAGAGCGAGAGAGGAAGACAGTTTCCACCATCTTTAGGATGGACACCTAAAAATCTCATCAGGGGGCTGGTGAGATGGCTCAGTGGGTAAGAGCACCCGACTGCTCTTCCGAAGGTCCAGAGTTCAAATCCCAGCAACCACATGGTGGCTCACAACCATCCTTAACGAGATCTGGTGCCCTCTTCTGGAGTGTCTGAAGACAGCTACAGTGTACTTACATATAATAAATAAATAAATCTTTAAAAAAAAAAAATCTCATCAGTACACACATTTTAGTAGTTCTGTCTTTGGTACCACAAATAGATGGCCACAAAAAGAAAAAGTTTCTAAAGAGGTAGCAAACCTGTAGATTAAAAGATAAGACATAAAACACATTGTGCAGCTCTGTCAGATTCTGGTTTCAACCTGAAAACTTAGAACAATATTCATGAAGAACAGGAGAGATGATGACCCTGATTAAGAACACTTGGCTGCTCTCGCAGAGGATTCAGATTAAATCCTAGCACCCACACATGGCAGCTCAGCCATCTGTAACACCGGTGAGCCAGTGCCCTCTTCTGCCCCTCTTGAACACTGTATATACATGTGGTATACAGACATACATGTGGTATACAGACATACATGCAGGGAAAACACCCATATATGTGAAATGAAATTAGAAAAAATTAAAATATTCATGAGACAAGTGTGGGAACTTTTGGATATTAAATGAGTACAGATTGCACTTTGCATGCTGTAGGCTCAGCACCAGCCCCTCTTCCCCAAAGCCATTCCCCAAAGCAGTGGAGATTTCCCTCTAATACTCTAATTGTATTTCTCACATTAAGTTAAAAAGCTTTAAAGTCATTGTAAAATTTCAGGTTAATTTTAGGACATAGTAGAAGTACCTGCTACCTGCTGCTGAAGTCAGTGGTGGTCAGTGGAGTCCTAACTAACCCTTAGGAGAGTAAACTCTTTCTCAGTCCTCAGGAGATGAAATGCCTCCCTAATTTTCTTGATATCACTCAATGCTCTCCCTTAAAAAACAAAAACAAAAAACTCTTTACAAGTAATGTGTATTTACATGTGGGTGCATGGTAAACCTGAGGACAGTTTTGGGGAGTTGGTTCTCTCCTTATCTCGTGAGATGAGGGAATGAAACTTGGGTCACCAGTCTTAACAGTAAGCGCTTTACACTTTGCTCCATCTTGGCAGTCCAGAGAGTTAGTTCTTTTCCACTGCAGAAGTTGCTGTCCAAGACTGCCTTACTCTCTACCTTCCAACCAAGATCTTCTTTCAGTTTTGATAATCAATTTGCTTAAAGAGCAAGGTTAACAAGAATGAACTGGGATGATTAAGATTTATAAATTAAAAGATAACTCAGTCCAGTTTCACTTTTGCTTCTTATTATGGCACCAAATGAAAGTTGTGCTTTGCTGGGCGTGCTATCGCACACCTTTAGTCCCAGCACTCAGGAGGCAGAGGCAGGTGGATTTCTGAGTTCGAGGCCAGCCTGGTCTACAGAGTGAGTTCCAGGACAGCCAGGGCTACACAGAGAAACCCTGTCTCAAAAAACCATTAAAAAAAAAAAAAAAAAAAGTTGTGCTGTCATTTTCTGCTGCTAAGAATCCCTGGAATGACTCTCGGTCTTAGCGCCATCTTCCTTGAGACTCCTGCATGAGAGCGAAGTGGCCGAAGAAGAGAATGCGCAGGCTAAAGCACAAGAGAAGAAAGATGAGGCAGAGGTCCAAGTAAACCAGCCTGTGTACCCTCGAAGCCTGCGGGAGCAAAAGTGAGGGATGCTCAAGGCCGGGACGCTGGAACAAGCTGTTGGACTGTATGCTGCTGTCGGTAATAAGTCTTAGGAGACCTGGAACGTCACCTCACCACGATCACCTGGGAAAATGACTGCCATTCTTACAACCAAAACAGTCCCGCTGGCCCTCTGCCCTGGACCTTTGGCACTCTGGACTAGTTCTGGTCTCTCTTGTGGCCAAGTATAACTTGTGCACAATAAATCCTCTTGCTGTCAGCTGAAGAATCAAAAAAAAGAATCCCTGGAATGAATCTGCATATTGAAGATTGAAAGAATCTTTTCCAAAATTAGGAACTTACAAACTTAGCTGTGTCCTGTTCACATACTGATATATGGGTGGGTTCTTCAAAAATGAGGTTTGAGTGGATTTAAATATTATATGTTTAATATTCATACAGTTCTTATTTTCTTTTTGATCACTACCTATAATAATATAAACCAGTTATGGTGGGCGGCACAGCTATACTCTCAGCTAGTCAGGAAGCTGACACAGTGCAATCACTTGAGTTTGGAGAGCGGAGTTAGAGACTTACCTAGAAAACACGGCTAAGACCTCGTCCCTAAGGAAAAATCATGTTAATTTGTTCTTTCAGGTGCGATGTTTAAAAGACTATGGAGAACTTGAAGTTGATGATGGCACTTCAGTCCTGCTTAAAAAGAATAGTCAGGTACTTTCTGTTGACACATACTTTAACCCTTGTTAAGAATGTGTGTATGAGCAGCCAGGTAGTGGCTCACGCCTTAATCCCAGCACTTGAGAGGCAGAGGCAGGTGGAACGCTGAGTTTGGGGCCAGCTTGGTCTATAGAGCAAGTTCCAGGACAGCTAGGGCTACACAGAGAAAGCCTGTCTAGGAAAAAAAAAGAGAGAGAGAGAGAAAGAAGGAAGGAAGGAAGGAAGGAAGGAAGGAAGGAAGGAAGGAAGGAAGGAAGGAAGGAAAGAAAAGGAAGGAAGGAAGAAAGAAAAGAAAGAAAGAAAGAAAGAAAGAAAGAAAGAAAGAAAGAAAGAAAGAAAGAAAGAAAGAAAGAAAGAAAGGTGTGCATGGAAATGCTGGTTTTGATAGCAAAGTAATATCCCCTTCTGACATTCCTCTGTATCTCAGACCAGTTCTGGATTTTTTCTAAATAGTAAGACTTGAAGCAAATGTGTCATATGGCAAGAGAAAGTTAATTCATTTATTAGGCTTGTGGTTATATTTAATGTATTTTTCCTGAGTAGTTATTATAATAGGTCTTATTCTAGTTAGTTGACAAAGTATTTGGGGACTATTAAAATGTTGAATTTAAGGGTTGGTAATCCACCTGAGACAGGAGGAACAAAAGTTGAATACCAAGCAGGTGTAGTGGAACTTGTCTTTAATCCCAGCACTTTGGGAGGCAGAGGCAGGCAGATCTCTGAGTTCCAGGCCAGGCTGGTCTACATAGCAAGTTCAACACCAACCTAGGCTACAATTGTAAGCCATCCGTGGCAATTTTGTGAGTTCTTGTAAAAAGGTTTGGAGTTGTGCCTCATTGGTGAAGCACTTGTCCAGCGTGCATGAAGCTATGGGTTCATATCCATATACTAGAATAAGAAACAAAAGAATGTTGGATTAAGCTTTTCCTTGAAATTTTAAAAGTTCTTAAGTAACCATTTTTAGCTTAGCTCTTCATCTTAACCTTGTCCTTTAGAGCAAGAAATTGTGATGTAGATCAAAAACCTTTAAATACTTAATATGTAAGCAGAAGAGCTTAATAGGACAGATTAAATTTGTCAAGTTGTGAACAAGCTGAGACTTCATATTCCCACAGTTCATTTTTATCCTCTCTCCATTTTCTGAAATGGCAGTACAGAAGGGAAAGAGCCTCATAAGGCCACTCTTTCTTTCTTCTTTACCTGCCCTGCCATGTGGCTATTGACCATTTAGTATCATGCTGTTGTGGGCAACCTGGAACAGAATACTTCAGACCATCTGGTGCTCCAGCCCAAGAGAGTGACTCATCTGTCATTAGTGTGCAGGTGTCATTTCCTAAGATTAGGTTTTTTTAGGATGGATTTCTAGGACACCCTAAAATTTTTGTTAAACCACTGTTCGTTCCCATGTGCCTCCTTAAACATAATGCATCAAAACCAGATGGTGAATTAAAATGCTTTTTTTTTTTTTTTTCAAACAAACAACAAACCAACAAACAAACCAACCCCTATGTTCTGGAGGTGTCAGGGGAACCTGCAGTTGCCAAAAGCAAAGCTGTCCTCGGAGCAGGATGAGTGGAAGTGCTACTTCAACTTGGTGTGGTCTTCCTGGGCTCTGTGGTTGATCTGCCCACTGTGTCCTGAGGCAGTGAAGGCTGGGCCTGGTAATCTGCTCCTGTGTGGGCATGTGACCAGCATGCTCCTGTGTGGGCATGTGACCAGCATGCTCCTGTGTGGGCATGTGACCAGCCTCAACTGCTTAGTTATCTGTATTTGATTCCTGTTTTCTACTGCTTAATGTTAAGGAATTTCTAAATGACCTGATCCTGGGCCAGCACAATGACACAGTAAATAGAAGTCATAGTACACAGGCCCAGTGACTTGAGTTCAATCCCTTGATCCCTTAAGGTAACAGGAAAGAACCATATATATCTGGCCACATCTAAGACTGACTATAGATCTATATGGCTCATCCACATAGTGTAGATATTAGCGAGGAAATACTTAACACGTATTCTTTAAAACTTTTAAATATGGTGCTAAAGGAACTGTCAAGTGTGTCACTGGGTATTTTCTCTTTTTTTAAACACTTTTAATATTTTTTAAAGATTGAATCATTTATTTTATGTATGTGAGTATACTGTTGCTCTCTCCAGACACATCAGAAGAGGGACCCAGATCTCATGACAGATGGTTGTGAGCCACCGTGTGGGTGCTAGGAATTGAACTTGGGACCTCTAGAAGAGCAGTCAATGCTCTTTTTTTGTTTTTGTATTTTTGAGACAGGGTTTCTCTGTGTAGCCCTGGCTGTCCTGGAATTCACTCTGTAGACCAGGCTAGCCTTGAGCAGTCAATGCTCTTAACCACTGAGCCATCTCTCCAGCCTTTAATAATTTTTTTAAAGCATGGTGAATAAGGAGGTAGAGAGATGATGGTTCAGTGGTTAAACACACTTGCTGCTTCTGTGGAGGACCCTAGTCCAAGGTGATCCAGTGCCTTTTCTGGCCTCTGTGGGCACCAGGCATACATGTTGTACATAGGTACATGTAGGTAAAATACTCATTCACATAAAATAAAAATATATTTTTTTTTTTTGAGATAGTGTTACTCTGTGTATTCCTGGCTGTCCTGGGACTCATTCTGTAGACTAGGCTGGCTTCAAACTCAGAGATCCACCCGCCTCTGCCTCCTGAATGCTGGGATTAAAGGCTTGTGCCACCATCGCTGGCAAATATATATATATATATCTTAAGAATTATGCAGTGGGGCTGGTGAGATGGCTCAGCGGGTAAGAGCACTGACTGCTCTTCTGAAGGTCCTGAGTTCAAATCCCAGCAACCACATGGTGGCTCACAACCACCCATAATGAGACCTGACACCCAATTCTGGCAGAAGACAGCTACAGTGTACTTATTAATAATAATAAATAAATCTTTTTTTTAAAAGATTTATTTATTTATTATACATAAGCACACTGTAGCTGTCTTCAGACACTCCAGAAGAGGGCACCAGATCTCATTACGGATGGTTGTGAGCCACCATGTGGTTGCTGGCATTTGAACTCTGGACCTTCAGAAGAGCAGTCGGGTGCTCTTACCCACTGAGCCATCTCACCAGCCCATCTTTTTTTTTTAAAAAGAATTATGCAGTGACTTTTTTAAAGATAAAAACTTTACTAGTGTTGGATTAGTGGTATCAGTTTTACTTGGCTGTAACAGCCCATTAGTTAAGATCAGCTTTTGACTGCAGCGCTGTACAAGCTGATTAGGTATATAATTAGCTGCTGCTTCTTACGGATGCAAACTGTAACTGAGCTTTTCTCCCGTTTCTTTTCTCCGTCCTTTCACTTGCAGCACTTTTTGCCTCGGTGGAAGTGTGAGCAGTTAATCAGACAAGGAGTTCTAGAGCACGTGCTGTCCTGACTGTGTCCCGTGGTGACAGCGGCAGGATGTGAAGCTAAGCCAACTCACAGAAGGACGCGTCCTCACTGGACCTCCCCGTCCTTGGTTTTAAATTGACAGACATGCATTAACATAACCAAGATGGGCTGGGGTCCAGCTCATTGGTAGAGCACCTGCTTAGGGTCTGAGAAGCCCAGGGTTTCATCCCTAGTACCTCAAGAAACAAGACAACAAAAATCAAAGAGACGACAAAACCAAGAACTCTTGGCTAGGAACAAAATCTGCCAGCTCATAAGCCTTTGTTACAGGTTATCTCTCTAGTTATTCCATGCCCAGAGTAGTATTGTACTCTTATAATTGAAAATAAAGTCTTTGGTGTGAATCTGTTTTCACAGTGGGAATCTCCTGGTAGCTTGTCTTTGGTTGTCTTTCTTAGTGAATGCTTCTGGAATACGTTTCTAGACCACTCTGTCAAGTAAAGATAATAATTTATCACCAGGCTGCGGGAAGGGAAAGGAAGAGCCTGGAATTCGGAGTACTACAGTGGTAGCTCAACACTACTTGCAGGCTAGTGGGTACCAGTGTCATGGCTTTGTTCTTAAAATGGATGGAAACTATACATTTTTTCAAAAGTAGCAAATATTTATCCAATGGGATGTAAACATCAAGGGGTAGGGGAATAAATCTATACTTCCCTTAGCAGTGGGATAAGCCCCCAGGGAAGTTATTTTGGCTAAGTGAGTTTTAGTAAGCCAAAGATGATACTGAGCCTTCAGGAGCTGTGGGAGGCTGGACAGTGCTGAGCAGGTAAGCTATACTGTGTAGATGAGCAGATCGTTGAGAGGACACCGTGGTACTGCTGATGCTTTGCCTCAGCCTCCTTAGTGCTACAATCACAGTCTTGAGCTGCCTCGCCCAGCTTCAGCTGCCATTCTGGTTTGACATTCGTGTTCTTGTTGGTTTGCTTGAGACAGGATCCATGGAGCCCTGGATGTCCTGGATCTCACTATACAGTATAGGCTGGTCTTGAACTCACAGAGATCCACCTGCCTCTGCCTCCTGAGTGCTGGAATTAAAGGAGTGGACCACTAAATCAGCTTGGTTTTGGTTTCTAATTTGGTTTCATTTATATAGAGAATATACTTTTAAAATTACAAATAATTTTAAATATTTTTATTAACTTGAGAATTTCATGCAGTATATTTTGATCTTATTCACCTCCCAAATAATTTTTGATGAGGTATTGGGTATCATGGTGATAGAATAAACTTGGTATTACTTCAGTCTCTGTAATTTTTTGAGACTTGTATCAAGGCCCCAAACAAGGTTTATCATGGCAAACATTACAGGTCTACTTACTATTGCTGTGTTTGGGGGTAGAGTGAGTTTTCTATAAATGCCAGTTTCCTGATCATGTTGTTAGGCCCTTAACCAATTAATCTCCTTTCTGTGTGCACATGTGGTTGCCAATGTGTATGTGCACATTTATATGGAACCCAGAGATTGAGCTGGGTATCTTCCTCAACTGCTCGTCACCGTGTTTGTTTGTTTGTTGAGACAGTTTCTCTGTGTAACCTGGGCTGTTCTGGAACTTGCTCTGTAGACCAGGCTGGCCTCAAACTCAGACACACCTGCCTCTCTCTCCTGAATGCTGGCTGGGATTAAAGGCATGCACCCCAATTGCCTGGCTTTCACCTTGGTGTTTGAGCCCGGGTCTCTCACTGAACCTGAGGTTACTGATTCAGCTAAACTGGTTGGCTAGTAAGCTCTAGGGCACCTTCTGCCTCTGCTTTTGCATTTTGTGATGGAATTATAGATACACAGTGCTATGCCAGCTTTTTTATAAGGGTTCTCGAGATGTGACTAAACTCAGGTCCTTATATGCACAGCAGGAACTTTACCAACTGAGCCATATCTCCTGCCCTCTAATCTCCTTTTACTTCAGTTCCAGGCAGAGCCCAAAGTAAATAAGTGCACCTACTGTGAGGTAGGTTTTTGCTTGTTTGTGTTTTCTTTCTTTCTTTTAGTCAGGGTTTGTCTGTATAGACCTGGCTGTCCTGGAACTTGCTCCATAGACCAGGCTGGTGCCTGCCTCTGCCTCCCAAACTCTGGGATTAAAGGCATGAGCCACCACCACTGTCTCTACTCTTGAGTTTTGGCAAAGCTTCTACTGGTAAAACACAAACTATAAGGAGACTTAATATTTTACTGGTTGGTAAAACTAGACCTTAAGTTTTAAAAGTGCTCCCTTCTGGAGTAAAGAGCTGATTGGAGTAAGGAATCCCTGTTTGTTTTCTGTCTCTTGTTTTTTGTTTTTTTCAAGACAGGGTCTTACTAGGCAGCTCTGGCTATCTCGGAATTTGCTATGTAGACCAAGCTAGCCTCAAACTCAGAGATCCCCCTGCCTCTGATTCCTGAGTGATGGGATTGAAGCCGTGGTTCTCTTAACCATCCTAATGCTGCGGTTTCTCATGTTGTGGTAGCCCCAACATAAAATTATTATAGCCATATCTAGCTGAAATCTTACTACTGTTAAGAATCATAATGAAATATCTGATATGCAGGATATCTGGTGTGTGATTCCTAAAGGGGTTGCAACCCACAGGTTGAGAATCACTGCTGGTTTAAACGCATGTACCACTACACCTGTCAATCCCTGTTTATAGTTTTATTGGGGATCCAAACTCTGACCTGATGCTTGGAGAGCAAGCACTTTGTTCACTGAACCTTCTTTCCAGCCTGACAATGATCCATGTATGAACGAATTTAAAACTTTAAAAAACTTATGAGTTAAATTAATTTTAATAGAAAAGTTTTTGAAAATACAGGAACTTTTCATATCACAGTAGAATATTCATAAACCAAATGGTCATAATTTAGGTACATCTCAGTTATAAAACTATATCTTTTCTTTAAAAAAATGTACAATTTCCAGTGTGACAACATTTTGGTTCTTTTTTTTTTTTGTAATAAGATTGCACTCTCAACGAACACTGCTATCCCTGAGCCCACCACCTCTGATGCCGTCTTTCCTCCCACCCCCAGGATCTGCAAAGGACTTCTGGGGAATGCCCTCTTCCTGGGGGTGCATGTATTGACCCACATGTTGAGAACTCTGATGACAGCCTGCACAGTGCAGCCATGTGGTAAGACACCTAAAACCAGAGTCTGCATTTCTGGCCCAAAGCCCAACACTCAAAGTCCTCACCATTGTTGTTTGCTGAGGGTCTGAGTCTTTTTCTGTAAGATGAAGCTTGGCAACTTCAACCCAGGATGTTACCCAAGACCCTTGGCTAAAAGTGACTGTACCCTGCCTGCTTCCCCAGAACCTGGCACATAGTAGACATTCACTGAATGTTTGTTGGGTGAACAGGAATCAGTCCTCATGTCTAGGAAGTGTAGCTAGTGAGCCATAGAAAATTATGGCATCAGAGTAGCATTATTTAAAATGACACTCCTTCACATGAACTCCAAGAAACAGCAGCCTCTACACGGAAAGTGATGCTGGTGCCATCTTACTGATCAGTTTGTTGAGAGCTCGAACTTTTTCTTCCAAGACACAGTTTTTCTTCTCGGCTCCTCGCTGCTTCTCTTCTGTGAGCTGAACAGCTTTCATGAGGTGGGCATTTTCTACATACAGTTCCTTGAGCAGCAGATCAGATCTGGTATTCTTCTCAAACTAGACAGGGGAGAGAGCCACATTTTCCTGTGAACTGCTGTGGGCTGATAGACCAGCCTGCTTTCATCCTCTACTCCAGCCCTACCCTTGGTATTTTTGAGGTCTGGCACACATACTGGGTACAATAATTTCTCTGATACAAGGCAGGAAAGTGAGAATCTGCAGAACTATGGAGAAAACTTAAGACAATTTTATGATCATCTTTGCCATGAAATGAAAAGCCTACAGCGTGAAACAATGAAACCTTCAAGTCTCCAGAATACTTGGTTCATGTCTGCTGCTCTGCCTTGGTGACGCCACACTGGACAGACTGAGTCAGTTACCACGTACGTGGAGGCTGGACAGGTTTTAGTGATGGCAACAAGACTACTCCAAGCATAGGACACACAGGCACAGAGCTTTGAGCACTGAATTCCATGAGGCCATATGGAGGACATGGACACTCTCATTGTGCCCACTCTGGCAACACCACTGCTGTGACAGAACACACTAATGATGGAGGCAGATGGAAACTGACATGCAAAGGAACCAGAGTGGTTGCCATTGTCGGTGGGATGAACAGAGACAAAGAGGGGCTCTCTAAGGACAGATATGAGTGAACAAAGAAGCCAGTCAAAGCTGGGCATGAGCACTGTAAGCAGAGGGAAGGATATATACAAAGGCCCTGTGGCTGGCACATGCTTGGGAAGAGCTGTGGGTCACAGATTTGTTGAGTGAGAACAGGCTGGGCCAGCCCTGGCTTACTCTATCACTGAGTAGCAGCTTTCAGGATGTGCCTTTCAGGATGGCTCTATGATATAAACCAAGAGCCTTGACTGGAATTACTATGTTTTAAATGTAGGTGTCAAGAAAAGGAGCCGTTTCCTGTATACTCAAGTAAAGCCACAAGGAGGAACCAACTGACAGTGTTACTTACCTGTGTATATACCAAGTCACATCAGAAATACCGCGCACTTGAGCTCACCCCTCAGCCATGCAAGCAGTAACCCCTCACCTGAGACTATAAAGGGAGGGGTAGTGCAGGACTAGAATGTGACACGCACAGTTCTAGTCATGAGGTCCCTCAGCACAAGCCTCATCCAGGAAGACTGCCACAGTGAAAGACTTCTGCCTCTTTCCTGGGCTCCAGTTCAAGTGAATTTCTCCTGCATGTAAGACTCAACTACCCTACCTATACTGTCTAAGGTTTCTGTGTCTGCCTCTAAAGTGAGATCCTTGAGGCAGCCTTCACAAAGAACATGTTCTGGTCTAGAGAAGGGTATCTGATGGCTGACAAGCCAAAGGATGAATAAACACTGTCCATCCTGAGGACGGCAGCCCAACTCTGACGTGATGTACAAATGCAGTATGGCATGCATTGAGAAGAGCATCTCCCTGGATTAGTAATTACTAAGGAAAGTGTCTGCACTTTCTGCCTGTGGTTCTGAATGATTCCTGCATTGGATATTCAGTGGGGAGAAGAGTCTGTAGAGAGAGGGAAAGAGGCTGCATGTACCTGTTTTCGAAGCTCCTCCACCTTCTCCTGTAGCAGCCACTCCACGTTGCGTAACCGAGCCTCGGCATCCTCCACCTGGTCCTCCCTGGCCTTCAGTTGCTGCCTGTATTCTTCCTGGACAGAGAGGACACAACAGTTTTTGCATTCATAAACAGTGCCCTGTTTTGTTTTGTTTTTTTAAGTGACAAATGGCTAAAGGCAGAAGTCTGAGCATGGCATAGATGATCTGCTACCTGTGCAGATAGAAATGATGTCTTCATAGGCTCTGAAGGAACCATCTTTCTGTCCACAGAATCTTAATAGTAAATGACCAATACCAAATGGCTGTATCCCAGATTGGTGTTTTTCACCCTTTCCCAATGATCCCCACTGATGGCTGACTATGAAGGTATGACCTAAATCAGAATGAGTTTAGAAAGAGCTATGGTCTCTGTCTGGAGGGGCTGATGGGGTTGCCTGGCTTCCTACTCTTCAACCGTGAGAGAGCTCACCCTGACCCTGATCTATCCTCAGCATCTTTAGATGCCCTTGCTTCTGGTACAGCTTCGTTTCCTACAATGCCCTCTCGCAGCAGCTAGCCTGGAGTGGCACATCCCCACTCACCTGCTGTGAACTCAGTCTCCCGGCTTCCTCTTCCTTGACATTGAGCAGGTGCTGCAGCTCGGCTACACGAGCTCCGGGAACCAACTGACTCATCTGTTCCTGCAGGTGCTGGACAATCCGGCCATGCTGGGATTGTGCTGCCTCCAGCCTCAGCTGGACACTGTAGAGCTATAAGGACAATTTTTGGCATGACTGAAAATTCAGAGTCGTTACCAGATATAGTGATAGTGTTATATTCTCTGTTTAGGTCACTCTAAAGAGAGAGCACAAAGGCCCACTCCCTGTGTTGTGGGACCTGCCTGTGTATGTACAGCAGTCCTCAGCCACTGTGTCTCCACAGAATGTGGTAGGGAAAGACTGTGTTTGGAACCCTCAGAAAAATAGCTCTGGTCCTTGTTGCTGGATTGGGTTCTGTTTCGTTCACTGTCCATCAAAGCATACTTCATGTGACCAGAGAGAGGTATAAGCCTTGTGAGCCCCACCTGGTTTTCTTACATGGTGAAATTCATAGTTCTGAGACCTATAGCTCAAGTCCTAGAGTGTGATTAATACACAGGAGTTGAGTTTGGGGACAGGCATGGAATTGAGTGCAGATAAGGTTCTAAACCCAGAGGACCAGAGCCACAGAGCTCAGCATGGCTATCACTGCTATTAAACCAGGCATAACTTGGCCAACTCCTTCAAGCAAGCAATTAAAGTTAAGACAAACACAAGTTCAATGAATTTGATGCTGGATGCTTTATCTGAAATAGAACACTCTTGGCAGCTCAAAAGACCAGGCTGGCACAGTCTATGAACCTCTGAGACCCCAGAGTCTAGCTAGCTCCTTAAGAGATCCTGTCTGAGGCAAAGCTGATCTGTCCATGTTAACAATGAATGGAGTAGGGATATGTCTGAGCCTGATGAGTTCCTGGTCAGCTGTGAAGCATCTGGTTGGCCTAGTAACATTTTGGGTCTGGATGAGTCATGCAAACTGTCAGCCCACTGTTGATATTTCTCATGTCCCAGAATTGGACCAAGTGCCCCAAGCCACCTTAACCAACCCACCTGGCCTCGACTTTCTTCAAGGCTTTCTGTCAGCTCTGCCTGTGACAGTCTTAAGTACTGGCATTCCTCATTCACACGTTCAAGTTCCATTTTCAGGTTTTGGATTTGATCACCCTGTTTATAAAAACAAAACAAAAACATTTTCACAATTATAAGCAGAGCCTGACACAGAAACAAACCAGAAAGTTACAGATACGAAAAAACAAGATAAATGATCTCCCAGGACCCTGCGAGCCGAAGGACCATGCTTAACTTCTTTCCCCTCTTCTATAAGGTGCACATCTAATGTGAAGGCGTATCAGAGAGCATACAGAGTCCTGCAGTGCTGCCCTCCTTAAGGAACCTGGATCATTCCCAAACACTGTTATTTGAGAACTCGGTATCTAATGGCTGCACTATCGTCTACTCGTTCACCTACTGCTGATGTTCAAATTGATTCTGGTCCTGTTTTCCTATTATAAATAGGACATCAATAAAAATACTTCCAGATAAATCCATAATGCATTTAGAAGCAGCCTTCACAAGCAAAATTATAAAGCCAATGTACAGGGACTCTCCTCGGCTCTTGCTATTTATTTTACTTTAAGAAAGCTGGAACCCTACCACTTACTCTCCTGAGAACTGCAGGGACACAATTAGCTCCCCCTTCTACATCCTGGTGGCTTTGCCAGAGCTGTCCAGGTGGATCCATTTCTTGATGGATTGCCCTTTTGGGGGTACTCACCTAACTGCTCAGCCTCCACTACCCAGTGGGCCCTCCTTCCACCCACCCACCCACCAAGGTTTGTGGGACAGCCTAGCCCCTGACCTGCTGCTCCTCCCGGCATCCTGCCTCCTCCAGCTTCCTCATTAACACCTGGATAGCACTGTGGTTCTCTTCCTTCTGTGTATGGAGACCAGAAGGCTCTCCTTCCAGTTGAAGGACCCTGTAGTTGAGCTGTGACATTTCATCCTTGTACTTTTGAGTCTATAGCAAAAAGAGTTCAAACACATTTTTATGTACATGTTATGAATTTATTAATGATTTAACTAAAGTAGGAAAAACTTTCTTTAGCTTCAGCTCCAAAGGAGAAATGTACCATAAATATATACAAGAAGTTGAATCTAAAGAACAGGATGTAGTATCCAGGACCTAGAAGGTTTCTGGGAATTTTTTCCTGTAGCTGCTTCGTTCATAAACATCATTTTTGTCTGAAGAACTTTTTTTTTGAGCATGAGCAGAAATTCACACATCACAGATCACTATGAACAGAAACACTTGTAATCTCTAACTCCCAAGTCTCCAAGAGAAAGAAACACTGAACAAAGTTCACGTTCTTCCTCCCGGTCTTCTCAGCTATGACTGATATACCCAGGCCATTTGTACAACTGAAGCTAAAGGGAAATAATTACGGATTGTGAGGTGTTGCCAGAGGAAGATTACCAGGGCTTGAACAGACAGCCTCTATGCTGTCTTTATATATTCACTGGAGAAATAAGGATATGTGAATATGGAGGTCAAACACTCATTTAAGAAAAATGCTTCTAAATGTCAGCTTCATTCACATCATTCCAGAATTCTCCAACCAGGGGAGACTTCACTTGCTGTGTGCATCTTGCAACTCCTGGAGACATTTTGAGTTATCAAAGATGCCTGACAAGTGAGCAGAGGCTGTGCTCATACCCAGAGCACAGGGGATGGATCCAGCTCAGTCAGTGGCCAGCAGAGCTAAGAACTAGAAACTCCAGTCTGTCCTGGAAGATGAGACAACCCAGACCACCAGAGGCTGTTCTGTGCTACAGCCACCAAACTACCCTTCTGATGCCTTCTAGACTTTATCATTCCCTCCAAGGTTATTTTAAAAATATATTACGCAATTTAAAAATAATCTAAATATGGCTGAGGAAATGGCTCATTTGGGGTGAGGTCTTTGCAGTGTAAACCTAAGCACCTAAGTTTGGATCCTTAGCACCAGCTTGAAGCTCGGTGACAGTGTGCATCTGTAGCCCAGCACTGGGGATGAAGACGGGACCATCCTAGAGGCTTACTGGCCACTCTAGCCAAAACAACAAGCACCAGGTTCAGTGAGAGACCTTGTCTCAAAAATTAAGATGTAAAAGTGGTTGAGAAAGATACCCTTCATACATACCTGCATAGGTGAATGTGCCACCCACGTGCACATACAGTGCATACCAGAGTAGTCCAGAAAAAGAGTCTGAATGAACTTAAGGTATGAGAATCTTTTAAAAGGGTCCCTATCAGTTACTAAATACACAAATGCGGCTTTCAGAAGGAGGAGGGAGTGTCTTCAAGTTGTGCATCTTGCTTGCCTTAACAACCACTGTCCTGCATAAAGAATGGATGTTCAAAACCTGCCTAGGGTGAAGGGTGTACAAGCACAGTATAGAATGGCAGCTCACAAGCTGGCCCTACATCATTTTTTCACCATGGAAAACCTAACCACTCAGATTATTAGGAACTATTCTTTGTTTGTTTTAGTAGGAGGGCTATTTTTAACAAAAAAACCAGATTACCATCATACAAAACACTTCTGTTTCCACAGCATCAGTTTGGAGTCAGTGTAACCTACGATATACTTGTAGGACTGCTGGTCACACACACCTCTCTAGGGATCCACAGGACATCATGCTAATTAAACACATGATGCAACCTTGGATCTGCTTCAGCTGTGGTCCATGAGTTAGTGTGTTTTCACATTGTTCTCGAGTTCTCAGTAATTCATGTCACTCCTCCCTTCTGTATAATCTCAGACTGAGGTCAGCACATAGCTGCTGGCAGGCTGGTATGAGAATGTCTTGCTCCAACAGTATGTTCTTTGGCAAAACTTAAAGTCACTTTCAGTATTGATATACACTCACATTGTCTCCCAGGAAAGCTCTGATTTCATTAACAGGAATGAAATATTCCTCTCCTAGGATAGTATTTAAAGTCTCTGTAAATAACACTGAACTCGGAGCAGTCTAAAGAATAAGCTCACCCTTTCAACCAGGCACCCATGATGGCATCTTCACCGACTGGTATGCCACTCTTGCCAACAAGCACCCGTGTATGACTGCACACATATTCACATGCACACAGATACACACATGTCCTTGCCTAGTCCCATGGTGTTTCCTGAGGACAGGAACACTCTCCTCACATTGTTGTCACCACTGTAGGCTCTGCTTTAGGACAGCAGCCCTGGTGGCTCACAAATCCCAGTTTTGATGTCTGCCCAGTGACAGTTTTCAGCCTTGTCCCCCAGCAAATAATAACCTGGCGCCTCCTATCGTGCTGAATCATCCTTGAATCTAGGGTGTGGCCATGGCTTCTTGCTGCTGGCATTTCTGACAAGTAGAACCCCAGCCCCTTTACTAGTTACTCATTTGGGGTTTGTCTGATGCTTCCTGGTGACTTGGGTTGCACGCTCCCGGGAAGGTGCCTAGACAGGGTCTTAGAGCCCTACAGATGCCAGCAACATCTGCGAATAAGGCAACTACCATCCAAAGTTCTAAGTTAAATCTTTAGCTTTCTTTGTAGAATTTGCCTCCTGGGTTCATATAAAAATAAAGGGATATTCATGTCAAAGATGATTCTACTGGGTCTAACCAACCCTTTTGTTCAAATTTCTTCTGATCTTCAAGTCACACAGACCAAAGTAACATAAGACCAAACAGCACGGCACCCTGAGGAAGCAGGCAATAGATGTAGAACAGGGACGACCTGTGAGACAGTTTCTTCCAAAAGCCAGTGTCATGGGGAAAAGCAAGTATCCTGGGTCAACAGAGCTAATGAGTGACTGCAGAAGACCACACTTCCATATCTATCCCCAGCAGTGTCCCTGAGTTCTTGTCTGCCATGTGACTGGACATGTGCTTAGTGAGAGGGCCACCCTGTGCTTTCATGAGTCTCAATGGGATCTACAGGGAGCACTGTACACCTGAGCCTCTTGGGTGCTGACTTTCAGTAGGGTGCTACCTAGGACATTTCCAAGAACTTGGCTCCACAGAGAAGCACCATGAGACCCACAATGGGACCCACAGGGAAGCACCAGGCCCACAGACACATTAGGAATAGCACTGATTACCCCAGCTATCCACTCTTCTCAGCTACATCTCTGATGGTGCTGATCAAGGGATGTCACCAGAGATGTGCCAGGCTCATTCTCTAACCCCTTCACTCTACAAACAAGGCAAAGTGGCTAGCTTATGCCAAAACAAAACAAAACAAACAAACAAAAGACCTCGACAGTTACATGAAATCTATCAGCTGCTTACTGTGAAAGTTTTGGATCACGGAAGCAATGTGACTATGGTATGATGGACATGAATTAGCACAGTTAAGTCTCTTTAGCATTACAGTGGACACTGCGAGTGTTGGAGAGAGATCTGCTGACATATTTAAGAGCAGAGTGTCATAGTACGACTTAGAAAAGCACACAGGACATTCAACAATAATGAGAAACTGTTGCTACACAGAGACTCCCCCAAACTCCTCAGGGAATGGTGATGTGTGACCAAAGACAAGCCCAAAGGCTCCATCTTATATAGTTCTACTTACATTATACTCTGAAATGACAGTTTTGGAAGGGAGGAGCCTACAGTTCCTCACCAGGGCCCTGATGAGGAGAGCTGGGGTTGGCTGCAACCGGATCTTACAGAAAAAAGATCCTCTTGTCTCCTTTCATTAGAGAGAAATTACTTCAAGACACTAAAGCAAAGGAGGGGGTAACTCATGCCAGTTAGGACCCAACCTGTGTGCTGAGCTCTTCCAGGTCAAAGCAGGCCTGCTCCTTGTCTCTCTTTAAGACCTCAATTTCCTGCCTGTTGAAGAAGCAGATTAGAAACATCACTTCATAGCCTGGGCTACCACGTCACTAGCTCTGACTCACTGACCTGCAGACGTCAAGAGTAAAGGTTGGCTAGAAGTACAGAGGGCTGTCACCAGGCTTTGCTCCCCTCTTAACCCTGGCAGTCCCAGCCCTCAAGCGCTTCATGGAGCACGTCTGCACGAGTGTCCAATGCCATGTCCTGAGCCATGAGATGCCAGTCATGTGGCAACTTATACATACACTACAACTCTGTGTTAGCTCCGAGGGGGCAGAAATTTCGGGGCTGCTAACCCACAGAGGGTGGCTGGAGCCCTCAAGCCTGTCCACTGACAGTCCCCCACTGTCAAGCTGCCCCTCCTACACTCATTCTAGAGTACCAACAGGCTGCAGTACACAGGTCTGGGGAACTGTGAGGCCCACCTTACCTCTGCACTTCATTTCTGCTCTCTGAAGTCTCCAGTTCCAGCTGAGTCTTCCCCAGGTCACTTTTTAACACAAGGTTTTCTTCAGAAAGCCTTTGTAACTCAGCCCTGTGGTCAAAGTCGAAGAAGTCAATTGAGGCCTGAAAGGGGCAAGCTGAACACAGCCTCACAGCTCATAGCTCACAGTTGGAGATGCTGAAAACTGTGCAGGCTGCATCCCTGCCCTGGAGGAGGCAAGCCCAAGGTATTCCCTGTCTCCAGGGAGAGCAAGCTCTGTTTTGTACTCCCCAAAGAACAGGCCCTTCAAAGCACATCCACAAGCCCTACATACACTCAGCACCTGCACTCTGCAGACACGTAGAGCCTGTGAAGAGCCAAGTCACACGCAGTGTGTACCATCTTCACAGAAGCCATACTCCAAGGGCCCCAAATCAAACAAAACAAAACAAAAAACCTGGAAGCTGAACTGAATCTGTGAGCAATACTCCTCAGAAAACTAGGCTAGCCCAGGGCACAGGATCTATGTCAGCCCTACCACTAGCAGGGCAGAGAAGCTATAATGTGGGTACCCACACAGCTGGGACATAGAAAGAGGCCCAGGCAGTCTCAGGTGAATCGTGTTCCACTTTTCTGCAAAGGGAACACAGCAAAGCATCCTGTACCAAGGCTCTGAAGAGTCCTTGAGGTTATCCTCAAGTTAATGTGAACACACACTGATCAACAGACATGTAAGAAGGTCACTGGGAATGGCCTCAGAAACAACAACCTGACTCCTAATCACATCTCCTGGAACTTCAGACACTGGAATATTCAGAAGTCAGGGTACTGAGGACACTCTGTACCACAGAGACACATGCTTAAGAGGCAAAGGTATAGAGAGACACCTATGGACAACTGCAGGCAACGCAGAGCCCTTTGGATACCATGTAGGTAGGCCTGGAGGGTGCTAGGCTTCTAGCCCGTCAGTTGTGTCTGAGATTTGTTTTGTTTGCTTTAAATATTTAGGGGAGAAACATGCTTCTATTTTATTAAGAAAACCTTTTGACTCTCTTGGCTGTCACCCCTCCCTCTCCCTCTATTTCTTCTCCCCCCCCCCCCAACCCCTTCCTGTAATTCTACACAGGAGAATGCCAGCAAATAAAAGAACTGGGACTGGAGAGATGACTCAGTGGCCTATTGTGCACCACCAGCCCAGGCCCCCTGTGATGACCTACTGCCTGTCTGTATAGTGTGCTAAATGAGGGCTGATGGGGCTAAAGGACAACATATGCATGAGGTCATCATCATGTTGTTCCCTATGCCCAACCATGGATTCACAGGGGATGGGCTCCAGGAACTCAGGCGCTTTTTGTTTCCACAAAGCAAGCTTCTCAGATGGAGCAGGCTGGCACTTCAGGCACTTTAGCCAGACCAGACTCCCTGTCCTGGAACTCACTCTGTAGACCAGGCTGGCCTCGAACTCAGAAATCTGCCTGCCTCTGCCTCCTGAGTGCTGGGATTAAAGGTGTGCGCCACCACTGCCCAGCAGTGTTCAGCTCTTATGCATTGACTAATGTACTCAAAGTGCACACTAGTGCACTTGATGAATCTCACCCTTCACTTGCTTGTTTCCAGCAGTGCCAGCAGCATGCTGGGTAACACTGCAGATTCTTCTCGCTCAGCCATGATAGTATCTATGGGGTATTCATTTTTGAACAGCACCTTTGATGCCTACTTATTGCCCTGCTCACAGATTCCTATAAATGTGGCCAAAGGAACAACTGTGCTTTCCGAAGGCCTAGAGAACATACATTGCCACCCCGCCCCCAACACACACAAACTGGGTTTTCATTTTACTGAATTACATGAAGATGGCAGAGTTCCTGCTAAAAGGAACTCATGCCTGTGTTTGTTTTTTTAAGTATAATATAGAGTTTATTTAGGGCATGGGGAGGGGAGTTAAGAGAGTAGCAGAGGCAGAGAAAGGCAGAGAGAAGGAGAGAGTAGAGGCCAGCCATGACCACATGGAGAGGGGGGGAAGAAAATGGGGAGAGAGGGGAGCAAGGGGGCAAGAGGCAAGCGAGAGAAGAGCCATGTCTGTGTGTTTTTATTTTTATTTTTTAAGATTTATTTTGTGTATGAGTATACCATTGCTCTCTGCAGACACACCAGAAGAGGGCATCAGATCCCATTACAGATGGTTGTGAGCCACCATGTGGTTGCTGGGATTTGAACTCAGGACCTTTGGAAGAGCAGTCAGTACTCCTAACTGCTGAGCCATCTCTCCAGCCCCATGTCTGTGTTAAGCTGTTTATAAAGTGATATTTGCATGTCTGAAATTCCACTTTATTTTTTCTTTTTAGACCCAGGGGGATAGAACACAGGACCTCATACAAGCTAAGCACATGGTATGTCACCGTGCCATACCCAAACCCCACATTGTCCCCCAGCACGTAAGCAACTGCATGCTATTCCCCCAGTGAGCAGCAGTTGACCTTTTAGTGGAAATGGTCTTATTATTCATATGTGAGCACCCACAATCCTGGGACACACTGTGTGCCTACAGTGTATCACCAGCCCAGGCCTCTTGGCAGTCTGTCTCTACAGGAGCAGACACCTCCTCAGTGTGCAGAATGAGGGCTGGCAGGAGTAAAGCACGACATACATGGTCCACCATCAATCACATGCCTGCAAACCTCTCCTCCACTGCTAGAGGGACCAGGAGAAGGCTCTGGAACTCATGGCCTATAACCTGGGCAAGCCCTCAAAGGATCTTAGCATCTGTGACAGAATAGGTACCCACCCATCTCACCTGGCCATCTGGCCCACAGACCAAAACAGTCTCCTTCCCAAGAAGGATATTCCAAAAACACAGTCCCAGCCATATCTCCAGCCCAATAGCAATGAATCTCCAAACCCCTGACTGTGTTCAGGCCAGCCCAGAGCACTGCAGCTCAGGGGCCCATCCACAGAAGGTTTCATTGGTTGCTGCCAACTGACCAGCATAACCCGTGATTCACTTTCATTACAGAGCCTGGCACAGAGGCATGATGCAGCCCAAACCCTTCGTTTAATCTCAGAGGGACGAGGGTTTAGAGATGACCCACAACTCATGTGAGGCCTCTATAAAACAGTCTTCATGAAATGAGAGCTAGGGACACCGGAGCTAGCTAAGTTGTCCCAGAAAGACTGACCCTTCCTGTCTCGTACCACTTGCACCCAGGGAGCAGGGGAGCAGGAGGGCAGGAGTAGGTTTGCAAGATTAATAGGAATTATATTGGGAAAACTGTGAAGAGGTCACTAGTGACAAGCCTGAGGATTTCATATACAGTTTTAAGATTAGGAGTGACAAACCTGTAACTCTCTCTGGAATCTGCCTTTTCAAGAGCCCGGACGACATCTTCCAGCTGCAGAAGTTTGGTCTTCACATCCTTCATCTCACTCTCTGACATCACTGTGGTCTCTTGTGGGTTTGGGAGCTCAGAGCAGGGCAATGAGGGTCTCATCCTTGCAGCTTCTCCCCTGAGCTGGAGCCAAGCCTCTTGGACACCTTCACCATCCCCAACAGGCCCCTCTGAAGCCTGTCCCGGAACCCCAACAGAGGCTGCCTTCCTGTCCAGAGCAGTTGTGCCTAACGATGGCTCCAGCATCTGTGGATAAACAGGCAAGGGCAGCTTCTGGCCTTGGCCTGTTAGGGTCCTGGCAGAAGGTTCTGGCTCCTTTGGGATAGCTCCCTCCTCAGCATTGAGTGGACGCTGATGATTGTCTCTGACACCCAGGTTCTCTGAGGATCTTCTAGACAGTAGGGTAGGGGTTGGGCTTGGCATGGCATCTATACTACAGAGCTGGCCAGGAAAATCCCTGCCCTCTGCTTTCCCTGGGCCAGGCCACTCTGCTGGTGCCCCTGTCCTTCCATCAGGGCTGACAGCTTGCCGGGCTGTTGGCTGCTGCCTGCTGTCTGGACCCAGGGACATGGAGCTGGGTGTCCTCTCCTGCTGGTCACTCACCACAGTGGTTCCATTCTTCAGGAGAGCACGCAGCACATCTGCCTCCTGGACAAGGCCCTCTACCTGCTCCCTGTAGGCTTGTTCTAGCTTCTCCTTCTCCAGGGTGAATGACCTGCAGATCCGTGCCTGCTCTTCACTCATCACAGCCTGCAGCTTCAACTGCTGCCTCCGACAGTGTGCCAGGACCTCCTGTTCCCTCTCCTCCCGCCACCCCTTCTCCCGGTCAAGCTGAGCAGCCAGGTCCTTCACTCGCTGCAGGTGTGTCTGCAGCAGCTGGTCCTTCTCACACTGATGCTGTAGAGACAGACTCTCACAGCAGGCAGCATGCTGAGCTTCTAGCCATGACAGCTTCTGGTTCAGCTCTTCTTCAGCCTCTCGCCTGCAGAAACACAGGTGTACGCTTTGGGTTCTGCTAGCATTAATCCCAGGCTCTTCTATTCATGGAAGAAGCCACCCGAATTACTTCTGCTCTCAGTGTGTAACTAACCCAGAGACTCTTTCTGTAGCCTGTTGTGTGTCAGGATGCTCGGTGCCTTTCCTGGAGTCCTTAGGACTACACACACAAGACAGCACAGACTCATTCACCGTGTCTGACAGCTTAAAGGGTATGGAGGTTACTATTAGGTATGACTAAAATTCTTGCTCTTGGCCACACTGCTAAAGTTCAGTCAAGCATGGCTGGAGGTCTTGCACTGAGTGCTCCTGAGCAGTGCTGGTTCCAGGCGTTAGACAGGTAAAATTGACCAGTACTCAAAACATTCCCTTGAAAATCCTATAAGGACTTTGGCTGGGGCCTCATCAACCTGGGGTGACTAGAGAAAATATGGGAGTGAGGGAGGGGGTGCTACACAGACACACACAGCCTGGTGAGGTATGGGGTGCACTCTGGTCACAGCAGGGGGTAAGCACATGGACTAGGTGTGGCTCCAACTCTATGGAGAAGCTACCAGGTACCCAGCTGAGTAGATCCCTAGGAAGGAGGAGCCTGGCATATCCTGGATGCTACAAGCAAGAGGGCTCCCATACCCTCCACAGGCACCACACAGGGTCTAAAAGGAGCTTTGTTCCAGCCCCTTAACATTGGAAGAGTGAATGTATCTAGAAGATGGCTGCTTTTCTGCTCTTCAAGACTACAACAGTCAGTTCCCTCAGGTTTCTGGAAGCCTGAGTGTCTCTGCTGTTATCACACCGTGAGAGAAGGGAGTGTGAGCTCTGATTCTTCCCCCTTTCATATCCCATGTTTTCTGGCTACTCTCAATTCCCTTCCATCAAAGATACTGCACTTCAATAAGAACTGACCCCCATGACAGCCACTTGGAGCTGCTGCTATTAGACACATGTCAGGGCTGTGTCCCTTCACTGTCATCATCTGGACCCATCCAGCCCCTGGATAACACCCAACTGAACCATCTGCTCAGTCTAGCCGGTGGGAGGGAGGCCCAGGCTCCTGGCATGAGGGTGGCCAGGCCAGGAGTTAGGGAGAGCCTGCCTGCCTGCCATCCTGCCTGCACTCTTCCTTCCTTTCTTCCTTCCTTCCTTCCTTTCTTTCTTTTAAGGGTAACATGCATTGCCTGTGTCCCCAAAAGGCAGGTGACATTTCTCAAGTAACAGACACAATGAAACCCACCATATTCAAGTTTTCCATGTATCCTTTTCCCTCTTTGAACACTATTTTAACTTTCTAAGACTTTCCTCACTAACCTAGATTAACTGTCTTTGTATTTAGAGGGTCCTCTGGATTTCTCTCCCTCTAATGCTGTGATGGCTAATATTAGTTGTCAGCTTTGCTACATTTGGAATCAACTCAAGCAATGGGGCACATCTATGAGGGATTTTCTTGATTAGATCATTTGAGGTGAAAGGCCTACGCTAAGTCTGGGCCACGCCTTTTGGTGGCAGCCTACGTAAGGGACATGGAGGAAAGGAGCTTTTGCTTTTTGCCTACCTGACCTCACATTCATTGGCAAAGCCCTCTCCCCGGTTGCCGAGGCATTCCTTAACTACTTCTTCAGGATTCCACCAGAGAGCAGCTGAGACATCCAGCCTCACGGAATGAACTACTGGAATCCTGGCCTTTCACTGAGAAAGTCATTGTTGGATTAGCCTATGAAGCCATCCTAATAAATCTTCTTTTAATATGTCTGTCTATGTGTGTATCTATTTCCTTCTGTCACTCTGTCATTTTAGAGAACCCTGACTAATACACCTACTCTCTAACGTCCTTACTACTTAGTGATGGGGAATACACTATCTTGCAACCAGGCAGTGAAGAAGAAAAGAACAGAGTTCAAACAGCACACAGCAAACTACTCCATGGCCCAGTGTGGATTGACAGTGAAATCCTTATATAGCAATGTGTTGTCTGGACTCTCAGAAGGAAACTTGCCTGTTCCCAAGCACTTGATCCTGAGCAGTTTACATAAGCCTCTGGTTAAGTTTTGATTCTCTATGAGCAGCCCTAAACAAAACCCCATCCCAAACCTTATCTGCAGTAGCTGGTCCTGGTGGCGCAGGTGCATCTCCACTTCTAGCCGCTGGGCCAGCGTGCACAGGGCCTGTGCACAGCAGTGGGCCAGCCCAGCTGGGGCAGGCTCAGGGCTTCGTGCTGCATCCTGCAGCTGCTCCTTCAGGCCCAGGATGACCTCCTGCGACTTGGCATACAAGGCCTCCAGATCTGCCTTCTGGCCTTCAAGAATGCTGACCTCCAGCTGGAAAGCCTGCTCCATCTCCTTTTTATCCTTCTCAAAGTTTCTCTTCATGACTTCAATTTCCTTCTCATAATAATTTACCTAAACAAAGGAATTAGGAAGTCTTAGTAACAGCTTGGCAAGCAGCATAAACAGGAAGATATCAGGCAAGATGCTTAAAGAGCTGATGGCTCACACCTGACCCCAGGATCTAGGAAAGGGGATGATAGGACAGTGTTGTCACCAAGGTGTTACTACACCCAAGGTGCAGTGTGCCTGCACACAGTAACCCTGAAGTAGGTTCATCAGGTGCATTTAAGAGGCTTGGGACCAAGACTGGCTAAGCACCTGGCAAGTACCATGAGTCCAGAGGGTGTGACAACTAAGTAGCAATCACTAGACTAGTGGGGACAGCACTCCACATCCTGGAAGCCTAGGGGAAGGGAAATAATCCAGATATACAGACAAGGCTATGTCAAAAGCTTCCAGTGTAAAATATACCAGGGAATATAAAGACACAATAGTAGAGCAGAATGCCTGTCCTGCTTAGCAGTCTGAGAAGCTGAACCCATGGCTTTGCAGTCTGAGGTCCCAAATTCCCTGACCTTGGTCTCCAGCTGCATCCTGAGCTCTTGGTAATGTTCTTTCATCTGTTCCACCATTATCTCTGTCTCCAAACTCACTGGCGTAGACTCCCCCACAAACAGATTGTCTGTAAAGAAGAGGACACTGTGACGGTATGCCTAGGATGCCTCCAGCGCCTTCTTGACCCTTTCACCTGTCCTCTAGGTGGTTTCTAGCCTCTCACCACCAAGTGGCAAAGCAGCTTTCCACCCGTAACGTGTGAGAGCAGGTCTGGCAAGACGATCATTCTGCCCTCCATCTGCACTATGTAAGAATGAGGGGCCGGTAGTAAGGTCACTCCACCCTCCACGGCACTGTGGTTGAGGACTCCACGGACAGCAGGGAGGGTCAAATTATGCTTTGCAAGTTGACACTACTAAGAACTCAGAGGTTCAAATCTTTAAAAAAATATATTAGCCAGGTGAGGTGGCGCACACCTTTAATCCCAGCACTCAGGAGGCAGAGGCAGGTGGATTTCTGAGTTCGAGGCCAGCCTGGTCTACAAAGTGAGTTCCAGGACAGCCAGGGCTACACAGAGAAACCCTGTCTCGAAAAACAAAAACAAACAAACAAAATATATATATACTGATTTACCTCTGTCTTTTGAGTGTGTGTATTTTGCATGTATGTCTGTGCACCATGTACGTACAGTGCTCACAGAGGTCAGAAATCAACGTCAGATGTTCTGGAACTGGAGCTACAGGTGGTTGTGAGTTCCTATGTGTTTTCAGAACTGAACCCAGGTCCTCTGCAAGAGCAATAAATGCTCTTAAGCTCTAAGCCACTCTCCAGCAAGGTTCAAGTCTTTACTGTATCACTGTTTACTAAGAGAGAGCCAGGAGGGTCCCACTAGATTCTTCAGGCCCCTTAGCTCTCTGGAAGATCCTCACCTGATGGTATAGTCACTGCACTTAAAATCTGGCTCCAAATGATGCCAGGATCACAAAGGAAATGGGAAGACAAAGAAGAATAATGACAGTCCCCTGACCTTCCTTCTGTGTAGAGCTCCACGCCCAAGTCTCCACACATGTTCAAATGTATGCATGGGCTCACTTTTTCATTCTTTCTCTTGTGTTTTCTTGCTGATTCTGTGTGATCTGTTTTTACAGCACACACTGACATACACAGTCTAGTCACCTAAGGCCTGCCCTGGAAATCCTGGCAGTGTGAAGGCTCTGATGGGTGTGGAAGAAAGGTGAACAGCTCCACAATGGTCTCTCCCAGCACTCCTGACCCTCATGCTCTGTGCAACTCAGGCTCCCGAGACACCGGAGAAGCAACCACCATGCTCTACCCTCTGGCTAGGCTGGGCTCCACTGCACACTCAGGGGACTGCACCTCACACCTTTTCCTTCTCCCTTCTCCCCAATGGGGATATGTTAAGGCCACTCTCTATTTCTTCCTGAGATGCCCTGGGGATTCTGGCAGCCATCCAGACCCCACAAAGGTAAAGTTTCTACTAAGTTCCTCTTGGAGATCCCAAGAGCATCTCTTTGGGGTATTTCTTTCTTCTTGCCAACATAAACAGCTGTAGGGTATAGAGACTCAAGAGCTCTCAGAGGCTGGAGAACAACGCTGAGGGGCTTAGGTTGCCACAGTTTAACTAGGGAGGGGTAGTCAGGGCTGCTGGATTCCATGGGCAACAGAGAGATGGGGGCCATTGAGTGTCACATGCTACTGCTGAAGACAGCAGAGCTGGAGTGACTGACTGCATTGGTGACCTCATACAACCAGTGGGAAGGCAGAGACTAGCTAAGTAACCCCTGTCCTCCATAAGAACTGTGGCACCCCCACAATATCCTCCCCCAACCTTGGTCTCTAAAAAAGACCAAGAACACTTAAACATGGGCCTTTGCCTTGACCTCATTGTCCAAGATCAGGAGAAGACAGCAGACAGGATTCCCTCAATTGAGAATATCCCATGCCCATCTTGCTATGACCTTCCGTGCCAGTGACCTTCCATGTCCAGCCCTGTCACAAAGTTGCCTGTAACATAGGATCCAACCTGGAAACATGCCCCCAGGGCAAATTTGTCTCCTCTGGGGTCAGGTAAGTATAACCTTTGTGATTTCTACAAATATAAATTTTCCCACCCTCCTCTCATCTTTTCCTCTGGGGTGTCACATGTCCAGCTTTGTGGTCATTTCCTGGAGCCCCACTCTCAACTTATCCTCCAGATGGGGCTCCTACCTGCTGGGCCACGTCCAGGGATCCTCCTTCTATGGGTGCCTGGGGTCCCAGAGGGGCTTTGTCGACTCCTGGGCAGCCGCAGCCGCAGGCCTTCCAGCTCTGCTTGCAACTCATCATTGCGGTCCTGTAGGTCCTGTGTAGGCAGAGCCAAATACCTCCTCCAGCACTTGCAGCCACTCAGCCTTGGGAGGCCAGACCCAAAATTAGGCCCATCTGTAATAAGCATCCACTACAGGCTAGACTTATAGGCAGGTGTGGATTCTGGACTTTCAGCATGTAACATTAAATCTGAACCTAAGCTTCTAACTACAAGGGAAACCATTTCTTGACACTCATGCTTACATCATTGGATATATGAGAGGGGCTCAAGGAAAAAGGAAAGTTGAAGCTATGAGGAAAATTCTCAACAGGTGCTGCTTACCACAAGTAGTGGGCATGCCACATGCATAGGGATCAATGTCTTGGGACATGTCTGGGGCTGTGTGTCTGCTCTCTCCTCTCGGCTGCTGTGGAATTGGCATGGGGTTCTACAGCTATAGCTGTTAGGCCATTTGTTTTAGATGAAATGCTACAGAGCAGTGATGTACTTGGCAGAGAGAAAAGGTTTCATCTGGGAAGCAGAAGCCTGATGGGGTTCAGTCTGCTGGGCAATAGGGAAGTGGCCTGGGAGAGGCACCCTCTGGTGAGGATGAGGAGTCTGCATTTGTGACAAGCATCACCTTTGCACTTTAATGAAATGTGTCTGGAGGAGTAGGCTCGGCCACTTGCTTATCAAAAGGACAGGAAAAGAAACTTCTAACACACTTTTCTGGGAGGTTTGGAGTCCTGCAAAATCTTGAAAAGTATGAGGACAATCAGCCCTGGCTCACAGTCACAGCTCTGAGATTGTTCCCTAAAAGCAAGGTCACCTGTCTTTCAAGGATATGCACCTACGCAACTTGTAGGTCACTCGGAGCCAAGGACACAAACAGCATCAGTTCCATTTCTGAGTGTGTTTTCTGTCTGATTTTTTTACAGCCTTCTCCATACCATGTAAAATTATTTTATAACTCTTGGTATCATAACAATGCCTCTAATGGTATCCCCAGAAACAGCTACAGATTTTCAGCATGAGTTGACTCAAAGCAAAGCCTTACAGCCAGCATAGCTGTAAGGAATCAGATGCAACTAAGATCAGCTGTCTGCTTTATCGCTATCCTTTAGTAGTCATCTCTTCAAGATAGTTATAAATTATTGTGTTTGTTGCATGTTTATTACTGTAGTAAAAGCAGAGAAATTAAATGACTGAATAGTAATGCTGACATCCTGAGATTTTCTGTCAGTGGGGTTTATTATTGAGTGGCTTTGTTTTATTTTGCCTTTGAAGACCAGACCCAGGACTTATGCATGCTGTGTATGGGGGCCTACTAATGAGATACAACCTCATGTAAATTTTTAAGTGTCCATTATCTGAGCACCCATCTTACTTACCCTTGGTCACTTGGCAATGATGCCTCTGTAGGTGATACTAGAATCACCAGTGTTATTCCAATACTATGACATTTTCTATTAAGTTAGCAGTTACGGCATATTTCACATTCTAATACTGGACAGCAGCGGTTTTAGTCTCCTTGATGCCTGTGATATGAACGTGCAAGTGAGCTATGGGCTCTTGTGATTTGGCTGTTGCTTGTTTGTTTTTGAGACAAGCCTTACAACATTTTTCAGATTGCCTTGTGTTTGCTTTGTTGTAGGTTTTAAATGGGGGGACAAGGTCTCAGGCAGCCCAGATTGGCTTCCAACAGGCTTATATCATCCAAGATGAATGACCCTGAACTCCTGATCCTCGGGCCTCCACCTCCCAAGTTCAGGGATTATAGGCATTTGCTTGGCTTAAGGTTGACCCCTACCTCCTGGGTGCAAGCAATCCTCCTGCATCAGCTACTGCGTTTGCTGAGACAGCACACTACTATACATCTACCTTCAAGGACAGGAGTTTTTATAGTGTCTTAATTTTTAAAAAAGATTTATTTATTTATTTATTTACTTACTATATGTAAGTACACTGTAGCCCTTTCAGACACCCCAGAAGAGGGTGTCAGATCTCATCACAGATGGCTGTGAGCCACCATGTGATTGCTGAGATTTGAACTCAAGCCCTCCACAAAAGCAGTCAGTGCTCTTAACTGCTGAGCTATCTCTCCAGCCCTATATAGTGTCTAAATTTAACCACACATATGCCTCTCTTTAAATAATGCCTCTGGTAAGTTTTACACCAATTAACTTTTGGTAAACTTAGGCTAATCAAGAGCTGACTAATAAGGATTTATGATAGATCATTTAATAATTCAAAGTTCTTCTTCTTATTAGTAATGGGTCATTTGAACTTTGATTTTTCTTTCTGGTCTTCCTACACTGAAATTTCTTTACGAAGATTCATTTGGAAGTACAGTCAGGGAACACTTTCTGTCTTGGGATTTGACTAGTCACTGGAGTATCTGCAGCACAGCCAAGCAATGCCCATGTGTGGCTGACCAGAGCCTGAATAATAAGTTCTTTCTGGAAAAGAAGCTCTTGCAATCACTTGTGGGCCACCTTGCACTTGACGACCAAGGACATGATGGGAAAGAGATGAGGCCTCACATGGCCACTGGGGTCTTGAGCCAGGGAGTTTCTGCAAATCTATAGTGCTGGTCCTGTGCAGCAGGCCTGCCCTTCCTGTCATTGTTGCAGGGCAGGCTGGAGGAACAGGACCCAGGGATGTTCAAGATGGGTAAGCAGACTCAGGGAAAGACACGCACCCTGCACTTTAGCTCATAATCGTTCAGGATGGCTGTGAACTGCTCTTCCTGGGCCAGGAGCTCCATGCTCTGAGGCTCCAGCTGAAAGAGAGAAATGTGCATACCAGCATATCAGCTTTCCTGGGAAGACAGGACATAATGCGCTGACTCTGACCCCACCGACCACTAGAACTGCTCTGAATAGCAAAGGCTTGCCTTGTCCTTCAGCACAAACTGGAGGTCACTCTGCAGGCGTAGGACAAGCTTCTCTGAATCCGAAAGCTTTTCTACCACTTCTATGATCTCCTTCTGCAATCGACTGTTTTCCTAGGAGATAGGTGGACATGGGCTGGGTTCAGGACACAGAGAAAGATGCTAACGAGTCTCCATGTCACCTCTCTGTATGGTGGAGACTTATTTCTAGCAGCTTTTTTCAGGAAAAGCCCTGAAAAGGGCAGGCATGTGGCTGCCTGCTGCCTCTACGCCAAGCAGGCAGGGTGGGCTGTTGGAACCCCATCTCTTATGACAAACCCAACACCTCCAAGGTGACTGTTTCCCCACTGTCTTCCCTTCTTGCTCCCACTCCCATGTTCAGAGCGTTCGTGAGTGAAGGAAGAAAGGGCTGGTGAAGCATCATGTTTAAGCTGCTTTTGAAGTTGTATCAGAATGGTTCAGAGGTGCAGCACTGCAGTGGTGGAAGTCAGAAGACAAGGACTGTGCTGAGAAGGGTCAAGAGAATGCCATCACATTAGTGGATGATGTGAGTTATGTCCAGATACTCTTACCACAACGGGCAGGGGCTGCAGGAACCAGGGTGGAGGGAAAAGGCCACAGAGGTCCTTAGGCATTAGCAAAGAAGCTGGGAGCAGAACAGAAAGAAGGCACACAGGTAAGTGCTGCTGGAGCTTGGCTGTCCACACAGCTAAGATGGCTTTTGGGAGCCAAAAGCAGGGGAGGTACAAGGCAGAGAGGCACCAAAAACCCTAAAAGTTGTGGCTATGAATCCAGGTCATGGCAGGCAGTGTCTAGAGGTGTTCCTAGACCCTAGGGATGCAGCCATGCTGGCTGTGGTAGTAGCTGATTCACTCTGATTTTGAGCTCATATGACTCAGAACAGAGGAGGATTGAGTAAAGCCAAGACCTCCTACTTTGAGTGAGAGTGTGATGTCACTCTGCTCTGCCAATATGTGCCGTCCCAGTTTACAGCAGGGATGCCTCCCACCTACCTTCAGAGCCAATGTCAGCTTCTCTCGGAGACTGGTCTCCTCAGCCTGGAGACGACCCACATCCTGCTCCAGCACAGCTCTCTGCCTGCGGGCTTGCTCCCAGAATAACTCTCGCTCCATCTCTACCTCGGACCGCAGGAGGCTCAGCCTTCCCCTGTACTCTTGCTCTAGGTGCCTACAACAGAGCACACAATGCACAGTCCCTCTCGGAAGTGTCACTTGGCCTCTCTGGACACCTGTCTTTGGAATGCTTCCTCTGCTGGACCCTGTCAATTTGCTCAACAGATGAACTGTCTATGCCAGAGATAAGAGACACTGCATATACTTCCTTCATGAGCTGGTGGACTAAGGGGGTTGGGGTGGTGGTAGACACATAGTAAATACTCAAAGCTGTACTTGGAGCCCTGGGGTGAGCAAGTGGGTAGAGATCTCTCTGCAGGTACCCTAGATGTCCTGTCTCTCCACCTATCCTGCCCACATTATACCACACCATCCCAGGCAACCCTAGCCTACAGAAGCCCTGTGGCAGGCCTCTGATGCCAGATGATCAAAGTCAGCCTCCATTTCTAGGAGACAGGCTGCACAAAACCTGTGGACAGTGAATTCCCGAGATGAGGGGAGCCAGCACAGGAACTTCTCCCTCACAGTCTATCCTCATCTTCTGCAAGTGCTGCCAACCGTGGAAAGCAGTGCAAGCCTTAGTCTTTTCACTCTGGTGCCAGCTACACGGCCTGTAAGTCTCTCTAGACTGCGGGACGCCTCAGCAGGGTCAGTGACTAAATCTGAGAGAAGGTGTGGGTTCATCCTCCCAGCCGACACAGCCTGGACTTTTATCTCAGCTAAGAGCTTTCCAGAAACCATACCCTAAAGGGAACAAGACGGAGGAAGGCTATGATTTGGGGGAAAGATAGTACAAATCTGATTTATGCTTGGAAAATAACTTGGGGAATTTTTGTTTTTTTAAAGAAGTTTTAAGGGTTAAGAGATTTAGCTCAGTGGTAACTCTGGCCTAGCAAACATAAGGCCCTAGGTTCAATCTTCAGCTATAGAAAAAAAAAGAGATTATTTCCATAATATATTTTATCCTATTTAGCCCTTTCACCCCATTTAAAAATCTTAGAAATGCATAACCAAAAGAAAGTGGATAAAAGATTGCATACTTACAATCGAATCTCTGCAGTCAAGAGAAGAGAAGAGAAGAGAAGAGAAGAGAAGAGAAGAGAAGAGAAGAGAAGAGAAGAGAAGAGAGAGTGTGTGTGTGTGCATGGACATAAATATGTGCATGCACATGGGCACGTGGAAACCAGAAGTCAACATCAAGTGTTTTCTCCAGTTGTTTCTCATTATTATTATCATTATTATCATCATCACTATCATTATTATTATTATTATGGCACACCTGCAGATACACGTATCCCATCCCCACATTCACTCATGTATATGATAAACACACAGAGTTTATGCTCTTCTGACCACCCCCCACCCCAGAAAAAGAATACACACTACCAAATCTTCCTAGATGGCTGGGTTAGGACCAAGTCCTCTACACATGTTGACTAGACAGATCAGTTCTACAACTCAACTAGGATATGAATTCGTTTTTCTTTCAGTCTTGGAACACAACGTTTAAACAGGAGAGTCTTCTGTGAACATCACTAAGGCAAGGCTGGAAAGTGGCTGGTGGGTGACCCTGACTCTCCTCCACACCTAGCATGAAGAGATCCTGGGAAGCATTAAGGTCGAAGTGATATACACAAGGAGCAGCTGGAACAGCCCTGCAACCACTCTAGACTCAACACTTGGGAGTAAAGTGAAAGTGTTATTGCTGTGTCAACCCTTAGGAGACATCAAAAGAGAGAAAATGGCATCTAGTGACTGCCTTGCTCACCTGTCTTAGTCATCTGCCATTTTGTTTCTAAATAAGCACTTTCACTTTGAACCATACCCAAAGCCCTTTCTACTCTCTTTTCAATAACAGCTTCACTCTGAAAAGAGAAGGACTTCATGAGCAGTTCTGAGAAGACAGGTAAGTAAGGAGAGGGTCTTGGAGGAGCAAACGTAGGAATGAGAGTCAGCCTGGGCCAGAGCTCCGGGAAGGAGTTCAGAAGCTGGGAAGCCAACAGTCACCAACTGTTCACGAGAGCAGAAACATACCAAGTCATTTCTTACAGAAATACCCTTGTGATAAAACAAAGTGATTATGCCAAGGGGAGGTGACCTGGACCAGCAAATCAAGTTCCCTGATTCCACCACTTTGTGGGTCTCCCATGCGTGGTTTCAGCCTTATACACACCCTCCTTTAATGAGGCCACAACTCAGACTGACTGGCAACACTCAAAGTAGATACCATCATCCTATCAAGATGTTGGTGGGGAAGTAGGCATGCAGCTGTGCTCACATACATACATACAGCTCACAGTTGTATGTCCACAGGCGCTTACATGCTTATTCTCAAACATAGCTGCAGCCAGGGCTCACATCCTCATCTCCATAATGTCGACTTAACCACAACCCTCCTCACACATACGAACCTGTAGCATCTGCTCTTCCCCAGACTCCAGAGAGGGGCACGTGTGGACCAGAGGTGGGCAGTGTGGGGCAGCACTGGCTGGAGGAAGGGAGGCAGAGATTCCCTTCTACATAGCAGATCTATAGGAATTCAAGTGCACAGGCCATTGAGAAGGAGGGGCTCCTCACAGTGGACCAAAAGGCCAGAGCTGACTGAGAGGCCTAATAATACACTTGGCCTGACAAAGTGAGCAGGCTTTACGGCCCTTGGTGCTTCTCCAACCTAAGATTCTTACACTCCCTAAATAAATAAGCTATCTTTGAAATAGTGTAAGACTGGCCAGGCACAGTGGTTCGTGTTACTACTTATAACCACAGCTACTCAGGAGACTGAGGCAGCAAGATTCGAAGTGGGCAGTCAGCTTGGGGAGCTAAGTAAGACCCAGACAGAGGAGACTTGGGTTTCAACTCCATACATCCATGAGTAATTGTGAGCAAGTTATGAGCTTGTCTGACTCTCCATTTCTCTGACTGAAAATGGGATGGATGCTAGGGGTTAAGTGAGACAGCACTGACACAGACAGGATGACAACGTCTTGAGACCTCACCATCTTCTTCCTTAACCTCTGCCTTTGGGATGCCCAGGAACAGTGCCAGAACACCCGTGGAGAAGGAAGAAATGGGCTTTTTGTCTAAACCCAATATTTAGCAGAACACAATCTAACTGCTAGGAGGTAGGGGCTCATTGCTGAGCTCCAGATGCAGGTGGATCACCAGCAGAACCTGTGGTACCTGAGGTTAGCTGCCCTCAGCTACAGAGGGTGTTGTCTAGGCTGCTGTGGCTCCAATCCAACCCTACCCTGTTCGTCCCTTGTCCCTGTGGCCATGATGGTCTAATAGTTCCTTGCCAGGTGGGGTACTCAGGCACCAAAGCTACAAAGGTAAATAAAGGAGAATGAAAATCTCTGTGAAAGCCCCAAACTCCATCAAGCCTGTGTGGGAGGCTTCTTCAGTATCTTGAGTAACACTCAGGGAGACATGTCACTCCACATTCCCAAGCTGTCAAGATGCTGTGAAGAAGCAAGGCCTTTGGATGCCAAGGTACTCATGACAGGATGCACAGACTCCTCAGCAAGTGGACAACCATTCCCCATGAACTGCCCTCCTTTTCTCCCCTCATGTAGTACAGTCCACACTGAGACATGTGCTGTTACTCAGTGCTCAGCATAGAGATGCAGAACTGGCCCCACCTAGCCCACAGGAGAGGGGCTGAATGAAGGCTTCAGGCATAGCAGAATTGGGATCTGATCTTGGGCAGGCCTCTTTTGGATGAGTGCCCAACTCAAGATGGAGAAGAGGGGGAAACAACCAGCACTCTCTGGTCTACATCGTACCACAGATCTGGGTGAGCAAAAGCGTCAGGCAGATGAGCACCTAGCTACGGATGGCCAGGAAGCCCAGGGCTCCCCCAGCAGAGCTGGCGATGCTCCTTTGATGCCTTAGCTTTAATCTTCCTGCCAGGGGCTTCCTCCAATGTCTGGTTAATAAACCCAAGAAGTAATTTTGTGGTTTTCATTTTGGCCCACTGAGCCACCTTCTCTTCCTGGCCCTTATGGCTCAGTCCTGGTGCTGTCCCTTCCAAATCACTATCTTGCAATACCAACTATTCCAGTTAAGACATAACCAGATAAATTCATGGACAGAGCTAAGATTATTTCCATGGCAACAGGCACACAGGAGACACCATGGGTCACTGTACCCATATCAGAAAAAGCAGGACACTGCTTGTTAGACTCAAACTTCCTTTCAAAATAGGTGTCCCCAAAGTCATTCCAATTTCCTCTGGCTCCAGAAAGACAGCAAGACCACCTGGCCCCTGGGTCTCCAAGAATGGGAGGGAGTCATTGCTGTGGCTGCTCAGGAGCTCTAGCTGTGAGCCTAAAACCTACTTGATTTTCTTTTCCGTGAGTTGCTCCAGGGCTGAGTGGCAGTCATCCATTTCTCTCACAAAGTCCAGGTTCCTCTTCTCAGCTTTCTCCAGGTCCTGTCTCGCTTTGTCCCGCTCCTGCACCAGCTGGTCCACTTGCCCTCTGCCATGGGAAAGACAGACAGGACACTGTTGTCAGCCTGACAGACTTGCCCAGGCTTCACTGCCCCACAACCACCTCACTCTACAATTGTGACCATTTTACCAGCGCACATATTAAGAAAGGCCAAAAGACAGTCTCAACAGTAAGATAAACCAGATCCCAGCCCACCAGGAAGGTTTATTCAAAGGGACTTTTTCTCTATTGTTAGCCTTAGCCAAGATCCCTTGGTTACTCTTGAAGCAGGGCCCTCTCAAATCACATGATTTCTGCCTCCACAACAGTGAGCTCTGGAATCAGCAGGATGAGGGTCAAGTTCAAATTTTTTTTTTTTTTTTTTTTTTTTTTTGGTTTTTCGAGACAGGGTTTCTCTGTATAGCCCTGGCTGATCCTGGAACTCACTTTGTAGACCAGGCTGGCCTCGAACTCAGAAATCCACCTGCCTCTGCCTCCCGAGTGCTGGGATTAAAGGCGTGCGCCACCACGCCCGGCAAGTTCAAATTTTAAAACATAATAAAAGTGGCTGAAGGAGTTCCTGGACATACGGATGTCTAAGCATGTCCCCATATTTAAGGATACACTTGTAGTCTTTAATTCTGGGGACACATAATGCAAGCAGTAGCAACAGTAAACAGCTACAGGCCCTCAGGCCTCCTCTGCTCTCTTCATTTGAGTTTAATTTACAGGGACAGGAGAGCAGGAAACAGGCAGACCAGGAATCACCAGAGGAGACAGAGGTAAGGCACAGGAGATACAACCTGAAGTTCTTGGGAGGTGGACCCCACAAGCAGGACTTTATCCCATTCCCTTGTGGGCTCTTACTGGTGGTAGCTCAGTTCCTGGCGGTAGCAGGCCAGGGCTGCCTGCTGGATGACACCATCCACAGTTAGCAGTTCATTGTCAAGGGCCCAGGTCAGCTCCAAGAGGTTCACCTTCTCATCCACACTGAAGTCCAGGCTCTGGAATCAGGAAGCCCCAGAAGGCAAGGCAGAGTGAGAGACTTCTCCAAGTGTAATCTCTTGCCCTGTGACAATGCAGGGGCCCATACCCACAGTGGCCACTACAGCAAGCACCTGCCCCTTTCCTGTCCGCAAGGGTCTCTGGTTGTTGGGGTGATCTTTCTCAACCTCAGTAACTCAACTGGGCTGTCAACATTGGGCTTCTTCATCATACTATAGTCCTCAAGATCCCATTACAACAGTGGGTACAAATCAACATGGACAGAGGTTTTCTGCCTAATCAAAGTACAAGCTGCAGTAAGGAGCATAGCCCACCTCAACACACCACATGGACTGAAGAGGAGAACTGGGGAGTGGGTCCCTTTCTCCCTCTGAAACCAACAGTTTTAATTACTAAGGTAAGCCTTTGGCCGACCCATGTGGAGAGGAGAGACCAAAGTCCTGATATAACCACCTAACACTTGACATCCAACTCCTTAGGGCCAGTCAGGCCCCTGATAGGCTCTTTTTTATGTGAATGAAAAAGTCTCAGTATATAACCCACAAACCAGGCAAGAGTGCTGGGAGCCCCTTGCAAAGGTCCCCAGATGGACCAAGGTCGGAAAAGTTAGAGAACTATGTCACAGCAACTGTTTCTTGTCTAAGTAAAAGGGAGACGTCAAAACTACCCGGGAGAGCTGTGGAGCTGGGTCAATGGCAAAGTACTTGCTCGTAAGCGTAGGAACCTAAGTGTGAATGTTCAAGTAAAGCTTGGCGCTGTAGCTCACAGCTGCAATGCCAGCGCTCTTTCTTAGGGTGAAATGAGAGGAAGGCAGGAGGAGTCCTCAAAGTTCACCAGCTAGCTGGCATATGCGCTTATGGACAAAAGAGTTCCTCTCAAACAAAATAAAAGGCAAGGACTGATACCTGAAGTTATCCTCTGAGCTCCACATGTGCACCATGGCATGTGCACCATGGCATATACGCACGCATGCACACACACATGCACAAACAAACCAAAACCATAACCAAAATGAATAAAGCTAGACGATGGTTTGTGCCTCTGTTTCTAGAACTCATAGGGTAGAAACAAGAGTATTTAAAACAATAAAAATGTATAGCTTCAGGAATTAACTACACAGAGCAACATCAGCCTAAGCACAGAAGTTGAGATATGGACAGAAATCACAGAAAAACCTACTTGTCCACTCGCAAGGAAGGACTGCATAAACCAATAGTGACACAGTATGATACCAACACTAAGAAAATTAAGCTAGAATGTGTAACACATTTGTCTATGTTTGGAAAAATTCTACCAGAGGCTCACGTGCATGTGGGTGCACATTCACAAAAGGAAGGCTGTGTTGTTGCTCTTCAGATGCAACTCTCCTAGACTTTTATTTGTTTGTTTGTTTGCTGTTGTTGTTTTGAGACAAGTTCTTTTATTAGCACCTAGGGTTTTCAAGTAGGTTAAGCTGGTAGGCCTTAGAGCCAAACTCTGAGGATCCTCTTGCCTCTGCCTCGTCAGGGCTGGGATTACAAACACTCAGCTCCTCATGCATTTGTATCTAGTATTTTACCAACTGAGCCATTCTCCCCAGGCATCCTTGAATGGATATTTCCCGACTGCTTTCTCTATGTTTTAAAGTTTCAAATTAAAATTTCCTACATTTTAATTGCAAAAAATTATGAAAAAATATTCCCTTTAGGGGCTCCTATGCATGGAGTGAAATACTGTCAGCACATGCTCTGCTGCATTTATCTTCTGTGGACACGTGGCCCCCACATCCCCTGCTCAGCCCCACAGTGCCTTAGAACGTTATACAACAGGGCAGCCATAAACAGTGAGTTGCAAACCTGCAAGATCTCCCTGCCATTCTGAATGCCCTCCTGGGCCCATGCGGAGATGACCTGCTCGGGAAAGGCAAAGCCACTGCCATCGTCGACACTGGAGAAGAGGCGCAGGCCTGAGCACACAGACACGAGGGACGAGGTCGTGGTGGTGTGGCAGCCGCTCTCCTCCTGCACATCAGGAAGGAAGATGCTCTGAGCACTGAGGCATGTTAAGATTGGGGTGTCTGTGCACACTAACAAATGTCTCACCTTGACAGCCTGTGTTCAGTATTTTGCCTTCTCATGGAAGCCTAAAAGAAGAGAACGCATACCCACAATGATCCGCAGCCCCCTTCCCTAGGGAAGACACTTGGCATAGCTTAGGGTTTACCTGGGATAACAAGGTCCGGCAAGGGACAGAAGTGCAACCGCACCTAGTCCTTGGACCCCAGCCCCTGGTCTTGCAAGGATTCTTGGATACTTGCTCCTATTTATCACTGTCACCTCATACCTGTGAGGCCTGTGCCAGCTCTGGCAAACAAGCCATCATGTAAAGAGGACCCATAAAGGGACCTGGCCATTCCTGTCTTTGTTAAGAAAGTACCAGGAAAACCCAGGTAAGGGAGGAAGTGACAGATGGGCTCAAAGGGGCAGAATAGCTAAAGCAGAACTCCGCATTTTCCAGAACTCAGTCCCATAGCCCAGTTGTACTAGGCTGTAGCAGTACTAGGGAGGATTATGAGATAGGAAAGTCTCCCAGAGGGAAAGCTACCTGTGAGGCTTCTCTACCTCCTGAACCCAAGGGTGAGAATGATTTCCTACCCTCTCCTGTCCCACCTGGGGCTCTTCACAAGTCTCCACTGTAAGGAACCTTGGAACTGAGGGAGGTAGTACTTGCTGTATACTAGGGAACACCGTGCACCCACTGCACCCAGGACCCACTCCCTGCTTCAGGAAACAGACGGGCTGTTGTGAACTCCCCTCACCACCTGCAGCTCCTCCATCTCCTTTCTCTTTTCAAGATTCCCAGGCTGAAACGCTTTCTCCAACACTTACCAGCCTGTCTTCTCCCCTTCCTAGCTTGCCCTTTTCTTGGGCCTCAGTCTGACAACTCTCCCAGAGCAGCCTGCAAACCTTTCATCAGAGTGCAGCATTCTGGGCAGGGCATGCTAGAGGTTCTCTTGACTCCCACCATTCCTGCAGCTCCAGTGCCCCTCTTGTCCAATACACCACCAGCTCTTTCAGCTGGCCCAACCTCTCCAGCATGCCCAGGGAGAGAGTATTTGCTGAGAGGTGTGGCTGTCTCTCAATCCTTTTGTTTACAACAAAGCAGACATCTTGTTCCATTTACAAAGGGAGAGAATGTCTCTGCTATGTTTACTGACCCACCTGAACACAAGCTCTGATACCCAAATGCACTGAGGAATTGCTAGTCCCTCCTCTGGATCTAGAAGAAGGACGTGGTGGAGGTGAATCCCTCTGGAGCTTGCCTTCCTGGAGCTGGCACAGTCACATAAAGCCACCAGAGTCCACATGGGACATGGCAGGCTCAACCTTGCAGTCAAGCTGGTCACTTTGCTGAAGTCCTTGAGTCTTGAATGTTGCCCAAAGTAAGAGGCAGGCATGAAACAAGAAACATCAGGAGGACAGGAATCTGGTGTCTTACAGACTAATCCTCTCCTTGTCTTGGCAGCATGTGCCACAAGTGCACAGTGTATGTGCATGCACAAAGTATGCAGAGTGAGTGTGGGCATATGTTAATATATGTACATATTTGTATACAAACTGTGAGCACACATGAATGTGTGCCATGTATGTAAACACACAGTAAGTTTATACATTTAATAAATAAATGTCTGCTGTGATTATGTATGTTTACGGTAGGTACACACCTGCATTTGATGTGCACATATGTATACACATGTACAGTGGATAAGCAAATGTTTATCTGGTTGTGTATGTACAGAGCCTGAACATATGTTTATAGCAGGAGCACATAGAGTAAGATGTGTTTATATACAATGAGTAAGTATAGTGGATGTGGACATATCTATATGGGTGTACATATAGAACCTTTGTTCTACTGTGTACCTACAATGGTTGTGCATATAGAGAACCTGTGCTTGTCTTCAGCAGATGTGCACATACAGGAGATGTGGAGTACACAGTAGGTACACATATACAGGAATGTGCACAGGTCAACACTGAGTGGTGCACAGAGACATCGCAAATCTATAGTGGGTACCTGTGCACTGTAGATGTGAATGTGCACACATTCAGTGCATGTGTGGATGTGTACGCATGTTTCTACCCTGGGCGATGCATGTACAGAGCCTAAGCACATCTATATATAGTGGATGTGCAGGCACAGTGGATGCCATGTGTCTTCATGAAGTTCTCATGTCTAGAGAGGGTACACACATAGAGAACCTGAGCATGTCTAGAATGGGTGTACATACAGAAAATATGTACATAATTGGTAATGAGTGTATAGTGAACATACATGTGTACAAGTGGTGAGTGTTTAAAGTGTGTGCACAGAAGATACACATATAAAATGGATGTGCCACATCTACAATAGCAATGCAAGTATGGTGGATGAGTGTGCACTCAGTAAGTTGTGCGTGTCTAGATGATGTGTGCACAGTGAGCACAGTACAGTATGTATGAATGCTGCTGTATGCCTGTGCTGTATACCTGTATGTAGTTTGTGAGCAAACTGAATAAGGTGGGAAGATGGTCCAACATCCACAGTGCCAGAAACATGGAAGCAGGTCACCAAGTGCAGGGAAGGAAAGAAGTAAGGTATACAGAAGGGAGCTGTAACGTCTACAACATTCTAGACCATGACCTCTGCCATGGATGAGGCTACTATGTGAAGAGGCAACTTCCGAGAAGCACATGGGACCCACAGCCCTCCTTACATGCTAGCCTGTGGTGTCTAGACAGTTGCGGGGTCTTGTAGGAGGAGGTTCAGAGACTCTGAGGATACTATTTGATAACATGTGCCAGTGATACCAAAGCACGAGAAACACGTGGCCTCATTCAGAGGGTGTATCCAGCTGAACCAACACTGAATATGGCTTGTGTGTGTGTGCGGGGGGGGGGGGGGTAGTCTCATCTTCAGGCTCTCAGACTTGCATTTATGTGTTTATATGTGGTGCTAAGAATGGCCCAGAGCTTGTTCTTGCTGGGAAAGAATTCCACCACTCCACCACAGCTCCACACTCAGCTCCTGGTATTTCTGACTCGCAGGGCTGTTACCATTCTGTAGTGTCTGCCTTGCAGATCCCCACTGACTCAGTCAAAACCTCAGATTCTCAAGTGCATCTTGCCCATAGCAGTGCCTGTCCCCAGAGCTAGCCTGTGCTATGTCCTGATGCTAATAAAACAAAGGGTTGGGCCAGTCACCAGTGGGCAAAGTGGCTTAGACAAAATAAAATTCACAACTTCAGGTCAGGAAAAATAATCCACAGAGGAAAAATCTCAGACAAGTCATACTACTCTACAACCCATTTCTAGTGCAGAAAGGGAGAGGGAGACAGCAGTCTCACTGAAAACCATAACTCGGTGGCACATAGAGAGAACAATCTAAGGAACGGCTGTGTTCCCCATATCGCATTATTCTCTGATATTCCTGATGTACGTACGAGCTCAGACTGCTTCCATTTTAGAGATGAACACAGAGCTCAGAGAAGGTAAGACACAGTCAGGAATGAGCACCACCAGACAAGCTCAAGGCCCAAGAGCACTGCACACACACAGGTGTGTGCACATTTACACAGCTTCTATGCTCAGTGCCGTGACACTGGCACAATCATCAGCCAGCACCCTCATCTGGCAAGGAGCAACACCAACTACTGTTGGTGTGTGACATCTAATTCTCCCATTTTACCTGATAATGAGACCAAAGCCTGTTTGGTTTGATCAGACTGGAAGATGCTGGAAGCGAAGGAGGCTCATGACCAAACAGGCCAAGCTGAAACTCTGCAAGACTCACTCTGCCATCTCCATCTTGGTCCAGTTTGCTGAACAGTTCTTCAAGTTCCTAGACAAAAGCCAGCACCCTTCAGGCCTGGAGAGCCACCTTGCTCTGTCCCTCTGGCTCCAAGCACCCACCTAGGGCTCTTAGTTTATCTAAAGATTAAACTGTCTATCGAGCTGCTTTACAAAGGCTGCTTCGGCTGGTTTGTTTGGATACTCCCGTCTTGCCAGCTGGGAGGGGGCAGCATCTGAGCATCCTAGCTCTAGAGATACTCAAGTATCCACTGGGCCAGGGCTTTGCTGGAAACCCAGCCTGAACCTTAGAGTTCATGGTCCAGCAAGGATACCAGGTAGGAACAACAACAGGTGGGAACCTATGGTATCACCACAGCCACCTTCCTGTCCAAGTCTTCCCAAAAAACTGGTATCTATACCTCTATACCCGGGGTGTAGCAAGGCTCATATGCTGGGTTGGGCGGGGCAGAAGAAGAAAGATATTTGGTTCAGGCAGAAGGACGGCTGGAAGTGAAACTTTTAGAAGCAGCTGAGACCCGCAATGGCAGCTGAGAGTTTATGAGGATGAATTATGTGGGTGAAGATGGACTCTCAAAGGTATCTCAGAGTTTTAGACAATGGCACCAGGAGCCATCAAAAGATCTGAGATTGCCAGGTGTGGTGGTGTACGCCTGTAATCCCAGCACTTGGGAGGCAGAGGCAGGCGGATTTCTGAGTTGGAGGCCAGCCTGGTCGACAAAGTGAGTTCCAGGACAGCCAGGGCTATACAGACAAACCCTGTCTCAAAAAACAAAAACAAAACAAAACAAAAAACAACAACAACAACAAAAAGATCTGAGATTACAAATTGCAGAAGAAAAACTGCTGTCTGAAGGTGAACTGGTTTTCCAGGCTCAGTACTCAATGTGACCGCTACACATACCATGACACTGAGGTGGCCCCAGGCCTTCACCTGTTTCTCAAGACTGTGGAGCCCGATGCTTCGGCAGACCACAGCCAGCTCCTGCTCATTCAAGTGACCACTGCTTCCAATCCCCAGCTCATGCCAGATGCCCTGGACCAGGTTCTCAGGAGTGCTGAAGGAGGGGCTACAGGATTTCCGGAGTGTCCCAAAGACCTCACAACCCCAGGATCGCAGCTGGCCTGAAGCAACGGAGGGTCATAGTTAAATGTTGATAAACAATAACAATAAAGAAGCCATAACTTAGGCTTATGGGCATTAGTTACTTTCATAACTCAACAAGTAACATAAAAGCCATGTCCTCCATGGAGAGCCAAGCTGGAGTATTCCAAATGACACCATGGGCTGGGCAGTAGAAAGCACACCAAAGGGCCTGTGGCCAGTGCAGCCTGACCCAAGACACAGACTGCAGGGAATTATCCCAGTGCTGGGGATTTCTGTGTGCAGAACAATGAGTCCTAGACTTGGTCCTTGGCCTCTAAGTGGGCTAGTGTCTTTTCAGCTCTACAAATGCATCCACTGGGCACCTCCCCATTCTTTACAGGAAGTATGGGGCTGGGCACTCTGCAGCCAGAAGAGAATTCAGTTTGTTCAGCCAGCCCTAGCACCTCTTTCCTGGTCACTGAAGCCCAACACATGAGCGTCTTTCATCACTGACCTCTCCAAAGGTTTACAGCAACTTCCTGCTGCCCTCGGTCTCACAGGTCTGGCTCTAAAGGGCCATGCAGTCTGCGCCCTACTTGCTTACTGAAGAACATGTGGCGTTCATGGTCTCTCTTCTCCCCTTGTCTCAAATGACTGCCTTCAGTGTTTTGGCTTTCCAACATTAGGCAGTTTAAAAACACAACTCCAAATTCTGGTATTTTTTTCTTCCACCAATACCCAGGGGTCTGTAGCCTCTCTGCAACCTCAGAAGCCTTGAGACAGCTTTCACCAGCAGAACATAAAAGAAGTCATGCTGTGTGATTGTAGGATAGGCTCCCATAACATAGGAGATCAACAGCGCAGCGGGCCAGACCTTGCATGAGGAGACCGGAGCCATTATGCTATGAGGAAGCCGTGCTGAGAGGGCCTTTGATTCAAAGGCAGTCTACAGCTGAGCCACAGACCAGCTATGTGAGTGACCTTCCCATCCTCCCATGGTTCAGGACTCAGCCTTCATGGATCTCAGCACTGAACCATGCTACCCACCTCCTTCAACTTTTCCTAAGCACTACAATCCCCTTCCCAGAGAAGCTCTGCAGCAGCATGAAGCACTTGGCTGCTGTGGCCATCAAGGCCTGGTGTGAACCTCACTCTTATTCATAAGCTCATCAAAAACCCTCTGCATGAGCCTCGGGTTGCACTAAGTAAGAGTTGCTCAGACTGCCTTCAGCCTGTCGAAGGGGTCAGAAGGGCCTAGGTTATTGTCCCCTGGACAGTTCCTCAGGGCCTGCAGAGTGTTCAGGCCCTGACACCCCCATGCTGCCAAGCTACTTTTATCACTTCTGTGGCATGACTGGTGTTGGCAGCTAATTGCATATTGTCTTCTTGCTTTCAAATTGTTTGCCACTAACCTTGGTATTATCTCCCCAGTTAAGTTCCAGGAGTCAATTCATTTTTTATTAGTGTGTGTGGTGTGTGTGTGAGTGTGTATGTATCTGTCTGTCTGGTCTGTCTATTTGCATGTGTTCACTGATACACATACATGTAACACATGGAGATGTCAGGTGTCTTAATCACTTACCACCTTACTCTCCAGGACAGAGTCTCTCACTGAGCCTGGAGCTTACTGACTGGGCTAGCCTAAGTAGTCAGCAAGCCCTAGGGATCCCAGTGTCTCTACCTTGCCAGTGCTAGACTGTAGCCTCCCATAAGCCTGAAGAGGCTGAGCCAGGCTTGACCTTGTTGCCACTAAGGAGATCACCTAGGGTGGAGCCTGCCTCCCTGGATCACTCTATTGTTCTGGCACTGCTGCTTGCTGCTACTTGCTGCCTAGCTGTTCTGGAGCCTACACGTGGTCACCTGCAGCTGGGCTCCAAGGATGATTTGGCGGGAATGGGCTTTCCCCTCTCCTTTATAAAGCGTGTCCGCCATTAAAAATTTGAACCTTCCAGCAACCACATGGTGGCTCACAACCACCCATAATGAGATCTGATTCCCTCTTCTGGAGTGTCTGAAGACAACTACAGTGTACTTACATATAATCAATAAATAAATCTTTAAAAAAAAAAAAAAGAACACATTTAAAAAAAAAATTTGAACCTTGAGCAGACTAGTTGTCTTGGTTTTGTTATTTCTCAACCCGCCTAGGCTCCTTCTTTTCTTCCAGATTTCAAGATGCCCTCCAGGCTCGAACCCGGACATGAGAGCCACAGGCCATCCCCAACACTAGATGTCAGATGTGGGCTGACAAACCCAACTTTTTGTATGAGTGCTGGGAATCTGAATCAGGGTCTCTGGTTATATAACAAGCACTCTACTCAGTGAGCCAACCTAGGATTCCTAAGCACTATTTCATCATCTCTCATCACAGAAGCAACATAGGCAAGCAGGAGTCTGAATAAATCTATAGAACCTCTGTAATGTCTCCTAGAGTACTACTATGAAAAACTTTGTGTGAGTTTCTGTACCCGCAGGAACATGTAATGCAACTGCCATCGCAGAAAGGTGCTGATGGAGTCCACAGCCAGGTCATGCCTGTGCACCCAGTGGCTATTTGGAGCTCAGCATCACACACAGACAACAGCACTTCTGATGGCCAAGAGCCCCTGGTCCAGCTGTACTCTCCGGATGCTCACGTACCCATTCGCTCCAACTGTGGATCTTTGGTTGCTATGCCAGTCTCTTCAGGAGCAGAACCATGTGCTACCCGCTGCTGGAGGAAACTCAAACCCTGGTAGGGTCTGAGACTACCCCTTCACAGCACAAGAGACTGCAAGCCAGCCAAGCAGATCCCTTTGGCCTAAGAGTAACACTTGTCGTCTGGGTCTACACTGGAACTAACTGGCCATGATTAAGAGCAGCAGCACCCTGCAACATTGTCTGGAAGCCTCTGTCTCTGCAAGTGGTAGTCTTGGAGGAAAATGAAGACCAGGTGACTGCCTCTGGGGCTATGCCAACATTTCAACCATCTCTGGAGGAGGAACCTACGAGGGCCTCACACACACACAACATGCAGTTCTTTAAGACATTGTCCCCTCCAACAATCTGGCTCTCAGAGCTCTAATCAGGCACAGCAGGAAATATGAAGCTATGGCTTACCTTGTGCTTCAAATAATTCATTCTGAGGTTCTTTCGCACTCTCAGCATCTTCATCTGACTTGAGGCTCTATAAAAAAAGGGAAGAGAAGGATGTGAGTGCCCCAATGGGTGATAGTGGATGAAACATCAGGAATAAGCCCAAAGGATGTTGGGGTAGTAGGGGTCACTAAAGATGTGCTCTGGGCTAGCACCCCCAGGCTGAAACTCAAAAGGCTGTGGTCCCACTAAGCAGAGTCTTTGTAAAGACTAACACCTCTCCAAAGCCAAGGGTTCAGACATAAGGTTGGTCATGAGCCTTGTTCTTCATACTCTGGCTCCTTAGCATAAACTACCAGCAAGCCACACTGAAAATACAGAAAGCTCCTGCATCCCAGAGCAGAATCCAGCCAGCTTTGACAGGAGTTGCCCACATTCCACCTATGGACAGTGACAAATTAACAATTACTTCCCTAATGTTTGGCAGTCTAAATGGGAAGGGCTGGCTGACTGACCTCCACACTTTCCAGAGATGCAGAGCGTCTCAGCGGAGGCTTCACGATGCCCTTGGTCTGCTGTTCTGATCCATATTTGATTTCAGTGGCAGAGTCACCGAGCTCAGGTAGGCTCCGACGGCCATACCACTTAGAGCCACTCATGTACTTTGGAGGGACAGCACAGGAAGTAGCTGGAAGGAGAAAAGGAGACAAGTGGCGAGGGGATGGCTATGAAGCAGGCTGTGGGCCCTGCATGGTGGCACGACCCTCCCTTAGAAGCTGGACGATTAACCTCCAGTGTGGCTCACAGACACTGTTGAGCACCTGCTGGTCTCGAGGACACTGATCAGCTGATAGTGGATGTGCTATTACTTGAAACAAAACTGGGAAAGTCAGGTTAGGCAAGGCCGCTCCTACTGAACACCAGGTGCTCTTTACAGTTTCTCAAGTACATTTTGGTTTTGTTTATGGAGTGAGACACCAACAGTCCAAGAACACATAGCTAAAGAACTGAGGACCATTCCCCATAACTCAGGGTTGCAGCCTGTGCCCCAACAAGCCAGGCTCAGCCACCATCACAATAAGCCAAAAAAGAGCCAAGTTAACAGTGGAAAGCAGATACATTCAATGTGCCCACATTAAGAACAGGGACAAATAGACTCAGTGACCCCCGTCCTGTGAGAGAGAGGTACCCACAGTGTCTTTAAATTTATCACTAGTAAGTCTATCTTCAGGGTCCTGTCTCGAGGTTAAGGTTTAACTAGAAGGCAAGAGATATGCATAAACTGCACTCCCGATCAAGGTATGGTCCTGCCTCTTCTGTGACCCATCACTGTTTTGACTCTAGTCTCTTCTGCAAGGTGGTCTGACAAGCTGTCCGCACTATGTGAAATCCTTTTGCTTTCCTAGGGACAAGATCCCCCTTAGTTCATACCAGGAGTCAGTAATTTCCTTCCCTCAGTATGAGATTTCTGGCAGAAATCCCAACTCCCTAGGTGCTTTGTTTCAATGGTCCAGATAGCCAGAGTGAGGGTCACATGTGGCTCTTTAAAAAACCCTCACTCTTGCTAGGTATGCTGGTTACATCAGGACACCAAACCCTTGGGGCTAGAAAGTACTCCATAGGCAAGCACGAGCCACAGGTAAAAACACACTCTGCAATCCTGTGCAGTCTGAAGGTCCAGGACACCTGCAGCATGGACTGTGGTCTCCAGACTGAAGGGAATACTCTCCACCCAACACTTCCTTGTGGCTCCTTCTTCCTCTGATCTGCTCAGCTACACCATCCTAACTAACATGCGAGGGGAGCACAGAAAAGGCCATAAGACAAGCAGTCACGGCTTAGGCTGTGGGTTCAGGAGAAGTCAGGATCAGGATTCTGAAAGAGTGTAGCTACAGAGGTGGATGTGCCAGCTGAGATCAGCCTGGCCATGGAGCTGAGGAACCCTCATGTATAGCAGATATGTCTTGGGTTTTATCGAACAGAAGGCAGCTTCATAAGGCCAAGAGCTACCTCGCCTCTTCCCTCTGTGCTGATCCTAGGACCGCCCGAAGAGAGATCTGGGTGACCTGAATGCAGGACAGGAGTTGGAGATGAGGAACAAGACTTGGTGAGGTCAATGCTAAGTCCCACTCTGGATGTGCCAAATGTGAAGTGCCAGGGTAGCACTCAAGGTGTCTGAAAACCCACAAGATTATTGCTGGAGCACATTACCAGTCCTCAAGAGCATTGCATGTTACGTTATCCACACACACAGAATAGGCATTGGCCAGGTATAGTGCCCTTGAAGGGACAAAAGTCATGGGATATGTTGAAAGGAAAAGGTTCCACATCCACAGAGAAATCAAGAGACCATATGAGACAATGCCCTGAGGCCAGAGTCAATTCTCCACAGGCAGAGAGGGAAAAAAGGGCCACACAGTAAAACGTCAAGCAGGCCAATCACTCTTTTTTGAGAGCTTTGGATACTCTCCTTAAGACCATGAAAGCTGGGGCTGGCAAGATGGCTCAGCGGATAAGAGCACTGACTGCTCTTTAGAAAGTCCTGAGTTCAAATCCCAGCAACCACCTGTAAAGAAACATACCCCTTCTGGTGTGTCTGAAGTCAGCTACAGTGTACTTATGTATAATAATAAATAAATCTTTGGGCTGAAGCAAGCAGGGACTGAGTGAGCAGAGTTGACCGGAGCAAACAGAGGTCCTAAAAATTCAATTCCCACAACAACCACATGAAGGCCCACAACCATCTGTACAGTGTACTCACAATAAATCTTTTTTTTTTTTTTTTTTGGTGATCTTTGTCTTTTTTTTTTATTACGTATTTTCCTCAATTACATTTCCAATACTATTCCAAAAGTCCCCCATACCCCCCCCCACTTCCCTACCCACCCATTCCCATTCTTTTGGCCCTGGCATTCCCCTGTATTGGGGCATATAAAGTTTGCAAGTCCAATGGGCCTCTCTTTCCAGTGATGGCCGACTAGGCCATCTTTCGATACATATGTAGCTAGAGACAAGAGCTCCGGGGTACTGGTTAGTTCATCATGTTGTTCCAACTATAGGGTTGCAGATCCCTTTAGCTCCTTGGGTACTTTCTCTAGCTTCTCCATTGGGAGCCCTGTGATCCATCCAATAGCTGACAGTGAGCATCTACTTCTGTGTTTGTTTGGTTTTTTGTTTTTTTTTTTTTAAAGAAAAGCTGAGCCTTCCGGTTCTCTCTCTGCCTGTAGCAGATCCTCTGGCACAGGGCTCCATAACCAAATAGTACCAGGAGGGAGCAAGCCTCCCAGGAATGCAGACAAGACTGTAAGTGCAGGAAGGACCACCACTGCTGCTCAGAGGAACCCGCTCAGAACCCTCAGGACACAGGAACTGAGGAGCCTTCCGGTCTCCATCTGCACCCAGAGCTGATCCTGTGCCACAGAGCTACATATACAAATACTGCCAGGAGAGAGCAGGTCTGGAGTACCTACACAGGTAAGACCACCACTTCTCTTCAAATTCCTGGCCCAAGAAGAAACACTCACAGAGCTACTGGGACACAGGAACCAAGGATCAGCTGGGAACAGGATCCTCTGGTCTCTGTCTGCATCCCAGAGCTGACCCTGTATCACAGGTCTCCATACCCAAATTCCTCCCGGAGAGAACTAGTCTCTCAGGAGTACTGACACACAGGGTGGCAGGAGGGACAAGCCAAAGTGCCTGACAAATACAGAAGTGGATGCTCATAGCCATCCATTGGACGGAGCACAGGGTTCCCAATGGAGGAACTAGAGAAAGGACCCAAGGAGCTGAAGGGTTTGCAGCCCCATAGGAGGAACAACAATATGAACCAACCAGTACCCCCAGAGCTCCCAGGGATTAAACCACCAACCAAAGAGTATACATGGAGGGACCCATGGTTCAAGCTGCATATGTAGAAGAAGATGGCCTTGTTGGCCATCAATGGGAGGAGAGGCCCTTGGTTCTGTGAAGGCTCTATGCCAGGGCCAGGAAGCAGGAGTGGGTGGGTTGGTGAGCGGGGGGGCGAGGGGGGGCGACGGGACCAGGAAAGGGGATAACATTTGAAATGTAGATAAAGAAAATATATAACAACAACAAGGAGAAAAAGCATGGAAGTGGTACCAATAAGATGGCTAGGAAGAAAGGGGCAGGCTGGTCGCATGAGCTTGGTCCCTGAATGGTCCAAGTGGCAGAGGAGAGCTAACTTCCAAGTTGATTAGAAAGGAAATAGTTGACTTCTGACATCCTCATATGTACACAAGTGCTCTCTCTTGCTCTCTCTCTCTCTCTCTCTCTCTCTCTCTCTCTCTCTCTCTCTCCCCCTCCCTCCCTCTCCCTCCCTCTCTCTCTCATCTCCTCTCTTTCACTAATTTTTATGGATGTGTATACAACAATACAGTTACTGTATCTAAGACTCAGGCAACAATGCAAACAAGAGGGCTGAAAGGTTGTGAGAGCCAGACAATCAGAGACTTTGCTCTGAGATTGTATCTCCTAGTAATATCAGAAGTTATGCTCAGCACACACACATGAGATGAACAAGGACAGCAGCAATAGACAGGATAAAGTGAAGAGAAGAAAGATCACGAAGCTTTGCCCCTATACAAAAACTACATGTGAAAAAGAATGCTGATAGTGGGAGGCGTATTGACCCCAGGGAAGAGCACATAGCAACGGACTATCTAGAAATCAGCTCTGAAAATATACATACCACAGTAATATTTTAAAGACTGAATAAGTTATATTTAGGTACATATACATAATATTTAGGAACACACAAAGACACAGACTAACACAACACAAAAACATATGCACGCAACAACAATTAATGAAAGAAAGGCTATAAATTTGAAAGAGAGCAAGAAGATACATGGAAGGGATTGGATACAGGAAAGGGGAAAAGGAAGGTTTAATTGTATTATAATCTCAAAAAAGTAATACAAAATTTTTTTTTAAAAAGACCATGAAAGCTGTCTCTGGCACTGTGGCCTGAACTCTTTTTGGAGGCCCTGAAATGCTGTTGTCTGTCTATCTGTGGTGCTGATAACACTTTAAACAAACTCCTTATCTCCAAGTGTGTTGCCTCAGTGTGTTTTGACCCTAACCCAAGAACTTTCAGGCATGTAAACAGAAGAACAAAGATAACACAATTTAGTTAGCAGCCAGAAAAATACTAGCCAAGGTAGGAGAGCAGCAACACTTACAAGTCTTCCAGGGCTAGCTGCCAGCAGACAAGCTACGGTTAGCACCTGACAAGGCAAGTCAAAGATGAACAGAGGGCGGTTCAGCATGTAGCCACCATCCTACCTGGGTGAGCACTGTACAGTCATCTCTCCAGGAGATATGTTGAAAGTACAAAACATCTCAGCTGAAACTACCTGTCTCTGTCCAGTTTCTGCCATAAATCCTATAAAAGGTCTCTACAACATAGCTCTGCAGCGTTTCCTTTGTTTGGAGCCCCTTGCACCCCACAGACTTTCTCTCATGTTTCTTTAATAAATCTGTTTGCTTGGCTCTCCATAAGGAGCAGTTACAAAACAAACGCTCTTGTCAGTGACTAGCTTCCATTTGCAGGCAAGGTGCAGCAGGGCATGGCTCCCATGGCTCTCAAGGAAGCAACTTCTAGTAGGGCTAGAAGAGGGCACCCATCCTGTCAGTGGGGAGCATCAGACACCTGGGCACCCTTACAGAGGATGCCCACTGTCCTCGTCCCCACCAGGAGGCCAGCCTCCAAGGAGACCCAGGCCACCAGGCCAAGGCTACAGCCCCACCCTGCAGTTATTCAGGGACAACGGAAACTGCTGCAACTTGCCCAGACTTATCTTCCTTGTGGGCTTCCTTCTGTCCAGTGGCTCCCTTCATATCTCTGCTGTCCATGTTCTGTTGTTCTAAGAATCTAACCAGAACAGCCCTAGGAGAAATCTCCCTCCGTCATGCCGAAGCACTACTCAGAAAGGGGACCCATAGGGCTCTTCAGCACAGAAGCAGCGACAGCAGAGCAAAGGCAACAATGACAGCAGTGTCTGCTCCCTACAGTGAGCTCTCCCAGGAGGTGGAGCACAGTAAATCCCTGGGACCTAGCATCTTCCACCATTCCCTCAGCCAGCCCATCACATCACCTACTTGATACACATTGCACAATACCCTGCAGGAGCCCCATTGTCTGACTAAAGTCCAGATACCTATGTGCCATTATCAAGTGCGCTATTGAGATAGTGTAACAGGGTTGGAAAGTCAAATCCCACTTAGTTATATGTTAATGGCCTTTGACAACAGGAGAGGGAAACACAAGTACAGGACTGCTATTCCTAATGCAGGCATTTGGCTACATAGATAAACACGTTCAAATGGCAAGGTGGAAGGCACTAGGCAAGAAGTAACGAGAAATTAGGATGAAAATGTTACAACTGGAGCCAAAATGCAAGAAGTATAGTCAGATGGGCGAGGAGCAGGCAGTAGGGAGGCACAGGAGACAAGGAACAGGCAAGTTTTTTTTTTTTTTTTGTTTTTCGAGACAGGGTTTGTCTGTATAGCCCTGGCTGTCCTGGAACTTTGTAGACCAGGCTGGCCTCCAACTCAGAAATCCGCCTGCCTCTGCCTCCCAAGCGCTGGGATTAAAGGCATGCGCCACCACGCCCGGCTAGGAACGGGCAAGTTAGAGAATAAAAAAGACTGAACCAGACTCAACCCTGGAGGGGGAACCTAGAGATGACCCAGCTCTGTCACCGCAGGCCCACAACACAAGGGCAGTTAGGGTAGTAGGTAGATGTTTTCTGACTGCTGCACAGCTTTTTCCTCCAAATTGAAACATTCCCTCCTCTAGTCAGTAGGAAGTTTCACAAGATGGAGAAGCAAATAAAACTTATCAGGCTGAGAAAGCTCAGGAAGATACCAAGATTCAGAAGACCCTTGCCCAAGGTTATAACAGCACTGGACAACAGCTAAAGGGAAGAAGGCTGGTGGCGCCTGGGTGAGGTACCCATGCTCCTGTGAGTAACCCTAATAATTTTATGGGCTTCCCCACTGAGCTCAGGTAAAATCATGTGTTTGACCTGCTGTTAGCGCTCACTCTGTCTAGAGTAAACACTGTTGTTCATCTTGTCCCTAGAGCCACACAACAGAGATGGCAGAGGTTGGTCTCTCTCCAATGGCATTAGGGGCAATGTTTCGGGAAAGGCATGGGCCACTTAGGTGAGAAAAGTTTTTCTAATTCTAAAGAAAAGAAAATGAATTGGTTTCTAATTCTAAAGAAAAGAAAATGAATTGGTAGTGACCCTCTTCACATCTTTGCAGAGAAAGGTATGAGACAAATACCTGTGCAAGTGGTGTGGGGCTATCATCCTTGTGCAAGTGGTCTGGGCACTAACTTTGTCCTGTGCCCAGGGCTTCTGCAATGAGAGGAAGTGCAGAAGGGGCTGACCATGTCATCCAGAGCAAGAAGCACAGTGATCTGACACTGTGTGCATGGGGCTCAGGTACTGGGACACAGGGACTCCAATCCTAGCCAGCACATACTATGGAACAGGGATAGATCTCTCAAGACAGTACTGTGGAATTTCTAAGACGGTAGATAGAACCTACATAAAATATACATGAAGCTCAAAGCCTCACACTTAGAAGACACTTGGTATGAGCCATTCCCCCTGCCTGTCACTCATCTCCATGCCTTTGGTCCGATTAGGACCCTTCATCCTGCTATATGGTTATACAGGAGGCCAGGGCAAGTAGCTGTTTCCAGTGAACCCTGAAATCATCACTGTCTACCTCACACAGCCCTCATGTCCATAAGCAGACCAGCCTCCAGCTGTCTCACACCTGGCCCATTATTTTGTACCCACAATCCTTGGGCCTGGTGGCTTCCTGTCATGTGTCGGTTGGACTTATCATCATGTTCCTGCCTCACAGCCATTTCCACAGTGGGATTCCTGTTAGCCCTGTTTGAACACTGCAACACCATGGCTGTGAGAGCAGATTAGTGCTCAGGGCGGAAGGCCGGTCTGCTTGCTTGGTACACCTAAGATCCCTGAGGCTCCACCTCTCGCTGCTCTACACCCCTCAGTGCATTGTCAGTGGCCCCCTACAGGTAATGCAGGTAACCATCTGATGACAGTCACAGAAGAGGAAATTCCACATATTCTGCCCAAGTCTGCACTTGATGGTTTGTGGGTGACAGAAAAGGAGGCTAGAATTTGGAACAGTTGAGCTACACTTTGAATGGTACAGATAAATAAAGAAACTGAAGAGCTTACAGGAAATCCTCTCACCTGACTCGGAAGAACTACCTTCCTCATCGGAGGGTTCTACGCCAGAACCAGATGACAGCACAGCCACAAAGCCTTCCTTAAATTCCTCAAAGTTAACCTGCGGGAGTTTCAGTAAGGAGAAGACACTGTTACTTCCCATAGATTCCCATTTCATTTCATGAACCAAAACTCCCCTTGGAGTCTTCTTTTCCTCAAAAGACCTCCGATTATTGCCTTTCAGAATAAGGGTGTTCATTTCAGGTTTCCAATCATGTACTGGAAGACTCTATCACAGAAGGTAAATCTGAACCACCATTCTACCGCCAAATAAACCATTTTACCACACCTAACCAACTAAACCAAACCAAACCACACAACCAAGAGAACAGCAGCAGCTAGGCATAGCGGGCCACGTCCACATGGCTGGGTGTGGCTGCTTATGCTTCCTGAAGCTCTTCTTTCAATCCCTAGAACAACATGGTTTATTGCTGGAGATTTTTCTTCCCCAAGTGCCTTTCTTTGGGTGTTGTGGACCAAATGCCCACACCGGTGGGTGGCACAGCTCTGCACTGTCCCTCGGCAGGAGTCCACCACTCACCCTGGCCAAGTGGTCATCTCCGAGAAGAATGTGAAGGAGGGCTGGCAGCTGCTCCTCCAGGCCAAGCTTAGTACATAGCTGGGTCAGCTCTTCCTGATCCAGGAACCCGGTCCCTGTGGTGTCACAGCTGCTGTAGACATCCCTGAGCCGTGACACATAGTGGTTCTCGTCTTCGTTGTCCATCCCATAGCAGGCTGGTCATGAAGGAGAAAAGCGAAGTAGCAGGTTAGCTAGGTTTCATAGCCCCATTTCCCTCAGGCCCACACACTGAACAAAAGCAGATCACAGAGCTAGCACTGGAAAGACATGCTAGGAGCCCCTGTGGGGTCGAAGGCAGCTAGAGGAATCAGCTTCTCTTTGCAGGGACCCAGGGCATCCATCAGTCAGCAGTGAGTGAGTGTGAGCAGTGAGTGAGTGAGTGTGTGTGTGTGTGTGTGTGTGTGTGTGTGTGTTTTAAAGCTACAGAGTAATCAGAAAACAGATGAAACCCAGCACGTGCCTCCATGCCAGCTCCATATGAGACTGAGACAGAGGACTTCTTGGGCCCTAGAGTGTGAGGTCAGACTAGGCAACACAACAGTGTTCTACCTTCAAAACTAGAAATAAGAAAGGGAGAAAGGAGTGAAAGAGAGAGGAAAAAAGGAGGGAGGGGAGGAGGAGAGGAATGGAGCAGAAAACAGATAAACAGAAAAAGCTCGAACTATGCACAATTCCTATCTTAAAAAAGAACAAAACTGTTGTTGGGTGTGGTGGTACATGCCTTTAATCCCAGCACTTGGGAGGCAGAGGCAGAGGCAGGTTGATTTCTGAGTTCAAGGCCAGCCTGGTCTACAGAGTGAGTTCCAGGACAGCCAGGGCTACACAGAGAGACCCTGTCTCGAAAACAAAACAAAACAAAAAACCTGTTAATGATATTTGGTGAGCAAACATTAATTTTCAATATACACCTCCCCACTTTCACTTTACCTTATAAATACAAGGTCTCTCCCTTATACATAAGAATATCTACTTAAAAAACTGAATTGTTGGGGGCAGAAGACATATCCAGGGTGCCCCCACCATGCTGGACAAATACATGATGGAGAGGTGGGAAAGACAAGGGAACAGAACGGTAGGTGCACAGGCTAGACCAGGCTACACATGAGACTGCATCTATAAGCAAATACATAAATTAGTTCATAATGTAAGGATACCTAGGATTCACTTAAAATTTGCTCGTTCCCTTCCCAATCATCTATTAACTAGCTAATCAATAATAAAGAATTGTGAACAGGCAGTGGTGGCGCACGCCTTTAATCCCAGCACTCAGGAGGCAGAGACAGGCAGATTTCTGAGTTTGAGTCCAGCCTGGTCTACAGAGTGAGTCCTAGGACAGCCAGGGCTACACTGAGAAACCCTGTCTCAAAAAACAAATAAACAAACAAACAAACAAACCAAAACAACAACAGCAACAACAATAAAAAGAATTGTGAAGAGGTTGAAACAGAGAATTGGTCAGTTTCTTGACTCCTAAAATAAACACTGGGTAGATACGAGCTCTGTTCAGCATTTGTCTATTAGGGAAAGCAGAAGTCAGACCATACCCAGAAATAGTTGTCAACTTTTGACATTAGAAAACTTCAGAATGTCATGCAATTGATATACTGTTGGATCTTTCTGTAATCAGGGGACCCTGTTCCACCCTCACCACAGATTTAGGCGAAGGCTATGAGACTACAAGACATAAAGCAGCACCTGATCCCTGGTCATGAAAATCTGGAGTGTTGATCTGCGCATTCCTGGCACCCCCACACACAGCCCCTAACTGTCAGCTCCTAGCTGTCAGGGGATCTAACGCATGTGGCCTACACAGATACCTTCACTCACATCACTACACTGATACCTTTCCCACTCACACACTGACAAATAAACACAATTAAAATTGAAAAGTTTGTAAAAATCTATATTTGAGTTATAAAGTAATATTTAGGTATCTTTAAAGATATTTGTGCTGTAATAAAATAGTCATCCATACAATAGGATATTATTTTTTTAATCTACAGCAAAAATATTCTTTATTAAAATTTATTTATTTTTATTTTATGTGCATTGGTGTTCTGTCAGGTCCCCTGGAAGTGGAAGAGCAGACAGTGTTCTTAACCACTGAGCAATCTCTCCAGCTCCACAAAAAAGCATTCTTAAGGATGGATGTGCTATTTTTAGGATCATTTTATAACTGGTAGTATAAATACACACACACACACACACACACACACACACACACACACACACATATATATATATATATATATACTTCTGCTTTTTATGTTAAAGATATTTGGCTATCTAGGAAACTGTCCTTAAACAGGTACTTTATATATCTGTATTAAAGTCTTTTAAAGGATGACTTTATAAGCACTATTTTAAAGTGCTTTTTAGAAGATGTAATGGCCTGTGTATCTGTGGCTTTCAGAATTATGTGTCTATACATTATACATGAAACCACAGTTTGCACATTTAAAAGCATTTAAGTAAATACATGCAAAGTGACCCATGAATGCTGTTTTTAGCATATTCTGATGTAAAACCTGCTCTTTGGACATGCACACATATATACATACTACATACATTTCTTTGAGACAGGGCCCTTTAGGTATTCCTGGCTAGACAGGAATTTGATTTAGACTAGGCTGGCCCTGAACTCTGATCTACCTGCCTCTGCCACCATACTACCAGGGTTAATACACATTTCCCATGTACTGACTGATTTTGCTTTTTAAAACCCTGGCCTTTAATCTATTTGCCTCGACTGAATCAGCATTTAGTTATTATATATGCAAGATATACTGTCACATGATCTCTTTGCAAGTACTGATACTTGCAGGGAAACATGGAGTTGGCCTGGTCTAGCCCCCTTCGAGAGGCATGTGTCATAGGTTTTTCAGGTTAGAGTTCATGGCTCCTGGGACACTGTGTGCCTTTCAGTTCCTGACAAACTGATGTACTCCCTCAGGCAGGAGTGTTTAGGTCTCCCTGTAAATCTGTGTTCCTGCTAAGTCAACAAAACTTACAGAAGCATGACAGGGCAATTAGTCTTAGACATTACTCTTATTTATGTACCCTATATAGCTTGTAAGTGTCATTGTGTCCCTGCAACTATCATTGTACTGATCTTAGGAACAGTGGCTATATTCTGTTTCTGATAGGGGTATAAAAAGTCTGATTGCTTGGCACAAACTTGTCTTAGCCTCAGTCCTATTGAGACCCTTGTTCCTGGCCAGGCTAAGACTCATTTCTCATCAGCTCTGTATCAAGTAATGATGGCCCTGTAAGTAAGCCCTGCTGCTTATGGGTAATCTTACTGTGAGAGGCCTAAATTCTTACATTTATCAATGCTGTAGTTATATTATCCTAAAGATCTCAAATTTTACTTCAAGGGCAGAAGTTGACTAGACTTCTGTGAATCTCTCCTGTGCAATAATGATGCTGACTGTAGCCGGCTCTTTTGTATGTGTGATTAGCACTCTAAAATTCAATGCTCACAAAAAAAAAAAAAAAAAAGCTTCCACCGGGCATGGTGGCGCACGCCTTTAATCCCAGCACTTGGGAGGCAAAGGCAGGCGAATTTCTGAGTTCGAGGCCAGCCTGGTCTACAGAGTGAGTTCCAGGACAGCCAGGGCTATACAGAGAAACCCTGTCTCAAAAAAAAAAAAAAAAAAAAAAAAAAAAAACCAACAACAACAAAAACCTCCCTAAAATGGCATTCTCTAAAACACAATTGTTAACGATGCTAACTATTTGGTGTATATGCTTGTACAATTCTGTTTTATGGCTATTCTCTCCTTAGCAGAAATAATTAGATAGCTATGATACATGCCATCTTAATGCCTCCTTGTAATTGGCAAATCTATAAACAAGTACTTAATTTTCAAATTAGCGTGACAATTGATGGTTTTTGTAAAGCTTTATAAGTACTGTCTGCTGACATTCTACAAAATCATTTGTTCTCAACAGTTCCTTCTCTGTTGAGCCTCATGATGTCTGTTAACATTCCGCAGAAGCACAAAGGGTCCCAAACAGGTTCTGCAGATGCTATGAATTCACCCAGATCACAAACAATATGGGGTCCATGTTTGCTTGACCCAAGAGCCACTCTATACATCTGAGCTGCTTAAAGTTGGCTGTAAAGGGTCACTAACATGAAGTCTTTAATGTCTGTCAAGTACCCTAAAACACTGAAGTGCTAGCTCCACACTCATCCCCTCAGCTGCTGACGTTACAGTCACAAGTGTATGCACTATATCCAGTAGCAAGGACTAATAATGTTGATGCAGTAGAGTCTTAGATCACTTAGAAAACAAAAATAATACACACTTGTACAGAGGCAGAAAGGCCAAATACAAATGAAAATGCCTCACTCTGTGAGGAATAAAACACTAACTGCTCAGAACCTGAGCCAGTGGCCTAAGAGACAGAATTCTTACCTCAAAGGGGACAAGACATAGTTTACATTGTAGCCAAATATGTGGGACACAGATTCAAGTTATCCCAATTCTATCTTGCAATGTAGTAAAAGCTTCATGAAATTTTACAGTAAGAGAACAAAGAAAATCGTGGATCAAGACACCTCCCTAATACACTGGTGCAAACACCAGGTGAGTGAGTTACAGGAAAGCAGGTAGGTCCCAGAGAGAGGCCTCAGGTGCTGTCCGATGGGACCTTTAGCCTTTGGTTGGCAAAGGATCTACCTGATAGTCAGAATGATGTTAGGCACGTGCAGAGAAGAGTAATATACAGCTATTAAGAGGACTGACCAGTCAAGCAGTGGTGGTGCACGCCTTTAATCTCAGCACTTGGGAGGCAGAGGCAGAGGGTGGCAGATTTCTGAGTTTGAGGCCAGCCTGGTCTACAGAGTGAGTTCCAGGACAGCTAGGGCTACACAGAAAAACCCTGTCTCAAAAAAAAAAAAAAAAAAAAAGAGGGCTGACCATGGCCCAAGACACCCTGGTGCTGGAGTTGGAACCGTTCAATCTCCCATGTCACTGTCAACTTTTGTAACACAGCTCCTTGCAGGAACTCTCTTCATGATAGAAGAAATTGATACATTGGTCAAAAAAATGCTAAATCTAAAAAGTTTCTAACACAAAATATCTAAGAAATTTGGTACACTATAATAAGACCAAACCTAAGAATAATAAGAACAGGAAAAAAAGAGAAGATTCCCAGACCAAAGGCCCAGAAAATATATCTCAATAAAATCATAGAAGAACATTTTCCTAACCTAAAGAAACAGATGCCAATACATAGAAGAAGCTTACAAAACACCAAATAGACTGGACCAGAAAGGAAATTTCTCCTATCATATGATAATCAAAACATTAAATGTATGGAACAAAGAAAGAATATTAAAAGCTGCAAAGGAAAAGGACCAAGTAACATATAAAGGAAGAACTATCAGAATTACACCTGACTTTTCAAGAGAGACTAAAAGCCAGAAGGCCCTGGGCAGATAGATGTCTTGTAGACCCTAAGAGAACACAGAAACACAGAGTAATAATGAAACTAACTGACATTATGAGTCAACTGAACCTAACATACCTACGCAACATTTCACCCAAACAGAAAAGAATATACCTTCTTATCAGTAACTCACGGAACCTTCTCCAAAACTGACCGTATACTCAATCACAAAACAAGCTCAACAGATACAAGAAAATTGAAATAATACCTTGCATTTTATCAGACAACCATGGATTAAAGCTGGATGTCAAGAGTAATAGAAACACCAGAAAGCCTACATACTCATGGAAACTGCACAACTCTCTACTCAATAATCTCTGGACCAGAGAAGAAATAAAGAAATCAAAAACTTCCTAAATTCAATGAAAATGAAGGCACAGCATACCTAAACATAGGGGACACAATGAAAGCAGTGCTAAGAGGCTTCAGAGCACTAAGTGCCTTCATAAAGAAATTGGAGATATCATGTACTAGCAACTTAACAGTTCCCCTGAAAGCTCTAGAACAAAAAGAAGCCAGCCAACCCCAGAGGAGTAGATGTAAGGAAATAAACTCATGGCTAAAGTTAGAAACAAAGAGAACAATAGAAAGAATCAAGGAAACCAAAAGCTGGTTCTTCCAGAAAATAAACAAGATAGACAAACCCTTAGCCAAACTAACTAAAAGGCAGAAAGGCAATACTGGAATTAACAAAGTCAGAAATGAAAAGGGGGAAATAACAACAGACACTGAGGAAACCCCAAGTATCATTAGTTATTACTTCAAAAGCCTGCACTCCACAAAATTGGAAAATCTAAATAAAATGGAGAATTTTCTGGATAGACTACACTTACTAAATTTGAATCAAAATCAGGTAAACAATCTAAATTCTTCTATAACACCTAAAGAAGTAGGAGCAGTCATTAAAAGTCTCCCAACCAACAAAAGTCTAGGGCCTGGCAGTTTTAGCACCGAATTCTACAAGACTTTCATAGAAGAGCTAATCCCAATACTTCCTAACCTAATCCACAAAAGAGAAACAGAAGGAACATTGCTAAACGATGAGGCCACAGTCAACCCGATACTTAAACTACACAAAGACTCAACAATGAAAGAGAATTTCATAATAATTTCCTTATGAACATTGATGCAGAAATAATAAAATACTCACAAATCGAATATAAGAACACATCAAAAAACGTCATCAACCATGATCAAGTAGGTTTCATCCCAAGGATGCAGGGATTTTTCAATATACAAAAATCTATCAAAGTAATCCATTAAATAAACTGAAAAAAAAAAAGACCATCTCATCAGACGTCAAAAAAGCTTTTGAAAAATATAATACCCCTTCGTGTTAAAGTCTTGGAGAGATGAGGGATCTCTCATATCTAACACAATCAAGGCAATAAGCAGCCAACACCAATAGCCAACATCAAATTAGACAGAGAGAAATTAAAGCAATTCTAATAGAATCAGGGACAAAGCAAGGCTGTCCACCTTCTCCTTATCTCTTCAATATAGTACTTGAAGTTCTAGCTAGAATATTCAGACAACAAAAGGAGATCGATGGGATACAAATTGGAATGAATTATTGATATCCACAAAGGATATGATAGTATACGTAAATGACCCCAAAAAAACTCAACCAAAGAATGCGTACAGATGATAAACACCTTCAGCAAAGTGGCTGGGTACAAAATTAATTTTAAAAAATTAGTATCCCTTTTATACAAATGATAAATGGGATGAGAAAGAAACTGTGGAAACAACACACTTCATAATATAAAATATCTGCAACTCTGACTGAGCAAGTGAAAGACCTGTATGACAAGAACTTCAAGTTGATGAAGAATCTGAATATAGCAGATGATGGAAAGATCTCCTATGCTCATGGATAGGCAGGATTAATATAGTGAAAACAGCCATCTTACCAAAAGCAATTTACAGATTCCATGCAATTCCCATCCAAATTCCAACACGATTTTTTTAATGACCATTTTTTATTGTATTTTTCACAGGTTAAAAACCATACATGGGTTTTTATTAATTGTTTTATTGAAAATCCAACCTCTGATTTTCAAACTAAGGAAAACATGACTCTGCGGCCCCAAAGTTTTGGGTCAAAATACCAACTGTCAGAAAAAATACTTAAAGCAGTAAGTTAGTCTTGTATTATTTTTCCAAAATTATTGAGAGCAGAGTAGTTTTCTTTTTTTTTTAATTTTATTTGTGACTAAATTCTCTCTTTTATCATGGTAACTGTGGCCATAGGCATGCTAATTTGAGCTAATGCTTCATTCTGCTAATTTAACTTAATTTATTTATTTATTTGGTTGTTTGGCTATTTTATTTGTTTACATTTTAAATGTTGTCTCCCTTCCCAGTTTCCCCTTCACAACTTCCCCATCCCGTTCCCCCATCCCCTTTGCTTCTATGAGAGTGCTTCCTTACCCCCACCCCATTCCTGCCTCACTGCTCTAGCATCTCTTTATGCTGGGGCATCAAGCCTCCATAGGACCAAGGGCCTCCCCTCCCATTAATGCCAGATAATGCAATCCTCTGCTACATATGTAACTGGAGCCATGGGTCCCTCCATGTGTACTCACTCTTTGGTTGGTGGTTTAGTCTCTGGGAGCTCTGGGTGGTCTGGTTAGTTGATATTGTCGTTCTTCCTATGGGGTCGCAGTCCCCTTCAGCTCCTTCAGGCCTTCCCCTAACTCTTCCACTGGGGTCCCGGGGCTCAGTACGATGGTTGTCTGTGAATATCTGTGTCTGTATTGGTCAGGTACTGGCAGAGCCTCTGAGGGGACAGCTATACCAGGCTCCTGTCAGCAAGCACTTGGCATCAGCAATAGTGTCTGTGTTTGGTGTCTGGAGGTGGGATGGCTCCTTACATGGGGCAGTCTCTTTATGGCCTTTCCTTCCGTCTGTGTTCCAATTTATTGTCTCTGCATTTCTTTTAGATAGGAACAATTGTGGGTTAAAATTTATGAGACAGGTGGGTGGCCCCATCCCTCAACTGGGGGTCATGCCTATCTACTGGAGATGGTCTCTACAGGATCTATCTTCCCTTTGTTGGGTATTTCAGCTAACCAACACAATTCTTTACAGCTCTTAAAAGAACAGTACTCAACTTTGCATGTAAAAACAAAAGCCCAGGATAGCTAAAATAATCCTGTACAATAAATGAATTTCTGGAGATATTAATATCCTTGATTTCAACCTGTACTACAGAGAAATAGTAATAACAACTGTATGGTATTGGTATACAAACAGACAAGCTGACCACTGGAATTGAATTGAAGACCAATACCTACAGAAACTTGATTTTGGACAAAGAAGCCAAAATAATACAATGGAAAACAAGAAAGAATCTTCAAGAAATGATGTTGGTCTAATTGGATGTCTGCAGGTAGAAGAAAGCAAATTCATCCATATTTATTACCCTGCACAAAACTCAAGTCCAAGTTGGAAATAGCCTTGAATGCATTGGTACAGGAGATAACATCTTGAATAGAACATCAATAGCTCAGGTACTAAGATCAACAATTAATAAATGGAATCTTATTTCGAACTTCTGTAAGAAAAAGGACACCATCAACAGGACAATACAGCAGCCCACAGATGGGGAAAAGATCTTCAGCAACCCTATATCCAACAAAGGGCTAATATCTAAAACATATAAAGAACTTAACAAGTTAGACACCAACAAGCCAAATAACCCAATCAAAAAATGGGTATAGAGCTAAACAGAATTCTCAACAGAGGAATCTCTAATGGCCAAGAAACACTTAAAGAAATGTTCAGTCGTCCTTAGTCACAAAGGAAATGCAAATCAAACTGACTCTGAGATTCCACCTTACACCCATTAAAATGGCTAAGGTCAAAAACTCACGTGACAGCACATGCTGGTGAAGATATGGGACAAGTGGAACACTCCTCCATTGCTGGTGGAAATGTAAACTTGTACAACCACTCTGGAAATCAATTTGGCCGTTCTCAGAAAACTGGAAATAGTTCTACCTCAAGACCCAGATATACTAACCACTCTTGGGCACATATCCAATAGATGCTCCACTATACCCTACTGACATGTCCTCCACTATGTTCATAGCAGCTTTATTCATAATAGCCAGAAACTGGAAACAACCCAGATCCTCCTCAGCCAAAAAGTGGATAAAGAAAATGTGGTTCATTTACACAATGGAATACTACTCAGCTACTGAAAACAAGGGCATCATGAAATTTACAGGCAAATGGATGGAACTAGGAAATATCCAAAGTGGGGTAACCCAAGCCCAAAAGGCTTGAATCTCACTCAAAGGGGGAATAAAACAGTCATCAGAGGCATATGGAGGGAGGGAATTCAGTGGGAGAGGGGATGGGGAGGGGACTGTGGGAGGATCAGGTTCACATGTGGGAGAGAGTAGGAGAGAGGCTCCCGAATGGAAATCTGTAGCTGGCAATGGGGGAGGTCATTTCTAGGATGTGCCTGAGACCTGGGGTTGGAGAGATTCCCCGGTATCTCTAGTTGACTCCTTAGGGTGTGACTCTAGCTGAGACTCCTTGAAATGAGGGATATGGAACCTGAAGTGGGCACCTCCAGTATTGCAGGGGGCAGGGTGATGGTGGCAGGGAAATGTTGATGGTAAAACAGATGAGATCCCCTGATATGACAGTGTGGCCCATGGTGACTCGCCCTATTCCCACCAAGTAGAAACACCCAGAGACGCTCAAAAGTGGTTAAGGAGAAACTGGATTCCTCTACCTCCTGACCCTATTCTCTAATAAAAACTATTTGGCTTATTTTGGTCAGTTTTACCACAAAACTGGTATCTGGCATACACTTGTTCTTGCTGCCCCGGCTGCTGCTACCTTGTTATCTCCACTGCAGGCTGAGGAAGGCCAGGCTTCTGGCACCAACCCATGAACATTCCAAAGCCTGATGCTGTGGAAACTGCAGAAAAACACCAGGAACATCACTCAACACAGAACAAGGCTTGCAGCCAGCCTCACCTGCAGGGTCCTAGGAAAGGACCACCTTTTTGGGCACAGACACCATGGGTGGAAGAGAGGCACACAGATGATGTTTCCTGGCTCAGGCCATCTCAAAGGAGAGGTCAGTTATAGGGTTATACACAATTGGTCTTTTTGTAATTCTTACCAAACCCCGTTTTCACGTCTCCTTGATGGAAGAGGTTCCTGCCGACTGACAAAGAAGTAGGGCCGGACCCACAAGTGCATGAGAGGAACAATTAAAAATGTCTGCTGATCCCAGGAACACCCAGGACGTTTTACCGATTCCTTGTAGGGAAAGAGTGTCTGAGGCAATTTGGAGATTTTATTGAGGGTGATACCTCTCTGTCTTGGCAGGAGCCAAAGTGTTTCTCAAGTCGACCCCCTCCATTTCCTCCACTTGCTGTGAGCAAGAAGAGGGCTGGTGTTACTGCCCGCTTAGTCACCTAGCTATGGACACCACTTCCCCAGTAGGAAGACTCAAGAGAGACTGCCGTCTGCAAGAGCCAGACATACAGAACAGTGCCAGTTAACTTTGTGGGCTCTTTATGTAGGCACCACACATAGCAGTGACACTACCACATGCCTGCAGAACTGAAATCATTTTCAAAGGACCCAGAGTTTGAAAGTCAAGTGGTTGCTGATTTTAGCCATTGTGTGTCTGGGTGAAGATCAACCACCTGGGATGAGGACAAAGAGCTGGGTACCATGCTGTGCCTGCAGAAGTGTTACCAATAGTGTCACACACAGCAACCCGGACCAACCATCTCTATGTGGTATACAAAGATTATTATTTTATTTTCAAAATCAATTTTATTGTATATTTAAGCCCCCAAATGCCACCACTTTTTCACGATACATTACCTCATCATACCAGTAGCCCAGGTGACCAGAACCTGGGTTATTCACAATAATCCACCACACTCATAGCCTGCAGTGCATCTCTGACTTCTTCCTGCTACACACTGCCTCATTTCCATCCTTAGGCCAACATCAAGTTAGCATCTTGTGTTAGGTTCCTGTATCTGATATTTTCCTCCTTTTGTGGCTTCCTATGCTCAGCACATTTCTCTCACATTTTACCCATCTTGATATAAATGTCAGGATCTCTTTGTTCTTTCTCTGAAGCAGGTTGCTGTTGTGAAGCACAGGCTGGCCAGTCACTTGCCATCCTGGGTGGTGTGATGACAGATTTCCACCTCTTGTGTTTTTAGGCCTAACCTTGAAAATTCTTCTTCCTAGATATATGGGTGTCTTGGGTTTCCAAACCTAATTATGCAGGTGTTAATGTCCCCTACCCAGGATAATGGGACTGTAGGTAGAACCAGAAAGGAAGTACTGTAATGGTGTTTGTCTACCACACAGTTGAAACGCAGCATCTAAAATCCTACGGGGCTCTTTCTACCAGCCAAGCAAGATGCCCAAAGGGAAGAAGGCCAAGAGGAAGAAGGTGGCCCCAGCCCCCACTGTCGTCAAGAAACAGGAGGCCAAAAAGGTGGTCAATTCTTTGTTCGAGAAGAGGCCCAAGAACCTTGGCACTGGGCAGGACATCCAGCCCAAAAAAGATCTGACAAGCTTCGTCAAATGGCTCCGCTACATCAGGCTGTAGTGGCAAAGAGCCATCTTCTATAAGCAGCTCAAAGTCCCTCCTGCCATTAACCAGTTCACCCAGGCCCTGGACAGGGAAAGAGCTACTCAGCTGCCTAAGCTTGCTCACAAGTACAGGCCAGAGACAAAGCAAGAGAAGAAGCAAAGGCTACTGGCCTGTGCTGAGAAGAAAGCTGCTGGCAAAGGGGACGTCCCAACTAAGAGACCACATGTCCTCCGAGCAGGAGTCAATACAGTCACCACCTTGATGGAGAACAAGAAGGCTCAGCTGGTGGTGATTGCCCGTGATGTAGACCCCATTGAGCTGGTGGTTTTCCTGCCTGTTCTGTGTCAAAAGATGGGGGTGCCCTACTGCATCATCAAGGGAAAGGCCAGGCTGGGGCATCCACAGGAAGACATGCACCACTGTTGCCTTCACACAGGTTAACAAGGGTGCTCCGGTGAGCTGGTGGAAGCTATAAGAACCAATTATAATGACAGACATGATAAGATCTGCCACCACTGGGGAGGCAACATCCTGGGTCCTAAGTCTGTGGCTTGCATTGCCAAGCTGGAAAAGGCAAAGGCTAAAGAACTCACCACTAAATTGGGTTAAATGTACACTAAGTTTTCTGTACATAAATATAATTACAAATTTTCTTTTTTGTTTTTTTTTTTTTTTTTTTTTTTTTCAAGACAGGGTTTCTCTGTATAGCCCTGGCTGTCCTGGAGCTCACTTTGTAGACCAGGCTGGCCTCGAACTCAGAAATCCGCCTGCCTCTGCCTCCTGAGTGCTGGGATTAAAGGCGTGCCGCGCCACACCCGGCCCAATTACAAAATTTTTTAAATGCCTATGGGATATGATGAAGAGAGGGGTGTTATAGCTGTGTCTACATTAAAAAAAATCAGATCTAACAGAAATAACTTGATGACACATCATGAGAACATGTCAGACACAGAAGCAGTAGATGAGGAGAAAGAAAATCTGGGCAGAAATAGTATAGATACAATACAAATAATTAATGCAACAGTGAGTTGCATGATGAACAAAACACACTCTTAAGCCAACTAACTAAATCAGAGAGAAGATTCAATAAAATCAGAGGTCAATAGAGATACTACAACAAATATCAGTGGAGTTCAGAATGTCACAGGACATAGTCCACCAAACTGAAAAATCTAAAAGAAATTGATGCATTTCTAGACACACTTGACACCAAAATTAAATCAAGTTGAAATTAATAATTTCAATAGTTCTACATCCAGTAGTGAGAATTGCCCACTAGTAAAATATTTTAAAGTTCCAGACTAGATAGATTGCAGGAGTCTACCAAGTCAAAATAATTCTACAAAGAAAAAGAAAAGCTACCAAATTGCTTTTATGAAGCCAATAATACCCTGATACAAAACCCAGAGCTGCCTCCAGAGAGAAAAATAGGGGCAATAGCCAGCAGGAAAAGGAGACAAAAGGAATAGCTGTTATTTTCTGTTACAGCTGTTTGTTTGGTTTATGGTTTGTGTGCCATTATTGAGACTAGGTCTTACATGGCCCTAACTGGCCTTGAACTTGTAATGATCCTACTGAGGGCTGGAATTAAAGCAGGTGTACACTAATACAAAGGCCATTTTTGCAGCTCTGATGGTAACTTGGATAGAGCTCTGCTCACTTGTTAAGATCAACAACTCCTGCTGTGTGATGAGCTTGGATGAGCAGAGTCTGGCTACAATCAATGACACTCAGGAGAGCCAGCCCTGCACCAGCAAGGTCCCCAGTGTCTCAGGAATCTTACACATTGACTTAGCCTCTCTTTTTACCAGCCTTTCCATTCCAAACCCCACTATACTGAAAGCTAGTTCCTACGAATTTTTTTTTTTTGTTTTCTGGTTTTGGTTTTGGTTTTGTTTTGTTTGAGACAGGGTTTCTTTGTGTAGCCCTGGCTGTCCTGGAACTCACTCTGTAAACCAGACTGGCCTTGAACTCAGAAATCTGCCTGCCTCTGCCTCCCAATTGCTGGGGTTAAAGGTGTGTGCCACCACTGCCTGGCTATGAGATTTTTTTTTCTTTTTTTTTTTTTTTTTGTTTTTTTAATGAGAATCTTTAAGTGGCCTTAAATAGAGCCATGTACTGGCTGGCAGGGTTCTCTGTCAGGGCTGGGGACACTCAGGAGCACCCATTGGTGTCCTCTCTCCTTCGTGCTTTGCTATCTCTCTGACTTCCTTCACTATTGTCTTAGTCAGGGTTTCTATTCCTGCACAAACATCATGATCAAGAAGCAAGTTGGGGAGGAAAGGGTTTATTTGGCTTACATTTCTGTACTGTTGTTGATCACCAAAGGATGCAGGACTGGAACTCAAGCAGGTCAGAAAGCAGGAGCTGATGCAGAAGCCATGGAGGGATGTTCTTTACTGGCTTGCTTCCCCTGGCTTGCTCAGCCTGCTCTCTTATAGAACCCAAGACTACCAGCCCAGAGATAGTCCCACCCACAAGGGGCCTTTCCCCCTTGAACACTAATTGAGAAAATGCCTTACAGCTGGATCTCGTGGAGGCATCTCCTCAACTGAAGCTCCTTTCTCTGTGATAACTCCAGCCTGTGTCAAGTTGACACCCAAAACCAGCCAATACAACTATTAAAGACAATTATAAAGAAATAAGGAGGGGTTGTGGATGTGGCTCAATAGTCTAGACTGTTCCCTAGCATGTATGAGGCCTCAGGTTCAATCCCCAGCAGCCCATAAACTGGGTATGATATTGGTAGCACATGCTGTAATGCCAGCACTTACTAGGTGGTGGCAGAAGATCAGAAGTTCAAGGTTATTGTTGACTATACAGAAAGTTTGAGGTCAACTTGGGCTACGTGAGACCCTATCTCAAAAAATAAGAAAGAAAGAAAGAAAGAAAGAAAGAAAGAAAGAAAGAAAGAAAGAAAGAAAGAAAGAGAGAGAGAGAAAGGATGAAAGAAAGAAAGACGGAAAGACAGAAAAAAAAGAAAGAAAGAGAAGAGAGAAAGAAGAGAAAGCAAGAGAAAAAATCATTTCCCATAGCAAAACAAATAGTTTCTTCCAAAGTCCAGAGGAGATAGGAGTTTGCCTAAAATAAATAAGCTAGGTCAGCAGCTGCCTGAACTAGAGTCTGGTAACTTTTTATTTTTTTTTAAGACAAACACAGGCAATTAACTCCCAAGAACCTGGGTGGGGAACATGGTCTATGATAGGTTTTTCCCATCAGTTGGCAGTGAGAAGGGTGAGCCTCTCACAGACACACATGGACAAGATAGGGCTCTGATCTTACCCATGGTGCTTCTGAGTCCAGCATATCCTGCCTTGAAACAGGAAGGTCTGAGCAAAAACACTGAGGGAGACTCTCCCATGTGTGGGACAGTCAAATGTCCAGTCCCTGGAAGATGCAAAGACTTCATAAACAACTCCCAGGAGCAGCCCCGGCAGACTGCAGCAAGTGCTTTAGGAAAGCAGGGGTGAATTTCCCAGGCAGAGCTCAGCGGGGCAGGAGTCCAGCATTATCAGATGGGTATGTTTACTCAGGGGGTGTTTATAAAGCAAACACACTCATAACCACCGCCCAGAGTAAGAAAAGACACACTGACAACATGTCCAAGAGGTCCCACTGTGGCATCCTTGGCAAAAGCAATGGTTATTACTCTATGATGCAGTGTTTGAGGTGTCCTTTGAAGATGGTAAAATGTCTTTCAAATGGCTTTAAGACATTTTCTGGCCCCAATATTTATAGGGGTTCCCTTAGAAAGTGATATTTCTCTTGGAAATCACAAAGCACGGTGTAATGAAGATTATTATATTTGATTTTTTCCTTCATAATTGTAATTCAAAGGTTAATCATCCAAGCATATCCCATAATCATAGCTTCCTGGAAGGCAAGTGTGGAAGAACCACTTATTTGCAGAAGTTCAAGACCAGCCTTGGCAACATGCTAAGTCACAGAGCCTTGAAAAGAAAAGTTTACTCAGACACTTCAGTCCCATACAATCCACATACATGTTTTAACATGTCATAAAATTGATAGATACATGTCTAAATTTATTTTGAATTCTATCACAAATTTTGCACAATGCAAATCAGTGTCTGACCAAAGAAAATTTCAATCTTCTATAAAGTTTTATGAAACCCACACAAAATATTGAATACCTTTTAAAACCATAGTGGGTTATAATCTAGTCAAAGTGACAGTTTCACAGATGAAGACTCCGGTATCAATGAAAGCAACAGTTCTCATCTCAAAGGAATAAAAGCCATGGTTTATTCTATGGCCAAAGGTGAATGATCATGTCCTAGGAATACAGATTTGGGTCTCCCCAAATACCATATTCTGATGAAGCATCAACTTACAAATTTTTCAGTAAGAGAACAAAAAAGCCATAAATCAAGACATTTTTGAAAATACATTGGTGGACGCATAAGGTAGGCAGGTCATAGCAAGATAGAAAGGACTCTGAAATAGACCTTGGATGTCAACACTCTTAGCCCTTTTATTGGTGGAAGATTAGGGTTTGTTAAGCTAATGCATTCCCAGAATGCATTTTATGTTAGTCACAGGATGTTAGGTCTGATTAAAGGAGGCAAGGAATGGCTACTCAGAGGCTTCAAGAAAGCTTGAGATAAATTATAATTAGGCTCTGGACTTGTACATCACAACCTCAGTATAACACTGGAGTTCTACTCAGTCAGTCAGCTTTGCAGACACAACTCTTTTCCAGGAATTCTGATTCCGTTTCCCCCATTGGCCAACCATCAGATTTTGTCCATGTTGGGGATATATATTATTATTAAAGGTTATAATGTCTCACCTAGCTAGGAAGGCTCATTTCTAGGATCTGATGGAAATGAGGGTGAACACTGGGCAAGAGAGCAATGGAACAGCTGGCAAAGCCATTAGGAAACTAACTCCTGGAACATATCAGAAGTATTAGCCTTCACACTGGACAAAGTTGGAGGATTCTGGAAGTGACAAATGGTCACAGGGCACCGAGGGGTCCCCACCTTCACAGCAGCCAGAATACTGATAGAAAACCAGTCTTGGGTGTATAATACCTATAATCCCTGCACTTGGGAGTTGGGGGCAGAAGACCTGTAACTTCAAGACAAGAAAAACCCTGTTTCAAAAGTGGGGGAGGGGACAGCAAAGCAGGGGACATGATTCAGCAGTTAAAGTCACTGGCTGCTTTTGCCGAGGACCTGGGTTCAGCTCCCAGCACTCATACGGAGGATTTCAGCCATCTGTGGCTAGTTCTAAGGGATCCAATGCTCTCTGCTGGCCTCTGCATCACCAGGCATACAAAGGCTTGCAGCTTGTCGCCTGAGATTCTGGCCCTCCTCTCATCAGGCAGGTAGAGGTTATAGCCCTTCCTTCCTCAACAACAACAGTAATAACACTCATCTCGACCATCAGCTGGACCCATGCAGGACTCTGGAAGGTAGATGTGGCTGGCTGCTGAGGGATGATGGCACAATGGAGGATATGTCTCCAGCTCTATGCTTCCCAGAGACCTTTAAAAGCATGTCGTGGGACAGTTCTAAGTAGGTGGGAAGAGGTAGGAGTATCCTAGTACAGATGGTTTTGAGAGCTGCAACACAAAGCAGTAAAACGAGACAGCTGTGACCCCATTTCTTACATATAGTCCCTAAGAGGTGCACCACAATAGCCTCTGCACCATAAAAGCTGTCAAAGCAGCCACAGGCCCCTCCTTGCCACCCAGCTTATGGCTGCTGCAGTACAATGCCCCACAGGAGTCTTTAGAGCTTCTTCCTTGCTGCTGGGGTGTCAGAATGCCACCTGTGGGCCACTCAGGGGAGGAGAAACGAAGGGGCTTAGGCTGTATTTCTTCCTTGCTGCTGGGGTGGGTGCCAGGCCTCTGACATACCACTCAGTGAAGGCAAAACCCAGTCTAAGATAGGGGTCCCTGCCCATGTTTCTCTGGGTGAAAACAGCAGGGGTTGGGATGGAGTCTGTGGTTCTCAGACTCCTGTGCACCCAGATGTCGCTGGGAACCATCAGGAATTGAGAAAGGTGGTTCCCATCCTCTGCCAGGAACCATGAGGAGCTTGGAATGGAAGCCTGGGCTTGGGATGAGCCCAGGACATGTGTGGAATCCAGCTTAGCTCTGAGTGAGTGCCAGAAGTATAGAAGGGCACCACCTCCTGAGGCGGTTCTTGATGGAGGAGACGGTCCTTGCTTGTCCAAACTGTTTTCTTCATGGCAGATGAGGATAAATCAGAGATTAAATACCTTTGCTGAAAGGGAAGCTCATTGGCTAAACCCTCCGGGCCTATCTAGATACCTCACTGGCATGGAGAATTCTAGGTTTTCATGCTACGTGACTGTCATGGTCCTCTTGGTGGGGTGTTGTGGTCACGTGCACCAGGACAGGAACCTGGCTGGGAGCTAGTCTGCACTCCTGCTGTTCTCAATTATGACATTTATTTGGGTTCACAGCTTGCTACAACCTTACCAGTTCTGTCTGGTGGCATGGCCCACTGCCCCACACAGGAGCTGCCCAAAACAGCGGCTCCAGTTAAAGGGCAGATCTCTGCAGCTCTGCAGCGTCCAAGGCTGTCTGTGGTGGTACATCTCCTTTCTCGCCTCAGAGCAGTCCACAGAGACAGACACCTTTCCTGCCTCTGCCTTGGCAGCATGAGGCAACCCCTTCTTTCCTGCCTTAGCCCATAGCTTTTGTGAAACCACCGCCCCACAGGAGTTGCCTACAGTGGCAGCAGCTCCCTTCCAGTCTCCCCAGCAGCCCCACAGAGATGGTGTCTCAGCAAAAGCCAGCTGCTGCCTGAAAGGACTTCACACCCTAACCCATGGGCCAGATGCAGGGAAAAGGTGTGTGTGTGTGTGTGTGTGTGTGTGTGTGAGAGAAAGCCACCAATCTCTGAGCAGGAAAACCTACCAATCCCTGAGCCTCCCCTCACCAACCTCTCCAAGCTCAGGACTTGAAAATCCTCTCTCTGGAAATCTCTGCCCTGAGAAGCTCCGCCCCCTCACGAATCCTATATGGTAAACACCACCCCTTTGCCAAGTTCCTTGATGTTCATGACCTGAAAGCAGAAGGCAGCCATCCCTGGACCCTCCACTCACTCTCTTTCCTGAGATTCCTTGCCTTCTGTGACTCTATTCGGTGAGAAGAAAACCAACAGTGAAGAGAAGCCGTGAAGAGGAGGAGAGGGGCTGAGGCTCCTGAGCTCCTCAGCTCAGCAGGGGAGTCTCTCCCCTGGGAGCTGCAGTGTTTCTGCTGAGGAGGCTTCCTCTTAGAGCTCTATGTTTCCTGGGTCCCCGAGGTTTCAGGAGACCCTTCCCTTGGTACACTGTCCCACCTCAGAGCTGTGTGGTTCCTGAGCTTCTGAGTCCCAGGTTACCTTCCATCCAAGCAGAAACACTTACGCTACACAGAAGGCCTCTAGCCACCATGCTCTTCTTCTCCCACTGAGGCCAAACAAGATAGCTGAGTTAGGGGAACAATGTCCACAGACAGGCAACAGCTTTAGGGACAGCCCACATGAAGACCCAGCTGCACATCTGCTATGTGCAGGGAGCCCTAGGTCCAGCCTGCGTATGCTCTTTTGCTAGTAGTTCAGACACTGAGAGACCCGAAGGGTATCGGCTAGTTGATTCTATTGGTACTCCTGTATAGTTCCTATCAAGACAACTATTAAAAAACAAAAACAAAAACAAAACAAACAAACAAAAAGGGCTTCAAGCACTCTCTTATAATAACTTAGACCAACAGATAAACACAGCAACTGAAAATAAGAAAATACTAAAATCTTGAGATCCACAAAGAGAAAGACTTACAAATCCTGTATATAAATTTTGTATCTATCTTTAGATGGTCCTAAACCCTGCCTACCTGGAGCAGCTCCCAACACTCAGCTGAGGATAAAACCTGAAACGAATGTGAGCTACTGCACAGTATGCAGTTTCCAGCCCGAGGCCACCTTCCCGAGGAAATGAAAAATCAGTGTGCTTCAAGAAATTCTAAGAGAACCTACAACATCTACATGGTGCATTTCACAATTCAAGACATAATTCAAAATCTGCCACAGAAATTAAGTCAACAAACAGACCAGACCAAACCAAAATCCCAAAAAGCACTCTCAAGAAAAATACATCCAGAGAACACCCCTAGAAGATCCAGAGGTCGGACAGAGTGGTTTTCAGCCCCTGTCTGCCACTGTGACCACTCAGGGGTGTGGAAGACAGGTTCTGCGTGTGAACCTTTCTCTGCTAAGACCAGGAACCTTAGCAGAGAAACCATTTTGAAAGGACCAGATGGAAGTTCCAAACTGAAAGCCAAGTGTCTGCAACTAAAACCTCGCCTGACTGCTTAGCAACAGCATGGAGATGGAGGAGGCGGAGGCAGGGACTTCACTTCATAAGGGGAGAGGCTGCCCAGTCTTGAGAATATGGAAAGAGATCTAAGGCATGTGTGCACAGATGTGCACACACACAGAGGTGTATATGTCCAACAATGATAAATAAATAAATAAAATAAATTTAAATAGTTAAAGCAAAAGAGGCCATCATTTGAAAGAGAGCAAGAGGGGAGTTGCACTGGAGTGTTTGGAGAAAACAAAGAAAAGGGAGAAATGAGGCAATTCTAATCTTAAAAATATATAATTAAAAAAAAGAAGAGCCCCAGAGCTGAAGAGATGGCATAGCAGCCAGCAGCATTGACTGCTCTTCCAGGTTCAATCCCAGGATCCACATAGCAGTTTACAACTGTCCCTGACTCCAGTGTTGGGCATCTGATGCCCTCTTATGGCTTCCACAGGCAATGCACGCATGTGGTTCACAGACATGCATGCAGGCAAAATACCCACACACTTGAAACATTTTTTTTAATCTAAAAAAAGAAGAAGCCTCAAGACTAAAGAGTTAATTTCAGAGGCCCAAAACACCAATGCTAATAGAGCCTTTTCCCTATATGACCTATGTTTCTACACATCTTGCTCTTCTGAGTGGATTGTTTTGTTTTGTTTTAGTTAAGTGACCTTAAAGGTTGAGGGAGAAAAACAGGATGGGGCCTGGGAGGCTTTCTGAAATCTTGCCTCACGGCATGCAGGTCCTGGGATCGCCCCTCAACACATGACTGAAATCTGGCAGAATATTTTCATAAACAAAACTAACATTTTTTATGGAGGAAGATCCTGAGTACATTCCTAAGCACTGATGGATGGAGTCTTACAGGGGAGGCATCATGACTGTGGCCAACTGACAGGTGAAGAAAATGCGGCAGGCAGACACAAGCAAATTGCCCAATGCTGTGGCAGAGCAAACCCTCTAGCTGTCTGAACAGTTGTTAGCAGGCCGGAAAGATGCTTCAGTGGGTAAGAGACTTAGCTCTGCTAAAAATAAATAAATAAATAAATATAAATAAATAAATAAAAATAAAAAAGGTGTGGCCTAAAAGCACAGACACAGTTCTGGGGTTCACTGGCCAGCCAGTCAAGCTAGGAATAAACCAAAAGCCACCAGTGAGCTCCAGATTCAGTGAGAAACTCTGTTCTAAGGGAGTAAAGCGACAGGTAGGGCAGGACACCCCATGTCCTCCTCCTCCTAGGGCCTCACTCACATGTAACTGCACTGGAGCCAATCCAGAGAAAAGAAGCTAAAAAAGATGTGAGTTCTAGAACTTTCTAATCTAAAGAAACTTTTCTTTAGATTCACAGAGCTGGGAAGCCTCAGTAGCTTAGAGAAAACAGCGTTGCCTTGTATCAGAAAAGCAGACCTCCCAACGTTTCTAAGCACCCTCGTGTTAACCTACCTTCCTGGCTCCCTTTGCAGACCTTGCATCTACCCATAACACCTCAGCAAGGTGGTCTTTGTTGGCCACAGGCTCCACAATGGCTGTCCTAGTTAGGGTTTCTATTGCTGTGATAAAATCACGACCAAAAGCAAGTTGGGGAAGAAAGGGTTTATTAGGCTTACACTTCCAAATTGAAGGAAGTTGGGGCAGAAATGCAAATAGGCCAGGACCCTGGAGCCAGAAGCTGATGCCCAGGCTATGGAGGGGTTCTGCTTACTGGCTTGCTCTCCATGGCTTGCTCAGCCTGCTTTCATATAGAACCCAAGACCACTAGCTCAGGAATGGCTCCATCCATATGGGCTGGGCCCTCCCCCAATCAATCACAAATTAAGAAAATGCCTTAAAATTGGATCTTATGGAGACATTTTCTCAATTAAGGTTTCCTCTTTTCAGATAACTCTAGCTTACGTCAAGTTGACATAAAACTAAAGAGCATACTAGCTTTCCAAATAAGTCTTTTTCTTTGCCCAAATAACTGATCCCTCCGGTGGTTGGCTTTTTCCAGTGGCAAGAAACAAGGGTCTTGGTTATAAGGATATAGAGCTGATTAAATGAGTTCTAACTCCAGTTATAAAACAAACATTAAAAAAATATTTCCTCATTCCTACCAACAGTACACACACATTAGGAATGTTTAGTACCTAAATAAATGTTTCAGAGTTGGAGAAATGGCTCAGCAGTTAAGAGTGCTGGCTGCTCTTCCAGAGGACCAAGATTCTATTCACAACATCCACATGGTGGCTCACAACTCACTAACAACTCCTAACTCAAGTTCCAAAAGGATTTAGTGCCTGTTTTTGGCCTCCACAGCGCTGGGCACAAGACTGGTGCACAGACATGTGTATGCAGGCAAAACACCCAAGCACATAAAATAACATTTTAAATTAAAAATATTTCTATGAGCCCAGCAGTGGTGGTGCATGCCTTTAATCCCAGTACTCGGGAGGCAGAGGCAGGCAGATAGCTGAGTTTAAGGCCAGCCTGGTCTACAGAGCTAGTTCCAGGACAGCTAGGGATATACAAAGAAACCCTGTCTGGAAACAAAGTTTCTATTAAGTGCAGGGACTTCATATCCAAAATATATTGGAATATTATCTCTTTTATTTCCCTACCAAATAGGAAGTCTTAATATCATAGAAGAATCTGTTTTAGTACCCCTAACTACAGGGAAAGAATATTAATGTCAACAGTCCTCCAAATTAAGAAGAAAAGTTTCAAGCAAGCACCTCACACCTCACTCTACTCATAAAAAACCAAAAAACCAAACCAAAACAACAACAACAACAAAAACCCACTAAGATGCTTTCTCTTCACCAGAACTTGGGTGTAAATTTGTTTCACATTAGTTATGTAGAAAGGAAATAAGAGAAGAAAATAGCATAGCCTATAAAATCTAATCAGAAAACCCCAGGAATATTCACATTCACACAGTCTTCAAGTAGTTTTTCTAACTTCCTATCTGAAATTCCAGCCATGCAATTGGGAGCCTGAGGCATAGCATACACTGTTGATCATTTTGCTTGCACAAACAGTCCAAAGAATCCGAGCAGAACTAATATTTTGGATTCGTACTTCTAAAGACTGGGGCCTGCTGTGAGAGTCAACGCCAACAACTGGAAGGTTCCAAAGGGATTCAGAGTTCCCCCAGTTAGTCATCCTACATGCCGATAAACACAACCAGACAAGGCACCAGGCAGAGGCGATCACTGGATTCCTCGGCTGAAAGGACATGCCAAACACAATAACCTAAAAAGTTATAATCTGGGGCTGATGCGGAGTTTCCTCTTAGTCAAGCAGGAATCCAGAACCAGTGAAAATGAGACTTGGGCTGGAAACATTTCGGAGTGACTCACGGAGGGCCTCATCATCTAAAGAGACTACAGAAGTTTCTAGCACTACACTGACAGAAGGCCCAGCAGGAGACAGCGGAGCACCTTAGGGATATTGTAAATACTACACAAGGTACCTGTTCCTTGGGGCCAGGAATAAATTACCCAGTGAAAACAAATTCATTCAGTGAAAAAAAAATCACCAGAACCAGTAACCAAGTACAGAAAAGGACCGTGATGGAAGAGCTGACCTCCAGGAAGCAGAACAGCTCAGGCTCATACCCGTCCAGAGGGAAGCACGTATAGCCGGCCTAATATGCTCTGCTATTCTATGACGCTAACTGTAGAGTATGCTCAAAACACTCACTCCCACTGTAAGTCACAGACAGTCAGCACTTTACAACTTTTCGGCTGCCTCATCCGTTATCTTGGAAACTTTCCCCTTGAGAGATAAGGCAAGAGAGGCACAGGCGGGTGGATTCTCCTTATTTCATGAAATGAGCTGAACCAAACTAGCACCATCACTGCTCCATGAAGATGTTGGGCCTGATGGTCCTTGCCTGTGATCTCAGCACAGGAGGCTGAGGCTGGAGGACCTAGCTAAGTAAAACTGCATCTTCAACACGGATCCCAGTGGCACCACAGATGGTTCGTTTGTTTACCTACTCTCTGTGGTGGCTGTACAGCTATCAAGTCACCTGCCAAAGCATGTCTTAGGACATGACCCCGTCCTTTTGCAAACCTATACAGCAGCATGGCCAGTCAAATGCCTCGTCCCCACCTCTACCGCAGCCACTTTAAGGTCAGTCTCCTCTTTCCACTGGGGACTAGAGGTTCAGCTTCTGCCCTTGAACCTTCTGAAGCCAGCTTTGACAGAAAACCAGCTTTCTGCTCCTTTCTGCTCCCAGGCCAGGAAGTCTGGACTCAAGTGTGGGGGTGAAGGCAGAAATCTGGTCTAGAGTATCCGTATGTTCAAAGTAAAGTGTGAACACAGCCAAAAGCAGGCGAGCAGTCTGGCACATGGATGTTGGTATGAGAGACAGAAATGTTTGCACCTGAAGCTACTCAGGGGACTGCCATCTTCCCCTCCTCTTCAGACACTGGAACCAGAGAAAGACACAAAACCTAAGAGGCCATTGATTCTAAGACAAATGATAAAGAAAAACAGTATCAAACACGATGGATGCAAAGATAGTATCAATTTTATGGTTCATCCCAAATTCAGAAATGCAATGCTAAGGATATCTTTGAATAAGGAAGAATACAATAGACTCTAAATCACTGTAAATAGTAGGCAAATGCTTTCAAATTTTAATTTCTTTAATTTTGAGGATTCTGTACACGTATAGAATGAAACTGACCAGGCCCACCTTCCACTTCTCCCTTCCAATGTCTTCCAAATCTTCCCTACTTAATGTCTTTTTGTTTGCTAACCTACTAAGACCAATTAGTGCCACATTCATGTACAGCTCCAGGGACTTGACTGAGGCGGCAAGGGAATGAGATAAAAACAAACAGACACAGACAGAAAGCTGGATGGAGGGATCTGGGCTCTCTGCTAGAGAAATATCAGCACCCCAGAAGTTCTGCATGTTTGTTTATTGGAGTGAGTTGAGTGGGACTATAGCATACAGCTGCACAAGGAGGTGGGGTTATACATAAAGATAAATAAGGAAACAGAGTTTACGGTACACAGCTGGATCAAGGAGGAACCATCTCTATAGGGCAGTTTTCAGATGGAAACATGGGCAGGGGGCCTGGGAAGCAACAGTGGGGATTTCTGCACACACTGTCAACACTCACATTCTGTGAGAACTCTGAGGTGACACACATTCACAGTCTACCCTACATAATGTTACACAGAGAGGAGCAAGTAAATGACCAAAGGAACCTCAGCCACAGCTGACACCTTGAAGTCTTCTTGTCACCTCCCCATTTGTTAACCCTGTACTAAACTATGTTTCCCATTCCTGGCAGCTAGAACATCTTAACTGACAAATATCTGCATGTGTAAAACTCTTTGAGACTTAAAAACCCAGAGCTTTTTGATTTCCCTAATAGACAGTTACCCCCTCAGGGAAGCTCCAACACACCAAAACCATTACTTACTACATGAAGCAGACCCAGATAAGGTAACTGGGATATCAGAGACTGTATCACAACACACAAAAAAAGAAAACACTGCTTTTCTCTAAAGAGATACAAAACAATGCACACACACACACACACACACACACACACACACACACAAAATTCCCTGCAATACACGCCAACATTTTTTCCAAACTTGAGCAATCAAAATTATGTGTAGGGCTCTGGTTTCTTCCAGAAACCAAACATGACTTGCACACAAGGGAGAGCATGCTCCATCCAGCCTTTGGGAAACAAGAAGCCTCATGTGCTTTCTCCAATACTTAAGTCTTACTAGAGACAAGGGGAAGTGCCGTGCTAGACATAGGATCCATGAACGGAGATTTACTCCACACGGCTCATCAGTTCCTTAAAGACCTCTGTTGGTTCAAACAGAACTGTCAGAATCCAGCAGGCTCAGGGTCACCCAGGAGGATGGGGGTTGGAGGAGCCAAGCCTGCTACTGAGGTCACCTTCCAACAGCTCCAGGGAGAGTCCAATCCAAAGTTTTGGCCTCCTGCTGTGAGTAACAAAATTTCTGGCACGGAGCCTGAATTTCTAATTCATTACTGAAGCCAAGGACTGCCTTAAACCCAAACCTAGAGTCACGGACACTCAATTAGGGATAAGCAGAAAAGGAACAAAGCAAAGCACACCAAAGGAAACTCTGTCTCCAGTTCAGGCGTGAGGCCTGCACACTGCCCCAGAGTTTATATCCTGCTTTCTGATCGTTACTCAGCCAGGCAGAGGAGAGGTACCTAACAGCTGCCTAGCCATGACATTACTCAAGGGCAGGTATCCACTTTAGGAAGGAGGCACAAATGTCACATGGATTATCTTGAAAATTTAGAGAGGACCACCCATCAAATAACATCCAAACCCCCAAGTTTACCATGAGAATTCTGCTGCCATTCCTAAAGATGCAAATTCTAGGAAATTTATACCCGGCTGTCAGCAAATGACCAGAGCCCATTATGTCTTAGCATGGACCTAGCTATGTCTTCAAATTGCAACATAAAATGAGTTCAAGAAAGCCCATTTTCTATTCGTTTATATTAGTTTTTAAAAGGTAAATCCTAACTTTTTCTTTATAGAGTGTTCTTTTTTTTCTAAGTCAGTATTGTTACATCTTATCTGAAGTTCCAGTTTTTGGAGAAAGCTTACTATTTTCTCACACTGAAAAAAAAGATGCAGTATTTTACTGAATCTCCATTTTATGTAACAGAGTTTCTACTTTTCTTTACCATACGAAGACGGGCGTTGTCAATGATGGGGGTACACACTATGAAGTGTCATTCAGCAATTCCATTACTGCACTCATAGCACCTTGTGCGTATATACTAACCTAGACAGCGAGAGTTTATCACCTGAGTGGCCTCGCAACACAGTTATCAAGCTCCATATACATGAGATGCTTGAGGCTGCTGCTGGCATAGCAGAGCATATTGCCTTACAGCAAGCAATCTAAATGGCAACACTAAGACCCTGGCGGAAGCATAGTCTTCTACATAAACAAGAAAGAGATGCATATCCTTCTTATTGTTACTGGGCTGGGGAAATGGTTCAGCAGGAGGCTGGCATACCTGAGACCATGGGCTCCATTCCTAGAACCCCCAAAAGTAAATACCATGCACTACACCTAACGGGATGCAATAATTCTTATAAAGCTAGAGTAGACTGTTGACCTCAGAGATTCATTACAAGGTTACAGGGATGACACCCCTAATAGGAAATTTTCAGTTCCTATTAGGACCACCTTCACATATGTGGTTTGTCTTCCATCAAAACATTAGTGTCTGGCAAATGACTACAGACTAGTTTGATCTGTAGTCGTTTAAGCCGCTAACAGATGACATAAAATGAACAGTAGAGGCAAGCTGGCTGCTGCCCTAACTGCCCTAACTCCACAGGCACGTTCCTTCTCATTCGCACCTGTTCTTGCACACAGTAGTTCATAAACTGACCAGCCTTCTTCTCTCTTTTTCTTTTCTCCCACACACCCCTGCTTTAAAAGCAGTAAATCCATAGTCAAGAAGCTGGAAATCTCAGGCAAACACCATCTTCACGGTCCCTCTCTGCTACCTGCCTTGCGCATCAAGTGCCATTCTGCAAGGGCCATTTCTGGACCTCCTCCCTGGTTCTAAAAGTCGGCTAAATGTTGTAGAGGAGAGAGAAGGCATCACTCTTTTCTTCCCCCTCCATACAAGGAGCTACAGAGAGCGCCTGACAATTTAGGTATTTAAGAAACTTTAAGTTGGTCTCCCATCGTGCAATTTGTGGACTGAGACAACTAGAGTCCAAACACCAGGTCACTGCTTCTCAATTACGGATGGACCAGCCTCGCAAGTGCACAACAAAGTAGCAGAATGGTGCGCAGGCAGGGATGACCTTGACACAGATGCAACAGGCTTCTCCGCCCCAGAGAGAGGTGTCCCAGTTTTTAACAACTAAGTGCAAACTGATAATACAACCAGAGATCGCAAGGACGACTTCACCAGTCACTGGCGGGACCGACGCGCGGCAACAACGCCAGCAGGTGCTCTCAATCAAGCATGGTCCCTGGCTTTCCCAGGGGCACTGAGAAGGGGGCTCAGACACAGGCTGGGGTCGCCTCCCGCTCCGGTTCCCCTCGTCAAAAAGAGGACGAAGGCGGGAAGCAGGGTGGGCCCAGGCAACTCGCTCTCTGAGTACGTCAAAGTTTGGGGCGGCAGCTGCACCCCACCAGCACGCTGAGTTCGGTGCGGACCACCGCTCCCGGTCCGAGGGCGCCGCAGAGCAGTGAGTCTCTGGTGAGGCTTTCCGAGCGCGCGCCTGCATCCCAAGCGTCGGCTCCGCTGTGTACCGGCCGCTGCACGAGGATGCGGATCCCTTCGGCCCGGCTCGGCCCTCCTCGGCCCAGCTCGGCCCCCCTCGGCCCCGCTCGGCTCGGCTCCCCTCCCTTCAGCCCTCTCCCACGCCCTACTCACCTGGGGAGTGGGAGGCTCCGCTCTCTGAACGCTGAGTTCAGGATGCGGGCTCCGGCAGCCCGGTGCAAAGCGAGCCGGGTAGGATACCCCAGCGCGCGTCCCTCCGCCGCTCTTTGTGTCTGGCGGCCGCGCTCCCCTGGGCTCCCAAGGCCTCCGGGCGCCGCCCCCTCGTTCTCGCGGGGCCTCCCCAGGGAAGGGGCGGGGCTCCTTGGGGGCGGGGCTTGGAGGGGCGGGGCTTGGAGGCATGCGGAGCTGGGCCAGGGGCCTAGCTGGTATGAAAGAGGAGGATGCAGGATGACTTCAAGGCTCTGGGAGACAGGGTGTTAAAAAAAACAAAAACAAAAACAAAAAACAAAAAAACAACAACAACTAAACTAAAAAATAAGAGACTCAAGTACTTTCAAGTGGAAAAATTCCACAGAGTGGTAGGCAGCCAGGAACCAGTGAAAATCCCATACCGTACTCTGATGAACCATATACTTGGGCTGTATCCCTTTTCATGTGTCATAACTTGCCCCAACCAGTGATGGACATGACATGCCTACACCCTGTGGTAGAGGTGTAGCTGTGGGGCATATAACTAGGGCCCTGCTTCCCTCTAGATTATAACCTAAAGTTCCCAAAGTGTGGTGTGCCATAGGCACCACTGTGCAGAGTGTATTTTATCAGGACCAGGGAGATGGCTCAGTTTGTAAAGGTACTTGCCTTGCTAGCCTGATGACCTAAATTCAATCCCAGAACACATGTAAAGGTGATAGGAGGTGCTGGAGAAATGGCTCAGCAGTGAAGAACACTGGCTGCTCTTCCTGAGGACCCGTGTTCAATTCCAAGCACCCACAGGGCAGCTCACAATGATCTGTAACTCTAGTTCCAAGGGATCCGGTGTTGACTTCTCCTCAGACACCAAGAGTGCATGTGTTGCATAGATATACATAGAGGCAAAGCACCCATACATATAATTAAAAAAAAAAAACCTTAGAAAAATCAACTCCACAGAGCTTTCCTCTGACTACACACACACACACACACACACACACACACTGAGACACATGTCATTCTGGACACACACATATAAGCATCATGCACACACACATTCACACAATAAGTTTTAGAAATATTTTTAAAGACTATATATTCTCTAAATCTCCTTATACTCTGGGTTTCCCATGTACTGTTAGAGAATGAACGTAGAGCTAGATGATGAGATTCACAGTGCCATTCACTGGATGTTGGACTTTGTGCCACCCAGTTATACAATCTGGGAGATCTTCACTTTGTTCATCTGTGAAATGGAGATGTGAAAAACACTTTTTGCAGGGACATGAACTAATTGATCCAGTCAAACCAGCAACCCAAATTAGCCATCACAGCAGTGGCTCCTAGCCAGAGAGGAGCGGGGCGGGGCGTGTTACTCCATTTCCCCTACCTATAGCAAATAGCTGAGGTAAGAAACTTATAAAGAAGGGGAAGTAGGGTTTCTATGGACTTGCAGTTTTAGAGATTTCAACCCAGGGTCAATTTATCGTTGTTGCTTCTGAGCTTGTGGCAAGTCACCACATCAGAGCTGGAATGAGAGTCAGAGACAGAGAGACAGGGGGTGCCTGATTCCCTTTAGGGATGCCTCCTCAGTGACTAGAAGACCTGATACTAGATTCCAGTCCGCACCTCCCAACAGCATCACATCCTGGTGGGTCTTCTTTTTGTGAACATTTCATTTGTTTGACTTTTAAAGGTTATGCACTAATTTCGTTAGTGACACAGGGGGGTGGGAGTAGAGCAGCGCATGCACTTCATGGAGTGTACCCTTGTATAGCAAGCGCTTTTATCAGCTAAACTGGCTCCCAGCCTCCAGAAGGTTGTATGTTTTTAAACGTAATTACTTCCCATCCCCCTCCCCCCCAAAAAAACCATAAATGGTAGAACACATGTCTCCAGCCCATCACTAAAGGAATGGCATTTGGATCAGGTTTCTGAGACTACCTGGTTTCCCAAATAAAGAAAGTTACCTTTCCAGGTAGAGATATACATTCTAAATATTCCCAGCAAGGCATTTTGAAGGGCAGATTACACTTGCCTTCACAACAAGAAAAGCTGCATTGTCATAGGAGGAAATATGATCCTCTTTCATTTGTGGATATAATGTATCATTTTAAAACCAAGGATCTGGGAAAACAAGGTTTCTGCTCTAGAGACTGTGGGTTTAGCAGCCCAAGCCAGTATCTTATCTATTCTCAGCAGCACAGCAAATGCTGATTAACTTGTTGGCTCACCACCCCAGCCTGACTTACACTTCTTTCAAAAAGTATCCACTGTGCCATGGCCACATCTCTCTTTACATTTTATATTGTTACTCAGTAAAACCATTGAACTAATATTGCTTTTCTTCTCTTCTATTTGTTTGTTTGTTCTGGTGCCAAACAGGAAGGTGCAGCCTTCAGTTTGCTACGCATGTATTCTACCACTGATACACATTTCCACTCTTAACATTATATTCTCAAGATATGATGAAATGAGAAGCACCAATAAAATGTCTTTTTGCTCCGTGGATATAACTTCTTTGATTCTTTGTATTTTGTCTTCTTGTTCCTGACTGAAATAGAAGAGGAAATGGTAGCACCTCCACAGATGTCTCATGGTATTCTTGAGCAAGCAGCCCTTTAAAAAAATCTAATTTTGATTTGCATTTCTCCGATGACTAAGGATGTTGAACATTTTTTCAAGTGTTTCTCAGTCACTCGAGATTCCTCAGTTGAGAATTCTCTATTTAGCTCTGTACTCCACTTTTTAATAGGGTTATTTGGTTCTCTGGAGTCTGGCTTCTTGAGTTCTTTGTATATTTTGGATATTAGCCCTCTATCAGATGTAGGGTTGGTAAATATCTTTTCCCAATCTATGGGTTGCCATTTTTTCTATTGACAGTGCCCCTTGCTTTACAGAAGCTTTTTCAATTTTATGAGGTCTCATTTGTCGATTCTTGATCTTAGAGCATAAGCCATTGGTGTTCTGTTCAGGAACTTTCCCCCTATGCCTATGTGTTCAAGGCTTTTCCCCACTTTCTCTTCTATTAGATTCGGTTTATATGGTTTTATGTGGAGGTCCTTGATCTACCTGGACTTGAGCTTTGTGCAAGGAAATAGGTATGGATTGATTTGCATTCTTCTACATGCAGACCACCAGTTGAACCATTTGTTGAAAATGCTGTCTTTTTTCCACTGAATGGTTTTTGGCTTCTTTATCAAAGATCAAGTGACCATAGGTGTGTGGGTTCATTCATGGATCTTTGATTCTATTCCATTAGTCTACTTGCCTATTTTTGTACAAATACCATGTAGTTTTTATCACTATTGCTCTGTAGTATAGCTTGAGGTCAGGGATAGTGATTCTCCCAGAAGAATTTTATTGTTGAGAATAGTTTTTGCTATCCTAGGTTTTTTGTTCTTCCAAATGAATTTGAGAATTGTTCTTTTTAACTCTATGAAGAATTGAGTTGGAATTTTGATTCCATCAGTACCAATCAGAATGGCTAAGATCAAAAACTCAGGTGACAGCAGATGTTGATTAGGATGTAGAGAAAGAGGAACACTCCTCCATTGTTGGTGGGATTACAAACTGGTACAACCACTATGGAAATTAGTCTAGTGGTTCCTCAGAAAACTGAACATAGTATTACCTGAGGGCCCAGCTGTACTACTCCTGGGAATATACCAAAAGATGTTCCAACATGTAATAAGGACACAAGCTCCACTATGTTCATAGAAGCCTTATTTATAATAACCAGAAGCTGAAAACAATCCAGATGTCCCTCAACAGAAGAATGGATACAGAAAATGTGGTACATATACACAATGGAGTACTACCCAGTGATTAAAAACAATGACTTCATGAAATTTACAGGCAAATGGATGGAACTAAAAATATCATCCTGAGTGATGTAACCCAGACACAGAAGAACACACACACAGTCTGTACTCACTGATAAGTGAATACTAACCCAAAAGCTCACAATGCATATGATACAACCTACAGACCATATGGAGCATAGAAGGAAGATCAGGGGGTGGATGCTTCAGTTCTGCATTGAGGGTAGAATAGGACAATTGTGGGAGATGGAAGGAGAGGGGGACCAGGGAGGGAGAAAGGAGAAGGAGGAAGTAAGGGTCACAGTATCAGAATCTGGAGATGTGAAAAAGGTACAGATAGTCTGGAAAACTAATAAAAACAGGTAGCAGGGATGATGAGGAACTGGGGATAGCCACTGGAGGGTCCCAGACACCAGAGAAACATGAGGCTCCCAGGACCCAATGGGATTGACTTTAGTCGTAATGTGCAGAGAAAGGGAAGATAGAACCTGTGGAGACCACCTCCAGTAGATAGGCACGACCCCTGGTCGAGGGATGGAGCTACCCACCCATCCAAAGGAAGAGCAAGAGCAAAAAATGAAGGAAGGGTCAATTGGGGAACAGCCCCAGCTGGTGATCCATTATGTCTGCAGACACCAAACCCAACACTGTTGCTGTGGTCAAGAGGCACTTGTGGACAGGTACCATGTATAGCAGTTTTTTGGGGAGGTCTGGCCAGCAACTGACCAGTGCAGATGTGGATGCTTGGAGCCAACCATCAGACTGAACTCAGGGAACCTGGTGGGGGAACTGGCAGAAGGACTGGAGGAGTGGAGGGGGGTTGCAACCCCATTGGAAGAACAACATAGTCTGGCCTGACCACCCAGTTCTCTCAGAAACTAGACCACCAACCAAGGAGTGTACCTGGACGGATCCATGGCTCCAGATACATATGTAGCAGGGGATGGCCTTGCCTGACTGCAACAAGAGGAAAGGCCCTTGGTCCCAGGGAGGTTTGATGCCCCTGAGTAGGGGGATGCTGGAATGGTGGGGCAGGAGAGTGTGGGTGGGTGGGAAAGCACTCTCATACAGACAAAAGAGAGGGGAGGGCAGATGTGGGATGGAGGTGTGTGGCCGAGGGGTAACTGGGAAGTGGGATATCATTTGAGATGTAAACGAATGGAATCATTAATAAGAAAACTTTAAAAAAATCTAATTTTGCCACCACTTGATATGAGTGACATTTGGTTTCAGAGTTGGGGATTGAATTCTGGGCTGTGTGCATGTAGTTATATATGCTCTACCACTGATTTTCACTCCCAGTCTATAGGTGACCTTATGATGTCCTGCCTATCCTTTGTCCTCTTCTCTCCCTTCCTCTCTCCCGACCTCCCTCTTTCCCTCCCTTCCTCTGTCCTCTTCCTCCCTCTCTCCCTTTATCCCTATATCCACACCTGGCCTTCTTGCTCAGTATTCCTGATACCAGTTGCCTTGTGCTATGTGATTTCTTTCTCTCCCTCCCTCAATCCTCTCCTTCTTCTCCATTTCCTCCTCCTTTTTTGTGAGACAGAGTCTTTCTATGTGGACCAGGCTAGTCTGGAACTCGAAGTCCTTCTGTCCCAACCTTCTCATTATCAGGATTATAGGTACTTGCCACCACTCTCTACTCCTCTCTTTCTTTTTTTTCCTCTTTTTGATAGCCTAGTAGCTGGAAGTTCTGGCAGGGATGGGGATGAGACACTGACAGATCAGCTAAGATATTGCCTTAGTCCAGTTTTTGTTACTATACAAATACTTGCAGCTGGGTTATAAAAAAGAGAAGAGTTGGGTCTATGATCAGGTGGCCCTGACTAGGGTTGGCCATGCTTTATCACATACTTGATGTCAAACATCTCTTTTTATTTATCGTAAAAAAAAATGTGTAGTTAGAATTAGCCAGCTGGACTCGGGTTAGGTGATCCAAATTGTGCTGGCAACATCCAAATCATCATATACAGAAGCTGGCAGAGCATACATCTTCTTCTTCTCATCAGGCCCTCTCAAGGGATTGACTTTAACCACATTGGTGTCATAGAGTTTCTTCATAGCCAGTTTGATCCGAAGCTTGTTACTTTCACACCCACAATGAACACAAATGTGCTGTTGCCTGTCTTCTTCACAGCTCTGTGCTGGGGTTTGGGGTGGGTGGGTGGGTGGTGGTGCTGGAATTTGGCACAGTGGCCAAGCTAATTTCTCCTGGAGGCACTCTTGAGATGGTATTGGGCTGCATCTAGAGCCACGAGGACTTCAGCCTCTGGAAGGTAAATGACCTGTGGCTCTTCTTTTCGTGGCTGTGGATGCCTTTCACCACAACCTGCTTGACTTTCAGTTCCTTCACTTTGGCTTCTGATTTCGGAGGGGCAGGAACTTCCTTCCTCACTTGCAGCACCATCTTGGTGAAAAGGGTTTCTGATCTCAACCTACTCTTCCAAGAATTAACAAGAAACCCATAAGAACTTTATCGCAGTCTTTCCAGGGCAGTGACCCCAGTGATCTTAACCACTAGTTAGATCTAACTAACTAGGTCCTTCTTTTTTAAAAATTATTTTTGTTTAGTTTTATTTTTTTAACATGAGCCTCGCTATATGGCCTAGGCTGGCCTGAGACTTGGAATCTTTTAGCCTCAGCTACTTAAATACTGAGATTTCAAGGACAGAACTCGTCTATCACCTCTAAATGCCACCAAATGGGTAACCTATTGGGTGCCTATGAAGCCTTGGAACAACCCATGTCCACATTGCAAGCACATCTCACATGACAGGACTAACTTAGGTTTGAGAAGTGGCCAGTCTCAGTTTCTCTCTACCAGAGAGAGCAGACCCTCCCCAAGAGGACATACTCAGGCTTCAGAGACAAACCGAATCTAAACAACAGCAGGTTCATTTTGTCCAGTTCAGAGTATATTAGAGTGCACATTATTAGTGTATTTGCCAAGGTATAGGAGTAGGATTAAGCATCAACAAATTGGAAAATGAAGTAGGTATGTAGCTCATTTGGTAGAGTACTTCCCTCATGTGCACAAAATTATGGCTTTAACCCTCAACAATGCATAAGCTAGGCATTGGGGCTCTTGCCTATAATATCAGCACTTGTGAGGTGGAGATGGGAGAATCAGAAGTTCAAAGTCATCCTTAGCTACACAGAAAGTTCAAGACCAGCCTGGGATACCAGGCAGGAAAAAGGAAAGGGTACAGAGAGGAGTAATTAGCACTAAAGACTTTTTGAGAAGGTCAACATGAGAACTTACTATCGTAGAAATACCCCCAAATATATACATGTAAATATATAAAAAAGAGTTTAAACTGAGTTATCCTATAACATGGGAAATAGATACTACAGGCTAGCAAATAAAAAACAAAGTGACATGTTTTCTTTTAGATGAGGAGCATGGCACGTGTTTTAAGTCTTGGTGGGTTAAAAAACCAAACAAACCTGAAGCTGGGTGGGCAGGGAGATATGGGATGGATCTGGGAAGAGCTGGGTGAGAGGGAATAAATACGATAAAAATATAATGTATGAAATTCTCAAAGAATTAATTAAATGTCATCCAGGAACAAAAGAATCAATAAGCCATGCATTAACATATTCTTTTGTGAGTATTTGTGCATGTTTGCCTTCTTTGAAATAATGTCTCACTATGTAATGTAAATCTATGATGGCCACAAATTCCTGATCCTTCTCTCTCTGTTTCCCAGGGGTGAGCCACCACACTTGGTTAATACTGAGTCTTTATTCAGAATGACTGAAAAATTAAGAAAATGGATGCTAAAGGCAATTAATCATCTTCAACACAATTGTATGAGAATATCCAGGTCTCTTACCTTAAGGCTCATATTCATTAAATGGATTTCCCTTGGGTTGTTAAATCCATCTGTTCAGCTCTCTCTCTCTCTCTCTCTCTCTCTCTCCTGATGCAGCTGTCCTGAATCAATCACACAACTCAGACGTCTGCAGAACTGGGCTTTATTCCCGCTTGTGACCCACTTTGCAGATGTTGGAATTGTTCTGCACACTTCTGAAGGCGAGTAGGAGAATCTGAACCTGGCTGGTAGAGCCAATGAGTCAAAAAGTGAAGCTGGAGGAGGGAAAGTTGGGCTCATAATACCAGGGATATACTCAGCAGGAAAACTGTTCCAGGAATGACCAGATGTGATATTTTAGCTGGGAAAGTAGCCGGGAAGGTAACAATAGCTGGCTTATAAGACCACACGTGGGAGACTAGAGAATTCTCTCAGTGGTTTAGAATGCATACTCTTCTTTCTCACAAAGGACCCCAGTTCTCATATCAGGCTGATCATGGCCACCTGCAACTCAGCTCTAAGGGAAACAATGCCTGTTCTTCCCAAAAACTAGGTGAGAAGTTTCCCTGTCACTTTTAATGAGTGTGCACTTAAGATAGTGGAAGTCAGATTCACTAGCCTTCATTCAACCTCCTCGTGGACATCGTGGCACCGTGGGCCCTCTCCTTCAGAAAAATTCTGTGTTGATGATTCAGGAGAGTGACTGTCATGGTAATGCAGCAAGCTTCCTTTCCACTGACTTGTCTATCTATCAGGTTGTGTTCAGATCTGCCCACATAAAAATTGTTACATTCTTTCCTCCCTCCCTCCTTCCCTCCCTCCCTCCCTCCCTCCCTCCCTTCCTGCCTTCCTGCCTTCTTTTGTGTGTGTGTGTGTGTGTGTGTAATCATGTGCACCACAACATATGTGTAGAGGTCAGAGGAAAATTTAGGAGAATGTCAATTTTCCTCTTCAGTGTGAGTCCCAAGACTCAGATCTTCAGGCTTGGTTGGTTGACAAGTACCTTCACCAGCTGAGCCATCTCACTAGTCCCAGGTCTGTCCATTTTTGGAAAGACACCTTGAGTGCCTGCAACATCCCATCCTTTGAGTAAACTGCCCCACTCAGCCTTTTCTCGTTCTGTTAAGTCCCATGCTGCAAAAGCCCCACAGTTTGGCTTTACTTCTCCAAACTAAATTGAACATCTCTACCATGAGGAATGGTCTGCATGCCACCTCTCCTACAGCACCTAGCAGGAGCCTGAAAAACAGTCAGGTTCCACATTTTATTTAACTCTGCCATAGATTATATGTGCTCTGGCAATGATTTAAATGAATGTGACTTGGAAAAAGTTTCTATAAAATAGATATTTCCATCACTATGTAATATATGGAGTCATGACATGCCAGCAATTTTCAGCAGTTGGGCTTTGACAAAGCCTCAGAGACTGAATTTAGTTTTGCTTGTTTTTTGGTTTTGCAGCAGTGCTGTTAGTTCACATTCATCTTCCACAGTGCAATTAAATAAGAACTATCAGAACTGTTCTTTAAAACATAGAATTTTATTCTTTAAAAAAAAAATCCAGGTACGGTGGCATGCATCTTCATTCACTCCCAGTACTCAGGAGGCAGAGGCAGGTGGACCTTTGTGACAGAGCGAGTTCCAGGATTGCAGGGCTACATCATTAGAGACCTGGAATGTTCCTCAATTTTGAGTTTGTCTGATGTTACCTGATACTTACACTAGTATTATGGGCTTTGAGGAAGAACATGCAAAGAAGTGCCTTTGTCACCGTATGCTACCAGGTAGTATCTAACATTCATAGGATTTCTTGGGGGACAACATTCTGCTTTGTTGCCTAGACTGGTCCTAAACACGTGAGCCTGAGCAATCCTCCCACCTCTGCTTCCCAAGTACCTGGGGCCTCCGATGTGCACAGCTGCATCTGGCTCCATGACATTATTGGTGATGGTAATCTTGACTGCTTGGTTCCTCTTGGTTCAGGTGTTGACTGCCAGGTTCTCCTCCACTATAGTCTCAATTTCCCTTTCCATATCCTGTTCTTTGGAAGCAAGACACAAACTCAGCACACATTCTAGGAGAGGATTAAATTCCATCGCCCGGACTACTCCTAACTTATTCACAGTTATTATTTAGTATTCTTTATAGGGAAGACCTATCTCTTATTCCCCACCAATTTATGTTTGTAATCACTTATTTATGTCAGAATGGACTCCTGTATACTTATTTTATATTTCCGTTATTTCATAGTTCAAAGTATTTCAGCTTTAGCTCCCTTGACATTCTCTCATGTTTTTATTTTAGGAATTTTCATTTTTGGTTCCTCAGTTGTTGGCACTGTTCAATGTTCTAAGCTCCTCATGGTTTATTGAGATTGCTATCATCTGCCTACCAACCTAACTATACACTAGGTATGTATAGTACATGTCAAATTACTCACTCATACCTAAGCCTTTGGTTTAAATGTGATACTATGGACTTTAATTAAATAATTCCTTTCAAGATTATATTGCTTTAGTATATAAATTAATGGATTTCATGCATATCATTTTACTACACTCATATTCAATCCATTATTCTCACACATCCCTTTTCAACCTACTGTTCATCTTCTTTCCTGCAAATATTTCACCTGCTTTCAGATCATGTGTAAATATATTTATATGCAGATTCTGCATGAGAATGAACATATCCATTATCCTTTCTTTTGCTTTCTCCCCATTCCTTTCAGATTCTATTCTTTCCACTGTCACAGTAACCCTTCGATTTCCATGTCATAAATATATTATTAAAATTAAATGTAAATTACATATGAGTCAAAATATATTTGTCTGAGTCTGGCTTGTTTTGCTTAACATGATTTATACAGATCCATCCATTTTTTAGCATTTTGGCTGGTTCCATCTTTGACTACCAGGAAAAGAAGTGCTATAAACGCAGGTGCACAAGTATTTCTGGTTTTTACTGATTTTGATTCCTTTGGGTATATACACAGGAGTGGTATAGCTGGATCATACAATAGTTCTTAATTTTTTTATTTTTTGAGACAGTGTCTCACCTGGAACTTGTTATATAGAGGAGGTTGGCCTTGAAGTCACAGAAGAATTCATGCTTCTGCCTCTCAGGTTCTAGGATTACAGGTGCGTACCACCACAGCTAGCTTTTGTTTTAGATTCTAGAGGAATTTCCATGCTGATTGCCATAGATGCTGCACTCATTTAAATTCCAACCATCATTGTATAGAGCTACCAGCATTTGTTTTTCTTCTCTTCTTCCTTTTCTTTTGAAATATTTGTTTACCTTGTTTGCCTTTATTTCAATTTTTGAGTCATTGTCTCATGTAGCACAAGCTGGTCTTGAACTTACTATGAAGCTAAGGATGGCTTTGAACTCTTGAACCTTCACTTCCACTTACCATCACACCTGGCTTTACTTGTTTCCTTTTTTCTTTCATCTATCTATCTATCTATCTATCTATCTATCTATCTATCTATCTATCTATCTTCTTTTCATCTTGAGAAATTGCTTTTCTTGATGCTAGAAGTTCTGACTACAGTGAAATGTAGTCTCAATTGGCATTTATTTCCCTGACAGCTAAGGATGTTGTACTTTTGTTTTTCTGGTTTATACTTACTGGCTGTGGGTCAAAAATGGGTTCCTGCGTCCACTAAGGGCTACGGCCTCTGGGTGAGGCAGGATGTAGGAAGTTATGACCTGAGCACTCCCATAGAACTGTTGGGTAGGCGTTGGGCTGTGGGAAGCCACAGGACACTGCTCCAGGAGTAAGGAAGGCACAACCTGGGGTCTCCACGGACCTGCTAGAGTTGGACTCCGACTCTTGGGCACCACAGGCGCCACTAGGTATGGTGGAATAGCCATTTCTGGGGTCCAGGGGCCGCATGGAGGCCAGGGATGTCAGGTTCTCGCTCTTGGGTACCACAGACACCACTGAATGTCTTAAAAGAGCTGAGAACAGAGTGGGGTCCCTTTGGGCAGACTCTGGCCTGGGGGCGGAAGGGCAAAGTGCGGAGAGGAGAGCGCTCTGGCTGTGTCCTGTGGGAAGAAGAGTGTCTGGCTTGCTCAGTCGGTGGCTTGGGTTGGTGGAAGCTGTGTAGGGAGGTAGGCGGTTAGTTGCTAGGTACTTTAGAGGGAAACCTGCTCCATTGCTCCAGCATGGTGAATCCCAATGAGAAGAGGAAGTCCATGGTCTTAAAGCATCTATTGTAGAAAGGTAGAGAGAGGGAGAGGGTAAGGAAGTAGAGGCTGGCCATGGCCACATGGAGAGAGGGGGGAAGGGGAGGCAGAGAGAGGGGGAGTAAGGGAGCAAGAGTAAGAGCAAGAGAATAAGAGTTGAGAGAGCAAGAGAGCAAGGAGGGGGAAACGCAGCTCCTTTGATAGTGGGCTAGGGCTATTAGCTGGCTGTTGCCAGGTGACTGTGTGGCTGGAGTCCAGACAGAATACCAGGAGCTGGGGGCATTGCCTATGTGACTGATGGACACATAGCTCTCTTGGGGGAGGCTGTAGCTGTGACAGAAGCCAGGGGCCCAGGAAGTGAGGTAGAATACCTGCTGTCCCTTAGGGTCACCGGGGTTCAAGGCCTGTGCTTGACCGGGGACCTGTGCTTGACTGGGGACCAGGCTATCTGTGCACAGCTCACTGCCCCACAACTGCCATTATTCTTCTTTTGAAAACTATCCAATTCATTTCCTCATATATTGATCAGATTATTTTGGTGTTTATTTTTGAGTTTCCAATAAAAAAAAAAATAGTTCCATTGTGTCTTAGTCAGGATTTCTATTCCTGCACAAACATCATGACCAAGAAGCAGTTGGGGAGGAAAGGGTTTATTCAGCTTACATCTCCACATTGCTATTCATCACTGAAAGAAGTCAGGACTGGAACTCAAGCAGGTCAGGGAACAGGAGGGATGTTCTTTACTGGCTTGCTACCCCTGGCTTGCTCAGCCTGCTCTCTTATAGAACCCAAGACTACCAGCCCAGAGATGGTCCCACCCACAAGGGGCCTTTCCCCTTGATCAGTAATTGAGAAAATGCCTTACAGTTGGATCTCATGGAGGCATTTCCTCCACTGAAGCTCCTTTCTCTGTGATAACCCCAGCTGTGTCAAGTTGACACAAAACGAGCTAGTACACACTTTGAGATGCATAGTAAGCAAAGAATTTGCTTCTATCCTATGAGCTGTCTTCTCTCTGACGACTGTTTTGGTTTTTTTTTTTTTTTTTTTTTTTTGCTATGAAGATTTTTAGTTTCATGCATTTCCATTTGGGAGTGTGTGCACTCCTGGGTACATGCATGTGTGCATGTGCTCCTCTCTCTCTCTCTCTCTCTCTCTCTCTCTCTCTCTCTCTCTCTCACACACACACACACACACACACACACACACACACACACATTTGAGGAGGTCCAAGGAAGCCTTCAAGTGTCCTGCACTATCCCTCTCCATTTTATTCTCCTGAGACACTACATGTGAACTCTTTCAACTAAGCTGGCTAGCTGATGATCACCTGTCTCTTCTCCAAGGCTGTGTTTACAGGAAATCTGAACTTTCCTTCCCTAGGGAGACAGCCCCTACATTCTCCTTGAGGTCCCAACAAAAATGTTCCATGGTGATCAGTGAGGTGGCATTTATTGAGTCCACCTGTATTTCTGTTCTTCTTTGCTTTATTCCCTATTCTGAGTGGTACTGTGAGTTGGGCCACTAAGAATAAGCTCCTGGAGCTGAAGGGGTTTGCAGCCCCATAGGAAGAACAACAATATGAACTAACCAGTACCCCCAGAGTTCCCTGGGACTAAACCACCAATCAAAGAAAACACATGGTGGGACTCGTGTCTCTAGCTGCATATGTAACCGAGGATGGATTAGTCAGCCATCAATGGGAGGAGAGGCCCTTGGTCTTGCAAAGATTATATGACCCAATACAGGGGAATACCAGGGCCAGGAAGCAGGAGTGGGTGGGTTGGGGACGGGGGGTGTGATGGTGGTAGGGAATAGGAGATTTTCAGAGGGGAAACTAGGAAAGGGGCTAGCATTTGAAATGTAAATGAAGAAAATACCTAATAAAAATATATTTAAAAAATAAGAATAAGCTCCTGGGGCTGGAGATATGGCTTAGCTATTAAAAGCCTTGGCTGTTCTTCCAGAGGATGTAAGTTTGAGTCCTCATATCCACAAGGTGGCTCACAACTGTCTGATCACTCCACTTCCAGGAGATCTGATGTCTTCTTCTGGCCTTTGCTGGCACCAGGTATGCACACAGTACCCAGACATACAAGCAGGCAAAACATCCATACACATAAAATAAAAATAAAAAATGAATAAAAAACATAAAAACCATTCCCTATGAGGACCCATAGATAAGACAGATATCCAAAGATGCTCTAGTCATCAAACACAAATAAAAGAAATGGGACAAAGAATGCAAGAGTGCACTGTAAAATGAAATATTATGTAAAATAAACATTGCAGCTGTAAATGAATGAACAAAAGAAGAAGCAAGGAAAGGAGTGAAAGGGACATGAAAAGTTAAATAAAGAAACATAAAAAGGATGGGGAGTGGAGAACAACGTTCTCAATAGGGAGGGGAAAAGAGCAAGTGATTTCTAAAACTCTGACTGTCCAGCAAAGAAGTGCATAGACAAGGAAGGTAAGTATAAGATAAAAGGATAAGAGAAGAGGTGGCTGGGTATGGTGGCACACACCTTTGATCCAGGCAGATCCTTGAGTTCTAGGACAGCCAAGGCTACAAAGAGAAACCCTGTGGTATAAAAATTCTTCTTCTGTTTCTTCTTTTCTTTTTCCTTTTTTTTTTTAAAAAAAGATTTTATTTATTTATTTATTTGATATATTTGATGAGTACACTGTGGCTATCTTCAGGCACACCAGAAGAAAGCATCGGATCCCATTACAGATGGTTGTGAACCACCATGTGGTTGCTGGGAATTGAACTCAGGACCTCTGGAAGAGCAGTCAGTGCTCTTAACCTCTGAGCCATCTCTCCAGCTCCTATTTTTACTTTTTCACTCTGAAGACCAGGTTGACCTCAAATTGTAGTAACCCTCCTGCCTCAGGCTCCCAAGAACTGAATAAAAGCTTAAAAAAAAATAAAGTTCCTCAGCACGGTTGAGCATTATAATCCCAGCAATCAGGAGACAGAGGCAGGCCAATCTGTAAGTTGCAGAATAGCAGAAGCTATATAGTAAGACCCAGTCTCAAACAAACAAACAAACAACAAAACAAAAAACCACAACAATGAAAAAAAACAAACCAAACCAAACCACCACAACCATCACCACCACCAAAAACAGCTACCAAGAGAATAAAGAAAAGCCTCTGTAAGCCTGACACAAGAAGATGACGTGCAGGAGAAATTTCTCTCTTGGCTTCTAAACTTAGGGTCTCTTAGTTAAGAGGAGGAGGAGTGGCGAGGGGGAGTGGGCATCATCTGTGTCAGATGCCCACTGTTCTCCCTTCAGGAGAATTCTTTCTCTGTGTATCTGGAACTTTTGGCCACTTAGCTTTGCAGTTATGTGGGCAGGCAGGTTCTCAGTCTCCTAAGAGTCCTCAGTTTGTGCACCTAATGTTATAGTCAGAGGGTGTCCCCAAGAGCACTGGGAGTGGGGATGCAAACGCAGCACTAAGAGCCGTTCAGAAGGGCCAGTCTTGGTGCTTTTAGACCCATTCAGCATTAAACATACTCCTGGGGAATGAGGCTACAAAGTCAAGTACACGCACATACCTCTGGCAAACTTCCACTGCATAAATGAACCATCCCATGGATCCATAAAAATGCCACATACAACTTCATGGGACACACACCTCTGCACCCTTAGCCACACGACACTAGAACTGCTTCTCACATTGGGTAACCAAAATTTCAGTATGCATACTATTACACACACACACACACACACACACACACACACACACACACACACACACAGTGCAAATTTTATTTCACCAGTTCTCATGAAGATCCCATTGTTCAAGCAAGCTGACATCCTCCTGGCTACTGAGGAACTGGTCCTGGGCAGAATTCATTCTCTCTGGAAATGATCTCTTCCTTCTCTGCCCCAATCAAATGTTTGATTCCTTCAAAATCAGCTTAGGAATTAGGACCCACATAAAGGCACTCCTGTTTGACCTTTTGCAATGCATCTACACAGTACCTGCTTGCTTATGTACCAGGATATGAGTCAACACTTTGAACTAAGTTGGTAGATAGAGACATCAAAGCAAACCAGAGACTCCCTGGAATTCTCAAAGCAGCTGGTAAGGGCCTGTTTCTTTCCAGAAGTACTTTACCTTTTAAGAATGAGTGGAGAAAAGTCACATATAAGGAAATTGATGGGAACTTTTCAGTGCTGGGGATGAGGCCCAGGACCACACATGCTAAGCAAGCACTCTACCACTGACCTGTGACCCACTGCTCCAGCCCTATTTCCTTGAAGAGCTTCTAGTCTGTAAGCACTTTTCTCAGGCTAAGTATATAGTCCAATAGTAAAACTCAGGTTGGAGAACAGGCATGCTCCCCTGTGAAGCAAAAGCATGTAAGAGGCTTGTGGCGGGGACATAAAAGACAATGTGGGAGGGATGTACCTTCTCATGGACAATGAGATGAGGACACAGGACAGCTGTAGGTATACAGAGCATTTTTCAGACCCACTTTGAGGCCCAGTGATGGGAAGACAGCCCCTTATGCAACAGCAAGACAACTATCAATGCCTACATTTGTGTAGAGAGGGCCCACATATTCAGGAAGTTATTGGAGGTTGTGGAGTCAAACTCAGGACAGACTTAATCCTCTCCATCCTGTTCCCACCAACCAAGGAGGGATGAGTGTAGGAAAAAGATGCGACTTTCCATTCTTTCTGTTTCAACAGTGATGGCCTTGAAGGCCTGACCAGACTCCACTAGCGGGAAGGTCCACTGTGGTAGAGGAGAACGGGCTAATCCTTTGTGCTGGGCCCATTCACATTTCTGAATGGCTTCTTTGACTGACAGTGATCACACAGCTGTTAACTGGAAACAAGCAGAAACAACTAGTTTTTACTTCTTTTTTTTTTTTTTTTTCCTTGAAAGGTTTCCCCCACTAAGTAGATATTAGGATAATAGGAACCAAAGAAGAAAGATGGCTAGACCATCTTTGCCTTAGGTCACTTCCAGATGGTGCAGCTGTGAATCGTTCATTGTTCTCTGCTACCTGAATGTGGACAATGTGACTAGCTGTCTCCTACTGTCATTCATACCTTCCTGGACATGGCCTGAAACTAAGGTTGAGAACTGCCCTTCATTAAGTGGAGGACTTCGCACTAGCGTCTGTGACTAAACTTTATTGAGTTGATGCTCTTATCTGTAATGATAGGTTGACTTTCTAGGGGATAAAATGAATCACAGTGACATTTTCTTTTGTCCACTGAGGAAAGGAATATTCAGGATATCTAAAAAACTCTTGAGAACTTTAAGTATGATATTAGTGGGAGGACGGGCTGTAAAGACTGGAAGATAAAGTTGAAGAAACATCTCAGAAAGTTAATAGAAGTCAAAGTGTGGAAGGGGATCTAATATTTAAACAGCAGTAGTTCCATAAAAAATAAAACAAACTAAAACAAACAAACAAAAAAAAACAACCCCCACAAACCCAAGGGAGTAGGAAGGCTTTCAAAATAAGCTGGACAGATGGCTTAGTGGTTAAGAACTCTTGCAAGACCTGGGGTTCAATTCCTGGCACCCAGATAAAGCTCAAACTATCTCTGATTTCAGTTCGAGAAAATTCAAGGCCCTCATCTGACCTCTGCACATATACAGTGTATACGCATGCATGCAAGCAAAATGTTCATAAAATATTTCTGAGGACCAAAGACTATTAAGCTTTGGAAGTGTTCAGAGGCCCAAATAAAGAAAAATTTTCATCAATGCCACCACCATTGACTGCTTGAGTTCCCAGAGCTACAGGAGAGAAAAAGAACCTCACCTCACACAAATGGCCTCTAGAGCGCAAACCAACACCTTGGATGGTCTGAATGAAAATGTCTGGATGTACACTGTTAAATTCTCAGCAACCAAAGACACTTGCAAGCATTTACGACCTTGGTAATTTTGTCTCACCTTACTTCTAAGAAGCCTACAAAAAGATGCCCAGCACCCATATGACACGGATAAGAGGGATCGCACAGGACACAGGCAACTGCAAATCCAAGCTAAGAGACAAAAAAGGGGAACCACAGGACAGGGCTACCAGCAGGTGGGGAGCAGGCAAGCCCAGCCTGGGGAGGGGGCGAAGAATCCGGCTGAGCTGGCTTCCTTCACCTCGTGAGCCTTTTTGCCATTCTCCTTTCCTCCAACTTGTATGTAAGTAATGCCTTTTTATATATAAATGAAATATATTTCCATTTAAAAAATGAAATGAAAAAAACCATAGTACCATATATATAAAAATAACATACAAGGCTGTATTTAACAGGTGCATATTAATATGCTCATTATAATTAAATATATTTAAGGAGTTATAATTTTTTTCCCAGTACTGAGAACTAAATCCAAGGCCTTATGCATGTTGGCTGAGTACCATAGAATCATACCACAGCTTAAAAAATGTTTGCTGCAAGCTATAAATCAGTTTTGAGGGTTATTTACCAACTACAGGTATTTCTTTAAGAAAATCCTTGCAGATCTATCCTTACACAGTGGAGAATGCCACAGACTTGGAACATACCCACCTGTGTCAATCCCCAGCTAAGTGCCCTGTCCGCATTTACTCTAGGTATTATTCTAGCTGCGTGCTTTGGGACCTCTGGACCACTGAGAACTTCTGGCTTTGTATGAGCATGTCATTCCTGGGGAAACTATGCAATAACATAGATGACAAAACATTACTCATTATTGTTTAATTTTAAGGAATTCTATCAACCTAAAAAGCACTGGTAATACCATAGGCCTATCCAAACCCTTTTTCCTGTCTATGTAACATTCCTCTCAGAAGGTAACATGACAAAGCTCTTTCCCGAGGAAGGCATGGAAAGACTGAATTGCCTGTGATATGTGATGAAGAAGTAATTTTACTCTTGTATCTCTCCCAGATTACGTTAGCTGAAGAACTGCTAACATCTTAGGAATGATAAACCTGCAGTTAGTATAATAATATGACCTGGCATATCTTTGTCTACTACTTGTGGGGTGGCTAAAAGTAATATGACTTCATTACCATTTTACCTTTTACCTTTATTAGTTATCCATTCTGTGTCTGTTTATGAATTCATGACACTAGTCACCCTTTTGTTTGGGGGAAATTCTCTGGTTGTCACTGTTACATCGGCACACTAATCAAGCTCCAGGTGAGCTCTAGAGACACAGTGCTTCCTCAAAGTGTGAAAACAAACAAGACAGAGGTAACAGTGAAAGCCATTCTAGTATTCGTTTTTTGTTTGTTTTGTTTTTGAGACTACTATGTAGCTCTGGCTGGTCCTAGAGATCCATCTGGTTCTGCCTACTGAGCTCTGGGATTAAAGGTGTGCGCCACTATGTGCAGCTTTTTTGTTGTTTTGTTTTGTTTTTGTTTTTTTTCGAGACATGGTTTCTCTGTGTAGCCCTGGCTGTCCTGGAACGCACGTTGTAGACCAGGCTAGCCTCGAATTCAGAAATCCGCCTGCCTCTGCCTCCCAAGTGCTGGGATTAAAGGTGTGGGCCACCACCTCCTGGCTCATGTGCAGCTTTTAAACCTAACTTTCTCTACTAGTTTGGTCACCTGGGTGAACTAGTCACCAGAGATCAGACTAGTGGGGAAACGACTTGCTCAGAGCACATAGATGTAATTTTCTTCTTGTGAATCCAAAGGAACAAAATGACTTTTGGTGCCACATGGTTAGCACTTGACTTAAGCAAAATGTCCAATCCTCTCCTCTGTGTGCAGGAGAGAAGGTAGTCTTTACTCTTTAGGAGCCACAAGATCACTCTAAAAGGATGAAAACGGTGTGGGAAAAAAGCACCACGGTTTGATTTTTAATAGTTTTTCACCAAACTATAACAATGTCATGTTCACGCCACAGAAAATTCAGCCCTCCAAAAGTCATGCAGAAAAATTAGATAACAGATTAAGAACATATACATTGAAAGTAGGCACAATGTTTATAACAAATTTGCCTAAAATATGCAAAATTTCACTATGAAATGTCTCGATTTGTATGATTTAGTACTTATATTGTCCTGATTCAGCTGCCTGAATCTCTATTTTAGAATATCTATTTTTTTTTTAAAAAAATCAATTTCTACTCTAGAAACCAGTATTTGTATATCATCATATAAGCTATTTTGCCTTTCTTCAAGTTTTTTGGACTACACGATTAAAACCTGGATTTCGGATATGAACACAAGCCTATGGTTATCAGCAGCAGCAGGGTTGGGAGGATCTTCACAGGGGACTATGAATTCCTCACTCACATTATTCTCAGAATAGAACCAAATATACAGGAACACCTTAGCTTCCCTTAGTTCTAACCCTGGAAACTGGCTCTGAACATGGTCCCTGTGCTCTTCTGTATTTACACAGACATGCTGACTTTGCAATCTATGCTTTGCAAGAGAGCAGGTAATTCTAGCACAGAAGACACCATATAGTGAGGCATGGGTGATGATGTCAGCGGCACTCTTCCACTCTTGTTTATCCAGACCGTAGCTTTCAGTCCTGCATTGAGGCCTCCTTGTATATCGGTTTCCAGTGTGTCACCAACCATCACACAGTCCCCTGGCTGCACTCCCAGAAGATCACAGCAGTGATAAAATATGGAAGGGGCTGGTTTCTCTTCCTTCTGTTCTCCTCCTATAACAATGGCATCAAAGTAAGACTGGCAGGCGCAGGCCTCGATCTTTTCCCTCTGAGTCTGTCTGTCACCGTTTGTTAACAGGAGCAGGCGGACGTCTTTTCGAAGTTCAGTGAGCATGGCTTTGACATCGTCTGCTAGGGTCATGTGCTGTAAGCGTGTAGATTTCCACAGGAAATAACATTCCTCAGCCAATTTCCTATTGTCAGCACCTCCTTTGGTTTCCTGGATTGCTTCTTCCCAGTGTGAAGTCCTCACATTTGTAACGCAGGCACTATAGGGGTGAAAGCACTCCTTGCTCAGTTTAACTTGAACTTTATCGCAGATGATTTCAGCCTCTTCTTTGTAGTGGTATTTTGATTGTAAGAGCTTTATTACCTAGGCAGAGGAAAATAACCTGGTCAGCATACCTCGTCTCTAACAGTCATGTCTTAGGAAGGAGCGACTTCTTCCCATTACCACACCATCTCTAGAGAGATCTGGCCAAATTAAAGACTCTATACCCCCGACACAATCAATAATGCATATATCATCTGTCTTGCTCCACCCACCTAGCTCCTTATGTCTCTGTCCCCAGCATCTAGTCTAAAATAATTCTTCACATAAGGCCAAAAACAAGCCTTTGTTTGTTTGGTAGCCTACCAAGTTTCATACTGGTTATGAAGACATGAAAATAAGAATTTCACTTAAATCTAGTGAAACGTTTTAATACTTTTTGAAAAGCATTCTCTCTTTCCCTCTCTCTCTCTCTCTCTCTCACTCACACACACACACACACACACACACACACACACACACACACACACACACGGGCGCACGCACGGGCGCACGCACACACACACAGAATGAATGAATGAATGAATGTGTACTGGGAATAGAACCAAGGGCCTTCATTAGGCACTTAGGTATGCTCTATACCAGAGCTACATTCCCAGCTCTATTATACTACATTGCTATTTCTTAACATTTACCAAGGATAGGAACGTGGCCAGCTCTATGGCTAAATTAGTACATATTTTCTTAACTTCTGTTATAACCTTACAATTCGCCTTTCAAGAAAAGACAGTAAGTTCAGCATTGTTAAAAATTTTCCTGGGCTGAAATTTGAATCCATATTAGCCTACTTCCACAGCAGACATGCTGGCCTGATAGTATGTACTGATTTCTGGGGTATCATTGCATAGGAAAAGGAAGCAGACAGATAATCATTATAAATTGATGCTGAGTTGGGTGCTGTTGACAGTTAAAGACAAGAACTATGGAAGTAAAACTGAACTCAAGAGTAATTTAATGAGGCTTGGCAGAGAAGTCATACCTAAAACAAGAGTTGACAAGCAGATAATGTGGATGTAGGTGGTTAACTCACTCTACACAGAAGCAACAAGCATGGAATTCTGATCCCCCCCCCAAATAAGCCAAATTGAGCCAAAAGGGAGGCATGGATGTGTTGGAGGGTCCTTGAACAGATGCTGCCAAAACCTCTTCTGCATCCATTTTCCCACATATGCCCAATGTTTCATATTCTAAGTTTGTGACTTCTCGACACTTGCAAGCCTGTCCACAGCTGCATCCATGCATTCAGACTGGGGCTCAAGTATTATTGAGGGAATACCAATCAATCAACAAGAGAAAGAAATTTTGGACAAACATCAGACCTTCATTGTTCTTTAACAGCTGAAGCATGTTCTACAGTGTCACCTCAAGGACTAGTGTCTCACTCCAGCAGTCAACTGATCATTGAGATACATAACAGCCATCCCTTCTCTTATCGCCAACATCCTTCCTAGGATTCCCTCCCAATGAACTACCTATAATTGAAGGATGTACTTCTAAAGTCAGCCATAGCAACCAAGTCATATATTGATCTTCAGCATGAGTGCATGGCATTGTGCTGATGGCTGGGAGAGCTGCTGCTCAGTGGCTGCTGGCATGCATAAGGCTCTTGTTCTGTGTCACCATCAAACAACACGCCTGCTGCAGCAAAGCAATCCAGTAAGTACAAAGGACACAGGGAACAGGTGGCAACTGTTCACTCCAAAACTCCACGCACTGAAAGGAGCAAGGTATTAGTAAGGCATAGACTCTCTCCTTAAGAGTATATAAATGCCTCTAACAGGAAAAGGAAGTACTTCGGGTTATTTCTGTAAATCAATTGTGTGAACTCTATAGCCCAGGCAGGTCTTGAACTTACAGTGATCTTGCTCCAGGTTCCAAAAAGAAAAGTTTTATTAATCAAGAAAAATATATCAGTCCTAAGAATTTAAGGCAAAAATACAAAAAAACTAGCCTTTTCAACTCCATGGTCTTGCCACCATCTTTTAAAAACAAAAACAAACAAACAAACAACAACAAAACCAGTATGGAATTCAATTACTCTTCAGCTATAAGCAAAGGACACTCTAAAAGTTTCAGCAGCCCCCTGTTACATGGTAAAGTGCCACAGGCCTAGTTGACACAGAACAGAAAGCCACCATGCCCCAATGTCTTGGTATTGCAGTTGGCAACACCATAGCCTCACTCCTGAGACTCTGTAAATGTGGGGTCAAACACCTTTGAAGGCACAGCATACCCTTCCCCTAAGTTCCAAAATCTTTCCTGATGGCATCTTTAATTAATTTTCCCATTAGTCATATTATTGCTGCTACATGGCAACTAGTCACAGATTTGTTTATTATGATCACAGCATTTTAATCACGTTACCATTGGTCTTAGCCACTATTCTACTGCTGTGAAGAATAACTATGACTAAGGCAACTCTTACAAAAGCAAGCATTTAATTGGAGGCTTGCTTACTTTCAGAGGCTTAATCCATTATCATCATGATGGGAATTAGACAGGCATAATGCTGGAGCCAGATCTGATAGCCATATCCTGACCTGCAGGCAGAGAGGCTGGCCTGACACAAACTTCTGAATCCTCCAAGCCTACCCCATGACACTTTTCCTCCAACAAGGACATACCTACTCCCACAAGGTGACACTTCCCAATCCTTTTTGAACTGTGTCCCTCCCTGATGACTAAGCATTCAAATATGGGTACAATTTTTACTCTTACCATCACGCAGCTGGAGCCTGAGGGTGGGGTGGGTTGGCTCAGTGAGTAAAGAACTTAGCTTTTAAGTGCAAAGACCAGGGTTCAATCTCCAGGACTCATGGGAAAATGCTGAGCAATCACAAATGCTCGTGATCCCAGTTCTGATGAAGTCTAGAAGGAAGATACCCAAGGCTCGCTAGCTAGTCAGTCTAACCTAACTGGTAAGCTTTGGTCCAAGAAGAGAGCCTGTTACAAGGAGAAGATGACATAGGAGAGGTTCTCTTCCAGCCTCCACATGTATATATACATGTGTATGCACACTTATGAGCCTATAAAAATAAACCTAAAAATATTAACATCTTTAGAAAAAAAATGTTTATCAGATACTCATGTTATTAGCTCAAACAGGGGTACCACTTAAGGTGAATCAGCACTTACTACTTTCCTAACCCCTCATTGCGAATAAGTTTGGGCTCAATTGGAGGTGGAGGACAAAGGCCCCTAACCTGAAGGTGTGGAGGACATACTGTAGGTGAGTAAGACAGGTTTGTAAAAACACCGATGTAATGAAGGCCCCAGGTACCTGCAGGCCTGAAGCCAGGGGACCTGAAATGAGAGAGCAAGCACCAGTCTAGATTAGAATACATTCACGTCAGAACTCTACCACTCTGAATGTATATGGAAAGATGTATCTTTTCTACTGTCCACTCTTTGGACCTGGAACTAGAGTCACTGTCACAAGTAAGAGTTAAGGTAACTGATTTTGCAAGACCCTGTGAGGGTTAGTTTGAGAACTAGGTAACAATGCTACTTTAAGAGACGTTATTTTTTGAATACCTGTGATTTAGATGTTAAAGGGCTAAATTCTCTCTCTCTCTGTCTGTCTCTCTCTCACATGCATGCGCATGTGCGAGCGCACACACACACACACACACACACACACACACACATATACACACACACACACACACACGATGATTGCTTAACAGCCCAGAAATTTAAATGTCTTTTGTTACTTTAAGATTTTTTTTTTTTTTTTTTGTTTTTTCGAGACAGGGTTTCTCTGTGTAGCCCTGGCTGTCCTGGCACTCACTTTGTAGACCAGGCTGGCCTCGAACTCAGAAATCCGCCTGCCTCTGCCTCCCGAGTGCTGGCTGGGATTAGAGGCATGCGCCATCACGCCCGGCTTAAGATTTTTATGTATCTCTATGTATGCATGTCTACCACATGTGTGGGGCTGCCTATGGAGGCTAGATTCCCTGAAGCTGGAGGTACAAGTGAGGCACCTAACATAGGTGCTGGGGTGTGAACTCTGGCTTTCTGGAGGAGCAAGCAGCACGTGTTAACTCCTGAGCCATTTCTATGGCCAACTCCACCTATTTTTTTGTTTTGTTTTTCCTTTTTAAATAAAATGTTCTTAGAGACAGGATCTTATATAGTCTAGGCTGCTCTTAAACTCTCTTTGTAGCTGAGGGATGACTTTGAATTCCTGATTCCTTTGCTTTTACCTCACAAATGTTGGGATTACAGGCATACACCACCATGGCTAGTTTTTATGATTCTGGGGGCTTAGACCAGAGACTTGTGAAAACTAGGCAAGCAGTCCACCAAATGAACTACACCCTCAGCATCCTTGGTTATTCCTAGTTAAGTCAAACATCACTCACTAATGCCACATGTGATGAATCTACCTTAAAAATGAAATACATTGGCCCTCTACTTCTTCTAACACACCTGTACATGCATTTCTCATGTTCATAGCTATTTGTATTAGACATTTAATTTACAAATGATTTTTAAAAAAAAATCTGTTCAAGTTCGCCCCTTCTTAGAATTGGGAACAAAACACTCTGGGAGTTACAGAGACAAAGTTTGGAGCTGAGGCAAAAGGATGGACCATCTAGAGACTGCCGCACCCTCCAAACACAGACACCATTGCATACACAAGATTTTGCTGAAAGGACCCAGATATAGCTGTCTCTTGTGAGGCTATGCCGGTGCCTGGCAAACACAGAAGTGGATGCTCACAGTCAGCTATTGGATGGAACACAGGGCCCCCAAAGGAGGAGCTAGAGAAAGTACCCAAAGAGCTGAAGGGGTCTGCAGCCCTATAGGTGGAACAATATGAATTACCCGGTACCCCCCAGAGGGCGTGTCTCTAGTTGCATATGTAGCAGATGACCTAGTCGGCCATCACTGGGAAGAGAGGCCCCTTGGTCTTGCAAACTTTATTTGCCCCAGTACAGGGGAACGCTAGGGTCAAGAAGTGGGAGTGGGTGGGTAGGGGAGTGTGGGGGGGAGGGTATGGTGAACTTTCGGGATAGCATTTGAAATGTAAATGAAGAAAATACCTAATTAAAAAAAAATCTGTTCAATGAGGAACTATACATTCATGCCTTTTCCTCTTGACTATGAAAGTATATTGTAATCTGAATAAGAATGGCCCTAATAGGCTCATATATTGGATGTTTGATTTCCAGTCAGTAGACAAGGAGATATAACATTGTTGGAAGAGATATTATCATCAGGAGTGGGCTTTTGAGTTTTCAAAAGCTAGGCCCAGTCTTGCTATCTCTGCCTCTAACTTGCAAGTCAGATGTGAGCTCTTGGCTCCGGCTCCAGCACCCTGCATGCTGGCTATCCAACTCCTCACCTCGGTGATCACAGTCCTACTTTCTGAAACTGTAAACAAGCCCTAAATTAAATGCTTTCTCTTACACGCTACTTTGTCACAGCAACTAAGACATATGCCTTAAAAGAGTGGCAAAAACTTCCCCATATAGTTCTTTGGAAAGTAAAGTTGATATACTCCTTCACCAAGGCAAAGGCCAGACATCTTCCTAGCCCCTCAGAAATCATTCAAAATGGTATATGACAGCTGGCATATTACTTTGGGATAGGTCAAAATTTATAAGGAATGTTGTATCTTACAAGATAAAATGCTCACAGCATTTAATTTTGCTAACTTCATAGACCATTTATAAGTAAAGGAGGAGGTAAAAGAGCCAAGACTGGAGCTATGAATTCTTATGCACCGTCCACTATTCATTCAGCATTTATTACATGTCAAACAAGGATAATTGAGATAGCATATCCCCTTTCAGGAAACTCAGGATCCTGCTGTAGGCATGAGCTGCAAAAATTAAGATGATAACGTCCTCTGACAGGTGCAGTGAGGGATGTCGGAAGCAAAAAATAAGGGGCAATGCCATTGTGGGGTGGTGGTGTTGTGAGATAAGAGTCTTAATATGTTGCTTAGACTGATCTCAAATTCTGGAGCTCAAGGGATACTCTTGCCTTGTTTCCCAAATCAATTTTTTTTGTTTTAAAAAGTAAAACCCAAAACTCACTGTGGCAGGGATGTGAAAGATGAATTGGATGTGGTCAGCCTGGAGATAAGACTACAGCAAAAATGTACATAGGATGAGCCTTTTTGTCATTAAGGGGAGAGTAAGCGAGACTGGGAGACAAGAGTGGATGGGGACACAGTTCACTGAATGAGCGCTGGATGCTACAATCTTCCCATGTATGGCATGAAAGCTACCTGACAGTGTTATGCAGACTAATGCTCAAATTTCTGAGGTTAGGCATAGACAGGGGGGTCTGCTGAGGCACCGAGTACTGGGAGAACTGTGATTCAAATGTGAGGTTTAATAAACCTACTTAACAAGAACCAGCCTAAAACAAAACCTGAGTTTCAAAACACGGGCCTCAGCTGGATAAGAGCACCGGTTGAGTGTGCGCTGTCTGCAGTTTGAGATAATGGAGGCAGAGCACACAGAAGTATGTAACGTATGAGGGTGTCAGAATGCAAGGGACAATCGACAGCGTGGAAAGCTGATTCCAAGTGTGGGGAGAAGTAGCTCAGGGGAGAACCTGTTTAGGATGGCAAGGAGGTAGGTTCAAACCTCAGAACCAAGAAAATAACACACACACCCCAATTCAAAATACCTAGTGACGTTGGCACTTTGGGAGCCACCTAACCACTTGGCAAGCCTATTGTATTCTAGTGGCAGAGACAGAAGCTACGTCCCAGTCAGTGGATTTGGAAATACAGAGAAGAGAGCCCTGATGGAGACAACGGGTGGCGATTTTCCTTAAAACATTGCTGTGCAGAAAAGCACAGTCCAAGAGAGGTGTAGGGTTAAAAAATTTTAAAGACCGACATGAACAAACAGTGGGTGCAATGCAGCAAGAAATGCGAAAGGTTTAAGATCCAGATAAACAAAAAACTACCTGATGACGCATAGGACCCTTAGTATTGAAAGGGCAGACTTTTTTTTTTTTTTTTTGGTAAGTGGGCTTTCCACATCTGATACTCCTTCGGTTTTTCCTTGAAGCTGAAGGCAGGGGATGGAAAGTAGGGGTGGGTTAAGAGCAGGACTGGAGAAGGAAGATGTCCGACAACATCTGTAGCTATAGTTAGGAGGGTGCAGATCAGCAATGCCTCACTAAAAGACTGTCCCCTTCGCATTTTATGTGCCGAGGGTCTCAGCACCAGAAAGCCCGGAAGGCCACAGGGAGGCCTGCAAGGAAAAAAAAAATGCTATGATGTAGGTAGGTTAAGTCCAGGCCCACCTCTCAGAGTTATATAACTTCCTGGGCCAAAGCCTTGTCTGAGCCTCTTCCCCCAAACCCACCGCAGCCCATCTCGCGCGGGGCTGCAGCAAGAGGAGGGCGAGGGGTCTCGTCCCGCGCCGTCCAAGCCCGGGTGACCGCAGGTGACGGCGACTCTGCAGTCGTGGCAGTTCAGAGTCCAGCACCCGGCCCCACGCGCGGGAAAGAAGCTCCACGGGCTCGCAGCGGGGGGGAGTGAGGGTGCGGAGCGGAGTGCTGGCCCGGCAGGGGAGGGCGACGGCGCGGGGACGTTACCTCCAACATGCCTCTCCTGCTCGCCCCGGCCGTGTCGATGAGTGTGTTGTCCAGGTCAAAGAAGACCGCGCGGACCCGACTCAGCCCCATAGCCTCGGCAACCCAAGCTGCGCGCGAGCCGCCTCTGCCGCGCCGCGCCTGCGCAAGGCGGTCAGGAACACCTGGGCGGAGTCTCGGGGGTCACCTGACTCTTCCAAAGCTCCGGGGTCTCCGTGGCAAAATCGCGCGAGATTCGGACACTAGATTTTATAGGGTTCGCGTGCACGAGAGGTGGATGAGTGTTATCGTGGCTTATTGCTGTGTGGGGGTGGATGGTCCTCTCCGTTAATGGCTTGGTGGGCTTGCTTAGGGCTGAGAAGGACGTCCTAGCTGTACTGGAGAAACTCTCCAGACCCTTGGCTGGCCTGTCTTTCTATGGTGACCTCACAGTCACCGTCAGGAGATGGAGCAGGAGAGTGTGCCCTCCAACCTAGGAACCTAGCTGCCCGGTGACTTTTGCGCTTCACTTCTTGTCCACAGCCTTGTAGGAACTAGAGCCTTCATCTGAACATCCTTTGAAAGATGCTTAGAAGAACTGAGGAGAAATGGGAGTCTCTGCAGTGTCTGCCGAATGGTTGTTTTTTAAAATGTGTATTTGTGTTTCTGTGTATGTGAGTGCTTGCAGAGGTCGTCCTGGAGCTGCATTTGCGGCGGCTGTGAGCTGCCCACTGTGGGTGCTGGGAACTTGGGTCCTCTACAAGAGCAGTATGAGTTCTTAACCACTGAACCATTTCTCCAGCTCCTTTCCCTCCATCTTTACTCATTTTCCTGAAACTCTGCAGCCCGAGTCTTGTGTGCCTATTAATTGCATGGTTTTCTGTAATTAATTTCTAGCAAGGAACCGAGACTCTCTCTTAAGAACCCCAGAAGATCAGTAACAAGGTTTGCCTTCTGTTGGTTGAAATCAACCTCTAATCCTTTTTTATTGATGAAATTTGGAGTCACTTTCACTAACCTGGAATTTATTGGGTCAGCCAATGCCACAGACCTGGTTTTGAGCTTTCGAATTAGGATTGGTTCTTACATTGTAAGTTGTTCAGAGAAAATGAGAAAGTATTTCATAACATGTGAGAATTGATTAAATTTAATTGTCTATAGTTTCAGTTTTTGTTGTTTGTTTGTTTGTTTGTTTGTTTTGAGACAGTGTCACATTGAGTAACTGATTGGCCTGGAGCTAGCTGTGTAGATCATGCTGGCCTCAAATTCAGAGTGATTTGCCTCCCTCTGTCTCCCAAGTGCTAGTTCTCCCAAGTACCACCACATCTGGCTTGAATTAACTTCAACTCAGATCTTTGTCTATACTTGAATGATACTGGCTCCAAGTGGCTTCTGTTCATAGTGAACTGTACCCCACCTGGGTAATATATACAAATTGTGAAAAAATGGCTGGGCCTCCAGCCAGTCAGCCCCAAACCGCCAAAACTATGTAAGGTAAAGGCTGACTTCAGCCAGTCATATTGTTCTGTATACCCTTGTCTTTTCATTGGCTACAAATCTAACTTTGAGCTGTATTGTGTTCATAAGGAACTTGTTGACCCACCTTTGCTTGGCTGTAAAACTTCCTGTTTTTTGAGATAAACTTAACTCCTTTTGGGTGTTTAATAATTGGAATGCAGCATCCTTGTGTCTGTGTAGTATACTTCTGCTTTTGCCTGACAGTGACAGAGTTGAATAACATGACTATGAAGACGAAGATGCTTAGCTCTGTACAGAAAAAAAAAAAAAGCTCCCATAACCTGAGGTACACAAGTCACAGATGGGTTTCTGATGCTCAGTAGAAGGAGATGAAGGGCAGACTACCTATAGTTTTTGTATTTTATGGAGTAGAGTCAGAGTTGATGCTCTTTCCCAAAAGTGTTCCTTCTTTAATAGACTACCCCTCACCGATGCAGTGCTGGTGAACCAGTTGTGTGCACTTAGGTCCCAGCACGGTCAGCAGAGTGAGGCAAATCTCCATGAATTAAAAGCCAGCTTGGTTTCCAGAGTGAACGCTAGGCGAGCTAAGGCTACTTAGTGAAACCTTGTCTCAATACACACACACACACACACACACACACACACACACATATATACATATATATATATATATATATATAAAATGTATGAAATAAAAGTTAAATATTTGGTGTGGTGGCTGGAGAAACGGCTCAGCAGTTAAAAGCACTGACTGTTCTTCTGGAGGACTGGGTTTGATTCCAAGCACCTACACAGCAGTTCACAATTGTCTGTAACTCCATTTCTAGGGACAGCTGACACCTTCTTCTTGCCTCCATAGGAACCAGGCACACAAGTGGTACACACACTTATGTACAAGGCAAAACACCCATACAAATCAAATCAACTTTAAAAAGGCATCTGAGTATTTAGAAACAGACAACTAGAACCCCCCAAAAAGATATATTTATATATATATATATATATTTTTTTTTTAAGTTAAATATTTGATAGCCAAAGCTGGTGACCACATGGGAAAATAGGCACTTTTACACTGCTTGAGGAAATGTAAATTGGTGCAAACACCTTTGAGAATAATTTAGTGATGCCTTTTATTGGCTAGGAGGTCCCACTGTTAGGAATTTACCCCTGGACATATTTTTCTGTTATAGATACTAGACTGATCTAATCCATATCTGCTGTCAGTTTGTTACTCAAACAGATGCTGATGTTTTCAGAGTTTTTACAGAATACTGCCTTTATACTCCCATGTATTTTTTGACCAGACATCATTATTTTTTTTTTCCTTCATTTATCCTCTGGCAAAAGGTTCAATTAATAACATAAAAAAAAACTGCCCTTTGTCCTGTAAGAGAAAAGCAAACATTACAGACTGCCAAATACTGTTACTGCTCTACTGTAACTGTATATAATGTGGCCAAGAATAAAAATGCTGCACTCTGCTTCCCAAATAAGCTGAGTCCTTTGCTGTTCTTCATTTTAGTGTTCTGTGTTGTCCTTGATCTTTCTCACTTTTTATTCACATTTATCTTTTGCTCTTAGTGTGCTCACAAAGTCACAACACTGGAAGTAGGAGTTGAATAGCAATGCCTTTAAGTAAGTTAACATTCCAGATCTACATCAAATGGGCCAAAGCTCCTCCAGTGTTTATTCAACACAACAGATGCTACACTAAAACACATCATCTAAAAGACAACTGGAAAACAAAGCAGATCTACTGTGCTGCCCAGGCAAGGTGCAGGGCCCTTTCTCCTGAGTTTTGCAGCAGATCATGGGCAGGACCAGCTTTTCCCCTCTTATGACCCCAGGGCCAGTTCCCCCACACTGAACACCCCTGGGGCTTGCTCATCTGTCATCATGGTCAACTCTGCTGTGCTGCCAAGATGATATGCAAGGCCAGTTCTCCTGTCTGCCACTGGTGTTGAGACAAAAGAGAGGAGAGTGAATCCCTCCCTTGCCTATACCATCACACAGAAGCAAAGAGAGAGGGACAGCTCTCTTTAGCCAACTCCTTCAGGGAATCAGGATTTGCTCATCTGCAACCCCCAAATCCAGGGCAGCTATACAGTGCTACCCAGGTGGAGTGCAAGGCCTGCTCTCCTGAGTGCTGTCACTGGTGAGGGGCAGGGCCAGCTCTCCTGCTTTCATGATTCCATGGCCAAGTCTCCCACCTGCTGCAGATGGTTGGGAAGAGTGGGAAGGAAGGTGTCCCTCTCTTATCCATGCCACAGAACAGGAGACAGGTGGTATTGTGCTTATAAAAAGATAAAGATGACGGTATCATATGAAATAATTTATTTGAGGGTTGAAGGCTGATTGAGTGATGCAATTTAGCCCAGGATAGACCTAAACTCCTGGTTCTACCTGTCTGTCTCGCA